>NC_141702.1:79026902-80244341 GCF_971803275.1 Cyanistes caeruleus
CTGGAAACTGATTTTTTTTTAGGGATTGATTTGTAATTTAACATTCTATTTGCATGTAGATACTTTTTAGGCCTTCCGTTATGTTACCATGATAAATACTCCTGGCTCCAGATAGCCTGTACAGTGCTTGCCAAATTCTCAACTTCTCTTCCAGCCAGCTCCCTGGTCTGCCTCAAATACTTAGCAATGTACAGTGAAGCTACATAACCCTGAATTGCCTCTCCCAAAGTACTGTTTATAGAGAGACATTTGTTTGGCCTATGAACATACAGCCACGTTTTTACCTTGTTCCAGAAGCAGCTTCCATCTTTTAAAATCTATTTTTTTAGGAGTTCCAGAGAGCTCTAGAGATCATCTCACTGCAGAATGTTTTGCTGGAAAATTACTGTCAAGGAGTACTTTTCTGGAGACGTCCTTCTGCAGAGGATATACCATTTATTAATGTTTCTATTGGCTTAGTATTGGGTGATTTACTATGACAAATATGACAACTGACAGTTTTGTTATCAAAATCCATGTCAGTGCTGACACTGAAGCTAAAAGTTTTGGACTGTCCAAAACTGAGAAGCCTGTTTCCTTTGATCAAACTGTGGAGGTCAGTGTTCTTAGCATTTAAAATTCTAAATTCTACTCTTATTGACTGGTCATGGTCTGTTATACTGTCTTTAGGGTGTTATCTGCTGATACTAGTTAGCTACAAGGAACCCCAGAAAATGGCACCAGGGTTAAACTCTGCTGAGCAGGAGCCATAAGCTTTTCACTCAGCTCTTGCCGTACAATGTTTATATGAACTGTTGCTTGAAATACTCTGTTTTGTGTCTGATTGGTTGCCATCCTCTGTGTTTATTTCCCTCAAGTTAATACTTACATCCCCAGTGATTTTTGCAATGTGTAAATTGCAGAAGATTTAATTCAGCCTGGGCAGAGAACTTGACAACTTCAGTAAAAGACAAAAAGTGAAGTGGAGAATTTGGGAACAAGAATAAGTTCAGAGATGGCTGAAAATTTCAGGAAATTCTTTTTCACTAGGTTTTTGGCTACTAACCCCTAAATATTAAAGCTTCCTCCAGCACAGGAACATGTTTGCCACAGCTCTGATGTCAGAAAAACAATGTCCCACAGCCAGCAGTTGTGCTCTGAAACACTTCTCTCTTTGCTAAAATAACATGGGATATTTTCCCACTTAAGCAGCTCTTCTCCAGGGGAGCAGCAAATTCTTCATCCCTCTGATATCTACGAACCTGGACTAAGGAAAACTTCAGGAATTTGCAATAAAACCAACTTTAATATGGTGCGTATCTAAAACCCAACAGCCAAGAGACAAAATTACTAGAGGATCAATCCTCTTTTCTAACACTTTGTCTATAATGAAAAACATTAAAATATTTGTCTTTCTTTTCCCCCATATTTGTGAGGATAGACTCATGGCTCGTATCTTTAATTAGCAGTTGAGCACCTGAATGTCACTGATTTCTCTGAAATAGCTGCCTCTGGCCATTTACAGTTGGAGTCAATGACCTTAATGATCTTTTCCAACCTACAAGATTCTATGATTCAGAATGAGGATTTTTTGTTTCAAGAAACAATGTGAAATGAGAAAGTTCTGTAGTATTTCTTTAACAGCATCTGCCTTTCTGGTATATATCTCCTCTGAGTGGAAGTGGCAAGTACCAGAGGAAAAAATTCTTGTCTTTGGAAATAATAAGGACATAAACAGGAAAAAGACTAAAAAGTACTTCTCAATTCACAAATGAATGACTCTTTTCACATAGCTTTTCATCTTCTTGTGACAGATGGCCCAATTACAGGAACTAATTAATAAATTTTAAAACTCTATTAATGAGCCACTTGTCCAGGGAGTTTCTTGATATTACATATGTCCTCATGGCATGGAAGGTGATTTCTGAAAAGAAAACCAATGAATAGACTTTGTCTAAACAAGAAGTAGAAAATGAAGTACATATTAAAATATACTTCTAAAAATCAAATATTCTAAAAGCAAAAAGCAAAAAAAAAAAAAAAAATCCTTCCTGAAGGTAAATTTTTATGCTTTTCATCTTTCTTCCTTCTTTCCTGTCTGAAAGTTGATTAATAATCCATATCCATATTTTTTTTAGATTTTTTTTCAAATCATAATTCTGAAACTATTTATTTAAAAGAACTACATCAAAGCATTCAAATTTATCAGAAATATAACATTTATAGCAAAATAGCCTAAAGTTTGTTTTCTGAATATGTTTATATATAAAGCTATGATATATTAAAAAGACAATGAAGGAAAGAAAAGGAAACAGTAGAAGAAATATAGGCAATAGGCAAATGTAACCATAATGACTTTTGATCCCAACAAAATGTAAATGGAACGTGAAGGACATGCTCTATCAGAGGTGAAGGTGAATGATTCACCTTTGAACTTCATTTAATTACTTGCACAATTTTAACAAACCATGATAATTAAATTTATCAGTTAAAGAAATATGTGAATTTATAGGTAGTTGATGATTTTCTGAGTATTTTTTTCCTCGCTAATGGAACCTATTAGTAGTTGTAAACATTTAATTTAACCCAAAATTACAAGATGATCTTATCATGAATTAGAAATACATATTTATTGCAGTTTTTGTTTTTTTTTGGGTTTGTTTTTGCTGTTTGGGTTGTGGGCCATTAATAAATTACAGACTGGCAGGCCTGAAAAAAAAATTATAAGAATGATTGGAGAAAACTCCAATAGTAGTACCAAAACATTTAAAAAACATCTAAGTTCTGCCAATAATTTCCTCAGTACTTTTTTCAGGTCTGTCTTGGTTTGAAAGACAGGTGTGTGCTACGGAAGGCAGGAGCCTCCCTTGGAATGAAAAAAACCACAAACCCCTTCCCTCCGAATTATTATAATTTTGTAATTAAGGGGCTCTCAGGCAAAGATATGGGGATGGGAATAATAGTTCTTTACTAGTATGTACAATAAGGCAGACAACAGCAGCTGTGGCACTCACACCAAGCAGATCAGCCCCAGTGACCCCTCCTGGCCGCGGGCGCTCTCCCCTTGCTGCAGTTCCGGGCACGGCCGCCAGGGGGCGCTGCTGGCTCCGGGCCAGGCAGGGCCAGGGGCGGGGATTCCTCCCCGCCGCCAGGGGGCGCTGTGGCACGGGCTGGGCCCACACACGGTAATGGCGGCTCGGCCAGGAGGGGATGGGAGAGAGGCTTTGCTGCACCAACACAAAGCCGATTCCAGTGCCCCAGCAGGACTCCTGGAAACAGCAAACTGGGATGGTAAGATGTCTTGGCAGGCAAGGGGTACAGGGCTACAGTGCAGTGAAACCTAGAGCAGTGATGAAGAAGCGGCGGGGGCGGGACGGTGGAGGCCTGGCTCTGATCAGGGCAGGGAGAGCACCGAGGGTCCCGGGCACCAGAGCAGATTGGTCCCTTATTTACTGAGGTAGGTATTAATAAAGTCCCAGTTCTCAAGTTCTCAAGTTCTCAAGCTGCCTCTCACAAGCAACGGCTTACCCCATGGCAGAAGAAGTAGCTTTGGGCTCTGATGGCGGCAGCAAATTCCCTTCCCCAAGCAGCAGCAGCTCCAACTGGCCTCCCCTGAAGCTGAGAGAGAGCCAGCAGCTCCCCCAGCCCTGTCTTTTATCTGCCCAATCCTCATGGTATCTCTGCCCCTTGGAGAGAAACTCCCTGATAAGAGAAGGGCAACCAGCTGCCTTCCTCCCCTGAGCTTGGCCACTTCTTTTGTTTTTCTTAAGTATCCAGTTGTTAGTGTTTCCTAGAAAGTTATGGGAAAAAATTCTATAAGCAAAAAGGAACAAAAGCAAAGAAACCAAACCCCTAAGAAGATCATACTTTCTTATAATTATTTTCCCAAGAGGAATACTTTGTTTTACATGTTACCATGCTTTTTTTTTTTCCACTGGGATGCATAAAAGAGGTCAAACTAGAGAGCAGCAATCAGGAGCACAACACTGTAATTCTCATTTACAATTTTTTTCATATTCTTCAGCAGATTTTCCATGAGATGGGAGAGCAGTTCAGAAGCTGTGGATCTGCTGCTGCTGCTGCAGAAGACTACTTCACAAGAAGTAAGACAAGTTTACAAGAAGGGCATTAAGTGTGCCTAATTACAAAATAATTTTAGGCTAAAATGATGATTTGGTCACAAATCTCTAAGCACTAAGTGGAGAGAGAAATAAAATAATATGACATACAGTCTTTAAAATAAAAGAATAGCAACCTTCAGTGTAGGGAACTTGGAAGCGGAAGAACTGGAATCAGAAATTCTCTACTTCAGATAGAAATTAATGCCTTTGTGATATGTCAACACTTCTGACACTTGCTCCAAGCTAGCTGATATCACACTCAGAGGGCAAATACTCTTCAACCTTCCTGTTCCTCTTCTTATAATTGCTGGCTGTCACTATGGGCAGGCAGTTTCTTTATAAATTGTAGTTTGACTCCTGTATAAGTAATTTCACAGTACATAAGACACCATTACTGTAGCAGGAAGGGAACTAATGGTCAAGTTTTCTGGCTTATGAACTGCTAAGTGCCTTTTTAGTTTAAGCATACACAGGAACAGAAGATGGAGTTTGTTTACACACAGAGAGAAATCATCAAAGTGTTGAGATCTTCACATCATGATCCATTAGGACACAGGAGGTTTACTACTCAGTTTACAGACTTTGCCTGCAAGTTACATTTTAAAGAGGTAGAGATCAGGAAACTGCACCAGATGTCCACCCTGCTCCCTTTTTTTCCCTGTTTACTCCACTAATTAGGGTTGCTTCTAGCAATTAAGCATCCTTGGAGGGCACTAGTGTTTCAGTCCTCTATGTGCAGCTAGATGTCTTACTTTCTGGAAACCCATCCACTCTTTTCTAAATTCAAATCATGGAGGCAAGCCTAATTGTTAAAATTTTCAGGTAGATTATTGAGCAAGGACAGAGAACAGGTGCTGCAGAAATGTATTGGGTGGAGTATTAGAGAGCTGCCAGCCTAAATTATCTTTCACACAGTTTACCCAAGAAGGTTAGGAGAGTATGAAAAATGGATCCCACAAGCCAGAACAGAAAACAAAGTCATTCACAGAGCCAAAATTTAAAGCACGTACTGACTTCTGAAAATCACAAGGGAATTGTGATGGAAAGTTGATATCCTTTGGGAAGGATTGTTCATAACTTGGCATGAGTTTTCAGCAGGCTGTTCTCATAACACACAGTACTGAAATTCCTCTGTTAAAACCCTTGTAGGATAAGTTTTGAGCCTTCAGAGATTTGTAACCATTCATGTTGTAAGTATTTTAAACAAGAATAATGAAGGTAAGGAATCAGAGTACTAAGTACTCATCAGATAAGATATTATTGTTTCAAAATAAGAGACAATCAAATGCAAGTTTATTTTAGAATAAAAGTATATTAGAATTTTTTAGTTTTATAAATATATATATATATAAAATTGTATAGTTTTATAATTTAAAAATTATGGTGGCATTAAAACTGAAATCTTAGCATTAATTTTGATTTTAAGTTGCTTTACTAATTTCTCTTTCAAATCTAAGTAACAGAAGAAAAAGACATAAAATACATGTATATCTCACAATATACAAATAAAATTATGAATTACTTCAAATAATACATTTTTAGTCAGTACCAGAGTCTTTGTTTTAAATTTACATTCTGCATATTATTTGTTAATAAGTCCTGTAGCTATATTTTCCCTGGCATTAAGATTTAGCTAAATAAAAATATTATCTACACAAAATAGTACAAGTTTTAGTGTATCAAGTCTGTGATTATATTAAGATAAAAAATTTCACTGAAACATTTGAAAATGCATTGTCATATGGCATTCACTTCCCTTTAGCAATTTTTGCTATAGACATGGTTGTGCCATATTTACTACCTTCTACCATGTAGTTCCGTGCAATCCCACTTTGCCTTGATACAAAACTGGGTGAAGTAATCTCTCAAATCCCTTTAGACTTTTTTTTCTATAAATTGCTTTTGTATTACTTGGGGGAAGAGACCATAAGAATCCAAAAATTGCACTCTGTAATACCCCTACACAACAATTATTGTAAAGATATCATGGTACTACTTTCTAAAGCCTTCCTACTTATTGTAAATCAAGGTATGTGAAAAGAAAGATATGGATCAGGGATGGTTCCCTTTATGATATCACCAATGTCAAACTCTGGGCTCATTTTAGCTGAGCCAACTGTTATTCTTAATTATTGTAGAAGAAAATAAATATATTTGATGAAGACTTTACTCTGGCAAAATCAAGTTTGTGAGTCTACACAGCTGAGAAAATTGGAAAAAAACCCCTGGAATGTTTCCCTGTTACCTTGTTAACTAAAATGGGTCCCACGGTGACAGCAGCAAAAATTCGTATCTTTGTTTCTCATTTGTCTCTGCCAAGTTAATTGGTGGTCCCAGCAAAAAGTCCATGGGGATATAATGGCATAACAAAATAAAAGTCTTTGAACATTTGTCAGATACTTATCTGTAAAAATAATTTTGGGAGACAAAATTTATTTTCTTCATCAGAAGCTACAATTATTTAACTTCTAATGCACAGTTGGAGGGTGACTAAAGCAGTTAGGGACAGGGGTATGAGCAGGAGCATCCCATCAGCAATGAGAATGACTGTGCTAACAAAGTGATGCTGCTAACAAAGGAAATACATGCCAACAGCTGCTCAAACCTCAATGGTACCTGCTGTGGGGGCCAGTGAGCTTCTCAGACGTCTGAGAAATGGCCAGTGTCACAGTGCCCAGAGTTATGGTCTTGGTCACTCCTGGGGTTTGAGGCATCTCTGGTGGTGCCAAAGAGGTCTGGCTGTGTTGAGCCAGGAGTTTCTTGTGGGATGGTGAGACCCTTGCTCCACTGCTGCCACATGGGCAGCACCATGACCCTCACTAAATGCAGAAATCATTGGGTGGCTGGAGGGACTCTGACAAGTACAGAAGGCACTGCAGTGGAAGGAATGGGAAGGCAAGTCTAGAGCTGTGCATTCTGTAAGTTTCCTCTAGGATAACAAAGGAAAAATCTGAGTTCTATTTCAAAACAGCCACTTGTAGAGAGGCTGTGCTGTTTTGTGCATTGCTGCAGTGCTGGGCTGCCTGTGCTGCTGTGCCTAGAGCAGCTGCCTCCAGTGAGCACTGGGAGCCTGAGCAGACTTTTAATATGATTTTTTTTCTCTAGGAGTGGTGAAACAAGGATAAAGTGTCACAATGTTCTGTTTATGGAGGAACATACACAGATATGAAAATAAGTTATTGTTTGGGGATGTAAAAAAATGCATATTTATATTGACTATGTTGCTTTATTTTCCCATGTCAGGGATGGAAATAAACAACTTTACAACAATATTAGACAAAACAGAGCACCTGAGCTCTGGGGTGATATTCACTGAAATGAAAGTCATCAGCTTTTCAAGGCAAGAACAGCTATACCTGTCACAGAGAAACACAAGTTCACTGTGAGCATTCCATATAGTACACAACACAGATAATAAGAGAGGTAATGAAAAAACCTACAAGCCTTCTTGGCTTCCACAGGCCACAATGCTTTTTAAAAATATGGAGAGGGAAAGATTGTGTTATAAGTGGATTTTTTTCACCTTCCCTATTCATCTCACTTCATGTTCTGTTCTATCTCTTATATATTTCCAAATTAGTAGAGAATAAAACCACAAGAAGCAATCAGTCTCCTCGGTTTTAGAGAGACCTGTCTCATTGTTTGTGTAGTATGGCAGTCTATTCTGTAAGTGATTTATATGATCAGTCATCCTTTGAATAGAAAATGTTGTCAATTGGTTATTTTGGGTATCTCATTTTTCACCCATAGCTTTTGTCACAAAATTACTGGTAAGAAAAAAATTGATGAAGAAATTACATTTTTATTCATGAATAAGCTTTACATGGAAAAGAAGCTCAGTTTCTTTATTCTTGGAATATAATACATGTCCTTAGCATTACTGTGTGCTAAATAATGCCTTGTATCTAGTTCACCCTTTGTGACCTTTAAAAGTGTTTGTCTACACAGACAGACAGCTGATTTGGTCTGATCTATTTAATTTCTAAAATTTTAACACATGCCTTCTCAACCTCACCTAAAGTCAAGACAATCTAATTGAGAAGATATCCTTTCAAGAGTCCTCAGTGCAGCAGGGTGAGATATTCATATATTTCAAATGGCTTTAAAGATGTATCTCCATTTTCTCAGAAAGGCCAAAACCCTCCTTCCAAGGACATAGTAACCCAGATCTAATTTGATTGTGTATCCTTCTAATCATCTCTACATTTCTATCTTAATATGGTAAAAGTGGTAATCTAGGTAAAAGCTTTTATCTCTCCTGATAAATTACAGCAGCAGCAGGCTCCACTAAGGCTTCATTTTATCTCTAAGAAAGTGACCAGACAATTTTGTGAATTAACTCAGGGCTCCAATGTCCAAGTCTATCATCTTGTTAAATTTCGCTGGCCACAAATTTTCTTTAAAACCAGTTGCAACAAAATAAAAGCCAGATGGTTGAATCTTCCTGAACCCTAAAATCTATAGGTTTAAGGGGGAAAATATATAAGGAGAGCTTTGTGAATGAAGTTTGAAGACAGCTGACATTCAACAAAGCAAGGCACCAAAAAAATAAAAATCTGTCTTCTGTGTTACTATCTCCTGTTTCCATAGAAACCAAAGCTGGATTGGCAAAAATGGGTTAAGTGCTTTACAGTGACAGAGACTAATCACTGCTATTTTATAACATTACTATTACCAGTGGAAGGAAGGGCTGTATTCTAAGGAGACAGAGGTTTGCAATGAGTCTACTTCGTACTGAAACTATCAGACAGCAAAAATACCTGATACAAGAAATTTTGATTAAATATACAGGAAATCAATACAGATTATACATAAGTCATAAGAACCTGAGAAATACTGTATATGAGAAATCAGTTAATCCCAAAGTCAATGACTAGCAAAATCCAACCATATAACTACTTGACTTTTCAAAACACTGAGAAAACACTCAATAACTTGGTTGGTAAATGCAGTAGAATTATTCTGTCTGTCCTCTTCTCCAGCATGTGCCTTATTCTCAGTGGAATTTACCTCAGAGAATCTCCAGCAACAAAATTCTTCAGCATGCACTGTTATCCTGAAAAGGATAACATGGGTTGAGAGTCTAGACTTTTATTGTGTGGAAAAGTTCAGTACCAGTGTTAATTTTCCAGAGCTTTACTTATGGCACTAAAACATTTTCAACACTTATTTTCTTTTGAGCAAGTTAGACCAGAGGAAAAGAACAGATTTCATTTCCCTCAGAAACATTGCTTTCTGAAAACAAAAACATCCTCAGATTTTAGGTGGGTGTTCACAACTGCTCAGAAAAAAACAGTCACAGTATCGGAATTGGCACTCATTAAACAGAAAGCAACTGGCTTGTCTTCTGGGAACACAACAAAATGTTAATTGTTCCAAACTCTATTTAAAAATGCTGATGACCATGCCAGAAATGTTTTTACTTTGAGAGTCTTGTATATATCAGGCCAAGTTGAAGATACTGAAGTCATGCTCTGTCAAGTAGCCTTTGGCATCCAGGCCATTTGTGAAGTATTCCACATACTGGATGCCTGTACCTACACTCCAGCTTGGACTCCTAAGAACCCTTAAGCACCATCAGACTCTTTCAGCCCCTGTGCAGCTCCACAGATACCTAGAGGCCCTGGCCCTGAGATTTGGCGTGCAAGCCCACCCTGACTGGTGTTCCACAGCCCAGTGCCCTGCCATGCCTCTCTGGTCCTGGCTTGCCCGTGGGATTTAAGCCAGTATGAGGGAAAACAAACAGTGCAGGATGAATGGGGCCAGGTTAAGTTCAGGCATTTCTGCTTTAATAAAAACCCCAGGGAGTGGCTGCTTAGGCTGACATTCAGAAGATCCCATATAATTTATTATAGGTATCTGGAATGATGTATTTACCTGGACTTTCCAAAAAGCTAGGCTGATGCAGGATACTCCATAGTGAGGCTGCCTCTTTGAAGCTGTTTGCTATGCTTAAAGTGTTTTACTGCTGCTTGGGCTGGAGTGAGAAGAGCCTTTGCATTAAGAGGAATCATTTACAGACTTGGGATCTTAGTTTCAGGTCACAGTGTCACTGGCTGGACCTGGGAAATGACCACCCCTTCTGCCAGGCTCAAGGCAAAGGTGTCTTTGAGAATATGTACTAAATTGAGCAAAACAGTGGCAAATAAAAAGAGTCTGTGTCTTCTGTGGGGGCTTAGGGACAAGTAAAATAAATTTTATCTTTTCATTCAGTCTCAAGTCCAACAATGCCGGGGGAATCTTCGGAGCTTTGCTTAAAAAAGCCCAAAGCAGAATAAATCTGTTTTTCCTCAGTGTCAATTATCAATTCATAAACCTGGGAACCTGAATGATTGAAGTATCCTTTTCATAATAAAATGAAAGGATATCTCAAAATGCTATTTTGTCTTATATCAAACTTATTCTGCCTAATGCGCATGTTAGCAGTTAATTTACAAGATGCTGTTAATTGAATTCTATTTATACTTATATAGAAAAGGTTTTTCACCTCATAACTACTTGATTAAAATATTTTAAGAGGTGATACAAGAATAAAGATGTTCAGAGATGGTATTAGAACTTGTAATTTTGTTAACTCACATATGAAGGCAACATTTTTTGCATAAATGAGAAAATGGAGGTGAAAGAGGGTAAAGCAAAGTTTGTAAAAACAAAAATTGTTATGTTCAATAAGAAGCATAGAGGAAGACTGCACTACTGGGTGAAAAGGGGTCAAAAGTATATCATGTCAAGCAGGATTTGAAGTGGAGGAGGGCAGCTTTGAACTTATCCCCTGATTTAGTTCAGCACAAATACAAAAATTAAAGTTATGTAGAGCAAAGGAGAGACATGATCAGGGATTTTTAGGGCAATGAAAGCATAAGAAGAAAGGAACAGTCTAATTACATGAAGAGCAAAGAAAGTCGGAAAAAAGAAAGAAAAAACTATCACAGCATTGAACATTGAAGAAAAATTATAGAAGACTCTGGACTCCAAAATCCCAATTCTGGCAAATGACATTTACTATGGGAATGAGCAAAATATATCAAAGTAAAAGAAAATGAGCTTAAATAGTGATCTGGCATGCAGTCTAAATAAAGAGAAAGAAGGCAATAGTCATAAAAGCAGAGAACAGCAAAATAGGTCAAAGGGAAAGCATTCAAGAAAGAGAATGTGATTTTCTTTAGAGAATTTTTAGATGGGCTCTGAGAATAGAGCTATTAGCAAAAGGATGAAATCATCACTATAAAAGAGTTGAGAAAATAGAGACCTTCTCAATTGGAACATAAAGAGGAAGGACTTTTTCACTAGTCTGTACTTGGACTGAGGAGTAGAGTGGTAAATTATCTGAGCAAAACAGGTCAAACTGATGAAGGATTGTGATGCCACCTGCCTGTGTGGTCCCAGACAGGTCCTGGTTTGCCTAGAGCAAGCAGCCCCCAGCAGCCAGACTGCTGTATGGCTGACAGCCACTGTCTGTGATCCCTCTGATGTTCATGTCTGATGAAGAGAAGAATGTTGATGGGGGGATACACACTAAACACCCGTGAGCCCAGCGCTACCCCCATGGAAGGCCCTGACTCAGCCATCATTGACCATCTCCTCCCAACAAAAAACCTTTCTCAGCTCACCACCTCCTCTGCATCTCTCAGGCACACAAATGCAGCCACCTTCATTTTTTCACTCTAAGTGGGCCCCTCCCTTGGGATTTCAAAACACTTAGTGAATTATACCACTTATTATTCCTTCCCTTTCCTTTCCAGGATGCTTTCAGTCCTTGGACCTCCACTGATCCAATTGTTTATGCCACACTCCAATCAGATCACTGAGACTGTCCTGATGTCAGAAGCTATTCAAGAGTGGAAAATTAATTTTAAAATTTTAAATTTAAAAATTTAAAAACTGCTGACTAGTTGAACATTCTCAGTTTTAGGGCAGATTTTGTACTGCCCTGCACCTGCGTAGTCCTTTATGCTGACACAATATGAAACAAATCTTCTTTCAAGTGAAGCCTGATGTAAATGAGAACACAGACTAATGGAGAATTACTGTGGCTTTTTTGTCAAGGCTTTTTTGTTCCTTAGTTACCTCTGTGAGCAAAACTAGCAATAGGCAAAATACCCCTCAACACACCTGAAAAACCCCAAAGCCAAACCAAAACAAAATAGCCTAAAACAAAATAAAACCCCCAAACCTGAAGAAACTGCACTAATGACAGACACAAGAGGGCCTGTAATTGATGGTATTGTTTTTTAGAGTCAGGATTACAAGACCACTTTCATCAACTATTCTTTCTGCATGTAAAACTTATATTAGGAATGTGGAATACAAGAACTCCCAAGACACAACTCTAAACAGAGGATACAGGAAAGTGGCTTGAGAGGTACCTTTATGCAAGTTAAAGTTTTTCAATAGCTTCATGACATTCAGGTTAAGCACTTGTGGTTAACAGAACTTTCCGGGTGCTATCTAGTCAGGGAAATCCATACTGACCTTTAAATGCACTGCAGGCACTGCATAAATAAATAACTACATGAAAGTTTGTATTTGGTGGAAGGCTTAGGACACCTGTCCCTGTGCCAGCTTGTTTGTTTATACATACAGAGGCCTCATTCTAGCAGAGGAGAAAAGTGGCACTGCACTCCAGATGAACACTTCCCAGGGCATCACATGCTGCCTTTCATGTGATAACTTCCCCTTCCCTTCCCTTCCCTTCCCTTCCCTTCCCTTCCCTTCCCTTCCCTTCCCTTCCCTTCCCTTCCCTTCCCTTCCCTTCCCTTCCCTTCCCTTCCCTTCCCTTCCCTTCCCTTCCCTTCCCTTCCCTTCCCTTCCCTTCCCTTCCCTTCCCTTCCCTTCCCTTCCCTTCCCTTCCCTTCCCTTCCCTTCCCTTCCCTTCCCTTCCCTGCCCTGCCCTGCCCTGCCCTGCCCTGCCCTGCCCTGCCCTGCCCTGCCCTGCCCTGCCCTGCCCCATTCATCACCAACCTCCACAGACCTATCCAACTTGGAAATGGAAATTTCACACCTCTGTTGGGTTTTATTGTACCAAATGTGTAGATAAATTATTTTTTAGAGATTAGGGGCCTGTACCTCAGCCAGGATACCTCAGCTCATTGACTTCAATTGAACTTAGCTGATTGATGCTGGCTTTGGGACTTCCCTGCCTGGTCAAACTTCATTCTGGTTGATACATCTGAATGAATACAGAGTGAAAAATTTTAAGTACAAAAAAGGTGAAATTGTTCTGTGTAAGCTCCTGTGTGGATCAGCTTCCAAACTGACTGTTTACAGTTCCCAAAATCTGTGGCTCTCCAGGTAAATATCTTACTGCAATTTCTAAGTAAATTTTGTAGAAGTTTCCTGAAAGTAGAAAATCTAGGATCAGTTCAGTGCTGTATTCCTCATTTTTTAAAATAGTTTAATGGGTATACCAATGACAAAAATTTTATAGAAGAAACTGAACCCCCATGGTGGGAGATATCAATTACCACATCCCCCTGCAAGTATGGAGATGTTGAATTCTAATTTTTTTTTTTTTGTGGTGAATGTAGAAGATAAAGTAAATTAATGAAGAACTGGTTGTTGCCCATAGAAACTGACTGAAGTCTAACAAATACTGTTAAATTGTGGATTGAATGGGTACCACATGTTGAGACCAAATTAAAGGTTCTTTTGGAGCTCTGTTTCACATTAAATTCTGATTTTACACTTAGTTAACCTAGAAGTATTGCTTTCATGGTTAAAGAAAAAAAAAAGAAAGAAAAAGTAACACTAAATATTCAACAATTTAAACTCCTTAGCTCCACTGACTTTCAAGATGCTTCAACAACTGAGAAAAGTGGAAAATGCTGGTTCTTCACCTCTTCTTTCTAACTGAATTTCTGCATCCTGAATTGACAGAGCACAATGTATTTTAAAGAGCTAGCTGCATCACCACAGTTAATTCTGCCTCTTCTCACAACTGTTATCATATTTGTACTTTGTGACAAGTCTCTAAACCTGTAGCAGTAGCTGGCATTTTGAAAAGTCACTAGGTTTTTCTCTTGCCATTTAAATTAAGAAGACCACAAAGGTAAATTCAAAGTAATGTCTGAAAGCTGTTATTGTTGCTTAGGTATCATGAGTAAGTGGTCTTTTTCAAAACCTGAATTATCCTATGACAGTACAATCAATTTCTGTTCTAAGTGTCCTAATATATTCTACTAATATTAGGATATTATGGAAGAATAAATAAAAAGGAGATAGGTTGGAGGGTTTTTTTTGCTATAAAGTTAAATATTGTGGTTTGTTCTCTCATTCATTCTACTTTTTTTTCTTTTCCCTGTAGAAGGCCTTCACTTTTTTGTGTCTGGGTCTTGAATTGTTATTATATATGTAGGGACCTGCTGGTCCCTACAAATGCAGAGGGAGATGAAGCTAGGAGAGTTGACCTAGGAAGAGTATAGGGATGAAGGGCAGTGGTATACAGATGAGGTGAGGCCAAGGCCAAGGCTGAGCTGCAACTCACAAGGGACACAAACAATAACAGGAAGGGCTCCTACAGGTAGTTTAACCAGAAAAGGAAGAGCAAAGAAGGTGTACGTCCTCCCCCCCATAAACAATGCTGGAAAACTGGTAACAATGGAAGAGGGGAAGCCTGGCGTTGCTAAAATTTTTGCTTCAGTCTTCAATGGCAGCCTCTCTTCTCACACCTCTCAAATGTTTGGACAGCAGGATGGGGACTGGGAGAGCAAAGTCCCTCCCACTGAAAGGGGAGATCAAGTTCATGACCACCTGAGGACTCTCATGTATGTACATAAATCTATGGGATCTGAGGAGAGGCATCCCAAAGTCCTGAGGGCTGATGTTGTTGCCAAACCTCTTGCGATGATACTTGAAAAAGGACATTTAGATGAAATTCCAGGTGACTGGAAAAGAGGAAATATTATATTCATCTTTAGAAAGGGGAGAAAGGAGGACTTTGTGGATTACCCACCTGTCAGCCTCACATCTCTCTTCCAACCCAGAACACTCCATGATTCTATTTTAATTACAATGCACAGGGTTTTGTTATTGTTTCATGTCTATTCTATGCTCTGTTCCTTGACTTGCTGACTGTTAAAAGTTTTGGAACAAAACCAGTACAAAAATGTTGTTAATTTTTGTCTCAAATTTTTCTTTTCATGACTGAGTACAATTTCTGTGGTGAGTTTTTTTGACCAGATGGGTAACATCATTTAGTTGCAAAGCCATTGCATTTTTTTAAGGACATGAATTCTTATCTGGTGTACTGCCGAAGATTCCTAGAGTTTTGAGGAAAAGACATAGCTGAATGTAATCCTTTTTCTCATTTTCTCTAAATATCTGTTGAAAAGAAGAACCAGAATCCACTAAGCCTTCATGATTTTATGAATTTTGGTAAGGAAAGCATCCTTCCAGAACATTTTATTGCCTCAGATATTTCTTCTACTACTACAGAAAAATGATTAGTATTATTCTATATTGGTTTCGATAGAGTAGGGATTTTTCACATTTAAAAATATGTATTACAGTTTTCTCAGTTATAACAAAGAATTCAGATTCTACAACAGAAAAGTAATCTTATTAACTAACAATCTAAGATAAAAAAATATCTGTTGGAGTTTTTTTGTTTTGTGGCTTTTGAGGGGTTGTTTCTTTTTTCGTTTGTTTGTTGGTTTTTATCCTTTTCCTGACATTATTTCTCTAAATGATCTGCATGGTGAGATAAGAGATTGCACTTCTTTTGGATCTGTGCTCCCAACCAGGGTGGCTACAGCTGTTATGAAGGAGAGAAATCATCCAGCAGTGCAGATGGAGGTACTGGACATGTGGGACTGCAGGCAACTTGTGCCCCATGTGCCCTTTCCAGTAACATTTACAGATTTCTTCTACCTTCACTTATTTTTTTCATGAACATTGAGCAGAGTGTAAGCTCAATGAGTGAATAAGCTAAAATGAAGCTTGCATTTTGTACTCCTGCAAAGAAAAAAGAGGAATTCTTGTTGGGTGTGGTGTTGGGGTGAGCTGACATAAAAAATCTCTGTGAACATTCTTATTTTTCCTCCCTTGTTCCACAGCAATAGGAATGGGCATATGAGGGCAGATCGATACACTAAATAGGGCAGCTGAGTTAGGCAAGAAATATTGATATTTGTTGTTCCTTTGGGCCTGCAACAAATGACCATCCCTTTCCTTGAAGCCTGGAAAAATAGGGAGCATCTGGTGCTCTGGATGTATGTTGTCTCTTGGGATTTCTGCAGAAAGGAGGTAGTTCATGCAGTCTTAAAGGTTAGAATCCCCTGAAATGTTCTGCCTGTGTCTGGTAACAAAACACAAACTGCTCTGGACACCTGGAAGGATTAGCCTGGAGGCACTCTCCTGAGGGAAGTCTCTTTCTTTAAAAGGGTTTAGAGTAATTGCACTGAGAATTTCCTTACCCATTCAGCATGGGTCAGGACTTAAGTATTTCCTTAGTGCAGGGTTCCTCTGTGTAAAGCAACTTCTCACATTGCTCATTCCTTAGAGTGAGGAATAGCAGACCTGACCAGGGAAAGTTTGGGGCATGGCCGGAACCAGCAATAATACTGAGAAAAAAAGGCACACCAAATATCATACAGCTGGAAACATTTTTTTTTTTTCTGGCACAAAAACTTAGTATGTTGTTTAAGAGACTAGGGAATTTAGACACCTCTGAATTAGGGAGGCAATAAGGGAGCTATAAAGTTGTGTACACGTGTGGTTAAACATGCAAAAGCTCCTCTCTGGATTTCACTTTGGCAGCAAACCTTCTAAAGATCTGTTTGCTTCTCTGGAGAAAGAAAGGTAGGTAAATTTCTATTTCCTGTTGATTAAATTGCCCCTAAAAATAAGCATTAATTATTCATTTTTTTTTACTGTGTTCACAAATAGTTCTGTGCAATTAATGAAAGCATGTGAAAGTGAGACAAAGTATAAAGCATAAAGGGTGAAGTATAAGTAGTAGGGACATAAATTTCTAGGTCTTAGGAGACTTATGTGTCCAAACTTTTCCTATTTTTAAAGGTTAACCCATAATTTCTATGTTAATCATGTTAATCACCAATGATCTAAATCCTGGTCCCATGAAGTCAGCGGGAGTTTTGCCACCAAATTTAGCAGGAAGGGGACCGATCGAGCTGTGTAACTGTTATTTAATGCCTCTGCATATAGGAAAACTGAACACATATATTTTGAATGGAAACAACATTATATAATAATTCCCCAAAATTCTGAAGTTATAGCTGGTAGGAAATATAGTTCTTGGGGGAAAAAGTTAATCCAACAGATGTCATTTGCAATATATCACAATGTCAATGTTAATTCTAGTTTATGTGAAAGTGTCCAAAATAATTTAATATGCAAAGAATAGCATTTGAAGGAAGGGAACTTAATATTATGATATGCCAACAGACTTCTATAAATAAAAAATTGGTTTTCCAGGGAGTTGTCCATATTAGGCTATATCATGCCATGGGTAATGCCTAAAAGGAAGACTTTGTTAAAAAGTACCCAAAACACCAAGCCTTGGAGGAGAGCTTGGCCTCGCTGCCCACAGTAGGAGCAGGAAGTAATTTGTGGCACTTCAGTTGAGTGGTAAAGCATCCTTTCATCTCCCAATGCATAGGCTTTCATTCCTTTCACCAGTTTATGATGGTGGCAGAGTAGAGTCTATCAGTATTTCACTGGGTCTCACCCTGGCTGGTCCAGGGGGATACCTTGCAGCCATTCTGGAACAGGGTCTGTGACCTCCTCACAACACTTGGAGATGCCTTTCCCTCTCCTAGGTTCCTATACAGATGCAAAATGCAAAAATGTCACTTACAGCAAGCTTTTATCTTGAATATATCCACAATAAGAATACACATCCTTATACACAGTATGTAAAAAAAATATTTCACAAAGAGAAATCAGAGACCACTCAAAAATCTGTGTGAAGCAGGTACTTGTTATAAAGCAGTATGCATTATGTCTTTGACTAAAGTTGAAATAATTTATTTAAAACTGGGACAACTGTGCAGTGGTACAATTGTAAAATTTCTCATTGTGTCCAAAGATAAGAATCTGAATGAAAGCTATCAAAATTTCAAGAGTTCTCAATCATGGACATAATAATACTGTGCTTGTGTGATGCAAAGTGCTGTTGGGAGCCTGATAAATCTCAGTAGATGTTATCCTGGGTAATAACCTTGACCAGTTTACTTATTTCTAACATAGTGCATTCATATTTAGATGTGGTATATCCAGGATATAATTTAGACTATATTCCTTCACATGCTGGGAAATAAAAGAACAGCCTTTTCAAATACTCTTTATCTCTTAAGAACTTCATTTTTAAACAGAACTGATTGCTACAAGCATCTAAGCCTCTTCTCTCCAGGGTGGTGCAGCTGCAAATGGGCTTCAGTCCCAGCTCAGGTGGTGTAAGTGCGACTGTCACTGGCTTCTGGATGGTCAGACAGGGAAGTTTCCTTAACATATACTTCCTCTGCTGATCTGAAAGGGCTTAATTCAGAGAAGGAATAAGAAAGATGCATTGGTGAGTAAAGAATGGGTCATAAGGCAAATGCTGATCAGTCTTGTTTGTCTTCCCCACCCATGCTTGAGGATAGGTGCCATCACAGTCAGTGTTTATTGTGTCTGTAAATGGGTTCCTGGACAAATCCAACTTTGGGAAGAGTCCTGTCTAGTTACTGCTGACAACTGTCCAGTAAGGGCTGTCCAGGAAGCGGAAGGCTTTAAAGACATTTTTTCTTCCAAGGTGTTCTCCTTTTAGGCCAGAAAGGCTTATCTTCAGTAGCCAGCAGTCTTGGCAAAAAAAAATGAATACTTGTATTCACATATGAATACTTTCATTTGCACATGAATATCGGTATCACTGTGAAGGGCAGGAACTCCACAATAACAATGATATCCAAAATTTCCTTACATGAATAATAACAGAGAGAGACAGAGAGATGATCTCAAGCCAAACTGAAACACAAGGAAGAACATACTGAAGCATTTGTGAGTAAATTAATCCTTTCCTTATATAGCACACCTATACAGCATTTTCTGTTGTGTTTGCTATTTATAAATCTTTGTAGAGAATTCCAGTTTGTTATAGTCTGAGTAACAATTTATAACAGCGTAAAGACTGTCTATATTTTAAGAAAGAGGCAGAGCCAGAGTAAAGGTTGAGCCTACAACCTGGCTTCTGCATTTCTTGACATTTGAGAACTTGATTTATCAACCTTAATGTTACATTAACATAAGCACATGATTTCCTAGGAGCTTCACATCAGATTTAAGAAAAAAAAAAAAAGAAATGAAGAAGGTCTGAGTGTAAAATTATTGTAAATTCTTTCCTCTGTATCTTGCATTGCTTCCACAAAGAAAACCAGATTGTGCTTTGTGGCTCTATTGTCCTATGACCTTGGAAGGAAGAAAAGATCTGTTCAGCAAAAGGCAGTTGCTGTGCAGAAGAATATAATACTTTTTTCCTCGATGCATACTGAGATCTGCAAGGGATGAAGGGAGGAGCAATCCATGCTCCCACCAGTTAATCAGAGTAGGTGGACAGGCACTTAGCAGCAAGGATTCTAAGTGCAGGGTGTGCAGGTTTTGGAAGGAGTACGTGAACTTCCTCAGTCATACTGGTCAGACAGACTTGCACTTAACTGTGCTGACAACTCAGCTGTGGTGGTAACTGCATTACTTACTCTTACAACTACTGTGGTTTCTAATATGGGGAAAAAGCTTACATTCAAACATGGATTCACAGATGTTGTAACGCTCTGTGATTTTGCTTTGATTTTATCACATTCTTCCTTTGGGAATAAAACAAAATCACTAAACACACAGACACACAAAATTAAAAAATACCCCCATGTTTTGTTCTGAGATTTCCTAGGTTTTGATTTCTAAGTTCAAATTACCTTTTTTTTCTTAGTTTATTTTGCCTTTATAAATTATTATTATAATTAATTATGAATTAATAATAGTATTAACGATAATCATAATGACGATCATGATGTTGATAACAATTATTAATTATTAATTATTAATTATTAATTAATAATTAATAATTAATAATTAGTAATGATAGTAATAATAATAATAATAACAATAATAATAATAGTAGAGGATCAATTAAATAGCAAAGAAGTATAATTTACTCCACAATTAACAAATCATATAAGCATATCATCTGGGCTACGGATTTTCCTTTAGAAGAAACTGAACATTTTAGTCTCAGATAAAAGGATTGCAGGAGGTTAAACAGGCCACAGGAGGCTCCTTGTTCAGTTCAAATTTCAGCTAGTAAAGCTAAGCAGAAAAAACCTTGCCAACTTTTGTGCCAGATTAATCCACTTAACTGCTGGTTACTTCACATTGCCTACTTCCTATTGATTCACTAAGTGTTTGAAGTTTTCCATCTCCTTCCCTGTAGATGTGTTACTGGAGTTTGAATGCTCTGAGGAAGGGAAGCCATGAATTTTTGGTAAGTACTCAGGTCCATGACTACAGACTGTTCAAGGTAAATCTGTCTATTTTACACTTGCTTTATGAAATTTGGCTTATGAATAGCACACTTCTTTATATGTTGGACTTGTTAATAATGGTTCAGAGAGGAAGTTCATTATAGTTTAGGCTAAATACAGTCTTACAAACCAGAAAATATAAAAGGACAAAGATACTCCATTTCTATTTTATCATTTATGCATTTCATCACCTTTTTTCTCTTTCGAAATATTTTTAGCCAACTCCTTCATAACAGCACTAGGCACTAATTATAAATAAGACATACTTTGTCACTTGCAAGAAAAGCCCTTCACAGATCATCTTGACCTTAGCAGTGGTAGACTGAGGCCAGCTAGGCAGCACTTCTGTCTGAGACAAGCTAAGGGGGCCAAGACATTCTGTTGCAGTTCTTTTGGTTTGGAAATGGCTGGTTTTGCCTGACATTTGCACAATCTAAGGCCAAAATGAAGATGCTACTCTGAGCTCAAAAACCTTATTAGCTCCCTGTCCAATTTGCTGCAGTAAAGGTAGACCACCTGTAAGGGCAGAAGAGATCTGTTGCTGGCAAGGACAAGTTTAGTTTTAGGGAAACATCATTGATTAACCTACTGATGCTGCTGGAGATTGATTTGGACCCCCAAAGGAAGCTAACTAGTAATAGACACACATTTTTATTCTCTTCCACTAGATTGACACATCATGTCAATACCTTTAGGAGTCTTTAAAATGCCAGAGGGACAGTGTTGCAATTACATTCTAGAATATTTCTACACTGTACTTCCTTTAGTAATTGCTTCCATTATTTCTGCAAACATTCCCCAAAATGTTTCCGACCTTGTCCACACCAACTATACAAAATTTTCCAAATTGCTGCACTAATTCTGCTGAATTATAAATAATTTTCTTACTTTCTACTGAGGAAGAAACAGGAATTTTCTCACATAAAACATATTCTCAACAACATGGGTAACCAGAGAAAATAGATGCTATTATTATTGTATAGAGTAGCTCACAGTGTTTTTCTCTTATTTGGTATATAATAACTGCTTCCCCATCTATAATCGCTTTACCTGCTGTCTTCTGCTTTGCCAGGTTGAGAAAAGATTACAACAGCTTCAGCGAAACATCACAGGCTGGCCCTCACTTCTGTTTTTACTGAGCACAGTTATAGGGTCTCTGTGAGGTGTGTGCTCAAGGCTGCAAGAGGAAGTGATGGGTAGAGAAATAGAGTCCTCAGTGCTGCAGATGCTGTGCCTGAAATTATTGAAGAGATAAAAATTATAGATGCTTCAAGTACATATTGCTTTATCACAAAATTCTTTTCAGCAGCTGAGGCAAAAAGATTTTCATAGAATGGTTACCAAATATGCAAAGCAAGTGTAAAGGACTGACTATGCTTAGTTATTAAATCTATATAATTATTTTAGATGCCTGTCTTCTGCTATGGTGGTTTCTTCATTTCAGGATTAGCTATCACACATTCTGCTCTGTGTTAACCTGTATTTTCACATCCATTTTATAACAAATAGGACAGAGATTTCCTCTCTGGAAAAGAGAGTTAAAATTCAGTGTCATGGAAGTACAAAAAGCAATTCCATTATCAAGGGATTCCTATGAACTTTTACAACCCATTTTGGGATGTGTGGCACCTCCAAGTCACCGTCTCTTAATATAGCTAGTAGGAAACTATGACCTTCTTAAACTTCCTCTACCTTGGCATGCAGAAAAGCTATTAACTTGTAGAGAAGACAAGCATTTATATCCACAGTTGAGGATTCTAATATAGGCTTGTTTTTTCAAAGATGAATTAAACTAGATTTTGAACTGAAAGCAGCAGTATTATGCAATGCTTATTAGCCTTCAAATTTGTGTTGGAAAGGAATTAATGAGAGTTATCCCCCTTTTCCATGCTCTGACTTATTCCAGCACTGGTGTCTCTAAAATTAGCTGTAAATGTCCTTGGCAGCTATGCAAACAAAGCTTGTTCCTGTAACCTAAATTGTATGAGTTCCTGAGCGCTGCAGGAGACAGGCAGAACACCTTCTGCTGCCATTGTCTTCAGCACAAATTGACAGTGACTCATCACCCCTTGCATGGCTCACTGGGCTGCAGGGCTGGGTTTATAATTAATTCACAGGGTTTTTTATATGCCTTATTCCAGACCATCGATAAGAAAAATATGCTAAAATTTGGTGAGAGGAAAAAAAAAGGTGACAGCAATAGCAGGTTAAATCCTGAGCTTGTGTGAGTCAGCATGTCACAGTGATTCCAGTGATGCTGTATAATCTGTCCCTGCTGAGGTTCTGCTTTAAAAATTTTAATGCTTATCAATTCAGAAGAAATACTTCAGATATATTGCTAAATAATGGCTTAGATGCCACAGCAAGAAACAGTATCATGCCACTTATTACACCATTTTAAAACAATATAAGCCATGTGTGAGAAATTAAATCTGTCACCCTGGGAAAGAGTTCAGGCTGTCAAAATGGTAATAGAAATGAAATTCAATTACCTACTTTCTATGTTACGCATGGTAATTCCCCAGAATATACCAAAGGAAATTGAAGAGGAGATTATCTTGTAAAGTGTTTCTGTAATATAATTATTATTTTAATTATTATAAGGAAAATCTATACAATTCTGCAGAAAACCAGATGAATTTTATAAGAATTGCAGCTGTATGTCAGGCTTAGATTAGCTGCCATTGACCATGACTATCACACTCTGAAGGCATCCACAGGCTCACTTCTGTAGATTTGTCCTCATGCTCAGCCTTTCTGTGGCAATAGTCTGGGAGGGATGAGACTGATTTTGAGTTTTCAGCATCTCGAGAAGAAGGCAGCCACCAGGGAAGTAACTCTAGGCTCTTGGTCTCATTCATCTCTGCACTCTTTTCTTGCTGGTGCTGGTTCAGCTCCACCCTAAGTGCCCCGTGGGTGGCAAACACTATTGAAGGACCAGTGTCTCCCAGACTAGGTAGGAACTGGCCTTCATTTTCCCATAAGACTTCTCCAGCTGTGAGGAGTGGAGCTCAGAGACTATTCCTGGCCCAATTTCACTGTGCCATGAGGAGTGGAATAATGCAGCAGGAGGTACTCGGAGATCCCATTTCATAGTGCAGCTTGAGAGTGAGCTATAGCCTGTAGGCTAACACTGCAACCAGCACTCATGAAGACCCAGACCTCAATGTGTTTGCTGATCATCAAGGTATTGCATAAGGTAAAAGAAGAGCTTAATATCACATGCAGAATGAAGAGTCAGCTGCAATTTAGGCTCTTTTGTGGATTTAATCCTAAAGTCATGCATACATAGTCTGTACATAAAAGTCAAAGAGAAGCTGCACTTACTCTACAAAGAAATTAGGATTCCTCAAGGCGGAAATTTTTAAAAGTGATGATGGTGTCAAGTGTCTGTGTTATGGAAGAGTTCATTTTTTTTTTCAGGCTAAGTTTGTACAAGAAAAAAAAGGAAAGACAATCAAAAGGAAAAATAAGATAAAAAAGAGGCCATTACCTTCTGATGCCCTCAACGACTCATATTTCCTATCCTATTGCAACTGTATAAATAAGAGCCAGTACAGAAAACTGATTATATTTTACATGTCAAGAAAAATACCAGGAACACTGAATGTTTCACTAAGTGTGGGATGAAACAGTATGGTGTGATTTCAGGGTTATGTATTCCTAATCTCCTTAGTCCACTTCAAGCTTTTCTGTTATCTTCTCAGATGCTTAAAGGGAACAAATGGGAAGTTGTGCCAGAGATTTTAAGAGTAGGTTGTGACTTGTGTGTGCAGTTCACATGGTGGAGAGGCTGCACTGGTGGGTACAGAGCAGTGCAAGGGAGGTCAAGTAGCTCATGTGTGTGAACCTAGCTTGTCTTTGCACTATGGACTGCAGAGCACCTGACCTCTAAGTGAGCCTCTGCCGAGATCTTTAGTGCTTGACAAGACCCCTCTGATGCTTGAGCTAAACTGTTTACAGCTTCCTTGCTAATTTCTCTCCTCTGAAGCCTCTAGCACAGAGGTGCCCTGATTATTAATGGCCTTCTTGTCAGCATCAAGAGGTCTTTGTGGTACTCAAAATAAATGGAGAGTGTTCAGGGAACCTGAGTCCTCATCAAACCTAATTGTGAATTACAGGGGGAGTTTATACCATGACATGAAGTCAGACCCATTCTGAACAGGCTGGTCTCAGTAGCAGAAGCAGTCAAGCCACAGCACAGGGTCTTAGCAAACTAGCCCCACAGACTGGCTATGCTTATAAGCCTGAGCATCATTCTGACAAGGCTGATTTTGGGTTCACAGTATTTCTGTGTGTGTAGATGTACTGTTGGCCTAGAGCTAGCCTGGGGCTATCCACATGAGACTGTAATGCACTAGGCAAGTGCTTCCTCTTAGTATCTTCTGATACTTCTCTGTATCCCAGTCACTTCACAGAGGCTCTTGGAAAAGGATTTAATTTTATTTTCTTTTGGCTCTTTGTCTAAGTACATTTTGCATTTCCTGGTTATTTGGTCACAGAAAACTCAGAATACAATCACCATTTGAAGCTGAGTTAACGTGGCCAGTCAGGACAAGGAAAGTTGCATGTTAATAATATAGCTATACAGAAATAATTATAATAGAGCTAGATCATGCCCTCAAGGGCATGACTTGTGTTTGGAAGAGTTTTCATGGTGTGAATTGAACGCACTCTTACTTGGCATTCACAGCGACATGGAAACAGTTACAAAAGCTGCTGCATCACGCCTCTGGCTGAACTCAGGTCCACCACCACGACTTCCCAGAGGAGCAATTAGGTGTGGTGCTTGTGCTCCCCCAGTCATCCATGCAATGAGTCTGCCTGCCCCATGTGCCACAGGGGAAAGCTCCTTATTCCTTCCCCTTCTACTGTGGCCACGGTGACAAGCCAGTGCATAACTAGTCCTGTTGTGATCAAACAGTTGTGTTATGCTGAGAAGGTCCAGAGGAAAGAACAAAGTATAGTAATTTCCATTCCAAAAAGAGAAGGAAACTCAAGATCTTACTGATTTATATCACTTTATGTACATAAAGCTGTGGGGTTTCAACTCCCTTGTTGTTTAAGCCCTCATGGCAATGACATATTTAAGAACAGGAGAAAAACAAGTACTGCAGCCAAGTAAATCTAAGGCAAATCCTCACAGCTGAGATGTGGTCCACACAATACAGGAACCGTGCTTTTATCTTGGCTATTCTAAACATCTTTGTGCGTTTATTTATTTGTTTGTTTGTTTGTTTTATATATTGAAAGATAATAATGGCAAGGCTCTTTGGAGACCTAGGGGAAGGTTTTAAGTGTGACCAAGGAATCTGCTCTTTTTAAAGCAAGATGAGAAGTACTGAAAATGGATTCTATTTTCTTAATATAAAATTTGTGCAGCTTTAAGTCCTCAGCTCCAAGTGAACTGAAAGGAAATGCTGAAAGGCAGTTATTTAATGGAGCATCATAAAGGAACAGAAATGGAGGAATACATTAATTAGAAGTTAAATAAGTCAAAGTTCATATTCTAGTTTATATTTCAATGTTGAATTTCACATAGGAGTTTCATTAATTTCATTTAGCCACTTTTCTTATGGCTTTGGAAGGTCCTTGGAACTGGACAAGTTTAAATCAGTTTTAAAAAGATTTTCATCTTAGAAATTCTCCAACATGACAGATTTTGGGGATATTATTAATTGTATATGTTTTTTATAGTTATATCTTAATATATAGTTATATATATATATATAATAGTTTTATAATATATATATTATATATTATATTTTATAATATCTATTATAATATATATAGTAGTTATATATATATCTATAATAGTTTTATTTGGTTTTCATCATGTTTATGTAAAGTTTCCTGGTTATAATTGTATTTCTTAGATGCCTACCCTCAGTTACTTTTATGGGGGTGTTATATGATCTTTTTTAAGATCATTTTCAAGTAGAGATTTTAATTATATGTTTTTATAAGACATAATTATAATGTGATAACTGCCAGGACACTGCAGCCTGTGTCATACAGGCAGCTTTCTATGAATTCAGAACAATCAACTTTACATCTTATACCTGCAAACAACAAAAAGTACAAGCAAAGCAGCATCACCATCTATCTTGATAGTTTATACAAAGCATGAAAATCAACAATATGTTTCCATTTTGTAAGTCCTTTCTCAGCCCACTTCTGAATATTCTCAACTCTTCTTTCTGGTTGTAGTTTCTGGTTGATTCTTTCTGGTTGATTTCTGGTGTAGATGCAAATTTGCCAGGTAATAGCATGCCCACCAAAATACATGAAAGAAAACAAGACAGTCAGCACAACAAACTCTTTAGGAGATTAAGGACCTGTATTAGCATGGCCGTTTTCTTTGTTAGCAATAGTACAACCCACCCTTTCATTAACACTCTTCACCCCTATGGCTAGAGGGCTTCTTCCCTCTGATTTTGTTTGTTGTGGTTTCAGTGTTCCTGCATGGGTCTTTGAGCAACCTTGTCTAGGGGAAGTTTCCCCTGTCCATGGCAGAAGGGCTGGAACTAGATGATGACCTTTAAGGTCCCTTCTAACACAAGCCATTCTATGATTACTCTATTTAGTTATTCATGGAAATATGAAACACATACACATTCAAGAGCAATTCAAAAAGTGGATGGCTTCCAACATAAAGAAATTATTAGAGTAAATTCCAGAAATCTCAGCATATGAGAGACACATGGGCAGAAAAGACAGAAGGTGGAAATTGATGAAGAAATATTGCAGGGAGGACAACACATGCAAAGGATGACCTTAATGATGTCTTGGTGGAGTAAGACAGATTTCGAAGGCTAAGGCCAGAGAAAATATATCAGAAGTAGTAGACAGCCATGATCAAAGACATGATTTTGGGAACAGAAAAGTACATCATTAGTCCTTTATGAAATTCTGTCTCACAATAAAAACATCTGCTAAAATACCATTTATACCTTTTGTTGCTTAATTATTCTGCCAACTCTTAAAGTAAGGCTACCACTGAAATTCCTGTCAGTAAAAGATTTGAAATACATAGAATAAAAAAGAAAAGGAAGGAAAGAAATGGAAGTTAGATCTGTAAGCAAACTTTGCCACCTGTAATCCAGCCAGACTTTCTACCTTATTGCTTGTCATTGAACAAATCTGTACATAAAGTGAAAATGCAACTAGGCCTTTACTGCTATTTATTGAAGGTATTTTTATGCTATGTACATGGATACAGATTTCCAAAGATTTGTCAACATTGAAATTATCTTGCAGATTACTACTAAATGTGTTGATATTTTACCACAGAAATATGCTTGCAAACAGAAATAGTTCATTTGGATACCCTCTTTTGTTTCAGTTTATTAATGAAAACCTGTTTATTTCTTTATCCACATTTGGAAGTAGAAGGTGAAATGACCCACAATGAGTAATTTATTTAATGAATTTTGCTAGTCTGCCACTCTGCTGCTCATGAATTGCCACAAATACATGAATTTTAAAAAGCACTTGTGATTTGAAACTATTAGCATATTTCAACAGATGATATGAATAATTCTTGCCATGTGTATCAGAAAAAAAAATAACATTACAGGTTATAACTGTCATCTGTAAACAGAAGTGAATTAAAATGTATCAGAAAACATCTTTTAGTACTTGCAAGTTTTTTCCTAGTGAGTATTTATATCTTGACTAGTAGTAAAAAATATTAAATGCAGTCCATCTAACCTGAAACCAACTCACATACTTCTCCAAGGATGTGACTGTCATGGAGCCGATGCCAACAAAGGACAACAGCCCAAGTGCCCACAGAGAGGTCTGGGCAGGACTGCTGAACTTTATTACCTTGCCCTTGGCAGTCAGGCTAGCCAGTGCATGGCTAGTTCAGATAAACAAGGTATACCCTTTGTCTGCACCAGTTCACATAAAGTCACTCTGGGCTAAATTTGAGCTCCAGCAAGAAGGATGAGATGCCCTGATGTGCTCTGTCCCAGAAAGAGCCCTGGATCAAAGAAAAAGCTTGTTTTTTGCGCTAGTCTTATCTCTTAGGAATATTGAAAATTTTACTATTACTGAAAATCATAAGCCTTGGAAAGAAATCAAGAAATGCAGGGAATATTTTTGTTGTTAAAACTGCTATTTACTCTTACACAGCCTGGTAAAAGCAGGGAATATAACATCTGGAATCCCTGAGGGAAATAATCTGAAGAGGCACTTTCTTGAGCGTGTTTTCTACATCTCTTGTTTAACTACTTCACATACTCATTTTCCAGTCATCATAACCACATTAGTTAATAAATTAAAACACTGGCAGCATAAAAGAATATTATCAAATATGTACAGACAGTTATTAGCATATTTACCATGTCCAAATTGTTTCACTTGATTTATTTCTAAGTCAGAAACAGTTTCAGTAAATACATCAGCATTCCACCTCAACAGAAAGTATTTATTTCCTCCTTAGCAAAGAATCAAGTTGATAATATTCTGAATAATGCATTATCTGTATCCATCCATCCATTCACCCAGAACTCAATTCTCTTAGGCTGAGCAATGTTTTAGGTTTAAACTTCTCTGTTTTCATTTCTCTAAGGGTAAAAAAGATCTTTACAAAACAGTGAGTCAAAAGGGCTTATTTTCATGCAGTATTGGGAAGGGATTTCTCATTCCCTTAAGTAGGCAAATTTGTATATATTAATTTACCACTTAGATCTGTGTCCCTTAAGCTCTTGTCTTCTTGCAGTTACTTCAGCACCTATTTCAGTATTAATCCTACCACTGCATTTTGCCTGCTAGGCCTCCTACTGATTTTCTTTTACAACACTTCATATTTTTCATATTCACATTCAGAATTTCTACTGCCCCTCCGTGCATTCAAGGCTTTGGGTTTCATTTTTCTAATGAGCCCTTTTTAAGAGGGCGATATAATTCAACTTTTAGCTTTGTCTATTGTAGGGACACATGGTACATTATTTCTCACCCTGTCCAGTAAATGCAATGAAGGGGCTTTTTGGGTTGTTTTTTTTTAAATGAACATAGTTTACTGGGTCTCCCATTGCTTTAGAGATTACACTTGATCTCTGAAAAGCAAATGCAGCAATCTGTGTAAGAGCTATATAAATTAACAGGTGAAAATAAAAGTGTAGGAAGAAAAAACCCCCCAAAAAAACCCAACCCATGGAGCAGAGGGAAAAATCAGTGGGCAAGGAGAAGTGAAAATAAAGGAGGTAAAAAAGAGCAGCCTGAAGCAAACAAAGGAAGCTGAATTTAACCTCCCTGCAAGGTGAGGTAGTTGCTCTACCAGAAACTATGGCTGGTCCTCTGACTACCTTCAACATATTCTGTTGTATCATTGTGCAAACAGATTGCTCCTCCATTAGAAATATATTGAACTACAGTTCTTATTCAGGCTGGGAACATCCCTTGTGTTTTCAGAGGCTTTTTCCAAGGTGGTTGAAAATAAGTGCACGTGCAAGTGCTTTGAGGCCTGAATTTTGAAAGGAACAACACTCTTTTTTTATATGCAGGTAAGATTGAAAACTTAGGGCATACCTATAAGCCAGCGTAGGCACGCAGAGAGAGTCAGTACTGCTTGCCTGAACTCCTCACATGACTGCAAGAGGGATTCCTCCCCACAGCTGCTGAAGAAGGCTAAAGTGCAGATAACCACATGTAGAGACACATGTAGAGATGCAGCTATCACTTTCTATCCTTTCCTATCTTTTTCTTCATGGGAGTCGGGTTTTCCTTTGTGCTTCATGTGTTTACACTGTTCTTTGGATGGCAAAAGTGTATGTGGATGGCAGAGACAGCTTCAAGATGGCCTTCTCTGCCCAGAGCATGTGAGGATTGGTATGTCCTGCTAAGGTGACTGTGTGTGTAGCACAGGTAGGTGATGAGTCTGGGCTTGGAACAGGCTTGGAACAGTCAGGCAGAATAGGCAAAGCCAGAAAGGCCACTGAACTTGGCCAGTCATGGGGGAGCTGCAGATGGAGAGGGAATGTAGCTGAGATTTTCCAGGATCTCCAGACTCTATTATCCTTAGATTTTCCTTATTGAAACAGGAGAAGCACCAGGGTCTAAGACTCAGAGAATGAAAGAGAGAAGGCATCCAGAAAGTTCACATTCTGAAAGTATGTGTGCATGCATAGACGCATGTTTCAAAATTTACAGGGGCAAGTGTATATAAATTACTGTATTTTGATAAGAACCTTTCCTCATGGAAGTGTGGCCCATAAATTTAAAATCTATTTTTCTTTTGTTTTTCTGAAACCAAATGAAAGCAAATTGGAATGTAACCATGCCGAAAACAAAGAATTTACATCCAAGAAATGCATTAGTAAGTGAATACAATTTTCATGTGATTGCAGTTGTGAAGAAGAATAATGGACTGTGACCCTATTGTAGTTTATTTCTGCAATAAATTGCAGAAGCAGGTCTTCCATCTTTGTTTCCTGGATGTCGGAATTCTTTAATTCTTTGGGAACACTGTAGATAAAGCTAGCAAGGTATAAAATATATTTGCATTTAACACCATAACTTTGGAAAGCTTTATTTTTCATCTTTAAACAATAAAAATCTGATCATTTATGGAAATTCATGAAAATTTATTTCTTGTAGAATTTGTGAGTCATGCTCCTGAGATGCTTATGAATAATATTGCTACTATCTCACAGCTCTACTAAAATACTGTCTTGGCTTGCGCTCAGTTCTGCAAATTGCAGTGAACCTCAAATTTTATATTTTTTATATTTACCAGTAGTTTTCAGTCTTGTGTTTATTTTACTGTGACTTTTTATTAAATCTCATTGTATTTAATTAGTCAATTACTGTTGAAGCTCATCAAAATCATCTAGTTCAATTACTACTCTTGTTGGGTCAGGAACTCTTGTTGTTAATGGTTAGATTCTCTTCATGGTTATTCATACACTCTTTTCTGATTCAGTGAAAGAAGAGAAAGTACCTATTGACTGCAGACAGAATCGAGAAATTCTAAAATTACAGAACTTTAAATAAAAATACACCAAACCGAACAAGAAAGAAACCTTAAAAAACTTAAAAAAAATAATTAAGCATATGCTAAATTTTGATGGAGTTATAAGTCTAATAAACACATCACCTTAGCAGAACTAAATGGTCTCTCTGGACTGCTAATTGTAGTTCTGGAGATAGTTTGAAAGAACAGGACATTTCCAAAGCAATGAAAAAGTACCAGCCTCCTTCCAGGTTTAAAAAAAAAAGGAAGAGGTAACATTAGCAAATGAAATGGACTTGATCTTTATTGTTTTCAAAATGATGAACTTATTTGTGTTGGCTTTCCATACCAAGACTATTGCCTCACTTTAAATGTGCCCTACTAAAATCTGAGGAACTACTGACTATAATGTACAGTTAAAGTAAAGGCAATTAGAAAAATTGTTGAAGAAAAGAGATGCTAATCCAAGAGAATTTTAAACTAAGGAAAATAAATTAAATTTCATAGGTAGAAGCAATGAAACATTAATCTATCCATTCATTCATTATTTTTGAATATCAAAACAATCACAATGAATTTATGAGACACAAAAGGCAAAGACTTTCTTTGTAAAACCTGCAAACTCTGAGCATGTGCCAACTCGTGTGTGCAAAGCCAGAGGATCTTGTGCACTCATACAAGTATGCAAGTATGCACAACAAGCACTGGCATCCTTCACTTGCCATTTCTATTAACAAATGCTCAGAAGCTGGGTCTGGGAGGTCTTTGAAGATTCAGTCTGTCCAAACGGCAAACAAGAAGTGTGACATTAATTTCTAAGAACATGCAAAGCTTCCCTCTGCCTCATCCCTTTCTGAGATATGAGGAAAAGGCTTTCAAGGCTTTAAAATAAATGTGTTTAAAATGTCAGGGAGACTCGACTGTTGGATCTGTTGCATATTTTAGTCCAATAGGAGTATGGAGTTATTTATGCATAAAAGAATGTAATCAGAGGAGAGTCCTTTTATATGTTTGCATATATACATAGAATGGAACTGTTAGAAACTTACAGCATTGAACAGAGAGTGGGTCAGGCTGGAAGGGACCACACTGGGCTATTTTGTCCAACCTCCCTGCAAGTGGGGCAACACATCACATGGCACAGGATTGAGAGCAGATGGTTCTGAAATATCTGTAGACTCCACAGCCTCTCTGGGCAATCTGTTCCAGTGCTCAGTCACCCACACAGTAAAGAAGATCTTCCTCATGTTCAGGTGGAGCTTCCTGTGCATCACTTTCTGCCCATTGCCTCCTGTCCTACTGCTCAGCACCAGTGAGCAGAGCCTGGCTGCATCCTCCTGGCACCTCCCTTCAGACACTCACAGCCATGGATGAGCTCCCCTCTCAGTGCCTCTTCTCGGGGCTGAACAGGCCCAGCTCCCTCTGCCTTTCCTCCTAAGAGATGCTCCAGTGCCTCAATCCCCTTTGTTACCCTCCACTGGAGCCACTCCAGGAGCTCCATGTCTCTCTTGTCCTGAGGGGCCCAGGACTGGACACAGCAGTCCAGATGTGCCTCACCAGGGCTGGGCAGAGGGGCAGGATCACCTCCCCTGACCTGCTGGCATGCCCTTCCTAATGCACCCCAGATTACCATTTTCCTTGCTAACTCCTTTCATTCTCTCCTCTAGTTTCTTGGTCTTTGAAATAGCCTCACATCTCAGCTGTTCTTCATGAGGTCTATCTGCTTTTCCAATAAAAACATATCAACAAAAATGACTTTTCTGCAGTCCTTCAAACCCTCATTTTTGCCCAAGACAAAGAAGCAAGGATACAACATGTGATCCAATACATCAAATTATACAACTGCCTTCACAAAAACCTCTCAATAATGATAATAATCCTTTTACTATTTAAAACTTTAAATTAAGGATATACCATTGCAAAAGGTGGAAATATATATATATATAGATATATATTGATAAATACATAGTAGCTGTGTGTGGAATTAATTAAAATATTAATTTATTTAATCTCTTCTTGGTAAACATCAGTTTTATTTCTCCTCTACTTCCTCAGACACCAAAGAAGCATCCTGACTTGCACTATTTGTACATCTACTCTCTAATGCAAATAGTTCAGCAATGAACTCAGCCTCTCTGCTAAGCCTATGGGGAGGAAGGATTGGCTGGTAAAAAGGAAATGTAGCTTGAATCATAGCTCTCCATTTTGCTCAATAAAACATCACAGGATATGAGGCTGAAAAATGAACAGCCCCGTCTTTGTGCAGTGAGCATGAAAGGTTGTACAAACAGGAGTCATCTGTTTCCCATTTGTCACCCTTTCACCACAGCATGGGGGCTCTGACTTGTTGCATATCTTTAAAGCAAACTTCAGGAATCAAGCTGTACACTTGTAAGGTAAGAGACTCAAAATGTGGGACTATTCCTCTTCTGAGAACTTTTGCTGGCTCTTTCTTCCCGCTTTCCTACCAGAAGTTCTGTATGAACAAGTGAATACCCACTGCTAGTGTCCCATCTCACTTCCTATCTCAGTCCCCACGCAGCACCAGCCAGGCACCCAGCTAAGGGATCAGCATCCCTGCAGACATCTGATTGCCTGCCTGCCATTACCAAGTATGTTTGGGAAACTACTTCCAGGTCCTTGCCTTCTGGCAGCTAATTCTCACCAATGGCATTATGTCTCACCACTACTCTACTGCTTGATCTATTTACTTGTTCGTTTGCTGATTCATCTCTCTCCCCATTGTACCTGAGGATTAAATGGCTCGGCTAACTCTTTCACTGATATCCATGATATCACTGATATCTATCCATGACTTACCTGCTGAATCAATGCACTGCTGTTTGCTTTTCTATTCCTCTAGGTAGCTAACTTAGATGGTAACTGATTACCTTCCTTTTAAACAGATGCTGTTGCTGAATCTGCTTCCTTAGCTAATAATTTCATTTAATCTGCTTTTGTCATCTGCTAAACTAAGCTTTTGACTCCTTGAGTTCTTTCCTATAAACTTACGGCTCTTATGTACATTTGCTCTCTCTTGATCTCTTCAGCAGTATTCCTCTCTATATATACTCTTTTCCTCTTCTTGGTACTTCCTTTCTCATACTTTATGTCATTTGTCATTCATAGTATCCTGCAATTTAGTCCCTTTGACTGCCCATGCCACATCACACTCTTAACTACCCTTTTGACACCCAAAGCAGTCCTTTCCTTCCTTTATCATTCCATTATTTGTCAGCATGATATATAAAGTTAGTGTAATTACATAAATTATCCTTGCAATTACACTTCAAAGGTGTTTTTTTGATACTTGTAATTGTCATGAATCCACAGGTTGGAAAGTCTGCAATCTGACCAGCAGCAACTGTACAATACAGCTTAATTATTGAACCTGGAGTGGAACAGCATTTGTATGAAGCAGAAGACCTGGAGGATAATATAATAACTCAATAAAAGTACATGAATCCCTAGTAATAAGACACAGAAAAGCAAAGCAAAAGCTAATTACCAGAGCTGATGAATAGATAATTTTAAACTTGTTAAAATACCCTGAAGCACTCAGGCTGCAAAACAAGCAGCTTTTCCTTTTGCAATAAAGTAGAAAATTGAAAGCAGTTATATTTTTCCTGTCCCTCTTCTTTTTAAAATTTTTGTATTTTCCATTGTTTCTGAATGTAAATAAGGGACTAATCAAGTTTTTACCTCTCTTTCCAACCTATGAATAATTTTGTAAAATGCCTGTAAGTTTTAAAAGTTACCCAGAGAAAAAAATTAAGTTGGTGATCTTCCTATTTGGCAACTTTTCAAAAAGTGGTAGACAAGTTTCAAAGTCAGGAAATCCAAGTTCTGACAGATTATGAAAAAAAAAAAAATTGTTAAATTTGTTTTATTTAAAATAAATTCACCATCTTAAAAAAAAAAAAATAAAAAAAAACAAGGCCAAAATTATAAGAAGGTTTTTAGAAATTACTGGTCCTTTTATTTTTTTTAATTCTTAACTGCAATGCAATGTGGAGAAAATTGAAATCAAACACCCTTTCAAAATTTAAAGATATCGAGTAACTTACTCCAGTTTCATTGAAATTTTAATCTTGGGGATTTTAAAAGAGACCAGATTTCCTTTTTTTTTTCTGGTGCTAAGCCACCTTATGAAATCTCAATAACCTTTCCACAGTACATTCTTCATCCAGTTCTAGTGATACATGACTACTGCAGGTCATCCTTTCTGCCTTCTGTTATTCCAGTAGAAACTTATTTTACTTGAAACAAAATCTCTATTTTTCTTGAAAAAATAAATATACTTGTTATTATTTAAGTTCTTATGCAGATTTGAAATTTTCAATTTTCTCTACTTTCTGAATTTCAATTTCTGAATTGAAAGCAAAATGAAAAGAGTTGAAGATGTCCTGATTAGTATTTATTTTCAGTTTGGTTATTTTATGAATAAATAAACAAGACATTAAGGTGGTGGGACTGTTAAATCACTCACTGCCTTTAGGAATTCAGTATTTTTTTTACTCTCAGTCCATATTCTTTTTTCTTGACAGCTCTAATTTATTTTAATGATAATTTTTCTGGATGCCCCAGCTACAAACACTTTCAGGAAAAATGGTTTCGATTTTTCCTTCCTAATTATTTTCAAGACTGATAAATATGGTTGATAGCTGAGAGAAGCTGAAGTTCCAGGGAACCACTATTTTTCCACAGAATCAATAGCTTTTTAACAGAGCACTAGTATTGCTCTTTCATTTATAACATATTGGCAAATCACAGAATACGTTGAGCTGAAAGGCACCCAAAAGGATCATCGAGTCCAGCTCCTGCCCCTGCACAGCACCATCCCCAAGAATCACACCATACCTTCGAGTGAGTTAACAGCTCCTCCCAGACTCTTTTCTGTCTGCAAAGATCAGCATTTCTAAATATCTTGCCATTGTTCTTTTGGGTTTTTTGCATTCTTTAAAAAGGCCCACTCTTAAATAACAAAAAAAAAAAATATGGAAACACTCCAGGAAAACACTTTATTTTATTTTCTACTCAGTTTCAGAATGCCTAATGAGGGGAAAATACATGAATGTCTGGCTTGGTGCTGATTTTAGGTGAGAAAGTAAATTGAAGAAAAGCTGTTGTCGTGTGAAAATACCCAGCAGAGCCGCCATTAATATAGATATGAAAGCCTATTTTTACACAAGGGTAAACAAAAATAGTGTGATGCAAATATAAATAATAATATCTGAGCCATAATTAGTGAAATTAAATTAATGCTTGCAATACATTTATGCATATATGTATTTCAACTTGGTCCAAGATGCTTCACTCCAGGATACCAAATTCTGATTTACCTACCCTAGATCCATACCAAGTAACTCTATCAAGAGAGTGTTTCCTGATTTGTTCTTGGGGAGAGAGACTGAAAACTCTCACTTTAAACAGAGAACCTGTGGATAAAAAGCCAGTTCTACGAAGCAAGCTGAACACTCTTAGTGATGCACCATATTATAGGAAAACCATTGGTGCTAACACAGAGTCCTACTGCTTGTAATCAATAACTTGTAGGGTGCAGTGGAGTGTTTTGGAAAGGATGATTTAGATAAGAACAGGTGGTAGGGGGTTGGAACTGAACATGGATTCATTGTGTTTCAGAGCAGAAAAGGTGCCTGTGCATGCTCTAACAGAGGACTGTGAGCAGAAGTGGAAAAGGCACTATTATTGTAGCAGTCAGAACATTGCAATTGGTAATACACTGTGTACCCTGTGAAGTCTACTGAAGTCTATTCTTTGGAAAACTAGTAAATAGGAATATATATAGATATAACATAGAAGAAGTTTTACAAGTTGTATTCTGTTTTGGAAGATGTGTTTTTCAGCTGGATGCTAAAGAAGTTTTATGTATTTAGCTTAATACAGAGAAGGTTACGTGAAAAATTTGATCTAATTCACTCAGAACCCTTAAATCAAGATAGGATGTCTTCTCAAAAAATAATTGATTTTGTTCACCCAAATCATATGAGCTCAGTTGAAGAACTTCTTGGGGAAATTTTGTGCCCTTTGTTGTAAAGAACAGATGTAAGAGAAAAATGTAGAAGGGAATGGGCATAACTCCATTTTTGCACCATTCACTAGCATCAAATATTATGCCTGTATTTAGTATTACTGAAGCAGATATGCCAGCCTTTTGCATTCCTGAAGTCTCTACAACCTTGTGTACTGGATTCTATCTGACTTTCTCATGCCTCTCTAGAAAAGAACCTTCACTGATGCTTTGGAATGGGATTTATCAGGGATGTGAGTAGCATCTGCATGTAGAGCTGCACAGTGGCTCAGCACTTCTAGGCCAGGGGAGTATGGACAGACACAGATGTGCTGTCAGGGATTCCTGTGGCTGAGCTGTAATAGCTGCTATCAATGACTTTGAGATATGAAGATAAATGCATCAGAAAAGCAAGGCATTATTATAGTTTTAGCTCTGTGAAGAAATGTGGATTGTCAAAGAGTGATGGTGTATGATTGTAATTGTTCTGTAATTTAAACACTTGCTCCAGTGAGCACACATATCCTCCAAATGCCTGTTTCCTTCTTCCTGCAGTTTTCTGTCATGCTTGTAGGTAGCTGTGTAGCAAAACACACTTTTTTCCAAGTGTTTTAAATTCCCAACATAATTAGGGAAAAAAAATCCAAGAACTGAAGTTTTGTTTCTGCTACTGTCTTTGGAAGCATCTTTCTTGCTAAATTATTCTGACCTCTGAGCATAGTTAATGTGTCTATTGTATTATGCTGATTTTGGCTGGGATTGAGTTAATTTTCATCATAGTATTTGGTATGGGGGTGTGTTTTGGATTTGTGCTGAAGACAATGTTGGTAACAGGGATGTTTTAGTTAAGCAGCATCTGCACAGAGCCAGGGCCTTTTCTGCTTCTCACACCATGCCAGCAGTGGGTGGGCTGGGAGTGCACAAGATGGGAGGGGACACAGCCAGGACAGCTGACCTCAAGTGACCAAATGGATATCCCAAACAATAAGACATCATGCTCAGCATATAAAGCCATGGAAAGGAGAAAGGTAGGAACATTTGCAGTGATGGTTAGTCTTCCCAAATCACTGTGATGCATAACAGTGCTGCTTTTTTGGAGATGGATGAACATCTGCCTGCAGATGGGAAGCAGTGAATAAATTCCTTGTTTTCCACTGCTTGCATGAGAAGCTTTTGCTTTATCTATCAAACTATTTAACTCATGAGTTTTCTCACTTTTAATATTCCAACTCTCTTTCCAGTTCTGCTTGTTGGGGACTGAAAGAGTGTAGTTCTTAGCTACTGGCTGGGGTTAAACCATGACACATATAGAGGTGGGTATCTTTTATTTCTTTTTTACCCCCTTGGGTCTTTGCTGCCTTGCAATCCTCCCCACAGTGTTACAATTCTTGAAAGGACAGGTTTTGTTATTTTGTTATTCACTGAAAGAAAATCCTTTAGGACATGATTTTCAAGAACATATGGCATTTGCTTAAGTCTGCCTCCTCTGATGTTTATAGCAGAGATTTTTACCATTGATAAAAACAAGTAAATATTCCTCCCCTTGGATTTATTTTGAATGTACTTGTTCAGTACCACAACTTTGCAATTCTTTTTCTTTTCAGTCTACATAACCTGGAACAAAGGAAAACACCTGCTAGTGAAATAATCAAATACTATATTCTCATTAGTTGCATCTCTAAGTATCAAGATGTTCTGAGTATATTAAAAAAACCAAGTGCACTTGTTACTTGCAAAGCTGAACTCTACTAGTGACTTCAGGAGTGAGGTGCTGTTACTTTGTCTGGTGTGTCATAGAGACAAATGTCTGTCACAGCCACACTACATCAGGCTGCTTGCACATAGCCAAAAAGAGATGTTTGCTTTTGAATCATCCGTCCAAGGACAGTCTGTGTTTGCCTGTACCAGAAGGTGCCACATCTACTTGCACTTATTTCAGGACAGCCAAGATAATTTCTGTTAGCACACTCTCTTACCATATGCCAAAACCGAGGAGATCCTATATATCCAGTGCATATTTCACAAAGTGTATGCCCAAGGCAACATACCCCAAATATTTTTTACAAAGCTTCTATATATCACAATAGCAGCTTCTGAAAGGCTGCTACATTGGCATTCCAAAAATATCCAAGAGTGGCACTGGAATCTTCTTACAGATACAATTCCAAGTGGACAGACACCCAGATGGGCCAGATACAGCATCCACCTGCAGAAAATGACACTTTTCTGCAGAGAAACATGTACCTTGCCATGCCAACCTCTGTTTTGATTCTTCTGTGAGAATTCTTGCTCAGGTGTGACTGGTCTTTTGCAGGAGCCCCTGTGACAGATGGAGGCAGACAAGAAATGATCACAAGCTGAATATGCATCGCTCTTCTAACTCTGGCAGGAGCTTCACCACAAATCCATCACCACACTGCTGCATATGCAGCGAGCTGGACAAGGCCCTGGCTGTAGCTGATCTGTATGTACTCCAGCCATGAGATTATCTTGGATGCTCAGAGACAGAAGGTGAGGAAGTGTGACGATTGCTGAGGGTGAAGAGGCATTGTGGGTAGAAACCTGATGGAGTGTGAGCTTCTGTGTAGCCTTTCTGGGTTGTGATTTTCGTGGACTGTGGATTTGTGGCATCCCTCAGCACTAGAAAAAGCATGGATTTGAGCAAGTCCTTCTAGAGCTGTTTTATGGGCTGCTGGTGTGAGTGCAACAAGGCACTGCATTGTCTCAGGGCAAATATTCTCCAATATATATATTGTTCTCAAAAACTTGTGTAATATGTGGCTTTTTGACTCTACTAAAGCTGTGCAAAAAGACTTTTACGCATGTGTAACGTTTACTCCGATCCTAAATCTCACAGTGGTGATATCATGTCTCCTTTCTGGAACACTATACAAAAGGTAAGCCATAAAATGGTGGAAATATTGAGTGTTTAATAATCTTATGAGTAACATTATGTCTCCAGACAATTTAGGAATAATCCTCAAGAAGGTGGTGTTGGGAGTCAGGGGGCACTATTACAGTGATTTCTAATAACTTGGGAATTCATTTTGTAAAACAAGGAGAAGCAGTAAAGAAAAAGGCAATGACCACATCTTGCAGCTTGGGAAGCTCAGTGTGGATAGAAGGAAAATCACTCAGAAAAATGCCCTGCTTTGAGCCAAGTCACCAGGGAAGCCATAGACTCTCCATCAGTGGGTGTTTTCACAGACAGCTGGGTAAACCTTATGTGGCTGGGGCTCTTGACAGCCTAGAATTTCTGTACAAAGGTCTGAGCAGATGAGCTCCAGCAGTCTCTTACAAGTCCTATGATCTCTCATTATGTTGAAAATGCCATGCAAAAAGGTACCATGAATTCACTTAGTCTGAAATATTATGAATTTATTACTGCTAATTTGTGGTTTATCTTTGCTGACAGTTAATGAAAAACACATAATACTGAACATCCCCAAAACTTTGGACTTGGTGCCTGTTGCTATTAAAGGTCTATGAGGAATGTGCAACACATATTTTATTGCAAAGGCAGCCTTCTTATCGCTCCATGTTTCTAGATTCCTCAAAATATTCAGCATATGGCCCATCTTTTTTCTTTCTACACCTGTAATTTATTGAACAATCTGAAGAAGCATTCAGAAAAGAGATGGAAAGCTTCATGTCACCTTTCCCTCTGAACAGCTTTGAATTACTTTCCTGTAATCATTACTGCAGATTAATGCCATCAAAGAGCAGTTCTACAGGAGATAAAATGAACAGTCTCTGATAAATTTATCATTATAGCAAATCATACCAAGTAGGATTTCTTTCTTCAGCCTGCAGAATATACAAATGATTTTTTTTTTTTTTGCTTTAAATTTTAAAGGCTTCCCTAGCAGACAAGGGCAACCCGAAAGTCAGTATGAAAGTCCTGAAGGCATGCTGTTCTGACCATGCTGGGGGAAACATAATACAATATATCTGCTTAAAATTTGTAGCACTACACTGTATCATTGTGTTGAAAAGGAACTCATATAAGTTTAACCTTCTTTAATGAAAATTTTATTGCTTAAATGATGATACATTTGGGAGCAGTGGCCGCTAGGGAATTATGTATAATTTCTTGGGTTTATTTTCCTTTATCCTAAGTCATCATCACTTGCATTAAGTAGGATTTAGCAGGCTTCCTGGTTGCACTGTGAAAAAAACCAGAGACACAGTCAGGGTCACCAGGTTTCTCCGCAGAGTAAAATCTGCTGCGCATGCTTCTCTGTCTTTTATCTCTCACCCGTTCCTTTAGCCATTAAACATTAACAGCTATTGAGTGACTCAGAGAAGGGCAGGAGGCACTTCTGGAAGAAGTTCAAGTACTCTGTTGATGAGAGCAGTGCTAGCACCTGAACAGTGCAGAAGATATGCTAAGCTGCATACTAAGTCATATTCCTCATTCTGCACAGAAAGAGGAAAAAGAATATCAATGCTAAAAAAAGAAGGAGGAGTGATCATTTAGGCTGAGATAAAAAATACAATGCAATCAATGGGATTGCACTATTAAACGTCATGGATCTAACATAGTATTGTAAAGACAAAAAGAAGTTATTATAGAACTGAAATCTGAATTGAAAAAGAGCACCTGAAACAATGTTTGTGCCTGTTTTTTTGCAGTCTCAGTTGTATGATGTGTTTGTTGGTGACTGTGAAGTCAACCTGAATCCTAAGGGGCCTTCCACAGCTCAGACTCCAGCTTTCCCACAGACAGCAGCAGAAATACAGAGCGGCTTCCCTTGACACCATCTCACTATGTTCCACCCTCTTTCTTCATGACTCTTCTTTTTTTCCTGATATGGTAGACAGGCACGTAGCACACAGTACAGTTCGTTAATCTATATGGCTTCTAAGTGATAAAATTATTATTACAACACATGTACATTACTTTATGCTATGTTGGTGTATACTATCCTTAAAAAGGCAGTAATGTTACAGCATGTAACACCCTATTATAGAATCATTGTTCTGCATTTTAGTTCCAGGCTTCATTTTTCAGTTAAGTATAACTCAGAATAATTCTCTTTAGATCAGACATTGATTCAGTTTAATCCCTTTCTTTGACATAATTGAATTGGATAATTCTGTCAAAAATCTCCTAGCCATTTTTGATCTATCCTCAAACATAGTTAATCAAAGCATGCTTCATTGATTTAATAGAAATAATAAAATAACTTTGAAATTTGTGATTAGACCACTAAAATTCCTGTCATATTTTGTAGGTATATTGTCTTCAAAGAGTGCATGTAGTTTTTATATGTTAGAAGATAGCTGAGGTGCAAGGAGCTGAGGGAAGAAAATATTCTATGTGCCCTCTTGTTGCTGCAGATCTTGTACCTTCAGGAGAGGTCCTGGGAAGAAATGGGGCTGGAGAAAGGATCTTGGTGTATTATAGGGCTGAGTTCTAAATCCTGGCTTTAGAATCTACTCAGTATACACCTAAGAACCAATTATTTTACCCCTTGGACTTCATTTCCCCCTCTGTAAAATGTGGTTAATAGTATTTTCAACCCTTGCCTGACTCTTTCACAGTAGTCATGGGGATGTTAATGAAAAAATATATAGCAAGACACCATACTGTGAACAACTAAGACATTATAATAGTGATGTCAGGATATACGTGAAAAGAAGCACACCAGTTTCCACAACAGATTATGTCTTTGCAAAGATTACATTTTCTTATTTACTCCACTTCTATTGATGGACACTCTGAAAGCATGAGAGTATATAGGTGAAAGCAGACAGGGAGTTTTCAGCTGTAAGACTAATTCCAGCTTGTCTCTCTTCCTCAAATCGGAATTTTAGTTTAGATGATCACAAAAAAGTCTGAAACTGCTTTCCACCTTGCTTGTGTTTCTCTGTTGCCCAACAATGAAAGGCAAAGAAAACTGACAGGGTGGAAAGGATTTTTCAGTTACTGTGTTTCATTTAATTAACTTTCAGTGTATCTTTGCTTAGGTAATATCTTGGTGTATCCATATCCTTATTGCATGAAAGATGGCCCAAATGGGGATAGGCTCAGAAAGTCAAGGAGGTTCAACTTTGCATGTTACTAGTATCCTTAAAGAATGAGAAATTTATGTTTTGAAAGGGTGTGTACTCAAAGGTTTGGTGTGTTGTTTTCTTAATACAAGAAATGAAACAGTGTGAGGTCTCTATTCCTAGCTAACTTTATTCTTGCTGGTATTTACTTCAGTAGTTATACCAAGTCGCAGTGCTGTTGCTGCTTTCTGCTTTGTTGTCACGTCCCTATGTTTTTTTCTGGATTTGATTTTCCTTTCTGTCTGTGCCCTTGAAGTTTTTCTCCTTCCTCTGACCTCGTCCTTGACACTGACACTTGTCACGATTTAGGATCAGGACTCCCTTCTTTAGTGCCCCCACACACATACTCGTTCCCCTCCCCCTTCTGGCAGGAGATACAAAAGGCAGGAATTACAAATTGAGGTTAAAATTATTTTCAGGAAACAGCAAAGCGATAAGAAAATGACCAGCAACAGGAACAATGCTAATAACAATAGTCTGTAAAGGAGATGGTGTTTTACAGGCAGAATGCCCACTCAGCTGAACCTCAGTGTGTGACCCCCGTGGCATGACCCCAGAGACAATGAACCAAATGGCACTCGGACCCTCCATGCCCACCTTTTTCTTCCCCATGGCAATCCACGCCTACTCCCTTCTCAGAAGTGAGAACCCCTTGCTTCTGCCTCCCTTCCACGATGCATGTGGTATAGAATAAAAACTCAGGCATGCCCACATGGCTTCATGCTCCACCCCACCATGGTTACCGAGAAGAGAATAACTCTGTCCTGGCTGAAAACCAAGACGACACTGAAAACTAGAAGGATCTTTGACAGACTGTTACTCAAATAGTTCAGGTAGTTCTTGGGGGGTATTTGTCAGCAGAAGAGTTTGCAGTGTTGAAGACCAGTGACTCAGGGAACAAATCTCGGTCCAGTTGGTGTCATGAAATTTTTTAAGGGAGTTTATCATGGACATTTTTCTCTCACAGTATATCTCATTAAATCAGGATCAGACTGTTCTCTGTGCCATACCCTGATCTGCTATAGTATTTTCAAATTCACCTTCTTTTATTAATGCTTTTTTTCCTCATTATTTTCATTATATAGAAAATTAAATGAAGGCAAGCAAAACTAAAAATTAACCATATTTTCCTATTAAGGGGTGTATATAGAGGATATACAGAGGTGAGTATAAGCCAGCTTTTGGGACAGGTCATTGTATAAAGGGAATTCTCTCGGAGAACTGTATCAACATTTTGTTCAGTATGAGGCACAACTCCAAGTGAGCCTGGGTCATATTTTTTGGTCATATCAGACTTTTTAACAGGTCAGAAGAACCTTGAGAGTTTCATCTACAATGAAACACCATCCCCTTCAAGATTACACAGTTTGAGGGCTAATAATGCAAATGGCAGAAGGAAAATATGTAAGTAAACTTTCTGTGTGTTGCTTTGTACAAGAGACAATGGTCTGATGTAGGTGAAGTATTAAGAATGGAGTATGGAGTTCCTTATAATGCTTTTACATAAGTCTTTGTGGTAATGGAATGTAATGATCTTGAATGGTCTTCATCTTATAGGGCTTCCTGAAGATGTTAATGATTCACAGAGCACTGAAAGTTTCTCTGTTATGGGCAGTTTAAGCATCTGCTTCTAAATGTCAGGACAGACCAGCTGTCATATTTTATGTGTCCTTAGAATATAGATATGCATTTGTCATTGAAAGAAACTGCCATTTCAAGTGTGGGAGCAACTAGTTTTAGGATTGATTTTTGAGGAGTCTTTCTCATGCAAGATTTTAGCTACTGTCTTAATGATGGGCTTTGCTCAGAAAAGCATAAGGTGAGGGTGTACTTTTTGCAGGTTCAATATGCATGAAAAAGGAATAGTGCAATTGTTCTTCATCCACCCACAGGTTACCAACAAACTGTCTCAAAATCAGGTCGAGTCTCAGGTGAGTTTTGTGGTCATTTGTCACGCATATTTGTACTGAGTATTAAATTCATCTCCCATTTTTAGAGTTGTTTTTCTTCTCTCTGTCTCAGAAATAGAAATACTTCTATTTTCTGTAATTAAGGGAGAATGTAGAAGGAAGATTTGGTTATTTTCCCACTGAACTGCATTCCACAGAGGGGAGGGGAAAACAAAAAGAGACACAGAGAAATACCTTTTCAGTTGAAGCAGTGAAATTTTGCTACATGGCTCTAAACAATTTCAGACCACACGTCCATTCAGATGTGATTGGCTGTGGGTAGACCCCAAGGAATTCAGAGGGCAGCAGTACAAGGGCAGCTGGAGGGGAAGGAGAACTTCCAGATTCTCCTTTGCTGCTGGAAGTCACTGACTTGGATGACATTTTGCTACCTTCATCTGGGAACCAGCATATGTTTCACAGTGCTCCCTATCTCATTGGTGTGCATGCTCATTGGTTCTTTCATGTTTCTTTGAGTTTTATTCTCTTCTGCTTTTTTTTTTTTTTTTTTTTTTTTTTCTCTGTCAAGTCTGGACTTTAAGCTTGTTTAAATACAGAAGTGAATACTAGCAAAATCTGCACTCTGTTCCCAGGTGACTCTTTTTCTGTGGCCTTACAACAAGCAACTGTCTTCACACCATTAATATCTCCTCTTGTCATGGTGTTGTGCAGGCACCTGGGACAACAGTGAAGGAGCCTGTGTCTGTCCCACTGCCCAGCCAGGAAGCACCAGGGGCAGCCCCAGCCCTGAGACCAGGACCCTCCCTGGGATTTGGGTGGCCCAGGATGTGGGCCCATGAGTGGGTCTGGCTCAGTGGGGCTCATGGCTGGGCAGGGCAAGGCTGTGGGAAGCTCATGGTGTGAGAGAGGGAGAGACAGAGTCCTGGGCCATGGGCAGATGGGCTGGTGAGGCATGTATGTGCCCTGGCACCACTGAAAAAGATGCAGCAATAATGAATAAAGGGCTTGTACAAACTGACTGGGTTTTGATCGTGTTTATGGTCCTACAGCTCAAACAAAGTGGTTCCAGTGATAGAAATTCTGCCAGAAATTCTGGGGTTTGATCTAGAAGATCCAGAAGCTGTCCCTGGCCAGGGAAGAGGAGATAAAGTTGTTTGGGGTCATTACCCAGACCCTGCTTCCCTGTCACCCACTGCAGCCCATCCTAGTCCATGTGCAGAATTAGCATAATATCTGGGGCTTATGTCTCAAGGGCTAAGGAAGGGGTTAGGGGGGTTCTGCCTGCTCTCATGAAGGTAAATCTGTTCTTTGCTCCCAGCTTCCGAATGATGCAGCACTGTTTGCCCAATGAGAACAAATACTTTGTCAGTGAGGCACAAAGTTGCTTCTCCAATGTTTACAGTTTTGCAGGAGTGCTTTAGTCACAGGGCAGTTTACTATGAAGAAACAGGCTGTAAGTTCTGTCGTGGATAATGTTGTGAGGTACACTCATGGATAGAGCAGAAAGCACTCATTTTAGTACTAACACAAAATAGACCTTGTACCAGTAAGCCTGTGTGGAAATTACTTGTATCCAAAACCTGATCTTCCTCCTGTTATTATGATTCAGACTTCCAAGACAGAAATAATGCCACACTGTTTAAGTATCTAATTATCAGTGCTTAATTATGAATCACAAAAAACCACTGTGTCTGATATAAGAACAAATAAGAGCCTAAATTTTTCTTCCCAATGAATTTTTAAAAAATGAAATAATTAAATAATTCATGCAGTCTAAACTGATTATGTATTATTGGGAAGCAAAAAATATGCTTACTTCATGTCAATAGTGTTTTCACAATGAAAGATATGGTGATCCGCCTGGTGGATTTTTGTGGGCCTTAAGGGACTAGGACCCTTCATTCTCTATAAAGTCAAGCACAGGTGAAAGAAAGCTTTTGAAGGCTTGGAAAGAGCTAATATACTTGGGCACTGCATTGACATACATGAATAAGACACAAAATAGTAGTTATTGTGGTGATGTGGTCTCATGAGCTGGAGGGAAGGGAAAAAAAGGAAATAATTCAAGAAAGAGTGATTTATTAGTATTTCGCCTTCCTGCAGTTTGACACCTTGTTCTGTTTCCCTCAGTTTTCCCCCTCTGTTGTTATTTTTTTTTCTTTTTTTTTTTTCTTTTCCCTTCCATGTATGCAATATGAAGCTTTTCACATGTCAGCAGAAGCACTGAGGAACTGGATTGCTGTTTTGCTCATGGTTGAGGATCTTTGGTGTGAGATCCAGTTGGCACAAAATGGTTGTGGGGCCACAACAGCTGTTGAGCAATACGAGGACATCTTTTAGGGAGGCATCCATCAGCACTGGGACATGGGTACATGTCAAAGGCTGTCTCCCTAATCTCTGACATTGACCGGTATCAGATGTTCCAGAATGGATTAACAAAGTCTCCATGATGAAAGGATGACTAACCTATGGGGAACCTAACAGAACCTATAGTGACTAATGTTGCAACCTTGATAGTTTATAAAGCTCCTCTTTAGTTAAAATTTTTTAAGTGTTGATGTTTTTCCATCTCTGAATCTTTCTCACTTCTGCAAAGGTCTAGGAATCAGGCATGAGGAGGTTTTCTGCCTGAGTCTGAACTGTGCCTCAAGCCACTGCTTTTAAATGTTATCAGGCACCCTCCTGTTTGTATAACACAGTTTTTTCTTTTTGCTTTTCTACTGAAAAATATATTCAGGCTGCATTTCATAGCCTGAAAATGTTCTTTATTATTTGAGTTTTCACTACAATTTTGATTGCTGATAATGTTTTCACAAATCATGTAAGATTGCACTATTTGGGAGAAATAATGCACAAATATTCAGCAGCAATTGTATAAATATTTTTTCCCTTTGAAAAAACCTGAATCTATCAGACAAAGAGCATAGTACAGATACAACATGGCTTTGATACTGGATAGCTGAACGCCTCAGAAGATGCTCATATGGCTATTTATGAAGGATAATGAGTTTATTGAATATCAGGATCTTCTGTCAAATACTGGAAAGGAAGCACATACAACTGACCTTGTCTTTTACTGGTAGACTACAAACATTTTATTTTTATTAACTTGTTAGGACATTAGGACTCAGCTAAATGATTTTATAGCTAAACGGAGAAAATTTAGTATATTAATATCCCACTTGTCCACACTAAATTAATGGCCTGGAGACTGTGAAAGCTTTATGATAGATCTGGGCTGTACAGTGCAATTTAAAGCTCACTTTTCTTCAGTCTTTGGTGTGGGCACCTTGGCTTTCAAAGTGACTGAAGAGTCCTAAGTACCCAGAACACATAAACCCCTGAGTGAAGAGGATTTACTGTGGTTAAGTAACATATGGCTATGCTGAAAAGTGTTATCCTGAAGAACATGGGAAGAAAAAAGTGGTATTAAAGCAAATTTTCCCTGTGAGATGTGCAAGTTCCCACAGTCCTGCAGCCACTGAAAAAGCTGTACCAACACTTCACTAAAAATTCACATTTTAAGCCCACACTGATCTTTGATTTGTTTCTTCATGTTCTCCTGCCATGCAATTATATCACTGTGAGTTTTTTTTTGCTTTATTTGTTTTGTTTTGTTTTATTTTTTAATATATGCCCCTCAAATGAGAGCTGAAATCTTTAGAGATGAGATCCTTTGAAATTAAAGGGAGACACTTATAAAAATTAAATGTTAGGAAAATGGAATTGTTTTCACAGTTTTAATGTCTTGCCTTCCATCATCATTTTCCTGCAGTGCTGTGTCCAAACAAATTCTCATTCTCTAGAGGAATGCAGCAGGTTGGCTACTACCATGTACCACTGTGTTGTCTATGAACCAGCCGGCTCCAGATCCTTTTTGTGAACAAGACAGGTTAAATGTAGATGTTATCATTCCTGTAGCCAAAGTCACAATGTTAATTGATAAAATAATTCATTGTTCTGCAAGGTAGAATAGTATGGTTGTAAGTTTGGAGCCACTTCCACCAGTCATGTTTTCTTCACACTCATTTTAGGACAGTTTAAATTGGGGGTTATCTGTGCCCCCAGTGTAAAATATAATTACATCTCATTTTAACTTGGTAACTCTAGGGGAAGTTGCAATGGAAAACCTAAACTGCTAAATTAAAGGAATGGAGCCATCTGTGCTGTCTGAATGTGACACAACAAAAGAGAATATGAATCTGCTCCAAATGTAAATTCCTCTACTGTGTTTATTTTTTTTTCTCAGTCTTGAAAATTTCTAGTTACTCCATGATTTTGTGTCTGCTAAGACAGTTGTAGATGTATAAAGCAAAAGATTTAGAAATTAAGAAATAGATTCTCTGCCTTGAACCTCTATTCTGAATGAGAGGTCCCATACCTATATGGAGTAGGTGTGTTTTAATATTATTACATTATTTTCCTTTTTACAATGAGGAGATAGAAGCAGACCTTTTTCTCAGTTTTTTTTTTGGTGAGAATCTGTTTTCCTGTGCTGTTAATGAAATATTATAGATATTAGCCACCTTGAAAGGAGCATGTCCTTTTTGGTTTTTTTCCTGAGAGGCAGCTAACTCTCTACATATTGCTGCATACTTTTCAGTAGCTTGCCTCTAATTTGTCCATAATGAGATCCACAAACCATCTCACCTTCTTTTTGATGCTGTTACCTCTTAAAAAATTCAGCCCTTTCTATTGCAAAAGTTTAAGCTACAAGCTGCTTAGACACACGTCTGCACTCATGTATACATACAGACACGGAGCTCTTTATCCTTAGTGCAAACTCATTGAACAAAGGAATTTCTAACAGGAAAAAAATTTCCTGTTTTGCATCATAGTAGGTAAAGTGTAATTATCATGTATGTAACCACTCATGATAATTTCAGATGCTTTCAAAATGAAGTTTTGATTTTTGCAGTAATTTGCATGGAATATGGTTTGGTTTTTTAGAAAGACCTTTTATTTCAACAGGAATGCAAATCCTGACACTTTTAACAAATTTAGACATTCCGTGTGATTGCTATTTTGACATTACAGAATATATATAAAAGTAAAAAATGCAAATTTGAAAATTATAGCCCACACTTGCTTTAAATTAAAAAACTCTTTTAATAAGATCATGAATCCCATAGCGTTGTGTATTAACTCATCAAGTTTTTACACAGAGTTAAACACAATATTTTACAGTTCAGCTGGCTGAAAAATTTAAAAATATTAAAATTAAAATTAATCTTTCTTCTGGGTCTCAAAATGTTTTCCATAGGTTTTGTGACCAGATAATTGTTAACTTACTGTTTTCTTCTATTAGCATTCTTCTGTACATGGATTGGACATTTTAAATGAGACTTCAAAAAGCATAATTCCAGGAAAGATCCTGGAGTAAAAATTAATTAAATATTTTAAATAATCACTTTTTTTTCCCATTAAAATAAGACATGTTGACTATATATCTTAGCATTAGGGGAATATGCTATCCTTTTGAAATATTAGATGGAAGAAATTTCAGTATACCCTCAGCTATATTTTTTGTGACCTAGTTTTTTAACATTTATTTATTTAATTGCAGAGGTCCTATACAAGCACAATAGGATTTCAAAATTTTCATGTTCTGAATGTTTTTGTTAATCTTGCTGGATGGGTTATTCAGATATGCTTTCTAAGATGCTGTCAATGCTCCTGTGTCCATTCTGCATCCCTTCTGCTTCACAGGATGAAGATGGTGTGAGATGGTTTAGGTATGCATTTTAGATTGTTTAGTTTTACAGACTATTACCATTTCATTGCTTGCTGCTTCTTTGTTTGTTACTTCCTTGCTTGCTGCTAAATACTGCTCACCCAATTGTCTTTTCTTTTCATTATGGAAATGATATTTGTACATCCTGCAGCAGAAAATTTGAAATGATGCATAAAATCAATTGAATTTTGAACACTGCACTACATTTATCAAACTAATTTTTTTCACTTCCAAGTTATGTAGGATCTTTGGGCATTCATACTGATAAAAAGCAGTCATCTAAGAATTGTATCTTACAAGGCACTTTTCAGCACATTTGAATTCATAATCCAGGCTTGCAACAGAAGAGTACAAAACATAAGCCTGGCTCATTGAATCACTTCAAAGTATCACACAGTCTCTCTGTGGGGATTCTTTGAGAAAGAAAGTTCTTAAAAATCTTCTTTTCAAAATGGGTTAAATTTGAGGCCATCATAGAGTCACTCTGCTTCCTTTAAATGCACAGGTAAGCTCAAAAAACCTAGAGTACACTGGTCAGCTTTTAAAAATAGCTCAGTCTGAACTAGGCTCATAAAACTAGAATGATTTGGTCTCAGTTATACATGAGTTTGTCTATGGCAATGTACATTCTAGAATATCTAGCAGTTTACTGTGCAGCCAATACAGTGAACTGTGCATCATACTGTGGGAACCAGGCCCTTGATAGCACTTAGGGATTAGGCATTTTAAAAAAATATTATCCAGCTATTAATACACATGGAATAAGCATAGTGCCTTACATAAAGTGAATTGTCACAGCACATAAAAGATGGAAAAATCCAGTTTGGCAGCCAAGAATTACGTGGCTGTTTCAGAAACATATGTCCATGTTAGCCTCGGAAACACAGTATGACTTATCTTGAGACAGGGCATGGAATTTAAGCTTGTGTCTTCTTAAATGTGTGTAAATGAATTTGTAAAATTTAACCGACAAAAATTTCTGTCATGTGAACCACTGGGCCCACAAAAATTCCTATCAGTTGTCAGAGGCTATTCAAAGCTGAAGAAATCAAAGGAAATTCTCACAGGACTGCATCCACAAGTGAAGGACTGTCACTTATATGGATCCTGAAAAGAGTGGAGATAGTTTTTCTTCCCAGGCAGAATATAGGGAAACGGCAGGCAAAGAGCTGTGTGGTCACCAATGGGAAGTACCACTATGCTTGCTCTGCTCTTTACACTCTTCCCCAGGCTACTGCTGCTGGTGTCTGTTGGAGATGAACTGATGAGCTGGTGTGGACTTTGGTCTCACCAAGCTCAATTTGTGTTCTGCAGTGATCCTCAAACAACTCCACAATGCAGGCAGGAGCGGTTGGAGGCTCGAACTGTCGCTGCTGCAGAGTTCTCAGGCAGGAAGCAGCTGGGTTATATACACAGCACTGAAGCGAGAGCCATAAACATCAGACCATCGTTAGTCCGTATCTGAGGGGCCATTGGGACTGCAGGCCCGACCGAGCTGCCTGATTGGCCCTGTTTGTTATGCTCATTGTCATTCACAGCTATTGTCAGCACAAGATAAATTCTTCTTGCAACAGTGCCCATCATGACAGATTTTGTGGCAGACTTCAGTGCTTTCCTTCCCGGTGCCTTAAAACATTCAGAGTGAGTCTTCATTCATCTTTATGGCAAATGATCAATCCAGCAATTTTATGTTGAAACTTCGCTGCCTTTCTGTTTAAACTTTCAGGAATTGTGCATAAGTGTTTTAAATATGTCAAAAGCAAGGCAAATTCAGACTGTAATATAGTTCTGTCCTTGTAGCATCCCAATATATTAAGATATGATTCTGCAGCTGGATCTGGTGAATCTTAGGCTGTGCCATTAACTCAGACCAGAGAAATGAACAGACTGACCTAAAGATTTATGTAGATATCCTCTAACCAGCTTTATTACCTCTTGTTAGTGACAGTCAACCATAATATTGCCAAGCTTTAGAGAAATGCAATGAAACAAAGTATTTTATTGTTGTAGTTTCAATCTTCAGCTTATATCTAAAAAAAGAATGGCTGAATAATTTTGGGATAGGACAAAATAGCAGTATGCTCCAAAAGGAGAAGCTCTTCTTCAGCAGCCCTAAGGAATGAACAACACCCTATTGTCTTTTTTTCCTTGCTCAACAGTTACAGCACAATCCATATGATTCAATATTTCCTTGCTGGAAGTCTATTACAAAACAAGTAAATATGTATTTCCTTGACCTTGGATTAACTATGTCCCCTTGCTGCCTATGTGTTTATATCTTACAACACACATCTAAACTTGTGGTTAACAAATGAATGATGACTGTGGTAGATCCAGGCTGCACTGTGTTAAGTCTCATTGCACTTAAGTCTCAGCCAACAGCTACCAAATACAACAGTACTAATCCCTAAGAGGCTGTGATTCAATAGAGAAGTATTTAATGAAAAAAAAAAGCCTTGAGGTACTTGTTTTTTATTCTACTATGTTAGTTATGAGCTTAGAACAAATGAATAAATTTCCTTTTTAATCTTTTTTAACTCTTCAGTATTTATTACTGATTATCTGTAACCATAGTAATCACTGACCAATTTGATGGCATTTAAAAAAGAGTGACTTTTATCTGCATGCAACTGTTTATTTGAAAACCACAGCTATGCAGAGAAAAGGGATCAACATATTTATTTATTTATTTAAACTTTTATGGATTTTATTTTTATTTTCTTACATATTTTTAAATTAGTAGGTATACTGACGTTGTGATCTCAGACAGTTCTTCACTTATGCCCAGGTGACTGAAGCCCTGTGTGCATTATTTTGTTTTTTGTATGGTTAGCACTGTTTTCATCTGTCCTTCTCTGTTAGGCCAAATTACCAAAATATATCTGATATCAACCCCATATGAAGCTTGGATCCAGATTCTGATGTGAACTCTTCCCAAGGATGTAACTTCTCATAAAAACTAAATGAGTTATAAACAAGAAGGTATCATGACTCCCTTGTAATACCCCTAACAAATCCCACCCAGGGCTTCAGGAAAATGCTTGAGAAATCAGACCAATTTTCTGTCTTTCTCATTTTATATCTTGCTGACAAATTCTGTCCTGGTGTGTCTGCATCTCATTGTCCATTTTTCTTCACTTCAGGGCATTCCACGTGCTGTGTATGCTTGAATGAATCCAAGAATGAAATGAAGGAAGAAATACAAAAGAGTCCATATCATATTTTCAGATGACACAAAGCAGGAAGGGATAGAAAATTCATGTGAGAATGAGAACAAAATACAGTTTAGTCATCATAGGTTGGAGAAATGGCCTGAATTCAATTAAACTGGATTCATTAAGGATACTGGCAAAATGGCTCACATAGAAAATAACAATCAGAACAAAAAAGAAAGCAACATCAAAAACACCCTGACAATAACAAAGGAGAAGTTAAATGAAAAAAGGAAAAATTTATGTTTAAAGTACAGAGAAAAAGTATAGGCTAAATCCTGAATAGCATGTAATGGTCTCTTCCGATTTCATCCAGATAGTACAGAAAATAATCAAGCAAGGGAGATTTCTGAGTGAAATTGTGGACTCCCTAACATTGTCTAATACTGTTTAAATTTAAAAGCTTCTCTAGTTTTCACTCAGAATTTATTTTGGTGAGATGCCTGACTACTTGCATAATGAAAAACTTCAGAGTAAACGAAAAATAAGTGTGAGTCCTTTCCATTCTTCTCCCTTTTTGAATACTTTCAATAAACCCTTTTACACTGGAAGCCACATAATTAAATAGGAACTAACTAACCCAAAATGTCTGCCTTTCATCCCAAAAGACATTTTATGACTGGAGAACACAAAGCCTAATTCTGTACAATGTCAGCATATTACAAGTAGCATTCTTTCATCAGTCACAGCCACACAGGACTCCCTGTCAGTCCTGCCTTATAGTCCTTTCTCACTGGAATTATATCTATGCATTAATTGCATTGGAGGTCCCAATTAAGCTTTCTTTTGCTACAAATACTAACTGGAGTGATATAAATAGAGAGTGCTTTATACATACTAGAAAATGGTCATTAGAGAAATGAAATGTGTTGTAGGAGCAGATTTTGCCTCAGGGGAGACCCAGACAGAAGGCTAATAGGGGATTTAGCTTTCCATTACCACTTTCCTGTGTACCTGTCTACCGCAGGTCACAAAGTGGAATAAAAGCTGTGTAAATGCTGAACCTCATGCACTTCTTTTTTCTCTTATCATTTCACGTTATGGTTGATTCCCTCCCTCAATTTCTTCTGAGGCTTTGACCACTTTAAAACCTATAAACAACAGGAACTGAGGCAAACACAGTCCTCAAGTGCCTGTCTCTCATGATCTTTTTGGAAAACTGAACAAGAAAATCTCAAAATATTAAAGTTCTAAGAAATTCATTAAGGTAGGTGGTTCCTTTAATGATTTATTAGATTGCCTCAAATATACAGCCAGGTGGTTATGGCAGAAGGCCTTTGGCCAAATCTAGCTGGAGAAGGCTGGAAGGCATTAAATAGTGCCATTTTATAGCAGTAATTATTTTTTTGCATGTTATTGTATAGGTTAGTATAAGTTTGCATTCATTTTTTGTGTGAGAGCACGGCACCTAATCAGGCTCTAAGGCCCAGATTACCAGTTGTGGCATTTGAACATATTCCAGCCAAAACATCCTTACACATTCTGTTATAACTTTTTAAGGAGCCCCCAAAGCAAGAGCAGCACCCTTTCACTGTCTGATTGCACTGTGGTGAGCCTTTCAGAAAAGGTTTTCCTCAAGTGGGTGCCAAGTTGTGGTACTGGAAAAGAAGCCAGACATCTTTGAGGGTCAAGTGCGCTTTATGTTGAAATTTTCTTTCTCAAGGCCAGAGAGAAGTGCCTCTGACTATTCAGGATCTTCTAAAGCTAAGCCACATGCCTTGAACATATTGACTAAGGACATCTGGGAGCATCCAGTTCACACTGCTGCCAGGTGTAGGTGGGTACACTTAGCCTGAAAGGTGCTGCATAAGACTAAGCTAGCTTCCTTCCTTCCTTTTCTCAATTTCTCCCTTGAGATGTGCCCAAGAATATAATTTCTAAAGGGTACTTATTCACCTGAACTTTCTCTGTCTATGCACAAGAATTCTTCAGGGGACACTCTCAGGAAAGTGGTGGCATTAAATGAAACTGAAGGCTGCTTAGCATTTAGGAAATGTTGCTGCAAACATAAGCAAACAGTGTGGATAAATAGTGGTATTAAGCCACTGAAGGTGGAATTCTGCCCAATCATCTTGACAAGGAAACAAGATGCAAAATAGGGGAACTGATTTATTAGGTTGCATACACAGGTCCTACAGTCCTGAGTAATGAAACTTTTGGCTCTGTGTTGACATTGTTTGCAAACAGAAGGTCCTACTGGCAGAAAATATGGCACTTGCTGTGTTTGGTGAAATTCCTCTCTAAGCTAATCTTCATTTGGCTTTTTATGCCCTGTTGAAACTGGCCTACCACCTTGTTAGTGGGTATTGTTCCTCCCTTAACAGATGGGAGTGAGCATAGCATGCTACTGAACAGCTCTGTATCTATTTCAGTTATAATAGCTGAATCATTTCTGTGCAGGGCTGTTAAGAGGAGAATATACCACTATTACTCTAGCAAGAGAGGAAAAATCAGCCACATTTCTAGACGTGGGGAAAGAAATGAAAGTCTTCTTCAAAAGGAATTTACATCCAATGGCAATTAACTGGGCTTACTTTCTTTCCCAGGACAAAACCATCGGCCTTTTCTGCAATCTACCCAAGTTCAGTTGAATGGCTAAGAAAGGTGCATAAATAGGATGCACTAATTAGCATAACTGGTCATGAACTATCAATAGCCACTTCTTCCTATCCAGAGATATTTGGTTTCATGAGTTATCTTCTCTACTTTCTGTAGTAAAGTGCTACTAAGGGTGAATGATGCTCGTCCTTTTTTGTGTTCTCAAGAAGGGGAGGGGGAAGGGAAGGAATGTAGAAACTACTTTAAAAATTAAGACATTTAAAGTATTCCTAGTACTGAAATGACTTTGTTTACTTTGCCTTTTTTCCCCCATATAGATTTGCATTACATGTCCCGATTTGGGCTTGTTGTTTGTCGGTTTGACTTTTTTTTTTTTTTTAATATCCCTTACTATGCTTGTCTTGCTTATTTCATTCTCTTTTCGAGTCTTCCTAGTGACACCTTATAATATATTTTTGCCTGGAAATGCATGTTTTCCTCATGTTTTAAAGCATGTGTAGTACTAAAAGAAACCAAATTACATTCAGCCTGGAGGCTGAAAGGGTAAATGGGAGGAAGGGTAGTAATTTCCAAAGGAATGAGGTAGAAGAGGAATACAGGCTGAAAAATAAGTGAAATAAAGTGTAAATTATATTTAGGCAAAGTTACATGACTTTTTATTTGACTTGTGGGAAGATTTATGAATGGACCAATCAGAGTTTGAAAATCATACTTTAAAGCCAACTTCAAAAGTTACAACATTTTTCCCCCCTTTGGAAACATCTCCCAGAAAAGAAAATATTTTTCATGTTCTCCTTTACATTTCCTTAAGGAAAGTTTGATTTGCTTAGGGAGAAAAACTACAGCTTTGCAACAAAATTTTAGATCTCAGCAGACTACCAAGCCAGCCTCTTTATGAAACCTGCCCTGAGAAGGACAAACCTGTGATGCAGATTCCCTCTCCGCTCCTCTCCTCTCCCAAAAGCAATAGTAATCCACTAGTGAGCAGTGCCCATAGTCAGCTGGGATATTGGTCTTGCAGCTTCCTCTGGATGCCAGAAGTGGAGGGCTTTTGTCCCTCATTCCCCAAGGAATAGAGTGAGCAGCTCTGCCAATGCCTGCCTGCCTGGCAAAGAGGCCCGCTGTGCCAGCAGCACAGGAGCATGTTCACTGCCTGGCAGAGGTTCTCCTCCTGCCCTCCTCCTCACTTGCAGTCCCACTTTCTCAGTCAGAAGCTAGACTTTGCTAGGAGAGAGAGAGAATAGAAAAATTTCTAAAGGGAAGGCAAAGCCAAGCAAAGTAAGGCAAAGTACAGGTTTAGCAAATGTCTCTAATAAAAAGTACAGCTTCCACTAAATACCAGAAGGAAAGCAAAAGCATCCTTAAGTGTGCTGCTGTTAGAAGACATAAAAGCAATTTAGTGGAACAAATCAAATTCCAGCAACTACTTACCCACCTGTAAAGGCAATAACTGAATCGGCAGCACCTAAAGGGTTGCCTTTATTGTTTGAGGAATACAGCATCTCTTGTTATGGAGCGCACAGACAATAGGAATACGTTACAGGGAAATACTTAGGACAAGCATGAGAGGAAAGCAAGTATTCATTTACCTCCAAAACCCCTTCAGTCGTTTCTAACCAGGTAACTATGAAAAAATACCTCTGTGGAAGTGGATTTCATGAAGCCTTATCAACTAACTAGAATCTTCAGCAAGTGATGGCTTTATGGACATAATACCTGAATGTGGAGGTAAGTTTGTAGAACTGTGCAATTATTGAAAATGTCAAACAGCATTTAGAAGGCAGTGTCTTTATTCTCTGCTGGAAGTATGTGTGCAATGCAAACTAAAACACTGAAAGAGCTACAGCAGACAGGGTTAATACTTAGGCTGCTGCATTCTAGGTTAGATAATTAAAATGAAGGAGCTTCTGTAGGATTTAGTTAAGTTTTTTCATCCCATAAACTGATTCCATTAGGGTTCCATTGATATAACATATTTAATATCAGGTCACAGAATAAAGGTGAAAGTTTCCAGGCAAATATTTTAAAAATCAGACAGTTGTGCTATGAAGCATTGAGCTGTTTTTGCTTTGTTGAAAGTATTGTGGTGCAGGTTTGCTTTCCCAGAACTCTAACACTTCAGAACACTTCAAAGTTGTTGTGCAGTTAATCTTCAGTGAGGGTGAGTACATGTGACATGTTTGGAAAAGTCCATGCTGGAAATGAGAGTGAGAGGCATGTATAAATTTGTTAACCTCTTAATCTGCATCAGTTTACAGCAATGGATATCATAAAATGTGCCAAGTGTTCTTGAAGATTATAATACCTGCTGATCTCTACATCAGTTTTTACCCGCAGGCTAAAATGGGATCTTGCACATTGTCATGCTATTTAGATATCTTCCACAGGAAAGCCTGAGCTGGGTTTTTTAATCATACTGAAGTCTGCTCCTTTTGGCATTAAAAATGTGTAAATGCATGCCAGGATAAATATGAGTTCCCTATAAGCACAGTTCAATTGTCTGTTTCAGAAAATAAGTAGTCTGGGAAGGATGGGCTTTGGGGCATCTACAAGATGAAGTAGGAATTTTCTGGCTGTGCCTTTTTTTCCTGAAGATGTTGATTCAATGATATAATACTAGTTGATGTCAAAGATTATTTCACTTCACTTTTGCCTAATAAGGATAAATTGATAATTCTAATATTTTCTAGATTAAAATAATCAGCTTGAATTGAAATATCTTTTTTTTTTTTTAAGCTAACATGAAAATAAAAACCCAATCTGCGAAGACTTTAACTGATTCTGGTGCATTTAGTGTTAGCTAAAATTGCTAGTGTATTTACTAGAATTATTTACTCATTTCTTGCTGTGAGATATGAATTAGGAGGAAGGCTAAGCAGGCTCAAAACTTAAAAGGTATAAATAAACCTTTATTAAAGAACTAAAAGAATAATAAGAATCAAAACTTTCAGGAAACTTCTCGTCCCCTTCCCACCACCTCTTTTCTTTCCTATGAACAGCATAGACAAAACCTGGGATTTTCAACCAGCTACATCTACAATAGTTTTTTACCAGTTTTTGTAGGGAGAGGGGTTTTTCTCGCCATGCCATGGAGACTTCACCACAAGAAACAGTTCTCTCATGGCTTCAGTGTCACAGTGAATCAGCTGCTCAAGAAAGGAAAATCTGTTTGCAGTGTGAAAGTCCCTCCCATGCCTTGCAGCTTTCCCAAAGCTGCTTTCATGGGCCATGTCAACTTATGGGTTACTATTTTAAGGATGGGCTGTTCTAGCATAAAAACTAAAAGTTGTCTTCTCTTATCTCTGGGAACAGAGGGTTTTCCTCTATCTCTGGGGCAAATTTTCTCATCTCTTTCAGTTTAAGCTTCTTATTAGATTACAGCTTTTTCAGCATGCACACGCTCCAGCACGAGTACCCTTTTCTCGTGGGCTGCGGGTGAATGCTGCATCCCCATATGTGCTTCATGAATTACAGAGAAAAAATGAAGTCCAATACCTCAAAATATATCTTCACCGGAGCCTTACAAAGAGAACTTCAGCTCAAGACCACAGCATCTCCTCAATCCCCTTCTAACTAGAATTTGACTTCTCCTTTACTAATCTCAGTGTCTTATGTTTTCCTTATGTGTCTTCACCTTTTCTTGATTTGGGAGAGAGTTGGTGTTAGTAGGTTCATTTGTTCTCAAGCTTTATCAATTGAAACAGTTTTTATGGAGTTCTGCAGTGCTGAAATGTTGATCTCATCCAGGCTGTGCACTGGGGGGATTGCTCAATGTGCCTCTCACTGCTGCTCACGCGGTCTTTGCCGACACAGTGTGAGCCGTGCCAGCCTCTAGCTCCACTCAGAGCTTTTCTCCATGTGGAGTGCTGGAAACAAGAAAACCTGCTGCTGCTTTGTCCTTCTGTCCTCCGCTTGGCTGGCTAAAAGTGGCTAAACAAACAAAGTTCATTGTGAGCCATAGCAAGGCAGCCATGGCCACGTGCTGTTGTCCTGGCGGGGCCGATTTTTTGGCCCTGCAGTCCTGGCCATGTGGCCTCTTCTGGACCGGGCCAGCGGTGGCCACTCCTGGCCCCCAGCCACTCCTGGCCTCGGGGCCAATCCCAGTGCTGCTAGAGCCTCTGGCTGGCCCGGCCCAGTGGTGCCGCTGGAAAAAGTACTGATGGGCTGTGCTGGGAAGGGGCCCGGCCCCGCTGGGAAGGGGCCCCAGCCGCCCACCAGGACAGGCCCCTGTGGAGTCCCCAGTGAGGGGCTCTGCAGCCCCCTCACCTCCCCTCGGGGGCAGAAAATCTCAGCTGGGCCGCATGGGGCCGGCCCAGCCTGGCTGTGCAGGCCATGCAGGGCTGGATCTGCCAGTTACCTCTCCAAAAGCTAGAAGTCAAGAGAGATATCTCCCAGATCTGCCTGTCTTTAAAATGCGAATCTCACAGAGGTGAACTTAGCTTTTAATACCTCAATAGGTTGTCAATTCTCAGAGCTAGCTACCTATTTTTTTTTTTTACTAAGCACAGAGGAAGCTCTTAGCATCCCATCCTAGAAAAATCATCTCTGTGGGTGTCTTCCTCCCTCCTCACCAAATGTCAATTAATGCAACCAGCACATTGATTTTCTGAGACTTGGATTTATCTTGATGTTGGAGGGAGACAGCTTTCCACATCTGTCTTGTTCTTTCCCGTCTTCCTCTCCCCCTCCAGTGGGAAACCAATATTTCATTCAGCTATGATTACCATATTCCGTTCTTAATTAGGTGTGACATGATGAAGAGTTTATCAAATGTTAGGTTCTTAAACTGCAATGGAAGAATAGTAGGTGAGGATCATATAGATGTATGTAGCTGTCTGTAACTGTCTCTCTAACCACCTATCTCAGTGTGGAACTTAGTGCCTGAGAATAGTATTTCACAGTGAGTTTCCCATTAAGAAATTAAAACAGAAATTCCATGTTATTTTGAAAGGAGGAGATCTTTAAGGTGAAAACCCAAAGGCAAGTAGTTAGTAATTTACGCTTTTTTATTTCCCCCCTTATACTAACCCATTTATACTATTCAGCATGCTTCAGTACTTTTTCTGAGGGTACAAAAAATAGGAAGGTATTAATCTCTCTGCTACAACTGCCAACCTAATTACCAGCTATGGCTCCCCATGGGTTTCTCTCCTCTCTAGTCTTGCTTTCAGCACTTCAGGTGCAGTTTTCCTAGCTTTGTCCCAATTTCCAAAGCTATATTCCCATATTCCCACAGCTCACCTGTTAGAGACCTGAGACTCCAGCCCCTGCCAGCATGGCTCCCTTCATCTCCCACCTGCCAGCCAGGGCAGAAATAACACGTGAAGCTGGCCACATACAATCAGGGGGCTCCAGCTGCCACGAGGTCCTCAGGCATCCCCATATTCCCTTCACATTGGATACTAGAAGTGTGACCTGCCCAAGATTTTGGCACCTCTCCCAGGTCTTGCCAAAATTTCTGGAGCCTACTGAGACCAAGCAATGGAAAGAGAGTGAAGGTGCCCCAGCAATAAAAGTGCTTGTTATTTGCTTTGATTGGCTAAACATGCATGTTTCTCCTCTTTGCATGCAATGAAGAATGTTTCAAATTTGGCAGGGAGGGAGATCCCCTTCTAAACATTTTCTGTGAGATCAGGAGAGCCTGGGCCACTTATGCAGGGCTTTATTTCCGATGTTTTCTCGCCATGCTCACACATTAGCTCACTGGCAGTGGCTGCACTGCTGGGAGGTCATGACAGTGCTTATCCGATAGTTGCTTCCCATTATTTCACTGTGTCTGGGGAAAAAATATGCTCAGAGCTTTTGTGCATCTCCAGGGGATCCTATCTTCCTCCTGCAGCCCATCACATGGGAAGGACCCATGACTGAGGTGAATGCAGAAGCCCTGGCTCCCATGCCTGCCTCACAGCATTCCTCGGTCCAGGTCAGAGTTACACAAGCTTGCCTGCATGCAGTTGTCAGAAAAATCTGAATCTACAAAGCTTTGTCTGCAAGGCTTGGGAGCTGCAGGCATCTCATCACTTTTGATCAGTCAGCCAGTCATTTATTCATTCCTGCCTTACAGAGGGTTATGTCTAGGTGGTACTTTTCAAGTGGATGTGAGATGTTTTTTTCTCCCCAAGCTGACCTGCAGCATGCATGTAGATACAGACAATGGCATTCCCACTCCAGCTGAGTCTCACTCGGGGACTCTCTGTGTCACCCTCAGCATCTTGTTTCGGTTACTCTGCTCATCTTGGGGTATGATCAGAGGCTACCCTGTTGGCCCTCATTTTGCCCTCCTGATCAATTACCTTTCAGCCCAATGGAGAGGCAGTGCTCTGCAGCCTGGGCACTCAGCTGGAGCACAGTGACAGCACTGTCACCTGGACTTGGAAAGTTGTTTTCAGAAGTCTGGCTGGATTCCTTATGTTCTTATTACATACATGCCCTGCATCCAGGGTGAAGTCTTTAAAAGTCTGAGTACATTACCCATGTCTGTGTGAAGTTCTGTGTTGGTACCACAGTGTCTATCCAGAATGACCACAGTGGCTTTCATGAGCCTCAGGTGCATGTTGTGTCTTCATAATTACAATCAAGTCTTTTCAGAACTCCTCATGCTTAGATTTTGTGCCTGGGTCATCTTTAGATTGAAACTGCCACAAGCTTTGACCTATTTCTCCCCATATTCTTTGTATTAACATGACCTTGTGGGCATACATTAACCATCGGAGGCATCACTATGTTCTTTTAAAACTAGAAGATCTGCAAATGCTGTATGCTGAGTAATGACTTCTTTTATGCTACACTACTAGGAAGTTTAAACTTGTCTGAAATGATTTAAACCTTTGATACATTGTGTTACTCTAGAAAGAGAAAGAAACTGGTAGTCATTCATCATTTAGCCTAATCCTCTTACGTATGTTTTTTTCCATTTAACAATTGGATGGCACAGTAGAAAAAAAAAGTTACTAAAATGTTCACTCCTTTTAAATCACTCCTGTTCCAAGTCATAAAACTTCTGCAAACTGTAATAAATTTCAGCTCCTCATAGTAAGTGCCACTGAATAGAGCATAGAGTTAAAAATGCAAAATAAGCAACTTTTCAGCTAGCTAATAGTATGTAAATTTTCCCTTTAAAAATGACAGTATAAGAAGCACTCATTTGCACTGATCCATGCTAAAATGTTTCTCTATTTTCTTTATTTTTCCCCTTACTAACCTTCAAAATTTTTTTGGTACCCTAAAAGCCTGAAATGTATTTTCCCTCCTTAATATTACATAACAACTGCATTCTAAAGGTTAGAAATCGTTATTGTATGGATGGGAATTCACATTCACCCTCTACCTGACTTCATAATCTGTCTTAATTCACAATGCTGGCATATCCCCATCAGAAAATACCTCCACCTGAGCTTTGTAGCATTCTTCAGCTGTTCCTTTTGCATGAGGTGTCAGGAGAAGAGATTACTCCTTTGTGAAGGGCTTCTTACCAACCCATAAGAAAAAGCCTATCTGGTTTTCTTTGAAAGAGCAAGTCTTACAACAGCAACAACTTAGATGTTGAATTACATGATGATCAGACTACTTAATTTTTGACCTGCTTAATGCTGTTGAAGGAGAAGCAGGAAATTTGATGGCAAATTTCAGCAATGATGACTACTGGAAGCCTTACTAGGGATGGGAAAAATATTATATACACTCTCTAGGAAGAGGAAATCTAAAATGTTTATTTCTTTTGGTGGACACACCTGAGAATGGCAGAGGAGCACAAAGGAGGTTGTCTTCAAAACTCAGATGGAATCAGAAGTATAGCCAGGATGTGATGCCTAAGATTCAGATGGAATGCAATACCAGGAGGATGATGGTGTATATGACAGAAAAGGAAGCCAAGCTGCCTTCAGCCCATCATCAACATCATGAAATCTTTGAGAATGAGAAATGCTGTTTCTTTCAACACTATTTTGATGGACAGAAAATTACTCTGGAAGTAAACAAAGAGTATGTGTTTTCTAAAATATGTATCTCAATACTATATCTTTATTCAAGTGGCCTATGGTTGCTGCAGAACTTTAATGAGGAAATATCCTCTTATATCTGTTTTCCTTCTCACTCTTGATGTTATTTTTCCCTTCTTACAAAACATCAAAAGCATCTGGGACTGAGAGGTGCCCTGTCAGAAGAAGAATCTGCAAAGGCATAAAAAAGATGCAGAGCCAAGTGGTTGGTGAGGCCAACTGCCATAACTCCTTTGTCATTGAGAAGAATCTTTGAGGACTACATGTGCAGTTGGGATTTTGTTCATAACAGATATTTAGTATCTGAGGACCAAGTCTGGTATGCCATAGAATGTGAAGCTAAGGCAGTAAACTCTTCAAGGGATGGATATGTTCAGGACCTTTTCTCTTTTTGTGCGTTGTTTTGTTCAGTTGAGAGCTGCAGACCTCAGCTGTGTTTAAGCAGAGGTCAGGTGTATCACATAGTGTGCTCTGGAGTGCTGCTGCCCAGCTTCTCTGAGCAGGGATGTAGAAACCCCATCCCACCTGCCTGTCTGGGCTTCCCCTTCCCAGCCTCTCACTTTAGGGACCAGGACAGGGAGAGGAAAGTAGAGTGTGGTGCTGCTGAACATAGGATTTCAGGTAATTCCTGAATTCACAGTTCAAATACAGTGTTTGAAAATATGTACAGCCCTTAGGTCATTTCATTGTCATCAATTTAGGAATACAAACATCAGAATGCATTAAAATGTAATTTTTAAAATTTTCTTTCCACAAAAATTCCAGAAGCAGGTGTATGACAAGCATGAGACTTTCGTCTAATTAGCAGAGTAATTAGGGATATGGGACTTATGAAAGTCATAGAAAATAGAAACATACAAGAATATTAATTAATGCTAAATTAATTGAGACATTTTTGAAGGATACAAATGAGTCTTGTTATACCTAGCAGAGATCAAACTGCCCGTTTAGAACATATGCAAATGGTCAAAAGACATGACTTTGGAGAAGATGTGACCCCCTCTGCCTTTTCAGGTGACCCAATTCCCACAGCCTTTGGCCACAAAAGCCATAGGTAGCTAGCATGACCATCTACAGAATGAGGCAATGGGAACTCTGACTAAATTTAAAATTTGACTAAGCCTAAAATTAAAGAGGATAGGAAATGTGTGAATAAAACTGATTGAAACTTTTTGAGTCTAGTTCCTCAGGCAAAGTGTCCAATTCTGTTTGGTCCTTACTCTGTCAGTTATTATTCTGTATTTAATGGAAATGCATTGTATTAACTTAGATAAAGCAATGTGTAATTCTTTGTGGAAAAAAAACAAGCAGGAACCAGTTTGAAATAGTTTGCATACTATTTGGGGATGCTTTATTTTCATTCCTTAAAAGTGTTTTGTGTTTCTTCCTCTTGGGCAGAACACTGTTTTGACTGCATAACTGCTAAGTGTTTATCAGTATAAAATAAAGGTTATACGTGAATGTACGCACTTATCTTAGAGTACGGGATAAAATTCTACATTTATGGGAAACAAGTTCCCATTTTATGCCTGTCTTCTGAATTTATTTTGAATTTTCAATCTGCAGCTCAACAGGTGCTGTTAGTGCTATTCAACATGTGGTACTGAGGGCAGATTCAAGCACGCTCTCCTGCGTCCAACCTGCTTCAGCTGCTGTTTACAATAACAACACAGGCTCCCCCCAGATACATTGCCCTGTTGCTCCTTGCCCCTCAAGCTTACTAAAAGTGTTCTTCAATACTTGCTTATCAAATCCCACTGACTCCAACTGGTGCTTTCTGTGTATACAAAGAATTTGAGGTCATGACTCAGAGCTGCAGCATCCTGAAACACTGTAAGCAGAATAATTGCTGAGGGAACACATATCATGAGACTTTTTACAGAATGACAATAAATTGTCAAAATTGTCCCAAATCATTCATTTTGTAATGGGAGGATGAGGGAAGGACATTTGTAGCTCAGTCATTACAGTTATATAAATAATTAGAGTTGCAAAGGTTCCCTCTCATCCTTTCAAAGCACAATGTCATTTGAACTGTGCTCCTTTTCTGTATATTTCTTCACTTTAAAAGAAAAGGTGACTTCATTGAAAGTCAACACTTTCCATATTCTTAGGACTGAAATGTAAAAAGGCAAAATTTGGAATGCCTTTGTTCTGCCTGATGTAGTTCAGAAGTTGAGAGTGTGTCAGACAGTGCTGTCAGAAATCTAGGGAACATTGCAAAAATACAGACAGACAAATGTTTGCAATATTTCAACTGACCTTCTGATGTGTATAGTAATATGAAAATCTTACACAGTTGTGGGTTTACTCCCTGGAGAACATTTAGTCAATAGTGCCTATCAGGTATGAACTATATAAGAATCTTTGGAAATTCCTTTTTTTTTTTTTTTTTAAGATGAAATAGGGTTAATTAGAATTCTTTCAATACCTGTAATATCAGTTGGACTCAATGATCATAAAGGCCTTTTGCAAGATAAATGATTTTACGTCTCTTTGTAAATTTGCAAAGTTTTGCGTAGCCTGGATAATATGGAAAAAACCCACCTAAACAAAACCTACCTGAGACAGAAATCCTGCTTTTTGCACAAAACATATGCCAAGGAGAAATAATGAGTACAAAGTATCACTGACATAAGTAATCCTTGGAATCTCATGTGTTTGCACATAATGCATTCACTACTGGTAAGTTTTATTCCTGAGGATATATTAAAGACAAAGAGGGTAATTCACCATATTCTGTATGGTGAATCCTTGCTAGAAGAAGTTCCCACAGCATTCAAATGTCTAGATCTGATGTAGCCATGTTCCAGGACCTTGAGAAAGCAGTGTGATGCCAAACGGCTCCAACCCTGGAGACACCAAGCAGATGCTGAGTAACAATTCCTCTACGTGGGTAAAACAGCCAGTTTACCCCAGTGCAGCCCCATGTGTGAACAAAGGGAATTTGGAAGAGGTAATAATGACTTTTCCAACACATTTGTGTTTCTGCAGGATGATGGAAACACTGCCAGTCAGGCAGGTTCTTGTGTGCCAGTCACATGGAGTGGGAAGACAGCTCCCAGCTGGGCACTGGCAGAGACAGTGAGCAGTGTTCTTGGGCTGAAGCACTCCCATATTCACCTTGCCCACAGTAACATTACAGGGTATAAATCATGTGGGCAATATAGCCTAGAATCATTGTTCTGGTTCAGGGGTTTAAGCTCTGGCTCTTTCTGTGGGCCTTCCCTGCAAGAAATTTAGCAGATAACCTCAGCCAAATACTTGTATTCAAATGTAAATTAACTCTGTGTGTGTGTGTGTGTGTGTGCACGTGCGTACGTATGTGTGCAGTCAAGATTATTCACAGCTATTACTAAAGGTAATAGTTTCTTGCTTTTTAAATTGTAAGCTTCATCAAATCATGGGTGTGGTTTCTATCAGACCTAGGTGACCACATTAATAATCTTTGGGGACACCTTCAAAGCACAGCATAGCTGGAGATGTATTTATGTAGAATATTCCAGCCACGTCTGCAAATCAAAAACACATTTGCAAAATCTGAAGTGAGAGTAATTCACTATTTGAAAAATGAGCTAAATCTCTAAGATTATTTATATGAAACTTGAAATTAAGTCTGCTGTATATGGTATTAATTTAACATAGATGAAATTATTGATTTAAATATCAAGGAAAAAATAATCAAGTCAGATAAACTGCTTTGTTGTTCGGGAAGAGAGGAAGTAGATTTTCTTTTTAAAGATGTGCAATAGTCTTCACTAGGTGCCCTCTTACTTTTGTTTGTGGATAATTACTTTACAGGTGGGAGAACAGATGATAAGCTGTGAAACAAAACGTGTCTGAGCTAGGGAGAGCCTGCCTCTGGAATGGGGAGATTTGAGGGTCCCAGGCTTATGCCCACAGAGAGGGCACATATCTAGAAAAGTCTTTGCAGTGGCTCTCTTTATCCATCAGCAGTCTCTGTAAGGAGCAGCCACGACTAAAATCTTTTACGGGTGACATAGAAAGGCACTGTGGGTCACCAGTGATATGACTGCATGGCTGACTGCTATCCAGCACATCTATTACTTCAGTCATATTTTTATAATCCCACTGAATTTCAAAGGGACTTTTCTTTTTTTGGGTGTTTGCTCTGTTGAAATTGAGACACCATGAGCAAAGGGTAGCATGTGAAAACCGTGTTCTTAAAATCAGACAGCAAGAATTGCTTCCAGCCAGTTGTGGAAATTATCAACCCTGCTACTCTGTTTTATTCCAGGCACAGGTACTTACTGACCCCAAAGGCAGTGCCAGAAATCACAAGTCCATATTCCCATGTAATTGCCAAATGTTTCCCATTGTGAACTACCTTTATATTTCAGTGAAAATTATATGACTAAATCCTGAGCTGTTGCATTTCTATCACGATGTTTTCATATCTTTTAAATGTTGCCAGGTTGGCAAAATCTATGGTTGGTGGGACAAGCAAATGCCTTTGAAAGATTAAACATGTTTTTGGAGAAACAGTATGGTAAGTCAGACTTCTCTACAGTGTGTTCTATAGTACAATCGCTCACTTCATGTTTCTGTAGGAGTTCCAGGGATTTAAAACCAAATTTAATTTTAGCTTGGCACCAATGAACTCCAGCACCAGACATCACACAAGTAGTAATCATGAAAACAAATGAAGCTCTATGGTTAAATCAAGATTGAGTAATAAATTTAAGAGACATAAATTCGTACAGACTGCTATTTATATGCATTTTCTTGGGTAGGTGCCTGAGATATATTAATGGGCAATTGTTAGAATCAGTGAGTCTGGAAACTTTTCTGATCTTCAAAATAAAAACAACAACAAAATTGATCAGAAAACAAAACAAAGCAAACAAAAAAAGGGTAATTCATACATTGAGAAAGGGAAAGAAATAAGCAGTACATTGTCTGTGAAGTTCCAGTGCAAACAGGTCAGCTTTTCTTTCTCTCCCAGCACTCCCTTCTCCCTTTCACTTCTGAGGGACTTGAAAGGGCTGTTTACCATCACTGCATTGATTTCCTTTCCTCTGACTCATTGCAATCTGGCTCCAGCCCTCCCCATTCAAACGAATTCACCAAGGTCTCAAATGACCTCTTTCTGGCTAACACGGGGAATCTCTGTGTCCTCTTTGACCTTCCTGTCTAATCTGATACCCCTGATCACTTTTTTCCTGGCCTGGCTTTTGTGGCAGTACCCTCTTGTGGCTTTCCATCAACCTTCCTTATTGCTCTTTCAGCATCTTTTACAGCAGCTTCTTCTCCCTTCTTCATGGGACTCTCTCAAAGCTACTACAGACCCTGTTTTCCCATTGTTTACCTTTTTCTCTTGCTTTCTGCTGTAATTCCCAGGCTGAACATTTTAACCTCTCTGTCCTGTCTGTTTCTGTTCCATTTCATCAGCTGAATTGACAGTTTAGTGTATTCAGGATGATTCCCTGTCAGATGAAGCAAAAAAAGATCACAGGTAAGTCTTTAATTTGAGCCTGACACTCTTCCTCCTCTGCTCATTGCTGTTGACAGCTTCACCAGTCCTCTTCAGCTCTCAAACTCAGGATCAGTTTTGTCATTCTCTTGCACATTCACATGTGTTTAGGTGATCATGGCAGACTTGCTGCAAGACCTGTGGGAATTACAGAAATCTTTCCCATACAGCAACAAATGTTTAGGCAAAGCTCTAAATAGCATCTTTTCCCCTTCCATCTTTTAAAAGCACTATCCTGCATTCTACTCCAAGATCCATATCTTGACCACTGATACAGCAATATTTTCATCTTTGAATGATGCTCTTCAAGTATCTAATACTTCTCAAAAGCATGTCTCTGATAGTCCCTTGCCATTTCTCTTCAGGGTTGCTCAGGGTTATTCCCTGAGAGCTGATGCTCCAGTTGATCAATGACCATAGTGACACGGACTTGACAGCTCAAATCAGTTAAAGTAAATTTCTGGTTCTTGTCATCCTTTGTAACATGAGATTCCATTTTTCTGTCCCTTTGCTGTGTCAGAAGTGTTGGGCTGGATGTCCCGTCACTCTCTCTCACAGGTCATCCTTGCATCATAGAATGCCAGTTGTTGTATTCCCTTCTACAAAGAAACTTCCTAAATCCCCTCTGCTCTCATCACACAAAGAATTATTATGGAGGAAGAAAGTCTCCAAAAGAATCTTCTGCTGAGGAATTCACTATGAGCATTTTGGGCCAGACAGCTTTATATAGCTGATAAACATACAAAAAGAGAATCTCTCTGAGTTCTGCTGGTCAGGTTTTAGCCTAGATGCAGGCCTCAGCAACTACTCTGGTTTTACTTTGAAGTACCTAAAAAGACTTTCAAGGCAAGTGCTTCTCAGACAATTTTGGCTTGTGCTTGCATCAGTGGAAGGCAAAGTGAAGAGTCGTTCTTCGGACAACTGGGTGAAAACAAATCACTGGATATTTAAAAGAGTAGTCCTCAGGATAAATATCATTAGTGCCTTTTTGTAAGAGAATTCTGTTAGTGGTGACTTTTCCTCTTGTCGACACGCACACACTGTTTTTGCCTGTGGTTACCCACACTTTATGAATTTTTGTTTCCAAAAAGTGCCCACTGAATTCCCATGGAGAAATTAATCAGCTGCACTATGATCTCATTTCCCTTGGCATGCCACAGAACCAGACGCATCATGTTTTCATTGCTGCAACCCAATTCCCCAAAGTACAGCAGCTGAGAGGTGCTGCCAGGAAAAAAGTGACAACTATAGCATAAGTTACCAAAAACCAGCAGTGCTGCATGGGTATTGAAATATGCCACCTAGGTGAACAGATACCATACAGCCCAGTTCTAAGGGAAACTCCTTTTTATATGAATGACAAGAGCTGGTTATTTTTTTGTGGCTGAAATTTGCTCTAAATTTTGTTACAGTTTAACCTCTTCCAGAAATGTGTATGGATACACTAGAGGCAGAAGAAGAAGAAATGAATGGATGAAATTGCTCAGAGATCCTGATATGCATTTTCATAGATTTTCCCAAGATGGAGACATATTTGTATTAAAAACTCCAGAGATAGACACTAAAAGACCCAATATATCTCAGGAGTGCTTTGTTCAAACCAGAAATGATTTATTGTTTTGTGCTTGCATTAAGAAAAATCAGCAATTAACACGCAGAAGAGAACGAAAGAGGAAAACTGGAAACAAATAACAGTCTCATATTACAACTATAAAAAATATTGTAGAAAATGAGACATTAAAAATTTTGTAATAATGATATTGCATATATTGAAGGTTAGACTTCTGCTTTTGTATTATGTGTTAGTACAGCCCCAGTCTCTTAAAAATAAAATCTAGTAGAAGAAATAAAAGCTAAAGAGAATAGATTTATCTGCAGATACATGCAAATATTTAGAAAACAATAGGGAAAAAAACAAGAAATCTTCTTCTGTCATAATACTCAATTTTACTTCTTGCCTTCTACTTTTCTAGCATATATAGACAGAAAATTAGATAGAACATCTTATGAAACTTGGAATGGTATGGCATTGACATAATCCTCTCAAACACTCTTGCAGGAGATAAGCACAGTCTGGGAGCATTTTCAGGGCTGCAGTACATGAGAACAGTTGCTGGGAACCCTGGGACATTGCTTCCCTCTTTGTGGTCAGCCTGCCAGCTGAGACTTGTGATGGGCATTTTCCTGTGCTCCAGGTAGTAGCTGCAATCAATTCAGAGAAGGAAAAAGAAGGCAAGAATAAGGAAGAGAGACAGCTGGAAACAGCAATGGCAATTAACTGGCATCCCATCTGCTGCCTTTTTGCACACTGGACAAAAGCAGAATGGCTTCCCAGGTAATGATTTCTCAGATAAAATAGCAGCAGGTTACTGTTGCTTCAAAAGGCGCTAACAGTGGTGAAAAGGAAAAAAAAGTACTAGAGTTACTCTCCTTTATGGTATAGTGTATTGAACACATTTCTCTTTGAATCAGTAAACCAGTCTATACCTCATGTATTCTCTACATGGACTTGTCTAGGTTTTGCTTACACAACCACTGCTTTCATGACAGATGAACAAAAATTATTCATGACAGCATCATAACTTTCAAGACTGATTACTCTTAACAAATTTAGAAAAGGCATAAAATCACCACACTAAAAAGTTTTGTCTGGCGAAGGACATTAATATCAGGGTGATGAACAGCATGGTCTCACCTCTGCTGCTCTAGCTGCCTTTGTGCTTCTTGCACAGAAAGCTCACATATTTATTTTCATAAATGAAGCATGCAGGGCACCCAGAGGTACTTCCAGTGCACCCAAAGGATGCACTGATTCTGGATAACCTTGACCTTAACCCTTCAGTCCCAGTAGCCTGTGGGAGTTACCAACCAGCAAAGGAGGTTGTATGAACTGAACCTCTCCTTTGCCTGTCATCACTCTGGAATGTGGTAATGCTACACAGCAGCAGCTCCTGGGTAAGAATATGCAAAGATGAAGATTCAGAACTCATGATTTCAAATTCTAACTTTCCCTTCTTATGTGTTCTAGGTAACTCTGTTCTCCTCCTGTGCATCTTATTAGCCCTTCTGGGCTGCCACAAACTTCTAGCAAGAATGGGAAGACAAGTAAATGAGCCTCCACAGAGAAAATGGTAAGTGGGAATATTTATACAGTTGTTCATGTTGGGAGATCATTGGGTTAACAGGAAGTGACTGGAAAAAGTGGAGACTGGTGAAGGAGATAATGAAGAGAAGAGGAAAAACTGTCTGAGGAATGACTTTTTAGAGTCTGCCTATCTTTCTCCTGAATCTTTATCCTCCACACAGGAAGAAGGTAAAGTATTAAGTCCGTATGAGATGTTAAACTCAGAGTTGTTGTAGATGCAGAAATAGATTAGAAAAATGAGAAAACAGTTTTTCTCTACTGAACTTGCAGCCTTTAGACGTCCCTAAAAGTTGCAGCTCAGTAATAGTTACTGTGGAACTACTGTGGATAATAAAATCCAGCAGGAGCAAAAGCATCATGATGAATTCACCATTATTATTCATAGAGCTGTCATGAACAGTCTGCTTACTCTACACAATTCACCAAAGAAATACTGGTTTGCCACAGATTGAACAGTGCATTTTAAAACAGCAAAGTGCCATTCAGTGCCCTACCCTTTCAACCATGCTGTACATACACATATAGCAGGGAACTTGCAAATTACAGTTTCAAAAGGTAGTCAAGAGAGTGAAAGAGACCAATAGCCTAATTCTTCTCAAGACTGTATTTTTTCCTATATTAGAAAAAATCACTAGATGTGTTTGCATCCACTGAACATGTTATCATTACTCCAGAATCACTTTTTGCTACTCAGTCTTGTTAGAAAGAGATGTGGGGTTCCTGGAAAACCATTTTTCATTGTAAAAACATAGATTCAGTGAAGCCATTTGCAAGAATGGACCTCGTTAGATAGATAAGACCTTTCCAGTTCCCTAGGAAAGTGTGACCACGGCAGGATTGTATGACAGGGGTCTGCCCCAGGGGATGCACTCATTCCTTGTAGGGAGAATGTCAGAGCCCTGATGAAACCAAGGTGCCCTGGGAGACTAACACCCACAACATATCCCTGCCCCATCTGTTGGGATGCTCAGTTGAAAATATTTCTGTTCAATTCCTCCACAGCTGAGGAAACAGCTGAGTGTGATAACATACCCACTCTAATTCCCCTTCTGCTGCAAAAGGGATTACACTGACTGAGTCAGTGTGTCTCTGCACCACTGAAACGAGGACAGGCGTCCTGTTGTAAATTTTTCATCGTATATAAGTCAGTCGGAAACCTGGCATCTTTGAAGTGGCTGATTACACCACTATCTTCACTGGAAGCTGGATTGGCTCAGTGTAAACAAGTGGGGAATTCATACAGAAGAAGTAAGGAAATATCAAGGAAATAAGGATTGAAAACTTATTACATTGAGGAGTTAGGTTCAATATTAGTAGTACATAGAGTCAGAAACATGAACCTGTTCTTACATAAAAAACAAAAAGGTGTTGACCACAGGTTGTTTTCTGTATGTTAATTTTGGAGAGCCTAAATACAACTGTCTCAAATCAACCAGCAGAGACCAAAGTCCAGCCATACCAAAACAAAGGCCAGAAATTCAAATGATGCCAGAGAAGGCTGATGAATTTCTAGTTACACATAAATATTTCCACCTACTATGGAATTAATTTGAAAACTTTGCAAGTATGAGTTCACCAATATTGGTGAATAAAATTGGTGAATAAAACCAACTTTTCTGGAAAGCCCTTCAAGAAAAATATACATTACTACCCTCTCATGGTTTTTGCCATGTTACATGCCTGTGTACCAAGTTAGGCAGAAACCAGAGTTTGGAGTCAGCAGCACAGTTGCTCTAGGAAAAGAAATGAGCACTGGTAAAAACAATTTTTTGCAGGGAAACCTGTTTATTCCCAGGTAGGGCACAAGCATCATGTTCCTGCATGGCCATAGAACTGAAGGCTTAAGCTCCCCTGTTTTCTGTGAAGAACAGCTGTCCTGAGTATTTCCTGAGTCAGATTTTGTCTCTTTTATTTTCCATACAAGTTCTCTGCTTTCTCTTCTGTACAGCAAGGTCATGTCAGTTGGACACTTGGGAATTCACCCTAACATTCTACAAGCATTTGTTTTAATACATAATGTACATTTTTTTGGTATGTGTTTGCAAGTTAATTATTTAACTTTATTATTTATTTATTTATTATGTTTATTATTTAACAGGCAGTGCTTCATTCATAATACCAGTTCCTGTACCCTACTTACCTATAACCAAATATACTTATTATTCCACCTGTCCTACTCACCCCAGTTTTAGTATCATTGTAAGATGATTCTGTAACCAAGACTGCAGAAAAAATGAAAACCCTCCAACGTTTTTAATGTTAGAGAGTCAAGGTATTACTTTATTATCTGGCCAGGATGTTGCTCTGGCCAGGACGTACCACAGAAATCATCTCATCCACATATAGCCCAGGTGCATGGAGAGAATCGTTCCATGACACACAGATTTTACTAGATTTTTTCAGATCTTTTATACAGTTAAAACTCATAGAAACTAATTGGGTTATTGTTCATTGGTCCCAGGTTGCATAGTTCTTATATATTAGGTCTCCTATTGGATCCCGATTTCTTCACTTCTGATGTTAATCAGATCTTCATTCCTTGATGTTCTTTTCCCTCTTTTCCAGAGGAGATGTCTCCAACTCTGCCAGAGGCAGAGTCTGGGGTAGACTTTGTAGATGGCTGTTGGTGTTCCATTAATGGCTGCTGATGGCTCTTTATCTTTTGGGCTATTCCCAGTCCGTTGAAATGCTAAGCCCATCAGGCCTCACCCAGTGGAATATTCTGGAAAGAAACTTAAAATTATTTTTTTCAGGGCAAAGCCAAACAAAACCCATTGACTAAAGTTATACAAAAAGTTTTAAACTGGCTTGTTTTCCAATGTGAAAAATGAGGTTCACTCTCCTGGTAAAATTTGAAAGTTCAGTAAATGACAACGGGAGACAAAGAGAATAAAGCAAAGCTTTAAAGCAAGCTGGGTGCTTGGCATTCAGCCAAGAGCACACCTGCTATTTCAGAGACATCCTTTACATACTTTTTCTATTGCATCAGCCTATTGCATATTTAAACTTTTCCCCAAACTAGTTTACATATTCCAAGAACTGTTTAGCATGGCTCCTCCTCAAGCCCGCCTTTTTGGAGCATGTGCATTTCTTGGCTGTGATTTTAGTCCATTCTCAGTATCACCTCCAGCTTGGGTTTTGGTCCATACTTCCTATAGACAGTAAGTGCTGATAGTTGGCACATCAGTAGCAGGGGCCTTCACTGGAAGTTATCCCAGCCATGCAGGCAGTTCAACTGCCACAAGCACAACTAGATCAGCTACTTCACTTCTATGTCTAAGTCTAGTTAATAGCAGAAATAAAAACTCTATAGCAAAGTTACTTTAACATTATACATATAGTATCCATTTTAATATTTGCGAAAAGCCAATATTGTGATATGCATTTATAACAATCTCCCCTCTTCTGTTTTATAAATCATTTGGCTTGAGCACTAATTCTTGTTTTCTAACCTCCATTATTCTCTCATTTTTTTTACAAATCACTTTTGCTTCTTCAACGGGGTCTTACATGTTATTTTGTTTCTTTAACACCATGATCTTTTGTGCTGTTTCAGCCAATTTTGGGTCCATAAGCATTTTAACCACTTGCATGCCTTGGACTATGTTGGTGATTAGCCAAATTAAATAGGGCATTAAGCAAGGAAGAAATATCAAACCAGCTGTAGCACATAAAAGAAAGAAGCCTAGCTTTTTTCACCATTCTATTCCCAATGCATTATCCCACTAGATAGTTTTTAGCATTGGTTCCCATTTTTGGAGCAGTATATGGGCTATTTTTCAGGATGGCATTCCCGTTGTCATCTATTTTCAAACAACAATCTGATGTAATAATCTTCCCACAAACACCCCCTTCTTCAGCTAATAAATAGTCTAACTCCTACCTATTCTGATACTGCAGCTCTGGTTTGGCATTGCTGACTGCTATTAATTCCATGGCCATGGCTGTCCTATTGGTTATGATTTCCACAACAGCTTGGAGCCTTATGATGCGATTTAGCATATAAATTGGGGTTCAATATCCTCAACTCCCATCTTGTGCCCAGGCGGCTGGCCCATATGTTTCCAATCTGCATTCAGGGGCCATTCCTCATCTCCCCATATTTTAAATCCTCCAGTCAATTCCTTTTTATTTCTTTTTCAGTCTTCGTAAACTGGTACTCCTAATTGATCTCCATCTGGTCCAGGTAAAAGAAAAAATCCTGGCTGTCTGATTACCAGAGTACAACTCCCTTTCCACCGTGAAGGGATATGCTTTGGGTATGCTCTTTTCCCACACATCCAAAATAAGCCAACTGGTGCTTTCCAATAATAATTTTTCTGTTGATTTATATTCTCCCAAAACTTGGATATTTCTGGGATCCCAAAATAAGGAATCTTGCATGTAGCATTACATTGGAAAAATCTGGTTTCATTATCATACTTACAATTTTTTTCTTTCATTTTTCTCTGAGTCCAATACAGAGTTGGTTCCTCTGGAATCCACCATGTAAAAGTTCCATTACTAACTTTATATGTTTTACAGGATGTATTTCTGACTTTGCTAAGAAAAATTTTCCCAGTACGCCAGAGACATTCTTCTCTGATCACTATTATTAGTATTAGTATTAGTATTAGTATTAGTATTAGTATTAGTATTAGTATTAATATTAGTATCCACCCTTCTGGTCAGTTTTCCCCCCTTATATTTGTCTGGTTCCATTTAAGGAACTCAAAAGGTTTTTCTCAAATCTCAAGATATTTATTTTCTTTTTAAATTGCTGTTTAAGTGTGGCATACAAATCTTGACATGGGATTAGATAGAGAGTTAGATTGCTATGCTGGTTTTGCCTTTTTGTTTACTAATTGTTCTTTTATCAAATCTTGGACTCTGCTAATAAATGCAAATGTGAAACAAACCCATTTCTCCCCTTTTGAACATTCACTTCCCAGCCTATTACCACTTGTTCCTAAGTTTTCTGCAATCCAGGACTTTTCCCCATTTTACGTACAGATACCTAATTTGGATGGGTTATACCAGTGACTGTTGACATAGGTCTGACATCGGTTTCTTGCCATGTAAAGCATTCAGTAGCATTTGTGACACGATTTTGCTAGTATTCCAAAAGGGAAAACACAAAATGAGTGACAGAAAAACGAAAAACAGAAGTCAGGTATGGCTTATACCCCCACCTCCCGTGCCTGTGGGTTACTACCCATAGCAGGTGTTACGATCTTCTTGGTGGCAAGTACAGCAGCCAACCCAGTCTTGTCGTCTATTTCCTCATCACTTCCTTTTTGCTAATTTCCATGCAAATCACGTTTGACATTTCTTAACTTGTTTCCCACTGTTCCTCAGGTATCTCCCATTCAACAGGCACTAGTAATTCCCATCCAGAAAGCAAAGTTATTGTTTCGGTTGTTCTTAGTTCTGTCTGGATAAAGGACAGATTTGGCACTCAACATTTCATGCATTTTTGAGCATCAATTTTGTGAACAACAATACCAATTTTTTCCACAATCTAAACATTTACATTTAACCCAGCCAGTATGTCCAGTGTTGGGATGAGTCAGACAGGATATATGGTATGGCACTGATAGGAATTGTAATTCCTCCTCTTCTTTGTATAAGTCACAGTCTAAGGCCAGAATATGAGAACTCTGACCAGAACAGTCTTGATCCTCCTGTTTGAAGTGGAAATATTCCTCCTCACGGCAGGTATCAGAGGCGTCTCAGAGTTTGTCCAGGTGGCACTTGAAACCACTTGGTATAAGTTTGGCCTTATTTCCCAATTAGGTGTGATTCTTTGTACATTCCTTGGATCATTTGGGTCTTCCCACTTCATTACCATCCAGTCCCCGCTTAAAAGTCAATTGGTATCACCCAGTTTAGATGCTATAGTCCACTCCTCAGGTTCCTTCACAGGTCCTTTGATTCTGCTGGCATGGATCCATCCTCTTTACCTGGTTCAGGTTGCAGCCTCAGTTGTCAGTAGTACCTGAAAAGGACTTTCCCATTGGGGAGTTAAAGATTGTTCTTTCCATGTTTTCACTAGTACCCATTCCCCTGGATGGCTATTATGAATTTTAAATTCTAAAGGTGTGGTTTGAGGGATTATCCCTTTCAACGGCAAATTTTCAAGTGTTCTTGTAGTGATATACTTTCTAACACTCATTTCCCCTACTTCATAAGTAGCAGTTTCATGTTGGGTGGTCAAAAAGGGTAATCCAAACATCACCTCACAGGGTGACACTCCTAGGTCTGATCTGGGTTGTGTTCAGACCCTCAGTAGAGCCAAAGGTAAACATTTTACCCACAACATTTGTGTTTCAATTATTAATTTTGTTAAAGTTCTCTTTAAAATCTGGTTCATCCAAACTCTGTAGATGCCATGGGGTATGTAATTCCCATTTTATTCCCAGGGCTCGAGTTATTTCCTGTAAGACTCTTGAAATGAACACATGAAATGTGTTCCTCTATCTGAGTCTATTCTACTGACCATTCTATACCTGGGAATTATTTGCTCCAAAAGGGTTTTACATACCACATTAGCTGTAGCTCTGACAGTGGGAACAGCTTCTACCCAATGAGTTAAACAGCCTCTTACTACTAATAAAAACTTTTACCTCTGCACTTGGGGAAGTTCAGTAAAGTCCACTTGGATACTTTGAAATGGTCACTGAGCTAACCCGTGGACTTCTAATGTTGTTTTTCTCATTACCTTTTTATTTACCTTTTGGCAAGTTTTACATTTCTCAGTTATTTGCTTTGCCAATCCAAAAATTCCAATGCACCCATAATTCCTTAGAAAGTGATCACACAAAGCCTGAGTACCCCAATGAGTTTTCTGATGCATGTATTCTAATATTTTCCTAGTAAGTGGCTTATTAAGTAACTGCCTCCCATCAGGAAGTTTCCATTTCCCAGACTGATCTTGCTCTCCCCCTGTCCCCCTTTTCTTCTGCTTCACTAAACTTTGGAACTTCCAATTCTTCCTTATCTGGGGTCAAAATTAACATAACCCTTTTGGTCGCATTTTCTGCTACATCTCTAGCCTCTTGATCTACCAAATCATTCCCTTTTATTTCTGAGGTCATTCCTCTTTGGTGTCCTTCAACATGTACCACAGCTATTTTTTCAGGCTATTTTAGTGCCTCTAGAACCTCTACAATGAGTCCCTTGTGTACCAGTCCCTTTCCTTTTGAATTTAGTAGCCCCCTTTCTTCAGAAATTTTTCCAAAAGTGTGTACTACCCCAAAAACATACTTTGAATCAGTATATATGGCTCCTTTCTTGTGTGCTAAATATTCCAGCACACTTTTTAGAGCATATAATTCACAAGATTGAGCTGACCAATTTGACAGTAATTTTCCTTTTTAGATGGTCTGAATATTTTTCCCATCAACCAAGGCATATCCTGACATTCTTTTTCCTTGTAAGCATCTGGATGAACCATCAATATATATTCTTTCTCCTTCTAGGAGGGCTTGTTCTGCTAGATCTTACCGAACTTCAGTTTGGTATTGGATAATTTCTAAACAATTATGTGTTTAGTTCTCCATATAGAAACTGAGCTGGATTCAAACTTTTGTTTACTTCTAGTGTCAAGTCATCACTGTCTATCAAAATTGCTTTATATTTTAACATAGGCTTCTATAGACTATCAACCATTTTTCACCATTTTTTTAATGGCTCACTGGATCCAACAATTTTGATAAAGAAGCTACTGGTCTTTTCACTCCTCCTCACTCCTGGACTAAAACTCCATAAACTACTCCACCTTCCACATTCCCATACAGATGAAAGGGCTTTTCTGTAATGAGGGTAAGCTCAAAGCTGGTACTGAGGCTAGTTTCATATTCAATTCTTCTCATTTATTATCATCTTCCCTGGTCTACTTTATATTCCCTCTGTCAATTTTTCATATAAAAATTTTACTGCCTGTGTATATCCTTCGATCCATAGTCTACAATATCCCAATAATCCAAGTAGCCTTCTAACTTCCTTATTTGAAGAGGGAGGGGGAAGAGATAGAATCCCTGCAATCCTCTCAGGATTTAGCTTTCAGCTACGTCTGCTTATTAAGTGACCAAAATATTTTACTTCTGATTCCACAAATTGTAATTTCCCTTTTGATACTCTTAATACTTCTTCTCCAAGAAAATTCAAAAGTTTTATAGTAGCTTCCCAAACTTCAACTTCCCATGATAATAAAAGATCATCCTCATATTGGATAATTTGTATTCCAGGATGAGTGGGAAAAGTTTGTAATATTTCTTCTAAAGCTTGTCCAAATAGGTTTGGAGACTCAGTAAATCCCTGTGGTAATTTTGTCCATCTTAGTTGCTGCTTTCTCCCAGTATTTGGATTTTCCCATTCAAAGGTGAAAATATTTTGGCTTGTCTCTGCTAACGGGCGAGCCCAAAAAGCATCTTTAGGATCCACTACACTAAACCATTGGTGCTGGGAGTGGGACTTTATTTAAAAGAGTATAGGGACTGGAGACCACAGTTTACCAGGTCTGAGTTCTCTTGTTAACTTCCCTTAAGTCTTGCACTAATCTGTAATTCCCATCAGGCTTCTTTACTGGGAGAATAGGGGAATTATGAGGAGACTTAAAAGGTTACAATGTCCCATCCTTTGTTAATTCTTCTATTACCAGTTTTAAGCCTTCTCTTCCTTCTAAAGATATAGGGTACTGATGCACATGTATGGGACATTCTTCTCTTTCAAGCATGATCTTTATGGGGTCAATATTCAGTCCTCCCCTATTTCCTTCTGTAGCCCAAAGTTCTTTGCTAATCTTTCCCTCATCATCCTGACTGAGTTTTGACACTTTGGCTGTCATCTTCCCTTCTTCTGGTATAACCCCTATTCCTAATTGTATCTGTAAGTTTCACCCCAATAAGTTGCTACCTGCTCCAGGAACTAATAAGACATCTCCCATTCCTATTTTGGTTTCCCCTTCAATTACTACATTTTTAATGATTGGAACTTTAAACCCTTTTCCTTTTGCTCCTGTAACCTTCACATTGTCATTACTCACATTGCATCCCCTGGGATATTTGCTACACAAGTTCTCTCTGCCCCAGTATAAACTATAAATTCTAATACCTCCTTCTGGGGGCCCAATTTTAAAGTTATCAAAGGCTCTAGATGGTGTTTATCCCTCAGAAAATACAGCCCATGACCTACTTATTCTTCTTCTGGGTGTATCTCTTGGACTATTTTTAGGTCCTTTTTCAGGGGAGGGCATTTCCTCTTATAGTGTCCCCCTTCCCCACAATAGAAACAGGCATTTTTAATTTGCTTCTGGGATTTTGATCATGTTGGAGTCCTGTTTCTTCCCTTTTCCCTGTCTCTAAAACCCGAATGTTTAGGAGCGGTACGCGAGGGCTTCAGATTCCTCTGGAAGTTATTCTCTCGTATGGTGACCATCCACTTTTGGCTTTTTCTTCATCTTTCCGTACATAAACGCTTTGAGCTTCTTTTAATAAATCATTTAGTGATTTATCATGCCAGTCCTCCATGTTTTAGGAGTCCTCCATTTTTCTAGTATCTGGCCAGGCATGAGTGACAAAACTAACCCTCAACAGGGCTTGCCCTGCAATGGTTTCAGGGTCTGCTCCAGAGTACTGTTTCATATCCTTTTGGAGCCTCTCTAACCACTCATTTGGAATTTCTTCCTTTCCTTGCTGTCCCTCAAAAGCTTTTCTGACATTTTTCCCTTGGGGTGCTTCCTCTTTTATTTCTTTTGATTATCAGATTACAATAATCATTCATATGTCCTTGCCCTGCCTCTTCATTTTGGTTCCAGTTAGGAGGTGCTATTGGCATTTTCTGGTCCCCTGGTGGACCTTGTTGATTCTCTCTTTCCCAAATTCTCATTCCAGCAGCTCTAATCATCTGCCTCTCCTCTTGGGAAAATATTATTTTCATGATTGACTGAATTTCTTCCCAAGTAAAAATGTTGGGACCTATTGATCTAGTTTCTCAGCTGCACCTATGGGATCTTTCAATAATCCTTAAATCTCTTTTTTAAAATTTCTGACTTCTGAAGAGGTCAAAGGAGCATTCACAAATCCTGTCTCCCCTTAAATTCCTTCCACAGGTACTTCCCATAATGGGAATAAACTAACTTCTTGATCCTAACCTTTTTGTTCCTCAATCTTTATAACTCTTTTCCCCTGTTTTGGAGTAGTGGTAGGGGAGGGATTATCAAGCTGCTTTTGGGTTTTGACTGAGCTCCTTGTATTTTGGTATGGTGCCCCTCTGCTAGGAAGGGCGTTCACTTGGACAGCAGGAGCTGGAATCACCAAGGGGACAGAGGTAGGGGTGGGAGTTGGCAGTGAAGCGGGAACTGCCAAAAAGAGAGGGGCAGGACAGAGGTCGGCAGTGAAGCCAGAGCTCCCAAGGAAAAAGGGGTAGGGGTGGGAATGGGGGTGCCTGGCATGGGAGAGGCTGGAGCCCCCGGCATGAGCAGGGGGGCAATATTTCCATGGGGTCCCTGCCCTTTTCTTTCTTTTCCTCTGCCTGCTCTGTCTCTGGGGTTTCTGATATCTTAAAAACTTTTACCCCCAAGTTGTCTCCTGTCCAACAAGAGGCATGTTTTTTTCTTCCAGATCAAATGGCTCTTTTGAATTTACAAATGTATTTAAGGCCTGACAAATCCAGTCTTCAAAAGACCTGTATCTTGGCCAATAGACATGGTTGGGTTTTATTTCCTCTTTTGTCCATTCTATCATACAATATTTTGATATGATATCATCTTTATCTTTTTCCTTTGTACAAGGATAAATATCCCAATTAGCTAACTTAATTTCCAGAGGACTATCTTGGGGTATATCCACTGGCACCTTTCTGCTCCCTTTTCCCTTGAACCTGACTTACTAACTCCTTGTCCTGTATTACCAAGATTTTTTACCTCTTCGTCCCTGGCCTCTGTTTCCCTGCTCTAACCCACTCTTCACAGCACAGAAAGTCTTTCCTCTCCAATATAATACAATCCACCTCCTTCCAAAAAATAGATTTTAAATCAACAATTACGTATACTTTCATTCATTTATACTCACTTTTATTTTTTTAATATGTCTGTCTCACTCATTCTCACTCATAACAGGACAACAGAATAAATAAGGTACTTTTACTTTCAAGTCACTTGTTAATACCCACCCATGGGTATTGTAAAATTTCAAATGTTGTTGGCCAACCCCAGATTCTCTTGGGTATTGTGTCCCACACTTCCTGTAGCCTCTTGTGAGTTCCAATCCCTCAATCTGGCATCTTTTAGGGGGCCCCCACTTTTGTCCCATCTCCGAGGAGATTGTGCTAGGAAACCCTTGGTTCCCTTTCTCCAAGGGTTCCAACCCTCCCTGAGAGCCAGTCCCAGTAACCCCGGGGGGATCTTTCACTCCTTTTATCTTTGTCTCCTCACTGGCCATTTTTCTCACAAAAGAACAGAACTGCAGTCCTCAGAGACTCCACACTTGATTCGCAGGTTCAGAATAGCCATACCACGTCTCACTCACAAACCTTTCATCCCCCATATTCGCCTCCACAGAAAATACTTACAGTCCCCTTTTCTTATCTGAGTCTTCATGCACAAGAATTGTGGGATATTACCATGGTTTCCTAGGGAGCCATTCCCCTTTTCTTTTGCTTTATTTGTCTCTTTCTTGTCCACGGGGTGTCGGCCTGCAACTGCCAATTCATGCCAAAAGAAATGGAGCGGGCCACCGAACTCGGCAGGGCGCGCCTCCCACGCTCAGGATCTCCCGGATTCTCAGAGGTGAGGTGTTACATCCTGGATGAAGCTCCCAACTGTGAAAAATGAGGTTCACTCTCCTGGTAAAATTTAAAAGTTTAATAAAGGACAACAGAGACAAAGAGAATAAAGTAAAGTTTAGCAGCCGGGTGCTTGACATTGAGCCAAGAGCACACCTGCTATTTCGGAGACACCCTTTATACATCTTTTCTATTTCATCAGCCTATTGCATATTCATAAACAATTAAGCATATTTAAACTTTCCCCAAACATAGTTTGCATGTTCCAAGAACTGTTTAGCATGGCTCCTCCTCAAGCTCGCCTTTTTGGAGCATGTGCATTTCTTGGCTGTGGTTTTAATCTATTCTCAGTATCACCAGCTTGGGTTTTGGTCCATACTTCCTATAGAAGTATACAGTAAGTGCTGAGAGTTGGCATATCAGTATCAGGGGCCTTCATCATACCTTCACTGGAAGTTATCCCAGCCATGCAGGCAGTTCAATTGCCACAAGCACAACTATATCAGCTACTTCACTTCTATGTCTAAGTCTAGTTAATAGCAGAAATAAAAACTCTATAGCAAAGTTACTTTAACATTATATATATAATATCCATTTTAATATTTGCGAAAAACTAATATTGTAATATGTATTTATAACACCAACAATTCCAGTGGACATAATTATTTACATGCCCTCGAAACAAGGGTCTCATTACACTAATTAATTTACAGTTTTCAAAATCAAGATAGGAAATATTGGGCAGAAGAAAGAATTGTTATAGTTATTTTGTAGATGAGCTCAGCCACAGAGGGTATATCTAGAAGGATTTTGGCAGGTTCATACCCATTTAGACTGAAATATAAATTACCCAGAGGCAGTTGTGATGGTATTGCCTGTAGGAATCAAATAGGACTAAAAGGTACCACACCGCTTTTGTGTTTTTCTCCTTGGAAAACCAGCTGGTTCACTCCAAACTAGTCAGAATGGGAATCATCTGAAGATGTACAACTGACTGGGGAACCTGGAGTCATCTGTGGAGCTACAACCATGACAATATGCCTGTAACTGGAGACCAATTTACTTGCAGAGATCTTAACTGCAAAACTCGAGGATGTTTTGAGTCTGTATTCAAAACACACTTGCCTGGACTTGGTAATGAATGGATCAGCTTCACTCTGCCTTAATATCCATATAAAATGTACTGGGTTACTCTCTCATTTTTTATGACTTCAAAAATTGTGCAGAATATGTTAAAATATTGAAACCCTTCCCTCTGAGAATTCATAAGACATACTTTCTGAATCACATCAATGATACTTCACAGTAAATATTTGTATTACTGCACACACAAGGAATATATACTCATAACTGAAAGCCAGAGCAGAACTCAAATATGAGGCAAGAAAAGTAAACAATAGTAACTGAGAGACTGGAGAGAATGATGGATACTGATGTTTTATGAGTGTTTCCAACCAATAATGACTGGATCTGACAATGCAACTGTCCTGTAAACAGTGGAGCTAATTACAGTATGTTTCCCAAGGTCTTTCCCAAGGGACTAGATGCCCTTGGAACATACAAAGAAATTACATGGGTGAGCACAGGAAGGTGACTGGCAGCACAAGGAGCTGTGTATGCTGTACAGTGGGTGTCAACAAAACAGAACTTCATGTTTCATCTGCAAATGTGACAAAAGCTGTAGTAAAAAATATTACTGCCTTGTGCCTATGTTCCTAAGCAGGGGAGGAGGTGGTGAATGGTGCAGCCTGTCTCTCCTCCACCCAGTGCACAGCAGGTGGAGAGGAGGGAGGGAAGCTGAGCTGTCTGCATCTAACATCAGCCGCAGACAACAAGAGAAAAGAGAAAGGATCCTCCTGCCATACCATGCATGAATAAGCGAGAGTGGATCTGATTCTCATGTTTTAAATATTTTGTGGCTAAATCTATGGAGTGCTTCTCAACAGTTGTCCTTTCATTTTGCAGCTCCTCCACAGGCTGGTTTTAAAGGTGTTTAAAAACACAATTTAGCACCTAGGTAGCCAGACCTTTTCCTTGTCTTCCATTCTTCAACTATAAAGCAAAGATATTGATAGTACTGGGCTTTTTACCATTTCTGCCTTTCTTATTCACAAAATTACAACACTTTGTAAAGATTCTGCCTCTTGTTAGGTGCTTAAAGAGAAAGTAATATGATGTGTTTGCTCCCAGTCTTGTTTAGGAACTACAGGCACTATTGTGATAGAAATATTAACAAACTTAAGGGGAAGTAAAACAGGACATTTACAAGAAAAGATTTTTATCAGAAATAAGAAAATCTGGGGGCCTCGCTGTAAAAAGTCTGACTTACGATTATGTAAAAGAAATTTCAACCTGGAATATTAAAAAAAGATACAAAGTGAGTGGACACTTGCCAATATAAAATTGTTTTTCTGGTAAAAGGATGAAGAAAAATGTTAGCAAATGTCTAAAACAAAGAAAAAATAGAAGGAGATACAACAGAGGGTTGGTGTCCTACAAGGCTTTTAAAGGGAACACTATTCAAAGAATTAACACACAAGAAGAAACTTGTGCAGAAATGCATATTCAGCAGATTTTCTTTTTTATTTTATTCACTGTTTGGTCAGTTGAAGGCCTGGAGGGGATAAATTCCTCTTGCACAGAATTCAACAGTGATAAATAGTTTGGAAATCACAGAACTCCTAGTTGTGCTTGAGGCATTTGCATTTCAATGTTTTGAGTTTCCAGCACAGTCTATTTTCTCTGTGCTAGAAAGCAGGTGAGGACATCATGAGGACATTTTCTGTGAAAGTAGGTGAAAGCTGTTTCTCTGAGAATTATGCAGCCATCAGTGCTTTTACTAATCCTTATTGCATTTTCCTCATTATCATATTTTTCAATTTATAACATCGTCTAGAAGAATATGATGTAAGACAACCTGCTAATAACTTTGCTACACATCTGTCTTCATAAAATACCTATAAAAATGTGAAAGCTTTTTTTTTTTTTTTTGTGGGATTGATTACAAGGAGGGTTTTATGAATAAATTTCTTTCTGAAACTAGGATGTGCTTTAAATTGAGCACATTTTTTCAGAATCAGATAGGATACTTAGAAGTTATGTACCATAGGAAACAAGTGGTATGGGTAATGCAATAAACCATAAAAATAAAGCATAAACAAATCGACTATTTACCATGTAACTGGTAATACATCATAACATTGCAGTTTATGGAGTTTTTATATTAGCTGCTGTGCCACAGCAACAGTTACAGCAAGGGATAAAAATGGCACACAGTGGACTGTTGGATACTCTGTTTTGTTGTAGTCAGATTTTAAAAGTATCTAATTTGGTAGGACTCTGTCTCCTTCAAAAGCATGATTGTTGCAGTAGTGGTGAACCAGTAGGTGGTAGCAGGGCAGGAAGCCCTGTGAATTAAGAATATGGAAATAAGTGCGTAAGGGGAAAGTGGGAGCTGTTCCTAAGTGTACCTGGCATCTGAAGAAAGAAATAACAATTTAGTGAGGTGCTCATCCAGTAGAAGACATACCGTGAAAATGGCCCATTATACAATCTGGTGGTGCTTGGGTTTTTTTTTGGGGGGGCTGGGGAGGTGGCTTTTGGGTTTTTTTAAGCTGAAAACAGTCTAATATCTTAAAAAGCCAAGTACTCAGAAAGTATGACATGAAAATGAATGCAATTTTAATTCTTCATGTTTATGCATATGAATTATGATCAGCTCTTTAATGTGGTTGGAAGAGGTAGTCAGCTGTTTTTCAGCTCTCTTAACCAGGCTGAATATTTAGGTATTATGAAAAGAGGTGATCAAAAAGTCAGTATTAAATGTAATATTCACTTAGAAATGCTGAGGAATTATGAGAATGTCTTCCCTTTGTGCAATGAAACAAAAATTAAAAGCAAAGAAATATATAATTTAAGGACTGCAACACTTAAAGCAGTTAGAGTGTTTCAAATAATTCAACAAGAGTCAGATCAGGATAAGCAAAAGAGGCACTGATCAAATAAAAAAAAAAGGGGGGGCTGTGGGGCAGTTATTATCACAAATTTAAAGGCTACGATATTATGCTCAGGAAGGCTGTTGGTGAGACAGTCTCATTGCTGGCATTCCTTACCTTTTAACTGCTTGATTTGGAATTCTTAACAGCAGCCTTTTAACATCTTTTTTAATGAACTCTACCCATGCTTCTGGGCATGATAGTAGGCAGCAGTTCTATATGGTAAAAAATTATTTCATTCTCAGAGCCACCGGCAGAGAACAGCATATTAAAAATGTAATTCACTTACTGGAGACTTCTCTTGTTGGTTTTTTTGGGGATTTTTTTTGCCACATCTGGTCTCCAAATGAGCTTCTCAGCTCTTAGGTTCAAGGAAGTCTAACCTAGTAGCAAACACTCAGCACTTCCTGCGTCCCCAGCTGAACACCATCTTTGCACCCTTGAGAGGCCATATTGCCCAAAAGCATGGAAGCAATAAAAAAAAACTGTTTAAGAGGCCATTTGGAAATGTCTCATGTCTCAAAGGAATTATGTCATATTAAAAATCAATCATGTCAGGACATTACGTGGTCCCATCCCAGCTCACTGTCTGGTCCATAGCCTGGGCATTCCTGTTTCCATGAGCCCTGAGTGCTTGGAAGGTAGCAGTCTGGAGCTGCTTTAAAATTGAAAGAGCACAAAGATATTTTCATTCTGACTCTCTGCAATGGTAGTGCCCCCAGCTGGCCATCATAACACGAACTGAGCTCAATATTACTCTATGTAGTTGTTTACAACTCTGTGGAAGCATACAAAACCTACATGACTGATCAAAATTACAGCTTGACAAATGGAAATAGGGAAAAAGCTTTGAAAAAAACCAAAAACTGATTCAGGAGCATATCTCATTACTAGCAGGGGTGTGGATAAAAAGAGTAGGTGGTAGAAACACAGCACAGCAATGCAACAAAACAATTGAAAAATAGCTTCCACTTTCACACATATGGAGATCTCACTAAGAACCAAAGGAGAGGAGTGCAAGGTTTGGGAAGGCACTGGCACACCACAGATCTTTCCTCCCTGATATTGAGGGCTTCTCAGGGAATTGCCAGAAAGGAAATGATATTGTTGATGGTTTCAACTAACCCTTGATCTGCCTGGAAGGTGAGATTTACATTATTGCCCTAGTTCCCTTGTGCCATCACTTGTTTACCACCATATTCCTTCCTATTTCTCTCCTTTAATATAATATTTTAAAAATAAGCAACTAAATTAATAGAATTCAACTTAGCTACTCCAGAGCTCATCTTTTGCTGCCTTATTACCATAAACACTTCACTGGTCATAGTAATGTTAAAACAGCAATGTTCAAAAATGGTGCGCATTTACTGTATGCTCACATTGACTAGAAGGCCATGTGCTGTGAAAGTCACCCTTAAGTGGGGCTACAGCTGTCAGAAACCTGAGGGAAAAGCTTCATTTTTCAATCTTGGACTTGTATTTTGGTTGTACTTTCTGCAAAGGATCTGCTTCAGACCTTAAAGAGTCATAAAACTTCTAGCACATGCCATGTCATAAAAAATTAATATTAAAATCTTTAATATAATTTAAGAATAATGTCAAAGTTTTGTCTTGCTAAAAGGAAAAGAGAAAGGAATATCTATAAGTTGAAATTATCCTTGTGAAACTTCAGTTTGAAATACCAAGGACCAAACTATTTAAAGGACTTTAGAGCAGTGACTGTGACATTGTACTGAACAGGCTTCCACCTCTTTGTAAAAAAAACCCACACATTGCTGAATTCTTTCAATTTTGGGTAGGGCATACTAGCATTTCTGTCTGTATGGGGACTTTTGCCCCAACAAGTAGAAAAAATAACAAAAACAAAGTAAAATCCCTTCCCTGCAGAGGTGGGTGCAGAAGACAAAACTTGTAGAATCCTGTAAGGATGTTGCCACATTGACCTTTTCAGAAGATGCTTTAGTTTTGTTGTTCTCTTCATATGCCCCAAAAGAAGTGCTCCCAGAACAAGGAAACACTAAAATCAAAGAACTTTACGTTTGACAGCTGAGGGCATTGGGAGCTGGGGTGGGCAGGTGAGAGGCACAAGTCCCTGCTTCTGATAATAATATGGCACAGTAGACCTGTAAGCTAAAATATAGAATAGAATCCCAGATCTTCCATTTGCAGTTAGGCTGGTCCAAGAGGATTTAACATCAGGATTGTGAGTTTGCTTCTACATTTTTTTATAAGGAATAAACTTAATAAAGTCAGTGTTTTGCTAAAGCTACTGAGGGACACGTGGGAGGGATTGCCTGTTCTCTGAAAATATGAACATGCCTTCAGGTTAATATTTTCCTGTATAAATAGTTTGCCTCACCTGAGAAGAATGATTTAGAAAACACCTGCTGTGAGAGGTAATTAGAGCATGAATATGTCCAAAACTATGAGTCTGCTGAGACCTCATGAAGAGCAGGAGGTGCTCAGTTCCTTTTCGTGCCTGCAGAGGTTTAGGGTTCAAAAACATTCTCTGTGACTCAGATACTGCAGGTGATTATATTCACTAGGACTGTAAATCATTTACTAAAAAAAGTGGGTGGCAATGTGATTAGCACACACTGAGTAGGGAGAGAGACATAAATTACTTAGAATCTCTTTTTTGTCTGAGTCATGTATGCTTAAAGCTACAACTGCAGCAAGGTTGAATGTGATCAAACAGAAGTTCCATTGTAAGGGTTTTGTGAAAAGTGTTTTAAAAAGTGTTTAAATTATTTTTGAGAGAGAGTACTCTATTTGGCTACTTGAAGATGTAAAAATAAGTTATGTAATAAGTAGTTTAATTTACAAGTTTTTACCTAATCTACAGAGTCTCAGTTGAGCAAAGGAAAAAGAAAATCTGTGAATAACACATTAATTACATTAGCATTTCATTAAGGCAGACCTGAAGCCTTATAAGTGGTAAACCTGGGCTTTTAGTGAGCAGCAAATACATCGGTTCTTTAGTTGGAAAGGAATCTGTTTCTTCAGGAAAGCTGCAAAGAGCTGAATTGTCTAGGAGTCTTCTACAAGGAAATTGTTCCTAAATGTTGAAATAATATTAAATTTGAGGGAGTTCTCCAGTTTTCAACAGAGTCCATGAAAAGGGTAGCATTTGAAGTAGGTTTTGGATCAGGTAAGGATCAGCCATGGTATTTTAAATCAAATTTATTTTAGCAGTAACCAATGTGTTTATAGTTCTAAAAAAACAATATTCATCTTCCAGCTGCATAATTTCTGCAAGACATAAAATAAGAGATAACTGCATTATAGGAGAGATAGTAGCTAAACTCAATCTTTTCTTAGATAAATGATTGTTCAACATAATCAGTGTCAAATAAAGCTGACCTGAAGGAAAAAACTAGTAGGATTTCCCTAGTAGAGAGCTGCATTCAGTGCTTCTTAAAAAGGAACCAGATGAATGTTTGAATTTTCTAAATGAGCTCTTTAATTTTAATCAGCCATAGGGGAAAATGTTCCAAAAATTAGAGCAAGAATTGGATACCTACCCAGGCTTCAGGCATTTCACCTTGCTTGTTTAGGAGCAGCTCTCTCTTTCACACCCTTACTTCCAGAACAGCTAATTAAGTGCAAGTTCAAGCTCAGATGTGCCTCCATCTTTTAACTATTGTGATGCATTCTAGCAGGCAGAAGCACAGTGAGCCCTTGTAGTTATCCCTGGGGCAATTGACAGAGATAAGTAACACTTAACCTCTCGAGCTGTGCAAAAGACATCTGGGATTTTTTTGGTAGATACAGTCTAGGGACTATGGTTTTCCTTCCTCATATAAGAAGGAGATTTCCTTCTATTGCTGTCACTTTTTCTGTCTCAGTCATAACAGATATTTTCAGAAAAGCATACAATTAGGAGGAATCATTCCCACAGATGGCCAGATTCTCAGCTGCTCTAATTCAGTGCAGCTCCAGTGAGGTTACTCTGGCTGCAGTGCAGATAGACCAGATGAAGGGACAGCTTCACTCTTCTGCCCTTCAGAGATCTCAGGCAGGTTCAACATCTGGCAGAAGTACTATAATGTCTGAAATAAAGCCAGGCCTCCACAACCGTGAGGCTAATGTTTTGATCTTCCTGGCACTGAAATTACTTCCATGTGATATTTCATATATGACAGACTGAAAATGATTTACAAATTGCCTAATTTCTTGACCATTTGCAATCACAGATATAAGAACTATTTAATTTCAGTTTTATTCCTTCTACTCTTATCTCTGTCTAACACCTGCTAAGAAAATATACAGTATCACTTTTTATTCCTTTGCTTTCAGGGTCTTTCACTGCTTTATCTTGTCTATTTGTTGCAAATATTTTCCTATTGGGGTCTCAACACTTGAAATGAAATATGATTGTGAGACAGAGTTTCGAAAAGAATTTATCTCTTATTTTCCTTCTAGATTGAAAAGAAGCACAAAAAGAAAACAAAACACTTCCTATGCATTTTTTTGGTTCTTTTTTTCTTCTTTTCTTCAACCCAGCAGGTGAGTTTTTCAGCAAAGAAATTTCTCAGCAAATTAGAAATGGGTTGGCTCAGGAGATGCAAGTATTTTGCACCTTGTCCTTAGGAACCCTTACTACAATGACTAAATCCAGCTGGTATGGAAAAAGCAGTCTCAGAACTACATTAGCAGGCAGCTGAAAGCATCTCAGTACTTCCAGCATAGAATCATAGACTATCCTGAGTTGGAAGAGACCCATAAGGATCATCAAAATCCAGCTCCTGTCCCTGCACAGGACACCCCAAGAGCCACCCCATGTGCCTCAGAGCATTGTCCAAACATTTCTTGAACTCTGTCAGGCTGGTGCTGTGGCCACTTCCCCAGGGAGCCTGTTCCAGTGCCCAGCCACCTCTGGGTGAAGAACCTTTTCTAACATCCAAACTAAACCTGCCCTGACACAACTTCAGGCAATTCCCACAGGTTCTTTCACTGGTCACGAATGGATGTGGGGGTTTAGATAAGTTCCTGCCTTTTGCCCAGGCCTCTGGCAGCAGGCAGTAACTTTATTGAGGCAGCCAGCACCTCAATACCCACTCTCATTCCCAAGTTCTTTAATAATGGCTGATTCAGTCTATTATAGAAAGAATTATTTATTTAATAGACACAGAATTAACAGATATAAGATTTAACACAGACTATATACTACAGAGGAATAAGGACAAAAATAATAAAAAAAAAGGACTACTAATAAATTAACATACAGTGCACAATAAGGTACCCTTTTCAGATACAGTTCGCAAAGAAATAGTATAAGTTTAGGTTTCAATATATTTTACCATCCAATTGCTGGTACAGCACACATCAAAATCCTTTCCCCCAGTTACTAGGAAAGTAACCAGCGGTTTGCAAAGTTCCTCACGCCTTCAGGGTGTGTGTGTAGAGGCCTTTGTGATAACTGTGTGTGTTTTTATACTTCATAAAACAGTGCCTCTTAGTCAAGAATATTTCTTTTATCTCTTGCCACTTCTGCTCTCCAGACTAAGGTGTTGATTCTTAGCTGAGGCCTGAGTGCTTTTGGTGCCAGGGATGACCCTAGCTGGGCCTTTTAGCCCCTGGGTTGTCTCTTCATTAATCAAGTGTCTGTGGTAGAGAAGAGAGGGTGGGTAGACATCCTGCCACAGTCACCAGAGAGAAGAGATCAGTGCCTGCTCCTCCTCTTTCCCCCAGGAGGAAGATGTCACTGCAGTGAGGTCTGTCCTCAGTCTCCTCCAGTCTGAACAAGTGATCTCAGCTGTTCTTGTACAGCTTCCCCTCAAGGTCCTCCACCATCCTTGTTGCTCTCCTTTGGACATTGTCTAAGAGTTTAAATCCTTACATTGTAGCACCCAAAACTGCCCTTAACCTTATTTTTTTATTATTTTTTTAAACATGTGAAAAAGGAAAGATTTTACCTTACATTTTCAGCTCAAAAATTGTCTTTTGGGCATAGTTAATAAACAGATGCAAGGTGATATGTGGTCTGAGGTACTTCACCCATCCCAAAGCCAGGGGATCAGTCTTTTGTCTGATGGACTTTGCAGATGGAAAAAAAAACCCCTCTGATAATGTTTGAAAGTGTTCTATAGTGATAGACTTCCATTTAGCTTTAAATCATAAAATATTTTTCTGGATTATGGGCTAGTGGTATGCTTGGGGTGTGTGAACCCTTGGTCCATACTATGATACTCACAGCAGTATACTGCCAAATTCTTTGGATTGTCCTAAGAAGGGGAAAATGTGAACTCATACGAATATATGAAAACCTACTCTCTGGTGATGCAAGTTTTTATTTATTCTGCTAAGGCAAAGTGTGGATCAGAAAGTAAATCCCCTGCTTCCTCCTTCTCCTCCTCTCTGATTTTACCTGGTCTTCTAAATATATATCTACTTCTAAAGCACAGTTTTAAAGAATTATTCAAAGAATCCAATTCAAATTAACTTACTGGGCCAACACACCATCTTTTTGCAGTGAATTAAATTGCTGAAGATTTTACCTGTGGTAGTGCATGTTATCTCAGGCTAGTTCTGTGAATTTCTTCGTATCCTTTGTTTACATCTGTCTATTTTAGTAATGACCAACACATACTTTTCCTCCAAGGTCTTTACTGTTCTCCTGGCTGAAGAGTCACACACAAGTACCCCAAGTTCTCTTCCCTTTGTAGCCCTGACTTCTCACTTTTCTGAAACTATTGCAGCATTGAGGTTCCCATTAATATGAGGATATTCTGCATGACCTGTCAGTTGGCCAAAATTTTATAGTCATATTATATATGAATCACTGATTGCAAGATGGTGTTCTTTATTACAGACAGCACAGCACAGGTGGGAAACATGAAAGAAACATGTATCCTTAGATTCCCTACCTTGGTTCTTAAATGTATAAGATGTATAAGACATAAGTAGTGTATAAATGGCATTGGTATTAAAGAGAATGAAAGTAGGGCAGGTCCAGAAGTGTAGGTATTGGGAAAAGCTCCTGCCTGTGGTGATTACAAATTTTGTGCTAGCAAATATCCTCCTGGATAATTTATAGCCCATGACAGTGAAAAATATTGAGTCAAAACAGCAAGTGTGTGCTCCAAAAATTATTGAACTCAGTGGGCATTTTTCCATTGGCTTCAGCAGGCTTTGTCAATGATGTATAAGTGGTTAAAGGGATTTAGCTCAAATGTTACAATAGTTGGTCTCTGGATTTGAAAGCAGGGGGAACATTTTAGCCTAGAAAAAGGATTAAAAAAAAGAAGCTGAAAAAAGTATGAAAAAATTATCTGCAGTAGAAATTTTATTGACTGTACAGATATACCAGGAGGAGGAGGAAGTGCTAGCTCTCTCAAAAAGACTCACTACAAACTAATATGACTGTGTCTTTGTTACCCAAGGACAAACAACAAAAATCACTTGTGCCTTGATTATACAAAGATCTGTATGGTGGGTAAGGAAGGGTTAAGGACAGATAGCTTCAAAGATGTAGAACCTGATATTATTTCTTCTATTTGGTTGCTAAGATTTTAGCATATACTTCTACTCTTAGTAGATGGAGACTACATCTTCTGCTCTTGTACTTATAGACTTTAAATCAGTTTCCTGATTGAATTTAACACAATTTGGATTAGACTTTAAGTTAACTTTCCTTATGATTGTTCTTATGTGAAGAAGGTAGATATTTTACTTTTGGACTACCTATGACCATAAACATTCCTTATTAATGTGTGTACTTTAGGAGAGTTTTTAATTTACTCTAAGAAACCAATCAACAATGAAATAGAAATTACTACAGTAAACCTTTTGCAGATAATATAAAAACTGATTGATATGCCTTTCAAAAATATAAGAAGAGTTTAATTAAGATCACAAAAATATTTTCAAACAAGCTACATGATACTCATGGTTAAAGCATGGCCTTGAATGATGGTTTTACCATGCACACAAAAGCTTTCATTTCACACATTCAGCAAAATATGGTTTAATTTGAAAGCACTTGTAAAATCATTCTCTGAATTCAAACAGGAGAAAAAAATATATTTTCCTCTCTTTTCTTGATTTACATATTGCTCTTTTACTTTCTTTTTTAAAATCTTGCATTATCTTCCTCTCTCCACCCACCTCCCCTCATTCTGCCTTCCTCTCTCACTGCAGCTTAATTTCTTATCTGTTTTCTATTTCCTTCTTGCTTTTTCTTCCTGTCACTTTCCTTTCCCCTTTCCTCTTTCCTCTTTCCTCTTTCCTCTTTCCTCTTTCCTCTTTCCTCTTTCCTCTTTCCTCTTTCCTCTTTCCTCTTTCCTCTTTCCTCTTTCCTCTTTCCTCTTTCCTCTTTCCCCTTTCCCCTTTCCCCTTTCCCCTTTCCCCTTTCCTCTTTCCTCTTTCCCCTTTCCCCTCTCCTTTCCCCTTGCCTTGCCTTGCCTTGCCCCTTGCCTTGCTTTTTTTCCCTGCACCTTCCCCACAGCTTCTAAACTACCTTTTAGCAAATCTTTAAAATATTCATGCAAGAAAAGATGCATACAGTATCATAAAATTTTTTAATCTCTCCTTGGATTACTCAACATGATACCAATACCTCACATCTTCAATAGCAGGAGAAAAAAACCCACCTTGTATGTACATTCAATGGGGAAGTGAGGGGGAATAAAAATCAGAACAGTAATCCAGAACAGCAAACAAAACCCCTCCTTTGAGGAAGCAGTGGGAAATGACAACATACTTTCATTTTCCTACCTTTGGGGAAAGACTTTCAAAAGAGTTCTGGGCATGATGTCCAAGAACTACATTTGAAATAAAAGTATATAAGCCACTATATTCAAAGAACATTAAGCATCTGTCTTAAACTCACCAAGGTAGGGAAATTCAGAATTAAGACTGTAACTCCATACTTAACTCACACCTTTGTAGTCAGTCCATATGGAATGACAGATCACCCACTGCTAAGAGACCACTATGACTCCAGCTTTTATGTTAAATGTCTTTGAATGCAAGTGCTGAACTGCATCTGAAATGTTAACCTATTTGTTAGGGGTTTTTCTTGGTTTTTATTTTACATTGATGGGGATAAAAGTAAATAAAAACATATGAAAGATTATGTTTTGGAATAGCTTTCATTTTAATTTTTGTAGTTTCTGGTTTTTTTCCAATGATAAAATTTGAAGAAAAACTAATTATGGGAAAAACCCAGGCTTTTTTACTGTGATCTTATGCCAAGTTTCAATCCAGGGCAAAATTTTACAGACATGTGAGCCTCTAAAAGGAGAGGTTTATAATGGAAGCATTGACAAACTCTTAAGCAGAGCAAGGCAAGTAGGTGTCTCTATAATATTGCTCAATAAGAACCTTGTAATTACAGCTCTGAGTAGAAGGTGGGAGTATAGAGAGAATGAAGGATTTTCCTCCATGTGATATTTCTGGCATAATTTGTGCTGAGGTTTCTTGAGCCATAACCACAACTCACTTCTCCACTAACAAAATATTAATGATACAACAGTTTTTCATTAGATTGTAGAAAAAATTTTCTTGTTTTCTGACCAAAACTGTATTTTATTGCTTACCTTTCAATTGTAGCTGAGTATGGTTTTGAAATTTCTCTAATTTGTGAAAACTGTCCTTCTCTTGTGAGAGGAAAATGTGACATTTAAGCAAAATCACACTTCATTCCAAGGAAATAGATTTTGTGTGCTTTTATTTTGTGAGTTCAAAATCTCCACTGTCAAGTCCTTTGAAATCATTCCTCTTTATCAAAATTTAAACAGGCATAAAAATGTTTCAGTGATTCATTCAGTCAGGTTAGTCAGCTGCAGCTTCATCTTTAAAACTTTATGGCTATGATCTTCCATCTGTAATTCTTTCCATGTTGCATTAAAGATCACCCTTGTCTGCTTGGATGTGTCACTTTTTCTCCAACATCAACACATTGCTCCTGTAACATCCTCCAAAGAATAACCACAGAAAAGGCCTTGCAAATAACTTTTCAGGATTGGACCACATGGAAGAATACTGTAACTGTGATCTCATGTAGGATATCTATCTCTAGGACAGGCAGGATGGAGGAGAAAGAAAAGGAGAGAGGTTATGTAGTAATTTCATATACAGAGAGACATGGAAATATTAGCCACAGTATGGAAATGGACAGAAACATAAATCAAGGCATTCTGGTGAGATTAAAGACTGAGTGTAAAAGCTGTAGGCTTTTGGCAAATATTCTTGAATATGAATGTCCTTTTTTTTTCATTACACACTAATGGTCACTGTTCTTGGCCCCTGCTCAGGTCATGTTCCCATTAACCTGTCTTTGAGGTGTTCTTTTTCCATATAGTCTTTGATTTACAGCACATTAAATAAACTGAGATTAGCTTCCCTGAAACCAAGAGAGTTTTATGCCAGCATAAATCTGATGTAGCTGAAAAGGCAGCTTAACTTTGAGGACACTAGGATTTGGCTTTAAATTACAGTGTTAAAAACCTCAAAAAATGGAGTCTCTTTTATCAAATCCTGCAGGAAAGACAGATAGCACCACCTTAGATCTTGTTCTTCAGGTTCACTGTACATGTCCATTGCCAAGCCACATTGGTCTCCTTTTTCCTTGCTGCTGAAAGACCAATTTCTCCTCCCATTCCTCTGTGGTGGATGAAAGGATGGCAGTGGTGTGAAGTGAAAGCTAAATGCTTTCTATCCAATCAGAAAAAAACCCCTTAGCACAGATGCTGATGAAGACAGCATCTTCCCCTCCAGCCTCAGCCCATGAAAGGCACAGCAGAAGCTGTGCAGGATCATCCTCTGGGCTGCATTACTGTTGCTGTCAAACCTGATGAAGTTTTGCTCACAAAAGTGCATGCCCAGAGCTCCAGAACTGAGGCTGTCCCTTGATGATTTAACATCCCCTTCACCTCCCAGCCTCATTGTGGAGAGTATCGTGGCCTCCATCTCACCAAATAACTTCATCTCTCTCATGCCACACGGGACTGATAGTACAAACCCAGCTCCTGACTGCTTTTGACTGCAATGACCTTGAGGCCAGAGATTTTCCCAGGGCTGCCTCATATTGTTGTTCCAGGATTATATGTCCTCCAAAATAGTTGCTGAACTACAACATGTATTTTACTGTCCATATGTTCATTTTTTTTTGGACAATAATTTAAGAAAATATAAAAATTTATATATGAGTCACACACATGCAGGTGTACGTGGCAACTTCCCAGCTATGTTATGCTAAAAAGACCCAAACCACCCATACTGTCTTCCCTTGGCTCATCCATGTTTGTCAGTTATTATTCCACATGGCTATATTTATTTCCATTTCTAACAGTATATGCAGTTTCATCTTTAAAATCAAAGGAGTCTCAGTACACTCTGTCATGTAGTCACAAATTGGGTAAGCAACCACGTAGCTTTACTGCAGAATCTACTACATATTTTAATTTGGATTCAGTTAAAGTTCCAGTGAACTGTGCCTGTCAAAGCATCAAAAACATCAACAAAATTAGGAAAATGGTTCTACTTCAATAAGATACCTGAGAATCCATCCATATGCTCACAGGCATACTTAAATTTGGCTCCTGGTGCTCATTTCGCTCTAGGATGTCTAATGTCATTCTAGAACAGAGATGTTAGGCAGTCCTGTGACAAATCAGGTTGGGTCCTGTAAATGTCAGGCAACAGAAAAAGAAAATTATTTCAACTCAACCAGAATGTACACTCTGTACATGGTTGACCTTCATGACACACCAGAAGTGTCTATGTATTTATCACAGTGGAACAGCAAACACAATGTATATGTAATTTTGTCTTGGAAAGTTTTATTGGTGGTGCAGGAATAATCTTTTACATGTGGAGGATTTAAGTTTGGAAACCCAATATAATTTAGACTCTAATTTCTGAAGCTTTAATTTTTGCTGAGTGTTTAATGAAGGAAGAGAGGGAAAACAAAGAAAATTCAAAGTCGCACTGGTAAGCACATACCATGACACCCTAATCCACTGGACACAGTGGTGGCTATTGTGCCTCATGGCCAAACTCAGACTCTGGCTTTGCCTGGAAGTATGGGGCTGCTGAAAGCTGCAGTTGGCACTTGGTCTTTCAGCACATGTGTGCAATGTCAGTGTTGCATGGTGCCTCTGCTGAGCCACAGTCCCTACTGGTCCCTCTCTTCCTAACCCATTCTTGAGAGGCTTAAGGCAGCATGTGTGTCTGTAGGGGACATGTGCTCTTACTGGTAGGCAGCAATGTGGACAGAGCTGCAAGTGACAGCCCCAAAAAAGAGTAAGGGCCCTGGTAGCTGTTTTGCTGGCCTTGAGGGGAAAAAATGCAGGACAAATCTGCCTTCAGAAGTGCTGCTTGCACTTCTGAAGTAATAGTTGTGTTTATACGAAGCACAGATACATATAAATGTTTCAGACAAATATTTACCAAGAGACCCTTTTAACTGTGCATAGGGACAACAGCCTTTGATGGGCTATTTCTTTCTTGTGTGCAAGGTCTTGTGTTTTGGATCTTGTGTTCAGATTGTGACAAATTCCCCACTTACTAAACTTACTCAGACCATTCCACCCTTGGCCATACTCTCTGGGACAGCACCCCATCCTCCAGGAAAACTGTCTGGTTGACTGTGGTTCTTCTGCCATATTTTGATTATTAACCTAATAGCCTTGGAAACCATTGCAAATTTCCCAGCCCAATGTACAAATCACTTCCATTTCCTTTCTGGGTTTGTGGTGCTTAGGGACATGGTTTAGTGCTGGACTTGGCAGGGCTGGGTTAGCAGTTTGACTTGATGATCTTAAGGGTCTTTTCTAACGTAAATAATTCTGTGATTCAGTGATTTTTTAGGGGAAAAAATAGGCAGCCAGAAGCACCTGAAAAAGCTAGAGTATTATATCTCTTTGTGCTTGACTATTATGTGCAGTTCTGTTTATTCACATTAAAAAAGTAAAACTAGTAGAGGGATAAGTAACAAGGATATGAACAAATGTGTGGATAAAAATAAATGGTGAAACTTCTGCAGGAAGCAAAGGAGGAGATTTACAGCCTAAGAAAGAGACACAGCACATGCATTATTAGTGCACATACTGAAAGCCTAAGAAGGCATAAGCAGGTCAGAGAATATGATTAAGAAAATTTTATTTATACTATCTCCGTACAAAACCTGGGGAAATATCAAATAAAAGGATCACTTGCCAGAGTAAAACCCTAAAAATGGCAATAGTTACTCAACCATATGAAATCTTTGTGGAAATCATTGTAGATGTTATGTAGCCCAACACTTTTGTGATTGGAGAAACCCTTGGAAATACCATCCAACAAAGGTTGTTAAAACAAATTTTCTATCCCTGTCTCAGAAATCACAGGCCACTTAGGGAGAAAAATCTTGGTGAAAGGTTTATCACAGACACTTGGGTGAAAGAGGGAGAAACCAGGGCTAACTTTCTTAAAGATTTATGAGTGATTTCTAATCTCTCTGTATATTTCTATGAATCATAAAAAGACCCTTCTGACTGGCCTTAACTCATGAGTAATGTTAACCAAATTTAAAATTTCATCAGGAGAAGATAAAACAATAGTGAACTAAAACATCTCATAGAAACAACAGAAAAAATAAAATGAATAATCCATACGACTCTGAGAATTGATCTTTGCATCTCCATCAGAAGAAAAGAAGATAACTGGGAATCTCTGCTGATATATTATTTTTGTAGAAAAGTTATAAACCATACTAAATTTAGATGATTATTCAAATAAATAAACTGGAAAAGCCCATGGATACCCAATGCCAAAATCCACAGTAATTCCAGCTCCCTAGCTGCAAGGCTTTGAATATCTCAGCAAAACACTTGATTTCCTAAAAAAATAGTAGAGAAGTCAAATCAATGAACAACCAATGATGCAGAAAGGATGAAGTGTAAGAAATTTTATATCTGCAACCAGAGGAGAGATAGAGAAGAAAAACTGCCTTATATGACATCCCTCTTTCTACAGGAGGAGAAAAAAGCCCCATGAGTAACGACAGCACTCTGTTGCCTCTCGTATTAATTATAAGAGCAGGAAACATCACAAGGAAATGCGAAGAGCTAGAAGCAGCAGAGGCATTCTTCAAAAAGCTGGAAATTGAATTGCATTGCAAGTTGGATTTCAACAAAATGAACTCACAGAACCTGAAAAAATACCTTAAGATTGCTACCCAGTAATGCAAAAATTGGAAAATAGATTTAAAGGAAAAAGAACCTCTGGAGGAAGAGAGTGGAAATAAGAAGAGAAAAATCAGCATAATATGCAATAGAAAAAGAAAAGGATGCCAGGTAAAAGAGAGCTTCTACAGTCAGTGTAATTCATGATATTATCATTATAGTGATATACTGAAACCTTGAAATACGTGTTCCTTGCAGGTGACTATAAAAGATTTCTAGTCAGCTATCTAAGATGTAGGTATTTTTGATTTGTTTCTAGAGCTAGCAAAGAAAAATGCCAAGGTCTTCAGCACCTTTACAAATTTATGACCACTGGACTTCAGTCAGATTCAGCAGCCCTGGTATTTCTTTACTTCTTACTCTTTATTTTTGTTGGGGAAAAAGAAATTCCAGGAAGATTATCTGAATAGCACTGTACTAGGTGTTAGTATTCTTCTGTAAGGGTCATATGTTATTTTATGATATAGAATAGATGAGATCATATCTTTAGTCTTAATCAGAGGACGGATTGAATCATATTCTTCTACAACCAAAGTCTGTACTCTCACTGTTGGCATGTCTTCGAAATTGCTCAATTTCCTCTCTCATTTTGACTAAAACCATCTTCCTGGAGAAAAAAAACAAAAAACAAACAAACAAAAAAAACAACAAAAAAAAAATCTAAACATGTTTTTGTTCATTCAAAATTAGTACAAACTCACAAAAAATAAAAAAGAAAAAGAAAAAAATCATTCCAGAAAAAAACAACTTCACTGGAAAATCCTTTCAAAGACCTATGATGACATTTGTCAGACAAATAATGGAAAGATATGTAAGAGGAAGTGTAAAGAGGGGAGATGGTACTGCTTAAGTTACCACTTTGGCCTACCAAGTTTAAGTGTGGAGCCCCTTGTGTTCCCAGCAATGGACAACTCAGTGTCAGTAGCACTGTGACGTCTAATGACAGCTTCATTAGCATCTCCCTCCTACAACAGAAAGGGAGCTAACCATTTAGAACCTTAAACTCACTAAAAATGTTGTGACTTGACTTTCTATATTACATAAGAGAAATGAGATTTGGCTCCCAGGCTGAAGAAACCTGCATTGCTAATAGTGAGACTGGACAGATCCTGTGATGTCAGTGACAGACTGACAGGTTGGAAGGACACTGATACAGCAAGCACTTCCTGATCCACACTTTCTCTGAAGGAATCTGGTATTTACCAGTGTGAACAGCTGCTCTGCAGTTGGCATGAATTCCTTGTTAGCAATATTGTGATTAATGTATGCTTTTCTGGGAGTATGCATATTTTTTCCTTCGGCTTCATGACCTCTCCCTTCCTCTCTCCAGAAAGGGTTTAATTTCTTCTACAATTAACCTCATTTAGTAGAACAAGTGTGTTTAACTCAAATTCAACTCTTTACTGAGAAGAGATGAATCACAGAATCACAAAATATTCTGAGTTGGAAGGGACCCACCAAGTGAATGGCCTGTGTGGAAGATGCAACTAATCAGGATTTATATATCCTGCTGGTTTTATGGGGAGATGCTTCCAGTCTCAGAGATTTCTTTAGCTCTCCAAATCAAATAAATATCAACAGTATTGCATGTTGTCTTCCAAAGCTAATCCTTAGTGCTTGAAAGCGAGCTAACCATAAAAAGATTCCGTGCTTACCCCTCACTTCTTGGGGATGTTTCTACAGCAAAGAAGCAATGATGTGAAAAAAGTAAATTATGGGATGGAGGCCAGTCCAGGTAACAGCTGAAACAGAAGCAGGAATGTGAGCCATGGTAGTAGCTCTTCTGTCTGCTGGAAGAGATTTTAATTATATGTCTGAAACCCTCTGACTTTGCAGCACAAATAAAAATTTCAGCTAGGCATAACATTAACATGGAAATGCCATTAGATGTTGAGTAACAGAGTTTGACCCAGTGCCTTTTACCACTGTTAGAAAGATCACACTCTATTTTGTTTTCATTTAAACCAGATAATATTTCATCCTTTATTTCAATAGCTATTAGAAAATTCCATTTATTTAGAGGGTGGCAGTGTTTTGGGTTTTTTTCCCAATTTTTGTTTTGCATCTGTTGTCTATGGGTTGTCTATGTGCCATCTCTTTGAAACATTGCAGCAATTTCACTTAGCTTCAAACTCATAGAAAAATCACTTTATAGCCTCTCAATTGCTGTGAAATCAGTCAAATAAGTGTGTGGTAATTAAGCACTTAAAAATAGAGCCTTGCTTGCTTATAGGTCTTCTGGCTTTTAGGTTTGAAGAAGTACTAAGTCAAAAGTATGTGAATTACAAGTTTTTAATAAGATGACTTTTCTAACAATGGGACAAGAACTGTAAGAGGTAAATAAAGAACTGGAAAACTGATTTCCAAATGGAGTGTTGCAACATACCTGTAATAATAGACCTGAGAAAAATTATTTGAAAAACACTTGTGTAACATTTGAGAAATGAATGTAGCATCTGATTCTGAGTGCTAATTTTCTCTGACTCCTTGCAGCCATGATGGAAAGACAACATGAGAAGTCGTCATTAAGGTTTTCCTAAAAGGAAAGAACAGGTATATTTGCCATGTGGAAACAACAATAGCAGACTGAAATCATTCAGTTAGCTGTCAGTTCATATCAGCTGAAGGATTTTATACACTTGATTGTTTTATTTTTCTGCTTAGCTAGTCCTCTTCTACGTTAACATACTTAGTGTTCTTAAACAATATTGTAATAAAATTAATATTATTATTGTTATTATTATTAATTATAATAATAATGATGATAATAATACTACTAATAATAATGTGATATTTACCACAATAGTGAAGTTTACTTGTTAAGGATGGCTAAGCATGTGTTAAGTCCTCTTCTGCAGTCCCCTACCAATGTCAGGTCATGCTGGCTAGACCAGGCCATGTTATTCAATGCTCTTTTACAGTCACAGTGTATTTTCCATGACTTCAGGTACCTGAATAAGTTCTCACAGCTTATGCCTGAGGTTGTGGACTTCAGCTCTCACTAGAAATTGTGCCAGTGCTCAGCTGTCTAGGTTGCTGAACAAAACTGAGGTCAACACCATGCCACAATAAAGGCACTCTAGATCATAGAATCACAGAATATCCTGAGTTAGAAGAGACCCACAAGAATCACCGAAGTCCAACTCCTGAACAGGACCACCCTAAGAAACAGACCATGTGCCTGAGGACTTTCTCCAAATACTTCTTGAGCTCTGTCAGGCTTGGTGATGTGGCCACTTTTCTGGGGAGCCTGTTCCAGTGCCCAATCACCCTATTTTACAAATATCAACTTAAACCTCCCCTGAGGCAGCTTCAGGACATTCCCTCAGGTTTTCTCACTGGTCATCAGAGAGGGGAGACAAGTGTCTGTCCCTCCTCTTCCCACGAAGAAGAATTTGTTGATTGGAATGTTTCCCCTCAGGCTCTTCTTCTCCAGACTGAACAAGGCAAGTGATCTCAGCCTCTCCTCATAAGGCTTCCCCTCAAGGCCCTTCACCATTCTGGTGGCCCTCCCTTTGTACACTCTCTAGGAACTTTATATCTTATACTGTGGAGCCCAAAAATGCAGTATTCGAGGTGAGGCCGCCCCAGAGCAGAGCAGAACAGGACAATCCCCTCCCTTGCCTGGCTGGCCATGCTGTGCCTGATGCCCCCCAGGACACACCTGGCTGTCCTGGCTTCCAGGGTACTGCTGGCACATACAGATGCGTGGAGAAAAACAACGTGTTTAACAGGAGACTTCACAAAATATATATCTACTATAAGCAGATGGACTGTACAGTTGTCTGACATGACCTTACTGAGGCATTGCATTTGGCTCTCTCCATGCACACCTCTGTGCTTGACACACACTACATTGGACAAACAGAATTTGTAACCAAAATCCAGGATCTGACTGGAGAACTGCAACATCAGGGGATCCACCAGCAGGTCTTGCCTGAGTTGCAAGGGAAACCCTGCCTGGGAGAAGAAATATCTGCAAGAACTAATGTAGGTAGAGAGACATTAACACCTCAGTGCTGTGCTATCAGGTGTCTGCCATGTTAGGTTGTGCTTCTTTGCTTCTTTTTATCTTCTTGATTTTCTTTCCCTTGTATCTTAAAGCACAGGTGGCATGCAGGAAAATGCTGGTAGGAAAGTGCTTAGTGTATGTGAGGCATTAGTGTGCTCTCTATTGCCTCAAACGGAGATGAAGCAAACCCTTTTATCTGCATATTGCTTTAGTCTTATCTGGCATGTATCCAGGAGCTGTACTAAAGCTTCCTGGTTCTTTGCTTTGCTTTGCTACATCCATACCCCTTATGTCAATGTCCCCTTCTCTCACCTTGATTACTGCTCCTCACACTTTGCCTTTTTCTTCTATGTCCTTCCTCTACCTACAAAACCCCCAAATTACCCTCAGCCAAAATGGTGACACTGTGGGGATTAAGTATTAAATTTAAAGGAAGTGCCCTTTTCACTGTTTCAGTAGTTACAGAAGGGGGAAAAAAAATGTTCTGAGCTTTTAACTGATGAATGATTGGTAGACCAGCCAAGTCACAAAACACAAATATTTCCATCAGAGAAAGATATTTTGGTTACTGCAAAATTCTAGCTACTTCTCATCATCCCTTATGTTGATCAATGAGTGTCTTCCTTTTAGAAAAAAAGCACCAAAAAATGCTTGATGCATGGATTGCATGGCAATGCAGTTCACTTGGCACTATCCACAGAGCCCATTACTCTCCTTCACCCTGCTTCAAGACCTGAAAATACCATTCTGGCAAATGAGATCACTATATAATTTCTCATCTGGACCAGTATCCAATGTTTCCACTGATAAGAGGACACACCTAATGAGTTTCAGTTTCTAAAGCAAGGACTGTACACTGGAGTGTCCCTGCAGTAAATCCTTTCAGTAGCACTGCCTTGAGAACAAAATGCTATACGCACCCTAAGGGAGCAATAAAGAAGGAAGAAGGGAATGAAGAAAAGATAGATGAAAAAAAAGAGAGAAAGACAAAACCACAGTAGAGTTGGCACAGATACAGCTGAGGAAGATAATGAAAGGTTAAAGAGACTCTCTAGATAGCATAGTGGATAACGTGACAGAGTGCTTTAAAACAGCTTATATAAACCTCTTCTGTTTTATTTGAGTTTAAGGTTTTAACTGGCAAATGATCATCTCTGTTTAATAATACCTTTTACTGGTCACAGTTGTGTGTTTAATCCTTCTCTTTTCTACTGTTCACAGATTTTAATTTGGCATCCTCATTGTTATTTATTAAAAATTCATTGAAAATGTCTTTGCATTCATGGGTTCCAGTCTTGAGTGATTCATTAAAATGGCTGCCTTCACTAATTCATTAAACAATTCATTAAAATGCCTGCATTCACTGAACATTCAGATGCTTTATTTTAATCTCCAAACACACAGAATTCAAAAATCTCCCAACAGAGTACACTAAAATCTCCACATGAAGCATGATAAAAGTTTCATAACATTGTACCCACCCCTTAATGCATGCTAATCACAAATCTTATATAGAACATTTTGCACATTGTTTACAGGTGGTCTATGTGGAATACATCCCTTATTGTATTCCTACCATTAAGTGTAGTATCTCAGAGTAAACTCTTCCCTGTTTAGGGATGCTTCCCTGTCCAACCACCTAGGAGCCAGTCTGGCAGTCACTCTTGCACCAGCTGAGCTGGATCTGAAGCTCTTTCACAGCTACACACTCCACACCCACACAGTCAGACCAGGTTTCCTTACAGGCTTGACCCCAGGCTTCTCATAGCAGAGCCTCCAGATGTCCAGATCCTTACATTAATTTAATCATAGTGCAATAACTATATATCTAAATAACAAAGTAACAGCAGATCTCTGAGGAGGAACCCCTATCAGAAGAAGCCCTGTGCTTTTACAGTCTAAGCATGGAAAAGTCTGGGAGCCATCAGCTCCTGCTGTGTCTCTCAGTGTCCAGTCACATGGCTGTGCCACAGGTCCCTGAGCCCTTTGTTCTGTAAAGGGTTGGCAGTTCCTGCCCTCTTTCTTTGGGCTTGGGCTGGGGCTCCTGCCCCGCCCTCCCCAGAGCTCAACCTGCAGCTTGCACACTGAACTACCTTCATTGAATGTATTCCTTGGGCTACCAGTCCAGCATCTGCACACTTCCATCCTTAATTTCACAAAAGTAGAACCAGTACCAGCAAAGACTTGCTGTAAGAGCCTGGGTTCTGTTAACAACCTCTTGCTTTCCACCTCATATGTCCTTACTTCCTACAGTCTGAATTTATTGCATCACCAAAAGCATGTTTGCATTGAAAACTTGTTTATATTGAAAGAAAGTTGCTCACCAGGGGTTTTTACATGCTGCCTCTAAAGGGCCGGTAGAGCAGATGTGCTAAGACATGAAACATGCTCTGTTTGGCCTCTGAATTGCTTTGTCTTCAGATCAGCCTCCTAGGACATGTAGTATGCAAAATGCCAGATATAAATTCAAGATGGGAACAGCACAATGGCAGAGCAAGAGGGCTTTAAAGGCTTGACTGGATAAGGGAGGGCTGATTTCAAAATGTCCCAGAGCTGTGTGGATGCAAATGACTTCAAATGACAGAATGTTAGCTCTGGGACAATGTAGCATGCACCATGCATGTAACTCAAAGATTTGGAAAAGCCGGACCATATTTCACTTATAAACATGTGCTAAGAATGGAGATGTCTTCTCCAGATGAGTGCCTGTATAATTTACAGTTGTTGTCTCAATGAGATTCCCCTGTAATATCTTTTAAAAATATTAGCTTTTGCAAACGTAAGGATTGAAAACCATCTGGTCAACTCTAAATTTCTTTGCTTAGCAGTGACAGTAATGGAACACATCATCTGAAGGGCAGTGCCTCTTGTAGTAAGAAATAAGTAAGAAAGGTGTGAGGTGTGAAAACTTGACTTTCAATGTCCATTTCTTCTTTTGTCTTCATTTGTTATCTACCAGAAGATGCTATGAAAACTTCAAAAAGTCTAGCCCTACAGTATGATGACCAAAATATTTGGGCTAGAAGGTTTGATTTGAAGCAATATAAAAAGGTAGATTCACAGGAATAACAAATAGACAGGATTAGAAAAGTCTATGTTCTGAGAAATGTCCAGAGTTTGCATGGGTCTGTGGTGTGTGAAGAAACATCTGATTGCATTTCATCCTTAGAAGTGAAATAAGAACAGTTCTGAATTTTGGAGGAAAGAATCTTCCAAGTTATCAAATAGACATAAGTCACAGAAATAATTAATATCCTTTGATTCAGACCACAAGAGCACCTATCAAAGTGTAGAAAACCAAGTTTGCTTTGTTACTGTGTTTTTTTGGCAAAAATATGTAAAATTTAATGTTTAGTTTGCATATTTATATATTATGAGTTTGCATAACAACTACAGAAATCATGGGTTTAAATGGTTAATGGTCATTATTCTCATGCATCACTGAACAATATGTACAGTGATCTATAATTATTTTTCATAAATATGAAGTGTATAACTGTTTAACAAACCTTTCAGGATACTATTCCTGGTGTGTGTTTCCATAGAGAATAAAATTCTTCCCAGCTGTAGTCTTAAAAACCCATCAGCCTCTCAGTGTCATTTTCTGACTTCTCCAAGCTTCTCCAAGTGAGTATGAAGCAGCATCCTTTCTGGGAAGCCTGGTGACAAATTAATCCCACTGGGTAGAATTGAGCAATGTTTTTGAATAGTCAGTTCATCAGAAATGTGATTTGGAGAATACTGAAATGATTTGTGACAAATCAAACCGTAATTTCAGAAAAAAAAAAAAAGGAGGAGGGAGAGAGGAAAGAAGAGCTAGAAAAGTTGAAAAGTAAACCGCAAATTTTAGTTCTGAGACTGATCAATATTATTTTCTTTAGGAAAAAAAAGAGTATAAAAGAAACATCACAAGCAAGAACTAAAGAAACCTAAATGATGCAGTTCAGCCTAATGCAATTTCTTGTTGGTGCTCAGTCAACAAACAGAAAATTCAGACATTCCTGTAGTCCTGCTCCCAAGGGCCTGCAAGCAGAGTCTTGAGGTAGCCTGTTCCCTTGCACAGCCAGTCTGTCCCATGTGCTGGGTAAAAATAGTAGAACTGTAGTAACATCTTCAAACACCACCTCTTTTTAGCTTCACCTCAGTTGCCCCAGGATTACACCTATGACTTTTGTTTTGCAGAAGAACAAACAGCAGTGCTCCCACTCTGCTCTTTCCCAAAAGCTGTTCCAGAGGTTGTCAAAACCAGTGTCTCCAGGGTCAGAGGGCTGATCTAAGCAGTGCTCTATGGACCTGGACCTATGGAAAGTTACACACCAGACACTGTATTCCAGACCCTGGAAAGATACTGTGTTTCAGATCAAAAAGTGGATGCAGCTCCACACCAGAAAACAACTGAAACAACTCATTGTGCAAACTTGGCAAGTGAGTTATTTTGGTAAATATGTGATTTTGAAGATTTCTCTACATAGTTAACTGCTGTCTGTTCAGCAGTCAGTGTGTCAAGTATGTGCTTGCATAATTGCCTGTAGAAACTACTTTTAACATTTTTATGGCTGCTCCCTTTGGTGTTTTGAAGCATGCAAATAGACTCGTTCATCCAACCCTCTTCTGTGACAGATTTGGCAGAAACTGGTTCTCACTTCCCCATCTTTTTATGGGCAGTATCTTCTTTACGCTAAAAATAAAGTCACATTTATAATGTACTTTCATTTTTATAAGGTGGCCTATTTGCAGCATGAATAATTCTCTGTTCTGCAGATTGGCAGCATTTTATGGTTTCACGTTCAGGTCCCCACAACTGCTCATGTTGAATGTAATGGTGTGGGATGTCCTGAGTTCAGACTCCTCTCTCTCTGCAATTTGTCTATTTAATTCAACAAACCATTGCATATATTGTACTTGGCAGTACTCTGAGTAATGTTCTGGCAGTTAAATTATCTCCTGATGACATTTTGCAAATCTACCAAAATTTATGCCCACCAGAAGGCTGATATAAAAAATATCTTGCTGATGACCACATGCAATAGCAAGGGTTTCTGCTGTTGCAGGTTATCTACTGCAGGTTATTGTTTATTCTGTATCTGCCTGGAAGCTTATTTGTGAAAAACAGCCCACTCAGTTTTTTTTTTATATAAAGTTCAGGTTTACTTTAGAAAATAGTTGATTTCAGAACTAAACAGAGCTAATGAAAGTTAAAAAGTCCCCTAATAAATTACATTTTTACCAACATTTCAGATCTTGAATTTGAATGTGAGGTTGCTTGTGTATAGCGATATATTGCATACTAATTTCCTCCAGATATGCCCTTAGAGGGATAATAAATCTGGTTTTTCAATCCATCCAGAACTTTACTTTAAGTGCCTGCAATTTTTCATCTTGATGGCAGTGGGTATAATCTAAAGCCCAGTGAAGTCAACAGGAGTCCTTGCATCAAGTGTTTGGAATATGGGCCAAGGATTCATCTCGCTATTTTTTTTTTTTACGGCAAGCTATTCATGTGACAGCTAAGCAAGTACACCACAAGCATTTTGGTGAAGTTCCTGACTGAAAACCAGATTGCTGTTATGGCAGCATAATGGTTAGTTTTTGTTTAAGGAGGACAATACAATATATAGAGTGTGCCTTTGGAGTGAACTCAAGGGGTGGCATTTCTGTAGACACAAATTTCTCCACAACCTCCTGAGATTTTTGTGAGTGTTTGAAATGGATGTCAAGCAGTAGATGAGAAATCACGCCTCCAGCTGCCCACCTTGCTGTCTCACAGGCTTTTTCTGCTGCGAAAATTGTTGGTCTTTATAAAGGATATCTTCATTGGATATACAGAAGATATGCTGAAAGGACAGGGAATATTTATTGAAAATTTTCTTTAGAAAAACCTTCCTAGCATGTTACTGAAATATAGTGGTTCCCATAACCAGTTTTTTGGATGCTGTATAAAAGGGTTGGCTTTAATATGGTTGTCATTTGACAGAAATTCTTTGTTTGTTAGTTGTCAGCTTCCCTGGGCAAAGAGTGTATGGTATTTCACAGACTTACAAAGAGAAATGCTGGATGAACAATGTCAAACTGAGACAGTACAGTCACATAAAAACTGTGGCAGAACTCCACAGAAAAAAAAAAAAATCACTAATTCACCTAGTCCATGTTCTTATCCCTCTCTGTAGGGACTATTGGACATCATGCAATCTTATTTTAAGTGCCTAAAGCAACAGATTTAAACAGCTTCTGCGGCTTCACAATGTTCCTTCATTTATCAGTTTAATTTAATCCTGTTGTGTCTAGTTAATTCTTGCTGTAACATCCAGCATCTTCTTGCTTCCCTGGCTACCTCTTTGTTCCAGCACATGCATTTTCCAGGTTTTGATCTGCAGCTGATATTTATTTAGCAAGGAAAACAACTTTGAGAATATGACCCTTTAGACTATCCACACTCTTGCTCTCTTAACAGCTGGATTTTATCACTTGCTCCCATATTCTTTCCCTCTCTCTGCCTTTGCCCTTGTCCTTTCTCTGCCTTTTCAAATTGCTCATGGCTGGTGTTATATTAGGCAAGTGAAAGCAGCTCTCCATGATCTGATGCCTTCAAATCAGGATCTGTCTAAAATCAAGTGCTATCCAGGTATCGTCAAACTTTTACATTTGATGCAGAAATTTCTGTGTCGTTTTAGGAGAAAGGGCAGAATAATTATGGTTCCTTGTCAAACAGCAACTCTTAGTACAAATATTAGAATTATCAACTGAGTACAGTAACTTGTGTTCTAGAAAGGCCTTCAAGCACTAGATGCTGTTACTACTCATGCTGTCCTAAAACAAAGAGCCCCATTGCTTTTCCAAACTTCACACTGAGCTTTATTCCCTCCACCAGAGATCAGACTTTGTCATGTTACCATTTTCATTGTCCAAATTTATTTGTCACAAGCAATCAGGAGATAGAAGAGACATTAGCTAGGTTTGAAAATATTTTTCTTTGACATTGTAACCACTAGGAGTTTGAGTTTTCAAAAAGGGCTGGTCGCATCTCAGCTTGTCTTGCTTCCTAGCTGCCATCAGAAGGTTTTTGTGCCAGCTGGCTTTGAGACTTGTTGTATCATAACTTAGCATGAGCACATTTATTTTTCCACTGAGACATGTTGATGCTTTAAAGCTTTGTGAGGATAACAGCAACCACCTCTGTTTCCCTGCCAGACGACCTGTGCCCAGCAGGTGCCCAGACCCTGAAACTTACAGGATGGCTAGAGAGTAATTCAGAAACTTTCTACATGTCAGGGAAGAGTAGCACTGGGCGAGTTAGCCATTTCAGTCAGATACTGTTTAGAGGGGTCTTTTCATGACTGACTTATGTGACTTTCTTGCCTGAAGAAAATGGATTCCACATTCTTTTGTTACCTCCAAAAACTTTAATTCCTTTCATCTCAAAGTATATTGGGATACACAGAGCACTTTACATATAATGATTTGTCTATAATTACATATTACCCTGTGGTTTTACTGATTTGGTTTTCTGTCTGGCATCCTGCAGCACTTTTGGCTGCTGCTTTCCTTGACCTAACACTCACTGTTGCCCTTTTATTATAAGGACCGTTGGGTTTCACTGACTTTTAGGATATTTTACAGTAACTTAGTTTTGCTATCCTCATGTCATCTGCATTTTGGGGAATTCCTCCTTTTACTGACTGTATGTTTTGTTAAAGCTTTTGTATTTCTTTAGCCTTTTGAAACTCTTTCTGCACATTACTTCCTGTTGCCTCTCTAGTTTACTGCTGCAGGAATTGTAACATCATTGTGATCACTGAGCAGGATTCATGTTTTATGTCTGTTTTCTTTTCCTCTTTTCTATTAATTTTGGGGAGAAAGAGTTAAATATTAATTTCTGTATCGCCTTTGGCAAGGGCCACACCTTTTCAACATCGATTCTGCAGATGATATTTTGCATATGGCATATCCAATCATCCTCTTCATGAACTGAGCCTTTATCTTTGGAATGATAGAAGAGGAGCAACCATGCCAGTCTGCTAATTAAGGAAGGGCAAGAGTCTAAAATAGCTGGCTTATTTACCATGTTGTGCTGCATCTCATTGTGCTCTGGGGATATTCTTTATTCACACAGAGTAAGGGAATCAACAAGGACTCTACCTTTTAAAATATATACTGTACAAAAAAACATTTTGTGTAGTTGTAGATAGATTAAAAAGCAGCATGATACAAATGGAGCAAAAGAGATTCTATAAGAACTAATGTGATTTTGCAGCTACCTAACTAATCATATGACATAAAAATATGTCATGCACAGTTTAGGTATTTTGCCAAGTTTTCAGCCTGTACAACATGTTTGAATCCAAGGAGTATGACACAGGATAAGGTGAGATTTTCTAGAATGCCAGGGCCTTTTCGTGGTAGCAGACAGTGTTTTTGTTTAGACCTTGTGACAGCTTGTTCCTAGACACAGTTTTCTGAGATATTCCATGTGCCCTGTGCTGAGTAGCAACTGAGAGGCAATGAGGTGCTCATTTCTAGGGTAAGCTGCAGAATTCTAGCACAGCACTGTCTCCCCTTGCTCCTTCTTTAGGTTTTCCTCAAGCTTTTACCACTCCTATTTATTTAGAGAAGCACTCTTGCTCTCCAACTGACTTGGAAAAAAGAAACACAGAGAGAGGAATGTGATTACAATAAGTATAGCTCATCGGGATTGATGGGGTGAGAACTGGCCACCCAGTAAAAAGACCGCTACCTTTTATTAGTTATACAATATCCTATGATAATAAGCAGTGTTTCCTGAGTATCTCAAGGGTCTGAAGTATCCTGCCTTTTAGAGTTTTTTTTTCATTTGTTTTCCAATTTTTCTCTCCTTCACCTCTGAGCAAAAAAATAAGTTAGAAAGATCTTTGCTTTTCATGGGGGTTGGAACTGGGACATATTAGCATGCTTTTTACCCACTCCCAGCATTTCTTTCATTCTTTCCACAAGTCCAGCACTTTCTTTGCTTTTCAGAATCATTCAAACTAAAGCTACTTGATGGTAGATGTTTTCATACTTAAGGGCTTAAAAATAGAAGCTACTTTAATGAATCCAATATGCTCAGAGAGCAAGCATTATATTTTCTGATGCCCTTAAGGGAAGTTTACTAACTCTAGGTTTATCACTTGTAAACAACCATACCCTTTGCTTAGCACAGAGTAGTTCACTTTTTTGGTCAAAAAATCTTCATGTAGTTGTGAAGGAATTTCTATTAACTTTCAAGGCCCCTTTTGAAAGACTGTACCATGCCAGTTTATGTCCATGTCCTATTCATGTTAAAAAGTCAGTCACATGAGTCACAACAACCACGTCACCAGTATAAAGAACTGTCTCATAGGGTGTTGTGTCTGACATCTGTCTGAGACTGAAAAAGAAAGGTGACCCATATTGCTGAGGAAAGGAAACATGAGAAGGAGCCCAATGGGAGCTGTGTTTGCTGAATTAGGGGATTTGGAAGTGAGGTGCTGCTGGACATCACCATATGTTTGAGAGTCAGAGCTCATAAGAAGTAAGTGTAATTTAAACATTTAAGAGCTGATGTTAAACTAAATCCAGCTGTGTGTTGAAGTCAATTTGAAATTAAGATCTACAGATTTTCAGTTCCAAAAGTTCCAAAAGGGAAGCTGAAGTAGTAAAAACATTGAACTGAGATGGAAACTTCTTTAAGACCTACTGTTCAAAATGAAAACTTCTGCTTGATGCTGGATATACAGAAACGATTACTGTTTTCTCAGTTTAACAGCAAAGTGAGGTTGGATAATACTTTTCTGTGTTATCTGGGATATTTTCAAAGCATAGAAAACAGCATATTTGCCTAAAGTAAAAATATATCCTTTCCAGCAGATTACACCGAAAATCAGTTGTTTATTGCTCTCATAAGATTTGTGTCCCTGGCCCAAACACCCTGCTCAGAGAAGTGTTGACAGCAATAGTCTCTGGTACAAACGCTGAAGAAGTTAATAGCACAAAGGCAGCTTTTGTGTGCAATTACCCTGATGCAGAAGACCCAAGACAAGTCGCTATCATTTTCATATTTCCTAAAAAAAGATAGCTTAAAAATAAGAAAACTAATAAAAGGGTTTATTTAGCAAAACAATTTAACAAACTCCTGTATAAATCAGGGTATGTGCAAGCAGGATACGAGGTTAGCTAGGCTTGAAGCCTACATGGAAATGTTCCTGTACATATAGGAGCCCCAAAATGTCTTGTGAACATATGCTATGTTTATAGGCATATCCAGTGATTTAACACTCAGCTAGATTGGAACTTACTGGGAAGACAGTTAGTTGTCCATGTCATAATCAAAAAAAACAAAACCAGTAGCTGGCATTGAATAGATAATTACAAAGCTAAGCTTATGTAATGTCCTATCCAATATCCTTATAGACATATCTTCCCAGTCACTTCTGCAACATGTAAACTTGAATAGGTAAAAAAACTCTCCTTTTTTTCAAAATTTGGAAAAAAATGCCTGTTTATGGTAAATTGACCCTATTACTGTGAAAAACAAAAGTTAATAACAATATGAAAATGAAACAACCATTCCATTTATAAGTATGTATTAAAACAAAGCTGTCATAAAAATTAATCCTGAATATATTTATCCCAATTAAATTTTGATTATATGCTACATTCAGTATGTATTACGTTTTGAATCTGAAAGAGTATTTATATCATAAATCAAAATACAACACTAGAATCTTTCATTCAGATATAGGATGCTGCTAATCAATCAATCCAATCCTGGCCTACCTAAATGTTGTACATTTATTCAATAAAATGTGCTCACCCATAGAAATACTGGCAAAGAGGCTTTCTATTTAAAATATCTTTGGTTTTTAATTTTTCATCTCTATATGTGACTTAGATTAATGAAACTTTATACATAGTCAGCTGCAGAGTATCAGCCAGTAATTTCTTTGTGTGGTGGGCAGTTTTCTTGTAATTGAAAAAATCCAGTGATGACACCCCACATATCTCACCCAGAGTTATATGATACTGGACTTCAGGCCTGTGAAGAAGGAATAGGTGATCAGCTCTTTATCTGCATCAATATAACCTCAGACCAAGTATCTTCATGATCATGGGCACCACTGATCTTTAAAAAAAATATTAGATTTGTGATAAAATATTTAGAGCCCAGAGACAGTTCTCCTGATGCACTTTTCTAAGTGTGTATGAGGACCACACCTAGCCAAAGGTTGCATCCAGATGATCATGCTTAATAGACAGCCGATAACCAACATATTTTCTCCGAATATGTCAAATCTTCCGAGTTCCCAGTGGCACTGAATTCTTAAAAATTTATCTTAAAAAGGCATTTTGTTTTGTTGGTTTTATATTTGTTGCCTAAATCTTTTGTTGCATCACCTCAGTGCTCAGAAAAATTCTAAATTATTCCCGTTTCCTTTCCTATCACCCTACCATGTATAATTTGCAATTACTATCTTTGTCAAGAATTTCTTTCTTGTGGGAAAATCTATCCCATAGTCAGCAATACAATTATAAGAGCTTACCTTTCTAGTTTTACTGTCTTACACAACTGCAATCAGTAAACAAGATATGAGTCCATGACAGTGTTTCACAGGAATATTGATGCTGTCTCCTTAATTATTCCATGTATTTTCTACAACTTCAGATACAGCTTTCTTTATACCTTCTCTTTTAATTTCATGTTTTTCCTGCTTTTAATTAAATTATATTTCAAAATTAATATATCGGTCTCTCTCACCAGGGTGCAGCCTGTTGGAGTTGCTGGCTAGGAGTGATTGTAGACCCAGTATGCGACACTGGGAATAAAATAAAATAAAATATGTGGAGAAGGGAGTGGTTTGTAATCCTACCAGAGGTAAAATACAGCTGGAACACACCAAGCAACAAGTGTTAGGCAAAAAGAAGTAAGCCAGGAAGTGGCTTTAGTTATGACAAACTTAATGTTTTTACTGCCTTATAGCAGTAAGACAAGACAATTGAAACACTGAACTCTGATGTGCTTCATAAATTCTTTAAATTAGGATGACACATGTTCAAAGAGTCAACCAAAGATGAATGTTTGAAGAGGTATTGATGGATCTGAGGTGGAGTTTTTTCTTACACTGCTAGAGGTCCCTGAAATAAAAGGTCAGATCATGGCTATGACCGTGGTCAAACTACAAAAAGCATTTGTGGGAACTAAGGATTGTTAATTTCTTACAAAACAACCCATAGATACCAACAAAAGGCAAATCACTATCCAGAGTGATTCTTATGGAGTACAGATGATGATCTTGCACATAAGTTCCAATATATCAGTGAAAGAACCGGTAACGGGAAGCTGGCACCCTCAAAAGGCAGCACATGAACATCCTGTAGCAAACAACACCCATCACTGTAATTGATAGTTTTTGGAAGAAGATAGAAGTGTAGTAGATTTTATCATGTTGCCAAGGGTTGCAAGTACCAGCAGAATATGAATAGATACCAAGGACAAAGAGGATGACTACAGAGCCATTAGCTCAGAGCTGTTCCTCATTGCAGTAATGGCCAAGGTAGCAGCAGAAGATGAATGAACTGTCAGCCAGAAAACAAATGGGGCACTTTTTAATTTTAAGTTGGACACAGGTGCTCCAGCCAAGGTGGTACCTGGAACAGTGATATTAGCTCTGAAAAAAAAAATGAAAAAATTCTAGGCAGCCCAAAGGCAAAATAAAAGTGGGTAAAGCTTAGGCTTATGCCACTAAATGGATATCTGCTGAGAGTGCTGGAGTATTAAATACTGAGAATGATTGGAAAGGTACATGGACCACAATAGTACCTAAAAGATACATATATTTAAATTCATGACCCTGCATTCTCAAAAGGGAGGGTGCAAATATTCGGACAGTAAAAGATGTCTTTGCAGGGGGTGGTGGACTAGATGATCTTGAAAGGTAACTTCTGATCCACTCCATGATTCTAAGATTGTATGTCAAAAGACCAATGCAACTGCATTCTATCCATCTTCCAGAAATGAGAAAGACAGAGCTAGGTTGCAAAAGTCTCATCATTCCATAACCTTCATGAAAGTTTCTGTCACCCCAAGTCATATACTCAAAGATCTAAATGCACACACTTCTTGGAGTCTCCAGAGGCCAAAGGAAAAAAAAAAAAAAAAAAAAAAAAAAAAGGGAAATAAAGGATGTCTACAAAAGAAGATACTGAGGGGAAAATGTATTAAACATTTCTTCTACAACTGGATTCTAAAACTGTTCTCATGTGGAGAAGATGATTGTAGCATGATGAGTTCATCACCAAAATAAAGCAGTACTAACAAAATTTGATAGGCTGTATAAAATTTGCTAGATTATCAACATGGTGGCAGAATTGGGTTCATTTCTCCTCTACTTGTCTACATTAATATGTAGGAAGGGACTGTTGTCATCACACTGGGAAACTGGAGACACAGCTACTGCTGCCTATTCATTTATAAAACATTTGGTCAAACAGGAAAAACATTTGATTAGTTAGTAAACAGGTGTGTGCTGCATTTATGAAAATCAATATTTTTGAAGGCTCAACAACCAGTATTTGTCCAAGACTGACCCTTATGCTGTGCATGGGAGGAAGGCTGAAGACTGTAGCTTAAAGGAAGAAGGAGAGAGGCAAGGGATGCTGTCAGAGTGGTATTTACAAAAGACTCATACATGTTTACATTAATTAAATAATCAGCAATAAGAGTGAGCAGACTCTGGGCAAATATAAATCTCTTGAAGATGAAGCCAATAGAGAAAAATATATGCATAAAGATCTTACACATGCAAAGTTTGTATTTGTTATTTTTTTAAACAAAAAGATATATGCTTCAGATTCATAAATATACCTAAATACACTTGTTTAAATATGATGCTATAACAAGACTATATGAGCATGGTGATGATAACACCAAAGTTGTCTGTTTAATCCCTGTGTGGGCTATTCACTTAGAAAATGGACTTGATGATCCTTGTGGGTCCCTTTCAGATCACAATATTCTGTGATTCTGAGTGTAATATATGTTTATCTAAATAACATTTATGATTTTTATATTGCTAAATATTTATCTATATCTATCTCTATCTATATACCTATATATATACTTGGGATTCAGCTGTAGATCTCTTGGAAGAGATTTATGAAAGAACAAATAACTAAAGAAAGAACAGGTTTTGGAAAAGAAAGGGACACCAGTAAGATGTAAAAACTCAATTATTATGTTCTCTGAGAACTTAAAACCAGGCTTCCCAATTTTTTGAACTAGATTCCAAGTCAGCATTCTCAGAGGTTTCCTGTTGCAGCAGTAAGAAAAGGGGACAAAAATATACCATATTTAAAAAGGCAAGTGATTTAGGAAAAATGGTGATTCTCCAATCATTCACCACTATGCCAACAGCATAACGTAACAGACATATATTAAGGCATTAATTGATCTAAATTGCTGTTTAAATTGTAATAATACCCACTTGCAAGTACTTAATATTTACTTTATGCACTGTAGAATTATAATTATACTTCATGCTTTCTGGCTGGATCTAGAGGTAAAGGATCATCAGGCCTTGATTCTAGTATTTACATAAATATGGTTTCTGTCCTGAAATTCTCTACACTGCACATTGCAGGTTGAGATCAGATGACTGAACATGATAATCAGACGAGCCCAGGTGATAATGATGAATATATAAAGAAGTTCACAGTCCCCTGTTTAGTCACTTAATGAGACAGTGCTACACATTTCTTGATAGAGACAGAAAAATAAATCATGTTGACAGACAATTATTTCCCTACATTTTTCCTTTGGCAGCTGTGCCTATTAAGGCACTGCTAATATGTAGGATTATAATTCAAGTTTGCAGATGAATTAATTACCAACCATTTAATCTTCAGAATTAGCTATATGATGATTATCTAACAAATGTTGCATAGTATAAATGGATGGACTTAAAAAAAATTATTTGGTTATTTATTTATATTGTTCACCAGACTAACTGCTTCATAAAAACACAACCTGGATAAAAAGGTAGAAATTTGGGCTAAAGTTATGAAAGACAAAAAATAATTTCAGATGTATAATTCCAAGTGTGAAGATAACTAGATTTGTATAACTGACTGTCTTGAAACTCACACTCTGGAGCACATAAAGGGTCAGTGTTCAAAATGAAAATATACATTATAATATATCTGGGTCAGTATGAAATTATGGAAAAGGAGTCAGAAAAGTTATATTAAATATAAGTATTTTCTCTACTTATCAACAAGAGATGTGTGTCATCCTAAGAGTGGGATATCTAAATAAATTTAAAATTTCTCTATACATATTTTAGGAATCATAATAAATCATAATAAATAAATTATATGCAAATATATTAAAAGTACCAGCAGCCACTGAGGATATGCAGGATTTTTTTTTTCTGAAATGGCAGTGACAAATAAAGCAGGCAGACAAAAAAAAATTAAGTGCAGCAATAAGCAGAAACTTTACAGTAGAACAGATTCAGTGACTGAAAGTATAAAATTGTTTTCTTTACCATAATATGCTTTGTTTCATATTATTATAATAAAATTACTCTTCACCATTTCCCTAAATCAGAGTACACGTTCATCCCCAGAATCTTTCAAGCAAGTTTGTTCATTAGTCTTTTTAAAGCATATATAAGCAGTTTCAAAGTCAAGGAAAATAAAAACTATAAAATTTCTTCACACGAGATCAATGTGTGAGCAAGATTTAACTATGGGCATTGTTCCAAACATTTTTCCATTTTAGAGAAGGAAGACACCTCTTTCTGCCTAAAACTCTCTAGATAGCTTATTTGTTAGAAGATTTATGCATTAGTATTGAAATGTACTTGGTCCAGTCAGTGCTATAAATCATTCCAAGACAACCTTTAAGCACATTTTTAAATGCCCATGAAAAATAAGTTTTTCCATCAATAAGAGGGCTCAGTTCTGCAGCCCTTGCTGAGAAGGGTCATTTCAGCAAAGTCACAATAAAGTGCTGAAGGATCCAGTTCAATAGACTAATTGACACAGTCTCAGTTCTCACCAGGTCTGTGAAGTAGGAGTAAATAAAATTTCTTGCAGCAGACTTGTCTGGAGACAGAAAGATAAACTCCTTTGACCTTAATGAAGAGTAGCTCTGGGATCTGTGAAACTCACTTGTCTTCTGCAGCTGCAAGGGACTGTGGGGCATCTGGGGGCCAGCACTTGACTGCTGTTCTTCCTCATCTGGTGCCAGAACAAGGCACATGTACTGCTTTTTAGGCTCCATATCTGAATTTTTTGCTTCATGAGCTCTGTAAATGAATTCCAGATAAGACACTTACTGAGCCACACTTGCCAATTGACAGGGCAGAAGCTACCTGCAGGCATAGAAGAGTCATCTCTGTACTGGTGTATTCTTTTTCCAGGTCTCCAGGAAAGTGGGAGAAATGTTTTGTCTTAAACTGTTACTTTTATTGGACTTCTATTATCTCAAGGTGCTCTTCAGACACAGAGATAACTCTGTGCAGAGCAGGTGCAGATAGGTAAGATGGGGCAGTTTCACTGTGAGGTATCCTGTAAGCACACTCAAATGCTGGCGCAAAGCCTGTCTTATAGCAAGGCTGCTCTATCACCATCACAGAACTCTCCATGCCTTCCTGGACACAGAGCATCCCAAAAGAAGTTCCAGAAGACCAACAGCCTCAAGTATGAGGGACATTTTTGGCTATGCAGTGTCAGGAAACTGCAGTCATTATCAGTTATCATTATTTATAAAATATGTAACAGGTAATCCAGTAGAAAAGTAGAAGGGACAAAAGATGAATTTAAAAGTTTAATCTGTTTAATGTCCCATGTTTTTGTCAAATAACTAATGAAACTGTAGTGTGACTGCCTTTTAGCGTTTAAAACTGGATTTTCCAATGAAAGCAAAAAATAAAGAACAAGACAAATTAAAAATGAAAACTGTTGCCCCATTTCTGTTTTTTCACATGTTTTCCAAAGCCTCTTAGTAGTGACACTGAAAAAATGATCAAGACTGTTTAGAATAAAATGACTGCAGACACGTATTATATTGCTTTTTTTTTTATTTAGGTCTGAAAAATGTAAAATGCTTATGAAACTAGATATTTTAAATATGTGATTCACAAATAGAAGTAAAAACTCTGACAGATCATCTAACTACAGTGTTTTCATGAGAAAAAAAAATCAAATTAATCTTTGAATTAGATTTTAGATGGAAATGTACTATATTTCTTTATAGTACAGCATGAAAACTTAAAAGTTTTGACAAAGTGGCAACTAAACATTTATACACCATTGGGGATTTTTTTCACTGTTTTCTTTCAACCTGTTGGCAACAAGGTAACTTGCTTTCACAAATTTCCATTTGGACTATTACAGTTGAAAGGGTAGTTAGTAGACACTGTCCTAAGGGAAGTTTGTCTTGTGCTGCTGTATTTTCTTTCCCATCTTCATATTCCATTTTCTCTTAGCAAGACAGTGGACAATCAATTGACCCTTCGATGATATCCAGGGTTGTCAATCTTGGTGCATACCCAGAGGGACCACATCTTAAAAACCAAATTCCCATGTACCATTGTGCTAACAGAGTTCTCAAGACACATATTATTATTATTATTACATTATTAACGTATTACTGGGATCTATTAACTCTGCTAAAGGTACAGAAGGAAAAAAATATTCCTGCCTGAAATGATGCTTTACAGGAGGCAAGGGAAAGAAAAAGAAAAGGCCAGAAACCAAATGTAAAGCAATGGAAGTAAAAATGCAGCAGAATGTGGGAAAGCACTGCCATCAAAACCTGAAAATGAGCAATTTGAATCTTTTAAATCAAAGGTCTTTTAAAAACTTCTCAGGTAGGAAATGGAGATCAAATTACTTAATCAAACCACAGCAAAGAAACAGATTTTGACTGAATTCCCAAGACTTCTCAACAGTGTGAAAGTAAAGGATGACTAAATTACAATGCAATTCTTCTTTTCTCAGAATAAGAATCTTCTGGAGTATGAGCTCAAGCAAAATGTGCTTTCATGAACTAAATCAACCAATTGTTTTTTCATTATAAATGGAGGAATTCATCACATTGACTACGTTAGAGACACCCTTTGTACAGTGTACAAATTCTGCAACTTGCTTTAGTCTGTTCACACAGAAGTGCTCTTGTTTTCTTTTGTTTTTAGAAAAACTTCAAGGAACAGACTCCATAGAATCCCTCCAATGAAGACTACTCTTGGTCTAAGGAAGATATTCCCTTCCACAACTAGAAATTTCTTCCCATGTTAAATGTTCCCTCCAGGTTTTTGGGTTTGTAATTCATTGCTCAGAAACTACTGACACTTGAAGCCAACAGATAGACCCTTTTTCTGTGAGTTCCAAAAACCCTTCAGTCTAATGGAGCCAAGACAGGAACTGCAGAAGTCTATTCAAGATAATAAATGTCAGCATGCATTTCTTCTCCTCTATACCCTCAATTTCATTTGAAATTAAGTCAGACACTTCCAAGATGTCAAGATTTTTTCCAGGCGGCCTTTTCAATAAAGCACACCTTTTCCTTTCTCAGTGGATTCCTTCATTCCTCACTTCTGCCCCAATTAAGCCTCAGGAAGAAAAAGTATGTGCTTGCTGTTTTGACTCACCCAAGATTCTCATTCTCATTTTTCTGAAAGATCTTCCTCATTCATAGGGTATCTTATAAATGAGTCATACAGTGTTTTGTAACCCCAGCGCTAGTACCTGGTTTCTTGGTTTACGCTTTCTCAGTTTTCTTCTACCCTCTTACTAGTCAGTCTGGTATAATACAAGTGAGCTAGCTATCTGAAGGATAAATCCAAGGGATAAGGCATCTCTTGGGTCAGAGGTAATTACATTTCAATGGCAGCCATCAATGAGTTTTCCCACTGTCCTTGATTTGGGTTATAAAAAATAATGCTGGCCCTACACTGACTATACCTACAGTGATGTAAATGCAACTCTTTGGTACTCACATATAACAGGTGAAGATGCAAAGGTGACTGCTACTAGACTCACCCATCCCTTCTTCCTCATTCATCTCATCATAGCAGGTTATCAAGTTAGTCAGGCGTGATCTATCCTTTGTAGATCCATTCTACTCATGCCCAACCACTCTTGTCCTTAATACATGTGGGAATGTTTTTCTGAATCTTTTTTCTTTCACCTTCCCTAGACCCTTAGATGAGGCTGGCTAACCTGTAATTCCCTGGTTCCCCCTTCTTTCTCTTTTTGGAGATACTAGTGATATTTGCTTCCTTCCAGTCCTAGGAAACATCTCCTAACTGCTAGGATCTTTCAAAATTACTCATGAGTAGCTTTTCCTTGATATCCACCAACTCTGTATGTATTGCCCCAGGTTCTGTGGTCTGCCCAATTTGTTTAAATGCTCTCTAATATGATTCTCCTCCAACAAAAGTAAGTCTTTCTTGCTCCAAACTTTTCCACTGGTTTCAGGGACCTGGAATTCCTGATGGAAGATCTTACCAGATCTAAACCTTTCCAAAACCCATCCCCCACCCAACCCACTCAGACAATGTCTATGTATTCCCCTTGGATGACCTGATCCTGCAGAACATCTTTTGTGTGCTTTCTTTAATACAGCAGCTTAGCCGGGAGCTACTTATTCATTCAGGCTTTTGTTTTTTGCTCATCAGAATGGACCATCCTTGATCTTAAAGGAGGGGATCCTTGGTAAACAGTCATCTCACCTGTACCCCTTCTCTTCCAGGACTGTCTCCCACAAGAGTCTTCCAAGCAAGTCCCTGAGTGGACTAGGTCTGCATGTCCTGTTAGTGTTGTTTTGCTATTTGCTTTGTACTCTCTCCTCAGGATCCTGATTTCCACCATCACATGATCACTACAGCCACAGTGGCCCCCTAGCCTTCATATCAGCAGGTGATTTTTCCTTGTTTATAGGCATTAGGTTCAGCAGAGCATCTCTCCCCACCGACTTCTTGATGACCTCTGTTAAGATGCTGTTACCAACTCACTCAGAAACCTAGTGGTAGTTAATAAGGCAGCCACAGTTCCCCATGAAGATGAAGGCCTGACAACACGAAGCCTTCAGTTGTCTGTAAAAGGCTTCATCTATTTCTGTCTGATCAGAGTGTCTTTAGGAGAAACCCAAACCAATGTCACTCATTTGTCTTCCTTCTAATTCCAACCTACAATCTACTACCAAGCTCACTGTCCATTCTTAAGCAGAGCTCCAGGCAGTTCTGCTTCTCTCTCATGCAAAGGGGAGATCTCCCTCCTGCCTTCCAACTATGTCCTTCCAAATTCTCTTTGATCAGTTTGCACTGACATCAAATCAAATCTGCTAGATAACGAGGCCACTTAGACTGCTTACACTGCTAGGAGAAGGCCAGGTATAATATGGTTTGAACACAGATGTGCCTGTCTTTGGGGAAAATTGCTCATTTTTTACTGCTTCTATTTGCTACTAGGGAACAACTCCAGGCACTTTCAAGAATGATGTTTAGTACTATATCAGGACTCAGATTATGTAGCATAAAGAGGCATTAAAAAGCCAAACAAATATCTAAACATATCTGGATGAGAAAGCTCATATCACGTAAGTTAAAGAGGGCAACAATGCAAATTAAAACAATCCCAAATCAATATTTCTTCACTGTGGAATTCATTACCAAGTTAAAACATACGGCTGGAATTTAAACGAGGACCTTCAAAATGTTATCAGTGATCGTAGAAGATGTTCTTGGCAAGTGTAACACTAATTATACACAGAAACCTATTTGACTGATCTTTACAATGATAATGATTAGTATATAAGCCATTTTCAAATACAAACCATTTCCAGGATCAGGTTGTTGGCCATGATCCCTGCCATCAGCTTAGGAGATTTTGCTTTGGTTTTAGTTCCTTTCCCTGCCAATTGTCTCTGTTTATGACATTGGGTAAATCACCTAGTTTCTGCTATAATGAAGAGATCTTCATTCTTCCTCTGCTTTGGTCACAGGCTATTGACAGTAGGGACAATGTCTTATTAGGTGAAAAAACTCTGTGCAGATCAAAGCAGTCACAATCAGATCAGAGAACTTTCACTCTTCAAATCAAAATCTGCTATTTTGATTGTCCATCAAAATAGTGAATCCCTACCAGCACATTGAAACAACATTATTTTTTCCAGTTGGCTAATTCCAAATTGGATAATTCCAGGTTTTGTTCATCTTTCTCCTTTCAGTGAAGTGCTCCTCGCTGCAAACTGAATAACATATGTCTGACACATGAGGAACCCTGGATTCATACAAAATCTTAATCTACAATTTATGTATGCATTTATTATTATTAGAACTAGACAACAATTACCTATTCTGGATGACCCTCTACCACTAAGCAAAAAAGAGGAAAATTACCTATGAGAAAGTGAAGCATTTCCCTCTTGAAATGATGGTCCACTTTTGATCTCTTTCTTCTCCAACCAGTATAAAGAGAAATGGACCCAGTTACTTCCCAATAATAAAATTTTCTTCTAGTTTTGTACACAAGAACTCTAAGGGAAAGCTAATCTGAATTCTGTAATACACATTTTAAATTAAAGTGTGTCTGCTCAGAGCTTTAAAGAGTTTTAACTTAAATAAGCTTTAAATTCAAAGAAAATTATCCAAATTAACTAAAGCTATGAAGTCAAACTATATGTAAAAAAACCTTTAGGTAAATTACTCTGCCAAATTCCAGCAGGCCACTTCTAAATGGGTAATCTGAACACACAACAGTAGAGCTGAAGACTAAAAGAGTCTCCAGCATATAAACAAACAGGTGTTTTGGAAGCTCAAAGCCTACTCTGTATCAGAAGAGAGTCCTTGATGCAAATTTCCATTGGGAGAAACTGGATTTGAGCAGAGTGGACATATTACTTTCAGTAGGAAACAAAGGGCACATTTCCAAGTCAATGATTATTATGAATTATATCTGTAAAGAGCCTAGGGAATAAAGAGGGCATTTCTATTCAGATATACAGATGTGCTAATTAACATTTTATATCATTAAAGCCTTTAGACATTCAAGTCCAGCATTCAGATCTCAGAAACTCAGCTGCTGTATAACTTCAAAACACCTCAGGCACCTCTTGGGGTTTTTTCCGAAAAGTTCATCTAGTTCTGGGAATTTCTGGAAGTTTCTTATCCTTACTAGTGCAGAGCAGCTCTATAGCTCCTCCATGTGACTACTCTATTTGGATCACCAGTTTAGTGGGTTATTTATCTGCCCTTGTCTGTTATAGTCCAAGGCAGGACACATTATTGGGGGACATCTTTTGGAGAGAGTCAACACAAAACATTTGGTGGTTGATTATAGTTTCTCTATCGCCACCAGTCACAGAACACCATTCTCTCCAACATCAAAGGTTCAGTTCCACCCCTTCTCATATTCATTTGGGATGAAAAATATTAATTAACATTGTCTGAGCCTCAGCTCTCCCCTTCATTTTGGTCAATATCTTTAATATTGGTCAATATTACTCAGCTTTCTTGCAAAGAAAGATTGTCCCTCCCTCTCTTTCTTTCCACTTCCTTTCTTCTGTCTGAATGAACAATTAACTATATCAAGTAGACTGGAACAACTTTAACATGAGGGGCTGGAAGCATGCCCTATTTAGTCCTTATACCCTGAGGCAGTCTTAAGGCTCCCCACACACTGTGAAGAGACAGCTGGAAATGAACCTCCATGTCCTGCAAGAGCCCCATGAGTGCTCTGCTGACAAGCTGGACAGGAGAGAGGGGAATCCCTCTTACAGCTTACTTTAGTGTTTTGGCATAGGCACCTGGCTCCAGCAGAGATCTGGGGCTCTGAATCCCAAGTTGGGTCACTCCTGAGGGGAATGGTCTGATTCTTCACCTTTGTTATTTTCCCTCTCTGTCACAGCTACCTGCTGGAGCAAATAACTATTCTGCAATGCATTGGTACTGTAGGAGAATTTGGCCAGATGCCAAAGCACCTGAGAGCTAAGTGCCTAAGGGTGAAGGCTGCCAGTCTTATCACAAAATCTTACTCCTCCATGGCATGAGAGGGGCCTAAAGCATTTCCTCTTTTGACCTACGAATCTGCCTGAGCCAGTCACAGATTTTCGGGGAAGCTGGCAGGCAGAACAGTCTCCAGGGACAGAGTGAGCACTCCTTTACAAGGACAGCCTACCTAATCATGTGTGAAATGGCTACATCCTGTCCCCTGGCTCATTAACTCATTTTACAGATATGTTGACAAGGAATCCATGATTCCCAGAACATCACCAGCCATTTAACGCAGTGCATGCTAACCAGGCCCATCCCTCAACTTTTTCAGATCAGTTCAGGTGGGTATTTTAATTTTCATTTGCAATCTGTTTCTCAAGTCTTATTTAAGGCAGGGAATGAAGCAATCTGAAGACTGCCTCATGACAGGCTTGCTGCATATTTTGGTGAAGCTACAAGGCTAGCCTATAATTTGCTGCTGCCTTTTGTACTAATGCCCAGATTCCTTGGATTATTTTGGTGGACACAACAAATCATCTACAAATACATACGTCAACAGAATGACATTCTGGGGGTAATTCGGACCGAGAACTGTAACATATTCATTGTATCAAAACTCGTACCATTTGGATCGATGTGGATTATATCTGTCTGTCAATAGAACAAAAGCAGGAACATATAAACAAAAGCAGCAACATAGAAACAAAATATTTTTTCTAATCTTTCCATTTTGAATGAGCAAAGATAATATAATTAAAAATGGAGGGGAGAAAATGGAAAAAGGAAGGAATGAAGAACAGAGCCCTTTTTTATTTTTCTTTTCCCTCCTTGAGCTTTCTTTCTTCCTAATAGGATTAAAAACTGATCTGTTCTGCAAAGAAGAACCCATCACTTGTGGAAAGCATGTGCCAGGCTTGTCTAGCATGACAGCAGGTTTTCAGTATTTTCAGCACCTGTGTAAGCTATGAATGATTCATGGCTTAAATGATTCACTATAAAAATAAGGTACAGTCTGTCAGCTTATTTTGTGATGAGTTGATATCACAGCAGAGCTGGTTTTATGAATTGGCAGTGAACTGACAACTCAATTTGAAAATAAATACCTCTGAAATTCATCCACTGCTTCATTTCAGAAAATCAGTTGGTTAGTAACTCTATGCATATCTGAACTCTGACATTTTGGCATAGGAGATTAGCATCAATTTCTTATTTTCTCTTCAAAGCCACACATTTATTTCCATAAAGAACTCACTTGCATGGTGTATCTGTGAAAAGAAATGGTTAATTTCTACCATTACCTGCTATTTTTAGTTTTAAATATGTTATGTGAACTTTCCAAATATCCCTTTACCTCATTCCAATGCTTCAGGCTACACAGATGGACCATTTCAGAATTCAAGAAGCAACAGCTTGTATCAATCACTTTTTCTGACTCTCCTTGTGGGATTTTTTGAATTCACTATTACTTTGCCCTTCTCATGCCTTTCCTCCATGTCACATGCAGCTCAGTCACAAACATAAAGGTCGTCACTTACTACATGACCTTCACCTTATTTTGGTAAATTTAAAAAAAACAACAACCCCTCCCCCTCCTCCAAAAACAAAACACCCCCCTCAAAACAAACAAAACCAAAAAAAACAATCAACAAGAAGAAACCAAACGAAACCAAACAAAAAACCCAAATGAAACAACAAAAAACCCAAACTAATCCAAAACTCCAAAACAAAACAAAATAAACAAATAAACAAACAAAAAAAACCCACCCCTCCCCCAAAATCTAAAGAACTGAATAAAATTTTCAAGCAATAAAAAACCCCTAAATTAGAAAGGTTAAAAAATATTATTGCAGAAAGATTAGAGTATTAACTTCTAAAGACCAAGAAATTTATAAGTTTAATTATCTAAGTTTATCTTAAAAACTTTATAGATATACCCCTCAGTTCTCTAAATATATATATATTTATACATATGGGTACTTGCACAATGCAAGAACCTCCACTAAAATTACAGGAATAAATTTTCTGCATCAACATGCGCAATCCTGGGCACCTGGTATGCCTGTGATTAGAAAATAGACAGAGATAATATTTGTGGCAGGTGAGTCAGGTAGCCAAATGCCCGGGCAAAAACGAAGAAAACGCTTAGTAATATATAATAGAGTTTGTAATAAAATCCTCCTTATTGTGTCTTTGTTTTTAAAAATTATTCTCTTGGAATAATTGCTATTTTTCAAAAAATATAAGAGATACTGTAATGAAGTGAGTATGCAATGGTAAAACTACAGTGGTTGGTGCCTTTTTTCTGGGTGTACTGAAGGCAGAGAGCTACATGTTGGCTAAAGAAGTTCAGTCATCACAACAGAGCATTTTCTTAACTCAGCTGATAGTTGCACAAAAGAGGTGAATCCAATATTCCCCTAAATCAATGGGTGCTTTTTAATTGAACTCATTAAAGCTGAGATCTCATACCAAGAGTGAAAATGTGCTGGATAGTGTTTCTTCCAAAACTGAAATCTGTGATTTTGGTTTAACTATGACTGCTGTCTCATGGACCCCAAACTGGGCAAACCACCTTCAGAAGTGTGAATCAAACTGGAGAGACTTTCAGATGAAAAATGTGGGGGCTAGACGTGAGGTCAGGTTTTTAAAATCACTTCATAAATGGTATTAAAAAGGAAAAAAAACCCTGAAGAACACTTCCAAATATTTGTTAGGGAGCAATATTCCATTGACAGGAAAAGTCAGTAGAAATAGTTTACACTATTTTTCTGTACCCATGTTCTAAGGGTCATGTGTAATTGTTCTCTGCATTGCTCCATGATAATTTACTATAAATTTGAACTGCATCAAAAGGCACAATCAATGAAGTCAAATTGTTATACAAAATGAAATAATGCAATTGAAAACCTCTGTCCTAAAAAGTATTCATTACGTAAAAAGCAACTTATATTAGGCTGTAGCTTAAATCAAATTCTAGGCTCAATTTCTTTGTATGTAGCAAAATGCTCTATTTACATTTTTGGACTGTTGTTATAGAAATATTAATAAACTCCACTTTTAAAATGCTCATTTCCCTGCTAAACTGAAACAAATTTTCCCTAAGAATCCATAAAACATCTCTCATTTCCTAAATTCTATTTTCCTGCCAAATCTTAACTTTTTATCACAGTTTGTTCAGGATGTGCACAAACTGGGTCAGTGTTTCCTTGGTTTTGTTTATTTGTTTGCGTTTTAAATGAAGGGGGAATAGATTTTCCCCTAAGAGTAGTCTTAAAAATCAACATATTAGAGCATGAATCTTTGCATGGTAACTTTTCTATCCTTTTTGGACAAAATGACTTTCAGCTTGACAGCTGAATGTTTTGGGAAGTGTAAAGTGGGAGGATGCAGACAACTTTCAGTATAGCTGTTTAAAATATGTTCCTCACTTTCAAATATTTTGTATTGAATACAAGCTATCCAAGTTTTACTGTAATTCAGACATATGTATATTTCAGATTCTCTTTCCTGTGCATCTTGCTGAGGCAATGTGGAAACTTTGCTCTCTGGTTTTGATGTCATGTTTTCTGTGTGGTGATTCTTTGACATTTTGCAGCAAATAACAGTGAGACAACAGTTAGGCTTTAAAGTGAACTAAAATCTTTCTTCCAGAGTTTGAGAGGCATTGTTCTCTGTTGTGTCATATTTTTGTTCTGACTTGGTGAAAAAATGGACTCTGAGCTTCATATAATTGTGCTAGAAATGCTGAGCATCTAAAATGGAACATAATTTTTTGTCCTTATTGGAAAACAAAGACTGGAATATGTTCCATAATTTCTGAACTGATGTGTTCTCTCAGCTTCATGCACAATGCCCTTAATTCCTGCCATTTCCACCATTAACTTTTAACCATCATGAGGCAACTCTTACACCCTCTCTCCACCAATTAATAAACAGTATAACCATTTCTTTCTCCTAAGAAAATGATTCTCTCCATGATTCACATGAAAAATTTGGCCATAAATTGTATTTAAAATGTATGACTTTGGAATCACTTTAAAATGAAATGGGCAGTGACCATTTCCACTATTTGGATATTCAAGTTTTACAAGACAATTGAAATAAGAAAGGTTTTTTTTTTTTTTAAATAAAAATTGCTTGAGGTCTAATAAGAAGTGCCTGGAAATCATACTCTACTGGGTGATATAACTTTAGACAGTGGGCATTCCATTCATTCATCTCCAGAGGCAGTAAATAAAATAAGTGATTTGCACCAGTGTGCTTGTTGTTGACAGCAGTAAGGCATTGTCATACATATGATATTTAAAATAAGACTAAGAATGGAAATTAAGATTGAATTTTCAAACTAAGACTGTAAACTTATTTATGAAAAGACCAAATTGAGTCTTAAATTTGAAAGAAATAATGATTTTGTCTTTTGAAATCAAGATAGCTGAAGCATTCTCAAAACTGGAGAGCTCTTTGCAAGGAAAAAAATTCCAAGTGTTTAACACATTTTGGTTTTGATGAAGCTGCATTCTCCAATGCAAAAACATTGGTATCCTGATAATGGAAAGGTGAGTAATGTGACACTTGGGTACAATCCTATAAAGGTATAGGTGATGAAATTCAACCATCTCAAAACAGGTGTTTTAAGGTCTGAAGAAAATCCTGGATCCACAGGAAGTTCGAGGGGATTTTGCCACTGATTTTGAAAGCAGGAGGGTTTCACCTCTTTAGCAAAGCTTCAGCTTTCTAGCTACACTTTATCAACTGGAATTAAATAGAAAGTTTCCTTATTTATTTTTCTAGGCTTTGAACAAGACACAGAATTGGCAAAGTCACCTAATGATGGCGCATGAGCATGATATCCCAACTGGGGAACACATACATTTGAGACATAATGTTATGAATAATAAACAGCTGAGTCACAATTTGGAGATAAAATTTCATGCCTAAATCCTTGATTCGTATTTACAAATAGTCACAAACCTTTTTGTTGCTGAACTGTCACTAATAATGATATTTTAGATGAAAGAGCAGCTCCCAAACTTTATTTTATCAAAGGAATAGAAAAGGTGTCTTCTAACCTCAAGGGAAAAAGCAAGAAGCAAAAAAAAAAAATGCTCACAAAGACAGAAGTGAACAAGAGAAAGACAAGACTGTCTGCTTTTGTACAGTTTTTTGACCATGATTTGATGTAATGGTAACAGAAGGTTCTTTCAGGAGTTCCAGAATCTCCTGGTACCTGAAGTTAATGAAAACATAATTTAAAAGACAGTCCTGAGGTCAGAATTTGTTATATTCTTTTTCTCTCTTTAGCATTGCCAGTTGCTGCACAAAGGTTTCCCAGAAGTCATTAGTATTTCAGCATTCAATTTTTACAAGACAAAATAGAGTAAAAGTTCACAGTCAGATTCTGCCTGTAGCTTATGATCAGTTCTAATACAGCTTTTATTAACATAAAATTGATCAAGCTGTGTTACTACTTCCTAGGGCCAGGCAAAATACTTTAACAATTAATTTATTCAAAAAATATGATTAAATTATTTCAATGATTTGCAAATCCTGTGTTTTCCTGAAAAAAGGAAAGCATTAAAATGAAAAAAAAACTAAGTAATACTAGGAAACCTGATTTGTGAACAAGTGATAGAGTGACTTTTGATGAAAGGTGGGAGTACCTTGGATTTTATTCACGTACCAAGAGGTGAACATGACTTTGAGATTGCTACCTTGGAGTTCTTAACCATGCAAACACAGTCCTTTTTTTCTCTTTTAAATGCTTCATAAATTGTGCAAGCAAATTATTCAGACAATAAACTCTTTTTTTTACCAGGGGAATTTAAAGGAATATGATATTAAAATTATATTTGTATTGAATATGTGATGACCCTCCTCAAATCTTCCAACAGAAAAATTCAGAGTCCCTTTCCCAGGACAGGCAACTGGGAACAGAGCACAGAATTATATACTAAATGTATTAAATGTATTAAAGAAAATGTAAATGTAAATTAAATGTATTAAAGAAAAACCCCAAATCTCCAAACCCATATCTTCTTTCTAATTCAAATCTGCAGAATATGATTCCTTTTAATTGCTGAATTATTGTTAGATTTTGTATTAATTATTGTTATTGTATTAATTGTTATTAATAATAATAATTATTAATTATTGTTGTATTAATGATTGTAAGATTTTCTTTCAGGTTAAGAACTAGATCTTCAAAAAATGAATGTGCTTAATTTTTTAGTTTTTATTTCAGCCAGACAAACAAATAATCAATGTTCATGTGGGTCAAGCCGATTTCACCCCCCCCCTTCCTTTCACTCTCTGCAAATATTTTGTTTTCACTGCTGAAGGGTTTTTCACACAATTTGATGAGGTCTACAAAACGTTCAGTTTGATTTACCTTGTGAGTTAATTTACCTGCATTTGAGTAAGAAGTTCAAAGGATGAACCTTGACTAAGCAATTCAAAGCAGATAAGAATATTTATCTATGAGTCACTTCTGTTCAGAGAGAGATGAAGGTCTTGAAGGAAAGCTGGTTTTAAACTCTCAATTACAGCATCTTCTACAGTGGAAGAAGAGGATATTTGCTGCATTTCTTCCCACTCTCTCTTCAAGTGGTATTTCCATTATTACAGAAGCATTAAGTCTATGGCCAGCTCCCTGGTAGGGTTAATGAGATGCTGGGGGTTGGGTTTCTTTCTTTTGTACTTACGGAATTTTTTCCCATAAGTTGCTAGGAAACAAACTATTGGGTACTTATGAGTACCTAGGAAAAACAAACGAGTGCCTAAACTCAGGGGAGAGGGGAGAGGATACCTGGAGATTTGGGCAGGCAAAAAGAAAAAGACAGGGGTGGGGGAGCTGCTAGGGCTCTCACTGGATTTCTGAAGAGGACAGGCAGGCTGTTGCTTGCTGTGAGGAGGATTCACTGTCACCACTGGAGCCCAGTCCAGTATGGTCTTGCCCCTCTCTGCCTTGCTGGGAGCCTGGTGCTGCTGTCCTGCCCCCGTTACTCTTCAGCACTGTTCCGAGCTCTCGCTGCACTGCAGCACGCACCTCTGCCTACCAAGACGTTGTGTGGTTTCAGCCACGGCTACGGAGCTTCTGATACATCTTGTCTACCACGCTGGGATTTTTGCTCATTCCTGCCAGCCCAGTTTGCTGTTTCCAAGAGTCCTGCTGGGGCACTGGAATCGACTTAGTGGAGTTTGTGCAGCAAAGCCTCTCTCCCATCCCCTCCTGGCCGAGCCGCCATTACCGTGTGTGGGCCCAGCCCGTGCCACAGCGCCCCCTGGCGGCGGGGAGGAATCCCCGCCCCTGGCCCTGCCTGGCCCGGAGCCACCAGCGCCCCCTGGCGGCCGTGCCCGGAACTGCAGCAAGGGGAGAGCGCCCGCGGCCAGGAGGGGTCACTGGGGCTGATCTGTTTGGTGTGAGTGCCACAGCTGCTGTTGTCTGCTTTTTGTACACACCAATAAAGAACCGTTATATCCCTGTATCTTTGCCTGAGAGCCCCTTAATTACAAAATTATAATAATTCGGAGGGAGGGGGTTTGTGTTTTTTTCATTCCAAGGGAGGCTCCTGCCTTCCCTAGAAGACACCTGTCTTTCAAACCAAGGCATGGGAGCATGCAATGCAGCAGCATTGATCCTGAGTGGTCAAGCAAAGGTAGTAGGACACTTTCTGTGCACAACCAGCTGAAAAACTGTTCACCATGGACGACACAACAATTAGCTCTTGTCTTCAACACTCTTGTTCCTCTCCCCTTTTAATAAGCACCGCCTGTTCAGCTGTTTAAAAACTGTGTACCTTTGAAGATCTCTTTCTGCAAAGCCACTAGTACACCTGACCAAAGCCAGATTCTTGCAGGGTAAGTTCTGATTCCCAGTGGCTTCAGACACAACGTCTCCATCATCAGCTGTTTATCAGGCTCCTTTGCCTGGATAAAAGCTTTCAGAAACTGTACCATTTTATTATTCTCTCATCATTTCAGGAAAAAAAAAGAAACTTAGTTTTATTTTTGTTGAAGAAGTTCACTGTGCTAATTTCAAGATACATCAAAAGATGGCTGTGGAATGGAAAATGCAATGGTGGCTTTTAAAATTTTGTATTTCAGTCACCAGTTGTTTGTGATTCCATATTTCTGTGAAAAAGATAGTAAATATATATTTGAGAAGGTTAAAGACCTTCTACTTTTGAGCTTCATTCTACTCAACTGTGCCAAACCCACATGAAAAAAGGCAGATGTAGCAAAGATGTCAAGAACAAAGATTTGATTCACATGGATTGAATTCAGAATTTTATATAACAGACTGGGCAGCAAAAGACAATTCTTTTGTCCTGTGCTTTTTTAACCTTCCGTTGTAGCAGTGTCAATGAAAAAAAAAAACCTACCCAAGCTGTTTAACTGTTTAAAAAAAGACCTCATACAAGAAGTGTCATGTTTTTTCTATGCATCATCACCCTTGTAATGGCACTGAATTTGATATTTAGTTTTAACTAATAAAGTTTTAGTGTTTGGTACACAAAAATGAAATAAAGCCGTAGTATTGTACTGTATAACAGTGTGTAATAGGATGAGGATTTATTCTTCCAATGGAGTACAGAAGATGGTACTTCCCAAAGCTATAGCAGGAGCTGTAAATTGTTAGAGGCTGTGGTCACTTTAGTGGCAGAAAAGGCTCCATTGATTGGAGTCATGAAATCATTTAGGTTAAAAGATTGTTCTGGAGGTTGTTTCTTCTGCCATTTTCTCAAAGCAAGGTCAGTTTCAGAGTCAGACTAAGTTTTTCAGGGCAAAGATTAAACAATTTTTTGAATTCTGCATGTGTCAATCTTCCCTCATTGCCATTTTTGGACACAGTTGAATGCTGAGTTAGGTGAAGTGCATCTGTCCTTGCATTCTAATTCAAAGAGATGCCATTTTCTTGGTGTTCTTAGTGCAGCAGTGCTTTCCTTGGAGCCAAGGAATGGTACCTGTTTTTTTCCTTGCAAGCAGCTCTTCCTTTTTAAAACCAGCAGAGCAAGGAGGCTGTGCAGATTGCTTGCTCTCATGGGGAGTCCTATCTGCAAGTCATCTTTACATACACATTATGTGACAGGAAGCTAAAAAGCTGAAGCACAAGCTTGATTGTCATGGGTGAAGTGTCAGTAAGTGGGCTGAGGCCATGGATCTTCAGAGGCCTGTAGCTTGTGAGGAAATGACCCCTGTTCACTTAAAGCAAATCTTATATTCTTGCTTAAAAGGATTATTGTTTCTACTCCCCTTTTTGGGGGGGACTGTGTTTCAAAACAGTCCCTTGACTAGTTGTGCTACTTGTTATTACCCTCTGACTGATGACTCTGCAATCAGGTAGCTGCTGGGTGTAAGGAGAATGTGGCAAATGAAGTGGTAGAATTAAAAAAAAAAATACACTAATTGTTCAAACTTGTAGTGGTTTTCTTTCATTTCCAAGGTGTATGCAGCTGATAGGTACATTTGGGATAAACTGTTGCTTTGTTCTGTCTGATTTGTAACATTGTGACTTAAGATTATACATTCATTAGGATACTCAGTATCATCTTTACACCTCAAACGACCGGATTATTTTCTCTGTTTTATTTCAGGTGTCAGGATTACATTTTCCTGAATACAGTTCCTGGGTATCTGTGCATACTAACATTTTCCAATCTCTGCAGCTCATCCCCTCACTCATTCACTCATACTGACCATGAGGTCAGTAAAATTTCCCTATTTAGTTTGTGCAGGGTAAAAGTCACAGTAAAATGCTTCCTAAAATAGGAAATAACTATTTACAGCACAGAGCACAGAGTGGCATGACAATGTCGTGTTCACCATAGCTGGATGCCAGCTAAGTCCTTACACCTTTGACCAACAGATTTGAATATGACATACCCTGATAGAGTTCTAGGTAGAATACTCTTTAGAACCTAAGATGCCCAGTATGTTGGGTCAGTGGATGAAATGGAACAGGACTAGAGTAAGCAAAACAACTCAGGATGAATCTCCTTACCTGTCCCACGGCTCTAGCTATGCCTTGGAAGAGATGATACATAAACAATGGCAAAAACAACACGCAGGATGTAGCCCCCAGACTCCAGCAGAGCTTCTTCTAAAGTAGACCTCAGGGCTGAAAGAACAGACACAAAAATAATGGCTATTGTTCCATTGCTTTTCCTCTTTTGTAGAGCAAGTCTAAACTAACAGAGGTTATTTTAAGCTATTAAATGGAGCTTTGACAAAGACATCAAAGTAGAACTTGACAGAATCTGGACAGTGGAAACAGGTGCAGAACCCCATGTAGTTTGTGGCCAACAGTTCTGACACTGTTATCCCAAACCCAGGGTATACTTAAAATTCAGTTTTAGTGATCCATTGATTGCTCCAGTCAATATGGCTACAAATCCCATCTGCTATAGCAGTAAAGATTTCCAGGCTTTTTCTGACAAACCCCAGAGTGCATTTCTACTGTTTCCATTCCATTTTCCTGCATTGAGTGAAGGCTTGCAGGTGGGCCTTGGTGCTGGGATAAGTTATCCCTATGAATTGGGAAGTATGTAAGAAACATACTCCTCTGTGCAGGCTATAATTCATATAGTTTTAGTTTAGTTTTTTAGTTTAGTTTTGTTTTAGTTTTCAAATAATTTTGAATATAGGAAAGGAAGAGAAGTAGTATGAAAAGGAAACAGATTTAAGATCATATGCTCCCACACACTTTATAGAAATAAAGCAGTTCAGCCGCAGCAACTCAAGGTTGCAGACCCAGCATTAATTGCACATAATCAGGTGTTGCTTCTGAAACTGCATGAGAAAACCTCCAGACATGGGCATACCACTGCCAATCAAATATTAGTGCTTACAGGTATCAATGATAGCTCTGCAGCTGATAGACACAGGAATGTGATATATCTGCCATGAGACCTGCTATCCCCATGAAGAGAAAGCTGACAGACTTCTGTATCACTCACATGCAGGTGTCTTTGAATGCAAGAAACTGGTTATCAGGCAGTACACTTCAAGAACACCCCGGGAAGATTGGGTAATTCTTTCTGGAAGGAAGATATGGAGGCTGAGAGACAGTAGAGGATGACATGAGCACTCATACAAACATTGTATTGAAACTTTTTTAAATTCAAAATCCCATATAGAGAACTCATACGCTTGAGTCTCTTTGAATTCTGATTCAGCATTGAGCTGCATGAAGTAAGGAGAGGGAATGAGTTCTATTAAACTTTGATATATAACACTGTAATTCTATCAGTCTTAAACTCATGGTTGTGCAGTGTCTGTAGCTGGAGTTCTTCATCCTTGTTTGGGAATATACCTTTTCATCAGAAACTGGGATGTTATCATCTGTACCTCTGCAGGCTTTTTATGATTGGTTGAGAGTGGACTGTCCTCTACAAAAAAATATTAAAAGTTGTATCTGGAGTGGATTGAAAAATTTAATATTTTGATAGATGGATTTCAATATGAGAGAAATGTCTCCTAGTAGTTGAAGGGTACACAGATGAAGAAATAAGATTTTTAGTTTTGTTTAACAGTAAAAGAGTGTCAACCTGTGTACATTCTGAAATTGATGGGGAAACTACTAGGTTGAGTGGTCTGGGAAGAATTCCTACCAAATGAGTTTTATGGAATGTTGTGTCCAGAGATTGGATCCTCAATACTTATCTAAAGTCAAATTCAACCTGCTCCCAAATCTGAAAACCCCTAGGAAGCAGTCTGGCAGACTTTTACTCTTTAATTGCCTTGAGTTATGTACACCTAATCTCCATCTTCCAGAGCCACAGAGCCCAAAAGCAAGCAGAGGCTCTTTCATGCTTACCTTGACTCTGCACAACACAAAAGACCCTTTGTAGGAAGACACTGTACAGTGTTATATATCCTAAGGCACCCAGGAGCTGCTAAAGTAATAAAATGTCAACTCTTAAAATTCAAGAGGAGATTTCTCTTCAGAACCCCAATCTCCATAGAAACCGTAATTCAGCAAAACACATTTTCATAAACCAGAGAATATTTTGTGGCAGAATTCTTTACTTTCAAGCTCCTTCTAACTAAATTTTTTAGAGGAATCAGAAGAATCAAAGTGAGTACTTTCATCATTCCTTAAAATCACAGGCACTTCTCTCAGCTGAAAGGGACATAGTGCTAGTACGGCTTAGTATTAAGGACACGGCTAAGGCAATGACATATTCCTCTACTTGTACAAAACATACTTTGTGGTTGACACATCTGTATTTATTTTAGGCAAAGATGAGGCAGTCTTGATGGCGTATTCCTCTTCTTCTTCCCAGAGATAAATTTTCCTCAAATGAAGCTTTAACAGCAAAAGTTGGTAAATCAGAAACTGATTAACCAGACAGCATTACCAGAAGCTAAACCTGAGGTCAACATTTGAGCTGTAACCACTTATCTGGGAAGAGTTTATTTTGGATTTAGCACTGTAGAGTAAGTATTTTAAGCTTTCAGCTGACCTAGGAGATCTTTGCATGTATAAAGTGGCCTATAAGTGCATTTCTGAGTCTGTTCTGAAAGAAACAAAATAAATTACTTGTTTAGAAGTCAATCTGGCACAGTGTGAAAAGTGAATCACACACTGTTCAGGATCTGTGATTTATTGTCATAACATGATATATACATATATATATATATTAAGGTCCATATTTATTTAATGGTAATTATACAGAAAAAAAATATTCTTAGTTTTGCCTTTACATCATCCTGAACATGGCATCTCTCTACATGACAGCATGAAAAAGATGCCATAGTATGCCAGTATCTTTATTTTCTACTAGAAGCAGTGACAGCAACTGCCTCATTGTTTTGTTGTGTTTAACACAATTAAAGAAGAAATAGAAAAGGTAAGTTTCCAAAAATATCACATTTTCTTGAAAAGCAAAAAAGGAGAAAGGACCATCTCTTCTACTAATTACTAAATTCTGTCAAAGCAGCATCTTATGTAGCACAACTGAAGAAACTGGAAAAAATCCCAGATGTATATACAGTGTTTAATTACATGGTAACTCCAGTAGCTTCATTAACACAGCTGTGTCAATACTGGGGGGAAAGCTGGGAGAAGTATCTTTTGGCAGTGGTAGTCTTTTGGAAAACTCTGAGAATCTTTAAATAGATGGAAATGATATGCTAGGTTTAAAAAAGGTGAAGCAATATTTTAAAATAATTCTTCTATAAATACACAAAACATTTTGAAAACACTACAACATATATCAAGGTATATGTTGATATCAGAGAGGATAAAATGAGACAAAATGTGGGGTTTGGAAGTATGAAAGCACGTTCCTCTTAAATATAATCCGTAGAGTCACTCCTCTCTTCCCCTCCAAAATAAAATATGTGTCAGAAATGGGAGCAAACTGTCTGCCTGAATATTTGTCTGTGTCTGATTTAGTTACTACATGCCACTGTCATGGACAAAGAGAAGAATGTAAATAAAATTTATAAATAAAACCTATCAATGCTGTGGTTAATCCTACTTAAGAGAGTACGAACACCCATTCTGTGCTCTGTGCCCTTTGTGAGAGCATATATCATAAAAGCACGGGGAATCTATGTCAGACTGGTTTCCAATGGATGTGCTGCCCAGCACACTAGAGGGGCAACTTCCAGGGGTCTTGGCTTCTTTTTGGCAAGTCTCTCAGGAAATAACTGACTTGAATGATCAAGGCCAGAGCACTCTCGGAGGAGCAGCGCAAGTTTCCTCTTCTTTCTCCATGTGGATTTTATCAGGGATGAAAATGTCACACACATTCTTTGCAAATCTTTTCCCAAATATCCTAAGTGACTGTAAACTGCAAGTTTACAGGTGTATTACACTCCTCATCAATAGTAACAATGCCACTCTTTTGGCACAGGCTTTTCTCCATACTCATTTGGACTAAGTGGGTAAAGGCAGTTGGCTGCATTTACTCAGCCTTCATGGTTTTCTTTATGATTACCTGAGTTTCAAATGTTAGAAAGGGCTGGACAGCATATATCTAATTTGAGAAAAACTTGTTAGACTCCAGATGCTTGTTTAAAGCATCTCTTTCTTCTTTCTTTCAGGTCTGAGAAAATATAAATGAGATAAATCATAGGGAAAAGGAACCACAACAGAACACACCAACAAAGCCCAAATATACAAGATTCTGAAATACTATGTAAGGAGGAGATTGGCTTGGACATCTGAGTGATGTGTCTTAATACCATTTCTACTCTGTCATCATGGAAATAATTTCCAGGACAGTAAAGGCCTGAGATGACTCAAGCTTTAAATTACTTCAAATTGGCTTTAAATGGAGAGATGGCAGGTTTAGATTAGATATTAGGAGAAAATACTTTACTGTGATGGTGGTGAGGCACTGGAACAGGTTGCCCAGAGAGACTCCCCCATCCCTGCAAGTGTTCATGGTTGGATGGGACTTTGAGCAACCTGGCCTAGGTAGAAGTTGACCCTGACCATGGCAGGGGGGTTGAAACTGAATTATCTTTAATATTCCTTCCATCCCAAACCATTCTGTGATTTTGCAACTGACTTGTTATTCTTGGGGCCATGGTAACTCTGTTGCATCCTGGTCAAAATGAATCACCTGTGTTACCTGATGCCCAGTGAACACCTGCTCCCAGATACTTAACAGTGGATGGGCAGAGCACAGATGTGCACATTGCAACTCACACCACAGCCCAAATAATGTCTGGAAGGAGCAGTGTCTATCACTGCCCTACTTCCACTAGTCTGGGAAAAATACAGAATAAAAATGAAAATGCCAATTTTCAGCAAAACCCAGTAGATTACGAATTCTCATGGAAACGGATAAAACTGAAGAAAATAAAAGAATCCCTAGAAAAGTGTGGGATTCAAATACTTCATTCTCTGTTTTTCCCTGTTGATTAAGTGCAGCTGGTCCTACCACTAGGAGCTGAAAATTTCATCAGCTCTTTTTGATGTTTTCATGCACTATACATTGAACCCAAGCACCTGGCCATTATTCCAGCATAACTCCAAGGAGAAAACGTCTAGAACACAGGAGTTTCAGCAGTGCTGCCATGCTAGTTCTGATCCTTTCCTGCCTGCAGACTTCAACCATGACAACCTTAAGGTCTGCCCATGAAAGCCAGTGTACAGTATTTACAGAGTGGTCATTTTTACTTAAAGTCTCCCACTGTCTTCACTTGTATTCAGTTAAGAGCTTGCACCTGCAAACAAAACATTTCTTTGGACCTTTATTTTTTACCATGTCCTTTCAAAGCACAGAGGGGGAATAAAACCTTTGATTTTAATAGTCATTAATTGTCCAGACTAAAAAGAAACATTAAAAACTAAATAATAGAATTTAAACCTATTACAATAGTTGTTCCAGATATAAACATCACTTTATTAATTTTTAACTCTCATTTGTTTTTCACTTTCAATGCTGATCACTAGAAACACTCAGATTAGGCTTTCCAAATGCATTGGTGGCAAATAATGACAGTTCAATTAAATATTTCCAACATATTAAACACCTATTAAAATGACGTATATAACTATTTTTATCTATTAAAATGAGAGTAACCTGTGTCATAACATTTCACTTAAAAGCAGAAATCATTTTAAATGCATAAGAATACTATGTTAGGAACAATAGTAATTATTTTAATTATCTTAATTATAAAAAATAGAAATCTCAGAGTTATTTCTTGGAAAATTTCTCTTTGTTTATATTGTAAAATGCTTTAAGAATAGCCAGCACTTGTAGCACAAATTGATCTAAAAATAAAAAGAATCCTAATTGTCTAACATATTTCAACACTATGACACTTCTAACAGGAATAAAAAAAAAATCTTCTCTTTGTTCAGGATCACTTGAAAATGCAATCTTATTTTAAGTGATCACCATCCATTCCCTCCTCCTAGAAGCAGAAATGTAGACCATCTCACTAGAGAATAAAGAAATTAGTACCTAGGATAAAAACAAGGCAACACCTGGGCCTTTCATCTCCTACACTGAAATTGTGCTTTAAGAAATAAGAAAATAGTATACTGAGAACAAGACTATTTCATTTTCCAGCAAGAAGTGTGACATAAGCCTGAACGTTTTTTGGTGTGACAGACATTAATGACCTCCATGAAAGCAAGTTGAGATTCAGGGTGGTGTTTCTGGAAGATAAACGGGAAAGGCATTGGTCAAATGGATAGCAGGGTAATTAACTAGTCATAGTTATTTACTATACTTTACAAGAGCTTAAAATGCATAAGACAGGGACTCATCAGATTTAAGTAGGTTGTTTGTTTTAAAGCAATAATTAATTAGCTTTCATTAGAAAGACATTTGAAGGGTTTGTAACCCCAAATCATGCTTTGTTCAGCATGTAAACTACAAGAAGTACTCCTGATTTCAGCTGCAGCCTATTTCTCAAATGCTTGTCTCTCTCTGAAGTACCTGCAGCTGGAGATGAAGCATCTCTCAAAAAGAGAGAAACAGGATGTTTGAAAACAAATAGTCTTTAAGTTTATTTGCAGTTTATTTAGAATCTTAGGCAGCAGAAGTCACCTAGTTTTAAGCAGATTTAAAAGGCGTTTTTAAAAACTAATAAAATTAGGCAAAAGATGCTATGAGAAATGTGAAAACTCCAAAGTGACTTTCACTTTGTTTGCTTTTTTGGAGTCATTCTCAGTCCAAGTTTTCCTAGCTGGTAGGTGTTAATATACACCCTTTCCTGAAATCTGTACTTGCAACCCAAATTTCGTTTACCTCCTTTCAGTGGAGGATGAGAAAAGGAAATGAACATAGCATTCTTGAGTTTAGTAAGTCTTAATTAGAAATAAGAAGTCAAAGCCTTAAAAATTAGAAGGGGAAAAAGGTACTAATCTTTTGTTTCCCCAAATTAGTCAAATGCTTAGGACGCAAGTTTTCCAGTGTATCACATTTTGTCTACAGAACTATCTGCTTGCATTCAGTAAGATCACTAAAGAACAGTTTCTTCAATACTGTGAGCTGTATTCCTCAATACAGCTGAATTGTAATGACTGCTTATTTTGCTTTGTATTACCTTTTGTACACATTTCCCCCTTAACTATAATGGGAAGTCATAGGTGTGGCAGATGTGTAATGGGATGTGGAGGGATGCCCCCACAGGATATTTCTGCAGTTCCAGAAGTGAGACCTGACCACGGCCTGTGCAGCTTACCGGTCCCTTCCCTGGGGGGAAATGTGAACCATTTTTCCAGCCTTACACTGCTAATGCACATGTGAGCAGAGCTCATCAAGCAGCATTCTGCCCACTGTTCTGAACTGTATTTAGACCAAGATGGGAGTCATCCTTCTCTCTGTGTGTCCTACATATATGTGACTATGCCAAATGCCTTTTTATTTGTCCATTTGTCTCGCTTTTATTAGCACTGGTTTAATTCCAGCCCTGCTCACATGGATGGCTGAGACAAAGTCATTCTCAGAGGTATATAGACCTTTTTATTAGCAGGGCTGCAGAGCCTGCTACAACATGCAAGCCACTTATGGCTTTTAAAGCTGGCCCCACTGCCAGAAGAGTTGAGGACTCCAGATTATACCATTATGGTGATTTTAAAGGAATATTTCCTCATTATAGAGGGCAGCCTAGAACAGGGGGCAGTGGCAGAACATCTTGTCAGCAGCACTTAAATGTAGCTAGCAAGGGCTTCAGTTGGGAATTAACTGGATGAGAGTGCACTCGATTTTCAAAAAGGCATGATATTGTTAATGGAAGTAAAAGTCTTGGGAGTAAGCACAGAGGTAATAGGAGGCACAAAGTGCTGACTCTTCAATATCAGCATTTCCAATGTGACATGCAGCTTGTTCTAAAAAGCATCTTTTAAAATCTTCAGGACAGTGCACGGAAGAGTTCTGCATAAGCAGTCTTTCTCATGTCTGAATATAAGCAATGACTTTGGGAGAGAATAAAGACAGAAATGATCCACAAGAGTTTGGTTTGATATATATTGGGCTGAATTGTCAATTTCAGACTAAGTGTGGAAATGATCATAAAATCTTACAGATGGACATTGGCTGGACTAAAAATAAGCAGCAAACCTCACAGAAATGAGCGGTGGATAATACCTGGCTGCATGAAGTGTCACAAGTTTATTCATATACTCTTCTAGCAGACAAAGAGCTCCACAACGCTGCATGCCTTCTATTTCCAGCATATATATATATATATATATATTTGTACCTGAATAAGAAAGAGACTGGCCTCTCTGTTGCATGCTATATGTGTTTGGATGGCTGCTTCACCATTTTCCCAAGCTTCAGATCCGAAGCCCAGGTTTAAGACAGGCTGTCCATAGTGGCGTTCCTAGGGGAATATTTTTAAAATCAGCCTTCCAAGACCAAACCTCATTATAGGAATAGAGGAAAATTATAGAATTTTCCTCAAACTCCTCTTTGCCGCACTGATTGACACCCCAGGGTAGATGGGTCAAGTCCTGTGTGAACCTGTGGTCCTGACTACCCTCTGCAGTGCAGTCAGGGTGCCCCTCCCAGGAACCCCTGCCTCTTGCATGACAGTGGGATTTGACCTGGGTCCTGGGTATGCCTGAACCCAGACTTGTTCTTCAGCTCTTGACAGGACTTTGCAGCCTTCATCTGAGGATGACCCAGCCTTTCTGCTGCCGGATGGTAGTGATCAATGTGGAAGTTTCTGTGGTCTATGTTGCAGCCAGCCAAAACCCCTAGACTGGATCCCTACCTAGGGCTGCCCCATGGACATATGTCAAAGCCTCTGAAATTATGGTCCTTCCCCTACCACAAAAGCATCCATTCCCTAGCAAAATAAACTGCAGCAACTGGTTGTTTTCTTCAAAGTGTGTGTTGTGGTTTAAAACCAGCTGGAAATTAAGCTCCAAGCAACCACTTCCTTTCTCCCCACCCTCTCAAAGAAAGGGTGAGATTATGGAAGCGATTATGGGTTGAGAAAAAAAATTGACAGTAATAAAATAAGGAAAACAAGCAATAACAGCAACAATACTAATAACAAGTATATGAAAGAGGATGATAATATGTAAAAAATGCTCATGACTGACCCAATGTTACTGTGGCCAGTGGCATGTGTCTGCCAGAGACAAAGGAGAAAAAGATGCTGGTCACTGCAGACAGAGCTTTTTGCCCTGAATCTGAGACAATGATGGACAAACCCTCTGAGATGGAGTGCTCTACCCACACGGCCTGCATTGCACTGACCATTCCTCTTCCCTCTCCTTGCCCCATCAGCTCTGTTCTCTACTTTGCTACCTTGGAAAAAGGGACAAAATGGCTGTGGCTCTGTGTTGTGTCCATTTTACTTCCACCCAAAGCCACAGCTCCTAGTGATGGTGTGTGTGGATGCACACACATGGTCCAGGTTCCGCTGCCCTCACGGCAGCTGGGAGAGCATGAATGCTGTCCTGGCCAAAACCAGGAGAGGGTGGCACTGAATGAATCAGTCCTGGCACTGCTTACCATGCATCCACAGCTGCTCCCCAGTGCTGCAACGGGATGTGGGGAATGTGCAGAAGCTCTTTGTTAGTAGTCAAGACAATGTCAGAAAACAATGAGGTCACTCAATGAGTCTCAATAACAACACATCACTTCTCTCACGTTGCTTTTTCCTCACTTCTTCTCAAATAATAATTGTGCTAGCTGTTTTTGAATGTCTGTATCTAGTCCCCTAAGGTCAAGGGCCTTGGGAATGGCTGACATGAAGGCAGTTATACATTTTTAAACAAAAACCTTAAATATTTTTGAATTATGACCAGTTTTCTGAGCTGGCTGAACAAAGTTTCCACAGCACAAGAGAATACGTGCTGTTCATCTGTATCCATTTGAAATGGATTTATGGTATGTTATCCTTGTCACAATGGCTCCCATATATTTACCACTGCTCATGCTACTCACGAAAATATTTATGTAATAGATCATTGTCTTCCATTCAAGGACTTTGTACTTGAAACAGAAAATAAAAATAGTTATAAATAATTGGGCTTGTGGAGATGACTTACAGCTCCACATAATGTATTGTGGCAACTCACTTTGTTATGAGAACAAGAAAATAAACATCAAGGTTTGCTTTTCAGAGACATTTGGCAGACAATAACCCTTAATTCCCAAAACAATAGAGAGCTATGATTTTAATTTAGCTCTGTTTTATTTCTGTTTCAAAGCAGATCTCTAGAAAATAGGGTATTCCTAAAATGTATTGAATATTTTCAATTGAAAATCTATGCTGGAATATTGTAAAAGTCTACATCCTATAAATGCAGATACAGTTCTCACACCTGCACATCTTGGAAACCTCATCCAAGGTTCTCTCAGAAACTGAATTCCACTTTGAACTAAATGACCAAAACAAAACCTCACTTCTGAACATCTCCCTTAGATACCTCACACAGCACCATGCTTGCTAACCCTCCTCAAGTGTTGCTTGTTGGCTTCCCATCAGCATTGTGTAATGCTCTCACAGTGTCTACCCTGACAGTTTTCCTTCAGAAGATTTTCTTTCTATTTTCAGCCTCTCTTTATGAACCCAGTCCTCCAAGTAAAACAAACCTCTTATATGCTTTCTAACTCTGTTCTTACGTCCTCCTACAGATGCTGTGTAAATCAATGTCCGGGATATATCAAGCTTTCCACAGCAACCAGGGTAACATCTTGACCTATCTGTGGTGTTTTGTTTTTGTTGTTGTTGTTTTCAAATGCTCTACAGCAAAACAGTAAACCAGACTTAAAGACCTGGATAAAGGTTGGTGGCGTTGCCTTCTTTGAGGAAGCATTTGAAAGAGATAGAGAGCTGTCCCTTTAAATGAGCTGACACTTTATGTATGTAACCTAATAAACGCCTCTAGACACCTGTAGAGAGAGCTATGTTGATACAGACTATATGAATTTGGTTAAAAAAAAATTTATTTTTTTTTTTTTTTACATTTTGAAAAGGCAAAATCCTTTAGGGGTCCCTTGTTCACACTGTACTTGCAGTAGCAGATAAACAGATCTTCTTTCAGTATTTTCATCTTTCTACACATTTCTCCTGTGAGTTTGTCCCAGCTGAAAGCACTCTTGGTGTTTCAACAACATAAAATACATCCCTTCTGGCAGAGGAAGCTCTTGCAATACTTTGCTGCAGCAAAGGTAATTACCCAGGAGATGCAAGCAGGGGTTTCTCTGGCTCCTTGCTGAATTCATTGTTTCATCATCTACACATCTCACATTTAATTATTTCCATTTTACAACCAAAGAATTGAGAAACAGTTTTTGAGGAGCTGCTGGTTGATCAGCATGTGAGGATTGCCTGCCTCCTGCACTTTATTAGTTTTGCAGACTGAGTTTATAGCAGGATCATTAGTGCAATACTGGATTACATAAAATATAGACACTTACGGACTTTTGTGGTGCTTCACCTGTGGACAAAAAGCTTTCATAATTACTTCATCAAAGTTTAGTTATCTGTCTAGCCCAGACAAACTTGTGACAATATGCCCTCTAGAATGGGAAGCTAGAACAAAATATTTGTTGAACTCTTTATGGCAAGTATTTCTTAATAAAGTGCAAACACATTTCTACTGCATGCCAAGGCCACAGTAAGATGCTGTTGTGAGGGAAGTACAGATGGCTTTTGATTTTTTTTTTCTTTAAATTGGGATATTATGATAATTTTATTTTTAGATTGTAATTCATGTTTTGTCTGAAATTAGGTGTTAATTGAGGTTACATTTTCAATACTTAAAATTACTTAAAATGATAAGTAGTTAACTTTTTGCATGTGATAAATGTATAAGATGGTTAAAAGGTGCCCAAGTTTCACTGATTCTTTGTCTAAGGGAATCTTACAAGTACAGTCAGTATTATGTAAGGAACTAAGCAGGATGTTTTGGTGATTAGCTAATCAAAACCCTTTTATCTCAGAGGAGTCCCCAAAAAGTGACTTTTGAAGCTTTATGTTATAATTTACAGTTTTAGCACTGAATTTATAGTTTAGCATTCTTTCACTCACCTCAGTGACACTGGGATCTGAAAGGTAAATTTGATATCCTTTCCTTAAGCATAGTCTGCATTCCTAGGTGGAATCAAAGCTGTATTAAATCAACCTGTTTGCCTGAACCTGGTTCATACCACAAAGTACACTATGAAATACAGGCTTATTGCAGAATGTTTTATCCAAACATGTTGATCCAGCTGGGGAAACCACATTAAAGAACACACTTTACCACATTTCTGATCTTCAAGCTTTGGCAGTTAGTGCATTGATTTCAGCACCTTTTTATTTTGAATTACATCAGTCATTCAAAAAAAACAAACAACTTTTTATTTGGCCTGATTAAAATCAGGGTCAATCAGAAGTGATTCCTGAGCATCTGTATCATACTAGGGGTAACTAAAGTTATTTATCCCCAAGTGATACTTTGCATAAGGACTTGATTGATTGATTGATTGGTTGACTGAAATTTCCTCCTCAGCCCTTGAGAAATGAAGGATTCCAGGATCCCCAAAGAGAGAAGAAAATGAAAGTGCTCTCTGGAATGCATTTCCAACTATGATTATCAGTATCTATGGTAAATTTATTTTCCTGATACTTTAACAAGAATTTTTATATCAAGTTTGTCTCATTTAAAACCAGTATAAAAAGCTAAAACCCAAAACTCATCACCCACACTTATGAATTTGATTATTTGAGACAATTCAATATACGGTCATATTAAAAGGAGAAATTCATGTTTTCTTATAAACAAGAGAGAAAGACATCTTAATTTTATCAAACACCAAATGTAGTGAAATTCTTTCAAGTTTTATTCAAAAGTAAAGAAAGAAACAAAACTGTGGTGGTATAGCCTTCCCACCCCAAGCTGCACTATAACCTCAGAAATGTTCATTAGGCCTCAGCCTTGATGAGCAGCACCTGGGCCAAGCTCCTCTTGAGCTTATCAGAAATGCTGCCTGTTCCCAGGAGCTGGTGCAGTCTAACAAGCCCCTGCTTTTTTCTTTTTTTTTTTTTTTTTTTTCTTTAATGCAGCCTTGGAGACTATTTTTTGCCTGAAAAACAATCCAAGCGGGATAATGTTTTTGTTCCCAAACTTTCAAAAGAGGTTTCTGGCCTGAAACCTGTGTCCAAGATGAAGCACTGCTATGGCTAAAGCCCAGTCTCTGGTGATCCTATGTACAGGGGTGCAAAGTGAGGCCCTTTGAGCTCTCCTGGAGGGCAGTGGCAGCGACCAGAGAAGCCCCTTGGAGTGGGGCCCCTCAAAGCCAGCACCTCTCAGGTTTGCTGTATTTGGAGACTGCCAAACAACCACCAATCCTGGTCTGACACCCCCATTCCTCAAGGCTGTACCCTTTGCCTGCTGAGAAGTTACAAAGACATCTGAAATGGGTATTTCATTACCTTTGAGGGGAACCTTTCAGGCACCTTGTACAGACTCCTTGTGTGCGTGCAAGTACGTGTACACTATGGCGAATGTACTGGAAATGGGAATGCTGCTCCCTTAGATTCTGCATCACTTCAGAGTCACAGGTTAGGCCTGCCACAAGTAACTCTTGTGGTATTGTAAACCCTATATGAATCCTTTGCTAAATTGTTAAACATAAGCTATAAATTAAGTAAATTAAATGTTGATAAGTTAAGGTGCTGTGAAGTTGAAGTTAAGTGGTTATTTAGGTTTGGATGGATCCACTCTGGATTTTTGTTTGCTTTTCCTCAGTGTGCCTTAACCATCTAGTAAGTAGTAGAGTGAACCTTGCCAATGAGCTTTCTTGTGCTGTTGCTTTCATATTATACCCGTTTACTGGGTCTAACATGGTGGATTTTCCATTATTACCACCGTTGCTGGTGATTCTTTAAGAGATATTAAAACATTCATTCATGACAGAAACAAATCTTCCTTAGCCTTTGAAAAGCTAAAAGCAAAGCTGAGAGAAGTTCTTCAGACAGATTTTTCATGTAGTAATATTGGCTATATCTGGCTAAAGCCAGATAAAGGAGTTGCTCTCCTTTCTTGGTATGTTAATGAGTACTGCAGACTGAAGTTGCCTATATTACCTTAGAGCTCCAAGGAGGGGACAAAAAACCCCCATAAATTCCATAATGACTTCCTTAATGTTCAAGAAACTTCACAACAGAATGAGGTTGTCCTCCACAATATTTTCTTGGAACCTTTTTCCTCTTCCATGAAAATTTTTACAGATTTTCTACACCTACAGATTTAAACTGTTCAAAATCAGAACCTGGGACTTACACAAAGCAATTACAAAAAATGTAAAACAGAACTAACAAACCTTCTACAAGCAGAGACACTGGTAGATCAGAGAGAATTCCTTTTTTATACATTGAAATGACCACAGAAGAAGTTCCATAAAATCACTAGAGGCAGGAACCATGACCTGACACAAGGTTTCCAGACCTATTAGAGTATACATCTTGAATTGTGATACAGCAGAAAAGTCAATAGTCTTCTGACTGACCTGTGATTAAATTGAAGCTGTAGAAGGTAGATTGTAGATTTGTGATGTAATCTATAGAGAAAAAGAGAAAAATGCTGAAAATAGTAAGAAAGGTGAGAAAGGAAAAAGGGCAATAAGAAAATATAAGAAACAAGTGCAGTTGTTTTAGAACATCACTAAAATATTAAATCTGCCATCCACAGAGGAAAAAAAAAAGATAGCTCATTATAGCTAGGCTAGACAGTACACTTTTAATCTGCCTCTCCAGTCACATCCCTCCTATCTTTTCAGAAGTGAAAAAGAGCCACAGCATGCTTCAGGGTTTGTGAAGGCATATTAATAACACTCACTACTCAGTAACTAAATAATGCTTCCTGTGCAGATGTGATTTTAGAAATTTTCACATTTAAACGTGAAAACAAATGTTGCCTTCAGTTTCCAGACAAAATCCCATAGAAAACAAATATTTGATTTTGTATAAAACTCTTTGAGGAAAACAGACTCTACCAAAGCACAATACTGTAAATGTAAGAATTACACCTCTAATACAGTCACAAAGGATATTTTATTATTTGCTGAAAAGAAGTTTTCATTTTATTATTTTCAAAACAAGCCAGAGGAGAATGGATTTACAGGTATAGTCCAAAAGCCAAGAAGACAACAAGGACTTAGTAAAGTCTCCTTGAGGTTCTCTGATGTTCTTTCTGGAGGAATATCTCTCACTGACCCTTCAGAGAAATTGATCATTCTAAAATATGTTTTGTTTGGATGCTTTAGGGTTGCTACTATGCAGTCAACCTCCTTCTGTAAATAGACTCCTTACCAAGCTTCCCAGTACATTATTTTCTCAGTTTTACTACTGAGCTTCAGCTTTAAAATTCTCTCATTCCCCTTTACGCTTCACCTTGCCCACTAAGATTGTAATATTTGTAGATTGTGTATGTAGCAGCTTCTGTTCCAACCATTTTTATTATAATTTTTCTATATTTTTGATTTTTAAAAATTTTACACAGAAACCTACTGCATTCCCTATTTCTCTAGTTAAACTGCTCCATAAAATGGCCTAGCAAAGCAAAGTCATGCAGAGCTGTTAGAAAACTGTTGGCCTAACCAATGGAGGTTGTACTAATTGTCTGCTCCGTGGCCAGACAATGAGCATTTATTTTGAGTGGTGAGAAAAGTATTAGCAGAGGATCTTCCTGGATGAAGCATTTTTCCTGACTGAAGTGGGATACAGTACAGCTTGATATAGAACCAGTGCAGGGTGTTCTCTGCCAAATTTGTGTTGATTTGCTGCACTTGTAATTTAGAGAAATTTCAGGGCTCATGCAAAGCGATGTTTAGCTTACTTCTGCCAGGTGGATAGTCTATGAATCTGAGAGTGTGCAGAACAGAATTAGGTGGCATTAAAGTGCACAGCTGTAAGCCATGAAAGGCTGCTTGCTGTGCTGGTAGGATCTCCTGCTAAAATCGAGACAAATAGAAGCTTTATCCCTTTGGAAACTCAGGCCTTCTGTGTATACAATGCTGCTACACATCTTTCATACTCCACTCTTTATTTAGTATAGATCCAGCTGTTTTTTTTCACAAAAAAATATTATTATGTAGTCTGCCTCTATATTACTTCTAAATCTAACTTGGTATCTCATGAAGCTTTATTGATAAAACTAATAAATTCTTTTCTATGGCCAAAGACAGTCCTAAATATTTCCCTGGAAATTCTTAGTTTTAAAACTAATCAATAAGCTGCTTTACTATTCTTCAATGGACAACAAGGTGTTGCTCTATACACATAACAATTTCTTTTTAGAATTATGAATTAAAGTTATATTAGTCAAATGATGTCTTCTGCTAGTCAGGAATGTGTAAGATGGAAAAGGGAGGGATTAAATTATATACTGACAGGCCTTGGTGCATGTGTTCTCATGTGCCTTGCAATGACACACATAGCTGATGCTTTTCCCACAGTATCTCTGCCCTAGACAGTGGCACAGGTGGCTACACCTGTGCTAGGATATGCAAGGTCTAATGTCAGTCTCATCCTTCCAGATGCCTCATTTCTGTCTGTTCTCTGGTTCTTCTTAAAGCTGAGTCTCTCATCCTCTGCGGTTCCAGCTATCCTCCCTCCCTTCCCACCTTCACGGCAGCTTTACTTCTTCCTGCATTACCGAATTATTGCCAGGTTGTTGGCATGTGTTCCTGGCCCATTTCAGCCTACAGCTGTCAGAACTGCCTATTTCTTATCAGCTGCAGATGCTACAGTCAATTTAGACTTTACACAATGCATTATAAGTGTGTAGATATAGGAAAATCTACATCTTTCAGTATGGAAATCTTTCCAGTGCTGACAATTTACTTAAGAGTTCCTGCTTATGAACGCCAAAAGAAATAGAAAACAAAAAATGTCTCTTCAAAAAATATGAAGCCCTTGATGAAAAGCCTCTATAACTATGTACTGGAACACAACAGTTATCAAATTTTGCTTGATTTTACTTAAATTTGGCTAAATAACAAGTTGTTCTTGTAATGTTATTCTCAGAAAAAGCTGGATAATTTTATCTGAAGTATTTCTTTAAAATTATGATAACTCAGCTTGAAATGACAGGGTGATACTTTGGCAAAAGCAAGAGTATCTAATAGTGGAAAGAATAGCCTTATAACAAGTTGTACCAACATTGCAACTTGAATTATATTTTCTTATAATCACATATATGCTGAGTGCAGCCCAAATGTTCTGAAAACATGGAGGGATAACAAAAACATCCAAAATTTAACAGCAATAGTTGAAAAGTAGTAAAATGGGAAGAAAAGTAAAATTATTGGAGGTGACTCTCAGAACTGTTTAAAAATTCTTTCTGCCATTTAGTTATTTATCAATGTTGGTTTTGTTATTGTTGTTATGAACATGCTGGGAAAAAAGTCCAAACTAATCTTGCCCTGGAGTGATTATTGCTTTACACTCATAACATTTGGAAAGCCTGTCATGCAAAGTATTGAATGTATATGTGAATGATGATAGTTTTGTGGGTTTTTTTCCCCAGCATGAATGAGAGAGTGTAAATCTGGTCAGTCATATATTTATGCCATGCGTATTTTTTAATTATATGAAAAAAAGCTGTAACTTAAATCATAAGGTAGTGTTAGTGATTCACTTCAGCTGATAGACACAGCTCTAGCAACACTGCAGCAATAACAATTTAAATGCATATTGCTCTGCTCATGAGTATGCTCCAAAAGCAGTAGGCAGTGGAAAAGAAGAACTGAATAAATGAACACTTAGAAAAAAAACAATTTAAAATGATTTTTTTTTTTTTTTTTTTTACTGCACTGTAGCTGTGAGCTCCCCAGGCAGCATATTTGACAGTATGCACTGAGAAGTAAAAGAATTTACAACAGTTCAGACCTGAGCACCTAATCAATAAGACAGCAAACAAGTCCAAGGTAGCTGACTGCAGTACATACCACCTACCTGCGTGTACGATATATGACCTAAATTTAGTAGAGCATATTGCAGTCAGCTGGCTACCACACTCTTTTGCCCTACATAATCACTCAACTGTTGCTGTGTGTTCTCTGTTTATTGGTATAGTCCACTTTAATTTGACTTGTTTTCAGTTTTTGTGCGTACTGCTGAGAGAAAATATTGCCAGCAGTGGAAAAGGAGAATTAGTCATACACCTTCCCACTCCCCCTTGCAGGTGCTGTGCCAATAGCCTACATCAAGGACAGATGTGGGCTGGGGGTCATCTGGGGTCCTGCAAGAAAAGTTCATCTTATTTCCTCTGGACTGGTACAGGGGTATGAAGGAAACCAACTCGCTTCAGATCTTGAAGATAAGGTATCTCAGGCAACGGAAGAAATACCATTTCTGTGCCTTGTATAGAAGATATAATGAATGTGTAACATATTCCTTGCTTTTTTCCATCCTAAACTTTTCTGTAGATTTAGGATGCATCAATACATTCTTTTACAAGACAGTTCTGAGTAAAGCTGAGGTGAGATGATGTGCATAATCCTGCAGCTATCAATGGTGTTAAGTGTGAGACTAAGTGCCACACCAAGCTGAATAAAATTTCTTGGCTCTGCTGCTGCAAAGGGGCAGTCATCTGTATGACCAGAGATGGTTTAAAATATCAAAATGGTAACATTTTAATCATCTCCCAAAAACCACTGTCAGTATATCAAGATAAGGAAGACTCCCTGACACTTCTGGTTCTACTTGCAGGTCCTTGTCTGGCTTTTGCTGTGATAGAGCTGTATCTCCCACTAGTATGCCACCGCGTTTGTCACCATGCTTTACTTCACTTAACCAGCAAGTCCAATCTTCCTGCATCCATGACATTTAGTTTTTGAGCTTGTACTGCTCATCTATTTCCTCCAAGCTCCCTGTTGTTTAGGGCAGCCCTGCTGATGCAGCAGTTATTCCAAAGCCCAGACTTCTAAGTGGACAGTTTGAATCTGCTCACAGTGTCATTTCACGTTAGTGCTGAAAATCTAAGTCAATTACACTTCTTTGGTAGGAACAAAATCAGACCTCATTTCCTTTTTCTAAAATCTTAATATTAGACTTAATATTTCACTGTCTTAAGCTTATGGTCTTAGATTTAATGCCTTTTTTAGCTAAATATTCCCAAAAGCACTTATTTCCAGCTGTGTGCGAAATTAATATCCAAAGCATAAGGAACAACATAGCTGAGTCAATCTCTTAGTTAGAATGGACAAAAGTTAATCACAATAAATGAAGAAAGTATTTACAGTAAAAGGTGCATCTAAGAAAAAGAATTGAGAGTGTATATATGTTAACAAATAATAATAAAACACAAATAAAAAGTCCCACAGGAAACCCAATATATTAAAACAGCTAATTTACAGTCCCTTACCTCTACTCCAGTTAAGACAGATGAACACTAAATAAGTCCATAAAATATATTTTCTAAAATTCATGTTTGCAGTAGCTAACAGAAGTTTGGATAGAGTTTATTTGGACAATTCTAAAATTTAACAGATCTATTTCAAATAAAGGATCTCTCTATACAGCAATAATGTGCTTTAACTTTAGAAAGCACATTAGAAAGTAGCTGCTTTTTTATTAATGATTTTTAATAACCAGTTCTCAGAGCCTTCTACCTTGACTGTAGTCTTGAAGGCATTTTTCTGTTGCATTATGTTTTTCTTAAGCAATTTAAATTACTTAAAAACATCCATTTCTCATGAGGAAAACAAATTCATCAATTTATTTATTGATCTCCTAACTAAACAGGCATTTGTATAACACAATCCCACACAGTTGTCAAATTATAATTGTTTAGTATTATAGAAGAACTATTCAAACAAGATTAGACAGAAAATTATTATGCTGAAAATTATTCATTGATCCTGCCTGTAAGGCATAAAGACATGCATGTGTGTAATATTCATGTCATTACACCTTGCAGGTAGGATCAGAGCTGCCCAGCCTGAGCAAGAAGCTGTCACAAGAGCTGGATCACGGGGAAGGGGACAGAAAGGGTCTCTTGTACATAGTTTTTGTCCAGATTTGAGCAAAGCAGCCTGACAATTGCTGGGAAACAATGATTCATCTGCTAGCTTGGAGAAGGGCTATAAATACTCATGACCTCTGACACTCTGCAGAGATTTTCTAAATAGTGGGAGTGCACATGACTTTTTGAGGTACTGTTTAGGACTGTTATCTGAAATAGCTGCTTTGTTGCTCCCCTTCCCCCTCCAAAGAGGAAATCACTTTTCACACGGCTGCTGTATTTGGAGATTGAGAGCTAAAACAGTGTTATCTTGGGCTTGAAGGCAGAAACCATCTTATTGCTGTAATCCTCTAGCAGTGTAGTCTTCTATCTTTCACACCTGGTCCTAAACCTTGTTTCAAGAGACCTGTATAATTTAACATTTTGATGCAAGAAAAACAGACCCAAAAGCACTTTCTGTTATAGCTTTCTGTCATAGCCTTCTGTAAGTGAGACAGAAAAGAAATTCAAGGTCTTTTATTAACTTCTCACCCTTCTCCTTCTAGAAGTCTGATCAACAATAAATTAATGATATTCAGATACTTGGCACAAGTTGAGGGAGTATCCATGCACACTACTCCCTGAAAAACTGCACACATGAGAGATATCTTAGGGAGGAGATAAAGAGTTGACTATGGAAGATGTTTTCTTTGCTACTTCCTTCTTGGTGCTGCCACAACAGAGCAAAGCAACTGCATTTCTCTCAGCACAGATTGCGGAGTCTGGCTGTGTCTTGACAATACCAAGTTGATGATACTTGTAATGCAATATAAAAATATTGTTCTTGTGTTTTATATTGAAAATCTCCTTAGGAATCATCTGACAAAGAAATGAGCAAAATTATGACAGGACTGAAGGGAAAAAAAGTTTATATGGTTGACATTTAGTTTAAATGAACTCAGAGAAAGAAAAGAAGTCAAGCAAAAAATTCAATACATTTCTCACAGATTGAGACTATCTTTTGAGATCAATACTAAGCATGGATGATAATAAACCATCTGGCCCCTTGCATTTAACAAACCATTTTAGCAGTTGGCACATCCATTGCTTCTCTTTTTTTTACCAAAGTCCGTAACAGTAATTGGGGCCACACCTCAAGATTTCTGTGCTTTCTTTGCAAGATTACAAAAAGCACCTCTATTATTCTCCTTTTAGATAAAGAATGAATCAGAGCAAACTCAAATGCCTAAGCCTTATGAGGTCAGGTAAAACGTTAGAGAAACTCGGAAAAAGTTCTGATCTCCTATGTAACATGTAACGAAGTCTTAACCTTTGTGTATTCTAAATGTGCTGGAAAATAGCATTTTATCTACTCACCCACTTACATGTAGTTCTCTAACACTGTCCAATTAAAAACAATCCAATTAAAAACCATAGCTGGGGTTTGGGAATCTGAGCAGCTTCTCTATCAGGACATTGACCTAGGAACTTACACATTTACCCTCTGTTTCTTGAATAGCTTCATGGAGTTTGAAACAAAGCTCAAATGTGAGCATCAGATCTATATTTCTGGGCACAATGCATGGATTTTCATAAATTATACCATACCCAAATACTTTAAAAAATAAAAAAACAGTTCTGTTTATCCTTATTATGTGTCGTGATATAAACTCAGTAAGATGAAAACCCATAATGTCTATTAAAAGATGGTGTATGTAAACAGCAAAAAAAAATGACATGAAAAAATAACTTAAGAGGAAGATTCCATATTTTCTCTCTCTTTTTCTCTTTTGTATATCTTCTTGTTTCTGCATTTCTCTTTGATCTAGATTATTTGTCTTCAAAATGTTTTTAAGGTTATTCTATTTATTAAACTTGATGTTTAAAACCAGAACATACAATTGTAAATTGATGCTGAAATATAACAGATGTTATTATATTCTTTATATACCATTGCAATTGCAGAGATATATTTTTTAAATCTAGTTATTTTATTTTATATATAAAGAGTGAGGTATGCTTTGATCACTGTCCCAAGTTTAAAAGCAGGATACAGAATACCACATACACATTGCAATACATAGTCTCTTGCTCTTTGCTGAAAGCAGCCCCTTTCTTTTAGTAATACTACAAATACCATTTATACACCTGAACCTACCAGAAGAACAGACCCTGCTGTCAGTCACCCAGATCAGCTTTTTCCCTCTAGGTGCCTCACTCATCTCTAACATTTTTCATCTCTTTTGAGACAAGCTGTGTGTTAACACACCAATCTGATTTAGGCTATAAAATCCCTGGGGCAGTAATTGCTAGTATTCGTGCAGCTGGGACTAAATGACTTTGGCACATTGGGATCTCAACCTAGCTACAGTTTTCAGGGTGATCAGTGTTACCATTCAACAATTACAATTTCTCCTTAGTTGCTATGGAGGGAGTTTGGCATTTCCTAGTGCCTCTTTTGTAGAGAAAATACTAACTTCTCTTGCCTGGTTGTTTCACTTCATGTTTTCCATGTTGCACCTCTGCAAGTTAATGAAGGTCAGAGTTGTATGTGGAGCCGAAGTGAAGAGGGGTGTGGTGGTAGAGGTCAGGATACCAGAATAGACAGCTGGGAGATGCTTAAGGCAATCACTTAAGAGTTTCTGAACACTACAAGGAATGAACAAGCAATGGCTCAGCTAAACTCAATATTCTCTCCTTTCCCTTTTCAGTATAACCACTCCTAAAAGGTCTGGAAAGCTGCTCATATCCAAATTTCTCCAGGTAAGCAGGTCTAGCTCTAGGCAAGCAAAGCTAACATTGCTTTCTGTAATACAGCTATCTGTACTAGAGTGCTTGGATCCTTGTTGCATATCTTGAATTTCACTCAGTACAAAGGGAAAGGATTAATTTGCATGTCAGACTTCTTTCAGCAGGGAGATATTTGTGCTGCATCTTTAACGAATACAGACCCTTTCTGAGTGAAATGGGATAATGTACTAGTTTGAAATCAAACCAGTGAGAGATCGCAAGTCAGAATTATAATTTAATAGGAAAATGATAAAAAGAATAAATGCAATAATATCAAAAACACTGACAGAGTCAGAATACAGCCTGGAACCCTGTTAGGGTGATGGTAGTCGTCCAGATGAGGTGGTCTTGTTGAAGCGTGATCCTCTGGAAGAAAGGGGGTCTGGTCTTCAGCTGAAAGTCCAGCAGTAGCTCCTGTCTTCTGGAAGTCCCGTAGGTAAGGGCTGCTGTGGTGTTCGAATTCTCAGCTTATATCCAGTATGGAATGCTTGGCTCCTCCCTCGGGGAGGAGCATCTCACAATGGGATGGTGAGTCATGAGATAAGGCCTTGATGAGCCATTAACAGAAAACAGTCCAGGAGGAAGTTATCTCTGAGTCATGCAGCAAGGCAGTGGTGGGCCCATTAACAGGGGACAATACAGGGGGAAGTTATCTATGAGTCATGGGGCAGGGCATTGATGGGCCCATTAACAGAAGGTAGCCCGGGGTGGGGGGGGAAGCAGGGAGCACTGCCTCACCTGGTTTCAACAGTACATGAGGATGGTGATAGAATATACTGCAACCCAGGACATAATCCACCCCTTATTCTATTACCATCTACATAATTCCAAATCAGTACCTTCCTTAAACTCCACACACACACACACACATATATATATATATATACAATGGAACCTTACACACAGTTCTTACTTAAAATGAGGTCTCCTTGTGGCACACATCGGGTTTCCCCATCTTTCCGCATTACTCACCAAGTGCAACCAGGTCTTTGAGCGAAGACAATCCCACGGATAGGTTTGCTCTTGCCTGAGGTGGGATTAATCTAAACAGTCTTTCTTAACATACCTCTCATGTGTACCACAGGGACTTTATCTCCATCCACCGTGTGCAAGGGTTCAGACTGGGCAGGACCAGCTCGATTGATGGATCCTCTGGTGTTAACCATCCAGGTGGCTTTTGCTAAGTTCACTTCCCAATTTTTGAAGGTTCTTCCACCAAGTGCTTTTAGGGTAGTCTTGAGTAGTCCATTGCACCGTTCAACTTTCTCAGCAGCTGGTGCATGATAAGGGATATGATAGATCCATTCAATTCTATGTTCTCTGGCTCAAGTACTTACGAGGCTGTTCTTGAAATGCGTCCCGTTGTCTGACTCGATTCTCTCAGGGGTGCCATGTCTCCAAAGGACTTGCTTTTCCAGGCCCAAGATGGTGTTCCGGGCAGTAGCATGAGGCACAGGGTATGTCTCCAGCCATCCAGTGGTTGCTTCCACCATGGTCAACACGTAGCGCTTGCCTTGGCGGGTTTGGGGAAGGGTGATGTAGTCAATTTGCCAGGCTTCTCCATACCTGTACTTGGACTATCTTCTACCGTACTACAGAGGCTTCACCCGCTTGGCCTGTTTGATTGCAGCGCAGGTCTCGCAGTTGTGGATAACCTGTGAGATGCTGTCCATAGTAAGGTCCACCCCTCGCTCACGAGCTCATCGGTACGTTGCATCTCGTCCCTGATGACCAGAGGCATCATGGGCCCAACGAGCTAAAAATAATTCTCCCTTGTGCTGCCAGTCCAGATCTACCTGTGATATTTTCACCTTGGCAGCTCGATCCACCTGCTCATTGTTACGGTGCTCTTCATTAGCCCGACTTTTGGGTACATGAGCATCCACGTGTCGAACTTTTACAATCAGCTTCTCCACTCGAGCGGCGATGTCTTGCCAAATCTCAGCGGCCCAGATGGGTTTCCCTCTGCGCTGCCAGTTGGCTTTTCTCCAGCGATCCAGCCATCCCCACAGAGCATTAGCTACCATCCAGGAGTCAGTGTAGAGATAGAGCCTCGGCCACTTCTCTCTTTCAGCAATATCTAAAGCCAGCTGGACAGCTTTAAGTTCTGCGACCTGACTCGATCCACCCTCTCCCTCGGTAGCTTGTGCAACTCGTCGTGTGGGGCTCCATACAGCAGCTTTCTATTTCCGGTTAGTGCTTACAATTCGGCAGGAACCATCGGTGAAGAGGGCATATCGTCTTTCACTCTCCGGTAGCTCATTATATGGTGGGGCTTCCTCAGCACGTGTCACTTGCTCTTCTTCTTCAGAAGATAATCCAAAAGTCTCACTTTCAGGCCAGTTTGTTATAATTTCCAGAATCTCAGGGCGGTTCAGGTTTCCAATACGGGCACGCTGTGTAATGAGGGCAATCCATTTGTTTCAAGTAGCATCGGTGGCATGATGCGTGGAAGGAATCTTTCTCTTGAACATCCACCCCAGCACCGGCAGTCGGGGTGCCAGAAGCAGCTGCGCTTCAGTACTAATGACCTCTGAGGCAGCTTGGACTCCTTCATAGGCGGCCAAAATTTCTTTCTCTGTTGGGGTGTAGTTGGCCTCGGATCTTCTGTAGCTTCGGCTCTAGAATCTCAGTGGTCGACCCCGAGTCTCACCAGGCACTTTCTGCTAAAGGCTCCAGGACAGACCATTGTTCCCGGCTGCAGAGTAGAGCACGTTTTTCACTTCTGGCCCCGTTCTGACTGGACTAAGGGCTACCGCATGAGCGATTTCCTGCTTGATCTGGGCGAAAGCTTGTTGCTGTTCAGGGCCCCAATGGAAATTGTTCTTCTTGCGGGTAATCAGGTAGAGAGGGCTCACAATCTGGCTATATTCAGGAATGTGCATTCTCCAAAAGCCTATGGCACCTAGGAAAGCTTGTGTTTCTTTCTTGTTGGTCGGTGGAGACATCGCAGTGATCTTATTGATGACTTCAGTGGGAATCTGACGCCGTCTATCTTGCTACTTTACCCCCAGGAACTGGATCTCTCGGGCAGGTCCCTTGACTTTGCTCCTCTTGATGGCAAAACCAGCCTTCAGGAGAATCTGGATGATCTTCTGTCCTTTCTCAAATACTTCTGCTGCCGTGTTCTCTCACACAATGATGTCATCAATGTACTGCAGGTGTTCTGGAGCCTCACCCTTTTCTAGCACAGTCTGGATCAGTCCATGGCAGATAGTAGGACTGTGCTTCCACCCCTGGGGCAATCGGTTCCAGGTATACTGCACACCCCTCCAGGTGAAGGCAAACTGAGGCTTGCACTCTGCTGCCAGAGGAATGGAGAAAAACGCATTTGCAATATCAATGGTCACGTACCACTTTGCTGCCTTGGATTCCAGCTCATACTGAAGCTCCAGCATGTCTGGTACGGCTGCACTCAGTGGTGGCGTGACTTCATTCAGTTCACGGTAATCCACCGTCAGTCTCCATTCTCCACTGGACTTACGCACTGGCCATATGGGGCTGTTAAAGGGTGAACGAGCCTTGCTGACCACCTCTTGGCTCTCCAGCTCACGAATCATCGTATGGATGGGGATCACAGAGTCTCTGTCGGTGCGGTATTGCCGACGGTGCACTGTTGCTCTGGTAATTGGTACCTGTTGTTCTTCAACTCTCAGTAGTCCCACAGCAGAAGGGCTGTCTGAGAGACCAGGCAAGGTACTCAGTTGTCTGATGCCTTCTGTCTCTAGAGCAGCTATCCCAAAAGCTCAGCGATAACCTTTTGGGTCTTTGAAGTACCCGTTCCTGAGGTAATCTATGCCGAGGATGCATGGGGCCTCTGGACCAGTCACAATGGGGTGTTTCTGCCACTCATTCCCAGTTAAACTCACTTCAGCTTCTAGTACCGTGAGCTCCTGGGATCCCCCTGTCACCCCAGAAATAGAAATGGGTTCCGCTCCCACATACCTTGATGGCATTAGAGTGCATTGAGCGCCGGTATCAACTAAAGCTGTATATCTTTGTGGGTCAGATGTGCCAGGCCATCGGATCCACACTGTCCAATAGATCTGGTTGTCTCTCTCCTCTACCTGGCTAGAGGCAGGGACCCTCTAATCCTGGTCATGGTGCACGTTGCTCTCCTCCGGTGAATATGCTCTTGATGTCCCTTCAAGAGGATCACTCATATCATCATTTCTATACCTTCTGATGTTCTGGCCACGAGAGACCGGAGCGGCGCTGGCTCTAGATGAGCTCCTTGTGGTAGTTGTCCCTCTTTTTAGTTCACGTACCCGGGCTGCTAAGGAGGAGGTGGGTTTTCCATCCCACTTCCTCATGTCTTCTCCATGCTCCTGGAGAAAAAACCAGAGGTTACCTCGTGGAGTGTATCCTTTTTCCCTGGCTGGGGAATGCCTACTCCTAATAGCAGAGACTCTTGTTGGTTCTGGGGAGACGTGGTAAATTTCTTCCTTAAGTTCTTTTTTTAGTTTCTGATGGCCCTCTTCAATCAAGCTCCGGACTTGCTCAGCCAGCCTTGTTTCCACAGATGAGACATGGGTGCGAAACGGGGCAGTGACAGTGTCCTCGTAGATTCTTAGTTTATTGGCCAGGACACCCACCCTGTCCTCACCTTCCCTCCATTGCAGTGTTGCCAGGTAACGGGAGTACATCTCTGGTCCAAGCCGTGCAAATCTCAGCCACATCTGTGACGTGCACTGGACACCATCTGGGCTCTTAGGAAATCTCTCATCTTCTGCAAAAATGATCTCCAGCACAGCCAACTCCCTCAGGCATCGGATACCCTGTTCCATTGTGCTCTATTTTCCCTGGTGCACCTGGAGGTCTTCTTTGCAGAGGTATCTGTCCCTTACACTTGTCAGCAGTCGCCTCCAGAGGCTGAGAGTTTCTTGGGTTCTCCCAATCCCCTGGTCAATGACCACATCCCGGGACAGCGATCCCAGTTGCCTGGCCTCACTTCCATCCAGGATGGTGTCGTTTGCTGCAGCGTCCCAGATGCGGAGCAGCCAGGTTAGGATGGACTCGTTCGTCTGGCGGGTGAATTCCCTCCGCAGGTCACGCAGCTCACCTAGGGATAGAGAGCGAGTGATAATCTCTGGTTCTGTCTCCTCCGCTGCGTGTGAAGGTCCTGCCTCACCCTCATCAGTCACTATGCGGACTGATTTGCTTTTTGATTTCTTTTTCTGAATGGGGGCAACTTCTACCGGTTTAGGCTGCTCTGGTTCGGTGACTGTTTGTGTGGAGGTGCTCATGGCCCTTTTGGTTCCTTTCTCCTCTGTGGTAGTCTGCGTAGACATGGACGCTGTTGTTTTGCTCTTGGTTCCTTTCTCCTCTGTGGCAGTCTGAGTGGACACGGATGCTGTTGCTTTGCTCTTGGTTTCTTTCTCCTCTGTGGCAGTCTGCGTAGACACGGACGCTGTGGCTTTGCTCTTGGTTCTTTTCTCCTCTGTGGCAGTCTGTGTGGTCATGGATGCTGTTGCTCTGCTCTTGGTTCTTTTCTCTTCCTCCTCAAGAAGACGCTGTACCACACCAAACAGTGCTTTGTTTCTAAGCATGGTGTACATGGTGCAGGCCATGCAGAGAAAACAAAACAGCAAGACTAGGCTGTCCTTGGCATCCAGAGAGAACTCAATATTTTTAAAAACTGCTGTGCCTGACCTGAAAGGCTGGAAGAAACCACTCTCCACTCTTCCCACCAAGGGCAGGGTGCGATTGTTGAGAAGGTCCCAGATGTAGCAGCCCAGACTAGGACAAGCAAACAAAATTGAGTATATATTCCGAATGGTATTCATTGCCTCACAGGTTATCATGCCATAAGCATAATAAACCAATAAAGCAATTCTCATACCATTCCCTGGTCTCAACAGGAGCAATACAACAGGCAAGTAGTTCCCCATGTGAGGGAAAATATAGAGAGCAAGATACAGTACCCATATAGACAAGCCAACCACCATGGCGGATAGGTTTCTGTTAATATGAAATTGCAATTCTGACTTTCTCTCAGGTTAATGCCCCACGTTGGGCGCCAAAATATGTACTAGTTTGAAATCAAACCAGTGAGAGATCGCAAGTCAGAATTATAATTTAATAGGAAAATGATAAAAAGAATAAATGCAATAATATCAAAAACACTGACAGAGTCAGAATACAGCCTGGAACCCTGTTAGGGTGATGGTAGTCGTCCAGATGAGGTGGTCTTGTTGAAGCGTGATCCTCTGGAAGAAAGGGGGTCTGGTCTTCAGCTGAAAGTCCAGCAGTAGCTCCTGTCTTCTGGAAGTCCCGTAGGTAAGGGCTGCTGTGGTGTTCAAATTCTCAGCTTATATCCAGTATGGAATGCTTGGCTCCTCCCTCGGGGAGGAGCATCTCACAATGGGATGGTGAGTCATGAGATAAGGCCTTGATGAGCCATTAACAGAAAACAGTCCAGGAGGAAGTTATCTCTGAGTCATGCAGCAAGGCAGTGGTGGGCCCATTAACAGGGGACAATACAGGGGGAAGTTATCTATGAGTCATGGGGCAGGGCATTGATGGGCCCATTAACAGAAGGTAGCCCGGGGTGGGGGGGGAAGCAGGGAGCACTGCCTCACCTGGTTTCAACAGTACATGAGGATGGTGATAGAATATACTGCAACCCAGGACAGATAAACACAGCTGTAGCCCTCCATTTTTATTGTGTTTAAGGGTTGATGATTCTCATAAGAGTTCTATGAATTTAGGCATATTTAGTAGGACACTGTTTTTGTTGAGGATTTTTTTATTTGTGGGACTTTCTCAAGCTATAAAGTCCTGTACTCATGTGAGTGCCTGTCTTCACTGAAAAAAACAAAACAATCCAAGCCTCTCACAAGTCCTGTCAGAAGACTGGACCAAACACATTTTGCTTAAAATCCAAGAGAATGTAATAAAGATTTCTAAATGCTATTTCTTATTGATGGCTTTAAGTCAGTTTTTAAGAATTTTGAGGATCTGACTTATGTGATTTTGAGTTGCCATTAGTATTTGTCAAATTTGCATCCTTGATATATTAAAATTTCTGGGCCTAGTGCTACTACAGGCAATGGAAAGTATTCATTTTCCCTTCTGTCATATGCCTGCACGTAAGCTGGGTCATGATGCCTTGCTTATGATTAATGCTAAAAGATTAAAGGGTGATCTCTGTGGGTAAGGTCAATGCCAAAAACATATTTATTCTAGAAGTAGACACTGCAGTTGAACAGGAAGGGTAGGCAGAGCCTTTGGAAATCTTTCAGATGTATTTACAAAACACTTACTGGTATCAGCAGTGATGGAGGAGGAGTGTTCACAAAAACCACTAAACATTCACACTAGTATCTTCTAATATACATCTAATGTTTTCTCTAAGTATCAACAAATTCCTCTATAATATATCAGTTTTTTGAGGTTTTTGCTTAAAGCACTTGCTAGTCTCTATTCTTGATTGGATTGGACTTTTAACAGAACTTGCAAGTTTTACTTAAAACTAGTATTTTATACTTACTACTTGATATGTTTGATATACTTACTACTTGGTCTGTTTAAAAGAACAGTTTCAAATTTTTTTTTTTACAATATTTCTTATTCTTTTCCTTCATCTATTTAAGGATGCATTCAAAATTTTATTCAGTCCCATATCGTCAGGTACTTAACCTAATCAAAGTCTGTACTTATATGCATTTGGAGTCACTTTATTAATAAGGGAGGCAATGAAGCACATCTGACTGTCTGAGGGTGAGACTGAAAAACTAAACTGTTTATATTCATTCTTAATTAGACATAGAAATAAATATTTTCATTCTTTTTTGCCCTTCACTGGTTCTTTTGTCTTTTCCACCACATGGGCCATCTTGCTGACTCATCTGTGTAGCTACCCTTTACTGCTGCGTATTCTGTTCCTAATTGCCGTTTCCCAATCTTCAGTAATAATGTGTAATGAGCAAAGAATAACTTCATTAATTTAGATTAACCAAAGTCCAGATCAATTAGAAGACTGTAACAAGACTGTAAGGCTGTCTTGTTCTTCCATCACCCATGGCTAGCACCGAACAACAGAAAAGACCGCACTGCTGTTTTCAAGGCAAGGGTGGTCCTCTGTGGTTTATATAACTGCTTGAATTGAGTGATCATCTCTGTGCACACTTCTCAGTAACCTCACTTCACCACCCACCCTGTTACTCTTCTCTAGGGCTAGCATGTTAATAATTCCCTTATCACAGAGAGCAAAACCCTTGTAACTTCAGATGCTCTCTGGGTGAATGTTATAGCAAAAACAGTGAAGGGGCAAGTTGAAGAGAAGTGTTGTGGTGTTCCAGAAAGGAGCTTTACTCCCCACATTCCACGTTTTGTAAATGGCAGAAAGGACAGTTAAGGATTTATGTAAATATAATTTCAAATCTCCAGGAAGGGAGATAGGGCAGATGGAAAGGAAAATCAAAGAGAATCTGATGGTGGTTATTGATAAAGTAATTCTACCTGAATTTCAAACTTTGTGTCTGCACAGAGTCCACTAGCTGGTTGTATGATGCTACTGGGAAAAACTCCTTGGTCAAAATGCAAGGCAGAGCAAATCAGAAAAGTTTGCATGAGAGGAACAAGGAAGAAGATCAAACCAGGGTTTTGGTTTTTTTTTTTGTTTTTTTTGTTTTTTTTTTACTTCTAACAAAAACGATATGGTCATATGGTCATACTGTAGCTGGAGATATATCTGGCTGATCAGTTTTCAGATACTGGCATAAGCTATGAGTCTTGCTGCAACAAAGTCCAGACATATAGATCCCTGCCCTGCTGTGCCTCCTTCTAATGGCTCTGAGCTGTATTCAGAACAGGAAAGTTAATGATCCTTTTGAGAGATGGGTACACTACTTTTTCAGAGACTTTTATGCGTCCGAGCACCTTTCAGCTCACAAATAATCAAATCATGATGCATTTACTAATAATAAATTGAATGTTCTACATGCGTTCAGTTTTTGTAGGTAAATGTTTCACAGAAATTCTTATTGTTAATGTAGGTAGACCTAAAGAGTTTGACATAGAAAATGGTGAAATAATGTATGTCATTCACCACAGAATACAAATTTAACAGCAGAAACCCACATTAAAGCGATATGGCAGATAAAGATATTCAAATGGTTACATCTAAGGAAAACATGTCCCTAATATGATCCCACTGTTTGGGGTCTAAGTATTGTGGAATCAGTATCATTGGTCCAGCTCCAGGACTTGGGGAGCAGTATGAACTTGATCCATGTTTTCTTACATGCAAAGATAGGAGCCTCTGCAGAACCATGCAGTGCATTGTGTCCATGAGGCAATACTGTCCTAGTACATGTTTGACTATATTTGCAAAATCCTCCCTGCAAAGGTGGCTGGATAGCGTGGCACCCAGTGATATAGTCGGCATTCCCAGCTGGGATGCATCCATGCTCACAATGCACGTATCTGGGACTGTCCATTTAAAACCTGGATGTGCAGTCCCAGAGAGAAACTACAGAAAATTAATAATAGAGAAATTATATCTCTGCACTGGGAAGGGAAATATTTTCTTGTTCATTAAAATCTGTGACTAGATTTTTCAAGCTGTATTTGTAGAACTTGTGATTGTAATTTACTAAAAATTAGTTTATTCTACTCTTTATTTTCTTCTCTGTATTTTTATCTTTTTCTCTCCAATATATAAATTAACTGACTTGTAAACTGTATGCAGCCTTTTATACTCCTTAATGAAAAACACTATGTTTAAATCAATGTAGTAATGCTTCCTCCTCCACCAAAGTAAACTTGCCAATTTCTTTGGCTCTAAAATTCTCATTTTATTAAGACTGCTTTCTGTATCAACTGGAAAGTTTTGATCTCACTTAAAGCATCTTCATTAATGTCCTTCAACTGAAGACCACTGCTGGTAAAATCTATGTTTAATCCCTCATCGTTACATCGTAATATTTTATTGCATATACATATGCAATATTTAGTGGGGTTTTTCCTAGAGAAAAGATATTAACTATTCAGTAAGTATATGGAGTCTGAAGTGTAATAGGCAGCCTTATTCCTTGATCTCAGTGTATACTTTAACATTGTTGCAAGCTACAAACAATTTTGGAAAGCTTGTCATAGAAGGAGTACATCCATTTTCTTGACCCCAACTCATTTGCTTTTTACCTTCTGCAGCATTAAAGACATTTTAGACTTGTTTGTAAAAATCTAGGGAATAAATTCACTATCTGTGAAGCCTGAAGGTCTGGATGAACAAATCATAAATCAAATGCTAGCACATCATAAAACTTGGCATGCTCAAAGCTAAAATTGTTGACGCTACACTAACAGTAATTCTTAGAAAGAAAACTACTAGATTATAGAGTTGTAGAATGTCCTGAGTTGGAAGGGACCCACAAAGATCACCCAGTCCTGGCCCTGCACATCACCATCCCCAAGAGCCACCCCATGTGCCTCAGAGCATTGTCCAAACATTTCTCGAACTCTGTCAGGCTGGTGCTGTGGCCACTTCCCCGGGGAGCCTGTTCCACTGCCCAGCCACCCTCTGGGTGAAGAACCTTTTCCCAATATCCAACCTAATTAATTCCCCTACTCAGCTTCATGCCATTTCTTGAAGCCTGTCACTGGTCATCACAGAGAAGACATCAGTGCCTGCCCCTCCACTTTCTCTCGTGAGGAAGCAGTAGACTGTGATGAGATCTCCCCTCAGCCTCCTTCTCTTTGGGCTGAACAAACCAAACTGACTTCAGACTCTCCTCATATGACCTCCTCAGGAGCTTTCACTGCCTTGGTGAAGGAAGATGGATGAAAAGAGAGAAAAGGAATGAAATCAGATCTTTTGGAATATGAATAAAGTACAGTATGGTATTTCTAAATGTTAATTTAAAGTTTTACAATCAATGGGAAAAAAACACAACAAAATTCTATCTTCATGTACAGAAACAAAGTTCATTAAAGACAGCAGGATGGCTAAGGATAAGGCCATGTATAAGTAGTTTGCTGGGTGATTGCAATTTGCCTTCCAAAGATCTTTCCAAGGCTAATTATAAGACCCAGATTGAAAAAAGGGGCTTTACTCCTTGTGATGAGTGTTGTGTTTGAGGGTGGGGAGGTGATTTTTATTTTCATTATAATTATTAATTTTATTTCTACTACTATTGTTATTAAGAGTTACGGAAGCTAACCATTTGTATCACATCCCTGAGCCCAGGGCCAGTCATTCACTAGATGAACACAAAACTCAAGTGTGAAGACTGTAAAAATGTTGGCAGTCAAGAGCTGGCAGGACTTTACATCCACTTTGCACTATGGGAACAGACAAAAGGCAACAGATATTTGAGTCATTTGTGTTTCATAATATCTTCTGATCTATGCCTTAATATTAAGAAGCTGCATTAGGAAATGGCAATCTCGTTAATGCAAGAAGAAAGACAATTAGTTTGAAAAAAACATGAGTCCTTTAAATTTATTACAGTGGAAATTACATGTGCATTATCAAAGATCAGCAGAAAATTCCTAAGAACAGGAATAGTTTAAGTAAAACTTCAGAATAGGAAATAGGTATAGAAACATTTCCTGTGGGTGGCTATGCTAAAATGAACTAAATTATCATTCTGTCCAAACTTTCTTGTACTCAGTAATTTGCCACTCTTGTTTCCAGCAATTTACTAAGTGCATGAAGGGGGAAGAATTAAAAAAGAAGATTTAATTAGGAATTCCTTAGAAACACAACAAGCTTCAGACACCTCATACTTAAAATGTGGAAGTTAATAGGAGACTTGCAGCTTCCAAATCCATAATTATGTCCCACAGCTAATTGTTTGGCACAATTATGTCTCTGAACAGTGTTCTGTTACCAAGAGAGATCTTGGAAAAGTCAGGAAAATCAGATGGGCTTACTTGCCAAATAACAATTGCTCCAATCTTAAAAACAAGTAAACAAACAAACAAAACCAGTTTGAAATAACTTTCACTGAAAAAGCCCTTGTTCATTTTCTGGCCATTTTTTTCTGGGACTGGATTGATAACCTTGGAGGATTGCAGAAAAAAGAGATTGACGGTGATGAAGGTTTAAACATCCCAGAAGAGGCTGGACAGGAAGGTAGTTTCTTTAAAAATTTCTTACTTTGTTTTTCAGACACTTGCAAGAAAAAGTGTTATCAAAGAGATCCCCAAGAGCTGAGGCATTGCTAAAAAAAAGATTTTATCCGGCCCTCTGGAAACCATTTGTTTCAACATTCAAATCTCAGGCCTGTATGTTGCTCTCATGAATATTGAGACTGTGATAGATTATTATTAAAGTAGTGCTCAGAGTGACAGGGAGATAAATCTCTCCCCTCTCTTTCCAAAAGCTCATTTTACACTTTTTGGTGCACAAGCCTGGCATGGTGGCATTGTACATGTTTCACTCTTGGACAGTCTCACGCAGTGTCTTAGTCAATGGCATTAGTAAACAAAGTGTAATTTCAGCCAGAGACAAAGATTAAAACTAAATAATATGAGTTGTCCCTGTTAGGAATTGTCTCCAGTGGTCATTTAGGTTGATCCTTTTGAACTTATAGCAGATAAATATTCTTTGGGATATGTGGAGACCTGTTAAGAGAGCTGTTTCATGTAACACAGCAGAACTAAACCACCATGCTCAACAACATGTACAGTTGTCACTGAAATAGAAAATATGCTTCTTGTATAATGCTTTAAAGGCATTACTAAAGTAATAGTTGAAGTCTGATTGCCTTAAACAGTTTATTAGTTCTTGAGAATTATTTAACACCAGTAAAAAGGAATGAAGGAAATTGTGACAAAGAATATAGAGACCCTGTTTAGAAAATTCAAACTTCTATCCAAACACATACACAAAAAGGTGAAAAGGAAAGTTCCCTGTGGTTTACTGAAGAATTCATAGGAAGAAGCCTCAGTACAACAGAAGTTTCAAGATAAAACATTCATCTCAATGTTTGGGATGTGACAGAAAAAAAAAAATCAGTGTTGTTGAGAAGAGTCATGTTGTGGTAATTAAATTTCCCAGGATAACAAGAAGACTATGAGAAGTAACTTGATGGATTAAGCTAATACTGCCTCTAGTATAGGATTTGTTTCCTGATAAAAAAATTTTCTTGGTAAAAGCTTGACATTTTCTGTTATCCACCCTTCTCATTCCCTAGGATGTACTGACACTGAATTAAGGATATTGGAGGTCACATTCCTGCTTGTTTTCTAATACATATGATTTGAAATTTTAACCTGATGAAACCATCTGCTATCATCAGTCTCCTGTAGTGAAAAGTTCCTAAAGTTTACCACCCACTGTGTAAAGTACTTTTAAATACTTCAAACTGATTCCAGAACCATCCAGAGTCCCCAGGTGTCTGTATTGTGGGAATTGGTGAACCATGGATCTGCATTCTGCTTACCATTACCTGCATGATTTGCCTTCCCTCAGACTTCTCTGCTCCAAACTAAGTAGTCAAAACTTTCTAATCTTTTTTTTTTTTCCAACACGTCTTCTGTATGCCTTGGATTATTTTCATGTTTCCTCTTACATCTCTTACATCTCTTAGTACCTCTTACATCTCTCCTGAGATGTAGAGACCAGAACTGCAAAGACTCAAGGTGTGACTTTATGACAGAGGGACAGCATCTTTGTTTCCCCAGCACTCTCAATCTTCTGTTTTCTAAAATGGAGATATAGAATATAATTTACTGTAATTTTGCCACACAATTAGAGAAAAGATTGTCATCTTGTCTCAAAAGCCACTGCTGAATTGTCTTCTTAAAAGAGTACCCAAACTTTTTAATTCAAAACTAAAAATGACATATCCAAGGAAACTCCACACACAACTCCACACAGATTTAGAACACTTCTCTGGGGTCCAAACTGTTTTTTCTCTTCATGCTGCCTGAATAAATAGGTTTTGTACAAAGTGTGAGTATAAAGCAGATAAAATGTAAAAAGTCTTCCTGAGCCCAGAGGCAGGCTGTGGATTAGCTTTGTAGCCAATCACAGGTTCTGCTGGGAACAACCAGGCTGGAACGATGGCCAAGGGCTGTTACACATACTCCTTACACAATGGCTTTGGTACATGAAATCAAACACTGTTCTTTAGAAACATTTCTTACAACACACACACTCTCAAATCAAATAAAGCCACAAGTCAACGGACAACAATACTAATCTTTTGCCTGTGGGAGCTCGATGCATCTATGGTTTTTCAATGAGTGAACACACAGCCAGACAACTACCTCATTTTGAATGGAGGATAAAAGAAAAAAAAAGTAAATTAAAAAAAAGGAAGGAAATAAAAGAGAAAAAATAAGTTGGAGGGGAGGGAGCAAGAAAGAGAACTTAGCCTTTGATGTGATTATTACATTTTGGCAAACTTTCCTGGAAATGTGAGTGAGGAACCATTCTTCACTCTGTACTGGCCAGGTGAAAATGCAGTTGCTCTGCTCAAGCATAGACTCGTTTCTTCACATTATTCAAGGTGATCAGAAAGAGAAAAACAGACAAAATTAGGATTTACCTGATCCATTCCAGCCATGCAGGGAGAAAGGTGTGCTGCTATTACACTCTGATATGGAGTAACTTTGGGCTTTCCCCTCACTGATATTCTAGAGGCATTTGTGCTTTTTAAAGACACAACATGTTCTAGAATGGAGGGCAGAACGAGGAGTAGGGTCACTCTGTCCTCACAGCCCCACTGCAAGACATAAACCATCTGTGAACCATTTATCCATCTCCAAAAGTGTGGAAAAACTGAAAACATACTCATATACAGGCTACTATTTTCTCATCCTTGTTAAGGGTGCCTAGTTAAAAGGAGCCTAGTTAAAAGGAAGGTGTGTATCTAATTGATCTCACTGGAAAAGAGATTACACAGACAAAATCAGTTGCTTCTAGATGTGTCAACACTCTCTGCATGTTAATATTTTAATGTCTCATTTTCATAAGAGAAGGATGTGCAGTATGCTTTCTCATCTCCCACAGACTCAAATCCTCTCCTACATTGATGCCCTCCCCATAAATTAATATTTCTGTCAATGCAGTAGCATGAATCATTATAATATAAATATAGGTAACAAAGTTAAATTCATAGAAGGCAGAAGCAGTAAATTTTATTTTATGACTGACCTAAGGACTTTGGTCATCACCCAGGGAAGAAAGATGTGAAAGTAGTGCTGAGCATAAAAAAGACCAAAAAAAAAAAAAAAAAAAGATTTGACAAAATCCAAATATTAGTATTATCAACAAACCCTATGATTTTAAAATGGGGAACAAAAGCATATTAATTTTCCAAAATTCTCTCTTCATTTGTTGACACATATGTTGTACTGCTGCATTGTGCTAACCATCCATATGGCTCTGGTCACAGTAAAGTTTCCTTACCAGCACCTTTAGTCCCATCAGAATGCATCTTCTCCAAAAAAAAAAATTGATTTAAGTAACATGTCCCATTCTATAATTATGCCTTTACTTACAGTAATGTGGGTGAATGAGGGTGATTTCTAACAAAATAATGATACTTGCATCTTTTGAATATCAATGGCATTTTAAAAAAATGAAGTTTGGAATTCAGATAGTAATTAGAAGTCTAATTATGCGGTTGCCATGTCTCTACACTGGATAGTTTTCTGATAGTATATAGTCTGTGATTAATAGGGGCATAAATAAGGAAATTACCCATTTTTTAAACCAAATATTTTCTTTATCTGTGGTGGGGAACCCTCCCCCCATTTCTGGAGCTGCACAATGATCTCAGAAATGCTCATTAGTCCTCACCTTGATGAACAGCACCTGGGCTAAGCTCCTCCTGAGCTTATCACAAACACTGCCTGCTCCCAGGAACTTATACTGTCTAACAAGCTCCTACTTTTTAATGAACAGCCTTGGAAACTTATTTTTCCTGCCTGCATAACAACCCAAGCGGAACAACATTTTTGTTATTGAACTTTAAAAGAAAGTTACTGACCTAAATTTTAGCCAGGATGGAAAACTACTGTGGCTAAAGGCAACTTTGATTTGGGTTTGCATGGCCAGGTGGACCTCTGCATCCCTGTGGTCTTCCTTGGGGTGCAGGGCACAGCTTCCACACCACAGTTGGCACCACAGGCTGCAGAGGAATCCCAGCTTGGAGCATCTCCTCTCCCTCCTTCCCCACTGGCCTTGGTGTCTGCAGAGTTGTTCTTCTCACACATTCTCACCCTGCTTCACTGGCCACAATTACATGTGTGCTATAATTTCTTTTTTTTTTCCTTCTTAAATACACAGAGGCATTACCACCCTTTATGATGGAAAGTGTATAACAGCATCAGTAAAAATAAATGCAGCAATTACAGAAAGTAATCTTTGGGGTAATACATATTTTTGAGTAATTGTTAGTATCCTAATACATCAACATATTTCGAATTACATGTTACGTGTCTCAATTTAAAGAAGAAGAAAAAGGAAGAGAAAAAGGCTTCTTTTTATAAAGGTAAATTGTGTGATCTTTCTGTCACTTAAGATTCCAGTACTAGATAGTAGACACTCATGTAACACCGGTAATATGAAGTAGTGTGACTAAGGAAATTGGCTGATGTCATTCTGAGAAGATCAGCTTATTTCAGAGCAAGAACATCTGGGTTTTTTCTAGTTTACATGATATCACCCTGAACACAACATGAATATAACTTACAAATGTATTTACACATTTTCATATAACTTTAAAGTTATATTTTAAGTTATATTTAGTTTATTGATTAAAGAAGGAAAACTAGTTCTTGAGATAAAAAGGATAAATCTGTTATATTGTAAGTAACAGGACATTTTTTTTTTAAGAAAAAAACCCAAACATGGATATAAGTATTTCTCATTGCCTACAATCTAAAGAGAGCTTGTGAGAGGAGCATTCTATTACCTATCTATTTAAATTTGTTTCCCAAACATGGGAAGAGTGATATTTCACCATCTGCCACTGAGTAGCTCACATCAAAGCCTTGTTCATTATCCTTAGCCTGTTACATTGCAAGAATTCATAGAGCAACAGTTAAACAGTATCAGCAGAAACCAGAATTCCTTTTAAAATACTGGGAAAATTTCACATATCTTCAGTTCATAGAAAGGACTTTGATTAAGTGTGACATTGGTGTTTAGAGATGATGCAAACTTTGGGTCTGGCCAATATGGCCAGCAGATGATTTCCAGTGATTACACTGGGTTTTCAGCTGGTGGCTGCCAGATTCTCCACAGCTGAATTGTACCAAAGTATTACATTCAGCTTTCACTAAAGTTCCTTTACCTTTCATTTACTTCATGAAAAATACCTAACAGTGTTGTCTGCAAATGCCAGAAATCAATAAATTAGGTTGCAGACTGCTTGAAACTGCCTTTTGTTCACAAAGTGCAAGCTTGGCCCTGTAGCACTTTGTTGCCAGCTATAAGGGTGCAGATATTTTGGATGGACTCCAAGCAATAGGCTGAAAGCTGTGACATACTTTCAGTGACTGAGTAGGAAAACACAACAGCCACAAGCCCATCATTGCTTTCTTTTATTGGGTATCAACTGGTATGGCATTTTCTCAGTCCTGAGATGTTCCCCACTAAATTCTGCAGGGCTGTAGTCAGGCAGTCAGTGTAGGATACAGCATTTCAGTAAACATCTAAGAGCAGGTATCATAGCCCAGGCAAAGCAAGCCTATGGTATTGGCATACATGTGTTTTCAGATTGAGAGCTAGAAATGACAGGGGGATCACCCAAGAGTTCCTTGTTTAAGGTGTTAAGGTGTAAAATGTTTTACTCTTGCTAAAATAACCAGTGAGAAAGGATAGGCACTAAAATAACTTTGCAAACCTGGACCTCAGTGCCTTTTAGCAATGCTCTTTGAAATGGATGGAAAGGGGTGGAAAAGACCACAACACGAAGCAATCTCAGATGGTCTAAGTGATCAGTGCTAAACTACTATCAATTCTTACTAACACTGAAAGAAAATCTGATTCTTTGAACATGAACTGAGTCTTTCATTAAACAGAGTAATAATGAAAGAGCCACTGAAGGGGGTTAGAAAAATCCCCAACATATCTTGTTGACATGTAGCACACATTTCATTATAAAAACACAATTCTTATAGCATTGGTTGCCCTCATGAACTGTTTCCAAAACAAATATACATATATATATATATATATATTCACTAAAAACTTGTCATTTTTTGAGAAATATGACTCTTTATCCTGTTGTATTCTGTATAAAATGCTTAACATTTAAAAGTGCTTCTCAAAGAAACATAAAAAGTATATTTTTTATCTATAGAAAACTTCAAAGAGCTTCAAAAAACTGGTGAAACAGTAAACTATTCTTTATCACTTAATCAACACGTTAAGAAAAGAGTAGAAATTATACTGGATCAGGAAGCAGTCAATATGTCTGTGAAAAGAGTAAAAACCCACCAACACAACCATCACAGAATCCAATTCCATTGTTTCCTCATTTCTGTACAAAAATAGCAGCCTCAATTCTACCACACAATTGAATGTATGTTTTCTGCTTTTTTCAAATTTAATGAATTTAGATATCCATTTTGTTAGACTAAGTTAACACTTAAAAAACTATTTCAATGAAGGCCCTATGATTAAATTGTAAATGAGTGGTTGAACAGTCCACAGCACTTGTGTGGGAAAGGGTGATCTTCAGTAATTACTTTCTTATTCCCTACAAGATCATATGTGTAGAACTCCTGGTCTAGAGGGAATGAAACATTCTGCAGACTTCGCCAAATTTAAAATGAGCTAAGTTATAATAGATAATTCAGCAGGCATGCTGTAGAAGTGAGATTTGCCCTGCAAATTATTTTGTGAATTGATTTTTTTTTTGATTATAAAACTTTCATAAACAATGATCTGCTACTATCACAGAAATCTTTTTTCCACCATCCCTTATACTAACACTGCCCTGGTTTTATGAGGAAGTTATATATTTTCTCACAGATTTGAATTAGACTTGACAATACAAGATTATTAACAGAGCACACAGGATTACTCCAGTAACTGAATGTCCTACCCCAAACTGGGGTAGGGACATTATGATTTTGAGATATGTTTCATGTATATATAAATATATATACATATGCACCCATTTATATATAAAATAATACTAGACAACCATGTAATAAGAGAGTTCTTAGACTATCTTAAGCATTTATTTGTCAGTCATATATCCCAATGAAGTACATCCATATATGTTTTGAAAAAGGCCGAGTTCTTCACCTTTGTTGGACTAACTATCCCTTTAATGTGAGATGAAATGCCATCCTAATTTAACAACAATTATGAGTTAAAACTCAGCTCCAAAATTAAGTATAAATCAAGCTGATAGACAGTCACAGATAACTCTCACAAGAATTGCAGTTTTCTGACATAAGTAACTCTAATTTTTTGTTAGTAAACCTGAGAATTGTCCTGAAAAAAATATTAAGCTCATCTCTAGATTTTATGTTGTTGCCTATCACTTTTTTTCAGCTGTTTCTCTCTATCTAAAATATATATCAGCTTTGAATAGGTGAGTGAAAATCACTCATAGTCATATAAAAGAAGTTATTTATGTTCCTCTTGAAGTCTGCTCTAAGGGCAAGAATGTTTTTTTCTCTTTGTGTTACAGGCTCAGGCACAACAACCTTCTCAGCTTCACTAATTAATCTTGCCCCAGTTGCTGACTGCACTGGTGATGAGACTCTCCACTTGTCACCTAGGAAATACAGTTTCTCTAATAAAGGTTTCTGTCTGTAAGAGACTTAGAGCCTCTATTAAAAGGTTTAAAAAAGTTCTGGGGACCTTGCCCATTTAATTGAAGAATATTGTAACTTTGAAGTTCTGAAGTATGAACTACTAAAACTTGTTTGGTTTGGGGTTTTATTGATGGTTTTGTTGTTTTAGGGATTTGCTTTTTGGTTTTTTTTTAATCAAGTTCACCTTTCAAACCAAAGTAACAACAGCTGCTTGATAAATAATTATTTTTACACATGACAGTCACTTGCTGCAGTATTTGAGTTTTCCAGTTTGCAAACTGTCCAGCTTCCTAGCAAAAGAAAACCACTCGTTAACCAATTAAAATGCTTGCATTACTAGATATTTGTTATTTTTCCCATAGAAACCAGAGTAAATACTCTTCCTGGGGGAATACTGTAAGAATTACTTGCTGCTATAATGGTGAAAAGAGAATACGTGAGAATTCACACTCAGCCAGGTGAGTGGATGATGACGGTGAAATAAGCCTTTGTGACATTTTGCCAGTATTGATAGGATGTTTTCATTTATCTTCCACCTACCCTGTTCATTAGGAATTGATTTCCAGCAGACACTACTTGAGAAAGCAGTCTGAATTGCCCACAGTTAAGAGTGAGCAGCACTGCTGGTGTTTATTACAAGCAGATCGTAAGGTCAGAGTGTTTATTCCCTCAGCCACTCGCTTTGATCAGAGACAGCAGCGCCATCCAACTAAAGACCTGTCATTGACAGAGCTGCTGCTGGGTGGTGACAGCTGTTTATGACACTGACCATAGCTGCAACCCTCAAATGCATGCTTCTTCCTCCCAGTTCTAGCTACCCCACTCCTACCTCCCATTTTCCATGTTTGCTCCAAATTTCTGCCTCTTGATTTCTACCACCCTGGGACAGGGGGCTGAGGGTTCTGGAATATCACTAGTGTCTGCCTGACCTTGGCTTTCTGCTTCACCACTGCTTGGCAACTTTTTTTTTTGCTAGCTAGACCCCCACATGTTCATTCAGAGCCAAACCAGAAGGAAATGGGAGCAATTGTTCTCAGTTAGATTTGGAAGTCTGGGAAGTTTGAAAACAGATTTTTTGAGAACAATTAGGATAATTTGAGGAGAACTTAGTTGGAACTAGAGGATGAAGTCAAAGGTTGTCAAGAGCAGCTCTATGACTGATCTGAATGTGTCTACTGTGTAGAAGACCTGAAATTTGCCTGGATGTTTATGAAGATATGCTGCTATCTATCCTGACAGATTCAACAGGGTATAGGCTGTTCTTGTGCCTTGAAGAAAAGGACAGAGCACAGCTGTCCTCCTGCAGCTGAGCTCTTTATCCTTTCCTGCCACAACCCCAAGGAGAAAGTGGCCTTGTATATTCAGCTGGCTGGGAGAAATGCCTGGGTCACACTTGTGCCCCAGACAATTCTTTGGCAGGGCTCACGTCCATTGGATGTGGAATCAACAGTCTCATATCAAGACCTAAGCATATGTCCTGTCCATATTTAGTATATCAATTTGTGTGCAGACAGTAATTCAGGCATAGGGTCCTTGACATTGTGATGTTGGGGTAAGGCTTGGTAATTTCTTGGGATGCTAAAGGTTCAAATTATTTTATTTTTTTTTTTCCCTGTTCCCCTGCCACAGGACAGACCATACCTGAACCTGGAAAATTAGCTCTCAGAAGCAAGACCTTGTCATCATCCTAAAAGGCATAGAAAGTATAATCTCAACCTCTCCTTCCATATCATAAATTCTAAGCACTTAACCATTCTTCTTCTTGCCTTCCTTATTTTAGTGGTATAAATCCTTCTCAAGCTGCAGCATCAAACATTGTCTGCAGCACTCCAGCTGGTCTTAACAGGTCTGAGTAGAGAAGAATTATTATGAGTGGTTTTTATACACTACATTCCTATTTGTACATTCAAGTAGATTTCTTGCCTTTCTCTCAAGTATAACAATATTGATTCCTATTTGGCTTCCTATTCAGCCCCTTAGATCTTCCTCTGCAGAGATGACACCCCACAGTTAATCCCTGACCTGTCTTTTGCCTGGCATATTATTCTTTTCCAGGTGAGGGGTCTCCCTCTTGACCATATTTAGTAGTATATAGATTTTTTCAAACCAAGTTATCAAGATAATTTTGAATTCAATTTTTTTTTTTTTATTTTTCAATCCAGAGACATTCTTAAAAGTGAACCCAAAAAGTGGTTGTCAATGAATCATTGCTAAAATCAAGAGGTACAGAGTGGGGCTACATGAAAGGTTGATTTTGTTAAACGTTTACTGTCATTATTACAGATAATAAAAAGAAGATAATAGAAGCACCACTTTTGAGCTGATCCTAATCAAATATTCATACAGAACACATTTTCTTAATTTCTTACAATAACATCCCATGCTGTTCTCCTGTCCATGAGCCCTTATATTCTTCTTTCAGTTGAAATTAGATCGGTTCAATATGGTTTGTGCACTAATCCATGTTGGGTTTTATTAATTATTTATTAGTTATTTATTTTTATTAATTATTTATTAATTTCCCTATTCTTTTTTAGAGTATTTCTAAATGGTCAGTTGGATTGTCTATTCCAAAACTTTTGGGGGTCATTAAAATTAAACTTGTTCATATGCATTATTCTCTGTTTGTCCTTTGCTTATGTTTTCCTTGTGGGCAGAAAGACACCAAATGAACAATTGTATTTTCTACCCCAGAATAAGACTGTTCAATTGAAAAGCTCATCAAGTATAGGAATTAATTTAAATTTAATGAAAATCTAATGGGTGGATCATCTAACTCTGTTCAGTTGGGATTAGCTTTAAACACAGACAACAGCTGAAGTAAAAACAAACAGGAAGTGTGGGTCTTTCTTTGTCTTCAGAATGTTCCCAAATATGGAAAAGAAATCAAAACTGTGCCTCCTGCACGTGACTCACATAGATGATTTACAAGAGAATGATGCTGCAAATCAAAATTCAGTTTCCTTTGGCAATAATTCAAAATATCTTGAGAAATTACCTGAATTTCGGGGCTTCAAGTTAAGTGATGAAATAACATGAAATATACAGTCAAAAGATACAAACCCGGGAATTAAAAACTGGGACAGATTTTCCAGCCACACAGGAGAATAGGTTGAAGGCACAGGCATTTTAGAATTGACAACACTACATCTAAAAAGTTACGTAAAAAACAAAAGCAAGCAGAATCTATAGGAAGAGGTTCTCATCCCATTACTCTAGGAGGAGAACTAAATGTGCCACTTAGAAGATAACAATGTTCTTAATGAAAAGCACAAGTTTAAGATTCTATGGAGAAAATAGCAATAAACCTGACAGAATAATACTCCATTGGCTTACAAAGTGCACCCAAAGGGACACTGACCAAGCTAACTGAAATTAAGGCAGCCATTAAACACTTTTTTTCAGTCTTATGTATTACTCCCAGATAAACAGAGCTCGTATCAATGACATCAGCTGCAAATTAAAGGTTTGGGGTTGTGTTGAATTGCATTTTTTTTTAATTCTGCTGCAGATCTGTATTTATTTTAAAGTCCAGGAAAGGCAAATCTCCAGGGCTAGATCGATACCAAATCCATTTCATTAGGGCAGTTAAAAGGTAATTGCTCTGTTTCTGAATTTTGTTTAAAAATTAAGTGAAAAAATTTACTATTAAACCACATTATGGCATTTACAAATTTTATATAAAAATATCTGGCCTACTGATGAGAGTTACCTGTAGTATTTCTTGTAGAGACAGACAAATATCACAAAGGTAACATGTACAGTTCTCCAAGAATTTCCTTGGCCTAAATTCATTATAGAAGTATTTTTAATTAAAAAAATACAGATTAAATATAAAAGTATTGCCTGATACAGAAAAAAAGCTATAATGGATAAAGAACAATTCTAAATAAAAAAAAAATCAGAACAATTCTATATCTAAAATTAATTTTAAATAAAACCAAGATGGGACTATGCTCTGGCCATTGGAAATACCGTGTATTTTTCTGCGTATTTGTGAGCATGGCCCTGACTACAGTGGAGAAGTAGCATCATCTGTGGCTCACTCTGGCACCTAACCTGCTCTCTATGACTAAGCTTGAGAAGGAGTCAGGCAGCTGCTTTCAGAAACCCTGTATGTTCACCTGCTTGGCCAAGAGCTGAGCCTCGAAGCAGCCTTCTCTTTTCACCTTACAGGATTGTGTATCCTTTCACCAGACAGCCAAGAGAAGTTTAAAATGAAGAGAACAAGATAGTAGGCATCATTAGTTCTTCAAACTTCTTTTTCCTTCTGACCAAAATCACTCCAGCCTTTTCAAGGCTCTGAGATTCAGTGTTCAATAGCTTCTTTTCACTCCCATTTAAGAGAGAAGGGGATGCAACCTGCCACCTATTTTACTAGTGGCATGTATGGCTTTGTAACACATTTCCACTAAAGGTCTCAGAGCATGAGAACAGAAGAAACCTCTATGGAAACTCCAAGTTCTCTGAAAGATGAGGAACCGCATTTCTGCAAGGAATTTCTGCTCTCGTCTGTATTAGTTTCAAGGAATAAGGACCTTGTAAAACCTAAGAAGGAGCAGAGAGAGTAGAAAGATGTAAGCAGGTAGTTGCAAGTGTGCTGCTGCAGCCCATACAGGCTGGAGTAGATTTGTTTGTTAAAATGCTGGAAGTGAGTGGTGGTGCATGGGCAACATTAATCCCAGAACCAGCACCATGTCAGAAAATTCTCTTTTGAAATATGGAGAATATAGATTCATATTTTCAAGTCATACCACAGTGCAGATTTTGGGTTTCAAGTAAGACTTCAGAATATTCTGCCTTGATTTATCTGGGTGATTTTACTCATTTTGCTTAGAAGAGGAACCAGAATGCTCCTAAATCTGGTTGTTGCTCACCCAGGAGTATTGGATCTGGCTGAGATTGTGATAATTTTCCCCTCAGCAGCCTGCACAGTGCTGTGCTTTGCAGTGGCAACTGCAAAGGTGTTGGTAACACTCCAGTGTTTTGGCTACTGCCCAGGAGGGCAGGCACAGCACCAGCAATGTTTCTTCAACATTCCACCCACACCAAAGGCCTGTGGGTGAGTCACAACTAGGTCAGCTGACCTGAACTGATTAAAGGGGTGTTCTATACCCTATGACTTCTGCTTGGATTTAAAAGCTAAGGAAAGGAGAGAAAGAGGGGGTATCTGTTATTTTACAAGTACTTCCATGACTCGTATTGAAGACCTGTTTCCTGGGAAGTTGTCAGATGTTACTCGCTGATGGGAAATAGAGAATAAAGTCTTTGGTATTTTGCCTTTGCTTCTGTGTGTGGAACCTTTCACTTTTTCTTTAGTACACTGCCTTATCTCAGCCTACAAGTTGTTCTCCATCTGATTTTCTCTCCCTGTTCAGCTGGGAGGGGGGTCTTAATAGAGTGGCTTGGTGGTGTTGAGACAAGGTCAACCCACCTCAGCAGGAGACAGTCCTTTGTTTCAAACATCCACAGCTTAAAATGCACCTTAAATGCACCAGATAAAAATTGTGGTAGCTCTCATTTCTTTGTACCCCAAAACACATTTCCTCCATCTCCAGGGAAAATAGCAAATGTGCAGCACAGATGAGAAAGGTCAAGTTCTCTTCTTGCTACACCACATCACGTGAATTTGACTGTAGCACCGAATGAGGAGGTGGAGATCACTCTTGCTGAAGCTACCTGCTTCCTAGGACTTACTGATATTCATTAAGTGAGAAGGCTAATCTACTCAGCAGATGTCTGAATACTGGTTTTTAAACTGAACAGAGACATGATAAAAAGTGTCCTATGTAGGTTTCTGTAAGGAGAATTATTTATATATAAAATTATTATTATTTTTGCACTTTGTTGGAAGTGGATTTCCTGCTCTGACAATGAAATGTAAATGGATTTCTGTATATTCTTTAGATATGAGAATTGTGTTAGTATAATAACTTTGGCTCATGCACTTAAAATCTGTATATAGATTGAATGGAGCTCTTATTTTATCAAGACATTTTGTTAAAAAAATCTGCAGCAAATAATCATTTTCTAAAGCACTACATTGGCATTTAAAAAAAAAAAAAAGTAGTTAAAGAAGGTAAAATAAGTGGTTTTTTTAGCCTGCTTCAAAATCACACTCTTAATTGACTACGAAGACAGCATTTTAAAAATGTTTCACCAGATAGCCCATGTATGATCACTGAAATTTTATGGGTGTAGCTATAGTCAGAATTTTGTCTCTCATTTACTTTCATTTACTTGTCTGCCATGCACGTGTTTTTGCATTTCTGTTAGCCTGAATAACAAGCACAGACTTCTGAGTTTCATATTCTAATTTGTTGATTTAGTCCAAAATTCAGTGCTCACACTGCAATATAATTTTCCTCTTAATTATCTTTCCTATAGAATGTCTAAAAAAAGAAAAAAATTCTGTTGTTCTAGATTCCATTAAGGGCTAAATTTATCCAAATGGTTAACCAAAACTGACCTTATGTTTCTATTCAATGCTTAAACACAATTTTAGAGTTGTTTATATTTATGATTCACTTGCTCTCTTAATTGTACATCTTAGACTTCTCCAGATTGTAATTCTTGCTTCAATATTGAAATTAAGAGGAAAGGTTAGCACAGTTTTATTAACTAGTGATTTCCTGAGGAAAAAAACCCAACAAACCTCACTATATAAACAGTGTTGTAATGCCTATTGGCAGCAATTAATAGGGACTTTATAATTTTAAAAATCCTATTGGAACAATCCTTAAGAGAAAATCTGGGGGGCTTGAATATCTTCCAGTCAGTTTTTCGTACGGGTATTAACTGCTGTTAAGAAGTTAATTAAAAAATATTTTTTTTTCCAAATTTGACAAAAATTCTATCTGAAGTACCACCAACAAACCCCCATGTTTGACACCCTTCTTGCTTTTTTTTCCAGAGGAATCCTCTTTCAGGTACTTGCCTCACCCATTTTTATGCAATTTTGTTCCCATTTTGTGTGGTTGCACTCATGCTCTCGTTTCCCCTCCCAGTCCCCCAGCCCCTACAGGTATTAGCTACCATTGTCTGGGGTTGGCGAGGAGCTGAGCTGGGTGTATTCATGTTGTCATTGCAGCAAAGATGAAAAGAAGCTTATCCTTTTGTTCCCCAAATTAGTCTCATTTTCTTCTTCTCTCAAACTGTTTCTTTCAAATAAGTTGCTGGCAGACTCTTTTATTCTCCACTTGGCTATTAGTTGGCACATACTTATTTTAGTAGATGAGTTTAGTTGTGCACCCTAAAACTGGGAAGATTCAGGCTCAACCAGATCTGGTGTGGAACTCTTCCAAAAAAATCCTGTTGGGTTTTATTTCCTCTCCCAAAACTTTTCCTTTCATCTACCAGCAGGATAGAAGCTCGACTATGTCAGGCCATGTTGCTAGTGATGAAAAGGAAACAATGATGGGAAGACAGGAAGAGAAATAATTCTCCACAGAGACAATAATGAAGAGTTTGACTGGCTTGAAAATCTGATTGGCAGTCAAGGCTGGTGCAAAGTAAAAGTACCCCAAATTCATGCTGGTAATTGTCAGCTTGAATTTGCTGGGACAAGGCTCTGTATTGTGCCCCAGATACAACTAGTACCCATCCCTGGACTAGCTCTAAGGCAAACACTTCCAGATCATTTCTTGTAAGAAAAGGTAAATACTTGAAAACTCAAGACAAATAAATAGAATTTACTGCATCAAAAGGCACAAGAAATGTAATTGTACAGAAATGAGCAAAGAAATAGTACATAAACTGAACATAGTTGCCTCTTGTCCTGAACCCAGAGTGAACTGGAACAAAACAACCAATCTCATCACTCTTGCGTCCAGTGGCAGGACCTGAGGAAATGACATGAAGCTGAGTCAGGAGAGGGTTAGGATGGATATCAGGGAAAGATTCTTCACCCAGAGGGTGTCTGGGAACTGGAACAGGCTCCCCAGGGAAGTGGTCACAGCACTAGCCTGACAGAGTTCAAGAAGTGTTTGGACAACACACTTGGGTACGTGATGTGATCCTTTGGATGTCCCATGCACAGCCAGGAGCTGGACTCTGATCTTTATGGGTCCCTTTGAACAAAACATATGATAAGATTCTATGATTTATAACATCTCTACATTTTTAGGGAGAGGCTGCAAGCAGCCATGGAGTCTGTTTTTCCTCACAAATGTCTTTGCTAAGTGAACCTGGTTTTTTTCATGTATTTATGATGGCACAGAGATGTTGTGATGTACTGCTATCTCGTTATAGCAGACAAGCCTCTAAAGGACATATCCCTGTTGGAAATGAAGCTTTGCAATCTGCTTTTAAGATTCATCTAGGAATGTAGTGAAACACAGTGATCATCACTTTGGTAGCTTTTTGTAGCTGATTAAGCTGGAACAAGCAAATGAATAGTACATTTTTTTGTGTGTTTTAAAACTAATTAATAATACACTAAGTATAGATATCATCAAGGATATAAATTCAATAGAGAAATCAGAGAAAAGGAAGCACATTCTGCAGAGATATGACTAATTTAATTCTCTTAGTACAGGACAAATAAATGAAAAATACTGGGGCATATGTTAGATTTGTACTATCCTGATTTTTCTGAATATTAAAACACTTGAATGTTCAAATATATAAAATTTTGTTTGTCTTTTATCAGACTGATATGTACTTGGAGTAAAGCTGTTGTGTCAGTTCAAGGAAACAAGCAGTTTTCTAAAAATAAAAATATTTATTCCATTCTCTGAGTCATTTTCCTTTTGTGGGTATGTGTGTATTAAAAAAATATTTTTCTCTTGTCAGATACTTAAGCTTTGAAATATGATATTAGAAGCATCAATATTAACTTATCTGCTAATTCTCCTATACAAAAAGAGAAAAGCCAGTCTACCAATCTCCTTTCAGATTTCTGATTTTTAATGATGCATTGGATCAGCTTTTGTTTTACTAAAACTTTTATCACACAGGAATTGGTAGCAGCTCCTTTCTCTTCTGTACAGTACCTACAGAAATACAAGGTTTGCAAGGAAGGACTAAACACTGCAGTATTCAGCACTCAGATATTAAAAATTTGGCCCCCCTGCTTGGGGGAATTTGTAACCCCAGATTTGACATCCTGTCTGTTTCATGGAGAGCCATGTGGGATTGCAGAAGCACAAGCATACAAGCCAAAAATCTAGCTGCAGAGTCAGGTGGTGCTGGTCCGTAGGAAATTGGAGAAGAACAGAGACTCATGGATTTTTCCTCCAAAATGTACTGTTTCCCATGTTAGTCTGGATAGAAATACACCTCTTTTACAATCAGGAACTTCTTCTTGGACTGAAGTGTCTGAGCCAATCTTAATTGAAAAGAAGAAAGAATAGTGGCTGTTCACCTCCTTTCCTCAAGCACAAGTTTAAAGTTTCAATGGGTAGAGACACACTGAGAATGCTTCAAAACCACATTAATATTAATGTGGGGTACATAGATACACATCCCTTCTTCAGACAACACAGAAATATATTAACAAAAAGGAGAAACAGGAGAGATGAAATCTACCCATTCCACAATTTCTCAGCAAGGGAAACTTCCTGAGGTATGAAGTTCCCTTGTTCAGGTCGCAGCTGCCTACTGGGCAAAGGGTGAGTGACAAGCTCTGGTGTCCTTGCTCTTGTCTCTTTGTCTCTGCTCTGCTCTGCAGCAGCGATGGTTTGATGGGCCTGGGGATCCCAATCCTGGGACTGGCTGCCAGGATCCGCCTCAGGTGGAGCTGCATGAAAAGTCCAAACACACAGGGCAGGCTGGGACAATCAAGCCTACATATGATAAAGGCTTGAAAATGTTGCTTTGTGCAACATGGCTATGAGATAAGCATTGCTGGTGACCGTTTGTGCTGCATTTTTGTGTGAATTCTCAAAGGCAGAAAGTGCAGCTGCTGGAGAAAGTGTTGATGAAAAATGAGCCATTTATGCTTAAGTGGCAGTAGTGTGAGGTCCAGAAACTGAACACCTATGACACCTGATGTTGCATTTAAGGATTAAAAACGATGTTTAGACTCTCAAACCCTGATTTTATTTAAGTTGGAGGTTTTTAAAATGAGAATATAAATCACTTGATGTAGGTTAAGAGTGAGATTTTCAAAAATGCCCCGCACTGACTTGGAAAAAAACCTAATAAATATCACATCGAGCCACAGAAAAAGAGTAGAGTCATTGACTTTTCTGAAAATCCCCTGTCTTCAGCAAATTTCAGATCCCTGGTTTTGCTAACGCTCTTCGTTTCTGTGCTAACAATCACACCTGGAAGATAAGTCAAAACGCCTTCCTTTTTGTTATGTGATGTATACATATTAAAATATGCTCTTTCTTTCAGTTTTTATGTAACTGGAAGTTTGATTCAGGAAGTTCTCATCACATTAAACATTAAAATCTATTACTTACCCAATGACCATTAACATGAGAATATATATATCATTAATTATGAAAATCTATCTGCCTTCTGGGTACTGAGATGTTGCTCTTACCAGTGTTGCCAAAAAAGGGTGAAAGTAAAGATTGTTATAGGAACATGGTGGACCAGGTTTTGGAATTATAGATTAGAAAATCCAGTAAAAATTAGAGAAGCTGAAAACACTGGAAATATAAATTGGAGAGATTAATTCAATTATGAGTCTGCAGGTCACTATGGATCTTCTTCCAATAAAGTAAATAAGCAATATTTACTGTTGTTTTTTTTAATTGAGAGGGAGATCTGCAATCTTTATGAGGTTAAAAGGCAAAGACTATCATGATAACCTAGTAGAAATTCCTGTATTTCCTCCACTTAAGCCTTTTAGCCTCTTGTTTGTGGGATGAGAGTAAAAAATAAATCAATGCATGTTTCATTATGGTATTGAAATTGGCATATAAGTTCTTCCCAAAAAAAACCCTGGGAAAGCAGTCTGCAGGACAGAAGACATGCTGCCTCCAGCAGCTCGGTGAAACATCATGGAATTCAGTACAAATAAGATGGCTAAATTTAATCCACAAGCTGGAGCCAGACAGAGTCAGTTCAGGCTGCACTAAAGGTGTGTCTTAGAAAATGCACTGACCAGCGTAGGCCAAATCATTCATTTTTTAAAAGCAACACATAAGAACAAAAAAACTATCACATACAAATGGGCTGAGAATTTTTTCATAGTTGTAGAGAGTGGAGAATTTCCAACTCTTTCTGCTGGGGTAAGACCTTTTCCACTGCCCCTTGGATATAGATGTTACTTTAACCACTTGCCTAAGTACTACTATTTTTTTTTTATATATTGCACTACCATAGTATATTCTACAGTTACCTATTTTAATTTTATCTAGGGTTTTTTCAGCCACTGGAAAATCTCCTCAGATCTGAAAGAGAGGCCAATTTGACATGTTATTTGCTTGAGCTTAGACAACTCTGGATTTTCAGGCACTTCAGGATAAGAAGGAAGCACTTTTTTCTAGGATTGTGTAAAAACCAAGACTACCTAACAAACATCCTAATAAAAAGATAGCTGGAGTCCCCAGCTGCAGGAATATTTTGCCACCAACAGTCCTTTGACAAGTTTGTACCAGTATGGAACTTTTATTACATAAAAAGGGGATTGAAAATAATTCCTTGTCGTGGTTCCGAATCCTGAGTATTTCCACCCAGTCGCACAAGATCAGCTTAGGAAAATGAGCAGTCAGTGGTTTTGGGTGGTGAAGTTTACAATTTTTTAATCCTTGTGCTGGCAATGTTGCATTCGAGCAGTTCACCAAACAAAAGATTTTATACACATTTCTCCTTTCATGTGTACATGACAATACTCTCAAGAGCTTTACCATAGCAAAGTGAGGGTTTTTTCCCTGATCGTCCTGAAGTCAGTTTAACTTGAACTGTGAAAACTCTCCAACTGGAATTCACAGTTTATTTCCTTTTTTTTTTTTTTTTTTTTTTATCTTTTATATATTTGGGCTTGGATTTTATTCAGTCCTTGTCTGAATTAGTTCCTGTTATAAAATAAAGCACTCTTGGTTAATTGTTTAAATAAGCGAAGAACTACTCAAGCACACAGAATGCATGAAAGTTATTTTCTCCCAAATCTGCCTGAAGAAGATGACTGAGAGGATAAGCAAGTGCTACAAGCCTGCATATGTGAAGGTGGCTAGCAGGGGCTTTTGGCAGGATTAAATTCTGCCCTGTCATTTTCCTGACTAGATTACTACTAGGTATTACTTTCTAAAAATCTAATAACAGCACCAAGGCAATTAATGAAGTAGGTTCTTAATTTACTTTTTTTTTTTTTTTTTAATGGCAAAATGCTTTTTCAGGCAGATGAAAATTATTACTTTTCTTTTTCATTAAAAATCTGCTCAAGTGAGCTGTGCTGAATCTGCTCCGTGATTATTTTTTTCTGGAGGACTGCAAAGACCAGAAGTTAAGCAGGAGGTGTATTGAGGAGAGACCTAACATCAAAACACCACAAAGACAAAACAAAATTACAAGAGCTTGATCCTGAAGCCACAGAAATCGATTGCCTGTAGAATCTTGACTGCCAATCTACTTCTAGTGCCAAAGCTGTGCTGTGTAGGTATGTCATACATATGAAATGTGACATTTCTGAAATCAAAACCTTCAGTGTTTTATTTGTACATGGGGCCCTTTTTGGTCTTTCATAGCATTCCAGTGCAGGCTTTTGATTGATATTTTTAAAAGCTTTGTTTAGAAATTTTAAGAGACCTTGAAATTGGACCTCTGTAAAATGAATTGAGTTACTACTCTAATTCCCTGTAATGGCCAGATGACAGTTGAATAACCACATGATGATATCACAGAATAAAACTAATTTTTTTCCTCTGTGCAATTTATTTGCTTTTTAAAGTCATTACAATGTATCTGATAATAAAAGATGTGTTGTCTATTGTAGATGCAATCATATTGTTTGACATAAATACAAGCCTGTTTGAAAACAGCTGTTTCCATAGGAACAGGTTTTCCAAATAAATTTTACATGGGAAAGTATGTCATAAATAATTGGCTCTGCCCTGAGGGAACTGCTAAACACCCAAAGAAAATGCATGGGCAGAGAAAGGAAAATAAAATCTATGTGAAATGCATGTAACGATGATAAATTCAGAAAAATACATATTTTTTCTATCTGGAATTCTTTTCAAATTTAAAAAATAAGAATGTCCATTGGTTTTGGAACATTGCTGATATAGAGTAGGTGTTCATATTTTACCTTTTGGGATCTTAGTTGCATTCAAGTCATGCTCCATGAAAATCTCCTTAAGTTATACCGCAGGTTTAGTTTATCCATTTGTATTGCATACTTCCTCTCTAACTAAGAAGAACTTACATATGCTTGCAGTACATTTTTAGAATGTAAATTTTAAAATGTGTAAATGGTATGTAACATCTTACAGAAAGGATAAACATTGCATTATAGCATCTTCTCAGACTACAGTATTCACAACACAAGTGCACTTGCATCCAATAAATAAGTACACTCCCTGGAGATCACAATATAATGGACATTTTCACCATCTAAAACTTTCCTAGGGAGGAAAATATAGTTTTCCTTTTTAAACCAAGGAGAGATCAGTGGACAATTACCAAAGCCAGAGAAATGCAGGTGTTTGGTAGTACCTGTAATATAAGAGGGGCCTCCCACCTCAGTAAGCAGGGTTAGCTGTTGCTCATGGGTAGGGATGAAAAGAAAGAGCCTCAGGCACCTGTTTCAAGTGATTCTTCAGGAGCGGTGACTTAGGTTACTTAAATTCACCTGTATGAATGAAGTTAGGTGATATTTCTTCTCTTCAGTAACAGGTTTAAGAAGTCTTACCTGAGTCATAGTTTGTAAACTGTAAGAAGACTCTGGGCATGTGTTTAAATAACTGTTTGCTTTGAATTATATTTTAGTTCTCGTTAGTTTTTGAAAGTAAATTATAAGCTTGGTCTGGAAGTCTCAGCAGTGATAGCCAAGGCAAAGAACTGCCAGCTTGACTAAAGGCTCTGGAGAGGCTCCAGATCCAGGTAACTTCTGTGGACACATGATTTAATTTCCTGAGCTTTTGAACTCTGCCATGACTTAATGGTTGACAATTCAAGGGTATCTCTTTGGAAAGATGTGCATCTTGCAGAAAAGCCTGTCTGGAGGAAAGAGCATCTACATTAAATGCCAAAAGCTGAGTTTTCTGTTTATCAATAATGAGCTAAATTAGGTAACAAATAATCAAGAAGAAGATTAAACAGGAACAAAAAAATACCATTTACCACAATATCCTTCAGGGCCTGCTGACAGGGAAATGACTTATATAGTGCTACCACTTACAGTAGTGGGCCAACTGGCTGTGCTGTCTGTCTAGGTAAGAGAAATTGTCAGGTCAATTAAAATATACAACTGGAGTGTAAAGAGTCTGAAGTGATCATCCTGACTTTTTATTTTTTTTTATATCAATGATAAATTACATAAGAAAATTACATTGGTTATGGAAGATCTCCTCTAATTATGCAACTCAGGCCTCCAATTCTATTCTTTTTCATTTGGAAAGTCAACACATTTGTTCAGACAAAACTCTAAAAGAGTTCTATCCAGTACAAGGCTAAATTGTGCTATCCAATAAAGAGCTCATCTCCAAGTCTCTCAGTACGTTTTTGCACTGGACTTGTGCCAGTCTAGATTGTCTTCATTTGACTTGCAGTGATTTACACCACACAAGAATTGGTTTTGCATCTGCCCATAATTGTTCACACCTTTAGGTAGAAAAATATCCAGACAAATGTCAGCACAGACTGGAGAAATAGGACACAGGATGTGTGATCAGACCCTCTGACCCTCAATGGAGTATGCAACATAATCGGTGACTGTTGAACTCAGCATGGGATTTGCATCAGTTAAAACACACCTTTAATGTCTTGCAATCTCATCCCTGTACACTTCACTGTGACATTAAAAAAAAAGTAGGGCTTTTTGTTTTGCAAACGTGGAATTGCTTGCAAGCCTACATACACATACAAACACAATAGAAACTTGATTAAATGCCATGAGTGGTTTTATTTGTGCCAAGGACATACAACACTGTCTCCAAAGAACAACAGTAGAATACACACATAAGAGTCCATAGGTGGTTATTTGGAACTGGATTATGGCTCTTTCTTATTCATATCTAATTTCAAAGAAAAGGATTTGTTTTAAGGGGCTAATATCTGCCTATGGGTGTGCCATCATCATGGTAGTCCTCCTCAAGACCTATGTGGGTTAGGTAGGACTTTCATAGGTAGAGATAAAATACATGGTCAACACAAAACAAGGCAGAAAGATGGTGCTTACAGCTATGGGTGCCCACATTTTAGCACTGTTGAAGCAGATGCACCACTAGAATCATGCTGGCCTGTGGAAACAAGGAGATGTCTTGGTACCAGATGATCATAATGAACAGAAGAAGCAGTGCTATCACCTGTAATCTGATATAAATGCAGCACAAACTCTTATGTAGATTGTATTATAATCTTTCCGGATGATGGGCTGGGAAATTGCTATCTCATAAGCAATTCTGGAGAAAGTGTAACAGAGATGGAATTTAAAGCAGACAATTTGGTTCTGTCCCAAAACACAGAATTGCTGATAGGAAACAATAACAGTTGCTAAAAAATGCTACTTGAATGAGAACAATAACATTTCCTTTGCAGGAAATTATCTTAGGAGTGGAAAATACCTAAGTAGTAAATGACAAAACCCATAAGTGCGTAAAAATGTTTTTTTTCTGACGGGGAAACATTCCATAATCAAGACAGACAGCATTCTCATAGTCACTAATGAACCAGTGGTATTGTGTGCGTACCTAAGGAAGGTGCAGGCCTGAATTAGCTCTTTTTGAAGCAAAACTTATAAGCTGTATAGCCTTTGTTTCTATTTGCTCTTTCCTTGATTTCTTTTTCAAAATATTTTTGTTTTTTCTATGGAGTCTGTAGTGGTTTAGGTTCACCAATTTGAGTTTTCTGGCCTACACACCAAATAATGTGGTGGGTTTATTCTGGCTAAAATCCGACAGTCCACTGCCGACAGTCCAGAAAAACTCGAGATGCTGTGATTGCTATCCATAAAATGATCTGTGAGCTGGAGAGCCAAGGGGTGGTCAGCAAAACCCATTCACCCTTCAACAGCCCCATCTGGCCTGTGCGTAAATCTGAAGGAGAATGGAGATTGACTGTGGACTATCGTGCATTGAATGAAGTGACTCCACCACTGAGCGCTGCCGTGCCGGACATGCTGGAGCTCCAGTGTGAGCTGGAGTCCAAGGCAGAGAAGTGGTACGCCACTATTGACATTGCCAATGCGTTTTTCTCCACCCCCCTGACAGCAGAATGCAGGCCTCAGTTTGCCTTCACCTGGAGGGGAGTGCAGTACACCTGGAACCGACTGCCCCAGGGGTGGAAGCACAGCCCCACCATCTGCCATGGACTGATCCAGGCTGCCCTGGAAAAGGGTGAAGCTCCAGAACATCTACAGTACAGAGATGACATCATTGTGTGGGGGAACACAGCAGCAGAAGTGTTTGAGAAAGGAGAGAAAATCATCCAGATCCTCCTGGAAGCTGGTTTTGCCATCAAGAAGAGCAAAGTTAAGTGATCTGCTTGAGAGAGCCAGTCCCTGGGAGTGGCAAGATGGACAACGTGAGATTCCCACCAATGTCATCAACAAGATCACAGCAATGTCTCCACTGACCAACAAGAAGGAAACACAAGCTTTCTTAGGTGCAATAGGCTTTTGGAGAGTGCGTATTCCTGAGTACAGCCAGATCATGAACCCTCTCTACCTGGTTACCTGAAAAAAGAATGATTTCCAGTGGGGCCCTGAACAGCAGCAAGCCTTTGCTCAGATCAAACAGGAGATCGCTCATGCAGTAGCTCTTGGCCCAGTCAGAACAGGACCAGACGTGAAGAACGTGCTGTACTCTGCAGCCGGGAGCCACGGTCTGTCCTGGAGCCTTTGGCAGAAAGTGCCTGGGGAGACTTGAGGCCGACCACTGGGATTCTGGAGCCAAAGCTACAGAGGGTCCAAAGCCAACTACACCCACAGAAAAAGAAATTTTAGCCGCCTATGATGGAGTTCAAGCCGACTCAGAGGTGATTGGCACAGAAGCACAACTCCTCCTGGCACCCCGACTGCCAGTGCTGGGGTGGATGTTCAAAGCAAAGGTTCCCCCATTCCACCACACCACCGACGCTACATGGAGCAAGTGGATTGCTCTTATCACGCAGCGCGCCCGTATTGGAAACCCAAATCGCCCTGGGATTTTGGAGATAGTTACAAACTGGCCAGAAGGTGAAAACTTTGGTCTCACTGATGAAGAGGAGCAGGAACAAGTGACACGGGCTGAAGAAGCTCCACCGTACTACCAACTGCCAGCAGAAGAAACACGCTACGCTCTGTTTACTGATGGTTCCTGTCGCGTCGTAGGGATGAACCGGAAGTGGAAAGCAGCCGTATGGAGCCCCACACGACAGGTCGCAGAGGCCACTGAAGGAGAAGGTGGATCAAGCCAACTTGCAGAACTCAAAGCTGTTCAACTGGCCCTGGACATTGCTGAAAGAGAGAAGTGGCCAAAGCTCTACCTCTACACTGATTCATGGATGGTAGCCAATGCTCTGTGGGGATGGCTGGAAAGGTGGAAAAGGGCCAATTGGCAGCATAGGGGAAAACCAATTTGGGCTGCTGATGAGTGGAATGACATCACTACCAGGGTAGAGAAACTGTCTGTGAAAGTTCATCATGTAGATGCCCATGTCCCAGGAGTCGGGCTAATGAGCAGGTAGATCAGGCTGTGAAAATAGAGGTGTCACAAATGGATTTAGATTGGTAGCACAAGGGCGGGTTGTTCCTAGCTCGATGGGCCCATGATGCCTCAGGCCATCAGGGTAGAGATGCCACCTATAAGTGGGCACGAGACCGAGGGGTGGATTTAACCATGGACAGTATTTCCCAAGTTATCCATGACTGTGAGACGTGTGCCACGATCAAGAAGGCCAAGAGGTTGAAGCTGCTATGGTACGGTGGGCGTTGGTCCAAATATAGATATGGGGAAGCCTGGCAGATTGACTACATCACACTGCCCCAAACCCGCCAAGGCAAGCGCTACGTGCTCACGATGGTAGAAGCCACCACAGGATGGTTGGAAACCTACCCTGTGCCTCATGCTACAGCCCGTAACACCATCCTGGGACTTGAAAAGCAGGTCCTTTGTAGGCATGGTATCCCTGAGAGGATTGAGTCAGACAATGGGACTCATTTCAAGAACAGCCTTATAAACAGCTGGGCTAGGGAACATGGCATTGAGTGGGTGTTCCATGTCCCCTACCATGCACCCGCTGCTGGGAAAGTGGAGAGGTACAATGGACTGTTAAAAACCACCTTGAAAGCATTGGGTGAGAAATCTTTCAAAAATTGGGAGCAGCATCTAGCAAAGGCCACCTGAATAGTTAACTCCCAAGGTTCCACCAATCGAGCAGGCCCAGCCCAATCCGAGCCCCTGCATAAAGCAGATGGAGACAAAGTCCCAGCGGTACATGTCAGAGGTTTGTTAGGAAAGACAGCTTGGATCAATTCTTCTTTGAGTACAGACAGACCCATTTGCTCAGGGACTGGGTTGCACGTGGTGGATAATGCAGAAAGATGAAACAAAATGTGTACATCAGGGAGATCTGATTGTTGGGTGAGAAACATGTAAATATCACTGCTGAATATCACTGCCCTTGTCTGTATATATGTACATCTATACATATGTGTATGTATAATGTATGTGTTTGTAGAGTTAGAATATATATTAATTTTGGTAATAAGTTGATGGTATGGGGATAAGGGATAGAATGTCCTGGGATGACTTTATGATGCTTGTATCCCAAATTTTCTGTTCTGTTTATGCTGGATGTTAAGTTATGTGCCTTTAAGACTGGCTCCAAGAGCAAAGGTGGGGAAAGAAGAAGCCGCAGTTTGTTTTCAGAAACTGCACTCACTCCTCTGCATGCTGCTCTGGACTGTGCTGTCTGCAGCACAGACAGACACTGGGACAGAGCTCTCCTTTGCTTTTAGTTAGTTTTTAGCTAGCTGAGGCAGAGAACATCCCTGGACTGTGGTTTTTTTCCTTTTTCCTTGGATCTGTTCAAACCTGCTCTGGACTGGAAAGCCAGAAAACATGGGAGCTCACGCCTGTGTCTCACCAGGGCCTGGGCCTTGGCATTTCCAAGGGAAATGTCAGTCCCCTGGAGGGACTGATAAGAGACTGAGTGAGCTGAGCTACACCCAATGAAGGGGACTTTTTGAATTTGCCATCTCTTGAACAGCATGAGATTTTATTGTTAATATTATTCAATTTTTATGCTTGTACATACTTTGCTTTTTAAATAAACAATTTTTTCCACTTTTCTCCAAGGAAATCTTTTCCCAAACCAGCTGTGGGAGGGCTGCTTGAATTTGCTTTCTGGAGGGACACCATTCAGAGGTTTTCTCCCAGATTTGCCCTAAACCAGGACAGAGTCACAACACTTTCAGATCCAGAACGGATCCTGCTACTCCCAAATATGATAAATTAATCCTGTCACTTAAAAAATAGCTGCAACATTCAGAAAAAGCATATATCCTGCTTCTCCTATTTAAATGTTCCTGTCCCTAAAACCACTTAAAACCCAAAAGTCATGCTCTTTTCCTTTCCCAGAAATATGATGATTAAATAATAGTAGTCATGCATTAGGGTTTTCTTTTCATTTGCTTTCTGGTTCCTTACCTTGGACTCACTTCACACAAGAAGCCTTTTTTCTCCATAACCACAAAAGTTAAAAAACTTCAGCTAAAATTGAAAATTAGATCTACCATTGGATCCCTGATTCCAGGAGCTGTGACTGTTTTGAACATGTGAAATTGTAAGAAAACCACAAGAGTGGGAAACACTGTGATTCCTCCATGAAAATGTTTTCGTTTTATGTTTAGTTTCCTCACTGTGGGGCTCAGAGTGTGAAACAGGGTAAGTCTTTCCCCTCTCATGGCTGGGAAACAGTAAAAGGTGCCAGGTAGATCTTGTCCTTGCCCTCTCATTCCTGTATTCATGAATGACAAGAATTGTTCCCAGGGTACCTCTTGCCCAAAGGTGGTAAAGGTGAAGAATTCAGGGTGATGGAAGGAGCAGTGACAATTTAAAATGTGAGGGAAAATGAATAAGAAAGGTTTCTTATCCCTAGGGGAGGGAGGCAAGAGGAGAGGGGCAATCTAAGGTGAATGCCCTGTGTGTTGACCGCCCCAGGGAGCAGCAAAGGTCCCACAGCACCCTTGTGCTTCAGAGTTACACACCAACCCTCAAACATGGTCTAGTACCAGTTGGAGAAGAGCCTTTTCTGCTGGCAGCTCATGAGGTCCAGCAGGCTCTTTCAGTAAGAGTAGTGTTTTAAAGGCTATGTCTAAGAAAAGATTTTTTTATTTTTTCTTCTTTTGAAAAATGAGAAGTACAATTCATTTTCCATGGCCTATTGCTAAAAATGAAGATTATCCATAAAAAGTATAACCTTTGTTTGCATTTTTTAAATAAAGCAACAAGGCCAAGAACATACATTTTCATAACTTTTTTGGTTTTATTTTCTTTAGCAATAGCTTAAATCAATTGACCAGTGACAGTGCTGTATTATAGAGGTGGATATATTGTATAATAGGTGAAAATATAGAGCTTCATTTCTTACATTTTTCCTGTTTCCTGCTACTCTAAGTTATCTCATGATCTTATTTGCATTCAAGGGTAAAGTTGAGCTTCTCAGTGAGACAGGACAGGCTGAATGTTCTTCATAACTATTTAAATTAGTTTGGCTGGAAACTTCAATTATACACTGTAACTTCAACAACTGTATATTCTCTAGTTTAATTTTGCCTGCCAAAAGTCCAGATGTTTATATTTAAACACCATTTTTGGCAGGATTTTCCCTGTAATATTATAATTAAGCACATCCTTGATTTCCTTTTTATCTCTGTGGTATGCGTAAGAAAAAGGAAAATAGAGTATATGTTTTAGATAGTACTGTAACTTTCTAGTGACACTATAGGGAATAAAACAACTACAGAAAGATATAACCAGAAAGCAAAAAAAGTAACCTGGTGCCCTAATCTCTGTCTAGATTGGAGACCAGTGAATTTGAGAATGAATAATAAATTCACATAAGACCTGTGGTTTCAGAACATTGTAATTTTTTGTGAATTTGGGGAAATTTTTGCCCTTCCAAAATGGGAAGTGGAATGTGTAGGAAGAAAAGGATGAGAATATATCTTCTGTTTGGACTCCTCCTAAAAAAATAATTTATAGTAATTTTTATTTCAAAATAGTATTTAGTTTGAAATACAAGTATTTTAATATCATGTTTTAAGGGCATACATGATCATGAACTGAAACAGTTGGTGGTTCTGCTTAAGGGCTTCTATTTCTATCTGAGCTTTTCCAAACTGTTTTTTTTAAAGTAAAACAATGGCTGATGGGTGGGGATTTGACCAACAAGTCAAAAAAGCCTGCTGTTTTCTCACATCTATCAAAAAGTCAATAAATATGCTTCCAATAAACTTTTTGATATAATTTCTATGTAAATTTGTTTATGCACTGTTCTAGGGGTTAAAGACATGAGGATAGGTTATTTGCTCAAGGGTCTATGATCTGGTCCCAGCTGGATAGAAAGTAGGATGGGGCTGGTGTTGCCCTATACCTGGCCCCCAGTATAAGATGCACCTTTTACCAGACTTCTATCAAGATTCAGAGGTTCATTCCTTCCCAGATCCACTTCTTATACTGTTCCATCTTCAGTAATTTTTAATTAAATTTTGCATTTGTCAAAATTAAGTGACAATATAGTAAATTTACCAATTAAAAAAAATTACTTTAGGTGAGATCATACAGTAAAGGAAATCACATCAACATTTTATTTGCCTCTGTTCCCTGGGGACTGGAGACAGCTGTAGGATCTCAAATGGTTTTGACTTTCAAGGAATTGACAACTGCCCTTGATGTACTAAAAAGCAGGGGAGCAGGTGGCAATGCAATTGCCATGGATGGTTTTATAAGGCGTGCTTGTGTGACTGGTTCACAGTCCTAATTCTCTAGGTCAGCATCAAGGAGGAAAAGTGGCTTCTCTCCATCGCCGCCAGGCTGTCATCACGTTATAGCCTAAGTGGTGGAAGGAGGTCAACAGCTAATAAATCTTGTGAGCAGACTCACCACTTTCAGATTGCAGTCCCTTTAGAGATCCCTGCTGCCTTTTTCCCTTTTCTTATTTTACCCCAGTGAACCTTCACATCCTCAGAAGCATTTAGCTTTTCCTGGCCTCTGACAAATCAAAAATACTAGACTTTAGGTAGGCAGTTTCTACTGCTGCCAGTTAGTCTTTCAAAGAACCAGAGCAAATATGTTGCCAGAGTTTGATTTTTCATATGAGCTCTGAGATAAAGGTTCAGATTAATGACAGAGCCATTCAATTACGTGAACTTTCTGAATGGCATTTTTCCTCTGTAGCTTTGATTAAACTATTGAAATGTTACTACGTTAAGGAACAGATGTCACTTAGCTGTCTTTGTGCTTTAGAGCTAGTTGTAAAAGAGCTGTACTACAGACTCTGTTATTGTATTGATGGATATTTTCATTTTATCAGATTCCCCAATAACTCTGCTGAGACTCAGCAGAAAAGTAGCTTGTGACCATCACTTTATCCATTTTTCTCTTGTGCAAAAGTAATGATGAGGCAAGTGAAAATGAGAGATTGCAAGGGGAATAATTAGAACAGAAGTATTTGAGAAACATAAATTCTGAATTGTTTATGTCTTGAAGTGTTTCCTAGCATGTTTTATCTTTTAGGCCTTGTGCTGTCTTGCTTGAGTGTTGCAATTCCACTTTGCTATTTGTACAGCAGAGGCAGTGTGAGGCCATTTCCTGTTCCAGAGCAAAGGCAGAGACCCTGAGACTTCTGGGCTGAGTGATAGCAGCACAAGGATCCACTGTTTTTCCCTGTGATAAGGGTAACTAAGTGACATTCATGTATTATAGGTACAGTATTGCTGCCTTTCAGAGACTGGTGATGATAGGACAGGACAGGACATTTGTGTTTCTGACACAGCCTTGCAAGAAACAGATACCTGAGTGCCTGGAGACAAAATTTCTGCGTCGACTAGGGCAATGTCATGTACTACATACAAACACTGTAGGCTGACTTAAGAAGCCATGGTCATTGCAGAAAGGAAACGTATTGAACGTATATTATTCATTTTAATTTTCTAAATCCCATACTTTCCGGTATTTCTTATTATTCTTGGAGTACAGAGCCTTTATTATTTGTTGTAGCTTGAAAATTGCTAAGGTTATACTTGCTTTCAGAATAAACATGCATCTAAGCCAAAAATGAAAATGTCTCAACCCCAACTTCTGATGGTCTCAGGCAGCAGCTGCAGGTGGCACGAGGCAGACTGTGGGCAGGGAGGACAGGAGAGCACAGCACCTGTGTCATTGATCAGCCCAGGGCAGCCCAGCTCTGGAAGCACTGCATTTCTCACAATGGCAGATTAACAAAGGCAGTGCAGAAGCTCTGGTAGTTTGATGTTGTGTCTACAAAACATAAATAAAGCAGGTGAAAGTTAACATTTATTCCATTCACTACTCTAATGGAAGCAAAACGCTCTTCTCCATCCAACGTCACATGCTTTTTTGGCCCATTTCTTAAAAGTACATAAATGCTTGAAAGCATTTAAGCTTAGTTCTTCTATAATATTTTTTGAGAATTCCTCCAGTTCATCATCAAAGAAAAAAAAAGTCTGTGTCTGCAAGGCCCAGTCAAAGCTCTCCCACCAAGACCCTTGTAGAAACCCCATTAGTGTTTTCCACTACGTATTAAAAGGAATAGCTTTCAGGACATCCTCTTCCAGCATTTGCTTGGGAAGTGCAAATTTCTGCAAGAAGCAGTAGCAGCTGAAGTATGGGAGGTTGTGAGGCTATGTGGCTCTTTTCTGTGAATCCTGTTTTCCGTGAATCCTCTTTTCCCCAGCTAAACATTCAGGAGAGAGCAACTTCACAGGCCACTTTGTCATTGACATCTGACTCATTTACACAGGACTCTGGAGGATGCAGACAACAAAAATGAAGGGCTCCAGTGATGCCTTCAGTATCTGTGTTGGTCACCCTCATCCTGTGGCCATCAGATGAAAAGTGGTAAGTCAAAGAGGCAAAGAAGCTGCTTGGTCTAGAGTTTGGCAGAGGAGCCATGAGGAACATGTGAGGGACATGGAGAGGCAGGGGCAGAGTATAATCAGTTGCACTTCACAGTATAAGTAATGAAGGTAGTTTTTCACACTAAGATAACACTGATTATGCTGTATTTGAAGATCAACAGGACTTACTGGTATTCTCGGAGAGCAGTTCACCTCTCCTTTATCCCAGGCTTTTTTTAAAAAAAAGCCCTGTTCAGAGTTAGAGGGTTATTGTAACTTCCTGCTGTAACAAATCTCAAGTGGGTACTGTAAGGCCAAGGCAGCAGAGCCCCTAGAGAGGCAGGCATGAAAAAAGAGAAGGGAGAACAGAAGGAGACCAGAGTGAACAGTCTCTAACCTAACATATGCCTTGACATTTCAAGTTTCATCAGTTTGTCTGTATGCAAGGTAATGAAGTTTTATAGGTGTGCAGTGACCATTTGTTGGGTGATAGATTATGACAATATTACCAATTCCCTTGCTGAAAAGCCATAGGGGGAACACAGAAGTAAATGTTTTTGTTTTCCAGATATACTTCCTCTTTCTTATGCTGTTCTTTAATTAAACTTAAAATTAAGTATTAGGAAATTTTATGTTAGCCTTGTCTATATATTCTGTACAGCTGGTTTATAAATACCCAATTCCTGGATGAAATCCGCCTTAGCTTGGAGAAGATGGTGAAAGAAACAAAGGCTGTAACTTCAGAGGCGGTAGTCAGAACCCAGTGCAATGACTGCCTTGGGATATTGCAGATGAAGAACAAGCAATGACAACAGCAATTGTCAATACTACCAGCCTCAGGGACTCCAAAATGAGTGTGTCTGCTGCTTAAATAGGGTCGTCATTGCCTAGAACAAGGATTAGCTGAGCTCTCTAGAGAAGGAAAGTCTGACTTCAGAGGTTTGCAACCAGCCTGGCTGTTTCAGGCCCTATGTCCATCTCAGCCCTGTTGCTGTGAGCACTGTCAGGCTGCAGCAATACAGTAGCTCTTCCCTGATTCCGTCAGTCTGTGCATGTGTGATGCTTGCATAAGTGCCTGTTTGAATCTCAAGTCAGGTCTGTTGGAATACACCTAGTGTACCTCTGGATTCATGAGCATAACCCCAGATAAAGAGTTGAATGCACAAATTATCTCCTTACTTGCATTATATGTAGACATATGTGGCTGGCAGACAGCACTGCAAAGTATGAATATGAGGCTCTCAGAAACTATCCTGGTACTCTTGGATAGTCTCTGATTTTTTTTTTTTATTTGGAACTACATATGACCACATACTTAAAATTCTTAAAAAAATGTGCTTATTAAATGACAATTGACTGCAGGGGCAACTGAAATCATCCTCAGTAGCCTTCTATTCTGCTGCATGCTTTATAAAATGCTCCCATGGCATGGTTCAGACCCTGGAGGGATGTGATGGATATGACAAGTAGCTCATCTGAACAATGGTTCAGATAGAGTCAAGAGCTCTGAATCTATTGCCTTTCAGGGTCACTGAGCTGCAGGTTGTATGGAAAACACCTTGTTCATCATACCTCTGGAATTATAATAGGAATGTACAGAGGTGGAGAAGTTATATACAAAGCAAACAGATAGGGTGTCTAATTATTAAACCTCTTGCTGAACAGGAAAAAAGAACATTGAAGACACATTCTGGAAGTTCTTTTTGCTACTAAAAGCATATAGTTCTTTGTATCACTGCTGGCTGAGGCAGCATTAGAAAACCTGTAGATAGAAAGAAGAACAAAAAAAACTACAAACAAAAAAGAAGAGTCTGTGTTTCCTTGGATTTACATGCTTTATGGTCCACACAGGACACAGCACTGTCTCCAGAACCATCAGTCATATTTCTTAATTCCCATCCCATGTGGAAGGGTAAGGAAGAGTCAGTCAAATGTGAGCAGGGGAAAATGATAACCAGAGCATATCTTTAGCCATGAGCAGGGCATGGTTTACCACCAAGGATCAGTGGTGCCTTTATAAGGGGTATCATTCTCCTCACAGACACCAGTAGTGTGCATTTTCTGGGCTGAAGCAGTGGTTAACACATGCCCTCCATACTGTTCATGCAGCAGAGCATGGCTCCAGCAGCTGTTCTGCATTTTTCTGCCAGAGTCATAGGAAGGAGAAGGTAGCTGGCCATCTCCACTCTTGTGTTGTCAGAGGATGTCTCATCTTTTTAATTGATTAAGTTTCAGTTCACCATGCTTCATTTTAGGCAGCTAAAAACATGCCTAAGAGTCCCCATATAATTGGAGTCTCTGAGTCACTTTCTGGGCTGCCTCAAAACTGCATGACCTCTGGTAATATCTATCCTGCCCTAATGATGATAGAAGAAGAGTAGTATGAATATGGTGTCAATGTAAAAACTTTATTTTAGATCCCTTATGGCAAAATTCCTGCTCTGTTCTACTTCAGGACACCACCTTGTCAAAAGTTTCTCTGATATCCTACTCCTGCTCTTACTTTCTTACTCTTAAAAGAGCAGTTCCTCTGTCTGAAGTCTTTCACTCTAGAGGATAATAGAAAAGTTGCAATATCACTTTGAAGTTAAGAAAGATGTATTCTCCATCTAAAGTCAAAAGGATCTTTGATCATAATTATTATTACAGCCATTCAGAAAATCTCTGCTACAGCTGTATTTTGGCACACCACACAAGAAAGTTTACAGCCTGTGCACGTCTCGTTCCTGGGAACCCAAGGTGCTGTTTCACCAAGTCAGCTGTAGCACAGTAAGAGCATCTCAGCTTAGTTAAGGCAACCTCATATCACAGACAAAATTACTTGAGGCACAACACAGACAACCTTTTGCAAGTATTTTTTCTACAACATTATGTACAGCACAAGAAAAAATCTTTAATAGACTTGTTTTGGTTTTTTTTTTACTTTTAGTGTGACATATTTTCATTTGAAAAGCATTAAAATATTCCCATTGCAATATTTTGAGAGCATGCAATGCAATTAATGTAGTAGCTATGCCTCTGAACAGGGAAGAAAATACTTATTTTATAGAACTGAGTAAACATATATTGTGAGAAAGGTAAAATTATATCAGTATATTTTGGGGGGAATTCAATACTAATTCCATCTGGACTTGAAGTTTTACTGAAATGAGATCATCAATTACTGTCTGTGTTTCCTCATGATGTAATATTTTATTTAAATTGTTTCTGATTTCTTCTGACAGTTTAGACAAATTTAATTTTCATAAGAAGAACTTTCACTGCTTTCAGCTTTTTTCCTCAGTATATAATTTCTAATAGAATTTTTGAGGCATCCTCTAATCTCTATTGATGATTCTCTATTTTTATCTCTCTCTGATGTAGATGAATGCATAATATGGCACCTCAAACCTTTGCTTTGTTAAGCTGTGATTAAATGTAGTATTAACCGCCTAGATTGTAACAAATTCAGGAAGTCTTTTTAGATACTTCTATTTATCTGCACATATATCTCTACCCAAATTCCCCCTTCACTTCTCTGCCAAGGAAAACAAATTATGGCTTTGTTTCCCAAGTCTAGAAATAAAGGGTAGTTCTATCAGTTATCATCACCAAACTCCTTAAACTTGGTTTGCTTGTAAAGTAAGTTGAACATCCCCTTGGATCACATTCTCTGATACTCAAGCTTGGATAATGTCCACAAGCACTGTGGTACCTTCCAAAAAGGAAAGATTTATATGCTGGAATAAGAAAAAACATCATCATCATCAATCATCATCACCATCATCATCAAAAAATTGGTTTTCTAATGAGAAAAAGTGATTGAAATGCAGGAATTTCTATGCAGAATGCCACTTAAAGGAAGACCCAGGACAAGTAAGGTTAACACTGTTTTCCTGTAAGCATCAAAATATCATTTTAACAGCAAATTTTATCACAGTGAGAACAAGACACCCACAAGACACAAGAAACTGTTTTCCAATAGCTTATGTTCCAGTAAAGACCAGAATTCAGGGCTATTAAAGGCATATTTCTCATGCACTTTGGTACACAGCATGAAGCCACTGTCTCAAAATACTGCAGAATACTTGAATAAAACTTCACTGGAGAGGACTCTGGAATGATAGGAACTAAGGAACAAATGATAGAATTATATGAATAAAAAAACCTACTGGTATCATCTATGAACTTCTGATATAGAAGCAAGAAGACAAGCACAAAAAAAAAAAATGGAAGGTAGTTGAAATAAAAGCAACATAAACTAGTGATACAGATAATTTCTTTATGGCCAGATGGATTCTGGCACCCACTGAATCACATCTTTTACTTACAATGAAAATCACTTCATGAAGCTTCAACCCCCTGATTCACAGTGGGATAGACATTGATCTTTAACAATTTTCTTAGGTGCTAGCTGGAATCAGCTAGCTGACTGCAGCATACTCTTATGACATGCCCTCTACAATTACCAAAGTTTGCTGTCCTTTCCATACTTCTATATCACTTTTCATGTACTCAAAAACCCCCTTTCATAAAATAGACTTGGTGTTGCAGTTGGTCTTCTGATCTACTTCTCCTGATTTGCATATATAGCAAAAGGCAGGAATAAAAACTACACCAATCAGTTCTTCTCAGCCCAGGAGGAAAACAGAAACACAAATTACTATCTCTGAAATTGCAAGGCAGAGACCAGTGTCACTTTTTTGACCATCTCTGGCAGCTCTGGAACTGTAGGAGGGAAACACTTGGTTAAAAGCAGGATGTATATTGATTTTCACCTACTACTGTCTGTCCATCATTCATTCACACAGCTGCCAAATTACCAATCAGTTCTCTGCATCCTGGCTTGTCTCATGAGCTCTCCACCAGGCACCCTAGAAACAGACTTCTATTTGCTCTTGCCTGAATAAACTGAAGATGTTTATTGTCATTTTTGAGGCTTGAAAGAGGTCATTTAGAGGACCCTCAGACTTACGATGTTTCTGCCAGGAGAGCTCCAGGTTTCAAAAGTCAGTTTTATCACAACTGAGGTATTCTTCAGCAGGAAGGTGCTTGGAAGAGATGAAGAAGAAAGTAGATGTATATAAACCTTGTGGGACCATAAAGGGGAGAAATGTTTGGCATCTCTTAGAGATCTTCTGGACATCCTACTTCTGTTTTCTAATTTGGACTTAATTGTAACCAATATCAAAATTGATTTTTTAAAGACAAATTGAATTACAGTATAACAAATCTCTGCCACTGAAACTGTCTCACTCTCCTCTTTCTCTCTTGTTTTGTCAACCAATCCAATGTTTTGTTGGTGAAGTACACAGGCAAAGATTTATAAACACAATAAACAGATTTAAATACTCACAGATGTTGGAAAACATTGAAATTAGGTCCCTTGCTTGCTCAGCAAACCAAATATGTTTAAATACCCACAGATGTCAGTGTGTTACAAGTCCTCATGCCATATCAGCAAATAAAACTAAAAGAGTTGCTTTGAAATGAATATTTCCATATAAGCAGTGCCTCTGTCATGCTTTCAATAACTCTCCTCAAATAAGAAAGTCACTATACACAAGCTCCTCTATCAATCCACTACTGGCTTCTCTCTTAACTTGTGCATTATGAGTATATCCTTCTCAGATATATTTGGACCAAAATGGATATTGACTTGTTAAGGAAGGTTTCTAAATTAACTCCAAACATTCTTCAAGTGATAATTGTCATTACTCTTACATGCTATTCATCTAGTGAATTTATTCAATTTGCCATAATAATAATGCAACTTACCTCCAGGGCTTGAAGAGTAACCAATTATTAGTAATGCCCAATTAGTTAATTCAGATGTGGTTTTAGCAAACTAAAATTAAGGTGACTGAAAAATACACAGATTTACATAAAATGGGTTTATGGATGTTGAGATAATTGTGAGAGCCCATAGCCAGCATATACAAAAGAGGAAATTCAATGTCTTTCAGTACATGGGTGTCTGAATGGAGCCATCAAGAAATCATGATTGAATTTATAGTGTATGTGGACAGGCAGGGCAGAGAAACAAGAAGAGCACTAGATGTTAATTGGAAATTAAATTAATCACATCTTTTATCCCTGAAGGTATTTAAAAGATACACAGACATGGCTCTTAAGGACATAGTTTAATGGTGGGCTTGGCAGTTCTGGTTTACCAGCTGGACTTGATGATTTTAAAAGCCTTTTCCAACCTAAATTATTCTGATTTTATGAAATGGGAATGGGCATGTTGTTTAGGTTTTCTGTAATATAAATAAAATAAATAAATTATAAGATTTATGTTTTACACATTAATTTCAAAATATTAAAAAATGTTTTTCATCTGAGGATTATCAACACCTTGAATGAACAAATCAAACTGATATATTCCACTACTAAGCAGAGCTTCAGTGGTTTCCTAATGAATATGTAATGTCTACATTAACATTTTTATTAGGCATAAGTCATCATTTTTTCATATCCATAAACACAGTGGACCATGCATGAAATTACTGCTTTTCAAGAGAGTGAGTTGTGTTTCCTGTTGTAAAGACTTGTAAACCATTTCTCAACTGCTGTGTGGTTTCCACTAACAAGGTACTTTGGGATATCTTTTCTCTTGTGCTGTTCAGGAAACATATGGCATTGACAGAACCACAATTTCTTACAATTCATGTGTTTAACTAACAAAATGTAACTAATAGTGTAATCTAGCCTGGAGGATGCTCTAGTTCAACAGTTTGCTTCCTTCTTAAGAAATCTGAAAAAAATTTAGAATATTGTCTCTTCCACAATATGTGGAAGCTTAAAATTTCTTCCTGAGATTTTGAATACTTTACAGAGCAGTCTGTGAGAATGAAACTAATTTTTTTGTTTAGTTTTAGTAAAATTTTATTATTAATTCTGTGCAATTCATGTACTGAAAATAAATTAATTGCATTTGAATGAGTCAAAAGAAGAAATTATTTGTAACCACAAGAACAGCTTGGTTGCAACTTGTCTTCTGTGACAGGCTGGAGTCCAAAGTTAGGCTGAATATTACTTCTGAGTTAAGTATTTTCATTTCCACAGGATTCAACTAATCCCCCACTACCACAGGCAGTAATTTAACGAGGTAGGGCATCATCTGGAACACTGTCACTGCAAAAGATCTTCTGGATCATCTGCCTCAGAGATGAGTGATATGAAATGGTGGGGCTGGCTCCCCAGGTGTTTTGATACCTGTTCCTACCCTATGTTGCTTCACTCCCTGGTCCCTCTTGCGAGCAGCTCTCTTTCTCACTTGCTTCCCCCAGCACGCTGCCTTCTCACCTCTCACCGACATCCAAATGGGAAAAAGCTCCTCCAGGCAGAGCTGCAGACAGGGGTGCAGATCCTGGTGTAGAGGAAAGACCAGGTGGGCAGCAGGAGATGGCAGCAGCTCTGCAGCCAGCAGCAGTCCCTGCCGGTGGCTGGCAAGGGGACACACGGAGTGGCCCATGCTGCTCAGCTCAGCTGCTGGCCACTGCACAGAGACGTGCTGGCACGGGTGAGATAGGGGCTGCTGAGGGCACACAGAGTGCAAGGGCAGGAAGGGCTGTAGCAAGGGCTACAGGGGAACCATAGGAAGCAAAAGGAAGTGACTGCTGGAGGGAACCTCTCTAAGGTAGCTAAGAGCAGACTTGTACAGCTTCCCATGCCCTACTCTGTCCAAAACATCCCAGAGTGACATTCTTGAAAATGAACATTTTCTCACCAAGCAGTCATGGGATTCTGCAAAATAGGAGGCAGGTATATATTTTTATTTGTTTATTAATGCAGTGGCTGGTGCTAACAAAAGATCAGTTTTAATAATTGCTGGGATAGTGATGAAAACAAAGAAAATTGAAACTGCGTGGACATATGAATAAGTAAATCTGAGGGATGTGCTCTTTCAAAGTCAGTGAAGAGTCTTTGGTGAGCTTAGTTGTACCTGTAAAATTTGGAGTGTTATCAGGTTGATCAGCCCTGATTCTGAAAGATTTTATTAACTGCAAATCTACCATCACTGTATCTATTGTAAAGGTTAATTTCACAACCACCTACTCCCCGACAAGTACAATAAATTCGTACAAAAAAATTATTTGAGGCACTAGGTGGGTTTCAACGCCTACATTCTACCTACAGGGTAGGAGACCCCAAGTCCTTGCAACCAGAATTGTATTGCTACTGTAAAGTAGTTTGCTTGTGTTTCTTAACAAATAAAATTTACAGGTGCTGCATGGAAATAGAACTTAATCATGTGTTAACACTAGTGGGTTTTAAATAACACTGTACTAAACATTTGGAAAATGGTAAAAAGAAAATAAACAAAACATAAACCTAACATTAGAATTAAGGCCACCATTAAATATAATAACTTGCATTCACCCCTATTCACTCCTATTCAATCCATCACTTGATCAAGTAATTTTTGATCCAGAATATTTATGCATGGGCTATTAGTTTTTGTCAGGTCAGACAGATTCCCCATTGTTTTCAATACAATTTGATCTCACTAAAGCAGTTCTTCCCACAACAGACAAAAAGTGTAGAAACATTTTTATACAGTTGTTTTGTGTATTTCTGAGTTTATCAAACTGAGCCACAAAGTGGTGTGGCTTTTATGTTAGTGCTGCCTGTGACTCCTACACTCTGAAAAGCTGTTAGGCACAGATAACAAGCTCTGAGAGACTGGCCATGATTGTTCAAGGTGATCTAAACAAATCTCAAAATTATCTGTGTAAAAGGATACACCCACAAACTGGACCTGTAAAACCAGACTTTGCTATCAGTATTGACTGAAGAGTAGCATTTTTTGTTATGTTGTGCCTGTAATAATAGATGATAAAACTTAAATTCCAGGGATGGTGATTTGGGCCTATGAAGACCCATCAGCACCACTTTGTCTACTTGGCCTCAGACAGGTACCTATTATCCTATTTGGACTTCCTTGTGATTGCTCAGGAAGGATGTACAGAAAAGCAGTTCAAGAAATTCTTGATTTTGACAGGAAGTAAAGGAATCAAACAAAAAAACTCAAACATTTTTTACCAGATATTATCTTTGTAAATGCCCTATTTATCATGCAGGCATTGTGGTGTTCTGAATGAGCCAGAGACAGGCTTCTGATGTGTAAGGAATCAGTCAACATCCACCATTAGAGAACATCATGTTTCACAAGTGGGAAAGACTCCCAAATGTAAATAATGAAAAAGCCTGAAGGGGTAAGAACTAAATTAAGAATCAAAGAGGATCCCTGGAAAAGCAAATATTTGCTTGGATGTTTTTCCAATTTTTTTCTTTAAAACAAAATTTTTGGATGATGGTAAGCACATATGACTGAGAAATAGCTGAAATATCTACAGAAATAGCTGCAACCTAGAGCATGAAATAGCTCTCATGATGATGGTATTGTCCAACTCCTTAGATTATATCACCACACTAAGCAAATAATGCTTAAGTCTGGCTGCTGAAACCCACAGAATACAGTGAATGAATAATGGCAAATCCCACTTGAAAAGCCCTAACCATTTTTATATACTTTTTAAGGATGCTGGTGCTAGGGCCACCAGTGTTCATTATTTCTACAATATAGTACAACACACTTTCTAAGTTTTGAAAAATATTTAGAGTATCAAATTTTAATATCTTAAACAGTGAACTAACATTAGTCAAGAGAGCTATTTTTTTTTGCTGTCTCTTTTTTTTTTTTTCCGTCTGTGGCCAAAGTAAAATTGTATTATCTTATATATATTTTATGTAGGTTTTTGATACCTAGATCCCAGGACTCTGTACAACCATAGATTGCATAACAGGACTATCTAGAGGGTTATACTGCACTCCCCAGGTATTTGTAATATTTTAATGTGTTTATTTTACAGTGTTTTGTTTGGTAAGTGCATTTTAGATTGTAAATTTTTATTTTTGCAGCTCCATGTGTGTGTGTATCTGTGTTTACATTTATATCCTGGTTTTAGTAATGTTAAAATAGATTCATCTATTTCTCACTATATTTTGGTGGAAGGTACAAAAGAAGTACTTTTACTAATTGTCAAATTTTCCCATCAAAGATCCATAAGCAATCAAGCAGGCTTGGAACTACCCACCACCAGCTCAGAGTGCAAGGCCATCTGAAAAGGTTTTCTGAAATCCCTGCAGCCAGAAAAACTGACATAGGCTAACAAAGTGTGCATAGCAGTTATGATTTCAGTCTTTCTGCAACATGCATTATTGATTTTTTTGAAAACACTGATAAAATGCACAATGCCTGGTTTGCCTACCTTTATTCCACTGACAATAGTGTTGTTCTCCAGAGTAATAGCTTGTGAGCATATTGGTAAGCACAGCAAGGATCCATAATTGTCAGATCACTTCATGCCATCAGCATCAGGCAGTGAAGGTAATTAATATTTAATCATTCATTAGGAACAAACAGAGCCAAAAAAGACTATGACTTGCTTTTAAATGTATTGGCACAAAGCTTATGGAAAGCTGCGTGGCTCTATGGAAAATCTAGTTAATTTACAAATCTAATTGTATTACAAATCTAGTAAATAAGTTGGGGGGGTGTCATTATAGAATATTTTATATTTTTATGTTTATATGTACACATATTGTTAGGAGCATGTAGTCTGCAGCATGATAATCCATCACGCTGATAAATCAAAGATCTATGGGACTGATTATGGAGCATATCCCAGAAAGAAAACCTCAATTTTAAAGCCTGTACTGGCTGCTACCAGACTTTTTCTTTGACTGTTTAAGTTCACAGTTTCAGTTTTTATGAACTTGCATCTAAACATGGGATTTAATGCAGTCAAAACTTCCCATTTATACACACCAGGAGCCAAGTCCATCCAAAACACAGTAAACAGAGATCTGCACATCTCGGTGGGCTGTCAGTGACTGCATGGCTGCAAATAAGAACATTGAAGGGTAGGTTTTCCCCAAAAACACAATCTCTTTGGTGATATTTCTAGTGTCCTTGCATTAGATCTCTGATGCTGGAAGTCCACTGAGAACATTATGAAAAATTTCCGACAACCTACACACCTGAGACTGCCAGGGTGCGTAAGTGAAAAATTCATCAGTCAAGGAACCGCCATAGCAAAACATGAGGATTCCAAGCATGGACCACCTCTGTGACCATGTCTCTAGGCAGGGAGCACACAGAAAAATTCTGACCTGGACCAGAGATGTGGACTGCAGCTCTGTTGCATGCCTATGTCCCTGCAGAACAGAAGTGCAAGCTCATTTACACAACAGAGCACACACACATGCTTACTTTGAAAACAGAGCTATGCCTACTCCATATTTCTATCATATTTATATATTGAGGCTGGTTTGACCTTTACTGCATGATTGTCAATGATATTATATTTGGCTTCTCAGTGCTAGGAGCCCGGTGCAGAACTGTGCCTTTGTGCTTTACTATCAGCATTGTGGTAAATCAACACTGACACTTAAAGGGCATTGGGATGCATGTGTGTGGGAGGTCAGATTCATAATTTTTTCAGAGTTCTTTTGCAGGTTGGGAAAAGTTATATTTGGTTTTAATTTTCTGGAGTGAAAAGTGAATTAAAATTGGGGTTCCAAATTATTTGGGATCCTAAGAAGAGAGCAGTTTTAAGTGATGGAATTTCTGTATGGTGACTGTGTGGTTACAAGTGATGAAGGGGTTGTCAGGCACAATGTTACTGTCATTGTTATTGAGAACATCTCCATGAAACTTGTTATCTTGCCCTGTATTGCCTAGAGAATGGACCCAGTCTAAGACTGTACATCCATTATACTTAGTCCTGAGGCAAGTGAAATTTGAAGCCTAACACCTATTTCAGGAGTGGACAAATCACCTAAGAGTTTATGCTTTGTGTTCCCACTGCAACATCTCTGTCTCATTAAATGCAAGATGTAACAGAGTTTGAACTTTGCAGAATGGAGTATGGGAAAGTCAGTCAGAGAATACCCTGATGTTTCTGTTTTGCTTTTATTTCAACGTACCTAATATTTAGACTCAGCTTTCATGACACAAATTGTGTTCAGAATTTGAGCATCACAGCCAACAGACTCCAGAACCTTAATGAGAGAGCTGACTCCCTACCTTAGTGTGCTGCTCTTATGGGGGAAAGAGGGTGTCACAGCAGGAAGTAATCTCAGCCTTTTTTAAAATCTTGCATTTTCCAAAGCTGTAAAATGTCAAACAATTTGTTCTCTGCTTCTGCTGAGTCTTGTCTGGCTTTTTTCTGTGAGTTTAGACAGTCCATCACTTTTGCTCACTAACTGCTCTCAGGTACTAGGCAGCTGCACAGTTTCCAAAGTTACCTAAGTCATTTTCTCTTTGCACCTGGATGGCTCCTAATTTCTTTTCACCTATTTGTGTTTTAAAACTGGAACTAATTTACCATTTCTTTCTCAGAAATTTGCATTCCTGTGGTCACCAAAAGATGGTTCCCACTTGCATCCTTTTTCTTTCTCATATCCCCCAGGTCCATTATGTGACGTAAATGAAGTTCATCGATAAACAAATAGCAAGTAGTACTTTAGCTACGTGTTTCTCACTAAGAACCTCCACCTGGAGATGGAAAACAGCATATACTGGAGTTTATATAGGCATCCAACTGTGAGGAGTACTCATTGTGCAAGAAAGCTAACTGCAGAATCTGAACCACAGTCAAACTTGCTTAGAAAAACAGAAGATTTTGAAGGCAGGAAGAGGAAAGGAGCAAGGCAGGACAGGTCTACTGCTGTTAGAAAAATATTTCCATAAAAAGGCTCTGAAATTACTTTCATTCATATGAGTGTTGCATATGTCACTCAAACTTGTAGGCTTTAAGGGAATAAATGGCAGCAGCTAGACACTATACAAAGAAAATACAAAATTACTTTTTCTACTCTGAGTAAGGTTGCTTTTAACTCCTAACCTTATTTAGAGTTATGGCAACTTGTCCTGAACCCTCTATCATGTGTTTCTGTCTGCTCCTGTGCAATGATATCACTTTTAGACAGTAAATAGTGAAGTACTGCAACATGTGCAGCTGAACATATTAATGACACCCTGCAATCAAATTTGACTCACACAAGGAGCATGAGAATGCCTCTTTTGGATTAAATGTGGACTAAATATGTCTAAAGCACAGTTGTTTTAACAGAGTCACATCTCGTTTCACAGCAGTCAGTTACTCCTCCATCAGCACCTCACACCTTGCTAGTTTGGTGCTATTTACCCTGGGAAAGGGAGGTGCTGGTTTAGCTCCCACTGCCAGTCAGTATGCTGACCTCCAGTTGTGCTGAATTACACCAAACAGATGTGCCAACACAGTAGACTGCTGCAGGGCTCCGGAAGTCCTCAGGTACCTCTAATGAGGAGCTGAGGTTGTTTAGCCTGGGAAAGAGGAGGATGAAGAGAGACCTTATCACTCTCCACAGCTATCATAAAAGAGGTTGTAGTCAGTGGTTGTTATTCTTTCTCCCAGGTGCCAAGTGACAGGATAAGAAGAAATGTCCTTAAGTTGCACCAGGGAAGATTTAGATTTAAAATTAGGAAAGCTTTCTTTATGGAAAGGATTGTAAAGCATTGGAACAGTCTGCCCAGGGAGATGTGAAGTCACCATCCCTGGAAATGCTCAGAAAACGTGTGGATATGGCGCTAAGAGGACATAGTTTAATGGTGAATGTGGTGGTGGTGTTAAATTGATAGTTGGACTTGACAATCTTAAAGGTCTTTTCCAACCTTAACAGTTCAACAAAAACAGTTGTAATTAGTGGTCCTTTACAGAGTTTCACTGCTGTCCCTCTTGAATTCTAATTTTGTTTCTGTTAAATTTCTCTCCGTAGTTTCCTTTGCTCACCAGAAATCAGCTTTCTTTTTTTTTTCTCTATGTATTGTATGAGATTATATTTACTTAACCAGTGTTGTACTCTTTTCAGTGGACATTTTTCCTTCTGAAACAGGTGAATCCTCCAAAATCTTAGCATTTACAGTGCAAAACATAGCCACCCAATCACTTAAAAAATGGAAAGTTACCAGGGCTGTTCAGAGGATGCCAATCTACTAAAAGTGCTCTTCACAGGGGGTCCTATGATCATTGGGGCAGGCTGCTAAAAAGCAACCATTGTGCAAAGAATTCAGGGACTGAAAGAGGAAGCTTAAGAGAAGTCTTCCAATTTTAAGCCAAGAAATATTTGCTCTTCAAAGACATTTCTTAGCAATTTGAATCACATAAGCTCCAGGTGATAGTGCACAAAAAGTACACAAAAACTTTTAACAATTGAATTTAGCATGAAATGTACTAGTTAATATTTTTTACTCTCTTTTTTTTAGTCAGTATAATTGGGTAAAAAACTACTTAGCAGACCTAAAATATAGTTGAAGACCATTGCGCTCACACAATTTTCTTTAAAGTAAATATGTTGAATCATGTGGGTTTTTACCAAGTAGCTTACACTTATGTGTGCATTTATGAAAACAAGACACTTCTACCTCATTTTCAATATTAGTCTATTTGGCATAAGAATTTGGCAAAATTTTAGTCATGTTTAGGAAAGATAATTTAGAAATAATTGTATGTCTTTTTCTCCTTCTGCAAAAGACTTTAAAAAACTTTCCATTCAAGGTGCAGAAATGTTGTCTTTAATTACTGATGCCAGTAGTATCTGTTCAGACCAGAGGGAATTTGGTGGTAAGAGATCAAGGAACATATATTTCTTCTAATTCCCCATCATAATATGGAAAAAAAAAAATATTCCAGTCCCGGGATCATTACTCTTATGTTGAAATATTCTGAATCCTGAGTGTAGTGATTAATGGCTGAGAAATCTGCAAACCCAAAAGCTACACTGAATGAAACCAAAACGCATTTCACTCCCAGAAGGCAATTAATAGATGGCAAGAATACTGTTAGTTTGTAAGGTAATGTTTAACTGGCAGTGATGTCACAGAGTGGGGTAAGTGGTAGAACTGCATTAATGGTCCCCAGACCCCAAATCTCAGCACTGATTAAACCTGAGTCACAGATTAATGAAGAGGCATTTATACTTTCAGTCTGTGCCATAAATAACCATAAATCATTAAAGCCAGCTAATGGGGAGTCAGAAGATGCTGCCTTACCAGTACAAACACATCTAAGATAGAGTTTTTTTTCCTTAAATGATGCATTAAAAATCACACAGACTAACTACTCAAGTCTGTCACCAGCGTTTCTTCTGGCAAACTATCATGCACTCTGCAAAGAACAAAGTTGTTCAAGTGCAGAAGTTTAGCAGAACGCATGTTATTTTAGTAAGTGGCACGCTTTTAAGTAGGTAGAAAACTCAATGCAAACATGACCTTTGACTAAAAAGAACCTTTCAAGTTTAGCTGGGTTTGTTGGGTTTTTTTTGGCAAATTGGCAGAGATAATTACTGTGTACCCTATTGGACACATTGTTCTTAGGTTATACTTAGTTATAAGCCACAGATAGACTTTTCACTCATACAAAAAGAGGCTGGGTTTTAAACTAGTTCCATAAAAGAGTTAGCCTCAAAAATTCCTGAGGCATAGAATAGTGATTTTGCACTAAAATCCCCCAAAAAAGAAGCCTTATACTTACTACTCCACTACTGCAATATTTGCAGTGACTGTGACCAAAATAAGTCTAGCAATGAATTCCAGAACCTATACTTATATAGTTACATTCACTCTATTTTTATCTATGTAAAGGTGGAAACTAATACTGATTCTGGGAGAAGCTTCATTGGAGTAAGAGCTGTTATCTCAAATTATTTTTAATACATTTAAATATTCTTAATAAATTACAGATTCAGTGAAGAGGCACAACTATGGTTACAAAAACATCACAGTGATTAATTAAGCAAGAATATAAATTTTCATTGGTTTATAAGTAGTCACTACATATTTTACATAAATATATTCAAAGAAGAGTGCCATTAATAGAATTTTATTTGCAGGCAAGCATCTCAAAAAAGTTTATTTCTGTGAATAATTGTGAATTTAATTCCATAATTTAATATGAATTGAATTTTTGCTTTGCTTATGTGTAAATAAATATTATTTTAATATCTTTCATCTCAGAAGGGAAGATTTCTAAAACACAACACTTTACTGTATTTTATATTTTGTGCAATTTAGTGCAATTTTTCCTAATTTAGTACTCCCAGGGAAATATCCTTAAAAGATCCAACCTGAAATTGTTGATATGCAAAGAAGTGTACTATCGTTCCTTTTAGGCAGAGGCTTATTCCTGAACAGTTTTTACATGGACCAAACCACTGAGACTCTATCTGTCAGTCGTTTGTGACTTTTGGAGCAGATAGAAGCAGAATAAGGAGAATTTCCCCTGATGAAGCTGTTTATAAAATACAGGTGAGGGTGAGACTGATTATTGGGATACTGGAGAATTCAGAAGTGTGTAATTTATGGAGAATTTTGTGAGCATAAACCACAAATTGGTCAGGACAGAGAAAAGAAGAGTCTCTGACATAAAATAAAGCTTGAGGAGTAGCAGACACATAGTACATAGCCTGACTGACTTGCACACATCTAGACTGCCCCCTGATATCAGATCAGGAGCAGGGACAGAACAATTACAGTTTTAACATGATTTGTGCCCATCAGCCACTTTGAACAACTTGGTTCCATCAAACTAAATGCTGGACCAGAAGTATTTCTCTCCACAAGCAGAAAGGATGCTTGTTGTGCTCCTCATGTGGCCAGCCTGCTCATACCCCGGGAGCAAGTGTCCATGGAGCACCCACAAACCTGTCAGGCAAGAAAGGAATATCTGCCTGCTAAGGACTGCTAAGGACACAAACATTTGTGTACAGAGGCTGGACCTCCTGGGGGTCATTAGCCTTGGCACTCAGCTACTCTGAGGAGAGGAGGGTTTCCAGTATTTTTTGCCATTTGATGGGTGTACATTGGCATTCCAGTAATGAATGCCAAGAAGGCATTCCAACACATGCACATCCTCTATAATTCAGAGGCATTTACCTTAAACTTTTACAGAGGGAGCTGGTACAACTGATGAATAGGAGACAAAGTTTGCATGCTACCTGACATAAGAATTAGATGTCTGCTGGGAACAATGTCTTCAAGACAGGGCAATGAAAGTCTTTAAGCTACTTCTTTGAAAAAGGCAACTGGAATTGACATCACAAGGATTTACAAAAAGAGGATCTTACAAGGAGATACAAAATCAAGGGGGAAAGAAATTAGGAAAGGACAGTTTATCAGAGTTTCAAGCAGGCTCTTAGAATAAAGTCAAAATAGATTGATGTCTTCTGCTTCTAAAAAAATGGGTCGTGTTTCTTTTATGCTGTAAAAAAAATTAATCTCCATGTTTCTGTCACAAAAAAATTGGTGAGAAGGACTCAAGAGCTTTGATATCTGACTCAGACTTATAATTCTCTCTAGAAACTGGCCAAGAATTATTATTGCTGTTTTAATAGCTGCATTTCAGCTTTCACAGTGCTTGCTTATGAAATGCGATTGCTATCAGACCTTGGTTTAAACCATTATCTAGAATGTAAAATACATGTTGGAATTGGAAGGCTGTTTTAATAGATCACTCTACTTGACCTATCTGGTAAGTGCAAAAATCTGCCAAGGCAAGATCACAGCTGTATCTAAATGAAAAAGCTGAAATGGAAAAAAGGAAGAAAATGTAACTAATTTTCATAAAGTCATCTGCCTTGGTAGCAAAGCCAAGTAAATAGCCCTCTGACAAGGTGCCACAGAAGGTTTTAGAAAAATGCCAAATTCTTGCTTGGACAGTGTGTCAGAGAGAACTTTGATTAACTGAGTAGTGTTTTCCTTCCCACCCATATGAATTGGTCTCATGTGTGTTAAAGAGATTGGCAGAGTTCTGACACCACGCATAGGGATCTGATACAGAAGAGATCAGAAATTCTTCTTTTAAAAGGGAAGAGCCAAAGGCAGTCCGATATCCCAGCACTGTATGCACTATCTATTAGTGTCAGAACATACTGTCCAGTAAAGTGTCCTGTAATACACTCAAAGATCAAAAATCCTTGACCAAAGAAATTTATATCATTCACTGATTTTCATAGGAACCTCTCAGGTGAAAAAAATTCTACTCCCACTCAGTCAAAATTTGCCAGCAGGAACCGAGCATTGTACTTTGCATAGTATCAGTCAGCAGATTTGTTTTATGGTGAGGAAGAGCATCAGACTAACTGGAAAGGGTTGTAGTTAATAGTTCAGCTGAGGCAGGCAGAATTATAAGGGCAAAAGCATTAGACAAACTAAGCAAAAAAATAGCCAGGAATAATAATTCCCAACATTAGTAGCAATTTACTGAGCACACTGCTCTGCAAAACCCCTAAGAATACTGCTACTAGTTATGGTATCACATTACCCAGCTCACTTCAATGTGCAGAAAGCAAGACAGATATCACTTGTCGCTTGTTTTTTCTTCCCAACAAAAACCAGGGATAACAAATCTCCTGAAGAAACAGGTGGAATTGATGATGCAACCCACTGCTTATGAAATAGGGTCACATTGCAAACGAGAAGGTCACTGAAAACAATTTGAAGCATGAATGCAATTTTATGGTTACTGAATTTGTATTATTTATAAATTAACATAGCAACCTGTTTCATCTGGGATAATATCCAAAAATAGTTCAAACAGAAACAGGCCTTGTGGATGAAAGAAAAAAAGGACAAAAACTAAGTGTAAAGAAGAAAATTATTAAAAAAAGGTCAAAGGATGTGTTTGTGTGTGTGTAGCCAACAATACACAAAGTCCTCTTGTAATTTCCCTGTAAATACAAAACACTGCACACTTCATCTATATCCATATTAAATATCTGCTAATTTCATCATAATTTTGGCAGTGTTATTGTGTTGTACTAGAAGGAAAAATCAATGCATTGTGCATAGCATTTTCTTATCAGTTGGGAGCAGAAGCATGCTGTTTGTGGAGCTGTAGAATCTGTTCCTGCCAGCTTAAAATGTTACATGCTGCAAATGTAGGGTTAAGCTGTTTTATAAAACCTGGCACTTCCTCCCTCTATTTGTGCTAAAGACGAAAGATCACATTTTACAAACTTTGTTCTCATTATGAACTGTTGCTGGAGCTGAGAAAATGTGTTTCCCTTTCAAAGTTTGTGATACAGAGCAACAGCATTAAAAAAATCTGACTTTGGTGATGGTGAACCCCATGATACTTCAAGTTGTTTGAATCAAGCATTTCCTTTTGTGCTAAAACCAAAAGTTTGTAGGTACTTCACAGTCTCAGGTGATCAAATTTGGTCAGCACTGGATGGCACAGTGATATCAGATTATGTGTTGTTTTACTCTATGGAGCAAAAAAAGGGCCAGATGGAGTTTTCTAGAATTTCAGCCAATGTTGCCCCATTTCCAAAAAGCACCTGACAACTGCAAATCAAATTTAACACTGGTGGTGAAAGTCAATGGACTTATTAACTGTGACTGATGTTCAAGAAAAAAATGTATAGACAAATGCCAACACATTTAATTGAATAGCACTGACTCCTGGACCAGAAAGCCAACTCTTGCTGATTTTTTTCTGTTTAAATGGAATGGAATTTATTTAATGGAATATGACTGGAATATGAGTATTTTTTGAAACAACTGATGACTTAAAGTAAGTGTAGTATACAACTGGATACATTACAAGTTATTCATTCTAGTTTCTGATCTGGATAGAAAATGGGAATTATATTAACATTGAGAGATATGCGCATGTTGCAGAAAATGATGGAAAATAACATGTTAATACCAGTGTTGTTTCTGCTGACTTTTGTCTTTCATTACTTCCTATAACAAGATACCCACGAATTTTGATAATTGCAATGCCAGTACAGAATAGACTGAAAAGAATATGCTTGAAAATATATTTTCCATTCTATAAAAAAAAAAAAAGATAGCTATTTTGGATTACTCACATCATCAGTTACATTTTGACCTTGTATTTGTGCCAGCAATCTGACCAGTGACACTCACCTGTTGTTACCAACCACCAATGCTGTTACAGACTCACAGAATTTCTTTTTCTTTTTTTAATTAAAAAAAACAACAAACTCACAAAATGTCAAGCCATACTGATTGTTTACAGAAGTAAGTCAGGCTTCAGTGAGATGTAACTAGAAGACAGTGTTATGAAAGGAGAGACCTGAAAAACACACATCAATTAGGTAGCTTGGGAAGTGCCTATGTTTTTGGAGACCAACAACTGCCATGCAAGGGTCCAGCTGCCTTCTGCTCACACTCTAAGAAGCTACTGCATTAGACATTATATTTCAAAGACATGGGTTCCAATATTACATCCCACAAGCTCAAATTGATTCCATAGAGTTTGGGAAAGGAAATAAAAATGAATATAAAAGTTTGCTACAGCCTAGCTCCCTGAACTATGATCATCGGCAGTGAGATGCTACCTAGCTGTTATTGAAGCCTAGCTACCTAGTTATTATCCAGCTTCTTACAGCTGATAGATATCAGCCCTTCCTGAGATGCAAGATTAAAAAAAAAAGCAAAAAAAAAAGCTGAATGTTGCTTTAACACAGATAGAAACAAACCCCCTTCCTGTAGTCCTCCTTTTCTGTTTTCCAGAAATGAGAGAAGTTACTGACCCCTTCCCCCCACCACCTACAAAAAAAGGTGAATATCACCTGTTCTTTCATTTTTGTAGTGAAGCAAATCTGGCTAGAAGAGGAAAACATCATCCTGGGGACAGAACTTTTTCACCCCTGCAAGGTGCAGTCACTGTGCTTGCAGGATGACCTGTTGGCAGCTTCCTTCATCAACACTTGCCCTGGCATTTTAACACTCCTTCCATCCCTCTCCTTTCCCCAAACAACTTCATTTTAGTAAGACTTCCCATGACTATGGGTTTCACCTACCTGCAGCTTGAAGGTAAAAGAGCTTTTCAGACAGAAATAAAAAATACAACAGGGGATTAAGGGAGGCTGAATTTTCTTTTTAGGTTTGACTGATGGGTGAGAGGTTTTCCTGAGCTAGTAGAGGAGGATAGGAAAAGAAAAAAATTGAAATTTTGTAGTGCCAATATTTAGAGACATAGCACACTATAAAACACTGATTTCAAAACAAACTGGTTATCTTCAACCAGAAAACTAGGATGAATAACTGAAACTCCCCAAACTCATCAAGTTACTGATTTTAGGCCTACTGAGCCACAAGACAGTAAGTTCTTTCTTTCATCCAAGTTCTCCAGCATGTATGAACATATGCATATGTGAACAATAGCATTCAGCCTTAATGTAGCACTTTATCTTGTATTATTGAGCTTGTTTCCCCCTTAGGGCCATTTCTCCCTGGTGCTGGTAACCTTTACCTCATTTACATAAAGATGTGATGCTGCCATTCTCTCCCATCTACTTCTATCCAGAAAAAAAATATCCTCACTGTGATAATTTCAGAGCTGTTTAAATGCCAAAGGAGAATAATCAGTAAGTTAAGTCTTTGTTACTGCCTATTAATAAAAGTTATCAGAAAAGTCTGGTTTTGGTGAAATAAGAGAAACAGGAAAGACAAGAAAAGACAGCTAGGGACAAGGCTGGGTAGTCTGTTTTCATTGATTCTACCTGTATGGTCTATTGGGAAAGTTGTTAAACTTGTTGGGAAAGTTGCCACAAGATATTGAGAAAAGGAGAAGGAATTTACAAAGCTCTCCTGTTTTTATTTTGAAAGACTTCACTACAGCAGAGAGCAATACATAGAATCCACATGATATTGGTCTGGAAAGGAGACAACAATTGACTGAGGCAACTTTTAAAAGGAAAGATCCTAACTACAGTATAAAATATATTTTCGGACATTTAATGAGGTCAGCATCATGTGTCAACTCTGAGACTGTTGGTTATTCTCAAAATACATACCAAGGTTAATAACCCAAACCATAATCCTTGTTCTAGGCTGAAAACAGCATGTTGCAAAAAGCTTACATTGTACATTAAATGTAGACAATGCTGCTCAGGTAAATGGCACAGGTGATACAGGCAGGGTACAGACCTTCTGTAATAAACATGAGGAAGGATGGGAAGTGATCTCAACAAAAGCAAAGAATCCAGAGAAATCTGAAAGAGTCAGTAGATAAATAAATGTATCTGAAAAGAGAGAGTATAAGTTTCGCTGGATCTTTTCCTTGGACTTGTATCCAAGCTTTCAAATCATAAATCCTATATGTGCATGGAAGCAACTGGATCTCTTAAGAGGGCAGATAAAAAAGACTTTAAACTGCCCAGCAAGGTCAATAGAGCTATTTAACTCATAATACTAAATTCAAGCATTATTTAAATTTATTTTTCTTCTCTGGAATTTAATAACAGAGTCAGAGTCACTTCTGTCCCACTGATGTCCAAGCATTCTCCTGAGGTAAGGATCCATCTTCATTTAAAAAATCATGTAGGAATATTTTATTCAGAAAGGAGGTATTAGAGGTTCACACTTTAATACTTAGTGTTTTAACATTCAGCTGACTGGGAGACTTGATCTTCCCAGCTTAACATTTTGACAGCCACTCTTTCCTATCTAGCACACTCAAAATGCAGCTGTCTAAGGCTGGGCTGAGCCCTCACCTCATCTTGTCAATGCTGAGATTCTGGACAGACATCTTTGTAAGAGCCACAGGCACACAAAACAGGCAGCCTTCTGGAATCCTTTCTTCCTGCCCGTTTTCCCAACACAATTTCTTTTTGTCTCTGAAACTAGCAGATGCTTCAACAGTAAAGCTGAGAGAGGCTCCTGGTAGGTACCCAAGCCTGTCAGTGCTTTAGGTGAAGACTGTCCTCACTCAGATATATTTGGTCTAGCTCTTCACTGGGTTGCAAGGTAGCATTATGCAACTGGTCATCATTGAAATAGCTGTGCAAATGTTTCCAGATCTGGACCCTGTCTGGAAAACTACCAAGTTTTTAGCTGACCTATTGAAATAAAAGCTAGGTGCATCCATCCTATGCACATCAGGATAAGATTAACTTTTTTTCTAAACCACTAACTTGGAACACTAATGTGGAGAACTAACAGGTTTGCAATGAAATATATCTGTGGGTTGTGCCCTGTTTGATATAGTGACCCATTTCACAAATTATTGGTAAGTTATATCCTCATTTTTCTTATGTATAAATAAGCACTATAATAATGTAAGGGATTCTAAAAGACAAGCCCAGTTTCTAGATATAAGAAGAAATAAGGATTTTATTGATTATATACTTAGGAGACCTGTCCTTGAAATTTCTGATAGATGGTTCTCTTTACAGGATATTCTGAAGACAATATGAAATGGGAGAGTAATAGATATAGAATTATATCTTCAGATTAGAAATGAATGGCAGGAGAATTATGAGCTGGTAAACATGGATGAGATCCTTAAACAATTGTTTTTAGCAATGAGATGTTGGTAATAAAACATCAGGTCCAAACACATTGGAAAATTGTGACTCCAGGAAGGATAGGGCTCTGAGCAGAAGGCAGTTTCCATGATCTGAGTGGCCAGTAACAAAGATGCTTTCTGGGGTCGCAGAGAATACGTGTAGCAGTTGACTGGAAAAATATATTTGTTTTTGGAGCAGATAACAGACTGAACTCTTAAATAAGGAAAATATGAAGCACAGGGTTAGGGTTAGGCAGAGCACCCCAAACCTCATTCATTTTCTCAGATGTGCAAGCACTTTTGCATAATCATGAACTGCTTCAAGAAGAGCCTGCATGAAAGACAGGTATAATGATGCATTTTCCCCTACCTAATTTGGAAAATTTGAATGCAGATGAAACTGAAAAATAGGACAAAATTTGAGGAAAGGGGAGGGTAAAAATTTTTCTGAGCAGAAAAATGACATTTTACATGTAGCAGGGGACTCTTTTCTAGGCATTAAGTGTATATGACAAGCCCTTATATGTGTACTATGTTACTCCTGACTATGGGCTGTCTGAAGATGAGTCTATAGATTCACACACTTCAACATTCCTCATCTCAGAGTCTGCTGTTTAAGCTACATTTCTTCTTTTATGAAAATATCTATTCACAGGCTGAACCTTCAGGCATTTTCTTACCCTATGCTCGTGTGAGCTACCTCAGAAGACCAGTCCAGCTGTTTCAATCACAGCCCAGCTCTTTTCCCATAGTGTCAGCCCTCTATGGGACAGGGAGCCCTGTGACTCTAATGCAGCAAGACTGTGGTGTCTGGGATGGACAATCCACCTTGGCAGGTATAGCAATAGCCAGGATATCTGTAATGCAGGTATTCAAGAATCTGCTTTTATGCTTTAGTGTGTTCAAAAGTGGATAGGCACTTTGCTTGCATATGCTTCTGAGGGCTGTGGATGCAAAGCAGGTCTGGACTTGAGGCAGTTGCAAATTTATGTTTGTAAAGTAAAGCAAATAGGGCTAGAAAAATGGTGATAATTCCTCTCTTGTAGTCGATGGTTCCTCATTATCACAGAGATGTAGACATGTGTCATGGGGCAGCTGGCATTAGAGAAAAAGATTAAGTAAGAGCAAAGCATGATTGTCTTAAGTTTATATAGCAGTGATAGTAAAATCTAGGGGTGGAAAGTAGTAAATATTTGTTTCTTCTTTTCTGTCAATTTATTAGTTTTTAAGTTGTATATTGAATATAATTGATAATTTTTGAGTAGGTGTTTACAAGTTGAAGGGGTGGAATGTCATGGGGTAGCTTTACCTTTAAGACAGCTTGGAGGGAGAGGAAGTTGAAGCTGCTGGTGGCTGATGGGAGTTTTTCCCTCCTGACCAATTATCGGTCATTTTCAAGAATTGACAGCAGATCTGACCATTAAAAAGTGAATTCAACTTGTAAACACCCCCTTAAGAAGTACAGACAGAATTCTCTTGCTCTCTTTGGTTTCCGGCTTCGGACAAGGTAGCAGGCTCTGTCTTGGCCTCCTCCCCCCCCTCTCCAGGCCTACAAGGCCACGGGGTGGAGGGGGGGGGAGGGAGAAGAGAAGCAGCGCTGGTCAGCCGAGCTTGGTTTTCAGTTTTTGCTGCTAGACTGAAACTTAACACCATGAACTCTTGCAGTTTTCTTAAAGCTTTTAATTCTTTTACTACCTGGATAAACATACAGATTACTCCCTTTCTCAGAAAGACAGAGAGAGAGACAATCAACATAGAGGAGACATCATAGAACCACCAAAAACAGTGAAAAAAAGAGTTAAGTTTAAATAAGAAAGAGAGAATAAGGAGATGCTTTACAGCTGAAATATCTTTCTGTTAAAGCTATAGAGATGGACAATAATAGTATAAAAAGACTCCTTTAATTCATGATAAGAGTATTAGGAAGAATGAGATATTCAAAGTGTAACTTTTGAGCAGAAGAGAGACAGAGAGAGTGCTTGTGATACTGTGAGTTGCTGGAATTGAGTTGAGTGAAGATTTTGAAGCTTTGGGGGCAAAGAGAAAACTGTTTTCCAGGAAGGCTCACAGAGACAAATGAAGAAGACTTCTGCCTTTGAATAACTTATCCTTAAAAATAAGATTCCTAAACTCTGTGACCCATACACACCTTGGAGATGTGAAATGGGAAGAGAAGATCTAATGACAGATTTCCGGGCAGCTGGCATTAGAGAAATAGAAAACTATGATGAAAAAATAGTTTTCTCGTGAAAAACTCCGTAAGCTAACAGAAAGAGACTTCTGTTTCTCTGCAAAGACTGATGAAAGACTGTAGCAAGAACTAAGACTGTTTTTAACCACCAGAATCCTAAAGTTATTTGTCTCTATGTTGTCATGTGTATAGAGAAATGGTTAAGATGTGAAAGATAAAGGGGTTTTCTGAAAGTTTATTCTGATATTCTTATTCTTGTAGTTTGTTAATAAACTGTCTTTATTCCTTTTAAGTCTTAAGCCTGTTTTGCTCTTGTTTTAATCCATATCTCACAACAAAAAAATAAGTAGTTTTTTAGTTACTGGTTTAAAACCACGACAACATGGCAGGGTGTCTGACAGTCCAGACAAGGCATCTTACTTTGATGCTAAACCTTTCCATGAATACAAAAATTTTTAACCTCTCTTTTTGGCCTAAACATTTATAACACTCAATGACCCTGTGATTACATGGGTGGTTGGTCACTAAATTATGGTCCCAAACAAAATACTGAAGTCTTGGAATTTTCTTATCACCTCATGTGTTCCACATTAGGGTCAATATTATTCAAAATCAGATTGATTAAGTTCCTCCATCTGTGTACTCCAAATGATTGACTGCAGTGTGAAAGTGTCAGAACTCACAAGAGAAACAAAATTGCAGAGAGGAGCTTCTAGCAGATGTCACTTCAAGAAGAGCCACCAATCTCCAAAACAATAGGAAATAAATTATTTCCCGAGCCAGCCAAATACACAACACATTGATTAATGAGACATTATCTAGTACAACAATCAATATTCACTGTGAAATAAGTACAATATTAAATTAAGACTTACTTGAATTTCCCTTCTGTAGAAAATTAAAGTTTTAAGACTTTAATATTAACAGGATAACAGGCAGATGAAAGCAACAAAACATTTCACATAACTTTATAAGACCACCTATTTTTCAAGGATTATGTGATTTTTAGCCTCCCTGAGCATTACTGTTAAGTCTTGCCTAAGTATCCCACCGTTTTTCCCTGTAGAGATTTCTGTACCAATCCAGCCATTCATTCTTGACTGGTTGGGATCATGTTTTCCAATATGTAATTTCGGTTCCTTTCTTTCTCTCTGGTACCTTCATTCTAGTTGACTTTTATTAAGAATTAGCTGAGACTAATATGTCACTATAATGACATATTAATATTATATTATGACATAATAACACTATATTAACATGCCCATGGCTTTCTCTCTAGTCATTCCTTAGTCTCTGGGATGCTTAATTGTTGGATTTTGGGTTTCATTTATGGTTGAATTTATTTAATTTTTTTTGACACAAAATTGTTAGGAGAAATACCAGAACAGTTTTCACTACAAACACAAACTGTTAGCACAAGTGTTTTGCACTTTGGTAAACCTTCTGTTTCAAATAATTCCCCAGAAAAAACAAGGGATCATGGAGATGATGGATCAGTCTATGCAGGATAAGATTTTAGGATGAACAGAGTTGAAAAGTATCAGGTATATATGTGCTGAGCAGGTGAAATTTTGCTTTAAAGTGTTTGAAGTTTATTTCCATGCCTAACCTTCATTATTCACCAGAAAAGGAAAAACTATAGGCACTAAAGTCATCAGGATTTTGCATGTGTAACCGCTGATACCCAGAAAAAATAAAAAGAACTGCTTTAAATTTTTTGTTGCTTTGAAAATAGTTAGAAGGCAAATTCAACCATGTGTAGATGATGTAAGTGCATTACACAGCAGCACAGATGTGAACAACCTTGCTAGAACTCTTCATTGATTGAACTTTTGTTAGTTCATTCAGGGTTAGTTGTATTTATTTTCATATTTGAAATAACACCAACGAACACATACAGCCCCACACACATATAAATGTATATGTAGTGTATAAAGCAGATTGGCAGTTGTCTGGAGCAACAGACTGCCACGGGCATAAGGATATGTGTAACTCCTGCCAGAGCACTGGAAGCCAAGGTCTGGCCACTGCTGCTGGAGCCAAAGGCAAGGCAGGGGCATGTGGGATGGTGCCTGCTGCTGCAGGACTGCCTGGCTACAGCCAAGTCCATTCTGACCTCCCTCAGCTCGCATCTGGTCCCCTGTGCTACACCCCTCCTGCCGCAGGAGGCTGAGCCAGGGACCTCAGTAAGGCCTGGTGTGCTCCTTGGCGCAGCTTCGAATGTCCCCTTCAGGATCTGGCAGCTCCAGCAAAGTCTGTTCCCTCAGTGCCTGTAGCTCCTGGATTGCCTTGCAGATTCAGCTGGACCATCACGGCCCTAAAATCCCTCCACAATTTTATTTCTCTGGTGAGCTCTGACACTTTCGAATTATAGTCAGTCATTTGGAGCACACAGATGGAAGGAAATTTAACCAAATTTATTTTCAGGAATACAGACCATAAAGGCACTCTCCATCAGGAGGAAAGTTTCAGAGTTTCAAGCTCTCATTTTGTAATAAGTGGGACCACAAGCTAGTGACAATCCATTGCAAATAATATCCCAGGTCTCTCCTTCCTTCCTGCCTCTCTTATTCCTGAGGCAGGATTTTCCCAGACACAATCCAAACAAGAAGCTTAATTTGAGGGAGATGAAAAGCTCAGCTTTTCTACATTTCTTAACGTAAGGACTGGAGCTGATCTGGCTCTATCGCTTTGGCCTGCGCCAGGAGTGGGTCACACCCCAGGAGCAGGATGACCCGAGGTGTGACTAGAGCACTTGCTCTACGGCTTTTTGGCTGTCAGTCTGCATTCTGAGGAGAGAACGACGAGAGGGAGGTCTTTTGCATGGGATAATGGAGGATTTATTGCTCTGGGGAATCTTGGGGGAAAAACCAGCAAATGCGAGCGTGCAACAGCTGAAATTGAGAGGTGGTTCCAAGGGAGGGTACAAAGCATCAGCTAATCAGAGATATCCTGGGGAGGGTTCACAAAATCATCCTCCAATGCGGGGGGGAGGGTGGGGTGGGGTGGAAATTGGGTCACATGGACTAATCAAATGTTAAAATTTAGGGGATTTCAGAAGTGGAATTCCAAGCATGTGGTGGGCTTAAGACAGATTGACAGGAGACTCACTTGACAATGTGGGGTGGGAGGGTCTCATTTGGACCAAACCATCAACTTGGGCAATAACAGAACATACCATTAACACTGCAACAATTTCTAGGAAGTCTTGCATCATCATTGAATTCCAATTATCCGAACATACATTTTGGTATAGGAGGAAAATGATGGCCAGTGACAAAACTTATTGTATTTTATGAATAATCCATCCCCAAAATCAAAACATGGAGCAGAAGAAACATCTGTGTTCTATTTCTATTAAAAGTCCCTCTATTTAACATGTAAGCTCTGTTTGATGAAGCATGTCCTATACAAATAGTTTGGGAATTATATTTTAGGGGATTTTTCTTCTTGGAAATAAGTTTTCTGAATGAGCATAAGAAATTCCAATCAGGTAACATCTCAGCTTCACAAGAAGACTTGCTTACCCGTGCTTGATAGATTTCCATGACTTCAGCTATAATGTTGTGTTATGCAGTTTCCCTTAGCATCCTCTCTTCCCCAGAGTGAAACCTTGTCCCTTCAGCACAAACCACCTGCTGCAGAGTGGAGGAAGCCCTGGGAGAGCCTGGCCACTGTAGTGCTCTACAGAACACTGGCCCCTTTCCTGAAGATGCAAAGCAAGACAGGGAAGGAAGAAGAAGCAGACAGATAGAAGAGTTGAGTTTAAAAACTTGACAGAAAGCATTGCACAGTTTTAGAAGGGTGTTTTCCTATCCTGTGGTACATTTCCATGCACCAGCAGTTGCACTGACTGTGGTATTGCTGTGTTCACAACAAGCAACATGAAGTAAACAAACAGGGAACAGAAATGAGAGGATGTTGCTGGGCAGGGTGAACAGAGGGTATGCCCAAGGAAAGGCAGGGTGAGGACTATATCTGGACTGGCTGGAATAAGAGGCCATGAGGTATATACAGGGGAGGTACAGGATGGCAGCCTGGTGTCAGTTCCACAGTTAAGACTACCCATGCAGCCCCCAAAAAAGTGGGGTTAGCCTTCCTGTGGGAAGGAGCTGCTAAGAGGAAAAGTGAGAAAAATTAAGATTTTCCATCTAGGTGGTATTGGAAGCAAGTAGATACCTCAGAGAAAGGTTGGAGAGCTCATAGGAACAAAACAATCAAATCTTTACATACTTACAGGCTTTATACCCAGAAAAAAAAAAAAAAAGGATTTAAGGTTTTAAGGTTTGGTTTGGTCAGGTGCTCTTTGCTTTCCTCTCAAAGAGCAGCTCCTTACTTTTCCTCCCTTTGTTCCCTGCACTCCCTATAGCCCTGTGGTTTGCTGTCCCTTCAGGCACTGGCTAAGCCTCAAAGGCAGGCAATCTCATACAAAAAAAAAAAAAAATATAAATGAAAAGAACAACAGATAAAGGCCAAAGGCTTTTAAATGAGTTATTCTTCATGATGTTTTTCTGTCATGTGTAATAAAGGCAGCTGCATTCCTTGTCACCTGGATGCATTCCAGGGAAATGCAAATTGTCACTACAAATAGAATAACTGGGCAAGAATATAGTCTTTTCAGGCCTCTTCCTCTTGGGATGTTTCATTCAGTTATTTCTTGATGAGTTCACTTTCAGGTAGCTGTATAAAAATTCACCTTGCTCATCTCAGTATGAAATAAAGAATTGAGATGACATGGGAGAACCTCTGGGAAACTGTGCTTCTAAAACAGTATCAGGTACTTTATGTTAGCTGGTAGATTTTAACTCATAAGAAGCTGAGGGATGACATTTGTTGGTCTGGGACACAGAGCAGGCTTGGCCCTCCCAGGTAAGACAATACCTTTAGATCCAATTTCTGACTCTGGTCCATCCTTGCACATGATTCTGAGCAAGGCACGGCTTTTCATGAGCACTGCTTTCATAATCCTTGCTTTTGGGAGCAAACACAAGTTGAGAGATAATCTACTTGTAGCCACATATAGGACTTAGGTCTGTGGGTCCTCAGACCTATTCAAAGTAGTCAATAACCTCCATTCACCTCACCTCTGGGAAAGAGAAGACAAGCTGTCTGACAGCATCCACTTCAAAATGGGTTGCTGGTGCCAAAGGATGGATGCCAAGACCAGACCCCTTAATTCCCCTCCCCTGCCTAGAAACTTACCCCTTCAAGACGCCATGAGGAAGATTTTTTGAGGAGTTTTCTTCTGTGCTCTCTATTTTATTTCAAATAAACTCAGCCTCAAATAAAGCATGAGTGGTCTTGCAAAGGTTAGCAAGATCATTGTCTCATAGCACAGCCCCTTTACACTACTTTTGCCATTCCAGACTTAATCTCTTGTGAAATCAAGAAACCCAGAAAACCTCAAGACACAGTGGACAAATGTCCAAAGATCCAAATGCTTGTGAGTCCCTTGAGTGAATTTCTGGATTGACTCTCAGGAGGGAGCCCTGACATTTTCCACAAATCAGGTGTGAAAATGGGGAGAGGTGTGTGCCTGCTATGAAAGCAGAGGCCAAGGACTCTATTATTTAGCATGAAATATACTAAGCTAATAGCAGTAACAGTGCTCCTTCTGTACAATTTCCTCTTCCATCTTGCACCACACAAAACACAGAAGCTAATATAGTCATTTCTGCCCTGCTTTAACCCTTTATTTAATGCTGAAGAACAGCAGTTAGGTTACAGACTGTCTAGACCCTCTACCAAGCTACCAGGCTAATTCAAGTCAGATCCACTGAAGAATCATCTTAGACATCAACAAGGAGCTATAGACCACACCATTTTTCATCAGCTGTACAAGGAAGCCACTGTACTGGAATGTGTAAGCTACAAAAATAGCTGTTTTCTGGAACTTAATGGCATTGAGATATGCAAGTTGTACAAACAAGACTGATAGTTTTAAGAATAATAGCACCAGAAAAAATTAAAGGATTGAGGATCATGAAATGTTTAAATTTTAGTTTATGTGATAAACCAAATAAGACTTTGATGTCATAGGCTATGATGACAACAGCAATCAAACATGAGAGAGAGAAATGAATATGTATAGATGTGGAAGACAAACAATAAATAGAAATGCAGAAAAAGAAATCAGAATTTGTTTCATAACATATTTGAATGGCTAATTGTTCTGAAAATCAATTTTTTTTTATCATTATTTCAACTTTAATCTCACCAATGTCTAATTTCAATGATAAACTGTTGAATTTTACTATTAGATAAAAAACAGCTTGGAGTTTTTTTTTCTGGTAGTTTTGAATAACAGTATTGCATGAAAGCCTCTGTCAGAAAATTACCTGAGATGCAGATTTCCCTGACAGAATGACAGAGGAGATGTTATTAAGAGCAAGGATCTTCATTTTAAGCTTGACATAAATGATTTTGTAAATGGTCAGGGAAGAAAACTAATAGCTCTGAAAGGTCCTTCAGAAGGGCAGCAGTGATGAAATCAAACCCTGTGTAAACCTTGTTAAGAATAACAAGCTCCTATGGATCTAGATAGGGGTTAATTATGCTTCAGACCTGACCGGCGATCCTGCTGCGCATCCTCCTCAGTGGGAGCCAATGCCCTGGATGCAGACAGGGACAGCAGTCTTGCTGGCTAGGTGCCAATCTGAAGCTCCTCACACTCCTGTGATATGGACACTGTCCCCATGCTTTGCCTGAGTGGCTGTAAAGGGATAGCAGAAGCTCGAGGAGAGCCCAGGCACATCAAGGCAAGCATCAGTTCAGAGCTGGAGACAGGCCAGTGGGAGAACAGTCAGGAGAGATTTGGTGGCTCTTCATCCTGGAATGTATTTAGAATATGGAGACTTTGCAGTCTCAGAGACAATAAACAGGTCATCGACAATGTCAGTAGTTCACCATGACTTGTGGTCTTGTTTCTGTTTCAATTTCCTAGATACATTACTCTCTTTAGCAAGGCATTTCCCAGGGGAAGTGACAGGAGAAGAAAAAAAAGTTGATATTCCATTTTTGTCATTATTTGTCATTTTTTCATGCCAAGATGAACAGGTTAATCCTCACAAAGCCAATGGCACCTGATGGGAGAGGATTGGAGGTGGAACATATCTCACAGGCTCAGGCTGGGCTCCAGTGCTGGCACTCCATGCAGGTGCAGGGCTCTCACTGCACCCCAGAGAGCAAAGTGGATCACAATTTACACTATCTTGGGTGTGCTAGCAGTCTTTGTCCATCCCTGAGGGTCTCTCTGTTCCCAGGTTGTTGCTCCCTGCCTCGTGAACTGCAGCAGAATTACAGGAGTATTTGATTTTTCCTGGAGGAGGGGACATGAACCTTACCTATCTCCCTTTTATTTAGGCTACTCATTTCGCACTTATAAAAAAAAATAGGGCAGGGCAAAAAAATTATACCCTGAATTAATTAATCTATGTAAAACCTATCTCAAGGAATAAACAGTGCTTGTGCTGAACTGACAGCCTAAGGAGACATCCTGTACACTCCTGTGTATCCTCTGCTTCTGCCATATTCTATTCAAATGGAAAATATCTCTTCCTTCCAGCAAGTGTAACACTGAGTAGTTGTAGTTCCAACTGAATGGGGACCAGCATTTTTCTATAATGGATCATAAAGATATGGATTGAATTTCCAACTAGGATGAGACTCATCCTTCATTTTTGTCAAAAGATCTGTGCAGCAGAAAATGTATTTGCCTAATTTATTTTAAATCCATGATTAAAAACAAGCCTGTGGCACGATGACAAATAGGGTTTCAATGCCTAACTACTACATCCATAGAAAATGCCATTTATGTGCAGGAGCAGTGGTGCAGCTGTCTGACTCTGAGAGTCACTTACATGCAAATGGCACTTGTGCTTCAAAGCCTGAGCCTCCATTTGGCGTTTGCTGCTCCATAAAATAGTTCAGCATACCTTAGCTGCTTTCAAGGTATAATAAGTATTATTTCTCAGACCATTAACATATTGTGAACCTGGAAGAATACTCTTTTAAGTCTTCTCAAAACTTACTTACATTTCAGTTAAGTTTAAACTCAGCTGACTAGTTCAGTTTAGTTTGAGACAGTTACTCCCTATTCTTCTGCGCAGAGGAGTTTTTAGTATTTCCTTTCTATCTTCTCACTCTGAATCTCAAGTCCAGTAGCCAAGCCATATTAAAGACATTCTGAAATAGTCAGTGATAAATCTACATAGCAGAAATACATGATGGAGGAAATAGATGCTATTTCCCTAATTTGGGTGCTTAATATCGGATACTGCAGAAGGCAACACTGTATGGCTCAGAACATAAAGTTATGAAGCCTTAATGTTCTTAATCTTAAGATTGATTAATTAATTTCTGTCAGACTGTTTTATACTGTCATGGTTCAGGAATGGTACTCCCCAGCACAGTGGGAGAGCCACTGAGACTCTCTGGAGACACAAAAGGTGAAAATCATGGGCTGAGATAAAAACAATTTATTGGACGCAGCAGTGAGACAAGAAAATGAACAGTAACAGCAAAAATATTAATAACAAAAGGTATAAGGCAAAGAAACAATTTCTAGAAAGCCAAAGACCGACTGGCTCTTCCTCATGGTGCTTTCTCCCCCTTACTCCTGCCACTGGAAGTGACAGAGGTGGTATCAAACAACACCTGGCCCTTAGCAACACCTGCTTGGAACAGGTTAGATTCACATGTCTTGTAAGTAAGCAAAATGACAAATTCCTTAAGAGTGTGAAAACTAAATTCACCGTGAAGATTCTTGTTATAGCTTTTTATGCCTGTGTGGTTTCGCAGACTTTGCAAATGAGAGCAGAAAATACCCAAAATTTTCAAACTTAAAACTACAAAAAAGAAAAGAAAAACCTCACATGCTTAGAAAATGTAAAATTACAGTTAGGGTCAAGGTTGAGGATTCATTGTGTTACAGTGAAGATAGTTGAAATTAAATCATTATAATGTCAGATATTTTGGAGAATAAAATGTGATTGAAGTTTCACCACCCTTAAACTAAGCCAAATTAAGACTAACTTCTGTATTATTTAAAGGCCAACTGTATTTTAGATTCTGCTTTAGATTGCTCAGGGAAGAGGGTTTTTTGACTGGTATTAATTTGATACCTGCACAAGTAGCAAGAAATATTTACAATTTAGGAAGGCAGTATATAATTTATAGTAGCCTTTGTAAATTATATCATATAATCATATTATATCACATCTTTTCATATATTACATTTATTCCATAAATTCTCCTGATCTTCTAAGCATCCTAAACCAAGGTTTCTGAGCTTGATCTTATCTTGCTAGGGAATTAGGACTCACTTATCTGATAAATACTTTGCCACTAATTTGCCCACTTGCTTTTAGTGTTGAGCTAAGGCTTCAAGGAATTAATTAGTTATGAGGCAACATCAGCACCTGCATAGATTTGCAAAAGTATTCCAGAGCAAAACAGACATCTGAAATGACAGCCTTGAAAATACTAGTATTTTATTAGGTGTCTAACTGGGGGAAGGAAAAAAAAAGAAAAAAAAAGAGTACATGATTAAAAAATACAGGTAAAAATTACTGGCCACTGACAGTGGGGATATAGGTGAGAAGACTGATGCAATGAAAGGAGGAAAGCAGGTCTACTGTGCAATATTCATTTGTATGCAAGCATAGAGAATTATCTTTTCAAAATGAATTCAATAAACGTGGGCAATGTGATTTCTATCAGCAGTGTTTCTAAGAGAATACATGATTTATGTAATTGTATGAAAGCAGGAAATAGAAAGCAGAAAGCCTAGGAATCCAAAAAAGTAAGAGTTACAGTGAGATTGAAGTGCAACACAAAATGACAGCGGCAACACGGATATGTTATTTCGTTTTGTTTTCTACTTTAGTGAAAGCACATAAAAAATATTGAAAGGAAAAAAAAGCATTTACAGAGAGATGTGACATCTAGTAGTACTGTATGCATTAATTAATACTTTGATGTATGAGAATCAGTACAATATATGAGCTAAGAAATGAGAGTTCCTTTAGTTTAATATTAATGTTAGATAAAATTATGAAGACTACATAAAAGTAAAAGCATGTTCTGTAATGATGACAAAGATCTCTTATCAGTAGGTCACACAAATGATGATGAAAATTATAGTTGTAGATGATAAACTAAAGGTTTATGCAAAGTGGCAGATACCACCACTTTTGGCTAAATTGAAGAATGCAAGAATGAACCCCCTAAAAATGTGAGAACAACCATTTTTGTCCCTTCAGATTTTTTTATCGTATTAGTTAAGATTGTAGAAAATCATTGTGTTTATAACTTCTCCTGACTTAATCATGATAAATACAGAGATTTAAATCGAGTTGTTGTTCAACATTTTTCTTCTAAAGTGATGCATTTCTGTTTAATTTCTATCATAAAACCATGAGGATGTCCTGTCACCTTTCTATTTTTAGAAAAGATGAAGTAGTCTTTTTCACCTTTTGTCATTTACAAAGAATCACAGAACAGCTGAGGCTGGAAGGAGCTTCTGGAGGTCATTTTATCCAAATCCCTCTTATCTCAGACAGGGCAATCTAGAGCCTGGGACCGTGCCCAGATAGCTTCTTAATATCTGACTCCAAGGATGGAGACTCCACAGTCTCCCTGGGCAGCCTGTGCCAGGACATCATCATCCTCACAGTGAAAAAGTCTGTCCTGATGTTCAAGGGGAGTCTCCTGTGTTTCAATGTGTGCCCATTGCCTCTTGTCCTATGGAGAGCACAACTTGAAATAGCCTGTTTCCATCTTCTTTATACCTTCCCTTCACATATGATAAGATCCCCCTGAGCCTTCTGTTTTCCAGGTTGGAGCTTTTTTTTCATTGGAAGAATGATCCAGTCCCTTAAACACTTTAGTGGCCTTTTGCTGGACTCTCTCCAGCAACTCCCTCTTTTCTCTGTTCTGGGGAACCCAAAGCTGAGGATTTCCATGTGTCATTGACGGTTTGCTGCCCTGATCTGAGCTGCTCACTTACTCCCCCTCCTCAGAAGCAGAGGAAGGGGAAATAGGATGAGAATCTTGTGAGTTGAAATAAAGTCAGGGATGCTGCTCATCAGCCACTGTCAGGAGGAAAACCGATTCAACATGGAGAGAACATTTAAATTAATTAACAATTGGAATGGATTTGGGTAGTAAGAAACAAAAAGACAAACATTTAAACAACAGATTTCCTCTCCTCCTCTGCCTATCCATCGTTTTATGTCTTTCCTTTAATGTGTTTTCCCAGAGCCACCTCTGGCTTGGCTGATGGGCTCAGCAGACTTTCTAGCTGCCATTCCTAGCATCTGAAGGGTAGTTCTTAAATATTTTCTTGGGTCTGGGTCATTTATGAATGACCCTTACCCAAGAATTTAAAAATTACACCCTCTAATGAGCTTTGGTTCACTCAGGCCTAAGGAGCTCTCCTTTCCATCATAATAGGGATTTTCCTAAGTACAGCTTCAAGATATGATGCTACACTTCTGTTCTCCAATCAAAATTTCTGGTGGAATGTCTTTATATTAATAACTCTATTAAAGGAATTTCTTTTTGGTCCCTCTGTTGCTAAACTGAAAGGAGAATCTTGGGAAATGCCTTTCATTTACTTACCCATTTCAGCTGGAGAGAATAGTGCAGACTTAGATGACTCAGGCTAGTATTAGATTAAACACCTTTGATTTTCTTTGCTTCATTTTTTCTTTATTTGTTGCATTTAAAAAAATAATAAGTGAAACAGAACCAATCAGAAAATCCACCCATTTCTGAATGTGATGGACAAAGGATTGGACAAAAAAGTGCAAATGCAATCAGAATTACTTGAAATGTCATGGACTTTAAAAACCACTAGGATAATTCCCACTCTGGATCAAAAGTCAAAGCAAACTAGCTTTTCAGTGGATCCCACTGTGATACTTTGACTGCTCTTTGTAGGACTGAAAGGTATAGCAAAGAACTATTTCATATCAGCTTTATTTCATATTCTGCTATGTATAATCTTATTTTTTTTTTCTTTTATTTTTTTCCATTCTTTTCCCTTTGATGGATTCTACAGCACCAAGGGTAAGAGTCATGACTCAGAAACCTTGAAATTCTAAGTGTTGGATGAGCACAATAACTAAAGAGCTCTCAGTATGGAAGTGGAGCATAAGACCCAGAAGTACATGGTGATAAAAGTGGACTGCAGTCTAGGGCACTGCAGCATCAAAGAGACAAATCAAGAGCCCTGAATTAGATGCCTGTAGCCTTGTAATTAAAGCAGGCTTATAGAGCACAGCAAGCATGGAGCTTAATCTCTTCTATTGGTTGGGGAAATTTAACCCAGGTCTCCCACCTCCTGAGAGAACATTTTTTTTTTTTCTGTGCTCAGTTCTGTACAGGCAGTGTTCCAGATACATAGAGGTACCTACATGATGCCTTGAGAGAGATGTCAAAAGTCTAGGGATAGGAGAGGAACAGGAAGCTAAGAAGTCTGCTTTCCATGAAGGTTTTTTTACTTTGTTTCCTAATTCTAGGTGGTCATCTGTTTAATTTTGTAATTTAAAGATTTTTGGTATGATACACCCGCCTCTCCCATTGCATTGCACATTGGGGTCTGTGTCTCCAGCATCTGCATGGGTTACCTGAAGGGAAAGGGCAAAGTGGGAGGAGGAAGAAAAAAGCAAGCAGGAATTTAAAAACTATCTGATGCAACTCTGTTCATTCATGAATGTCTGTCCTTCTCCTAAATCTTGTTCTTAGCCCTATTCTTTCAAAACTGAAAGAGAAGGTCAGCCTTATGATTGAAAACCAGCCAAAGAAAGAATGCTCCCTGGGAAACTGCCAGCACTGCATACTGCATGTACACCATTCAAAAAGGAGAGTTTGCTTATCTTCCTCTTGTTGGCTCTGTCCCATGTTTCCTAAAAAGTTCACCACAAAGAGAACAGGGAGCAAAATGAGTGATGTCCAGAAACTGCAGGGATTGGTTCCATGATCATCCTGTTCTTTTATCCGGTTACAGCTTCCTGTGAACTTCACACAAAGTCCATTTTCAGGAAGCAGAGTTTGGGCTATATTTCAGTCACCATTTCAAAAGCATTGATCTCCCTTTTCAAACACAGCTTTAAATTTCATCACTTTGTCCTGAAATCATTGTTAAACACAAATGTTTAGGGTCATCCAATCTGCTCTTCTATCTCATATACTTTGCCAGCTTTTTTGCATTCACCACTGCCTAAATGTAGGGTTTTCTCCTTAGAAGGAAATGAAAATTTGCAAACACACCCTTCCTCTTCCATCTGCCTTTCCCTTGTAATTAGCTTTTTTGCTTGGCCACTTTCCTGGGAAATGGAAGATGTATTTAAAGCACCTCTGAAATCTTCAGAGAAATCCTCTAAGTGTAACTTCACAGCCCAAAGTGGTGATTCTGCCACCGCCTCCAGGGTGATGCACAGAGCTGTGCCTGTGTACTGGGCTTGTGTAGCAGCAGTCTACATGGGTGCTTGCTCTGAGAAGCTGCTAGAAGCTTTCCCTGAGTCCAGCAGAGCCAATACCATCCAGCTTACAGATGGACCTACTGATGGCCAAGGCTCAGCTCATCGTCATCTCTGGTAACACCTCTGGGATAACAAAGTTAAGAATAGAGGAAAAAAAAATCCTGCACAATAGCAGCCAGAGAATATTTGGGTGAGAATATACAAGAGAAACACCGAGGTAAAAAAGGTAAAGGGAGAGGGAGGAGAAGCTTCAGGCACTGGAGCAGAGGTTCCCCTGCAGCCCAAGGTGAGGCAGACTCTGCCACCCAGAGAGGTCCACTGCAGAACAGATATATCCACTGGCAGCCCACAGAGGACCCCACACTGGATCACGTGGGTGTCCAAAGAGGACTCTGACCCTGTGGGGTGCCTGTGCTGGAGCAGGCTTCTGGCTGGACCTGGGGACCTCTGGAGAGTGGAGCCCATGGTGGAGCAGGTGTTCTGGCAGGACTTGTGACTCCACTGGGGAAAGCACACTGGAGCAGCACGTCCTGGAGCAGTGTGTGGAGAAATGTGCTCCATGGGAAGGACACACATTGGAGAATTCCATGGACAGCTGACTGCTGTGGCAGGGACCCAACACTAGAGCAGGGGAAGAGTGTGTGGAGTCCTTTGCCTGAGGAGAGAGTGGCTCAGACAATGTGGGGTGCAGTGACCACAGTCCCCATTGCCATTCCACTGCACTGCTGAGCAGGGAGGAGGCAGGAAACTCAGAAGTTAGATTGAGCCCAGGGAGAAAGGAGGAGTAGGGGGAAGGTGTTTTTATGGATTGGTTTTATTTCTCATTGCCCTACTCTGATGTGTTTGGAAGCAAATTAAACCAAGTCCCCCAAGTAGAGTCTGTTTTGCCCATGATGGTAAGTGGTGAGTGATCTCTCACTGTCCTTCTCTCCAAACATGAACCTTTCATTATATTTCCTCTCCTCCATCCATCCATCCCCCTGAGGAGGAGAGGGGCACATGGCATCCAGCCAAGATCAACACACCACAGCCTATCAGAGCAAACCCTAAGCTGATAAATTTTTTGATGATTCTGAGGACTGAAGTTTTGGATTTAAGCATATAGGTCTCACTAAAGTCCTTCCTAAAGCATCTTAATCTTTTGAGATATGGAACAGAGGGCACTAAATACGCAAACCATGTAGCTGACATTTGCCTTGGGAATAGGTGGAGAGAAAAACATGAGAGAAAGGAAGCTTGAAATAATGCCAGCAACCTGCTTTGAACATTAAGATAAAGGAAACGCAAGCGTCACTTTTTGAGCTTTTATATTTTATTTAAAAGTTTCATTCTATTATCTCTTCTGAATTATTTGAGTAAAAAAAAATAAAAATAAAGGTAAGAGTAAAAAAAAAGGGGAAAAAATTAAATGTATATGCATTCAGAAGTGCCTATTAACTGCTGTCTACAGCTTGTAGAGTTAGTATGTTAAAAGACAGCTAGATGCACAACTGCACTGAATTAAATATGCTTGTAGAGATATAAACACATATGCATATATGCATTAGTCAGGATTTGTACTTTCTTAACAATTAACCTGTAAATTCAATTACTTTTGATTGTTGCCTGTTTAGATACAGGTCAGGACTGTTTGCTCTATGTGTTATATTACCTGTCAGCCACTATCATTATGGAGCTCTGAATGGAGAAAGAGTCCATGCAATACTATAAAGGAAAATAATGAATATGGAAGGTCAGTATAAGCAGTTCAGCTTCCCAGCAGCTAAGAACCAACATGTTCATTAAGTCTCTGGATTATGAGTTCCCTGCTTCTTCAAACTAAACACAATAATTACCAAACACATATTTCTGCCCCAGTCATGCCTTAGCCCAGGCAAACACGTAAGGCTTGACTGAACCCATTCACATCAGCAAGTCCCTTTCTGGACATCCCTAGAGAGCATCCTCCCAGTCCACTCTGTGGACACAGTGATGATCAGAGGACCACCCTTTTAGGTACAAACCATATACACAGGGCATAGCTAGAAGAAATCAAGAGCTGGGGAAAGCCAGCATACTGCCATAGTGAACAGGTGTTTGATAAAAAATGTCAGTCACACCGAAATAAAATCAGGGCCAAAGAGGGAAACATGGATAAAGGTAATGGAGTAGAAAATAATACCAGAGTTATAATAGTGCCTTTGTACTCAGGTGGAATATTGTGTCTGTTTCTGGTCTATAATAGCATGACAGGTTCATGGGCAGGAAAATGAAATGCTGAGAAAAAGATTTCTGTATAAGAAGTAAGTAATTTTAGAAAAGATTCCTTTTAGGTAAAAGTTGAATTACATGGATACATTGCAAGTGGGACTGAACAGTTTGTTTTAGTTTACCCTACCTGGAGAACAGCTCTGGAATTTTCTGCATTGTCTGAAGGCCCTGCACTGAGAGGAAATGCCTGCTTTCACACAATGCATAAATTAACTCCCCACTGAAAAACAGCATCATGCCTGAGAGGTTTGTAAGCCTCAAAGTACATGATGATATGGCTAAAGAGAAACACCATTGTTGCTGAACATAGTTTCACAAAAAAAAAAAATTAATAAACCCCTTCACTTCCTGCTCCAGTGAAGAAAACAGAGCCTTACAAACAGAAGCCAGAGAGAAACTCCCGTAACTATGTATGGACAGAAACTAGAATTTAGTTTTTACAACTCTGAGAAAGAGTTTACTAACCTGTATAGACCAGTGTTCTAAGTTCCTCTGTAAAGATGATCTGCGTTGTAAAGGGCTTTCTATCTAAAGAAAGTACATAAGCAGATAGTCAGCCTTCAGGATATCAGAATAGCCCTTAAACTCCTGGATCTAATGCACAATTGGAGTGCAGCAGTGCTTGAGCAATGGCCTTACCCTACCAATATGATGGAAAAAGCTCTGGTCCTGGAACAAGGAAATTATATTCTGATCAGTTCTTTTTGCATTACCAGTGTTTGCACTGGCTTCAGGTCAAGAGTATTTGCAGAACTACATTTATCTAGAAGGGATTTAGAAAAAGCTGTGGTTGTTTGGGATTTTTTAAAAATATTGCTGTCATGTTTTATCAGATCTGCCAAGTCTCAGCTAGGGGAATTAACCAGGCAATTTGGCATGAGGAAGCAAGTGGACCAAGATGCGCCTAAAACTTGTCTCCCTAAAAGTTGCCAAGCCAGCACTGCAAATGCTAATGTTCTTTTTTCCAAATGCTCAGTGGTTGCAAAAGGCATAAAAGAAAATTACATCTGGTGGATAAAAGGCACATTTCTTACAAATAAAAAAGTATAATATCTCTGGTTTTTATATTTTTTTTCATTTCTCATTGTCTTCTTACAATTTCTTCTGTCAAGGATTTTTAATTATGTTTAATTTGAAATAAAAGAGCCAAGTTGTTTTTCTGAGCACAAAAAAACTAACAAACTCTTAACAGCTTAAGAGTTAATTTTAGAGGTGTAAGACCGTTCTGTTTTATGTCTAGAAAATTAATTTTGCAGTACAAAGTAATATTCCACATTCCAGAGATCAAAGTATTTCAAGACATTTTTTAAACTAGAAATTTCATTGCTAAGGACTGCAGTCTCTTCATTGTTCATTGCTCTTTGGAATTCTGAGCAAAGTAATTCCTAAAAGATCATTGAATTATAGAATGGCTTGTGTGAGAAGGGACCATAAATGGTCATCTTGTCCAGCCAAGTGAAAACACTATCCCTTCATACAGTCCTAGAGTAGTCCTTAATGACACCTCTGACTTCATTCTCACAAGAGTGCTTATTCTCTGCAGGCCAATTTGCTGGGTAGTCCCAAGGTCGTGTATTTAGATTTGTCTGTGGCAGGGATTTGCCCTCCCATCAGACTGCTCTTTTCTACATCCAGACTCATTTACTACTGTGGAGACAAGGCTTCTGTATGCATTCCCATGGTTTTGGAGTGAACTTCTCAACAGTTTTCTCCTGAAAAAAGACAATGAGCAACCCTTACACTAAAAGAACATTTTTGTAAAAGAGTAGGTCTGTGGAATAACTTAAAATTAATAATTAGCATGTTAAAAGTACTAAAGCTTTCTCTTTTATTTCTTCTGCTCCCCTCTGCTCAGTTTTTACTATCTTTGCTAAGAAGTGCGTTAGTTTTAAAATTGCCACTTCTGAAACCTTCGGGGTTTCTTTTGCTATCTAAAATTTTTATGACTCAATAATTCCTTGAACTTCCTTTCTAGTTACCTTCAAAGGTTTTTTACCAGGACTGAGCTGAATATAAGGTTCAGAACATGACAGTATTTTCTTTGTTTCTACATAAACGACGTGATTCTAAAGCAATTTAATTTGTTGTCATTTGCTGGTTACATGCTTTTCTCTGCTGTAGCTTTTCTCAATTGTCTGTGTGTTTGCAGAAAGAAATGCATACTCATTTTATTGTCACCCTGTTTGGATTTTTTTTTTTTCCTCTCCACCTTTCAAAAATAGATTGGCCAAATCAATTTTCTTCAACATTTTCTCAGCATGTGAATGAGACTAAAACTCCAAATTGCTTTTCATTTATATTAACATCTTTTCTCTCTCAGTGAGTGTGCTTCAGACTCAAAACTAATCTCCTGTATTTTCATTTGCCATGCACTTCATTCCCTGTGCTATTCTGGTATTGGCCTCCCCATTGTTTCAGAATAAGGTAAAAGTTTCTCACAACAGTATAAATCTCATAAAGACTTACAATGCTTGCTGAAGGGTGATTATCAGAATTAAGTGATCTGCATGTCAGGCTCTTAAGACTTTTATTTGCTCATTTAAAGGGTATGGTAATCCAGAAATTTCTCTAGAAGCTTTATAAATGTCAAATACATTCTTTAAATGATCCATCTATTTTTCAATAAGAATATAAGGCTACTCAGAATGTTCTGTTCTGAGCTGGGCACTGATTTTTCCTAGTTATGTTTATGTTTTGTTATGATTTGGTAATGATATGAGGCTTATTTCTCCTACTTTCCTTGAAAGTGAGAAATGTATTTTTTCTATTCATAATTCCTCCCATTTAATGTTATCATTTTAACTATTGAATGAATGCATTCACTTTTATACCTAATCACTTTTTTACATCAGTGTGCTGTGTAAGGTTGTACAGTGCAGTGCATATTAGGAACATGGAAAGAAAGGAATGGAAATTGGTTGGGCTAAATTGTTCTTTCAATCCCACATTTTGCTTCTGACAGTGCACAGATTTTAAGGAATCTTCCTTAAGGAACTAAAGTGAAAGCATATTCATAATGGACTACTATAAAACACCTTGGCCACAGTAAGAAGTCTGTCTTCATTAGTGAATGTTAATCTGTGATTTGAGACACAATGATTTTATAAATTGCTGTATTTATTGTGGAAGAAGCAGCAAAGATATTTGGGAGCACCCTGCAATCTGAGAGATGTCTAAACCATCACAGAAATGAGTATGTTCTCTTTACCTACATATGTACTTAAATGGTGCCAACATTCAGCTAAACCTTAAAGCTCAGTGGCAATGAGTTCACCTACTAAATTTTGTAATTTACCCCATTTAATGTTATGTTGGCTGACTTTCAGCTTCATTGAAAACTTTTTTATTCTGGTATTAGGACAAAATTAGGAAAAACTATAAAGAAAAATATGTGCATTTTTTTAATATGGAATTCTGTATCTTATGTAGTCTTGTCATATCTTTTTTAATTAATTTCTTTCCCAAGTGAGACAGTCTCAGTCTTGGCAATCTGTCATCACAGAAACTGTGTGACTCTCTTAGTAATTTTCATCGTGCATTTCTACATCTTCTTTATCTCTTTTTCCAATAAGATTGACCAGGATTGAGCACATATTGTAGCTGAGGATACATCATTGACATTAATAATACTTTCTGAAAGACAATCTGTCCCATCCTTTTACATTGTAACATCTTATTTGTTTCTTTGTCAGTTTTTTTGTACTACTGTACAGAACTTAATTCCACAACACTTACCATATATTAGGAAAGCAGAATCCATTTGATTTGTTCAAGTAGGTGCTTAGGAACTGTAGTTCCACCTTATAGACTGTACAATATTTCATCTGTCATCATGTTGCTCATTTGACTCTTTAGCATTCTCTGCCCTTTAACTTACTTTAGGATTTATCTTTTTTTAAAAATTATTATTTTCTTTTTCTCCTCCATTTTAGAAGCCTGCTCCATATGATTAATACTAAAACTACCCTGTTTCCTGACTACTTGCTAAAGGAGATGGTCAGTATAGACAGAGTTGCCTAAGAAATTTCTGATTCAGCATTGCCCAAAATAAACTTATTTTGAGTTCAATTTGTGTGGTGCAATGTGAAAATCTGATGCTATCCAGACACCTGTCAAACTAGTAAAGCACTCGTATGCCCAGAGGGATAGCCTGGAGATATGTGAAGATACACGTGACAGGTGACAGTGCCAGCTAAAGTGTCACTGTGATAAGGTATTTCACAAGCCTTTTTTTGTTTTTCTGTTCAGTGTCTGTTATGGTGTATTTTCTATGATTCATGTGCTGCAAGATTTCAGACCGGATATCAGAATGCTTCTTTCTCCTCAAACAGTTTTTGAATTGTCCTTTCTTTTTTGAAAGAAATAAATTTTTATTAAAAAATACTCTCATTAGAAAACAAATTAAAAAGAAACAAAATGTCTTCCTTTACTTCTTAAAAGAAGAAAAACGTGTGTGTATTTTCATATATAGAATATTTGCTGTTTGCCATATCAATATTGATTTTTGTTTAAATGAAATAACTTTTTTTTTGGTAGAGACAATCAATCTTAAAGTTTTTTGCTCTGTGCCATAGAATGCTGTTAACAGAACCTGATAACATTCTGAGTTTCTAGAAGATGTATTGTTATCATTCTTGGATGTCTGAGGTTAGATTATTTCTACATACTGTTAACTATCCATTCTCAGGGTTCCTCTCTTGGCTTTGACATCTCACTCTTGTAGGGGACATTCTGAATCAACAAGTATTAACACCTTACCCCTCTGGGGGTTGGTTTGACTTAAGATGATTTCTGCAGCCCAACCCAAAAGTTAGCTTTCAGTCACGTGTGCTCATAGATACTATAAATTAGCATCTAATTTTGATATCCGTATTTGCAAAAGGAGAAAAAAAGTCTGTAAATAGCTCATGAAACAAATTCTCCCTTTGCAGTGAGGAGATTTCATTAAATATAATGTTAGCCATGAAGTAAATTTACAATTCTAAATTCCTTAAAAGTAGCAGTAAATTTTGCATAGCAGACTGAAGGAAATAAGAATAATGTCCACATTGATAAATAATCCTAATTACCTTTCTATTGCAACCTTAAAACTATTTTAAAGATAGCATCCTAGAAATGGTCTAGACTGTGTAAGCATCTTCTGCACTTTAATTGCTGAGACACATATCGAATTTTCTAAGGCTGAGGTTGGTGTAGATCGTCCAGTCTTGCAGTTTTGGACATACACCTCTGACATGCTGATAGAACCTTGATTTACCCTAATGATAACCAAATGATAATCTGGTTTATCATCTTCAACCAAAAAAATTCCAGAACTTAGAGAGTTTGCAAGATCTAGATTTCACTTATATTCTCTGACAAGGTTTCATGATCAAAATAGAACTAGGCTTGAAAATTATCAAGAAATATGTCTTAAATTGAGAACTGGAATTTAGAAGACAAAAGTCAGGGTTTACTTTTACTTTTGGTTAAATCATTAAAACATTTTTCTTCTTTATTTTTTTTATTGTCTTCCTTTTAGTAACTTTTAGTAACTACTGAAAAAAGAACAAGATGAGGCCCAAAGAGCAGACAAGAATGATCGGTAGATACCAGAACTCCTAATCCTTTCTTCTATGTTAATTTTAAGAGCTGAGGAGGAGAAGGGAGGTCAGTCCTGTACTTTTGTCAGGACATTTCAGAACCAGCTCAATGGGTGCTCCTCTGTTTCATTTTGACACAAGTTCTACCAGCGACCAGAGCGGCTTTGCGGCTGCTCCAAGCTATCTGATGCTATGGATATCACATTATAAGTATCCTTTTGTTGACTCTGCTAATTAAATACAGCTATAGACCAGATATGAAGAATACAAGCTCTTTTTCTCTCAGTTTTAAGGATAACTAAGTGTTAAATGTGAAAACTCATCTGATTTTTTTTCCAGTCAGGATTAAAATTCAAGTGAAAGAATTAACCTATCTGCCTCTACCCTCCACAGGGAATTTATTATTCAGATTTATTCATTATAAGACTTGCTATTCATGTGGGGTTTTTTTAATTTGCTTTCATTAAATGTTTGGCATTATATATCTTTCTATTGCATTGCTAACTAAAAAAAATAAAAGATCTTAGTGGTATGATATAAAATTCATATATCCTGACCAATATAAATGGTATATTCTTTGAATAGAAAAATAAAGAGAGTAAACAGTAGCAGGCAAATATAAATTTTAATAAGAAAAAAAATAGTGAAGATTTTTGTGGTCACTGAAGTGTAAATTTCTTCTTATGGTAACACGTATGCTGCTCCTGCATTGTGATTTGTATTTTGAAGTACTAAAATTATTTTCTTTTTTATTCATTAAACACATTACAAAACCCACGGTTGATTCAAAGAGATATAAATGTATTCTTCTTTTTTCAAAGGCAACAGAATAAAAGCTGTTCTCAGTATGATACAAAACCCATCTACTCAATGTTTCTATGAACCCACTAAAAAAATCATGGAAAACAGTTGTTAGTGAAAAAAGTTCTCCCGCTGTTGTTCCTTCACTGTGAAAAAATCACTTGAAGCATTGTTGTTCTTTTAATTTGGACTAATTGCTGCCTGGCAGGGTGACTCTCCTGTATCAAGGTCACAGCCTTCTCCTGGGTTGGCTGCAGTGGCCTGTCAATCCATGTGCTCAGGTGACCCCTCTTGGCTGGAGGTAATCCTTGGGCTCAAACCTTGCAGGTTTTGGGTCTGGCTGCTGTGTAGCATACATAGGGCATTCACACCTTACAGCAGGCTCCACAGCTCCTTTCCTGCAGGGCTGGGTGCTGGTCCGAGTAGCTAACAGGTGTCCCTCTGCAAAGTCTTGGATAATTAAATTTCCAAGTCTCTTTTACTTGCCCTATGGACTGTCACCAACACTTTGTGCTCAGCACAGCCACCTTTATCAAAAGAGTAATTTTTTCTGGATTTGCTGGAAGCACTACAGACACAAAGCCCCAGTTCCCAGGAGCAACCTGTGCTATCAGCCATTTCTAGGGTCACTTGGAAGCAGTCACAGGTGCAACCCCTGTCTTATCATGTCTCATTCTGGACTTCAAGGACCAGAGACACTAACATGAAACAACAAATTATAATAATCTAATTTATGTGACAGTGATATCCCTGATGATATCCAGCTCACTCAGTCCAGGATTTTCAGCAATTTCTGCAGATATCTAACCCTGCATCATCACATCCTTCTCCTCTCAGATTTTATCCTGCCCTCCATAGCTTCAGTGTCATGCTGTCAATTTAACTACATCTCCTCAATCAATCATAGATGAGGCTTGAACTCCAGTCAGTGCACTTAAATAACATCTCCTGGTCAGCAAATACAAGTGGGGCCAAGTTTTAAAGTGCTGTTCAGGGAAAAAGAGATGTATCAAGGTGAAGCTGCTCAGTCCTCATTAACTTCCCAGTAATCTAGGAGCTGGTGGCAATAAAGCTTTGGTCAATTCCTTTCTAAAAAGCTGTCTAGAGTGGCAGTGCAAGATGTAACCAAATGTATGTATTCTATTACCAGCTGTTAAAACCAGGTGGGGCAGTGTTCTTTATCTCTTCCACAACCCATCCTCCCTCCAGGGGGTTATCTTCTGTTAATGGGCCATCGAGTCTCACTGCATGACTGATAAAATTACATCATCCCATTGGGAGATGCTCCACCCAGGGGGAGGAGCCAAGCATTCCTATCTGAATATAATCCGGAGATTTACAAAACTACAGCCAGCCTTTCTCCACTGGACTCCCAGAGGAATACTGGACCCATCTATACCACCACTGGACCTCTAGAAGAAAGCTAAACCCTTCTATGGGATCATTACTTCAACAGAACCACATCTGTCACTTCAGGATTGCAGCCACCATTTAATTGGACTGCTACCAACACCCGGACCAACAGGGTGTCAGGTTGTATTCTCACTCTGGCAGAGGGTTTGTGGGGTTTTTTGGTATTTTGTACCACTGCATTTTTGTTTTAATTTCCTTAGTAGAGAACTGTTATTCCTATTCCTATATCTTTGCCTGAGAGTACCTTGATTTCAAGATTATAAAAATTTGGAGGGCAGGGGGTGTGGTTTACTTTTTTTTTCCCCCCCCATTTCTTCCTTCCTTAGCAGAAATCTGTCTTTTCAAACCAAGACAACAGCTTTGTAAAAACACAATCAAGTGGAAGGCATTCAGCTCTGGAGTGCAGCGCTGCAGCTGGGCCACTGGCTGGCCAGGCAGGGCTGAGTTAGTGCTTTCCCTGCACCTTATCTTCATACCCTTGGGTCAAAACAGCTCTAAATTGGATGTGAGTCTTTGGTACTCATATTTTCCTAACTTTTTTCCCTGTGCTTTCTTTATGTCTACTTCCTCACTGGTAAGAGATATGTAAAGGCAGAGCTGTCCATAGACTTTAAATTTCTGTTTAGGATAATGTAATTAATCAAGCAGCATTAATGAAGAGTAGTGGAAATGGCACTCAGCCGCCCTCCCCCCCACACCCAACCCAGAGCAGTCATTAATGATAACAGGACTTTGTGCCCCTCTCCTCCACACACAGAGAGCTCACATCACAGGAAGCATCAGACAGCCCTCCTCAGGGCACTCTATTCAGCTTCAGTCCTTCTGGCATGTACCCAGCAGATCAAAGGTCAGAGCAAATATCAAATCTCTATCAGTTACTCCTTAAGCAAATATTCACAGCAGTCATTGTCACCTATTTTTGTTTAGTAACGTGAATGCAGTAAGGCCAGCTAAAATGAGGACCTTCCTTTAGAAAGAAAAAAAAAAAACCAAGAAGAACTAAATCATTTTAAATTCAATAATGATAACTGTTCATCTCCTCAAAATGAATTTTTTACTGCATTTATATAGTTAAATGAAAAGAAACAATCCCTGTATTCTCTAAGCATTTTTGTAAGAGTTGTCAGATATTTTGGAAAATTCATTCAGGTTATTTTGTCACCTTCTTTTTTTCCTACTTTGACAGGTTTGAAGGAAACTTCATTCTAGGGGTTACAGCAATTGGAGTCTGCTATGCAAGAGACATTTATTCTAGTCACAAGCTGACCTATTATTTTCTAAAAGATTTTACACATGAAAATATGAGGTTGCTGAAATTCCAGGACAACCTAAGCTGCTGTTCATTTGAATTATTGCCAAAGTACTCATAAACCAAAGTCCAGAGGAAGAAACTCACATACAAGGCCATGGCCATTTTGCTGTGGAGTTGATGTAACTCAGGGCCCAGGATATTTCCTGAGAGGAGTGGAACAAATTTCCGTCATAGAGTAGCCAGTGGTGTTGAGGTCTCTCCGATCCAGAGCCAGGTGAAGGTTTTGCTGCTGGAGCCTTTGCCTAGCATGAGCATTAATTCCTGAAGAGCACAAATATTTCCTTTGAACTTATTGATCAGGTGTCACCAGAGACCATGATGTAGATCTCAAAGGCCTGTATTGTAGCTCAAATTCAGTCAGTTATACTGGCATTGTTGGCAAAGTGTGCAATTATTGTTATTTATCTGTACTTTATAAAATAATTTTTTAGAAAATCACTTCAACTGTAAATTTGTAGAAGTATATTCATTTAGTATAGTCCAAATTTGAATGGCAGACCACACCTGTAAAGTGGATACTTCCCAGCTAATTAGAATGTTTCTTCAAATACCATCTAAAGGCTTTATATGAGGGAAGAGGGTTATTACATCTCAACAGGGAAGATACACTAGACCTGCCAAGACACTCACAGAGAATCTCTGTATATTAATACTGTATGTATGCTTGGTCTGTGCTTTTTACCAGAGATAATCAGGAAGAAGGTGGTGAGGTGAATAAGAATAAGGTTCCCAGAGGACCAGGAAGGAGCAAGGAGAGAGGAGCCCTGGCACTAAGTGCAAAATGCAAATTGCTACTAGAAAACACAAACTCTAAGCAAAGAAAGGGAAGATTAGATACCAATGTCTGATGTGGGAAAAAGAAAGGTGCCTTAGGGGATTCCATTCAGCATAACAGAAACATAGGAAAGGTGGTTACACAACTTAGAAGCATACAGGAGGGAAGGCATCCAAGCAGAGGAGCCTAAGAGGAGGTGATGGAAAACAAAAACTTGAGCAGGAAGATGGAAACTGAAGACCAAAAAAAAAAAAAAAAAAAACCCCAAAAAACTCCAGAAGTGTGTGAATCACAGGAGAGAAGGCAGTAAAAATAATGGAGACAAATGGCCAATCAGTACCAGCAGAATCATGAATCACCAGAACTGTAAACCACTGTGGCACCAAATCTATCAGGTGATTGCACAATGACTGGGCATCTCAATAAAAGTACTGGAAGGAGATCAGTATGCCAAAGGAGCCAGGTTCATCTTTTACATTACTCCAGTGAACTTGCTAGATTTGTGCTTGGGTTGAAATGTGCCTAGGAGATCAGTTGCTCAGGAAACTTCAGATCAATAAGCAAAAGGGTGGATAATTGATATGGCAGTTAATAAATGGAGATTTTATGGTAATAACAATGATCTCTAGGTAATTAAATCATCTGTATGGCAGCAAATCAACAGCAGCAGATGACTGTAGCAAACCACAATGGATTATCTTAGAATGAAATATAAGAAAATTATACTCCTTTCAAATTCTATTAGCCACAAACAATTAAAATGACCCCAGATAGAAAATGGACACAGATGTTTAAAACAAATTAAATGGCAAAGTAATTAAAAGCAAGTGGATGTAGCAGTAGTCAGGTTATCAAAAGTGACAGACAGGACAAATGCTCTAATATGAAATTTGAATGGTTCACAAGAAAGGAGAAGTTGGAAGGACAAGAAATGTGGGTCAGCACATTCCAGCAGACACATCCCAGGCCCTACAGGCTCCTCTGCCAAGAGCTGTGGGAAACATAACTTTGTTACCACAACCACCACCTGTGTTGGGTGCCAGAGGTACCCAGGTGAGTGAGCAAAGTGGATTTTGGGTCTCCCTGGCAGGGCTGATGCAGTGTTTGGCACAGAAGGATTGCCAGGGCAGGTGATGGGGTCCTTTTGCAGCTCCCTCTGCAATGCTGCTATCCAGCCTGGGTGCTCGGTGCCACACAGGGCCACCACTGGCAACCTAAAATTAATTCCAGAAGACTGGGAAAAACACTGGTCTCCTCCCTCCCCCTTCCACTGAATAAAGCTACTATCAGGGCAGCTTTAACAAACTGTTGTTCCCAGTTAATGTTTTCACTATGAAAATTTTCTGAGATCCTTGCGCTGAACTCTCTCAGATCAGTGAACAGTGAACCCATATGGATAAATTCTTATGTAAATCCTGTGTGTCCCCAGTGCAGTTCCCATGGTACCAGTTTTCAGGCTCTGAGGGCAGTGGATGCCCAAACATTAACCCAGCATCACCATGTTCACCATTAAATCATATCCTCGAGTGACACATCCACTGCATAAAAATGTATAGGCTTAAAGAATGAGTTGAGAGGATTTCTCCCCATTGTTGAGTATTTTATACCCACAGTAATAAAAGTGTGCCATTTCTGGCTCCCTGCAAATGTGCCAAGTCACCAACCTACAGACAAGTGCGACAGACACTTTCATTGCTCTAGTTAGTACCACTCCTATGTGAGATGGAAAGCCATTCCTAACTCTCTTCTTCATCCCACTGATTGCAGGAGGATATTAAAAGGCTGTCAACTGCACATGCCAGCACTAAAATACCTCAAGGTAAGGACACTAATGAGATTTGGAAGTTTAAAATTACCTTTGTCTTATTCAGAGCAGAGGTTTGCTGAAAGTTTTATTATCGCTTCAACCAGGACAGTACCTTCCCCATATATGCTAGTGTGGGTATCAAACCTATATTTTTATCATTCTCAGAGAAATTCAGATCATGAAGAGACTGGGTAACAGAGGTAGAGCTATTCCTTTTCTCCTGACTGATATGTGAACTGAATTGTAACAGATTCATAAAATGAAATAAATTATTTTAAACTACCTGCAATGCTTTTTTACTGCATTAAATAGTCATATCAATCCTTTTTGAGATCACAAAGAGGGCAGGGTCAAGGCTTGGGCAGGACAAGGAGGGTGGAGGAGAGAAAAACACATAAATATATACCACTGATTTGATCCAAAGAGTTTTCTGAGTTGGCAAGTGAGCTGAAACATTTATTTGCATTTTCCTCTGTGTTTTTCTTCCACAACACAGGTTGAAATTGATAACCATATGAATATAATATATAGTAATATTTTTTATAAAATGGAGGGCCTAGAATTTTTTCATGAAAATCAGAAATGTCTTTAATACTGGACATTTTTCTAAGGCAAATCTTTTTTTGAGGCGAAAATTTGTTGATTCACATTTTTTTGTTTCTGTGTAATACTTCCCAATGAATGCATTTGTGTTCATTCAGCTTTTTTCATCATCTGAACCCAGAAATAAATTCCTACCAGCTGAGGAACCACAGACTATCTCAGTGGCAGGTTGCAGTGCTTTCTGCCTTCAGTGTGCTCCTGTTGGAGCCTGCCTCTGCTTTCGTGTTTACCATGTGTGTGCCCTGCTCCCAGCCACGGGTGTTTTTGGCTGCAGACAGTCAAACATTGTGGTGCAGAGCCACATACCTCCAGAGATTCACATTGGGACTAAACAACAGGAAAAGTGTGCAGTAAGATGGTGGAGGCCAAGCAGTAGGGTACAATTGCCCTAGAGCCCTGTCTCTGAGAGCTGGGTGATACATCCTGAGCCTAGCCACAGGCTGTGAGTAAAAGAAAATATTCATAAAGATAACTTTTTAAAGAGTTTTCTCCACAGTCCCTGTATTTCAGTCATTTCCTGCACCATTCATGCAATCCATTTGTACCATGGGCCGGTCTCAGGGATGCTCTCATTCCTTCACCGTCTGCTCCACAGGAAAATTTCCCAGCAGTTTAACTGGGCACTGCCTGTGTAGAGAGTTGCTTTGACAGAAGGCAATATACAAGCAGCACTACCTGGGAGAAATAAAGGCAAATAAACTACTCACAGCAGCAATGAAGGAACTTTTCACTAAAATCTGAAGAAAGCTTCAGTATCAAAGGATGGGTCTGTCTTTGCTGTAATGTCACACTCTATTTCACAAAGACAGCAAAGAAACAAAGCTGACAAGCTAAATATTTCTCTGGTATCTTCAGTAGCTCCAAGGCTGATGGCACATTTTGATTTCAGACTCCTAGAATGTATGTGGACTTGCTGTCAATTGATTTTGGAATGATAAAGGGAGAAGAATCATGAAGTTTATGTCCTTGCAATTAATTAAATATCAGACCTGCTAGGACAAAAATCAGAAGCGTTAGTGTAGGACACTCTAATATGTTAAGACTCAATCCCAAAAAGATTATTTTTGAAGTTTTTAACTTTCAAATATTCCCAGTGGTAGCTGGACATTGCTCCCACTGAAGTGAGTAGAAATAATGTATAATGCAGTTCTGAAAAACTGCAGCCCCAGAGCTGCTTTTATAATAAATTCAAGCAAATTTAAACTAATTTTAAAAAAATCGATCCCTTTTAATTTAATAGGATATGATGACCCATTTGGAAACAACCTGAAGAATCTCCAGTAGATAACTCTACAGGGCTTCCTTTAAAAGTTCATAAGCAAGACTGTCATAGCTTTTACTTAATTAAATCCTACCATACTCTTTTGCACCACCGTAAAGCACTAAAAGAATCTCTAGACTCTAGACTCCAGCTGAGAATAATTTAATTTCCTCAGATAAATGCCACCTTTTCCAGATTTCCTTAGAAATTTTAAGAAACACAGACACCACTAATGCTCAAAAAAGTCTATTGACACTGCTAGAAAGGGATTCACATAAATCTAGTGCTAGGAACAGTTGTAAGGATCTCCAAATCATACAGCTTTTCCTTCCTTATGTGACACTCTGCAGCACCAATATTAATGGGAAAGAAGGATTAAAATTTAATTTTTTTCTTCTTTGCTATGAAATCCGTTCTGGTAACACCCATTGAATTTACAAGTATTTGAATACTGCATAATGAAGAATCCGCACAGTTTCAACTCCACTTGTTGAATTAATGTTCTGTTTGTAGGACTGATGGGTACAACAAAGAAAGGATTAAAACTAATTATTAATAAATGGGGTGTCATTATTTGGTCTAGTGGAATCCATTGGCTGATTATTTTGAAAATGCCAAATGCAATTTTTTCATCTGAATGATTAAAGGATGATTTCACAGACTCAATATCAGAAGAAAAATAAAAATACTTAACTAGAAACATCTAGAAAACGGCAGTACTTTCATGTTGATTTGTATTATACTTTTGCCTGGTGGATTCAGCCAAGTTCAAGCTCACAATGTACGCTGTTCCAAAGCAAGAACACCAGCTCAAGCTTGGCTGGTCTTAGTCAAAAACATGGTTGAAGAGAGGTCTTGCAAACCAAGAATTTTGACTGAGTGTGTCAATCACAGCAGATTACAATTGTTGTGACAAATACATCACAGGATTTATGAGTTTGGATTCAAGAGTCTTCCCAGACTACTTGGTTTCCATTTTTGCTTTAATGAGCCTCTTTGGTGTTGAGACTTCCTCCCCCTGCCCGTTCCTTTGCTCTTCAGTCTCAGATTATGTTCTTGCTTTTTTTTTTTCTCATGTGTTTTCCTGCTTCTGCCTCCTACGCTGTTACAGCCTCTTACACCTGTCTTTCAAGGGTGAGTGGCTTTCACACGTCAGTGAAACAGTTTTCTCTTTGGGCGCCATTTTTAAGCATGAATCTTTAGCTTAGATATAACAATTTCCCAAAGCATAAATGCATTACTAGCAAGTTCCTCAACAGAAACCTGAAGATATGAATGCAGCAGCTGAGAGACAAAGGGTTTAAAACCAACTCCCAGTAAGTTCCAGTAAGTTGCACACATACACAAATAATAATAACAGTAATAACAACAAGAACAACAAAAGCAGCTTGGCTGAACATGCAATTTTCTCATTTAAGGTGTAGAACTCAGTCACTGAATGAATGATGCAGATGTAAAAAGGGAAATCTCAGAGGAAGGATCTTGATAGGACTTACAGCCATGCTTACAGGTTGTATATTCATGAAACATCAGGGGATTTAAATTTTTGTGAAAATATTTGTGAGGCTGAGATCTTATTATGAAATTTTGTGATTACCAAGATATATATATGTTAAAATTCAGAGTTTAGCAATTTGATATACTACTTCTGTTTGTAATAAACAATTATGATTGGTTTTGCAAAGCTACTTAAGTTTTAATGTGACTTTAAATCCTTGGGAAAACATCGAAATACCACATGCTATTCCTTGTTGAATTCAAGCTGGTTCTAAATCTCCAGTCTGCTGGAGGGACTATTCCAGGGAGAAATTGCAGGCCATCTCTCTTTTATGAAAAATTAAGCTCAAAATGTTCCACTTTCAGAGAATCACTGTAGAAAACACCCTTACTGATTAACCATTCACATTATTAGGTCCTACTATATGTAAGGTTTTAAGTCCAGACTGGTTTTCTGTGGGACTTGAATATATGCTGGAAGCTGATTCTATGGTTATGTCATTTCTTATATATGAAAGTTTTCTTGTATAAGAATTTAAAAGAGGACAAAAGAAATTCAGATGCAACTTTCTTAATGGTGGTTTTGGATTTTGTCAATAGTATAGATATGTCCTAGTTGGACTGGTGATTGATTAGCAGCCCAATGTTGCAAAAGTGGAATGTGAGGAAACCAGCTTCACTTCTTGAAGGCGTATGCCCATCTTTCTCTAGGTAATTTATATAACTTTTTTATGAAATGTGGTTACTAAAATCAGTGAAAATGTTAAATGCCTGTTTGGTATTTGCAGAAGCCAAACATGGGCTATCAGTAGAAGCTGACATGCAGCAATGCTGTCCATGTTGCTGCATGTTTAATGCCACCCATCTAGGTGTGTATGGACTTACCTGCATTAGCAGCAATTATCTTTGCACACTTGTTACCAGTGGGGAAGACCTCAGAAAACTGAAAGGGGAAAAAGATGGAGCCTATCCTCTTTCAATGCAAACTTAAAAGCTAGGGAAAAACACTAGAACAAGTACATAAAAGCTACTTTGAAGCATCTGCAATGTAATAAAGTGGGAAAAAAATAGTTACTGTGAATTTTTGAAGATGAATTGAGGTGTAAGAAGACACAGCCATTTTGGCAAAGTAGCTGTCCTGTTTGAAAGCTAAGAAGGCATATGTGACACCCCTGAACTTAGAAAGGCTTTTGACATAACCTGCATGACAGTCCTGGAAGTGAATTGATCAGATATTATCTAGATGGAACACGTGTGTTGACAGGTAGTTGAGCCACTCTGCTTATTAAACAGGAATCTATGTGCCTCTGTTAAAGTGCCAGGACATTTCTCTTGGGATTCCACAACTGATGTATTCTGTTTTGGCACAGTTCTTTTCTTAGTCTGAGTAATATTTTTACATGACATCAGACTGCTGTGGGGGAAGAAATATAATGTTCCTTTTGGAGAACTGAGTCTGTCTTTAAAACTGTCTTTATAAACTAAAGATATTTTTTTCAAACCAACAAGCTAAAAGACAGAATGCTTCATGTAGGAAATAGAAACATGTAGAAATACCCAACTGGGAAATGTGGCATGGCAGCACTACTTCACAAAAGATTGTGGCTGTGCTATTGAAATATCAAATGGGAATAATTAAGGAATATGAAACTGTCACAGAAGAAACTAGACCTTGTTCTTGCATATATTAATGGTCAGTGTCACATGGAAGATAGAAGAAGACATTATGTTACAGCTTAAGGTATTGTCTGATGTGTAGTTTTGAATATTATACTTCAGGCAAGAGGCAGCCAAATCAATGATACACTAGGAGAGAGACACAGGCATTATATAAGTTTTGATAATTTCAAGGGAAAACAGAAGGACCTGGATTAGTTGAGTTAAAATAGAAGAATCAAAGCAGGCCATCAATCATCAGACATAAAACCAAAGAGTTTAAGGGTTTTTTTTAGTTTTTTTTCATTTTGTATGTTAGAAAAAGTCTTAATTTACAGTAGAGACATCTTTTCTGCCTCCTCAAGAGGGCAAGGAAAAGGCTGTACCAAAACAGGAACTGTGGGATCACCTGAACTGTTTATTTTCTTGAGTTTACACCGCTGATCAGGAACAGCACATATTTACTTATTTTTTTGTGAGAGGGATGGACTAGCTAATGTTTCACAGTTCATTACAGTTATAGATCACAATTAAATATTTCAAACTTAAAAATTTTAACCCTGACTCATCTCTTTTCTCTGTCCCCTGCCAACTTTAGTCTTATTTCCTAGTGAAATGAGGTTTACGAGACCATGCTCCCTGTTTGATCAGCTACCTGTCTTTGACAACTTCCATTCTCAATGGCTTTTTGAACTCTGTTGACCACTTCAAAACAACTTGGAAAGTGGAGAAGAAATCAGTACCTGGACAGAAGACAGAGATCAGAGCCAGGCAGGACTCCGCTGCTGGCAGCTCCACAGGGCAATAACGTGCCTAACCAGTTTTTGTGTTTGCCACTCAACCAGTTACCATGGATGTGGTCCCTGGGCAGCTCTAGCATGGCCCTCTTGGCCTGGTGATGGCATCACAGAGGACAGGGAAAAGAACAAGAGGAGCTGGGCCACTGTAGGCTAAAGGATGAAACTGCAGCAGGTCATGTCCAAGCATCCAAGTTTTAGGTTTTCACACCATAATTCCCACCCAAAACCTACAAAATTTTCTGATATGGCCCAAGAGGCTGGTGTTGGGCTCCCTTCCTGCTGGAGAGGCAGATGCTCCAGGCAAGGAACAGTTCCACAGGCTGGCATGGAAGGGCTGAAACACTGCAGTTCAGAAAGGGGTAAAGATTTTCATTATCTGGCCCACTTCAGCAAATAGCTAGTTCAACTGACCAGAAATGCACTTGCGATTACGAAGTAGGATCTTTACAGAAAATTACTAATTATTTTTCTCAGAATTCAAACATATTAGCAGAGCTGGATTCCTGATTTTGTGACAATTATGAGAATATTGAATATCTGCTACAGGAGACCACACAGATAAACTGAACAATAGAATGGTACAGGAAAATGACTGTATGCATAGAAACAGGCCAATTATTATAGCAGAAAATTGTTTAGAGAAGGACTGTTTCAGCAGCTTAAACAATCACTTGGGAGCAACTAGCTTTGCTCTATGTGACATGTAATTCTTCTCAGTCCAAAATGACACAGACATTGATTCAAAAAGCAATTACAGCTAGAATCAACAGTTTGCTTGAATTTGAGGGCAGAAAATGATAGTATAAACCAAATCAGTGATTGTGATTCTAGTCCTGAGCACAAGGAAGAAGAAAGGAAAGTAAATCATTGTGTCAGAAAAAAACCAACCTAAATAGCATTTAACCATGTTCTTGAGACTGTTGGAATTACATAACCAGAAAAGCCTGAATTTGGGAAGCGTGCATACCCAGTGTCTTGAGGAAAAGCATAGAAAAAGCTGTAAAATATTAAAATATTTTCAGAAAGCTTGGAAAAGCTAGTCACCAGCTTGAAACTTGGCTGAATCAATTCTGAAATAGAGACTAGGAAGAGACACAAAGAGTGTCAGTAAAAAAGTATAAGAAAATAAAAAAAAAAGTATAAGAAAAATAAAAGAAAGGTAGAAGTGAATTTGTAAACAGACAGCAAGTGATAAAAAACTACCAAATAATTTAATATAGGTGGCATAGATAGCCTGAGGAGAGTAGGTGAACCCCAGAAAGCAGTTGAGAATAACAGATGCAGTTAGAGAGGATGACAGCATACAATAAAAGAAAATAAATTATTTTAAACAGAAATTTTTGCCTCACATTACATGGAGAAATTTTTTAGGAATGAGATCAAAGATTATTACAGTTTGAGGCATCAACTGAAAAGATGCCAAAATAAACCTAATCTAGAAAAGAACATGTCACTTCACCTTATTCTATTTGAATCTTCCGTATTATTGTATTTGAATCAAATTAATATATGTCATTTTGTATATGGGTCTTTTTAGAAACTAGTATAATACATAAAATTTTATCAATTAAAATCTTTATATTCCTTCCCCTATTTTGCAAAAAATTTCGTTTACTGTTTTATTTGCTCTAAGTACAGTGAAATATGTTGCCAGTGTTCCTCAGAAAACAAAATTTCTGGGAAACACTTTGAAGAAAAAATGATACTCTGTGGACTTTTATTGTTTACACCTTCAAGAGCTTGCATAAATAAATTGGAGAATCTTTTTAACAGTAATACAAAGTTCTCAATATACAATTCAAGTCTACCTCTTAACACCCCTTAATAATCTTGTATTTTGCCAAATATCAACTTCTAATATAAAAAAAACAAAACACCCACCACAATTAAACATGTCTACTACATTTGCTGATTTCCTATTAATACAGAATATCTGAAATTTATTTAAACACATAATATAATTCTGTAAATATAGAAAGTTAAATATGGGTGTTTAACATGACTATCAGCTCATAGAACCCCTCCACAGGCAAATTAAGTTAATGGAAGTACTCTAATTGATCTTAATTCACTTTGAAATATGTCTTACTAATAGGCGTTAAATATATATCCTTTTTTAAGCTTTCCATTCCCATGATGGGGCTAAAAGTTTGATTCTGCATTTCCTGATTGAGGGCTCTTATGCATTAACTGGAGCAGTAAATATGCTGGGGCTGGGATGTTCTGGATGATATTTAGCCACACAAAGTTATTATTGAAGACAGTATGAGTATAAAAGCATTAAAAACCAAAAAAAAACCCAAAAACAAACAGATTGAAGACTAGAAAGCAGATTGCCCAACGAAGTATCAATATATTTTAAAACATACAATACATAATAGCCTTGTTTTAAGAAATTAAGAAAGACATCAGGGTTCCAAATTATTTTTTTTTTGTGATAGTCTGTGTGCTTGAGACTAGACATCTTTATTACCTGTTATTTTTATGATTCTCAAAGGATTAAACCAATGTAATTATATTATCATAATTTTGACAGATTTCCTTTACCAGAGGCCCTCCATGAAAGATATCCAACATTAGAAAACATATATGAGTTGTATTACATAAAACAGATTCCTGTATTAAATCTCTAATAAAAAGTACTAAATCAGTGTATTAAGCTAGTGTTTCTAACTGGAAGGTAGAAATAGCACCAAAATTAGATTTTGCAGAAAGCTAGCTGTAACAGTAAGAAAATGTTTCACATGACAGCAGAACTACCAATTTCCTTTAAAGAAAAGGAAAAAAAGATCTTTATAGATATATCTTTACATCACTATTCATTAAAGTGTTCTCTTAGTTTTGTGTCCAAAAGTGCATTGTAACAGTGGAATGAAAATATTTCAGTTTTCTTACCAACCCAAATACTTGAAGAAGATTGTTTTATACTAAATTAAACATGCTTTGAAACTCAAAAACAGAAGTTTCAGTTTAAGACTTCTATTTATAGTATGAACAGAAATCTCGGCAAATTTATTCTTAAAATATGAAATGAAAAATCATAATGTTTCACTTTTAAAATCTAGGGACAAATAGTTCCATTCTAGTTCATCCAAACCTTTATTTATGTACATCTGTTTGGCTTAAAATACACTTTCAGGTGAGCAAACCATTGAAATAAAAAAAATCACCTAGAATTCCTGTTGTGGTAATGAACACTTACACAGACTAGATTTTAAGTTTTAAGCATTCATGAAGCTCTTCAAGGGCTTTGGGGTAATGATTAAGGGTTGGCATACTTGGATATTTTCTCAACTCAGTGACTTTTTTTTTGCTCAAAAGTCACTACTTATTTTAAAACAACTGAAGTATAATTTCACTGAATAAACTTCATGCAAATATTTGCATGCAATGTTTTCAAACAAATCGAGTGTAATAGCTATAATTAAATTCAATGCAGAGTAAATTGGAGATAAAAATCAATAAGTGGCTCTGAAATCTCATCACTTATTGATTCATGAGTCATTTATCTCCTTCTGCAATCCACATCAAAAGCAATTATCAGTTAATGAAATCACACAGATGCAAATCAGAAATACGAAAAATTATTAACTATGTCCCAAATCTCCACAAATTAACTTAGTAAGAAAAAAATGTGATCTTGTTGTGACTAGCTCTGATTAGGAATTGTTTCATTCGATATTTTGTGTTCTTTCCTGTAAACAAATAAACAAAATTTTAAAAAAACCCCAACAAACCAAACCAAGCCAAAAAACTTGTTGAACCAAAGCTTCCTCCCTCTACCCAATCAGTGATTTTCTGGCCAACGTAGCAGAACTGCACAAGTCACAAAATGCATCCAGGCAGAGCTGCTGGATGGAGCTGCTCTGTGACCTCTGGGTTTCTCCCTGTGAGAGTGCATGTAAAGGTGGAGCAGTGGCAGGTCAGCAGGCTGCAACCTGGACCTCCCTTTGCTGTCTTTGTGTGGAATAGGAGCATTTCCTGGGGGCTTGAACCTGGTTAGAAACCCCAGTGTGGGTGGTGGGAGATGCAGGTGACTGTCCTTGGCACTCCTGGTGGCTGCAGGACCCAAACCAATTTGTGTCAGGGTTTGCTCATGCTGGAGAAATGCAGCTGCTTGCTGCTCTTTGAAGTTTGCTCATTGAGTGTGAGCCACAGGGCTAAGTCTCTTGCCATGAGAGAGAATTGAAAGAGACTGAATGCTAGGTGATAAAATGTCATCTGAAATTCGCTATAAAATGATGTTCAGGACAAAAATCAGAGGGAATGCATAAATGCAGCATGTCTGAAAAGGAAAAAAAAAAAAGGAAACAATTTTTTTTCCTGGGAGGAATGTAATGACTTTTCCATTTCAATACATGTGATGTGGCCCTGAGACCATTAGTGGAAAGTAAAGGTATTTGTGGTCCCAGCCAGAATTCCTGACATGCAATGAGAGGTGGATGCTTTTTGCTTCTCTCATGGGGTGAGTTACAGACTCCTCACACAGTACCTCGCTTCCATGGCTGAGCTCTTGAGGCTAGGTCTGACCTGGGAGATAGATGGGAGTGGCCACCCACTGCTTGTTGCCCTTCTTGGTCAGGATAGCAGCTCTGTGGGCTCAGCACCATTCTCAGCAAGCATCCAAAGCCATTCGTTGCTGTGATTTAACCCCAGGCAGTCACCAAGTACCACACACTCACTCACTCACCCATTCCCTCACTAGTGGAACTGGGGAGTGAATGGGAAGAGTAAAAGAAAACTTGTATATTGGTGTAAAGACAGTTTAACAGGCAAAGAAAAAGCCTGCACACAAACAAAAAACAAAACAAAGCAAAACAAAACAAAATAAAACGAAACAATAAAACAAAACAAGGGATTCTTTCACTGCTTCCCATGGGCAGGCAGTGTTCAGTCGTCCCCAGGGGAGCAGGACCCCATTAAACGTAACAGTGACTTGGAAAGACAAAAGCCATCACTCCAAACACCCCCCTCTTCCTCCTTCTTCCTCCCAGTTTATATCCTGAGCATGATGTCATTCAGTCTGGAATATCCCTTTGGTCTGTTTGTAGCCACTGAGAATAAAATTAACTCTACCCTGAACCAAAACCAGCACAGATATGTACTTACATAGGTGTATATATAATGTATAGTGTTTAAGTACTATATAATGTACAAACTATTCCAGTAAGGGTCAATGTTACTCAGCTAGTGGTGTTTAAAACAGTGTTTAAAACTTGTGTCTTTTACAGATAGAATCACATTAAGGCAAGCAACCAACTGCATGTTTGAAAATAATTATTTTAGTCATAGTATTTACACTTATTTTCAAGGCTTTGGGGCATATAATATTGAGTTGTTACTGCAAGTACAAAAAAAAAACCTAGCAAACCTTCAACATGATGAAACTTTTAAATGTTTTTCAGCTTGGAAATAAAACATTGTTTTGTGTGTCACTGCATGCCTTCTGAACCAGAAAGAGGAAACTTAACCCTGACATTTAAAACTTAGCCTTTGGATATGCCAAGTGTATGCATGACAAGAATAGCAAAAAATAAAAACCTCGCAGAAATCTGGATCTTCATTCTACGTCAGTATGCTGTCCAAGCATATACATATCATGGGTCCTTTTTTCTTTCATACAATCCCACATGGCTACTTTTTTTTGAAAATACAAATCCAAACACACCATGTAACTAACCAGTTTTAACTACTGCCTGTTATATGATAGCATGAATTATTATTAGTTGTAGTACAGATTAAGAAACATTAGTCTAAATTTCAATCCATTTGAAAAATCACAGCTTCAAAACTAAAATTTGAATTACAATGACATAAGCCACATGAAGACAGTAGCATAGATTTAACTTGTATGAAGAGCTAGTTTTGCACTTTACTGGCAGGAGTGTATGGCAAATACATTGTGGTGAAGAAAATGAGGAAAAGAGAAGTGGAAAGAAAAAAGTGGAAGACAAATTGATGGGCTTATGTTAGCAATGACCCTGGAGTATAAAAGAGCTGGACTAGTTTAAAGACACAAGACTACCTCTGGAAACACCTCCACACAGGTAAGGCTTCAGAAAACCAGACACATCTTGCATTGTTACCCATTGTGTACATCCAGCCTGATAAGCATTCCTCAGGCATTGCCTTCCCAGCTGTTTGCAGCACAGGGCAGCAGCAGCACACAGAAAAGGGAGCCTTTAGGGCACTCAGTATGGAAATGCTAATGAAAATGCATCCACACTTTAAGCATTTGCAAATGCTGTTAGAGACTGGAGCACAGTATTCCAAGGCCATCCACACTAGGAAGGTCCCAGCTGCTGCCTATGTAAATGTCTGTTTTTGTAGCATTTTATGACCCTGTGCCCTGAATCAGGGATTGTGTTTACAGGAGACATAGGAGAGGGTGCCATATATACCAAAGGATGGTACATCCTCATGAAGGAAAAATACAGCTCTCATTTACAGAGATTTTGTCTCTGTGTGACCCTTTTGTAGATTAAGTGCTTGTATATACCAGCTTTTAAACAACTGCAAAATCCAGTTGATGAACAGAGGGTCTATTTTGTGCCTGAGAGCAAAGAGAAGGTGTGAGTGTATATCCACAGGACAACTTCATGGCATTTTCAGTGACAGCTTGCTACAGTTAAATGAAGGAAAATGGCAAATTATGTAGATGAGCTTCAGTATCAGCTCCAGGATAAACCTGGTTAATCTATCCTGGCTATGGGATCCTTAGACCTAAGTCAAGGCAATAATGCAAATAGTACTTGAGAGGATTCAACACATCACCCAGGGTGCAGATAAGCAACGAGTGAAATTGTTACATTTGTGTTAATCTGGAGTAGCTCCAGTGGAACTGACAGAAAATCAGCCAAATATTTAATGCCTTATGCATCTAAATTAGGCCAGGTAGTATGTGTGATTGCATTTCTGCATGTGACATTTTCAGAAGGAGATTACTATTATCAGCTCTGCTTCAAGACAAAGAGGTTATGTGTCCAGAACAAAAAAAAAAATATATGGGGAATCGATGAGGGTTTTCTTCAACTATTTTTTTTTCTTTTTTTCTTTTTTTTTCCTCTTTCTTTAAATCTGAAAAAATATTCCTTATTCAGACTTAAAAAGAAGAGGCTTCTCTTATGTTTTGTATATTCTGCTGCTGTTGACAAACACTTTACTGTCAACCATGACAAAAGTACTACCACGTCTTTGAGACGTGTACTCTGATCTAGTTTGAAAAAAGTCCTAAAACATTTACTCATTTTGCCAGGCATGGAATGCTATTGTCACTAACAGGCCTCAGGGGACTGCAAAACATGTCATTATTACAGTATGGAAACTGTCTGACCTGACTATGTGCTGAAGTGACAGATTCAAGCGTTTTTAAAACCCCTAAACCCCTCATCGTTACAGAACAGGGACACTCCCTCTTCCTCCTATTCCCCTTCTCCAGTAACCTTTTTAAAAATTTTAAAGTTGGAATTTGATAAATAAGGATATAAAAGGAAGTAAATCAAGTTCTTTTTTCCCTTCTATTATACTTAAATAGAATTTTAACTGTTTGAATATGAAACTGCTTCACACCTTCACATGAGAAATACTTGCTTAGTTTTCGAGCTCACCACAATAATGTCTAATTAAGTTCTTCTTGACTTAACAACATTAATAAAAAATATATTACACACCTATAGTTGTCCATCATACAGATTTGGTCAGGCACATTGCTGATCTGCCTCTGTTACTACTCTATCTTTTTGATATACACTGACTGGTAAGGATTTCACAATATTTGGTTTCCAAGGCAAAATATATCTCTGGCTGAGGAAGCAGCTGCCCTCCTCCTAGGTTCCTTTTTCCATTTCCACACACTCTGAGCCAACAGCTTTTTGAGAAAGAGAGGTGTTAGATTTAACTGACAATCCATCAGGGACAGCAGTACATTTCTTGTGCAAGTCAGCAGTTTTTGCTCAGAGTTTCTGACACATTTTGCATCCTTCTCTGTATGCATCAGTATCTAATGCAAGTTCACTTTTCCCATCCACATGCTGCAAACTGTGACATGTGTAAATCCTTTTGTCTCTTGATGCCCTTATTGCACATTTTTTATTGCAAAAGAAACCTTTCTGAGCATACATTTGATTGCAGAATACCAGAAATCATTTGAAGGAATGTTGCACACTTTATTAATTCTAAGAAATATTTACACTACATTATGTTCGAATGTTTCAAAGCATTATTCTAGAATAACACTCTGAAATGATCACTTTAGAATGAAGAGTTAAGTGATGCATGAAGTAGGATCCCTACTACCTCATGCTGGTAAAACCTAATCCAGGCTACGCATGCAGCTTTCTCTCTAAACACCCATCACTGCTGACTGAAGAAGCATCCTAGAAAATCATGTTAGATAAGGCTAATTCTTGGATTGCAAGGTTAAAGGAAGATGGATTGCACTAAAAGGAACTTGCATGCATAACATTAGTCACAAAACAGGTACCCATGGGAATAATCCTATGTCACTGTTAATTACACAAACAAGGTTTTCAGCAGAGTCCATTGGGCTGAATACTCAACAAGCCTGTGTGTGTGAATGGGACTCTGATGATTTGCCTGGCATGTGTTGCAGTTAAATCTGATTCATTGAAAGGCTTAGACCTGTGACTGAGCTTAGGTTTTCAGGGCAAGGCACTGGAATCTCTGAGGTGTGGCTTAGGTACTGTATTGAACTGGGGCCATATGCAGACTTGCACATTATTAAACAGTTTGTTTCTACTCGATGTCGTATCTTAAAATTGGAAATCAACAAGATAATTGATTAAAAAGTTTTGCAGTTTGAAATAGTAGGTATGCCATAACTCCTAAAACAAAAAACAGGGACTATCTCCAGATAAGGAGTTGAGATTTAATACTCTTCCTGAAAAAAATCACAAAAAAGCCCAAACACAAAAACTCAAATAAACCCTAGTGTAGTGAAATGGATGAAATTGTGTTAACTGTGGATGAGGCAGTCAAGAGACCACAGGTATGACATGAAAATCAACCCCAGCAGAAATCTGGAGATGGACCAGGGTGAATGGCCTATAGACACCAGCAATTTAAAGGACTTTACTGGCACTTTAAAAGCATTTAAGAGGAAGAATTGAAGAGGTAGATGATGAATCACCGACTGTTTCAAATTCATTGCCTGGCAAGTTAGTGTGTGCTGTGTGTGCCGAGGCATTTCTCACACTTACAATTTATGACACTGTATTGAGAAAAAAGATGGAGTTAAGCATGGGAGAGTGCTTCAAATATTCCCCTCCCCTCCCCTCCCCTCCCTTCCCCTCCCCTCCCCTCCCTTCCCCTCCCCTCCCTTCCCCTCCCCTCCCCTCCCTTCCCCTCCCCTTCCCTCCCTTCCCCTCCCCTCCCTCTTGTAAGGGAAAGGTAATAGGAGGGGTTGTAATTTCATCTGTTACAGACCTTTACAATTAAACTTGAAGTAAATCTGATTTTAATCCTACACTAGTAAGATATAACCCTAACCAAAACTTTGAATCAGAACAACCTCTGATTCAACAAGTGGTGTGAGGGGTGGGAAATTGTCACATTTGGCCTCTTTTTTAATGAGATCAACTGTGGACCTGATTTTTCTGAGCCTGAGAGAATTACAGCCTGTCAGTGGATGATCTGTTCCCAAAGGAAAGTCCTTTGAGAGCAGCTCTTGCTCCAAGACTATTTTTGTAAACAATTTCATTTTCTCAAAAGAGTTCTGTGCAGCTGTGGTTAGTGTGTTTTTCTCTTGTCCCACCAATGGGACAGAGAGGTGGTGTCCCCTTTACCAATCATGTTAAACCTGTAGCTATAAAAGCTGAAAAGTTCAGAGAATAAAGGCTTTGTCTTAGATACTCATTCTGGTGTGTGCTGCACAGAATCCACACTTCTACATCGTGTCCAACAGCGACAATCAACCAAATTCCTCAAGCTCATGGAAAGTACAGAATTTGGATGAAGTTTTTGGGGTTTTTATCCAGTCTCTTCTATAATTACTAGAACCACAAAGCTAGTAGAAGTACCCCCATCCATGAAGTAAAATACCTGCTCTTAACTTTTAGAGGCCTCCCTACTCATTTTTTCTCTTGTATGATATGCTACCACTAGAAAAAGTTATTATAAATAAGACAATGTAAAAATAACAATTTGCAGCACTGATTTCCTCGCCTCTATAATCAACTTTACTCAGAATAATCCTCCAGTTAGAGTGTGGCAAAACAGAATATATGAAAATTGAATCAAAAAAGTAACTGAAATATAATTTGATTAATCTTGAGGTAGACTGTATTTTTTTCCTCTATTCTTTTTTCCTGTATTCTTTTCCTCTATTTCTAAAGAAAACTCCTTAGTAACAGAAGCTCTTTTAAAGAGGGATTCTAAGACTGCCATATGAGAATGAATTTAATGTTAAAAAATAATTAGAACAACTTAATTACCTGTAGCATATCAGCTGTCAGAACTGTTGTTCGTATGCCTAACCCTTAATTAGCAACGAGTTATGATTGATTAATGAACCCAAAGAGGTTTACATGCAGGCTGTGTAAAGTGTATTAAAAAAAAATAAAGTACTTTCACAGACTAGTTAACCTCTCAGAGATGCAGCTTTAATTTTGATGTCTTCAGAGGTCAGAGGACAGATCAGCTGATTTTCCAGCAAAGATTTTTATTTAGACAACTAACAAGAAGGAAAGGGTAGGGAAAAGTTTACTAGAATCTAGTAAAGTATCCTGCATATATTTATTCTCATTAGATTGAAAATTAATTTATTGCCGAACCACATTGTCATAATTAACCTCGAATAACATTTCAAATTAATTTAAGCTTGGGGTATAAGTATTTTTTTTCCTGTTCTTTTCTTTGGAGTTGAATTTCTGAAACATGCCTTTTTTTTCATAGGTTCAGAAGAATAAATTACATGGTTCTTAATTTGAACATTAAGCCACTGACATGAGCAAACTGTGTTGTACAGCCATTTTCCCCAGTCTGGAAGTTTTCATTCTTCAAGGCCAGAAAAGGTTTCAGGAGGACAGTGCCTGAGGTGGTCAGTCTATCTCAAAATGAAGGTGGCAGCAGCAAAAGAGGAGTTTTGAAGCAGGCAGCAGAAATGAACAGACACACTGTTATGGATTCATTGGAACAGAAAATGCTGACATTTTTCAACAAGATGCCAATGGCCTGGTGGAGTCAATGAAACTAAGTCTGCTAGACTCAGTCTGAGGATTTACAGACAATTTTGAATGTTTATTTTTTTGCATGTAAATCCAGGAACCCTATTTTTTGGCTGTTCCAAAGAATGAATAAACAAAGCAGAGACCTGTAAGCAGAAGAGTTATACATGTAAGGTAGAAGAGATGGCAGGATACTTAGAATGTAACATAATTTTTCCTAGGGTCATAGCCTTAGCTGCTGCCTGAGGATATCTTTTATTGCTTTACATTATTTCTAGCTCTTGGTGGCAAACAGATCATCAAACCAATTTTAAAATCATCGTGTAAATAAAAGGAAGACAAGGCCTAACATTATACAAGTTAGTTTGCTTGAGGTAATAAGTTTTGCAATATCATACAGATATTATAACATAAAACATATTGTAACTGCAGTACAAGAAAATATCAGACCAATGAAAACATGACTCTGAATTACTGTGAATATTCATGACTTCATGCTTCTTATAAGTCTATCTGTTTAAAAAACTTGGCATAAAAAAAATTACCTTGAAAATAATGTTAAAACAATGAGAAGGAAGAGTCAAATCCATGTAACTATGTACTGGTCCACTTTTATTCATCCATCAGCCTTTTCACTATCCCATCACATAGGATGACAAAGAATTCATTATCTCCATATGATATCACAATTTTTTTTTTGGTTCTCTGAAACTGGGTGATTTTTACCTTTCACCAGTGATTTGCCCCAAAGTTAGTTGGTTACTATTGCTTCCATGAGCAGCTTCCATGGGAGCCTTAAATATGAGGTACTGTGATTAGTATTTTTTTCTTCATATGGGAATATTTTTAAATGCTTTGGTGGTGGGAAAATACTCATTTCCTGATGTAAATATATTTTAATATATAAATCCAAGACAAAACAGAAAATTGCAAAAGCTGTCTCTGTGCGTCATTACTTTTTGTCACACATCTCTGTGTGTCAGACTATTGAGATCTTCCTTATTTGTATTGGTGCCTTGTCAAAGCTATTTTCTTGACCATTTTTTGACCCGTGAGCAATTATTCATGGCAAAATATTTTCTCACCATATTTTTGCCAGTTATTTTGGACTCTTTTAGGTTTTGAGAATGCCATCCACTAGAGCCTGAGATTGACTATTTTCATATTTTCAAGTGATTTAGGCAAATTTGCAAAACTGGTTTTGGCTAATAATTTAGGATATTTTGGACAACACAGTTCATAAATATACAAAGCCGCTGAAATATACCCAGTCTCTGAAGGGAAATGTTGAAGTACAAGGGATTTTTTTTTTTACTTTATTTTTTTACTTTTATTGTCTTCGTAAAAGAAATTTCTGCTGCTTTAATAAATTCATCATAGCATAAAATAAACAAAGCAAGTTTGTTTCTTTAATGAGAAAATCAGGCTGCATAAGAGGATATTAAATTGATTTATAGCTGTTAAAATGCAGATAACAAACCATGGACACACATCATCAATCAGTCAATAAATCTTAAGTTAAACATTTTTTCAAGGCCTGATTTTTTTTCTTTTTTTTAATAAATTAAGTAAGATCTCAAATAAAGAAATACAGCCATTGTCTCTCACCTTGCATTTGGCTACAAAGTGGTCACATTTAAACAAAACACAGCAAGGATGGTCACTAACTTTTTGTAGTATAAGAGAGACAAATCTTTGGCTGATTTCTTGCAGAAAAGCTTAATAAACTCCAGTTTCCGTCTCTCAGAACTGAGCTTTATTCATTTTTAAGATGAAGAGACTTCTTAGCCATGTATTTAAATTAACAATTTTTTTAGGAAAACAAAAGCTATGAACACAAATATGATGCATAATGCATACAGCATCAACAGGCTAAAACTGTGGACGTATATGGAAAATAAATATGGCCAGATTTTGACCCTGCTTCATCTCATGCAGTCCCATTAAACTTAAAAATTCTCTATGGGCATAAGTGATGGAAGGGTCTAAATTGTAACTAGAATCTTTGCCAGATCTCCTCCGCTGGTGGGGAGTGATATAGAGAATGTCTTGATGTTAGTTTCCTGTTCTTGGAGAAAACTCTATGAAATATTCTATAGAATGACACCTGTCTGGTAAAACACATCCTACAGATCATTTTTAATCTCTTAATAATTTTTAATACATTTACCATCTCAATATTTTTTTAAATTTAAAAACCTTGCATGTATTTAAGCACCTCACGTCACTCTGTCCCCAGCCCTGCAGATCGGAGGAGTGTCCTGGGACCACGGGCAGTTCCATATCGGTGCTCAGGCATAGCCACTGTTTGCAGATCACTTTAAAATTACGTTTTCAAAACACGTTGTTTCTCTTTGTTAGAGCTGTTTCCACTGAGAGAACTACATCTCAATAAAGCACAGAAAAGTGTAGATATCCTGTGGGATTTGGAAGTGTTTCTCAAGCCTAAGGCCGGGAGAGTCAATTATTTCAGTATGGGAGGAGACATGGATATTTATGGCACCACCCACCACTCACATGTATGAGCCACAGCAATACTCCAGCAGGCCTTTTCCAAATCCTCTACAAGCAGAGTGCAAGACAAAGCAGGGCTGGCCCACAGATGAGGCATTAGACTGAATTGTTGACAACTGAATTGTTGTCACAAAATATTTGCACATGATTGTTGTCAGGGGCTCTAGGTTGAAAATTTTTTGTCATTAGCATCTGTAATTAACTTTAACAGTGCAGAAATTATGGTGTATAATTGCACAAGCAGAAAGTTATATCTCCTACCTTGCCATTCAGCAATTATGGTCATGTACATCTGGGCGCAGCAGGTTTGCCTAATGCTTCCTTCATACCTTTATTGGTGAAGTCTGGGCAGCTGCACCGGTTCTGGTTTCTGGTTCACAATTCTGGGTGACATCTGATCCAGCTGGAGTCAGTCCTCCCTGTCAGCTTGAAAAATGACAAGAGAGAGTGGAGACTCCCTACTGTCATTCAAGGAAATGCATGGCATCTGCTCTTGTTCATACTTCCATTTCTGTTTGGTATTTGTATATCCATATCCACCAGATTCTGCAAAATATTGATGTTTTGTCTTCTAGAACAATTTGGTAGTGATACCCCATTCCATGTCTGACCTCTTAATCTGCATGTTTAGCAGACATGGTTATGCATTTGGCACACATGGTGGGATGTACCATCGCTGCCTCACATAGGGGCAGAGGGGTGTTGAGTGGGTAGTGCAGTTGTTATAGTTTATCAGTTATAGTTTATCAGTTATAGCTTATCAGTTACACTTTATCAGTTAAACCTTAACTGATCCTTTCAGATGGCTGAAGTTCACTACTCAGCCCTCTCTCTCCAGGTTGAATTAAAGAAAAACTGAAAATATAGTGTGCTTTATCATATATAAAAATACCTGATATTTGTCCTGCTACAAAACTCATTGATTTTCAAGCTCTACTCTCTCAGAATCTCAGAGGGTTAAATCTCCCTGACATATTTTAAGTAGAGCAGCTGGCAATTTAAACCTTTGTTTACCCAGAAATTTGTATATCTTTGCTTTACTTTTTTGCGATTCTAATATATACGCGTTTATTCTCATATTCTTTCATTCAGTTTTTATTTATTTTTATCTTTGACATATCAACAAGAAGAAAAGCAGTTTCTCTGAAATTTGCTGCCATTCCAGACTTCTTTTTGGACAATTTTTCTATCTTGGTAAGCCTCTTAATTTCTTGGTTCTTTGCATGTAAATAGGGCTTAGCACCTTTCCTCCTTCACACTGTACCTTGTTTATTTAAAATCTCAGAATCAATGGGTACATTTTATTAGGGATTTGTACAGTCTGTGGCACAAGAGGATATGGCATAGGCTGTGACCTCTAGGTAGTTTTATGGTACAGGACTAAGTAATATATAAAATTTATACTATTTGTTATAAACTATTCTAGATTTTCATTACTGTAAAGCTCAGGAGGGCAATAGAAAAACTGGAGAGTGCTGCAAAGCAATATGCCAGAGGAAAGAAAGATGTTATGGCAAAGCTGCTACACCCTTGAGAGAGGAGCCTCTGAGCATGTGAGTTTTTCTGTTTTGAGAGGGGATACATATTTCAGATGTGCTGTCATTGTTATGATTCCCATTTGAAACCAAGGAATGCTGGAATGACTCATTAAAAAAAAAAATGTATGCACATACATATTTAGCATCTTGAGCAAAATTTAAAGAAGATTCATTTTATGGCATTAATCCCATGGACCTTTACATCTCTGTAAGGCTCTTGTGGAGAGACCATCCGGTGATTGAATCAGGCTGCAGATATTGAAACTTTCTTCAGGGAAGTCCAGTCACCACCATGAATGGACTTCAACCCCTTTTAAAAATTTATTTTGATTACTTTCTTTTTCTTTTTCTTTTTTTTTTTTTTTTCAGAGGGGAAGAGCAATTTATTCAAGTGTGTGACAAATTGCATGCTGTACTGAAAAGCATCCCACTGAGATATTTCTTATCACAATGGAAAAAGCAAAGAAGAGAGACCTTCTCATGTTATACGTGGAGACTGAAAGGCTATGTAATTGAAAGTAAGATGAAGAATGAAAAGAAAGGCAAATAATGCATATTTTGAATACATCCATAAAGCTCATCTGGAAATGGGGGGGAAAACAAGATCAAGGGATAAGATGGAGTTGAGCCTTAAGAGTTCAGATATGCCTAGATCATGAAGAACCTGAGCACCAAAAAGGAAGCAGGAGTGAAAAGGAAGAAAATATCCAGCAACTGTTTACTTCTCTAGCTGTCTTAGGAACTGGTATGTCAATATGAAGAGAAATGTGGCAGAGGCACAGAGAGCCCTTCTCCTCTACCCTTTCCCAGAAACTGCGGGATGGATTCTGCAGCTGCAGGGGCAGCAGTCAGCAGAGCAGCATGGGCTCACTCTTCTCCAGCAAAAAACAAAATCATATAAAACAATGCAAAGGGGGTAATAAAACAGCTATTTACAGCTATTTAACAAACTGCTCCCCAAATGATATTTCTCTCATACAGATGTAAATAGAAGGCTGACTTATTTTATGCTGCACTGAAGAAGGAAATTCAAACAATCCCATATAATAGCTAACTCTGTTGAAACACTCTGTACCATAAATTCTGTCCATTTCTATTGCAGTTACTTGGTGTGCTGATGCTGACCACAACATTTTCCAGGGTTCTGTTTGTATTAAGGATATCCCCTGGATTTCACTGAATTATGTGGCTTACACAGCTTTGAGAGCACCATTACTTGAATGTTTGGAGGCATCAGGTAATTTTTGAAGTCTGTCATAGGGATAAAATAGACCACTAAATAATCACAGGAATATTCTGCTTGATTTTGAGAAGTTATTTCTCCCTTCTCAGTTACAATCTGCTTCTATTCCTCTAGTTTCTTAACCATATAAATGACTTATCTCAGGCTGAGTCTCATAAAATTGCTTTAATATTCACAGTAAAATCTCTGATGGCATATCACCTCCCTTTTCAGCAGTTTCATGGGTACCAGTGCTGGGGAAACTTTGCCCATCAGTACCAGGACATGGTCCTGAAAGACTGAATCTGAAGAGCTCTGAGTGTCCTCAGCTCCTGGGGCACCCATGGGCTTCACAGGAGATTTTGTTGTGTTTATCGCTTTGGATTCAAGGTCTTACTCTGCAGACGGAATTCCCTCTGAAGCCAGTGTATGCTATTCACTGGCACTGAAAGCCCATCTCTTCACTTACCTGATGGTAAAGTGTAAGGTACCACCCTGAGTTAAATGGGCTTAGATAGAGAGTAGGAAGAAATGTGGGTAGAAATGAGATTCCTGGGACCCTTCGCAAGATGCAATAATAATTCTTCTTAAAAACAGACTTACAGTATTTGCGTACTTATGCAAGGTAAGGTACAATAACGATGGAAAAGTTCTGCTACTATGGATAAACTACTGTAAAGTACTGTAACTTCTTCAATATATCTGATAAAGGTTCTGGTTGTTTGCTTCCAGCACTGCATGTAGTTAGATTAAGGTATGTCTCTCATTTGGAAATGTGAAATTGTTCATGATAACCTCTGCAGAGACTTCAAGAACGCAACTACTGAAACTTACAGGATTCTATGGAGCTCCCAGGGAAATTTACTGCCTTCAGAGAAGTTTTGCTGAGGTGTTTATCTGATAAAAGATATCTTTTACAGTACACTCCCACCCCCACGAGAACGTCTTTGTCACTATAACAATAGAATATAAAAGTTTCTGTACATTCTGTAATCAGTGTAATTTGTTTATGTGACAAAACCCAATGCTGATTTATAGCTGTTGAGTATCTGACATTTTTCTTTTGTACAAATATTGTAGAGTTTCAATTAACTGTAATAACTCTACCATTGCTTCCCCTCTTTCCTTCAGTTGGCTTTCCTCTTCCTTCTCCCCTGTGGAAAGCAAATACACCTATCAAGAAACAAAAATGGTAGTTTTTAGACATGGGGAAGAGAGTTCTGTGTCACAGAGCTCTGACACTTCCAGAAAAAGTTCTCCTGTAGTTGTTTACACCCTGAATGTTCCCTTTATAAGAACGCATGAACAGGAGTGGGTTTATTTTTCATGTGTGTGTGTGTATGCACGTGTCAGAACAACATAGAACAGTACTGACATTAAAATAAGATAAAAAATAAAAGAATAAAAAACATCACACACTTACAGTAGACAAGGATGCTACTACTATTATTTCCAAAAGAGTAAGTTTGAGGTAATTGGACAAAGAACATTTAGATAATTTTCTGGAAGTGCAACATGAGCAAATACTACTGTATGAATACCCACCAACTCTCCCCACCCCACACAGTATCTCTGATAAAGAATCAAAAAGACTGTTTTTCAAAAGCTCTTCCCAAGCACAGACCTTGTGACTCCAAAGTTTTACCCAGTTGTGCTTGTTCAAATGTGAAGCAGATTATGTAGTTCCATGACATCTTACTGTCTTTTGTATAGACTGAACTTGATCTGCACGTGCAATAACCCTCACATTCATGACTCTGTGAAAGACCAAATAGGAAATTGCTAATAGAAAGTTCAAAGGACAGCAGTGCACATGTAAATGAAATTACCATTTTTAATGCACAATTAAGGCTGAATAAATACACTGAATTTCTTTTAGAAAAAGTAGGTAAAGAAATTATTATATAAGAAATATTACCCCACCTTATATACAGAAATACACAACAATTTGGTCTTAAATGCACATATTTATATATGAACCCAAAGCTAATAACACTTTAATGTTTTTTGACAGTCTTTCAGGGATGGTAAAATGCATATTTCACCACAATCTCATCCTTTTTTCATTTGACCCTAAGCCCTGTCTAGATAGTTTCAACTTTTAGTCACATTCAGGTCCTCCTTGGTGGTTGAAGGGGTGAGCAACAGGCAGTGTCCCTGCAGGCTGCTGACTGGGCACACACCTGAAGACACCTCCAAAAATTGTTGTGATGCAGTGGTAGGAAGTAATGCATCCTGAAGTGATGGCAGATTATCTCAGAAATACAGGCAGGGGCTGTCTAGCCAAGGTTCAACCATGAGTTAACAGACCTTGCTCTAGTGGCATTGTTTTCTTCGCTTGAAAATTTTACTTGAAAATCTTTGCTTGTTACAATTTTCTCATTAAGTATTTCATTTCAATGGTACTAATATAAGTTTGGTTTATCAGAAGTTTTGTACTGCTAAAGAATTTCCAAGTGTTCTGTTTCTTTGCTGAGGAAGATTTTTCCTTTTGAAAATTGATTTTCACTGGTTTTGAAATAACACTGAAAGCAGTGTATATATAATATTCAAAGTGTACAATTTAAGCATATTTATAATTTTTATTATATTCAGGAATATATGAGATTATTAATTGCATATAATGAAACACGTGTTTCTCCCTTGGTTTAGGCAGAAATAAAACTGGATTACTTAAAAATCTAATTAGACCAGAAAATAGAAACAATGAAACAATATCAAGAGATGTGGGTAAATAATTGAAGTACATAGTGGAAATTATTTTCTTTCTATGAGGAAAATGTAGATATAATAGTGTCAATGGAGAAAATTAATTAAGATATGTTTCATTTAATTGATTTTAATATTAATAGAAAGATCTAATTGAAGATCTTCAAAAGAAAAAAGCCAGCTGAAAGAAGGTTGTGTAGAAAGAAAATGAAGTGTTTCAACAAATATAAAACTTTGCTTTTAAAGACTATTAAAACCAGCAACAATCATATGCTCTTTGCATTTTGTTTAAATCTCTTTACAAGGAGCTTGAAAATATAAAATATTTCTCAAAAAATAAAGAATATTTTCATTTGTTCAGAGACTTCATTCTGTTCAGCTTGGTTTTGACTATTTTTTCTTTTATATGAAGATGATAAATAAAAACTATCAAATCAAAAGAGAAAACAAAAAATGTTATTTTAGCTATTTTGAATTGCAACAAAGGCTTATAAAAGTTGCACATCACTAGAGCAAAGAGGGTAGTGCTTTTTATGACTGCCATTTTTGCATCATCAGAAGCCATTAAATCGTATTGTCTGCAACATCTGCACGTCGATCGGTCATATCCAGAAAATGCTTTGGTACACAGGTTGGAAAGATAATTTTCTGCTGCTTTTTATTAATCTTTGAATGATAGCCCATTACTTGTTATAATTCCATCAGAACAAGTCCTTCATCTATTATTGATGCCAACATAATTTCTACTTTTTGTACATTTCTTCTCTAGAATTTGAAAGAATTTGTGCCTAGCTTGCAACACCCCTGATTATTAGATAATATTAACTAGGGCATAATAGTGCTGCCAAAATGCTGCAATAATGCTCTAGTTGAGGATACAGGAATAAGGGCTGTGGCATTTGACTTTGGACAATAATTACAAAAGGGAAAAGTGAATTTACTACTACCAAGTATTTGTGTTAATCCATCTGAAGGACACTTCATGAGTCGGAGTTTTAAACATATTTCTTCATCTATTTTTACTGGAGTTCTTCAAGTAAGCCTGTGGTTTCTTCTGGGCACTATTTTTTAAAGCTTAACCAGAAAGACAGACAGATATTAACCATGTTTTTTTGTAGGGAAAAAAATAATAGCATAATAAAATTACTTTTACCAAAAAAGTCTAATTGACTGCACAACGTTTTCTGTCTTATTTTACTAATCTACTGCCTTTCATTTAAAACACATGCAACAATTAATATTTTGTTTAATTTTTTTGGGGCGGGGAATGTTAAATTAACACGTATGAAATCAAATATTTCAAATACTATGTCTAAAAAACATGTTTCTGAGAAAGATATGGCACCACTAAAGTAACTTTGTGACAATAACAGTGCTGGCTTAATGAGAGGACTCAAAGGTCTTAAAGGTCTTTTTCCACCTAAATAATTCTATGATTTTACATCTTGCTCCGGTCAAATATGCAGTTGCTGATTCTAACATAAAGAATGCCTGGTGACACTGTGGATGGTTCCATTATTAGGAAAAAATGTAGGGAAAATTGTTCTCTGAAAGAAGGCAGTTTATTCTCTGTATTATATTACAAGGATATGAATCTCTCATCACTGAGAATTCCTCTTTACAGGTGATTTGACTGCATACTTAAATCTACCCTCTTTGTGCAAAGAAATTGGAAGTACTTCTACATATCACAGAGCAAATACTTGAATTCATCAGTCAGCTTTTGTTCAGTTCCTGCTCAGGCATATCTTGTGTTTAAATTGATTTTGTTAAATAAGTGACTAGAATTTACTACAGAATTCAAGACAGTTACATCCCAGAGTGGATTTCAGCTTAGAATGCTCTTAAATTAAAATAAAACTGATTAAATGACACCACAGACTATGGGATTTTGATATCGTTCCTGCAAAATGAAAAAAGTATGCACCAATTTGAGATGATGGTTGTAAAATAAAACTCTGTTCCACATGTCTGAGTTAGATGAAAATACACTTTTTTTTCTCAAAGTGAAAGTAGTTTATCCAAAGATAAACATAAAGCATAAACAACAATTAAAAAATCCTCTAGTTATCTGCTGCCACTGAGTGAATGTCAGCAACCAATGAACCTGTTGCTTCTTTCACAATTCTGTGCCTAATGTAAAGACAAGCGAAGGATAAGACTAAATATATTTCGTTACCGATGAGAAAAGTTATTGGAATTTTTGCCAAAGTGAAAGAGAAAATAAATTTAAAAATTAATATATAAACCCAAATCAAACTGTGATCTTTTTCTTTATTTTAATGATACTCTGTGAATCTGTGGTAATGTCATAAAGGCATTATTCAGCCTGTAATGTGATGTGATGGAATCTTAACCTCTGCCACCACCCACTTTGTAGAGGATTCAGCAGATGGAGAATGAATGGACAAAATGAATTCTAAAATAATAGCCTTAACAGTCTCACACCAGAAGACTTGGTCCTCAAGACAACTGATCTGTCATTCCATCCCTAATTTACCACTTCAGCTACCATTCAACCTCCAAACAATTTAAGAGAGTGAAATTTGAATACAGTTTGAGTTGCTCCCACAAATATGGCTTTAAAGAAAATCTAGTGGCAATGTCCAAAGCAAGTAGCATTAATATGACTTGCAAACTTGATTCTCATTTGGAAAAAGAAAGAGTATGGTGCATTTGGTCAAATTAAAACACTGGAAGCACTGCATTTACAGTAGGACTTTTGGACAGAACTGATACTTCAGAAGTTTCTGACCAGATCAAAGTTTTCTAAACCAAGCAGTATTTTTTTAAAATCAACTGGAGAATGACTGCACTTCCTTTTTACAGGTGTGTTTCATATGTTATTACTCTAAAGGGAGGGATGGGTTAAAAACTGAAGACTTGAAAGTAGGATTGTAAATATACTCAAGTGACCTTGTAGCTGGAAATAATCCTTGATAAACAGATGTGGTCAGCAGGTTGGTGATCCTCTAGCAGGAATTGAGTTTATGGTGCCTCCATTTTCAACTCTGCCATGGTGCATCTTTGGGGATCCCTTGGTTAGCATGATAATGGCAATAAATTCACTCTCTGTGAAGAGGTTGCTTGTCTGTGCTGACTTACACATACCCCTGATATAGTTTTATGCCTTTATTTTCATTTACATGAAACATTAGTGTAAGTACTGTAGATTACAGAGAAACATTGAAATTAAGGGTTTTTTCAACACAAAAATTCCATTTTGTTGAAAAAGCTATTTTTTTTTCTGGAGGAAGCTATGACTCATGACTTTATTTGATTAGAACAGACCATGTCAGTTTATACATAATTTCCAACATTGGTCTATCTAAAGATACAGACAGTGTATTTTGCAAAAGACAGATCTACTCACTTTAGGTTTAATTGTAAATATTTTATCCCTTAGGAATCGGAGATGTTCAGCTTTTGCCTTAACCCACAGCAAAAACGCAGAAGAAATATGTTTAGCTCTGCATAATGCCCAGCTAACCCATAATGACCTGGAAAATGTAAAGCTTGAAAGCAAACATTCGTGCTTAAACTAGCAGTATGTGTGCATCAGTAACATTGGAATGGCATGGATGGCATGGATAGCGTGGATCTTACTCTAAGAAAATATCTTGAAGTTGGAGAGAATTCACCTGAATGTATTTTGTAACAAACAAAAACCATAATTGTCAGGATGCTCTTACAAAAGGCCAATCTAACTATTCTGTTCCTGTACCTTCAAGGAACAAATGAAAATGAATCCAACATTCAGCTACACAGTATTTAGAAAGCAGTCAGGGATGTTAAAATTGATTCAATCAGGTGTAATAGAAGAGAAGAATAGCACAAAATTAAATGATTGGCCAAACAATCAGGTCTGCTTAGCCAGTTTCCATGATGTAGACTGAATCAATAAAAATATCATTCTACACTGAAAAGGGACAAAATCTTAATAAGGTATGCACTGAACCAAATCTGTGGTGTACTGTTGCGTTATCATGAGTCGCAGCTGCCGGAAATCTACCAGATTACATTGCAAGATGGTATGCATGGACATGTATGTAAAAACAATGTTTGTTTGCCATTTCTGTATTGTGCAGCATTAAATAGGCAATGTTCACACTGTTCTATTCAGCTGCTCCATTTGAAGGGCAAAATAACAATCGAAACAAATGTTCTCTATTGGTTTTAACATCCATTTGCTGTTTCAGAGAGAATAAAAAGAGCCAAGGAAAAAACACTTTTATCTATAGAGTCCTGTTATGAACATGACTGCTGAAATAATACCATAATGGTGTTAATATTATACCTATTGCAATTCAAAACACTACTTGTGCTTTGGAAGAACTTCCTCGTTTTGAGCATATTGGAAAAAGCTACACAAGACTGAAAGGTTTAATGTAGTCTTGTCAGGGATACACTAATTTTTCTTAGAGTTTTAGAAGTTTGTGGAGGAGAGGAAGGAAAAAGAAATTTAAAAATATCCATAAAGCTTTTATTGAACTGAACAGAAATATTCCTCACTGGATTCAAACTGGACTATATACTTCAATCTCTGCAGGTTATCTAAGGCAGACTTGGCCCATGACTCATATTTGATGAAGACTAGGAAGCAATTCAGAATTTACCACTGAACTAAGTAAAGAAGCTATACATTATGCATCTAGGACTCAAAAAGGGAGCAAGGAGCTGCTAGACATCAAAGGGGAAAAAGAATCCAGTTATCTAATCATCTAAAAGATGAATCTGTGTCTTGCATGTCAAGCATATTAGAGAGATGTCACTAAAGCAGCTCAGAAGTGCATTTTTGCTTTATTCTCATGTGACATTGCCTGAAATATTACTGAAATGTGAAATATTAATAAAGTTACCTTCATGATGTCCATTTCAGACAAGATTGCAAGGGAAGGATAGAAAGCATTATCCTAGTGTTTCTAATCCAGAATTTAGGAGTGGCTATTTTACATTCTACATGTTCCTTTAGCCTGGCATAAAGTGGGTTTTTCAGGTTTTTGGCTTGAGAAGGGTCCCCAGTGAACTGTTCTGCACAAGCAGAACTAGCAGATTAAGCACAGGCTGGGACCAGAATACGTGTGTGTATTCTGCAAAGCTGAAGGAAGAAGACTCTTCCCCTTTCCTCCATACAGAGACATTTATTTGCAGCAAGGGCATCTCTGTACCCTGTCTCTGCCTAATATTTGTGGTTGGGAGATGTTTAAGATAGGGACATGGGGTCAAGCTAACCACAAATGACTGAGGAGAGAAGGACTTTACCCTCTTTAAAGGTAATGTTCTGGCTCTGTATCTTAGAGACCTTGGAAACTCTATCTTTTAAGACTGTACTGAGCCTAACACAAGAATGCTGAAGAAAAGAATTTTCACAGGGTTTAAAGATTAATTTCTTCAAGCTTAATTAAAGGTCCAAAACATCAAAGTAAACCTGGTATCTACACTCCTGCAGAGCATGTAGAAATGCCAGACTAATAGTAGCCTTCTGATCACTTTTAGTACTTTCAGAACATTTCTGGGTTTCTTTCAGTCTGCTTCTTCCCCATACCCAGTGAAAAACCATGTGAAATGCCTTTAGACAAGTCTTCTGTATTCCAGGTGATGTTGTCTCCCTCTGTTCTTCAAACATTCCTCAGACATTACAGTTGCTATCACTCTTATTATCGTTCCCTATCTTTCACTCTAAACATTTTTCCAAAGCACCATTTCATATATGGTAAATTGAAGGAACGAGTAGATTTTCAGGTGTTCCAGCCAAAAACTTTACCACCCCGGGGTGGGAATTTTTTATGCATCTAAATATTTCATTCTAGTCCTCAAGAATGTACCCTTATTGCCTTGAATTGGTGCAGTTCTCTGCAAGATTTCTGTACGTGATATACAAATTCATGAAGTTTCAGGTTTCTGGCTTACAGACAGGGAAAATAAGGCAAATTTAGAGTGAAGCCAAGAAAAAAGTCCCACAGGGTAGCAATCTGGAAAGATTTCTAAATGCCCTCTTTATCTCCCATAGCTGTAGCTAACCAGACAATTGGATGCAGCTTCCATGGTGGCTTAAAACCACAAGAAAAGGGTTGGCTGGTAACCAGGATGGAGATTTTGCATACCAATTTCAGGCCTATAGAAATAGTAATGCTGTTGGTTTTCAGAGGGGAGCTTGTAGCATCCAGAAAAGAAAAACTATTTCAAAACCAGGAAAAAGTGAGCCAAGGCATCATTTTCTTCTAAGGGAGAGGTGGATGCAATAGGCAATAGACAGGGAAGAAGCCCAGCCTAAAGCTAGCCACTGGCCCACCCAGTGTGGGAATTAGAGTTGCTACCTTTGAGAGAAACCAACTGCAGGAAAAGAGAGGATAAGCTTCACTAAAAGGGCTTAGTGAAAAGGGTCAAGGGGCTGACTCAAGGGTCAAAGAAGAGTGAGAGAACCTGTCTGAACCCCTTTGTCAGAGTAGCTATCAGTATAGCTTCCTCCTGAAGGACTTGGTCCCAGGTGTGCCCTGGCAGTGTTGAGGCATGAAGATGGAGAGGATCTGCATTAATATGTCTCATGTCGTCCAGCAGTCTGTCATCAGATTTTTGTTTCCAATTTCAGGACATCTGTGGCTTGAAGAAAAGCCACCTGTTCTGCACAGGACAGATCCTATTTTCTCTCTCACTGGGACAATTCTAAGAGCCTGAAACAGTGACTTCTGCCTAACTTTTAAATCCCAGAGGTTCTTTAAAATTTGCATGGGGTTATTTTGTTGTTTTTTTTCTTTCTTTACTGTCTAGACCTATTTAGTAAGGAGAGCTACTGCCAACAGATGGATCACAAAAGCTTATGTGACCTCTAATGAAACCAATCCTTCTAATTTACTTTTCCCTGCAGGATGCTTTTATGCTTTCCTCCTTTCTTTAGAGGGCAACTCTCAAAATCATCTGTTTGACCATGTTCCCAGGGTGGTATTTGAGATATAATAAAACATAAACATAAAAAAAGATAGCTGTGGTTAGTTTAAAAGTCAGAAGGTTTCACAGGTGTTGCTGAAGAGCCTTCAATTATGTAGAAGTGACACAATATCACAATTACTGTTACATTGGATGAATATTCATGAATGGATTAGATTTGTAGTAGTACTGAGTGAAGTTCAAAAGGTCTATAGTTAAGTTTTGAAGCATAGAAGTATTCAAATGTTTGGATGCTTATCTGGAGCAAATAACTTTTATCAAGGCATGAATTTGAGAGGTCTGAAATCAGTGCAAGTTTGACATCTGACACAGAGAGCTAGATTTAAGTCAAAGACTAATTATTAAAAAAAAAATTGGCTGCAAAATATAGGAAAATAAATCCCTATAGAAATCCCTGTGAAGCACACTACACCAGTTTTCAGGCCTTCATGAGGTTGTTGTTCAAAGCCCTGTTTGCACATTTCAGGAATAACGAAAAACAACCTTTGCTTATGCCAGACTAGCTTTTAACTATTTAATTAATTCCGTAAAGCATGGTGACTGAACATCAGCCAAAGGTTTTTAACTTCAGTCTTTGATATCAGACATATTCCTTTGATATTGTCCAGAATTTTTCCATAACTTCTTGAAGTTCCTTTATTTACCTTGGATTTTAAGTGTCACAAACCTAATCTATTTTTTTTTTCTATAATAATTTCTTTTGTTAGACAGGAATTAATTATTCTTAAAAATATTCTTCAAAATTGTGGAACAATAAAAAACCTCACTATTTATCTCAGTTCTGCAGCTTAGGGAAGAAGGAAGTTTAGCATTACTCCTACCTTTAAGTAAATGACTAACATCCTAAAAAATTTAGATCTTCAGCCTCAAGATTACCAGCTGAAATCTCTTCTCTGGTGGCTTTATGTCAGATTAAACATGTAAAGAGGAACTCACTGCTAACAGGAGTGCATTAAACTTTCCAAACACAGAGTGAAGGAATGGGAAACTGGTTGGGGCTTTTTTGAATAGTGAATACTAAAGTGCATTCGCTCTTGTGAGAATAAGATTTTTCAGTTCTTTAATCTATTGAAAAAAAAGTCCCAAACCTAAAATATAAGGCTTTTGTTCATACACAGAGGGACAAATAAAAATTTGTTCAAATTTCTGGGGATAGAATCTGAATTTTCTTCCAGTACAGGAGTGTCACAGTTGTTTCACCTTGGTCAAAAGAACAGCTCTGAACAGACATACAGGAAAAGCAAGATGAGGATCTCACCCATGATGAAAGATGCATTTTCAACTTGGGGAGCTGCAATAAGAACTGACAGCAATTTTCTCAGATGAAAATAGATAAACTCATTGAACTTTCTGTCAAGGCTCCACTGTTTCAGCATTTACACATATCATTTTGCTATTCATTGGAAAAATGCAAGATGCCCAAAAATGAAAAAATGCCATCTTCCCAAAGAAAATTTAATATACTACACAAAATCATAAACAGGAGAAAAATTATCAGGGTGGTTTTTGCTGTTTTGCTGTTTTTGCTGTTTTGATGAGATGCTAGACTCATCAAAAGATGACAGACACAATTTCTTAAGTCTGTGCATCACCAGTTCAATAAGGAAATTGAACCCTATATCCCCTGAAGATCCTGTGTTCCTTGTAGAAGTCCTTCAGCTAAGAAAGGGAAACATTTGTGCTACCCTTATGAATCTCAACCTAAAGAAATTTTCTTATAATTTCAAGCCTGCATAACCTTCTTCCTATTGAGTCTCCCCTTCAAACAAGAGCCACAACCTTTTCATGCCATGCCTTGACTTTATAGCTATATATTTCATCTGAATGATTTATTTTACAGTTTCTTGGACACAGCAACACTGTGATTTTTACACTTACAGTATTATGCTTTTTCTTTAATAGGAATAAGATCTCTGCTATCCCACTTCCTCATGCTAGTGTCTCTTACGCTTATCCATGCTTTCCCACTGTTCTTTACATTTCACTGTATTTCCACACCCTGTCTTGAGCATTGCATGTGTTCTGGGAGAGCCGAGTAAGTTCTGAGATTCTCCTGTGGGATGCGAAAGGGCTCCTCTCCTCCAGGGCTGACAGAGAAATTTGACAGCTTGCATTTCTCTGATGCATTCACCGGAGTCACTGTGACCAGGCTCAGTTGGAAAGTATCTGACTTTTCACAAGGTATCAAAGTCTCACTGCACCCTAACAGATAAGACAGCAGAGGAGTGACACCTGCAGAATAACATTTTTTTTTTTTCCTTACATACATTCAGCTTGAAAAGGGGTGCAGAAAATATTTGTGATGTGTGGGCCAGTCCAGGCAAGCAGATAGAAACAAGGGAAGGGGTAGAGGAAATGGAGACTGTTCAGTTGAGAAGGAAATAAGTGGAAACTAAAACTGAAGTGAAAATACCATCTCAGTCAGAAAGTAAGATAGAAAGTTCTTTGCACATAACCTTAAAGAGGTGAGGTTCAATGCTTTGTTTCGATCATGATTTTAATTTATAAACCATTTTCTTTGGCCCCAGAAAGTTCATGATTTATTTTAAAGAAAAAATGTAGAAAAAGAAGCTCCAGTCAATCAGCTTAAATTTACTGTTGAGAAGCCTACAGTTTTACTGGAATTGTTATTCTACTTTTTTGGATGCAAACCAAAGATTAAACACCACTGACTCGGTTTGTTGGGTTTTTTTTTGAGTCAAAACTATGGTCATATGGTGGCTTAGGGCTGCAACATTACCTTGAGAAGAAGCTGAGTAAATTGTTCTGTATCGGATGTGTCATATGGCCTCACATCTCAGATTCTGCACCCTGAACACTGCATTTCATGGGGAAAAGTACTGGTGAAGAGTTCCTTGGACCTTCAGTCAGAAGATATAGAAATGTATGTTCTTTCAGAGAAGGGGAAAGTGGAAGGCAAGGCCAATCACAAGGGAGGAGTCAGTGCTGTAGGATTTTGCTGGGTTGTTTTTTCGTGAACAATTTATAGGTTAAGTGAAGATAAACCCTGGCTGGATTCTCTGAATAAGGAGTAAAAAATGCCAAAAAGGTGACTAGAAACATGCCACCTTTTTGTATTTCACCAGGAGTAACTTTGAAGTTATTTACAAGTACTATGAACCTGAAGCTTCCTGGTTGAATCATTGATCTTTCTGTAGCAATTAGCTGAACACCTCTGAAATCAGGCTGAGACCTTCAGGTTTTCTGGGTTAAAGGCAAACTACTCATGCAGATTCAGAGAAGGAGCAACAGAGCTTTGAGAATTATTAGATGACAAAGAGCAGATTTTGAATAGAGCTGTACCTGTGTGCAATGATTCTGCAGAAAGAATATTAACTTGTTTTTTGGAGTTGTTTTGAGAGGTTTTCTGTGGGATTTTTTGTTTCACTTTGTTTTATTTTTGTCATGGGTCTTGTTTGTTAAGAAAGAACAGGAATCAAGGCTATATAAATTAAAATATTTTCTAAATTTAAGTATATCTGAGTGGGTAAACTCACAGAGGAAATCTAGAATTCTGTATCTCAATTTCTAATTTTATCTTTCTTGGATACATTCTGATATTCGTGACACTGGAGATTCCTGTGATAGAGGAAAATGGAACTGTCTTTCAACCCTGTGTTAAAGGTCACAGCAAGTTAAGGGTCCAGTGTATTTTTCAGTAATAATGCATTATATATTTTACACATAGTCTTGCTTTCCTATTAAAAGGGAGGTCACACATTTTTTTTTCTGAAGAAAATATCTGATTAAACAACATTTATTAATTAATATTATGTATACAGTGCATGTTGATATTTTAAGCAATCAGATCTTCAAGGAAAATCCCTTCTGTCTGTTGGTTCAACTCCACCTAAGACACATATACACAGTGCTTCTGCAAGCAAAATCCTGATGAAAATCCCAGTTTTGATGATACAGTGAGGAATTTGGAGGGTTTCAGCTCCCAGCTGAAATACTCTCTGCTGAATTTCAGGAAGGTTGGTCTTCTTGTCTTACTACAAGACACTTTTAAGAAATGCAGGGGAGTAGGAAGAGAGCAGTTTCACGTTCCACAAGCTTTTCTTTCTTTCCCATTCAAAGTAAAACAGAGACCTTAAAAATCATGGGACCCAAACCAAACTAACTCCAAAATGAAGATATTACAGTTGGAGAGTAGTTAATGATTTCTAGGACATAGAATATGAATATGGATCTTCTATATTGTGTTATTTCCAAGTTATATGTGAAAATGGACTTTGTGTCTCCTCTCACTCCAGAAACTCTGCTGGGATCTCAGGAACTCAAAGAAACTTGTATTGAAAAAAAATTCGTTTCAGTGTCACATAAAAATATTTAATTGGCGAGAAAAAAAAAAAAAAGCTGATTTCTTTTGAATTAGTTTTAAGAGACCCTCAGCATGTTAATAAAAACCAAAATCAAAAAAACCCAAAGCACAACAATAATAAAATTACAAGAAACCACATAAACCAAGAACACAGGTAATAGTACAAAACTGCTTTTAAAGGCTGCCTTTGATGCAGGCTCACAGTAAAGGGCTACTGTTTCTAGACTAGCTGTTTAGGTCTCTAAATTCTCAGCCACACCTCTTCAAATTCAGCAGAGAACACAATATATGGTACAGCTGTCTTTGTACATATACAAATCCAGTTCCTGGACCCTAACAAAGAGGAAGGGATGCAACATCAAGGACATGGAGTGACTCCAAAGAGGAGACAAGGCAGTTCTGCTTTGGCTTCAGGAAGCAGCTTGTCAAAGCCCAGCTCTGGGGTGAGCTCGTAACACCAACCACAACCCTACACCTTGTACTGCTGGACTCTAACAAGGGACTGAAGGGCAAATTTTTCAGAGGACCTAGATTACTGAGGTCTCAAAGTGCTTTTAAAGAACAATGACAGGGAGGCTTTTGAGTTACTTAAGTCTTTTATAAACCCCAGCTCTGAACTTAATGTTCTTTAAATACATGAACACAATGCATTATACACATATAGACATGTCCTTATATATATTTTAATGTAGAGAAATGAAAAAAGGAATATAAAGTAATAGTAAGCCTCCAACCTTGAGGTTAATTATTCATTTTTTTGTTCAAGAGAGAAAAAAAATAATGTTTTCATATTGAATATTTTGCTCTGTACTTCTGTATCCTCAGTCTGACACTGCTAGGAAATGCTTATGCAAGAACATGAAATTTTAATGGTAATTGAACACTATTTTTCTTTGGTTACATGTTTTAAATTAATATGTAATTTCACTGGAGGCTAAGCAAAGATATCTCTTCATGTACCTTGGTGCACTTGGGCTAAGTGGCAGGGCACACCAAACTGTAGATAGGACAAATTCTCAGGGGTGGATTCTACTCTCTTAGCATCCATTACAGATGCAATACAAGATATTTCTTAGAAATAAATACAACTTTTAACACAGAATTAAATAATGAGAAGTTTTGGAGAATATCATGTATGTTTTCTTCATTTTTTTTAAGTTTTCATTTCCAAATATATTACTATGCTTTCACAGTCGTTATTCCTGTCTTAGGAAGTAGAAACATCATTATAAATTACTGAAAGAGTAATGTCAGATTAACTCTTGGCCCTTCCACCCAGATGAGGATCCTGAACACAAACTCATTAGTACTCCATGTGTACTTTGTGTGTAGAAGATACATGTCAAAACATGGTTATTTTGGTACATATACTAGACAAGGAAGAAATGGGAAAGACTAGGTCAATTTTAGGAAATTAACCCCTGCAAATTTCTTGCAGAGGTTTTTCCACATAAATGAAGTTGCAGATGGCCAGCACTTCACACCCTCTCCTTTATACACCCTGCCATTGTAACTGACAGCAGAATTCAGTCAATTGCTTTTTGAATATTAAACATAATGAACTGTGTTTTCATGCTTTGTATCAGAGTTTATTTTCTTTCTGCTGACATTTAATATCCATGATGATGGATGTCCATGGATGTCATAGAATAGAGCTAGAATAATCTCTTGGGCAATTTACACTGCGCTACTAAAATTTGGTTTTCGTAATTTCCTACACAATCCCCATTAATTTACCCAGATTGCATTCAAGGATACTGATTCTGTACCTTCCTTCATGTGACTTTATTATGATGTATTATTTATGGTGCCACTTCATGATCTGTGGCATAGTACAATCAAAGCAGGAGCACAGCACTGCCACAGAAAGCCCTAGCAAACACAGCAGGTACCAACACTGCCTCAGCACAGCAGGAGAAATGCATGGTGCCCACATGCTGTGCTGGTCTGAACCTACTCCTGTCCCAGGCTCTGAAGTTTATCTGCACACAGTTTTGTAGCTTCAGACAATAGCTTGATCAGCTAGCCCCAACTTTATTTAGTTTGGGTTTTTTCCACATCTGCTTAATTTTCATCATCCAATTGTCTGTTTTAATTCTGGGTTAAAACACATGGCATGGACCAAAACCAACACCTACTGATGTGCACTGCCAGGTGCACACAAATCTGAGGGATATGTCAAGACGTGCAGTGATAGACATTCCCCTGATCAGGGGTTGGGAATCCTCTGTTGGATCCAAAACTCTCTGTCTCCACAGAGGCGTTCTCAAGTCCAGCCTGCCTCCTTCCTCAGATCTTGGGTTTCAGCCTGTAGCTGGCTCATCTTTGGCCAAGGTGCTTCTCCAGACCTGGGATCCCTTTCCTGAAGCCAAGCCACGTCATGCTCACAGCAAAGCACCAAGACAAAAGGTATGTTTTTTATAGCTATGTTTTAGACCCGATTGATTCCTAGGTGATAAAAGTAAAATTCAGGGAATTCCCCTCTAAGCAAATTATCTGAATTCCCCTCTAAGCAAATTATCTGAATTCCCCTACATATATCACTATCGCATCTTTCCACCTATTGTGCCTGTGAAAGCAAGGTTAAAATTCCTTTCCTTAGCTCTTTGTACAGCAGTAATAAGTCCTATCACAGTGAAAATATGATGGACTGCTGACAAGACCAGAAACCTTTTTAACTTTGGAGACTATCTGCTCAGGAATCAGTTTGAGAGATGTGTGGAGGCTTGTTGAAGATCTAAGTCATCTGTTTCAAACTCAAGCAGCCCCAAGGTGGGCTTAAGAATGTCTGTAGTAGAGAGCAAAGAAATAGGGACAGAAAAAACCCTAGACTTTATAGCAAGTAGGAAGGAGGCAAGGAATATACTTGGATCCAGATCCAGGAATAACTTTATCACTGAAGACAGATTTCAGTTTAAGGTCTCCGTTCTTCAGAGGAGTTACTTTCACTGACTGCATCTAAGAATTTGTGCTTTCAGGCAATGATTTGCACATGAGTTGTGTACCACTGATGAAGCCAGCGTTGATACACTAAAACTATCTAAAAACATCATAGCCATTATGAAAATTGTCTGTGTTAATATCAGCATAAACTTGTTCCTGATTATCTTACAGAATTCCTCATCACCTTACAGAATCAACAATCTCAAATGTGGCTTTAAATGCATTTTCCCCATAGTTTTTTATTAATGAAATATATAAGTAATAAAATTAGATGATGATTCCTTGTTTCTGACAACTCCCTCTGGCATGTCTTACCTTTTTATAAGGGCTTTCCAGGTTTAACTAGTAATTACTCTAAATGCTTAAGAGTTTTGAAATACCTGGGCTCAGCATTCCCTCAATTTATTTGCTCATCCAGACCTCACAAGCTGTATATTTTATAAGCATTTAAATAATTAAAGTTTGAACCTGCAGGGCTTTTCTTGCTCATTTTTGAAAAGAAGGATAATTTACTGGGAAATCAACTTTAATTGCATTATCTTAAATGGAAAAATGATTTGTCAATGTGCATTACCAGACTTTTTTTTTTTTTTTTTTTGTAAAAAAATTCTTTCAGTGAAAAGATTGTGTTGACTGATTTAACTAGGCACACTGCAACAAAGATTAATAACTTCAGAAGGAGATAACGTAATCATCTTACATTATTGACACAACAGCTTTCATGCTTTGTTGATATTAAGGAGGCAAATATAAACTCAGCAATCTCAGCTATCATTATTTTGTGATATTCTTGTCATACAGAATTGCACTATTATTTTGCATCACCTACATCAACCTAGAAACTCAGGTAATTAGACTTTAAATGTGTTTTCACTGGTGTCTCAGCTGAAAATCTAATCCCGTGGGGTTTTGTGGAAGCTCACTGCATTTTTTAACTTCATTGCTGTGTTTAGCTAACATCATCATGCCTATGGTAAAATGTAAACTGAGGCATCTCTAGAGTTCATTTTACAAAATACAGATTTTGTTCCACCCTATTGCTGAAAGGGAACACTTGGACAGGAACCATATATTTTAGCAGACGTCAACTCCTGGAAAATTAATATCAAAAGTGGTTTTCCTGGTTCTCTGTCACTGCAGTGAAGGAGAGCCCAAGCATTTTCATACCATGTTTTAAGGAGATATGAAACCAGAAAAAGATGCACTTTTGCAAATGCCTATGCTGCAGATTAGAGAGGAACATGAAAGAAAAGCCACACCCCCTGCACAACAGTCCTCCCCCAAACTAAATAAAACCCCCCACAAACTGGAAACAGATCAAAGTTGGAAGAAAATAAGAGAATGCAAGGTAAATTACTTTAAGCAGACAGGCACAATTATGGTAATTCTTTATGTACACCATATACAGGAAATTGCCACAAGCTACTCCCTGTTATTATTCTCTGAGATATCTAACTGCAAAAAAAAACAAACAACCAAGCTACACTGGTGTCATTGTTTGCACTCTGATTTGTGTCAGCCAAGAGCATGGCCATCTTTACAGCTCTTAACAATTTTTTTCTCCCATTGCTTTGAAATATTTTATTGTCTTTAATGAAATTATCCAGTGATATATGGAAAATCATAGAATGGAATCACAGAATCATAGAATATTTAGAGTTGGGAGGATTCTTAAGGACTATTTAGTTCCAACTCCCCTGCCAAGGGCAAGAACACCTTCCACTTGATGATGTTATTCAGAGCCCCAGCCAGTCTGATCTTGAACACTTTCAGGTTTAATGAATTCACATGTCTGGGCAACCTGTTCCAGTGCCTTGCCACCCTCACAGTAAAGAGTTTCTTCCTAACACCTAATCTAAATTTACCCTCCTTCAGTTTAAGGCCATTCCCCCTTCTCCTGTCACTACATGATGTTCTACAAAGTCCTTCTCCAGCTCTCCTGTAGGTCCCCTTTAAGTACTGGAAGGCTGCAATCAGGCTTCCCCAGAGCCTTCTCTTCCCCAGGCTCTACAACCCTGGCTTTCACAGTCTGCCTCATACAAGAGGTGCTCCAGTCCTCTGATCATCTTAGTGGTTCTCTGGACTTGTTCCAACAGGTCAAAGTCTTTCTTCTGTATCTTTCACACTAGTGCAATCTTCAAAGTAACCAAAATATTTAGAGTATAGCTGGTAAGTTTAGTTTTACAAAGAATATATTTTCCCACTTAAAAAAATTGTTTCAGTCTCAATGATGCCAGGATGGGTTTTACACTAACCCAGGAGAAACCAAAATGTCACATTTAAATTAGCAGGGATCATCCTGTCAGTCAAACATCTCTTTTTTTTTTTTTTTTTTTTTTCATTTAGTCTTCCAAAGATACTAAAAAGAAAGAGGAAATTTATGAATATGAAAGCAAAGAAATCTGTGGGTTTAAATTGTAAGCTGTCCCAGAAGAGTACTTTTGTATCATGGTGGGATTGCAGTTATAGATAAAAACACTATCTTTCCTCACTAATGTTTCCCAACTTCTACTTTAGGAGTAAATCACGTCTGCCTCCAGAGAATCTGTTTTTAACTGCATACAAATTATTCACTTAAGTGCTTATGCTAGACAGTAATTCTTCTTAAGCTTGAAAACTGCCTGAAAGTTATATTATGAAGTGGATTTTGTTGACATAGATAGTTAGAAATTGTGTAGCTGTAGAATATACTGACAGATGTGATTCTGTACAAATATTTCATATGAAATCACATCTGGCACAAATCATATCTCAACCACATCACAGGGACACTCGTGTCCTGTCAATGATACAAACGTAACTGTACGATAAGCAGTCTTGCCAGTGCTTTTGAGAATGTTGCAAACATAAACATGACATGAGGGGACTTATACACCATTATTAAAGTGCAAACATTCAGTTGTGGAGATACTTTTATCAAAACCTGATTGAGTTGGTTTTATTTAATAAAATTTTTTTGTCACTGGAATAGAAAAGCACAAGAAAGGGTCAAGAGCTCTATTTTTTTTTTTTTTTTTTGTTTCAAATGCATTTGGAGCAAAAATTTTCGAAAAACTGACTGGCAAAATTCAAATGCGATGCCTTTCTTTATGTCCAAGAGAGTAATGCAAGAAGCTGACCTGCTAATGTTGCATAAATCTTAATGCCTGAAATATGGCATTTTTCTAGAAACCCAGATGTAGCTATTCATGTAGAGTCAATTTTACTCTGCCCATGACATGTAAGCCCTAAATTCAAGACAAGATTTGATGTGTTCTGGAGGTCAGCAAGCCCTCTTTCTAAATCCAAGGGTCATTATAGAATGATTTGGGTTTCAAGGGACCTTAAAGGACATCTAGATATAACCCGCCTGCCATGGACAGGGACACCTTCCCCTAGACCAGGTTGCTTCCAGTCCCATCCAGCCTCGTCTCAGATACTTCCAGGGATGGGGCATCCACAATTTATCTAGACAAATAGTTCCAGCATCTCATAATAAATAATTTCTTCTTAATATCTAACCTAAATTTACCCTTCCTCAACTTTAATCCATTGCCCCTTGTCCTGTCACTACATGCCCTCACCCAAAGTCCCCCTCCAGCTTTCTGATGGACCCCCTTTAGATACTGGAAGGCTGAAATAAGGTCACTTTGGAGCCTTCTCTTCTCCAGGCTGAGCACCCCCAATTCTCTCAGCCTGTCCCCAGAGAGGAGGGTCTCATGCTGGGCCCAATGCTTTATCTGTTCATGCACAAACTGTCACGGTGGTGATTTCATACTCTCGTGTGCTCGCAAGCAAAGGACTGATACCAGATGAGTGTCTGCTCAGCAGAAACTTCTTGTATTACCTTTCAGGGCAACCCTGCTCTACCTGCTAAATTCACTGGGAACAGAAGTGATCAGCTCTGGCAGTCCAGATTAGCCCACTGAGACCAGGTGTCTGTATTTTAGACTTACATCTAGAGAGCCACTGACATATGTTTATGTCTGAAATATTGGTTGGCATTAAAAAATTGACTGAAAAGTTAGAATTAATTTATCTTTTTTAACTGATGTTAGTTTACAATTCTAAATGCCCCCCCTCCATCATTCTTTTGATCCAATCTGCATTTTTATTTTTTTAGAAAATGTAAAGATGCCTTATTTGCTAGTGAAGCTCAGGAGAGAAAATGTGGAGGTAGATTTTTAATGCAACTTATTTTCACTGTTTCCCTCACATTTGCATACACATTAGGAAGAACCAGACTTTACTGAGAGACCATTTCCCAGTGCTTTTGGTGCACTTGTTTATGAAGGGAGAGAAGTCCAGTTCAATATATTGCACTGGATGTGTCACTTATTCAAATCAGTATCTCCTGCATTCTGCACAAAACATAGCACTGTTCCCCAAAAAGAGAAGGTGCTAAACAGCTCAAAATATGAAACTCATGAAAAAAAAAGGTCAAACTAAATAATTCACTCCAGCTATTCAGGTCCTTTGGCCATGGGTAGTTTCAAACTTTTATTTGAGTTTCAGTCAAATACTCAAGAACCTATGTTTTTCCTAAAGGTTTGAGCAGCTAGCTCAACCAGATAAAAATTTCATTAAATAAATTTCAGAATTATTATTATTTTTTTATTTCAAGGAGAGAAAAATAATATGACTTTAATTATGTCAATTATCACACTGGCTAGATGCAGCCAATCCGGAAATTCAGTTATCCACAAGTTAATTTAAACATATAGCTTTGATTCAGCTTGTACAAGAGCACTGAAACAATTTTATATTCAGTATAAACTGCCAACATCTGAAACCTGGAGCAATACAGAGCATATAGAAGAAGACAATCTGTAAAAGGACACAGTATCTGTGTGGCTTAATGCACATCCGCTGGTTCATTTGCCAAACTACATCATTTTAATCTTCATCACATAATTTCCCTCTGGCTTTAGGTTTATCCTCAGAATCTAAGTGACAATGAGGAAGACATATGAATTTTATAAGTTTGGGGTTTTCAGGTGGCATGTTTTCTGGAAATATTTCTGTGTTATGAAAATTCCCACTTCAGGAACTCATAAAAACTTCTGCTTTCATCCCACATCTCTCTGGGGAGTAAATGTAAAAAATCCAGATGAACTGGTCTGAATTCCTGTTTCCTTTCCCTATCAAATGCATTGTTATCTTGTACCAATTTTTAGTACTTTTAGGGGAATAAAACAGTAATTTTGTGGAGTTTTACAATATATGCAAAAAGGGAAGAATTATATCAAAATCATGACAATAACCATGACCTTTCTTTCTGCCTCTGCCTTCATCTGCCATGGGTACAAGAGCATTTGATGTGGAAATAGAAAGGAAAAAGGAGTCTCTTGAAAAGAAGACCTTGCATGTACCTCTTCCAGCTGCCTCACCCCCTCAGAAGCAGTGTTAGAGATTTTGCATAGGAGCATGTGGACTTGAGGAGATCATACTGACAGTTCACGCTACCAGACATGTTTGGTTCTTAGTGATGCCCAGTTGAAATCCGTGGAGGCTCGCAAAGTGCTGTTTACTTCAGATGTGAACAGCGATCTCAGAGCTGCAGTGGAGGTAACAAAGCACCTGAAATAACTCTGCTGTTGAGCAATGACAGGTGAAGAATGGGTGATGAACATTATCTTGACAACTCTGCCAATACTTAAGCCAAGATCTTGTTGACAGTACCTCTTTACAAGACTCCTCTTGAGTTCTGAAGAACAAGTCTTGTTGTCATTTACACCTCTGCAGCTTCCTTGAAGCCAGAAACTTGAAATTGTGTTTACTCAATATTTAATCTCAACCTCACAGCAGTGCCAGGGGTTATACACTCCTTGGCTGCAGATGAGCTGGTCTGCTGAGGAGTCACAGGAGCAGAAGCACTTTGTAGCAGCACCTTGCCACCCCTCTATATGAGGCTAAACAAGCCATCAGCTTTTCCCCCCAAGGAGTTCTTTTATTTTCAAGGCCAAATTCTGTCCTCCTGTATACCTCTTCATCCAGTGAAGGCAAATAGAACAGAATTAAGTCCTCAGTATACATAACAACTGACTCAAAAAGAAGTTGTCAGCTCTGTTTTACCAGCTGGAGTTAAAACTGTTCAGCCAACAGAGCCATCAGCTGGCTCAGGTAATAAGAAAAGGTGATGGGCTCTGAGTGCTAATGAAGCCCAATAGTCATTCAGAGCACATTGGGAAATGGCAGCAAGCTAGGCTGGTACTGTTTTGGATGAACCACGGTCCCCAGACGGCACATTTTCCAACTGGAGATAGAGGCAATAAGTATTAAATTGCTACAACAGAATTATAAGGTAGTTAAGACACATAGTTATCATAAAAGTAGTCCCTTTGTCTTTTGCCTTTAGAAAAATCCTAAGAAAAGGTGTCTAATAGGAGATCCCTAATCAGTGTTAAGGGCTCAGTCTTGTACTTTGTGGTTCAAAACACTTCAAGTGAAATCATCTATATCCTTGCATCAGTGGAGATGCACAGATAGAAGGAGGAGCTTACATTTTTATGTACCACATTTTAAACTAAACTAACTGTTTTCAGCTGGTTCCTGTGTCTGATGTAATAGTCAGTCCCCTGAGTTTTGTGATTAATTTCTTCAGAATTTATCCTACAGATTTAAAGTGGCTGAATTTAATTTTAGCACTACCATGGGAGCCACCATCTTTCTGTAGCAATATGTACCTGAAAAAATACTAGTGAGAACCTTCACTTTTCAATTTAAATTATGTAAGTAGAGCTTGAAACAATAAGCAAATATACTTATATGCCAATATAAATATATAATGATAATATAATTCAATATAATAACATAGTTAGGCAAATATTTATAGGTGTATATCATGTCCTGGCCTTATCTACTTTCTCAAATTTGTATACTGCCATAATAGGCTTAATATTCAAAGTTAATAACTTCACTTTTAACAATCAATTAGGAGGTGATTAAATATCACCTAAGTCAGAGCATACCTGAACTAGGGTGTTTGAGAAATTAAATTTAAATTTTTAATTATTTTTTTCTTTTCTATTTTTCTACATTGGTTTTATTGAAAAAAACCCAAAACATGAACAGAGAGAGAGTCAACAGAAAAATAAAAGGCCTTTTCTGGCAGAGAAATAACTGACTTGAATTTCAAGTTCTAATATCAGAATCCCTTGTCCAAATGATTCTATTGTTTTTTGTTTGGCTTTGTTTATTTGTTTGTCTGTACATTTTTAATGTAGATTTCAAATAGAGTCAAAAATCAGATTATTTCTAATTATAGAAACTGAGAATTTGAAATTACTTTGTAGCACCTGTTCTGTAAACACTCTTGATTAATAGCAAAGCACAAAATCACATCAATCATTCTTTAAAGAACCATCAATAAATATTGCAAAAGTGTAAAGCCAGCCTGTTTATCAAGACAGATTTTCCAAACTATTTCTGACTTTTTGTTTATGCTTTAGCCTATGTTTTTTGAGTATCCCAGGAACTTCACTGCTTCAGGTAAGAAAAAATTTCCTGTCTCTACTCACAGTGGGACTGACAGAGGTAAAAGCCTTAAGAAAGCTGAGCAGTACAAGAAACAGAAAAAGAATGGTTGTAAGGAGAGAAGTAAATAAAGGCAAATATACCTCCTAAGTTAATTGGGTTGCTTTGTTGCCAAAATTAAGGATAAGAGGAGATTGTAGGAAAAATCAAGAGGACAGGAATAATTTAATCTTAAAACTACTGTTCAACAAATGGCCACAAAAGGCCCATGAATACAGTGAATCTGAGATCTTTCTGAATATTGGAGCAGTCCTGACTGAACCCAGCTGTCTTGAGCTTTTCCATGTGCAAGCGGGACAAGAAAATAGCTTTGCAATGTTAAGATAACATTTGAGCAGATTGTGAAAGAAATTATTTATTTTAGTTACATGAAGCAGCAAGATGTTGATCAGGATGGCAGAGCATCCCTTAAGCTGCAAGTTTCTGAGATGCCTGCCATATCTGTGTATTTTATACACACATGTAAATCAGAGATTTTAAGAGACATGCAGCTTAATTTATACACGATATTCCTTCGTTGCCATATGTATTCTTTTTTACTGGGGATTAGTAAAATAGTGTATCTCTCTTTCCATGATATGTCTAAATTACCTCTACCCATTCTCTGGTTAATGAGGCTGAAGCCATCCACAACTTTTTCTCTTGACCTCTGCTAATGTTTTTAACACGTGACCTGCTGGGTACAGTGCAAATCACTAGTGACCATTTGTCCCTTCTACCTGAAAAGAGGTTTTCATTTTAAATGAGTAGTCCATCCCAATCAAAGGCAATTAATTAATTAATCACATTCCTAGTGCATTTCATTCCTTCTCCACATTACCAGGCTACCCAAAAGATTCTTGCATTTGTTGCACATAACTCAAAACAGGATTTGCCATCAGCTGCTGAAATCTTACACTTGTAATTAAAGTGCTGCTAATTACTCTGTCATTTTCACATGTTCTGTTTTTCTCCCCCCAAAGGAGGCTGGCAGGCTTTTCTGTGTTGCACAACCCAGCACAATCATCCTGCTCATTAAGTGTAACATTAATGTAAGAGTGATCAGAGTGATACAGTGGCTGGTCCCAGTTATAATGACGAGCAGTTCCTCCAGATTCATTCTGACTTCTTATTAAAACTAGGAACAAAATTTGGCTTTTTTACTGTACACCGGGCTGGTCCTATGCATTACCTTCTCTTTAGCACAAGCAGCTTAATTTCAAAACATGCACTGTAAGAGCAATCAGTTCCATTCCCTCAGAGGGGATTACAGGCTAATCTTCCTGCAAATGTTCACTGAAATTCTACCCTTCACTCTCTGGGGACAAAATTATGGCACGATTAATGCAAGAGGGAATTTTGCCATAGAGTTCAGTGGAGCAGGGCTTTCTAGCTTCATTTTAACCTACTCACAGTACTGCTGTAAAGTCTCATGAGTAATTTTGAAAATGGATTGCATTGAGCTGTGAGGATAACTGGCACAATCTGGCTTTTTAGGGCATGAGTTTTATACTGGAAAGACCTACAAGCAGACACGTTCTGTAAGCAAGCCTAAGAGAGAAATTCAAAGCTCCAGGAATAGAAAAAATTACAGAGACCACTGGGATTTCCTGGTGCTTGTTGTTATTGTGACTGCCCAAATGTTTAGGGTAATAGGAGAGACTTCCCACAGATGCAGCTTTCACTTTGTGCCTTTTCTTAGACAGAGCTTTCCATAAACTTATGAGCAGTGTTAGGATCTCAAGACTGTAACACATTTAGTAGCTTCAAAATTAGTTTTGTTGTTTTTTTGGTTTGGTTTGGTTTGGTTTTTTTGGTTTTTTGTTTTTTGTTTTCTGTCATCTCAATTTCATGTCTACACACAAACTAAAAATTATCAGGTATAATCCTTGGGAAACCAAGTTGTAGAATGCTTGAAAAACATTAATTTTAATTCTAATTATCTAGTTAAAACTCTAGAACTTCATAAAACCATTCAGACAAGAAAGATAAATCATGTATTTTAATTAATAAAAAAGAAATAATATTTCAAAGCACACGAAAAGAAAAACAAGATGAATTTATTTCACTGCAGGTTTGAAAATAGACAATATTAACTGTGTCTGAGTACCTTTTAATCATTTCAGAAGTGTGCAAATAGACAAGGAAACAACAGAGATCAAAATATGTTACAGGCCTAGGTCATAATCAATATTAAAATTCTCTTTGCCTCTGTAAATTTAATTCAGCCAATCAACTGCCCTATCCCCAAGGGAATCAACAACTCCACTGAAATATAAAATATCCTCCAGTCAGAGAGGTCCTGCTTCTTTTCTCAGTCACATAAATAAAACAAAGGAACTCCATTTTTGGGGGGATAAGGATTCACTGGGAGAGTAGATTTTTACTGATGAAACAGAATAGAAAGTGATTCTCAACTTTGAAAAAAAAGTGAATCAGAAAAGTATTTATTTTGCTGTCCGTCTTCCCATTTTTCTTTTTTTACCTTGAGGTTGTGTTTTCTGGATACAATCAATAACAAGACTGGTGCATTGCCTGGAGTTACGATGAGGGGTATAATCCCTCTGATGCTTCTGCGATATGCAGAGATTGTGCACATTAACTACTCCACAGCTTCATGGGCTCATCTCTTCCTGACCACAAAGGAGATGGAAAGGAAGTCACAGAGTGCATGTGCTGCAATTATATCTATTCTTTGCAAAGAATAAAGCTCATTGTCTCCTCCATTCCAAGCTACACACCAGTTTAAAAACTGGGGAGGAAAGTGTCCTTGGTTAAAAGATACCATGGTCGAATCCTCTGGAGCAGAACTTGGGATGAGTACTGGAACAGATATTTGGATAAGGACAGCCAATTAGTAATCAGAGGGCAATCTGAGTCTAAATTTTACATTTCAGTTATAACCTGTGTACCATATCTGGGATTCAGCACTTTAATAGGCAGCATATTCCTTCTCCATTGGAACACTGTCATTAAATCTTGTGGTACCTGAAGCTTTACGGTTGACCCCAAATGTTAATTCCTGTGACCCTGATACATGTGTTGCACTTCAGGCTCACTTATAATATTAGGCCTGATAGTAGCATCATCAGACTGAAGCTGGATAAAATGTTTTGGTTAAAGAAAATTGGGATTTTTTGGAAGATAAAGCTCCTTCCATATAGAAAAGTTAGGTGGAAAAATGTCCAATACCACTCTTTCCTCACTTACTACACCCTCATTTGATCAGGAAAGCTAGTTTGTTTTTTTTTCAAGCAACTCCAAAATTACATTTAAAAATGGTTTTAAGTGCCTGAAGAAGCTTCACAAGGCCACAGACACTGCAGATGTATCTTCTATATACGACTGTTGCCAAGTTTGACAAGTGTGCTTTCCCAGCTGTATGGCTCCCTGCACCATATCATCCCATGCTGCTTCACAAAGGTGGCAGGGATGTGCTCTTATGAGTAGAGACAAGACAAATGGGTCCTTTGTCTTATTTTACTGTCATTCTTGCAGTTTTCACATTTGATGAAAATGAAAAGTAGAGACAGCAATGAGACCTAACGCCAGTGCTTTTCAAAAGACAACATGCTTCCACAAAATCCATAGCATGTCCAGCCAAACAAGGTAGAGAGCTCTTCTTTATAAATTATTTCTAAATTATTTTCTTTTTCTTTCATTAGTAACTGTATATGTTTTACTACTTTCTTGTTCATCACTTATCATCTTTGAAAATAATTGCTCAAAAGGAAATGTCCCTGTGGTTCCTAGGTGGATACAGCATCTCAGAGGATGAGAGAGACCGAGGACAACATGAAGACAAAAATGAAGAAAAGAAATTTCATAGGATAACATGGAGAAATGCATTCCAATGTAGCACTGGGTCTGATTCTACTAAACAGTTAATAACTCCAACTGCTTAACAAAGCTATATCTAGAAGTGCTTCGGGATTTTGAAATGCAGACACCAATATGGGAGGATATACTGCATTTCTATAATAATCTGAAAAATAACCGAGTACTAGTTATTTAAGTATTTGAGAAGCTGGACTGTGTTGCTTGGGTTCTGCAATAAAATATAATATCAGAGAATTTTTTTTTTTCCACAATGCATGCTTAAGAGAGAAGGAGAGGAAGGGAGAAGAAAGGAAGATAAAGAAGTTAGAGGGTTTTTTTAACTTGAAAATACATTCCAGTCTGAGAAAATAATACTTTTATAGATATTAGATCAAAAATAGCACATAATCAAAGAAATTGAAAGAATTTTTCCTGAAGGAATAAATCATAGACCATCAAATGTCATTTCTGTTACCAGACGGGAAGAGAGGTTTTTTGTTTGTTTATTTACTATTCTTTCTTAAAGACAAGAACATTTTAAACAAAGGCAATATTTTAGAGCAGTATCCCATTACTCTGGGGCAAATACAGTACATTGCTTAGCAACCTTTTATGACTGAAAAACCAAAATATCTTAATATATAAAATACTACTGTGAAAAATGGTCAGCCAGCAGCCAAGTGGCTGGATGACTTGAATGATTCATCAAATTAAGATTTATTAAGAGGCTTTCTCTTTGGAGTTCCAACTGTAAAATCAGTAATGAAGCACAGCAATCATATAGTGATCATAGAGGCAAATAGACAATGATAGTTTTCTCTGAAAAGAGGAGGAATCAGCACTAGTGTGCTCAAGGGCTTTATGTACATTAGATCAGAAGAAATTGCTGTGTAGCTATTATGTGATGGGGTTACTAACTGCAGCAGCCCTGGCAGGAATTAGTGATGGAGATGGTACAAGGGAGCTCTTTCTCTCCTTTGCTCTCACTTTCACCTGTAAGGACTAGAACCATCTCAAGGCTGCACATGGCCAGGCTTGGATGTGATCAGCTTCACTGGCTATTGAAAACAGAGTCTTTCTGTTTTTATTAGCAGACAGTGTCCAGAAGAACAAAGAAAGTGGAAAAAGGAAAGGAAAATCAAACTGTGGACTTCTTGCCTGCTGGATGGATACCAAGAAACCTGACAGGTATGGAGCAGGAAGAAATCTTGTTTCCCTTGCAAGCTATGAGGTATTCTGGGCTAAGAGTAGACTTAACACTTGCATAGATTAGCAATTTTTCACCAGGAAAAACTAGGAACTTGCACATGTGAAAGTATTTTTTTCTGTATATTTTGAAACATACTTTCATTTGAATGTTGAATTCCATATTTGAGTTATTTTGCTGTATACAATGAAAGTTCATGTTTTTGCCTTTCTGAAAGATAGTGACTGAAGTCCTGAAGCCTGAGTGTTAAATATATGAGTGAATACAGACCTGAGCACTAATCAGTGTGTTAAAACAGTACCAGACCAAAGAGAGTGCTACTGCACACCAAATAACACAAACATGCTCTCAGCAGCCACTGTGAGACACTTGCTACAGAAGTAGATCTGGCATTTCTTATTTTTCTTCCTCTAGAAATTGCCACCTAGAGAGTTAAGCTGGCTGTGTGGCCTTACGTCCTGGACCTCCCTGAGCTTCCTGAAATTTCTTGTGTTCTTACTCCCTACTCTTCTTAAAACGGCCGGAGGAACCTTAATGGAATACACAAGGTTGTTTCACAAATTATCATTGCATTTTTTAATAGATTTTCTTCACAAGATACAACAATTAGGGAAAGATTCACCTGTAAAACATTCAGACATTACAATAGTACTTTGGCTGGATTTTTTGGTGATGGAAACATTTTTCTTAGCGCACATTAATTTCTAGCCAGCACAATGATCATGCGGCCATTGGAAATTCCCCTCAGTGACATTTCTGCCTGACCAGACTGGACACTAACTTGAGAATCTGCTAGATTAATTATACTTTGCATAATTGCTTAAGGACAGAAATGATGTTTCAAGATTTGTGTTTTGGGCTGAGGGATGTTAATCACGAGATAGATGTGAGCAGCACAGTGCAAAGACTGAAAGCAGAGTTAGGAGTTTAATTTACTTTCACAATAGCCTCCACTGAAAGCATCACTTCTCCATCCATGCAGCTAACCTCCCCAGGGAAGTCACTGCAGGAAGCAGAAGCTAAACCAAGGATTAAAGCAATCATTCATCTTTATTTTCTTTTGAAGATGGTTGAAAAGGCAGAATCTGATTCTGAATTATAAAGACAGTTTAAGAGTAGATACAGCAGAGGAAATACAAGACACTTTTGAGTTTGGTGGGATTTTTAATTAATTTTTGGTATCTTTTACTGTATAGAGGTTTTGCTGATGTCAATGAGAGGCAATCATGCCATAGTGCAGGATGAGCTTCCAAAGAAGTCCCAGGTTTGAAGGAAGAAGCAGGGTGTTTCATTCCTTGTTTTTGACAGTGAGCCTTGAATTCATCTCAAGTGCAGATCCTATTCTTTACATATTCACAGCATGCACAGTTTTATTTGTATAGCAAGCATCCATTACCTGAAATATGTTCATTGATACCTATTCTTCCTGATATATCAGGGTGCAATTTCTTCACTCCTATGATAAATACTTTAAAATCTGACAATAAGATACTTTTTCAGTCCTTCACATTTTCCTCCACATCTACCTCCATATTATGCCTTCATTAAAAAAAAGCCTTGAGAGCAAATACAAAAGAAAATATATTCAAGAATATAATGTCTAAATTTTTTGCTGCAAATGAACTTAATGTTTTCAAAACCACAATGTATCAGACACAATCAGAATCCCATATTGAAATATTTTCTAAATTACCTTATTACTATTACTTCTCCCTAAATTACTAGAAAACTTAACTTACCATCTGTGTAGAGAAACCAGTAATTTTCTTTCTCTTGATTTTAATGTTTCTTCTAGAATGTTTCAGTTTAAAAGCAGAACTACCTTTACTTTTTTTCCCTTGGTATTTTTCTTAAATTTATTTTCATTTTTGACATCAAAAGCAAGTGACCAGACTTGTGAAATGGAAAGTGGCACTGCTTCTGAACTAATGGGAGTGTAGAAACAAAACAAACACAACTAATAACTTTTGGATTAACATTTGATGTAAACCTAAATCAAAGATAATTTTGGTACCTTGAAATACATTGGCTATACCTTGAAAAATATGGCATACTTTTTAAAGACTCCCTGGCATTATTTCACTTTCAAATAGAATTTGCAGAGTAGGAAGCTTTATCATAGAATATAATGATACTCATAAAATCTCTAACAGTGAGTGAAGAAGGAGGTGGAACAGAGGCATCACACATCAGCTTATTTGCAGACACTCAGCCAGGTCAAGTTGCTTACAAATCCTGATTTGCTCTGCTGGTGGTCAGATGTCTCTGAGAAAGGTGACAATTCTCCTCTCCCTCCTCTCTTTCCAAAGAATTCCTCATTAGTGAAATGGTTTTGAAATTTAGACACCTAATTTTCTATATGCATTTCCTTATTTGTTTCATAAGATAACCAGGAAGGCATTGCTGCATAAAGCTGGAAGTGGGACACCTTAATAGAAAAATAATCACCAAATGAAGCATCTTCATAAGAGAAGTTCTAAGTGGCAGAGATGGCAGAGCTGAGTTTGCAAGTGAGAGTGGCAGAGTACCTTATTCAGAGGGGAAATGTAGAAATCTCTTAATAAATGGTCCTTTAAATGTGTGTGTGTGTGTATAGATTAGATATAGATGATATAGATACAGCTACAGATATAGATATATATATATAGATATATATATATATTTAATATAAGCAATATACTGGGGAAATGTTTCTGTATTTATTTTCCTGTTTCTAATTTCATTTTTCTGTTCTTTATCTATTAAGTGGGTGCAGGAGATATGACATACAGAGCAAGATGAGAGGAGTAAAAAAACCAATTGTCTTCCACAGAGACACCTACAAGTCACAGTAGGTTCTCAGAAGAATGAACTCCAAATTCTTCTCTTAACTGTCATTTTGCTCTAATGAAACCTGTGACCCTCCTGTCAACCTCCACAAGCGCAATCTTATAAAATGGAAAATAATATAATATAATCTGCTCTGAAAAGGTAAACATCTAGTATTAGAAAGTAGCTGACTGTGTGTAATCATAGAGGACACAGCCACGATTCCTCTGTTCTCCCAAATGCTTTTTATATGTTTGTAAACATATGAAGCACATGAATCAGAGTATTCATATATGGTGTTCCACTTAATAAAAAAATGGCACCAGCTGGCCTTGCACTATTCCACATATGTATGCCTTTTTACAGCCTTTTGCTTTCATATCGAGTAACTTACAATGATGATGCAAGTTGCCCAGTGTTCATTCTAAGAGCTACATGCTTTTGATAAGAAAATAGGGGCATGGTGTAGATAATTGCATCTGACATTTTCAGCAGATTTAATACATTTACCTTCCTTTTTTGTTTTGTTTTGTTTAAAGAAAACTGAGTCAGAAAGCAGCAGCCCTAGCAAAAAAAAGCAAACAAAAATTTTAAAAAATCTATACTTCCTCGTTCTTGCTCATTTACCAATTCTCTTTCACACTGCTGATTTCTCATGGGTTTAACAGCATTTCTGGGCCCTCGACCTCTGAAGTAAAAATCGGAAGACTTCTGCTTCCTTAGTGATGCTTTAATTAGGTTTCGTAAGGGACGTATTAATGCAACCAGAATTCCCTTGCATAATTTATATTGCTAGTTGCAACCATGAAGTAAAACCAGCATGAAAAAAGAAATTTGACTGCAAAATATTGGCTTGGAGTTCTCAAGGATCACAGCTTTAAAGACAAAAGCTCTTTAATTATCTATTTACCAAATTTGAATACAATATTTTGAAGAAAACATAATTTATTACAGATTAGAAAACACCAAACCAAAGCAAACAAAAAAAAAAAACCACACAAAAAACCCCCCACAAACAAACAAACAAACAAGAGCCTTGTAAATCCAGGATGAAACAAAATGTAAAACGCTTATAATGGTCAAGTTTCACAAATAAGTCATAACTTTGAAGATAAGTGTACATGGAAAGCAGTACAAAGAAAACTTAAAGTACAAAGCATTATAGCAAGTCCACAAATGTAGATGAAAACACCCTTAGATAACTGCTAAAGGTAGCAGTCTATAGGTTATTACAAGAAGCACTGTGCCAAAACAAAATTAAACCCCAGAGAGCTAAGGAAAAGCAGGAAAGAGCCAATTATTTCACATGCATTATGAACACCTGAATAATAAATTATCTTTTCCTTGTACCTGATTTTTTTTTTTAAAATGCATCAGTGGGATTAAGATTGAATGCCTGAAAAAAATAATATTTGAACAAAGTATGTCTCCTTCCTGAATTTCATGATGTGACATTGAAGGGCATCATGAAATTTGCAAACACACACTATCAGTGAGGGAGAAGAATTTTTTGTTTTTAAAGCATAGATTTTTACTGACATAAAACCACAGAAGAAATGTGTGAATATTTGAATAGCCTTAAGAAAAAAAAAAATCTGATAGGCAGTTTTAAGAGTTAGGGAGTAGATCCACAAGTGTTCACAGATCAGCTTTATTCTATCTTTAATGTAGCTACCTTAAGTTTTCTAATTTCCATCTAGATGAGACATGTCTCATGGACTTAACTGGGGTCAAATCATGGTATTACACATGGATCATTTCCAACAGGAGTCTTTACACTGGCTTCCTCTTCATAAATCTGGCCCTGATTAAACACAGCTACTCCCTTCATCCAAACACTCTAAACCAACCAATTTTCCTCTCCCTCTTCAGACTCCTTGACTACCAAAAACCACTTAAAATAAATATTCACCTGTTTTTCATGATAAAGGATCAAATCAGATGATTAGCTGGCCTAAAGAGTGCATTCAGCTGTGATGAGTGGTAACTCTACCATGAAAAACAACTAATGAATATTAAATTAGTTTCATCTAAAAGCTCAGGGCACAAAGTTATGTACTGTATTTGCTGGACTGTTAGCAAAGTGGAAAAGGCTGCAGGTTAACTTTTAATGTGTACTTAAAATGAAAATTTTTTTGGCCTTTGTACTGCTTTTATTACACCCACATGGCAAATCAAGTTATGCTGATGCACTCACTAACTAACGTTTAACTTCTTATAAAAATAAGACTCTTCCCTACAGACATGAAAACGAGAACAGTTATCAAGAAAATGTGCAAGACTTGTATCTGATTACTAAGTTGTTCCTTCCTAGGTGTTCAGAATAGAAGGGTTTAGCAGGAGCTTAAATCATTTGAGCAAATGGCTTTGAAAATAAGTCTTGAAGTATGTCAAATTACACAACCACAGCATGAAACACAAAGTTTTACATCCACATGGAAACTTAGAAATGAGGACAAGCATCAGTAGAGACAGAAAGATGAATGAAAAAAGGGATCAGAATTGTAAGCCCATACTGTGCCATCTTAGCTGAATACACAGCTGTGTATTCAGCTTAATTTAAATTGCCTAGAAGTGCTTTCCATATACAAGTGCATATTTTTTCAAATTTTAATAATACATGAATATATTAATTAGTAACTCTCCATGTCGCAAAAATGAGATGTAAGCAGACAAAGAGCCACTAGTAAAGCATAAAAGTTCTTTCCTACTACTTGAAAGAATAATTTTCCATCACTGGGAATTACACATTTGTTCAAAGGACCAAACTAGGCTGGATTTTCCTTCAAATCTTACTGCTTTGTTGATGTGCTGAGTCTGTGCACACACTATGACTTCTTTAGCATTTCCCAGACCCTGACTTAGAGAAGGTGAGGTGCCATTGACCACATTTAGACTAGGTGATTGTTGCAGGTCCCCTCTGTGAGAAATAAGTTAGATGTACATGCTAAGCCTTGACCAGTGTTCTTGTTGCAGATCAGTTGTATGTTTCACATTCAGATAGTTAATTCTTTCCTGGTTGTTTATTCTGGTTGTATTTACCTTTCGTTGTTATGTCCCTGTCCCGTTGGGAAACCACCGCTGCTGCTTCCCAAAATGGCATCCAAGAAGGAGGATGACACAAGGGCTTATATGTAAACAGGGAGAACCAGAGACTCATGGGACGCACACAGACTAATAAAGACCTAGAGACAACGAGCCACACGAAAAGGAAGAAATGAAAACTGCACCACCAAACGAGGAACACCCAAAGGAGTCCCCTGACTTCCTTCCAAGAGCCGACATAACCATGAGGGGACTCGACCAGAATGACATCCTGGACTCTGAGGCAAGGGAAGTGAGTATTCCTGTGGACTCCCATGAGGACAGAAGCTCTGACTCTGCTGTCTGGCAAAGTCAATCTCTTCACTCTTCTCCGCATGGAAACTGGGAGCAGCGGCGGTGTGCGTGACTCCTCAGACCCCCACCCAAGCTGGTTCTTCGAATAAAGGCCTTAAAAGGACCTCTAGTCCGACCCATTCATTTCACCTTCCAACTGAAAAACTTAAACCATTCTGCTCTGTTTTATTCTATTCACCTCCAGTACCTGTTTGGAAAGCTTTGTCTGAGACTGCTCATGGTGGAGAGGCAGCTGCAGGGTCCCTCAGACTGCATTCATTTTAGCAACAGCTTAAGCTGCAGAACAGCCAGTTCCCAGCCCAGCAAGAAGAACTGCCCAAGGGAGTAGGCTGCAAAGAGCTTATTAGGCAGGCCTGTCACATGTGTGACATTCACCGGTCCCAGGACAGCTTATTCCCCACTGATACCCTGCAAAGAGAACAGAATCTGACTGCAGGCTCTGCAGAGGCCACTGCATGATGGCAAATGTCACTTCACAGAATTAAGAGATGGTGTTTTTCTGGCCCATTAAACAGCACAATCCTCTGTACTTATTTTCATTATCAAATCCTGATAAATATGTGCATTAAAGAGAACTGTTTATAAAGTGAAAGGCCGAAGGTGGGAGGGTGAAACACTTGTTTCACTAGCTGTTCTAGGAACAAAGCTTTCAGATAACAAATCACTAGAATCACAGAAAATGTCTTGGTTAAATTTCCTGGTTTTCAGAACACGACAGTAAATATGCTCAAAACTATTTTAATCAAACTGAAACAGGTTTTTTCTTTCATTTCAGCAATTTATCGTATTCTAGCTGAAGAGAGATTTACCCTGAAAAAGCAGTGTAAAAAAACTCCCCACCACTCTGGAGCAGTCATGCTTAAGGAAGCAAACTCAGTTTTCAGAATTGTAAGGTTCTTTATTTAGGTTTGTTTTGCTTTGGTGAAATCTGAAGAAACACATTTTTTTTTACCCTAAATAAAAAATAATTCCTTTTCATGTCCTGATTTTGTTATAATGTCGTCCTTATCACCATCTGGGCAAAACAGAAGGATGAAAAAATATCAAAGCCCACTTCTCTGGAAAAAAAAGTCTGCAGACAATAAAGATGGGAGTAATCTCTGTAAGCAATTCTAAATTTCTCTGCTGTCTGAAGTGGCAGATCAAGACTTTTCTGCAGGTGAAACTTTTACATATTGAAAGTGAAATACTGCCTTTCTAGCAGTATTGTATATGTTCAGATCCCAGTTGTTGCCTTTAGGAAAACTCAGTATTCAACTATTAAATCTTTTAATATTTTATTTTCTCCTTATCTTAATTAAGACCTTTGTCAAGAGTTTTAGAGAGTCACGATAGAAACCATAATTTTCTCTTGTCAAAATATTTTCATAACCAGCTGCATAAATCAGGGTTCCTCTGCACTTCTCAATGAGAAACCTGCTGTGTGTGCACTTACCCTAATGCATGGCTCCAGTGTTTGGTGTGTTTGTTTTTTGTTTGTTCATAGCACGATGACATGGAAGTCAGAACAAAGACTCGGGGACTTTAAAGAAGGATGTGATCTGCTTTCAAGAACTGAGATGGGAAATCAAATGAAAACCGCTCTGCTGTAGCAGTGCTGGGTTGCATTCACCAGCACAGAATAAAAAGGCTTTCGGTTTTTAAAAGTCCAAGCTGAGAAGTTACCCAAGAGTTAAGATTAGTGAAAATTCTACACAAAGCAAAATATTGTCTAGAGGATTAAGCTTAATGCTTATTTATGTTCCTAGGGTAAAATAAACAGTGACTAATATGAAATGTGATTTACATACCAGTGTGTTAATATGCTGGACATTAAACAGTAAAGCCGTGGAATTCACACTGCTTGGAGCATTCATGAGTTACCCAAAGCAAGATATTTAGTGCATGACAGACATGATTTATCACTCCACTACCTTTGCATTTCTGTCGCTGTATTATAGCAAAGTAGAAAATGAGTAAAATGGCCATGAGCTAATGCTTAGGGGAATTAAACTGTGAGACAGATCAGAAAAACTTTAAATAGCATCATTGTGAGAGATGAATATCGAAGAGAAATGCTCTGGTTGAAATGTATAATGTGAGGCAGTGGAGATAAGGTCATGTGTCTGGACGCACCTACTTAATACATCCTGTAGAGCATTCACTCCCATTTGGACCAGTTAGCTATGATGGAGAGACAACTTTGAATTAGAATAAAGACTAGGGGGTCTAAACCACATTTGAGAACAACCCTAAAACTCTAGCCATTTTCACTCTGAGGAGGAAGATTGTGGCTCTGTGCTCCTGTGCCAGCATGATGTTGGCATAACTGCACTGAGGGGACAGCTAGCACTCCAACAGTGATGTAGTATAGAGCTGTACCAACCCAGTGAACTACAGCCATAAATGTTCTGAATGCTTTTTAATTGCTCCTAATGAATGCTGCAATGGTTTGGCATTTAATTTTCATTTCTGAAAATGTTTGAAAGGATGATTCATACCAGATTCAGGTCACGGGGAAAAAATACAATGTAATTTATTAATGCCAAATCTATTTAAGTGTTTTTGCCTAAAGGCAAAGCTCATGATATTCACATCTGGAAAGGCTTCAACCACCACAGACAACATGCACTTCTGAATGTGTATCAGAAAGTGGCCTCTGAAAACAAGATGTCATGTACATTTTGCTGACCAAGAATAGTTTGTCATGCTTTATATGCTTATAAGAAGGCACAAAGATTTTCATTCCTTCTCCACTTCCCCATAACTATAAAACTCATCCATGTAGTGCCCCACCCATGGGGTGATAAAGAATCCCATAGTTTTTGAATTTCAGTTTTTCTGCTGTTTTTAAATTCAGAAATACTATTTTGTTTGACTGGAAATGGACAAAACACAGTAAATTGTCTCATTATGGATGCAATACATTTACAAGTTCCCTTCCCTTTTCAATGCCTCATACATCTTCCATAAAGCACTCATTAAATGCTCCCAGAATAAAGGTAATTTATTTATTGATATTAGATAGTCCAAAAGTCACCAAATTGGAGGAAGCTAAATATTAGAGGTTAAATCTTGCAGAAGTATCTGAATAGAAATTTAAGCAGATAGCTTTAGAACTGAGGGCTGTGTTTTTTGGGGTTTTGCTTTTAATTTTTTATTTTTTCAGTATTGATGAAAAAAGCTTGTGCACAGAAGCTCTTTCTGGGAAACAAATACAAAAATCTCTTTCATGGAGAAAAAATGCCTGCCACATACTTGAAAGGCACCTCTCTCTTTTTATTAAAAAATGTACATGTTCTCTTTTTCTGTTTAGTGGCCCTCTGTTTGAAGGATGTCTAGAAAGATGATAGCATTATTCTCAGAATACTATTTATTTAAGAGTACATATGATGTTTGTATTTCTTACAGATAAATTCTCTTCTTCAGACAATTTGCCTGTTTCCCAGATCTTCCCTGGTGTCATGCCATGCTCTAGCTAGTGCCACATCTGTAATCTTATAAAATAACACAAACCCCATTTGTTTTCCACACTTAAAATGTTCAACTTCCAGGGATAAGCTACTGACTTACTAGTCATTCCTCTGCTCTGGCCACAACACTGGCATTTCTTGAAGAATTAGGGAAGTCTGTAATGAACCTTGAGGACTTAGTCTGGTCTGACCTAGTAGAAGGTATCCCTGCCCAAGGCAGGTGGGTTGGAACTAGTTGATCTTTAAGTTCTTTTCCAACCTTTCCATTATAGATTCTATGTTTTTTAAGAGCATCCTTTCTATAATCCCCACTCCTACAGTTAATACTTGAATAATTCAGTAATCAGAAGGAGTTGTTAAGCCCTTTTAGTAACTGAGTTTATCTTTTATCAGCAAAATATTTGTGTTATATTTGAAACACCAGGGTGGATATGCATACTCTTTTCCTGTCTTTCCTGGAATTTTTTGCTGCGTGTACACTCTCTGCTTTTTCTCTAAACAGCAGTAACAGCACAATGGTTTGTGGTGGCTGCTTGCCCTTCTGCACTGTGCCAGTCTGCCAGTAGCTGGCCTCAGCCAGGGGCAAGAGGGCTTTCACAGAAGTTCTTAGAATAACAAAAAATTGCGAACAATCAGATCCATGGCAGAAAGGGGAGCCAGCTATAGCCATGTGCCTCTGTGTAAACAGACGTGTTCAGCAGTAACCTCCTGTATTTTAATTACAATGAGTGGTCTTGCAGAGGTTGCACAATAAAATTGATGAAAAAGGTGCAGAAATAAATGAATTCTGCTTAGGATAATCTTATTCATAAAATCACATGTAATATTAAAGAGGAGGGTGGGATGGGGATCTCTTGGGTCAGCCTCTCAGGACTGACCTCAGTGAGGTTTGTGCAATTCTCCTTGCCCAGGAGGACAGCCATGGGCATACAGGATGTCAAGCCCAAAAGCCTTTGTAAAATTACAATTAAAGAAAATAAAGCATGGTTTTGAGTGAGTGGTTTCTGAGGAAAAATAATTTTCAACCTGGAGTTTATAACCTACACTACTCTTTGGTTTTGAGTTTGTTTGGGGTTTTTTTTCTTTCCTCTTTCAACATACTTCCTGGAGTCTAAATATTCTTTCTTTTTTTCTTTTGTGGATCTATGTCTTTTAAACCAAAGCAATTTTATGATCCTTTGAACAGATTTTCTTTGCTGTCAGTTGGTAAAATGTAAGTCCCCTGCAAGAGATAATATAGTAATGTCTTCCTCATCACAACAGGCTACAGGCAAAATACAGACTGCTGTCTTAGATATACCAGGCTTACCAGAATCACTAAGTCAACTAAATAATAAGTCAAAAATATGCTGTAATAGTCTGTATCTGTGCATGTGTGTATAATAAAATCAATAGTGACTGGAAGAAAAGTCTTTCTTGTTGGAAAAACAATGACGGTTTATGCATGAAGCACAGAAAAAAATCACTTCCAGTTAAGATAATCATATAGATACATATTATGTCTAATTTGGTTAGTCGAAAATTGAGAGGAAAAGAAAGAAGAGAGGGAGTTATTTTTCCCATTTAATTGTCTAATGAAGTCCCTGAAAGTATATAAATAATAGAGATTAGACTATCTAATTTATTTAAAATGAAAGATCTGTTTCATTAAGAGATAATTTAATGTTTTCTTGTGGTCTTCTTCAAAAGTGTGATGAAAACACTGCTTATGTACTGAGGTATGCCTTTTTTGAGTCTAAAGTCTGTCTGTATCCCTCAGTTCCAATGAGTTGCCAGGCAGTTGGTCAATTAGCAATTTAGAATGAAAAACTTCAGAAGGAAAAATGCACAAGCAAAATGCATTGAAGCTTCTCTTTCACAAAAGAACAAAAAGGGACAAAAAAAAAATTAAGAGGAAAAGGAAAAGGAAAAGGAAAAGGAAAAGGAAAAGGAAAAGGAAAAGGAAAAGGAAAAGGAAAAGGAAAAGGAAAAGGAAAAGGAAAAGGAAAAGGAAAAGGAAAAGGAAAAGGAAAAGGAAAAGGAAAAGGAAAAGGAAAAGGAAAAACCTTTCTATGTTAGAGTCCAGAGTGGTTTCTATATATATTTAAATATGCTATATATTTTTTAAAAATCTAAAATAAGTTAATAAATACTTAATAGATGGGTGCCATCCTAAAATAGATCATAGGATTCTGTGTTATTATGACAAGAATTCTGATGACTTTTGTCACATGACCTGTCAAAGTCATAATCTTCAGTTTTAGAAATTAGTTTGTAACACAAATTATCAGGAGCTTGTTTTTTCATCTCAACTTTTTCTCACAGATTGTTGGGAAGTATCAGGATGTATCTGATAAGAGGTCCAGACACAGAAGGAATCAGAAATGCATTGAGGAATGAGTAGCTCTGGCAAAGTGCTGACCCACAGCAGAGGCACAGAAGCAGGTAGTGCAGAGGACAACTTCATTCAGAAGAAGAAGTGATTAAAATGTTTTTCTTTCAAGGGAGAGTTTGAAAAAGATTGAAATTATCTGCAGAAGATATAGAGAACTGATTTGACCAATATGAAAGACATTATGAGCTGACTACTGAAATGCTGAAATTCACTGAAAGGAAAGAAAAAACATTTGAACTAAGGTATCACCATCTCAAAACTGTGTGAGAAAAAATTAAAACCCACAGAATTAAATCCCTTGGCTAAGAAAGAGTGAGAGAAGATGCAAGGAACTCTTCAAGCAGTATTTCAGAGAGGTTTACTTGAGGACTTGCCTTAGTTTAGTTGTGTCTCCTCAGGTGTACAGCACAGGGAACCAGCAGAGAAGTTGACTCTCTTCATGCCCTCTTGCCTCAGTCCAACAAGATGTTGTTGAGGGACACATATGACTCAAAGAAGTGAAAAAAGCTTTGACACCTTCTGATGATTTAGCTTTCTGCATTTGAGCAGCTGCTTCCTAAAGGAGCCTGAGCAGGACAGCAGAGAGTGGTGCAGGGTCTTAGGGACCCTGGCAGGTCCAGAGCATCTTGTGCCAAACAAGGCCACCTGCTGCTGCGTGGTTTGGGTCACTGAGTGCTCTGCAGTCTCTGGCATCCTCCAGCAGGGCTGTGTGTGCTCACTTGTGCAGACCAGCCTGCAGCTGGTCAAACCACTCCACTGAGCAGCAGAGAACACAAGAAAAACTCCCTCAAAAAAAAAAATTCCATTTCTGAGTGAGCTGTACCTGGGAGCAGAATATTGCTTCTTGTCAGTGGCTGAAAGGCACTGATGAACTCTCCTGCCAGCAATGACACTGCGATCTTTGTGATGTCCTGTACCTTTGGAGAAGGAACGATTTATTTTACAGGTGCAATTTTCCAATATGCAATTGAAAATATGCACTTTATAGACCTGATACAAGACAGTTATGTAATCAGCTAAGAATAAGTAACCTCAATTTAATATTTATTTGCATATGAAAAAATAAAAAAAATGGTCTACTAAATTTTTTAAATGTGTCAAGCAGAGAAACTATTAATGAGTTATTCCCAAGAGGGACATCCATCACAAGCTGTCTCTAGAGTCTTCTGCTTTATGCATTGATAGCAGTAGAATTCAAAGCAAGAATTCATAGCAGTATGCCAAATCCAAACTACTATCCATTATTTACATCCTGCATGTAAAGTGGATAAGTCACTACACAAAGTATTACATCACTACATTTCCAATATGTCAGCTGCATGTTTGCATGGAACTGTTGAATCTGATAGCAGGGTAATAATTTGAACTGTTTAATCTGAGACCAGGCAATTCATTACATTTTTCTTCATTATTGGCCTTTTTTTGCAATTACAGAAGAAGCCCAGAAGTCACAGAAGTTAATTTCAGACTCATTTACCCACTGAAACTCAATTTTCACGTCTCCCACCTACCTGTGCACCCACCTTCCCCAACACTGTCATTAAGGGCCACCCCTGAGATCTCGTTTTTCACAACTATTTTCCCCTGTCTGAGTGAACATCTTTCCTTCCATTCACAGAGCTTTGTATGGGACAAGTCACTTCAGGCTTTTTGTCACTTAACTTCATCCACTGCCCAAGCTTCAAAATTTCTCATACAGCCTAATTGGGCTGACAGTGTGCTCTCAGGGGCTTTTCCAACCAGAGCACACTTTCAGTCTCATCTGTCTTTCAGGACTCCTTAAGAGCTGAAAAACAGCTATCAGAATAAAAATCCTGAAATCTAATGAAATTTATTTTCTTTTTTTTTCAGGGAAGACATTTCTTAAGAGTAAGATTTGTTGAAAACATGACAGGTTTTTAGCTTAAAGCTGCTGGGGTTTGCCTCATGCTAGTTTTCTCTGGCAAGTCATTGTGACACTGGTAAAAAACCTTTGTCTGCACTTGCACTGTGTTGTTCATAGGTGGATCTGATCAACAAAGCCAGAAACCTTGCTTTCTTTCAGCACAGCAGCAATCCTACAGAGTTGAAAAACCAGCACAGGGATGAATTTCCTGGATACTCCTTACCTTTTTCAAAGTAACATATGGATGCATATGTTTGAAACATTTTCTAACTTTTTAACCCTTCTGGGAGTTGGGGGAGCCTCAGCCAGCTTCATGGGGCTTGAAATGCTCTGAAAAGCAGTTGGCTGAGTTTTCTATCACAGTTTCTTTTCACTTGTGTAGATACTTAGAGCATCAGTCCTTTGTAGTGCTTGTATGTCACCACTCTTGAAACATTTGTCTCATATCTCAAAAGCTGCAGGGTCTCCTTGCTTTGCACACCCCCTGGTTCCTGGACAGGAGCATGAAGGGCTCTTCTGACTCCAGCACAAAACTTTTTTTTAAAGGACCTGTACACAGATTCTGTACAGCAGGGCAGACAGCTATCCTGGCAACCATGAGACATCAAAGCAGAGGGACACCTGCTCTGTTGCCACTTATCAAAGATGTGTCTTTCTTGCTGACCCAGTTTCAGGATACATCAAATTAACTGTACATTAGCTGTAAGTGAGGAGTGATGGTGAAATGCTTTATGGTGAAACAAGGTTTGGTGAAACCTTACCTGTTATTGAAGGGGAATCTTGTGCTTGATTGTATTGAAGGTGCTTGTGGTGCTGGCAGTGTTCATTGGTGGAACTGTCTCTGCTCCCTTCTCTCCACTACTCTGTCCCCAGCTCCCCTGTACAGGCTCTGTTGGACTCTGCAGACCTTTCCTCTGCTCAGCCAGGGACTTCCCTCACCTCCCACATCCTCCTGCCTGCTGCAGAACAGGAATTGTCTCAATCTAGTTTATGTTACCACACCAGTGCATATCACACATCCTTCATTAGAATCAGTGTCTTCACATTTCTTTGGTCACCATCTTATCAGTCTTTGTTTTGTGGGTCTAGGATGAAAATGGAGATAGTTCATATTTTCAATTTTACCCTACATTTTTCACCAAAACATTAAAATTCTCAATACATGTTAATGAAGATTTTAAATTACTTTCACTACAGCAATATAGTATTGTTCTAGGACAGTATTCATCATTTCAGTCATTATATACTTTCAGTAAAATTGTTACAGCTGTGTTTGAGGTGAAAATAGTAATTAAAGGGATTATGTACTGAAAAGGTCCAAAGTTTTTCCCTATGAACTGCTTGAAGAAATCTAAGTTTCAGCTCACATTTAGTTAGTTACAAAATAGATGTTGCAATCAACAATTTATCTTTCTAACATTGTTCTATCTAATGTCACCACCTTCCCTCAAGTTTAAATGTTTTAACATTGGTAATAAATGCAGCACGTGCAAGGGATAATTGAAATGTATCTCGTATTGTCATCAAGGATTTAAAGCACCACAAAGAACACAGAGTTCATTGCTTTCTAGGGAGTCTTTTATCTGCAATGAATAAATAAATGTTTGATCAACAAGATCTTCCTTCATATTTTCTGTTTCTGCCACAGAAAGATGTAACTTGCCATCCAGACACCCAGCTGAATGGTTTAATAAGAGTGTTTCCAGTTTTAGTATTAGTATATGAAGTTGTTTCTTTCCCTATCTGATTTAAGTGACAATAAAAAGTTCAGACTCTTTCCACTGAAAGAGATCAAGCTTCCAGCTTGATTAACAGCACTAATTAGAGACAAATGTATTCTTTTAGCTAAACATATTTTTGAAATGCATTTAATGTGCACTTATTGCTGATTGATTTTGTTTTCCTTGTGAAATGATGAGAGTTTAAATTGTTTTAAAACTCTTTACCCCCATGAATATCTTTCTAGATAGCTGTTCATGGAATAGTCATCAATCTTTTAAAGCATCTGACTATGTTTTTCTCTTTTGCAAATTTCAGATGGGGGGGGGAGGGTAGATAAATTTGGCTCCAAATACCTATTTGTCTCCCACTGGGTATTCTTTCTTTTTAAAGAAAATAAATGAAAATTTTGTCTTCAGAATCATGAAGCATATAGTAAATTAAATTCTGATTTTTAATTGGATGGAATTTTAATGTCACTGCTAATAATGTAATTATTTGCTCTTAATATTAAATAATATATATATATATACATATATATATATATATATATACATATATATATATATATACACATATATATATATGTGTATATATATATATATATATACACATATATATACATATATATATATATGTGTATATATATATATATATATATATGTTCATAAAATGTTTCCAGGCCACAGATTAAAATTAATGAAAAATAGGGAGGTTTCTGCTCCCTACTGGAAAATAAACATAGAATCAATATTGTAGAAGAAACAGATGTGCCCTAGAATTTTTACTCTGCTATGATTCTGTGTAAAGCTTTTAGATGCATCATCTTGCATATACTTTGTAGCCTGCTTTTGTTAAGGATGGAAACTTGCTCTCATGAATATGTTTACAGGAAGGTGGGAACACAATGAGAAGTATTAAGTGAGCAACCTTGACAAAATATGTCATGTTGTCCTTGAACGGCCATGGGGCATGAGAAGGATAACAGCAGGTATTTCAAATGGAGACAGTAACGTACCAGCCCACATCCTCCTGCCATCCTAGTGCTCTGATGTCTGGTCTCACTGTGTGGCCTCTGCCCCTTCTCCTTTTGCTCCCTGGGCACTGTGTCCCAAGAGCCTGGAAATCACATGCTTTGGTCCAGAGAGGGCGTGAAGAATTCACATAAAAAAGAAGCAGTCAAAGAGGGAATCTCTCAAAATGCCTTTTTGTTCACTCAAAAAAAAAAAAAAAAAGGTGTAGTAGAATAGGCCTTGATATCTTTCTTTGTTACTGGGAACAGTAATCTCAAATTTAGACAGAAGATGAGTTCCCAAGAGAGCAGGAGGCTCTTTCTGGCCGTCATTTCCAAGCCCCGCAGCTCTGGGGGATGTAGAGCTGACTTCACTGAGTGGAAATATTGGTTATCTGGGTAAGTTCAACCCAGTTTTGACAAAGCCAACTTAATACCTCACTGGAGGCAGCCTCTGCTGCAGTGCTGCAATTCCCTCACAATATGGATGAGGTGCACAGAGTTTTTGGCTCACACCTCTATGGGAAAATGACTGAAAATTCACAATCCCCCTTTCCCCCCTTCTTGCCTTCTTACTCTGCTGCCCTGGTTCCCAGCATCTTGCTCCCACAGGATGGTCCTGGCAACATGGTGCATCTCTAATCCAAGAAGGCAGCACAAACAGGCTGCCTTACATCTCCATGGCCATTGAGTTCCCATATCTATAGGCAAAGACTGACTGTTTAAGAGAGAAGGGGAGAGAGACAAGACCTAAAATCTTGTTTGATCAGAAGATTAATCAAAACTTATACAGTTTGGCATGGCTTTTTACAAGTTGGCCCTTCAAAATTAAATTTTCCTAGTTGATATTGTTTTTCCCTTGATTTGTTCTACTTTGTGGCACTGTGTTTTTGACGGATAAGTCAACTGGAAAACCACAAAAAAGTAGCTTCCCTAAGAGAATCTGGGTGACCTAAGTCCTTGCAACTTAGATGCAACTGAGTGCACTCAGTCAGAAAGGTCTTCTCTAAGTATCACAATACTATACAAATACAGGCAAGTGAAAAACTGTCATCACTGTGGATGTGCTTGATGGACATTTTTTGGGGAAAAAAAAAGGTTACTTTTTAAAGGTTTTCTGTATTTTCAGCATTGTACTTACTTGATCATTTGTGAAAAGAGCAAACCACTGTTGACATTCATCCACAGAGAAAAGTTTAAATTTTATACACTACTGCACCCATTATAGCTCAAGAATAGTTCATGCTCTCAAGGTCACCCTTCTTTGTAATTCAGTCAACAAAATTTACTTTTTGGCTTGCTCTTAGGTCTTTGGGGATTTTTTTGAACGGAGCTCAAAACTAGTGTGGTGATTGTGGCTACAGGAATGAATTAAGATAGCAATTTGCTCTTTCTTTTGCTCAAGAAAAAAAGATGCAGAGATGGGAAAGATTAAATGGAAGAGTTAAAGTGACTGAATCTGACAAAATAATAATAAAAAATAGAGATGTGCAATCCTAGCTCTTCTCTCTGACCCTGAACCCCAACTTAAAATGCTTAACACCTTTAGCAACAACAACATTGCTATATCATTTAGATGTCTACTGATTATAAAACAGTAGGTGCATTTTTAAAAGCAACCAGTAACTGTTATCTTGTCTTTTAACAGTAGATCCTGATTTTCAAAAAACAGCACACAGACACTACAAAAATTTTGTCACTAAAAGTTTTCTTTTGCAGGGTTTTTACTTTATTGTATTTTTTTCTCAGTTGTATTCTTCTTATTTTTGCTAGTGCATAACTTATTTTATGTCTACCAGAAAAATTATAATATGAAGGTTCACCCTCCCATAAATAAAGGTGATTTATGAGGAAAAATGAAGGCACAATATAGACAGAACTTGCTTAAATAGATTTGTAGTATCTGACAAATGCAAAACTAGTGTAAAAGCTAAGAAAAGATAACAATTGCTCAAGATACTACTGCAAGCTGCAAAATAATGTCCAGTAAAATATTGTTTAAAACTAAATCTAGTTTTTGAAAATTGATTAATAAAGCATATTGATTAGACTGAGTGCCTTAGCTGAAAAAAGCACAGTCATGGTAAAGCAATTGAGAGCTTACTGCAGAGGAAAGTCCTGCTTTGTCAATGTGATATTCAAAAGTCAGCAGTATCTATCTTTTTTCATCTCCACAGCTTTTGTGATACTGTTTCCTGTGAACCTTTGATGCATTAGTTTTGGACAAAATGCAGTTTACTAGATACTAAAGTTTCATCATCCTGCATTTAACATCAGCACAGAGGTGTCCACCTGAACAATTACATCTCAAGCTGACTTTCTAATCAAAAGGCACTGAGCTGGAGTTTCCTTTCTTGACCAGCAGACACAATTTTACCTGGGGAGAGACTCTCTCAGGAACATCCCTGCGACTTTAACTCATGATCCAGAATACACTGGTCTTAGGGGCAGTCTTAGGGGCCAAGAATAGGCAGTGCAATAGATCAGCACATCTTCCAGTTATATAATTCCATGTTATGGGGTTTCAGGAGGTTGAATAGGAGAAAGAGGGAGTCAATTCCTTTGCAACACTAAATGTTTCAATTTTTCCCTAGAAAAGCCAAAGCAGAAGGCTTTCTGGGAAGTGCTTTTTGTCATGGCAAACAGAGACAGGACCCTTCAGTACTTACCATGATTGTCCCAGGCAAACACAAAAACTCACTGTGAATTTCAAGTCTTCTTAGCAAAGATTTCAAGCTAGTTAAAGAAACTACCTGCAAATGACAGCTATATAACTCAGGTGAAAATTATAAATAAATGCATTCATGGTTGCTCACATGAAAATAATTTGTACTTTGCAATAGATCAGCACTGACTGCAGAGAGCAAAAGAAAAGGATACACAATATGTTCCTAGAAGGAAAGCAAAAGGGGAAAAAAATATATATTTAATAATATAGGATTAAATCTACCACAATATAAAAAAAGATTCAACAGAATTAATAAAATAGATTTAACCACACGTTTTCTCCTCACAGAAATCAAAAACTGAAGGCACTAATAAAATTACAGTAGGACCAAAAGATTTTCATTTATTTGAAAAAATATTGCACCGGTCTTTTATAGAACCAAATGAAACCAGAGATATTGTGGACATATAACTTTGTCTCCTTGGTTAAGCTTTCCACCAACTTCTTTATTTTGGATAACTTTTAATACCTGAATATATACATAATTCTTTTAGAAGCAAAAGATCTCTTAAAATCTGTTCTTAAAAACAGGTTTTTTTTGGTCACCAATTGCTAAAGAGTTATGCTGATTCTGACACTTTCATAGTCTTACAGTAAAAATATCTACAACTGGACTTTCACTGAAGGCTTCATTTTAGAATACTCCAAAATTATATCTGGGGATAAAACAAAAAGACAAAATTTCAATTAGAGATTTCTAACTTCAGTAAAATTATCCTATAATGTTTTTAGAAGTGAAAAATATGCAAAAATATTTTTTCCTTCTTTTTCATTGAATTATTAATTTTGACAATTTAAAAAGAGTAACTCAATGGAATTTCTCTTGTCCCACATATTTATGAGATTTCTTGTTATTAATTCTTTTCAATTTAAAGAACAGAATTACTGGATCTTTTTGAAGTTACTTCATCCAAGGTGAAAATGGAAAAAAATAGAAAAGGATGTATCTTTTCTTCTCTAAGAAAAGGGAGATCAAAATTTCATTCCATGCTGTCAATTTGCTAAGAGTAGTATAAAAGGGAGCATAGATGATCTCTGAAAAATAATGAAGTTTTTGTCAGTATTTAAATATTTTTACATGATATCTGCTTTCAAACTTCTTCAAAACATCAGACCAGAACAGTCCTTATAGATAGACAAAATTCTTTGAACAGTAAAAATAAAAAATGAGCTTGGATGCTCTCAGTACTTTGACAAGCTAAAATACTGAAGCTTAAAAAGATTTCTCTCTCAACATGTAAAGCTTCTTTTGAAAGGGATAAGATTCAAAGCTGATTTTGAGAACCAAAACAAAAATATTTTCAATCTCTTACTAATACTTTGTACCTGAGACAACATTTACAGCTGCAGAAACAGCCCCCAGAGCCCCAAGAGGCTGTCAGCCCTGGGAAGGCCAGCAGGAATGGGAAGCAGAGGGCAAAGTCTCCTTTTCAGACACCTCACACAGCTGGTCTCACCCTCACTTCTTTGTACCCAGCACTGGCTGTGGAATTTGGTTTTGGGCTCTTTGTCCTGGGGTTAGCCCAGGAACAGAAGGAAACAGGGCATTCCTGCTTGTTTGTTTGCACGGATGAGAAATAAAAGCTGAACCTCAGTGGTCTTTGGCTTGCAAGAGCCCAGATCAGAGCAAGGCTACTCCAGCAGTTATGCCGTCATCGACCCCAGCTACTCCATCAACCTCCTTGTTTTGCTTCATCTTCCAAAGCCTACCCAGTCTGATAACAGGGGAGAAAAATATAAACAGATTCAACTGAGTCATCTAATTACAAGAACAGAACCTTTTTGACATTTGCTTGATGTTTCTATTTTGAGACTTCTATATCATCTTTGAAGTTGCTCTTTGGGCCTCTGCCTTCAATCCTCTATGCCCTGATTTAAACACTGAAGACACGAGCACTGGCATGCTGCTCAACACTTTCCACTTCCTATGACACTGTTTTCTGCTGCTCAAAACTTCATAAATATTATGATTTTACGCTGAACTTTCCATTCCTGGTATGTGTCTTAGACTGTGTTTTCATTTTGTTTTGTTTTTAAAATTTTTAGCCAAAATTAGGTTTTCATTTCCAACAGTATATTTAAAGAAAAAACACACATCATTCTGCCCATACAGAATAAATAAAAAAAACCCAAACCAGCAACCTAAATAAACTAAACAAAACATTCACAAAAACAATATACCAAACCCCAAAAATAACAGGGAAGTGGCTGATACACCTGAAGGCTGTGCTGACATTCAACAGGACCTGGAGAAGGGGTTGCAAAGAAACGTGGTGAGGTCCAACAAGGGCAAGTGCAGGGTCCTGCACCTGGGGAGGAATGACCCCAAGTGCCTGCACAGCCTGGGGACTGACCCACTGGAGAGCAGCTCTGCGGAGAAGGACTGGGGGTACCGGTGGGTGACAAGTTGTCCATGGGCCAGCAGTGCCCTTATGGCCAGGAGGGCCAAGGGTGTCCTGGCATGCATCAGGAGCAGTGTGGCCAGCAGATGGAGGGAGATGATCCTGCCCCTCTCTTCAGCCCTGGTGCAGCCACCTCTGGATTACTGTGTCCAGTTCTGGGCTCCTCAGCAAAGGAAAGACAAGGGGCTACTGGAGAAGGTCCAATAGAAGCCACAAGGACAATGTGGGGTCTGGAGCATCTCTTATGAGGAGAGACTGCGAGAGCTGGGCCTGTTCAGTCTGGAGAAGACTGAGAAGGATCTCATTAATGCATTTAAACCTCTAAAAGGAAGGTGCCAAGAGCATGGTGCCATACTCTTTTCAGTGGTGCCCAGTGACAGGTTAAAGGAGCAATGTCCATAACCAAAACACAAGAAGTTTTGCCTCAAAATGAGGCAGAACTTTGCATTGGGGGTGGCAGAACACTGGAAAAGGCAGCCCAAATCGTGGAGTCTCCCTCTCTGAGGACATTCAAAACCCACCTCAGCATGCTCTTGTGCAACCTCTGTGTGACCCTGCCTTTGCAGGGAAGTTAGACTTGGAAAACTAGGAAAATGCCCCAAGATGTAAAGTGGGAGGCTGCTTGGTAGGTTAAGAGGTTAGGCCAGACCAGGCAGGTAAATCGCCCCTGATTCCCCCCTGACTGAGAGTGGTGCAGCAAGCTCAGTGTTTCCTGCCAGAGTGGTGCACAGGAAGAAGTCAGGTCAGTGTTTCAGGTCTCTCGCTGGATTTAAGGATTACATGGTCAAGGAGAAATATATTGAGCCTACAAGTAGTATATGGGGTGGCAGGAATGGTGGAAAAGTGAAAGCAGTATTCTCTAGCAGAAACCACTTCTCCTGGACAGAGGCTCACTGTTCCCAGCTGGGAGCCTCTACAGATCAAAAAGTTTCCAGCTTGTGCAGAGCAGGAGGAGAAGCAGCACCTTCCCACAGACATTTTGGCAGGACCTGAGTTTGCCTGCCTTGGAATGTGGCAGACCTTTCAACATGCAAGGGTTCTGAGCACCACTGCCCTGAGAACAGCCTACTGGGGAAGCACACATGTCCTAAAAGTAGAGATATGGTTTTATTGGAATTTATGGGTATTTTTTAAGGAATGCAACACTGAAATAATATGTAGTTGGTCTGACTGGGGCCCATCACGCATAAATAAAAACTAAGAGGATCAAAATTCGGGGTTGCAAAGGCAGATTCTGAAAGTTTAGAAGCAGTCCCAGTGAAGGCAGCCTGTACATTCTTAATGCATCTGCTTTAAGTGTACCCGTTCTTTGATCTAAGCAGCATCACATCCAGCCACAGCAACGTGACAAAGTCCATTCAGTTCTCCCAGGGCTTTGGCAAGATTACCAACCCCAGGATCTCTAAGGAAAGGATAATTCTAAAGTGCAGTGAATTCTCCACTTGAACCCAGAGAACACAATTTATCATTTTGCAGTGGATTCAACTGGCAGGATGAAAAATCCTACTGTGTATGCCTTAAAGGAGCAGTTACTGACAGAGAGAGATGCCATTTCTTCCCTGGAAAGGAAGGAAAAGATGTAGTCTCTGTTCCCTTCTCCTCAGCCAGGAACAGTAGGGCATTCTGAGTCCATGGTGCTAATTAAAGATCAGATGTGTTTTCAGACTTCGGGGATTCCTTCAGTACATGGATCATTCATTTCTAAGTAACCCAGGTTGCTTCTTCTTCACTGTGCTCTTTGTAGAAATTTCTTTTTTTTTTGGCTCTTTGATCCAAATATTTGACTGGTGTAAATTGGTACCGCTCCCTAGGGACTTAGTTTTTTTCAAGATAAAAGAAAAAAGCTTTTTAAAAGTACTGCTTTGTCAGTCTGATGGTGAAAAGATGAATAAGAATGTCTGCTGCTTGCAGTATGTGACTGGTTGCCTTAGTAATACAGTCAAAATTGGGTTGAAGGAACGCTATAGGACAAGTAATATCACTAGAGAAGTGGAAAGATAACCCTTGCAGAAAAGTTTATGGCAACCGGATTGAAAATGGACATTGAAAGAAAAATTAATGTGCTCTTTTGCTGCTCTTCAATTATGATTGAACAAACACAACTCTGGCATTTTATAGTGGGCTTGCTGAGCAAGCTTGCTTTACTCATAGCAAGAGTTATATGATCAGATAAAGCTGCTGTCACTAAGTGTAGAAGGGAATGCAGCATGGATGGGTAAATCTCTGTACTTATAGCAGCCTAAACTGGAATCCCTTGTCATGGTGAAACATACTGTGAAGAATTAACAAAAAAAAAAAAAAAAAAAAAAAGAAAAAGAAAAAAAAGAAGTTTTATGGAACAATTTATGTTAGAATCGGTTTTTAGCTATTTATGTTATTTGAAGGTACAGTCAGTGATGTATTTTTCTTCTGGTGCAAGCTTTGTCATTTGCTATATATTTTCTACATATGCTTAGATAGTCAGAACTAGCAGTTTTAGATGTACAAATACATGTACAAACTCAGAGAGGACTGGTAAACTGTGGACATGATTTTCTGAAACTGAGAGAGTTTCAGGCTCTCAGTGGCTGATCTGTCTCCCAAGGGAAAGTCTTTTGGGAAACTTTTCTCTCTCAAGGACTGTTGTGTAAATAAGATTTTAGTTCTCAAAACAATGACACAGATGTTCTGAGAGTGTTTTTCTCTTCTCCCACCAATGGGATGAAGGAGGTGGTGTTCATTGTACCAACCAGGTTAACCTGTATGGGAACACCTTATAAAAATGGTTGAAAATCCAGAAATAAAGGCTTTTGCCTCCTTAGAAATGAAATCTCAGCTGCTGCGACATTGAACCCTCACTTTCTACTTTGTGTCCTCTGGTGACACTAAACCAGTATATTGAGATTCAGGAGAGTGAAAAAGACTAGCTTCTACAACCTAGAGTGTTGCTGATTTTTCAGATTTTCCAGAAAACTTTTAGGATATTTGCATTTGATGGGAAATACACAGACTAAATGGGTGTCCTTAGATTTGGTTTATCAATTTATGATATTCAAAACTTTTTTCTTTGTCCTCACATTTCACTGTTCATAGACTTGTCCTACCTGACTATCACATGCTTTTTTACTCCTTCTTTGAAAGCTCCTGAACACCTTTTTTTTTTTTTTTTTATGGGTTTTGTTTGGTTGGTTGGTTTTTTATTTGGTCATATTTTTTAATTAAAAAGAAAAGTTTCTATCTCCATGTGTAGCCTTGACCTAAAGCAGGTCTCCTTGTATGTTCTGGCACTATTTCCATCAGGGGTTGTCCCTGTTTGCAGTCCAGGGTCCAGGTCTCTCCCCTGGAGTGTTTCTCACAGAGCCACACAGTCAGCTCTTTCAGCAGCAGTTACATGACTATCCAGAAAAGAACTTTTGGAGAAAGAAAAAACCTGAGCCATTCCAGTGATGGGTAAAAGAAGAACACAGTCAATAGGTCCAAATACTGAGCAAAGAATTCAAAAAGAGAATTAACAGGCAAGGTGCTGGAAAGGGACATGGGGGTGTGGGTGTGTATGGCGGTCTTATGACTTTATTAACAATATTAACGTTCTCAAGGGGTGGAATGCTGCAGACTAACAGCTCAGTCAGCACTTCCAAGTAATACATTTTTTTTCTTATCTTAGGCCACAGAAAGCCCCCTTTTCAAACAGGTGCCTGATACATCTTCTGCTAGACCAAAGTAGTGGGTATTATATAACCTATTTCAAAAATAAAAGCAAACTTTGCTAAATTGAATTTTATTTTCCTTTTCCTATAGTGTCTCAAGAGAACTGAAATTTGTCAAAAAAACCAATTACATACAAAATAGTGCTGACAGAGTTGCAAGCACACAGTACATTTATATTCCCAAGGTACCTGTGGAGAGTTTTTCCTGATTTAGAGATGCTCTAGAAAGGGATTAAACAAAAGCAGTACTGAGGCCCTTTCTATAATCACAGTTATATGTTGTATCAATTGTTCTGTTGAAATCAGTGCTTGAATAGATAATATTTATGCATTTATGCATTAAGCTTACAATGATGTCTTAATTTTCCTAGTCACAGTTGGTAGAGGCCTAGAGTTCAAGCTTCTGCTTCTGTGTGTCTTCTACAGTTGCTCTTCATCTTCCTTGCTCTCCCTTCAGTTTTGTCTATCTTCCTTGGCCCCAACACAGCATGGAAGGAGAGTGTTGTTTTTTTTGCAGTACTGTAGTTGGGGGAGGGCAGAAGACCTGGAGAAGTAGGTTTGAGCCATAAATGTGTCTTCATATCTTGAGCATGTGCACTCACAATTTTATTAATATATATCTGTGACCTTATTTTTCTTATGAAAAAGACTAAAAATCAAACTTTGTACTGAAAAACACAAACTGTAGATTTTGGGCTGTCTTGTGCCTTGCATCCTAGCCTGCTCTTATTCTGTCACCCGTTTCCAGCTAGAGCCCCTGACTAGAAGCAGTAGTTTATTCACCATAGACATATCCAAACTGGGGTACATGTTCATGTAATTCATAAATTCCCTTCTGTCCTGTGCAGAATGAATCAACACATTCCCACATGTCTTCCTAATAGAGAACCTTACATTAGGAACCAATAATAAAGTACATCTGGGAAGACTTAGCCACCACATGCCTTGGCATAATTTGAATAAATATCAATGAACTGTGTGCATGCTGGAATTTATGGAAACTGTGCTTTCATTAAATAAAATCATTACTTCCTAGTTATCCTATTTTAATAATAAATTCCCCTCTAGGCATAAAGTTTATTTCATAAAAGAGCTATTTAAGTAAGTAAAATTGTTGTGCTTATATTGTTAGTTAACCAATTTCTACATATAAAATGAAGGATGCAATTCATATGCAGTGCCTGAAATACAATATTACAGATGTATTCAAAAAAGAAAAACTCACTTTGTCAATAGAAATATTTCCAAAGACAAATTCAAGTAAAAATTACCAAAGAAAACCTTCTTTAACACACTTTTTTCTCTACTTTATTTGGAAAGATTAACTCCAGCACATTCCTTTTTATTGCCTTATAGTTACACATATGAAAATGTATCACCTATTTTAACTTTCATTATCATGAAATTTTTGCTTTAAGGAGCAACCTCTTTTTCTTTTTTTCTTTTTTTTTTTTTTTAAACCTCTTTTTCAAGTATCAATAAAAATGTCAAGTGAGTCATTCTCTCAACATAATGGCAAGATATGATTATTTATATTTGTTGAAGTTGTACTTGTTTGCATATACAACCCTATCACTACTAGTTCAAGAAAAAAAAAATGAAGATGTGATGGCGGTATTAGACAGTGATTAAATACAGCAAATTTTAGAATCATAGAATAATTTTGTTTGGAAGAAACCTTAATGATCATCTGGTTCCAACACCCCTGCCATGGGCAGATACCTTCCACCAGACTACCAAAGCCTCATTCAACCTGAAGTTGGACACTTCCAGGAATGAGGCATCCAGAGTTTCTCTGGGCAAACAATTCCAGTATCTCACCAATCCCATCATAAAGAATTTATTTCTGACATCTGATATAACCCTACACTCTTCTGGCTTAAAGACATTGTCCATTACTATCAGTTCTTGTGAGAAGTCCCTCGGTCGTTTTCTTGAAGGCTCCTTTTAGGTGCTGGAAGGCTGCCATGAGGTCTCCCCAAAGCCTTCTCCAGGCTGAACAGCCCCAACTCTCTCAGCCTGCCTTCACACAGAGGTGATTTAGCCCTCTGATGATTTTTGTGGCCCTCCTCCGCACTTGCTCCAACAGATCCACGTCCTTCCTACATTCGGGGCCCAAGAACTAAACATGTTACTGCTGGTGGGGACTCAAAGAGCAGAGTAGAGGGGCAGAATCACCTCCTTTGTCCTGCTGGCCATGATGCTTTTGATGCAGCCCAGGATATCATTGGCTTTCTGTGCTGTGAGTGCACATTTTCCAGTGATGTTGAGGTTCTTGTCTACTGAGACCCTCAAGTTCTTCTTGAAAAGGCTGCTCTCAGCCCCTTCTCTTCCAAGCTTGTGGTTGTGCTTGGGATTGCCCCAACCCAAATGCAGGGACCTTATTCTTGGCCTTGTTGAACTTCATGAGCTTCTCACTGGCCTGCTTCTCAAGCCTGCCAGGTGTCCTGGAAGTGTTTAAAAACTTGTGGATGTGACACTTGAGGACATGGTTTAGTGGTGAACAGGATAGTGGTGGCTGAGTTGATAGCTGGACTTGATGATCTTAAAGGCTGTTTCCAACCTTATTGATTCTGTGACTCCATGTCATGTGGGACAGTATCAGATGCCTTGCACAAGTCCAAAGGGAGCTATTACAGCAGAGTCATCCAGTTAGCCAGTACAGTGTACTTTAGATGATGAAAATTTTGTTCTAATTATATAGTATTTGGAACACAAAAAATAGATGACATTGCTCATGACGCTGTACACAGCATTTTCAGTTTACAGATGGTTCAGTTTTATGAGTGAGGTCATGGATTCTCAACAGACTCAATGGACACCCTGAGAGATACCAGTGAAGGTCATATCTATTTTTTCTCAGTTCTTGTGAAAATGACTAATTAATTACTAATTCAGAGGTAAGATTATACTTGTCCCTTAAACTGATAACAATTCTGTAGCTGCTGACAATCATAAAGGCAGAACAGCAAAACCACTCTCCCAAATTATTAAATTGATATCTTAGCTGAGTGTACTACTGTAAGTGATGTAATAAATAACTGCATGACAGAGACTCTATTAACTTTGTCCTGGTTTTCCAATGTTTTAATGGAAGGAAAAAATACTAACATAAATTTTAATTACACCAAACATTCTTAGTAATTTTTTCATGATGCAGTAGGGCATATTGCATGCAAACTCACATCCTCCAGGACCTGTACCATCTTTTCCTTTTTAGAAGACTTTTCTTCTTTATATAAATAAAAGGCACCAAACTTCCTTGACATGCATTTGTTTGTGATTTTAGATACCTATATTCTACTAGAACAAGCAAACTGACAGCAATCATTTTCCTGCATTGTAGGTAGTATGTCAAGCACGGCACATCAATTCCCCTTCCAGTGTTTCTATTTGGGAATTAGTGGAGAAGATTAGCTAAGTACCACCTAGGAACTGAAACATTATTAGATATGTATGCAAGATAGGCTGGTATTTCTTATATCAGCAGCTGTAGTCAAGATTTTCAAGAAGAACATCATTGGGATAGTTTAGGAACAGAAGGCAGATATATTAAAAGCATCTCCCTCTGATATAAAAAAAGACTTTTAATTTTATGTAAATGTAGTAAAATGTCCTGTCATTATTAAAAAAGAAAAAAAAAAATTAATTTGCTCTTGCAAATGACACTAAAATACCATAAAGAAAAATCATAGATAGGAAGCTTGCCTATATCATATAGTAAGTACTGTAAAAATGCTCTGAAGTTTTTTTTTTAACTGCTCATGAGACCTAAGCTTTTTCCCTGTGCTTTGAGGGAGTGAATCTTCCCTCACACCGAGGGGCAGGGGCAGTGCCCACAGAGGCGTAGCGGGCAGAAAGGGGGAAGTAAGCATCACCTTTTACATTTATTCTTTGCATATAGCTCACCCCCACCCTGCAACTTCCACAGGTGAACTGGCATGCCTTCATCCCTGCCACATCACAAGGGCAGTTTCAAGGGTTTAACACCTCGAATGTGGTTAGGTCACCCACCTGGACTTTGATTTGAGCTAAACACACTGAAATTGAATTCAGGGCCGTAGTTTTGCTATGGTGTGATCCTGGGTAGAATTTAGGCTGTGTCTCTGCAGCTGAAACCCTCTATATCTGTCCATGAATGCATACAGGATCCCAAGGGACAAAGTCAGAGCTCTGTGAAACTTGTCATGGGGGCTTCTTTGCCCCTAAAAGCAGAGTGGCTGTCAATGCCTGCTTTACTTCCCAGTGTTCATACGAAAGGAATTGCCTTCTCTTCTCTTGCCTGTTTTTCTTCTGTGCTGAAGAAGTGCTGTGCAAGAGAATTCACTGGTCGCATCATTAGCATGATAGCATCATGCAGCAGTTGCTTTCACCTCCAAAGCACTTTGCAAGTATTAGTTTAATTGATCTTTTGCATGAATCGAGATAAAATAGTATTTTATCAGCATTGTCTGAACATAACCAAGACTTACTCTTTCTGATAAGTTATTACTGAATATTTCTGAGAATTTTCTGCTCACAAATCTTTTTCTATCTTGCATATATAAAGATAGCTTTCAAGAGCTTACTCAGAATATTAAAATCTGGACAATTGATTGTGGCCTTCATTGATTTTAATGGGTTTGTTCCTAGCAGTGTGGTTCTCATAGCTTTGGTATTTGTTCTCTTTATTTATTTATATTCAAGGCTTTATTCTTTGGATAGCTGAGTTAGCATTGTAAATTACTTCTGAAGATTTTGCTGTAAGCGGTCATGTCCTAGTGTCAGGAGCATACAGTCTAACTGAAAGGTTCTGGGACTGCTGAGATACCAAATTCACTCTGGTGTATATAGTGCCCAGGTGAATACATATGTGAGCTGCAGTGACTCAGTGGGCGAACACTTGCTTGTCTTTATGAGTTCCACATGAAACACCACGGCATCTGTTCCCCATCTTTATGAACTCCCAGCAAAAATGAAGCCTTACAAATGGAGTGCAGAAATATCCATAATTAAACTAAAACAAAAAACCCATTTTACTGTAATGAGGGTTAAAAAAGCAGTTGATATCCATAAAATGTGGTTTGAGATTTCTTTCTTATTACCTGATCAAGGAGATACATTGTACTACTTCCTATATCAAGGAGAATCATAGTTTCTATGACATTGCTATTACTGTTTCTGTTACTGTAGAATTTCAGGATTGAGATTTCAGGCTACAAAGATTCACCATGTAAAAACACAATAAAGTAAAGTTCCCTATCACAAATAATTTACCATATGGGAAAAACCAAGCAGATGTACCAAAAAGATAGAGGGATAACAAGATAGTTATTTTTTAGCACACCACTTTAAACAATGGTAATAGCATATGTCATCTTTTCAAAGAGTTATTAGCTCTAGAAATTGATGTGATTAATAGGGTTCAGCGTAATATCATTCTCTCCATTAATTTGCTATTCCATATCCTCAGTAAATTCATATGTATCAATTAACTGAATATTTAGTTCTCCATTTTAGTCCTCTGGGGTTTGAGGCAATGAACTGCTGAGGAATTTTACTTAGAAGTAACCACATGCATTTCCAATACTGATTTAATTTCTGATATTGAATTTCTTACTTCCCTAAATTGCAGATACAGATGAGAAATGAGTGTGTGGGACCTACAGTATAATTCCAGTATATTGAAAACCTGACATCCCTGGTTTATAAATATGAATATAAAAGAAATGTATGGATGAAAAATAAAAATTACTGGCACCAGTGCCTAAAATTCATTGTTACTTCTGAACATCAGCAAATTATCTACCTACTTGAATGTTGTTGCCTAGTATGTGGAGACGTAAGTTCCAGTAAGATTGCTTTTCCAATTTTCAAATTTTAACTTTTCTTTTATAGTCTATTTAACAGACAAAACAGGAAAAAAAAAAAAGATTGGTGAGCTGGTTTCATATGCTATCAATTGCATTTTCCTATGCACTCTCTTTAAAAGTGATATAAAGAAACAGTGCATAATCTTTGACTGACACTCTGAAATGTACTATTATTTAGACCAAGCTTTTTGTTATGCAAATTACATGCTGCTGCATTTCAAGATGAGAACTAATCATGGACAGTGAAATGAAGAGGAAAGAGATGAAAAGATGGTCAGCAAATTAATTTTATTTATTTGACTAAAGGTTGAAAATGAAAAAAAATAAGGATAGGAAAAGCCTGATATATCAGATAAATGCAGATTGAAATTAAGGAAAAGTGAAAGTAAAACAAGTAAAAACATTTAACACTGTTATCAAATAAAATATTAAACAATTTGGCACCTTTTTTCCTTTTTTTTAAATCAAAAAAGTCTTGTTTTAGCTAATGAGAAAGTGATAGGTAACTTTTTCACCTTTCCTTCATTATTTCAACTGGTTCTGACCCATTTTCTCACTATAATGTTATCTAAGATTTAATAACTTGGTAATTTCTGACTTTCCTGGTTGCCTAAGAACAAATTGCTATTTTAATTTGAATGCAGTGTCCATTTACACTCATAAATAATGACCAGTATTGCTGAATTAGTAATTCTAATTGTTCTATTTATGTAGAATGTGATAGTCCTCAGCCTCTAAAAAGCCCCACTTTTATAGTGTTTGATTAACTTTCCTTGTCTCCTCATCCCAGGTGAGTGTGAGAAATCCACTGTGAAATGCTAAGTCCTTCTAGCCATTTGTAAGATATTCAGCGGAACATTGGACACCACACTGATCCACATGAGAGATGTGCCGGGAGAAAATTACAGGCAGAAGCAAAATAAGAATCTTTCAGCTTAAGACCTGATGGCCATTTTCCTAAGCTGGCCCTGCTTACCTTTTAAATATTTACAGTGCAATAATGATTATCTCCTTCCTGACAGCGCAGGTAAAATCTGTCAAGCTGTTTGTTCTGTTAACACTCCAGGCCCTAGAGCTCTTATCATAGAGAACCTATGGAGAAAACTCACTTTTCTCAATGGCACAAAATTAACATAAACTCTTTCTGTCCTGTATATTCAAGTCTGCTTCCTGCAAGCATAACATGTATGCTGATATTCTTTGCAAGGGAAACATTATCAGGCCTGCATAATTGATGTGAAGTTACTAGATCTCACTTTTCCCTTCCAAACTCACTTCAAATCCCATTATTCCAGTCAGTGCCATCTGGCATGCAAGAATACAGTAGGGCAAGTAGGCCCTCATCTTTCACTGTAAAATCCTCACTGTTCCTCCCTGAGGTTTCAGGACACCCCAAATGGAGTTGCAGCCTTGGCACTGTGGAACAAGCTGCTTTACTGTAGTAATCACTGTCTTTACCATACTCTCACAGATAACTATTGCATTGTAGAAGGCAATCTGGTAGGAAAGCTCCCTAGAAAATTTGATGTAGTTACTAGATGCAATACTGGCATATTTGTGTGAATATCTATTGAAATGAACTTCAGTGTCCTGGGTCATTTACAGAATGGGACTAGGAGACATAGAAACCATTCTGGGCTTAAAGGTCTCTAAATTAATGGCACTGGTGAGGGGATGATACACAGCCAATCTTGACAAAATAAAATTATGTATAACTGGTTTGTGCTTCTTCTACAGCCTTTTACACCTCAAAAAAATCAGAAAGCAGGATGTACATAATTGTCCAGACCTCTTCTATAATATGTAGTTCTCTCAAACATTCCAGATCCACACCTTACCCTGCACTCTGTAGCTACTAGTTTCCTGAAAGAATTGGCCTTTTTGATGAACTTCTGACACAGACCCATGTTTTCACATAAAGCCAGGTCACTACACATCTCTAGAATTCTGAGACATTTTTGAATTTAATATCTACTGCCCCCTCAGTTTGCCTTGTGCTTTCACCTTCTTTCACCTTCTACTGAAAGTTGACATCTTTCAGCAAAGTTACTTCCTTAAGTGAATATAAGCTTTACCACAATCCAGCAAAAAGATTAAATTCAATTTTACCTTGTTTTTCCAAGGCTATGAAGCATAGCGACTAAGTGAACATCTGTTCAAGTACAACCAACACAACTCTACAGGAAAAAGCCTATAAAATTCTAAGTAAATTCAGTCCTGAAAGAAAAACAAAAAAACCCCCAAAATTTTATATTCCTTCCTGCAGAGTGTCAGCTGCCCAGGACTTATTGCCGCAGTGAAGTATTTTTAAAAGGCTTAGCAGTCAGTGTGAGCATAATGCAATTGAAATCAGTGAAGCTCTGCTCAGCTGCATCAGCTGAGCATATAACTATAAACTGGAATATTAAAATTCACAGGCACTCACTGATACTGAGTATGCAACCCTGCAGTTTTGCTAAAACACAGTAGAGAGATGATAAAATATGTAAGTAAATTTCTATTAATGCAGCTTTAGGTTTAAGTGTATGGAAAAAAATTAGAAACATACTGGCATAAAATCTCTCCACTTAAAAACAACAATGAAAGAGGAAGCCTTTCTTCATTGACAATTAAATATTTCTGATAGGCTTTTACTATCCTAAGTAATGTGAAAGTTTGCAGGCAACATTTCAACATGACTATACATATATACATAAAAGTTAAAAAAATTATTAGTCAGACAGCATGTTTCTAAATTAAATAGAATTGTTCTGGTTTTGTTCTTATGCCACATCCCTCACTGGCATATCCGAGTGTTTCTCAGCTGCACACGGAGCAATGTAACTGGTATCAGTACTGTGCTATCCATAACCACATATTCTCTCCAAAGGGTGAACAGTGTGCATTGAAACATCTTATCTTGATTCCTTATCAAATGCTGATGCTTTCAGGGGTATTTGGTGAAGTATTATGCAGCTCAAACGTATATTCAACCTTCCAGCACAGTAAGCTGCTGGGTGAGACATCTAAGGGCTTTGGCATCCAAACTGGTCTCCCTCTGGAAAGCACCCAGAAAAGGGCTGAAGTAAGAAATGGCCTCATTTCATCCACAGATGGCATATCTAACCCTCTAGACCATATCAAAAAGCATTATTTATTTATTTTAAATCAAATTAAAATTAAATTAATTAAACTTAAATTAAAAGGCTTATTTCCTTCCTGATTTCCTCCACAGTTTTCTTTCAGATTGATGAAACAATCCCAGATGATGTAGTCTAACACTTATAATAATGGTTTGCAACTCAGCCAATATACTTTGGAAATATCAGAATTGAAGCATCCCAGAGTGTCTTCAGGGAAGTATGAAATACGAGGTTTATTACAAGATCAAGATATATACCATTAAATTAAAGCTTTTTTAAAGTCAGAACCTCTTTCTTTGAGGAACAATTAACTTACATTTCCTCCCTTCATTCCCTGTCTAGCATGTCAACTGTCACACATTTCTGAAATCTTTAGTAGTGATTGCAGTTTGAAATTTTCCTTTTTTCTAACGCTATACCTGACCCTGTTAGGCTCATGGCTTCTGAGCAAGCCTTGCTACCACCTGGAGGTTCATTAAGCCCGATGGAGAAGTATACAATGTAGCATTTAGTGTAGGTGTGAAAATTCGACCTAATCCAAATTACACTTCTCATTTGTTGAGTTTATCCCCTGTATTTCTTGCAGCTCTGATAGTCCTTAGCCTTTACTCTGATATTTTATGGGCTTGAACTGTATACCCTTCTGTTCTTCACTCCTTTTCACTCGCCTTTTCTAAATTTGTGTCTCAGGAGAAATTAGTAATAATAATCAGTGGCTGAGTTGTTTCTAAATATTCTACTATTTGCAAGTAACCAGATGTGGGATTTCAACAGGGCACTCACTCATTATGCCAACATGAGTCAATATAATACAAAAAAAAGAAATTTTAGATATATACTGAAAAAAGCTGGCAGATCTAAGTGCCCCCTATGCAGAGGAAAATTCCTTTTTCTGCGTGTTGTTGCGCACTAACAACTAAATTGAAGCTGGTGATTTTGAAAAACTTAGGATCCAGAACAGTAATGAAGAGAGAAAAGCAGTAATAGGAACTTCTTTGTAATCAGCTGAAAAGTTTGACAGAATTTTGAGGTTTGAGCCTCAAATGCATGCAAAATGAAGCCTGTGTTTAACTAGAGACAAAACAAATTTTGCCTACCTGTGATTTGCCCATGGCCAGGATTTTTTTCCAATGGATAGCTAGAATCTTTTTGGCTTTGACTTTGGACACAGATGAATACTCACAGCCTCATTATTAGAAACACTGTTGCTACTCAATTTTAAATTTGCATAGAGGTAAAATAGTGCCTTCCTGCGCCGCAGATTTCTTTAGCTTACATGTGATCAGAAAGATGGTTTTACCAAACAGCTATTTTTAACATAGTAAGTAAACTTTATACTCACTGTAGTTTTCCTGAGATAAGTATTTCCCTTAAGTTTTACATGGTTATGTTTCCTTATGGGATTTCTTTAGAATGATTCAAAGCCCTATTTAAAATTTGCATAAAAATGAGTATCAAAGACAAGTTGTACTATATAATCTACTATGAGAGAGGAAAAATAATAAAACAGTCAATGGGCCTTTAGCATATACATGCAAGCATAAGCTTCAGCATTTTCATCTTATTTTTTGGTTTTCTTTCCAGTACCTCAGAAACATATGTATGACATGGAGGTCATAGTTTTAAATGCCTTGAATAATAAAATAGTCACTACTCAAAATTGACACTCATTGGGGTTTAGTTTTGATGGAGTTTTAAATGATACGCATTGCCAAGTCGCCAATAAAAAAAACAAAAATCAGAAACCAAAAAACAAACCAAAACAACCCCAAACAAACAAAAAAAGCCTTAAACAAACCCAAATGTCAGAATAAAAGCCACCATTTTCCTGAAATAGCTCTGTTCAATACTGGAATCACTGTTCCACAGTAAAATCTAAGAACAAAATTAGTTCAAGGCTGGAATTGCTTCTAGACCCAAGCCATAAGGAGCTCTGGCCTTGCTGAGCCAGACTTCTGCCTATGCTTGAGGAGCACAAGGACATCTCTGAGATGCCTGGCACTGGATCTGCCTCTGCAGTACCCGGGGTATTGGGAGGCAGGAGCTGCTCTTTCTCAAACAGGACTACCAGAGACTGGCAGTGCTTCATCCTAGGCAAGATGGCTGAGAAATTTCAAGGAGAGTTAGGCAATTAAATCCCTGGAGGCTCCTTTCCCCTGGAGAGGAGTAAGGAAATAAAAGACGTTTTTTTCCACCCTATGTATTAAAAAAAAAAAAAAAAGCCCAAAGGATACTTAGCACACTGTGACATTTGGAACAAATTGGTTGTGCTTCTAAAACACCTTACACACATATCTACAAAGTGTCTGTATTTCCAGATGACAGAGAACTTTGATGCGCCTTGGTAGATTATCTGCGGAACAATAAAGAAAAGGATATCAGTGCACAAATAATACTTTGAGATTTGGGTTTTTTTAAGAAGCACACACATTTGGAGGATCACAGTCCTCATTCATTCACCTTGCCATCAGGGACCAGCAGTGGGGCTGGTTTGCACCCTGGAGAGAGCACTGAGAGGGGTCCCAGCTGACTGGTGTGCACCAGCAGATGACACCTACCCCCATTTTTATGGCCTCTGGTCCATCCACAGCTGAGTGAGCTGGCTGAGCTGGGTGATCTGGCTGAGATGGCCTGGAGGGATCCCCCACCCCTTCTCTGGGGCATCTTTGGGTGTCACTATGGAACCTGCTTCAGCTGGATGTTCTACCCCTTCAAGAATGTTTTTGATCACACTTCCAAGCCCTTGCATGCAAGCAGCAATTCCAGGATCTCATTTTAATAAGAATTTCACTCCTGAGTGAAGTAAATATTGCAAGGAATTAGAGACCCTAGGCACAGGCTTATGTCTCCTCTAATGCACTCCTGCCCTGCATACATTGTAGATGCATTAGCAATGTATATTTTACCAAACTTTGCCTGGAGGTTCTCAATGAGATCCAAGAACATATAAATTGGATTAATCTAAACTCATATTTATTTGAACTTCAGGGCACATAAGTCCATAATGTAGGCAAACCAAAGAAGAAAAAGGGGGGAAAAAAAGAACCTAAACGAGCTAACTACTACTTGTAATGGGGAAAAAAAATACCTGTGAACACTTTAATACACTTTAATATTGGAACTTGGAAGGATTTGTATAATTGCAAAGGAGCAGAGTTGTACTTGTATCTTCAGCCCTAGCAGAACTAAGCCTCATACCATTAATAACAGAAATATAGCTTTATTTCCTTTTTCAGGGGGTTATTTAAAGTGAAAATGACCTGCAGCAAAGAGCAGAGGCCAAATAGCTTTGGCTGTTAATTCAATTTTAATAGGGATTGTTATGTACTGTAGCATTATTTTCTGTGCACATCAATGTTCCTGTTTTCTCTCCGCTCCTTTCCTTAGTGTGAAAGCTGTCTCTTCTCACTAATTAAATTTCATTACCTCCCACTGAAGAGACTGAGAGATTACTGTCTGACTGCCTTTGACACAGTTAATCAATCCCTAGAGAACAAATACTGACCCTATTTCTGTTTCTTTTTTAACTCGTAAGCTTTTTTTTTTCATGCTGAGACACAGTTTCTCCCCAGTCATTTGCATTTATGTCCATCTTCAGTTTCAGGACCCTTACCACGAGTAGTTGTGTGATCATGTAAGTAGTCAATAAGAGGATAGTTATTAATCTCATCTTTGGTGAAAATATTAAACTTGCAATGTCATTTTGCCCTTAAAGCTCGCTTTAGTATTATTCATGGAAAACACAGGAATTGTGCTCTCTGGGAACACCACCAGCACTGTATTCTTGTCAATGTCAATATCAATGTAGTCTTATCTACAAAGTTATTTACATAGAAGCTGGACATCAGTTACAGGATTTCCATTACTTGTACTTCACAGTTTTAATTAGAAGAATTATAATCCATATACAGCAGAGCTCCACTGATTTAAGAGTAGTGACATCATACGTGAATTATACTGTAATTTTCTATTTATGACAAACATAATTGGGTGTTAAGGACCCTAGTTATCAAGTAATAAATCTGACCAATTTAGAGAGACCAATTGAGAGAAATAAGTAAACCTCCTATGAAAAGCAGCCTCTACAACTATTTTATATGTTTGTGTGTGTAATATAGGGCACACGTACTTTTTTCTCATTCAGATAAAGCACAACTTCTACCTTCAGACAAGGAATGGTAAGATTAAACTTCTTCTTAACTAAGTTTCGTTTCGGGTGCTGTGTAAACTGTGGTATCCCTCAGTGAGTGAATCAGGATGACAACTTTACTTGGACTTTGAAGCATCAATACACGGAACATTTGCATGTGTGCAAATAGATATGGGTCAGTTTTAGCCTCTGACATAATTTCTTTCTGTCCCTATCAATTTCTAAATTCACGACTTTAAAAAAGGTCAGGTTTTCTGCTGATAGCATGGGACCACATCTCTGTGGTGAAACTTTGTGAGACTCGATTGCATGTATGTGAGCTCTTACTGTATGCAAGCATTTAACAACCCACTATCATGAACTACCCAAGTGTCTAAGTTCCTAGAGAACACAATTTGTCATGATAGCACTGAAAGAATGGTCTTTATGTCTTTCTCGATCTGTTGTACCACTCTTTCAGAGTTTCCTCTTATTTTAGAGCAGCTTTTCCTCTCTGGCCCCCTTTCTTAGCTGGGATGTATAAACTTTGTACACAAGATATCAGTTATGTTGCAGTGGGAATCAGTGTGTTCAAATTGGTTGACTCTTTCATTTTATTATTTTAATGATTGTTTAATGGATTAAATAACTACCTGCTGGTTTATGGAAGTCTCAATTTTGCAGAGCTCTCCATGGTTTAATGAGAAAGTATCAGCATATTTTTATTTCCAGAGCTGTCTAAATCCTCTTCTTACCATGACAGGTGTTACCTACACATTATGAACCACTCTCCAATTAACTGTAAGAGGGCTATGTAACCTAATAATTAGAAGTGGCAAATATTAATTTGGAGAGTTTCAGATAAAGAAACACTCACTTTCAAAACCAGGCAAATTTCCTAAAATAAGAAGCAGAACCTAAAATTCAAGCAAATCCATGATAAAAGGGTATATTAAAAAAGTTAATTTCTTTTTTCATAAACTAATATGAAGAGGTGAATGAAATGAGCTGTGCCTATTGGTCCTGCTATTCCAAATGATATCTTGCTTATATTATGGTAAGAGTTAGAAGGAAGATGTGAATACTTTATTTAATATCAACAATTATCTAGAATACATGGTTGTCCAAAAGTAAGGTTTTGTGTTTAGGACTCTTTCACAAACATTCTGAATGAATACAGACAAGTTTTACAGGTTGTGCCTTTATCACTTTCAGCTTTGTCATCTGAATATAGATATTAGAAAACAAAACAAGCTTCCCTATCTCACAGGATATTGCAAGCATAAAAGGCATTGTGATGTTAAATACCTTAGCTAAGAGTTAGAAGGTATTGCCTGGCTGAAACAGGTCTGAGTATTCTTTCTCATGAAAATGATTGGGTTTTGGGGTTTTTTGTCCTCATAAATGAGACCTTCCTATAAAACCCATATAAAATATTAATGTTGTCTATCAATACACAACACTATCCTAAAGCTTGGTAAATTTATACAAAATGATAACACATTATACTATGAGGAAAAAAATATTTCAAATTCTTTGGAAAGTCCAATTGATTATAACTTAAGTGTAAAACAAGTCTCAGGTTCTTTTTAGAAATGTTGTGTTTCTAATGTCTGAAGTAAAAATGTGAAACAACCTTCCACTCCTCTGCTTAAGTCAGTAGAAAAACTCTGATGAATTTTCACAGGACGGGGCTTTTGTTTTAGTTATTTTCTCATTATTGCCATTATCATTTATACTATTACTGTGCTACATCATTACTTCTTTCAGACCAGTTTCCATACTTGTCATACTCCTGCGAAATTGCTATTGATATTCATTTCACATAGATTGGAAAGGAAAACATCCATTTTATACAGTGACTAAATGATAAAAGTTAGTCAAGTAAATGTGAGTAAAACTGGACTGTTTATGTCCCCTTGCTGTTGTCAATCATATTTGTAGGTGGAAAAAAGATCCATTCTTTCCTTGCCTAGAGCAGCATATGAGCAGTTCATGGCAACTGTAATCAAAATGGCTGTTTAATGATGCTTGAAAGATTATTTTATTTTGTTTTAAAGTCTCACTCCGTTCTAGCATCATCAGCCTATTTTTCACTTTTCTGAGATTTCTGGGATGTGAAGAAAACATAGTAATATGTAATATACAGCATGCATATGTAATATACAGCTCACGTGTTCCAAGAAAAGCAACAAATCATATGAAAAATTAAAAATAAAAAGTTCATTCCATAGCAATACCATTTAAGTTCATATTTGAAGGAATTACAGAATTTAGCGTTCCAGGGGTCTGTTTTATTTTTACTAGAAAGTTACTGTAAAATAACTAGTGCAAATCCCTTTGAGTTTGTCACTGACTACAAGCAAAAGATAAAACCCCATGGCAAAAAAAAAATACAGCACAGTTCTAGGATCTCTGCTCAGAAAGAAGGTCCATTGAATTCATAAGAGCTGTTTGCTTGGGAAGGAGCTGGGAAGGCACTACACTGGCCTGTGGTAGCTCCTGTTTTCAAACTCTAATTATGTCAGGTCTGCAGAAAAGAAAGGAAGAGCTGATGGCTGCAGGTATCTTACTGTTACCTACTTTCTGCTTTAGGCTTGTGTAATTCAGTGCCTTACAGTTTGGGTATATAGACTTGAATCCTTTTAGAGCCCAAGGAAAGGACTCATTTGACCTTACTTCAAACTTCTAAATACAGAGGTCAGCATCAGAGCTGGTCATCTAGACTCTGGAATTTTGGCAGAAAAAGGAAAGTAATTTTAAGATACAAATCAAGTATCAGGCAGATACCTGAACTAGATAACATCTGTCACAGATTTTTTTGTCACAGGGTTTTTTTCTTATCAGTCATCGTAAAAATAGTGTAGACCCGTGTTTCAGATACAGACTAAATCATTATTGTTTGATCAGTTAAATCTGCTCCTCCAGATGCATCAAAACCTTTTATTGCAATATCAGGTCACAATTTAAAACTGAAATCTCTCAGAAAAAAGAAGGGAAAAAACCTATTTAGCCTTTCAGACAGTAAGCACTTGGGTTGCTGACTTTTCTTACTGCATTTCCCAAGCCCCAGAGCGCAAGGCTTCACCCAGAAAGACCACAGTGTTAGACTTCATATTCCCTCTATGTGACAGCAGCAAGCAATAGAAGTGTCTGAACTAATTATAGCTGCTTTACTTAGTTGTAGAGGAGACTCAAACACGGCACTGAGCTCCTGGAGCTGCTGTGGAAGCTCTTGCCTCGAGAGCAGCTGCCTTGCAGCACCTGCATAGCAGGTGGGCTGAGAATCCCTCTGCTCCAGATAGGGAACAGCTAATGGCACCAGCTCTGGTGAGCAGAGCTGGAAGTGCTTTTAATTGGAAAAAATCCCACTCTTTCCCCCATACTAGGGGTGACACCCCTGGAGGAGTCATTTCTTTCTGCTTACCAACTCACTGCTCTTAGCGTGTGCAGACTTCTTTGCAATTAGGAAAAAAAACAAAAAACCCTCAAAAACTTAGCATTAAATGGCCTAAAATATGTTCTTCAGCTATACAAAATGATTCTTGTGTTAAACATGGAATCACATGAGGTTATCTCAGGCCTATCAGGTCGTATCATGTTATGTCAGCAGTGATGTAATATTTTTGAGCTACTATCCAGAATGATTTGATAAAATATGGCACACATCATGTCTGAAAAACAATATGGGAAAGGAAAGGTTTTGAATTCCAGCTATAGCTGTTGTAGCAAGTGACTGGTTCACATTTGTACCATGCAAGTAGTGAATGCTGTATATAAACTTTTCCTGATTTTCCTCTCTGTTGCTTTAAGAAGTGACTGCTACTTGCCCATAGACTGCCTGCCTACAAAATTTTTTCAAAATCATCTGAAATTGTTGAAATTGCCACTGAGCAAGCAATATCTAATTATGGCTCTTTGTAGTCAGATCTTTGTTCCCTGCTGAAAGAGAGCAGATAAAATCCCTTTGGCTCCAAGATGCTGTCCTGTAAACTGTTCTGTGACAGTTTTTTCTACACAAATTATTTTTAAGAAATTGAGAGTCTACTCCTTTAGTCAAGATCACATTTCTGTTTCTCAATTAATCCCAAAGACAAGACTAAGAAATGGTAAATTCAGTCTGGATGCACTCAGTGCAAGAACTTGAGCCTTTGTTCCCAGTATGTCTGGCCTCTAGTTATTTGGACTGGTGTTTCACCCTGTCTAAAACCATAACTTGAACTGATAAGATAGTTTTTAACAGGCTAAAATTATATCACCATATATTATGGTCAAATATGTGCCCCAAAGCTAGCCATTGGCCCAAAAAGTTAAATTCTTTTCTGTATCACAAATGTGTCTTAAAGAAAAGAAAGTGCAACTTCCAGAAACCATGGTAACAGCACAAAAATTTCCCTAAGTAGATGTTCAAGTAGCACAAGCCATTGTGGCCATCATCAGCACTGTAATGGCTTTGACACAAGCCAGCAGAGGCCCCAGTCCCTGTTATTAGCATGGACACAGCAGGATTGCAGCAGCACCCTCTGCTATAATGACCAGCCTTTTGCTTTCTCACATTATATGACCTCAGCTTCACATAAAGACAGATGAGCAGAAGAAAGAGTAAAATGATAAGGAACCATAATATGTTAGATATATTTGAAGATTTCCTAGCATTAAGAAATCTAATTTGCCATTATCTATGATTTTGAAACTCTTCTAAAGAAGAAGAGCTGTGCACTTATCTCTCTGTAGGTGCTGTGGAAATCCACCCATTAAGTAGTTACCCTAGTTTCAGTTTAACAACATACTATAGCATCTTTTTTCACTGAGAGGTACTTTTCAGCATAAATAAAAGTAATGATATCAAATCCACAGCCTTTTACATTTTAAATGGACCAAGGAGTACACACTGCACTTTAATCTTTACCAGAGCCCTAGAGCCAACAACAACTGTGAGCACAGAGAAGCACAGTGTCCCAGGTGGCCATACCCTGAGGGCTTTTCTGTTCCTTGTCAAAGAATTAGACTCAGAAGCACTGCAAAATCCCAGGGCAGTGCAATGTGTGGTGTCAGAGCTAACTGTCACAGGGGCTTGATTTGAGGTAGTTACTCCAGGTCTCAGGAAAAGATTTCAAGTTTATTATATGGATAGATGAGTAAAGAAAGACAAAACTCAGACTACAAATAAAATTGCTTCTGTCTCTTCCCAGCTGTGCCTCCGCTCCATGATAAAATAAAAGTTTGTGAAAGGAACAGTCCCTTTGCATCTTTTCTGAAGAATGGGATGTTTTTGACTAAGTTTATGAAAGGTATTGTTCTATCTGTGGCTGTTTAAAGCAAGAAAGGCTTTTATGTTAAAAGACTCAACATTTTTATTATAACAAGTTTTTGTGAAAAATGCACAGTGTGTCAAGCACATAAGCTCTTCCAGGGGACACCATCAGTGTGAGGAAGGAAACTTGAGGTTTTTTTATTTCCAGTTGTATCAATTGTCTTATAGGAGCTATTGCATCCTTTACAAACTTGGATGTTCTTAAAACTAATTTGGAATGCCCATGCACACGTATATCTCTCCCCATGCAGTAAAACATTTCAAAATTCAAGGAGAAAACCTTCCTAGGACTTTGCAGCAGGGTATCTGTCAACAATTCTGCTGCCTGTCAACAGCCTCTGATATCGGAGTTATTTGATGTAACTCTTTTATGTACTGAAATTAACAGTTTTGACATGGAGACTAGCCCATTCTTTATGCCTTGTGTGAGGCCATTCAATGGCTGGAAAATATTTACCGGGTGTGTACCTAGGAATGAGATAGCTCTGGAAATTGTTTGGTTGGACTTTCTAGAAGTTTGGCACACCTGCTCAGTGCCTCCATGCTGGCCTGGCTAGATTGTGTGGTTATGTAATGACTGCAGGTTTCTGAGGCTTACTGGGTGGGGAATCAAGCAGGTAAGTAATTTAGGACTACACAACAGGGGAAGAGGAGTTTAAAGACCTTGAATATGAATCTAGACCTCAAGTAGGTCCTGGGACCCACTCCCTTTACCACCTCTGCCTCCAGCAGAAAGCCCCCTAGCCAGTAAGAAGAAGCAACATAAGACAAAGAAAATGGGTGCATAATTTTATATATTTCTTGCAAGTCTTTCTGAAGACTAAGTCATTGTTGTACTGTGAAGGCAAACTGTTATAATAGCCTATAAAAACTGGGATTTTTTTGGTAACGGGATGAAGAATATGACAAATGTTTTCTCATCATCTCTGAGAACAGGGAACAAATGGTAAAAACATAGTACTCATCCAGTGTCATTTCAAATGTCTAATAAAAAAAAAAAAATGCTTGTAAAATGAATGCTAAAACATTATAAACTCTATAAAACATACTATAGTAGGAAAAATGATAGTGACAGTCAAAAATAAAATGGTTTGACAACAAAGGTGAAGCTTCATACCAAATCTTCTAACAGTTATAATAAAAGGATTTGTCCTCCCTTCAGAAAAGAGATCTTTTTTTTCCTTATTATGTTGTTTTCAAAGATTATAGCTTTTGTAGTCCCTGTACCTGACATCTGATCATTTTTTTGTGTATGGTAATGATTTCAAAGTTAGTGTTCAAGTGGGAAATCCTTTGAATTCTTATTTTATAGAAGTTCATTTTAGTCAGGTTCTCTATGTGGCATTATATGTTTAGAGCAGCAACAGAGGTGATTATTAAAACAATCCAATTAAACTGTATTTACCCCTAAATGTCTAGAGGGGTAATGTCCACTGTCAGAGATGAATCATGTAATCAGTATCATGAGAATGGTTTGATATAATTTCTGTTATTTTTAACTTTTAAATCATATTGTGCTGCGAGTGTACTTTTTAAGAAATTCTCTGTATCACTGGCACTGTCTTCTCATGTACATGCTTACAGTTTGCCAGTTTGAGCACTAATGAATCTTCCAAGTCTCAGGATGAATTACTCTTTGTAAAACCTAATATCTGGAGGGGCAAGATTGTTGCTGTTACGCTAGACTGAGTTTACTTCTTTAAGGGTAGAGAGGAGAATAAATAAGTTTAATTGCCTAAAGCACATAATCTTGGGATAGAAAATATTAACTGGTTTCAAAGTCAGTCATATCCAACATGGCTAGAAGGACCTAGCAACAGGAAATCTATCTGCAGATCTTAGTTTCCAGACTAATCCCCATTACAATTAAATAAAGCAGATTCTATTTTTAGACATTTAAAGCTGTTGCATTTAACATTTAAGCAAATTAGTGTTTGAAGACTCTTTAAAAATTGTGTCTGCCCATGGTCAACAGTGCATTTTTTAATTTTGATATATATGGTAGGATATAAACTTCAAGAAACAATGGTACAACTTCTTATAAATGACAATTTAATGACAGAAATATGAAGTAATTGACTCTGCAATTTAAACTGGGTGGGGCTTCAGTCCTCTAAGGCATTTACAAAAGTAAGAAATCTCATTGAATCTTGTTTTCAGAGTAAGGTTATGTTGCAAAAATCTACCCATCGAGACAATGATATTTTTTTTGTCATGAACCTTTCGACTGCATTTCTCAAAAATGAATAATTGAAAAAAACCTAACTTTGTTAAGTTGCTATTTGACTGATACAGCATTTCCATAATGATGGAACAATGAGAAAACATTTTTATCTAATAGAAAGAGAATTAAAAACCCTAATGAAAATTTTGGTGGATGAGTTCACATACAAAGGACGATATCAATAAAGTGCCTTACTAAATTACATTATCATTCCAAAGGGCCTGCTATGGTATTTTTAATTTTTTTCTGGAAGCATAGAAAACATGAGTACTTTGAAATACTATCATAAAACTGCTAAACAATGTTGCTTGTTTGTGTTAAGCACAAATAACTTCTTGCTGTACAAATGGCAATATTTGTTTGTAGAACATTTTGGGTTTAGCTTACACATTATTCCAGTCAGATAAATAAATGTCATGTTTCAGCAAATAAATTCTTTGTAAACATAGTTTCAGAAAGTCTCTTATAGTTTGCTCTGTCCACCCTATAGCATGTTGCTTAATATATATTTTGAAATTTTAAAGGTCCATATACTCCCTAATAGTTAAAGGAAATAGAGGGTGACTTTGTAAGCTGTGACAAGAGAGAGTTTATTTCCTGTTTGTTTCACTCTAACCTCCATTAATCTTTATATGAATCTTTACATTTGTTTCAGACATAGGAAGCTCCATGAAAATCCAGATCAGAACATTTGAATATCAATGACTGGAAAAAACATGATTGTCTAACTCTTGTATGTAAAGCTATTGCCCATTTATCTGTGCCATTCAATTTTTATAACGGTGTAGCTTCAGCTTCTAGGAGATTACCCAGTTAGCTAAATCCCTGTTAAATATTTATTTTTATCCAATTCTTCTTTACATTTGCAAATCCTGGCTACACAAAATTTTGTATACGGCATCTCTGCAATGTTTGGGACACAAAAATCTCTGTATGGAGATGTTTCATGGCCCCACAGCTGCTGTTCCCTGCAGGCTGGCAAGCGTGGAAGGTGCACTTCAGTTTGCAAAGAGCTATAGACAGCCCCTCACCTTGATGTGAAGAACTGCACACACATTTGTTCCAGGACGAAACTGGGAAGTGCCTATGAGAAAAATGCTCTTGGCATGGAGATGCCCTCTCATTTATTTTCTGATTTTACCTCAGTCAGATAAATGTTGCTGATGTCACAGTAGCCAAGTGCTGTTGCTTGTGCAGCTGCCAGAACTCCTTCAGCACCCACCTTGGCACCTGAGCTTGTGCTGGGGACACCAGAATGGATCCTGATCTTCTGGGCACAGAAAACTGGATGTAAAGAGTAAGAGCCCATTGGTACGCTGTTCTTAAAGCAAAAATGAAGATTGCCATGAGAAAGAGAATTCTGTGACAGAGCTTCAGTGAGCTGACAAGCTACAGGGTCTTTTGTGCTACTTAAGAATAGGCCAATTTCCATAATGTCAGAAGGAAAAATCAACCTGTGACTCTCAAAGAGATTTTTTTTTTTAAATTTCCCTTGGCTTTTTCAACTTTTTCCTTGAATTCAAACTGAGAAGAATAAAAATTAAACAATTGTCAAATGCTGCATCAAGCTGTTACAACTAATAGGCATAGCAGGAAACTTTGTAATAATAATACTTTAAATCAAACTTATTGGCAGAAAGCAAGCAACCAGTGTGATTTGAAAACTTTCCATGAGAAAGACTTTCCAATGAAATAATGCTCTTACAAACAAGTAAGTTTCCCAAGGAAAAGTTTAGTTTTGAAACAATAAAAAAACATGATTATCATTTGGAAAAATGGAAATGTCAGTATCCCACCATATATGTAGTATCCTCCTAGTATCCTATGACCCTGTCATAGGCAGAAAACTTGATAAGTGTAAAATTACATGCCATTGTTGTTTACGTTAGGCTTTTTCTGTGTTTACTTTTTTTAACTTTTTTTTTTTTTTTTTACAGCCTGACAAAAGATGAAACACACTTAAAATTTTTACTTTTTTTTCTGATAAGAGCCTTATAGAAAGATATAACTCTCTGGCTGAAAATGATAAATTTAGTGATATTTATTTTTAATTGGAAGACTTTTATTGTCTATTTTAATATTTTTATGGTTTAATGCAATCTATTAAAAGTATGTCAACATTTTATATTCATTTTACTCTCCTTTTCTTTTTTCCTATTTTACCTTTCCCCCCCCAAAAAAAAAAAAATGAGGGAGAATGAAATGTTATATTTATTGGAAAACAAAATACAGACAAACATTTAAACATTTCCTGAAATGTGAATAAAAATATGAATATTATAGTTTTTTGATGATTATGGGGTATTGCAAAAAAACCACTATTTTCAACAAGGATGATGAAGAAGTGTGGAAAAAAAAATCAATATGCCAATCTTCTGTTGTTTTCCCAGGTCCAATGTGATTAGAGTGAAACTAATGCCATTTAAGACAACGTCAGGTACACTGACAGTTAATTCCTGTGTTTTTAAATATGCAAGAACTGCTTTCCTTCCCCAGAGCTGTTTCCCAAAAGACAGACTATCCATCATCTCGTCAGGGATGACACATGCTTCTCACACAGGTTTGCTCAGTGCACCTTCTTCCACCACAATGAAATACCTGATTCATGCTTGTCATGAAGTGACTTTACCTTTAAGATAGTTCTGAGAGCTAAGGAAGTTGAAGCTGCTGGTGACTGATGGGAGTCTTTTCTCCTGACCAATTATCGGTCATTTCTAAGAATTGACAGCAGTTTTGACCATTAAAAAGTGAGATCAACCTGTGAACACCACCTTAAGACCTAAGCTTGAGAATTTCTTGCTCTCTTTGTGTTCTGGCTGTGAAAGGTAACAGAGCTCCGGCTGGCCTCCCATTCCCTCCCCAGGCCATGTGGCCCAGGCGGGGGCTGGGCTGGGCCCAGCGGCTCCCGGCCGGGAGATGGGGCCTGCGGGGCTTGCCCCAGGCTCTGGTCGGGCCAGGCCAGTCCCTGGCTCGGCTGCAGTTTTTGCCGTGACGGAATTCACCAGAGACTATCAAGTAAAGAAAGGAAAAAAAAGCTCTTGACCTGCGGCAGGCTGAGACAGTGACCACACTCTCCAGAGCAGCCATGAAGAATCTTCCATCACAGACAACTCCAGCCGCTGCTCCAGCAGAGATCTCAGAACCATCTACAAAACCTGAGCAAGATTTTAACCTTTTCATTACTTAGATGAGACTTGCAGATTAATCCTTTTATCCAGAAAGAGAAAAAGAGAGTAATCAACATGTAAAGAGACTTTATAAACTATCTGAGACAGTAAAGAAAAGAAGCTTCAGAAAAGGTAGAGAATAAGGAGATGCTTTATAAGCTGAAATATTTTTCTGTTAAAGCTATGGAGATGGACAATAGGGTCTTGAAAAAACTCCTTTAATTCATGACAGAGTATATAGGGAGGAATGGAGTGTTCAAAGCTTGGATTTTGAGCAAAAGGTGGAGTAATTGTGATACAGTGAGGTGCTGGAACAGAGTGAGATAGAGTAATAGTTGAAGATTTGAGGCCTTGAGAGCCAATGAGAAAACTGTTTCCAGGGAAGCTCACAGAGACAGATGAAGAGAACTTTTGCCTTTGAATAACTCATCCTTAAAAAAAAAACCATCCTGTCCTGGGTTGATTATGATGTTAAATTGTATCCCCATTCATCCACCTAACCCAGACACAGGTGTTGTATTCTTAAAATTCCATCTAAGAGTAAAAGTGAGTGGAAAAGAAGCACTGAGTCTGTTATCAGACTGTACTTGCTCCCCCCACATCGGGAGTTTTGACTACAGCACAGACAGACAACAAGACACAAATCTCCTTGGCTTTCCAACTAGCTGGAGCAGAGAGGTCTTCCTGGACTGTTTTCTTTCCCTTTTTCTGAAACAAATTGAACCTGCTCTGGACTGGGGACTTGGGGGAACACCGGGACCTTGCACCCATGGACTACCGGGAGCCCAGCCTGGGCAGCGGCATTTTCCAGCACCAGAGAGACTGATAACAGAGCGAACACCCCCAGGAAAGAGACCCTCTGAAGTTTGTCATCTCTTCTGAAGGGCGAGAGGTTTTGTAATTTGATATTGTTCATTTTTGTGCTGGTTAGTATTGTGTCTGTGAAATGAACAGGTTTTTTCCACTTCCCTCAGAGAAATCTCTTCCCGAACCGGTTGGGGGGTGGGGGGAAAAGGGCCATGTGGGTTTGCTTCCCGGGGGGAGCCCCACTGGAGGTTTTCTCCCAAATTTGCCCTAAACCAGGACACATCCCTAGACTCATTTGATCTATAACACTCCTCAGTGTGATGTGAAATGGGAGGAGTGAACTCTGGTGGCAGATTTCCGGGCAGCTGGCATCCGAAAAACAGAGAGCTATAACAGAAATAGCTTTCTTGTAGAAAACTCCATAGATTAACAGAAGAAGACTCCTGTTTCTCTACAAAGACTGATGAAAAGACTCTAGCAGGAATTGGGGCTGTTTTAAATACCAAAGTTCCAAAGTTTTTTTTGTCTCTATGTTGTCATGTGAACAAGGAAATGGTGGGCAGTAGGGGATAAAAAGGGTTTTCTGGAAGTTTATTCTGGTGTTCTTATTCTTGTAGTTTTGTTAATAAACTTTCTTTATTCCTTTTTAAGTTTTAAGCCTGTTTTGCTCTTGTTCTAATCCATATCTCACAGCAAAAAAAAATAAGTAAGTCTTCTAGTAATTTTTTAGTTACTGCTTTAAAACCACGACATTTATTTGGTGCATTGGCCGGGAAATACGAAATTAGCAAATCTAAACCACTACAATGCTCAACAGCACTGCGAGGCTTCTATGTAAAATTCAGCAAAAATCTCAGCTTTCCACCATTTACAAAGGATTGCTTTCTTACTCTTCAGCAACCATTTTAATAATAGGCAATAATCTTGCCCTTAGCACAAGCTTTACTGCAGAAATTAGTATCTCAACAAATATAACTGTGTAAGGGCATTTTGAGTTTTGTCATCTGGAGTAAATAGCAAATGTGAACTTGCCAGTTGCCATCTGGTTAATTCACTTACAATCAATAGTGAAATGATGGGTGAAAGCATGAAGAGGAGGAAACCTGTGAGCATCTCAGCTAATGAAAGTCTGAAAACATATTACATCAGCCATGACCATAGTTAAGTTGCAACATCTGCAGACTCAATAAAGAGGATGTAATTTGGCTGGGTAAAAGTCAACAAAAAATAACTAATTTTAAAAAGACAGTATGATAATCTCACTTCATTGCTTTTCTCAATAGAAATGAAACATGGAGGAGAAAAATACCTGCACAGTTTAGATCATTTTTGGCAAATGATATAGAATCACATTAAATATTCTGTGGAAGATTTATTGAAGTTGTTTTGGACACAAATGCCCAAGACAAAATAAATCTGTGATTTCTACACACGGACATTATGTGCTTTGTACTTTAATAGAAAATTTGTTGCTTGGGTGTTGACAGCACATTTCCAAATGCAAAACCTACCTAGAGTGGTGCCTGCTGTGCCCTCAATAATGCATTTGAAATAGATCCTTGTTACACACTCTAAGGTACTCTAGTCCAAATACATGCAGCTGCTAAGATGATGGTGGCAGTTTAATTGTTTTTTATATCTGCTCTGTTTTCCTGCTTTGGATTAAGCATCACCACCTTTCCTCTCTTAAATTCCTATCTTTTCTAGCAACAGTGAGCAGGAAAGTATTGCACTGACCAGAAGGGTAGCAAATTGATTATGAATTGGTCAAGGGACTAAACACTGAACAGTAATGAACAGCTCTCTGTGAATGCTCCATATTGTTTATAAAGATGTTAAACAGAACTGACTGCCTCTTGCAGCATTGCCCATGGGAGCAGCACCGTGAGGAGTGCTAGATCTGATCTGAGGGTTTCTGCTAATTATCACAAGAGAAGCACAGGGCTCTTTAAACGTAAGGTGACAGCAAAGGAAAATCTCACTGGATCTGAAGAAAGAACAGTAGCAGAGTCACATTTATCTGCTTCTTCCACCCCTCCTCTCTGCCCAAACTCGTGTTGAGTGAGCCCAGATTCCCACCCTCACTCAGGGCCTGGGAGCAGAGCAGGGGCCAGACACTGCCAGCACCGAGGTCACTGTGGCCCTGGGACACATCCAGCTGGGGAGGCAGCCCTGTCCTGGCCTCTTCAGCTCTGCATCACTGAGACACCTCCAGGCGAGGACAGGCACAGGCACCTGCAGAGCCACCCCCACACCCTCTGTATACACCTGGCAGAAGGACTGTGTTCATATTTGAAAAGGGGATAGAGTACAGCTGAGCCCCTGCCTCTCTCTCTGGCTTTCCACTCTGTATTAATCTGTGGGCATCCTTTGGCAGTCCCTAGAACTTGGTTTCAGAGAGGAATCCAGCATAAGTCCCTGCCATGTCATTTACTGTAAGCCCACAATATTTTGACATTGCCTGTTAAACTATTTATTAAGAGCTCATTAATTTACTTTTTTTCTCTAGAAAGAATGGCTTAATTCTTTATGCCTGTGAACTGCAGCCTGGCACAACAACAAGGCCTGAAATTCTGTTTGATTATCTCTGTTAACAAACAAAATGAGCACAGCTTTCTAAAAGAATTTTTCAGCATGGAAATATTTGAAATTGGCTGCTGGCTGAATTTGGTCTGTGAATGTTTGGCATTTCTGCAAAGCTTCAATACTCCCAACCTGAATTTTTCCACTTTTATGAATTGTGTGTTGTTATGTTCACAGGTTCAGATAGCAGTTCATTCCAGTATTAAAATTATTTTCCTATCCTTTTATTTGTCCCCTGACTATTATAGTCTTTGCATCCTTTTCACTTGAGAACTTCCACATAAAAAGAAGACTTTCAGCTGGATTAATGTTCAAGTATTTTTAGACTCAGGTTCTCTTACAATACAAACTTAAGCACAAAATCCATTCTCAATGATGACACTCTCAAACTGTCATCTCTGTGCATAAGAGGCTTAAATCTAGACAGACTCCAGGTGGACAGCAGTGAGCTAGGCAGCTAAGAGTGGCTCTGCACTTACATAGACTAACACAGACTAAATGTTTAAATGTGTTTTGTAATACTGCCAGTATCTATCATGGTCAGAGGTCAAAATATTGACCCACAAGTGAGACAACACAATCTTTGGAAAATATTTCTGTAAATTCTATCTTCAAAGTAGTGAGCATATTAAAGATTTTTTTCCCGGAGGAAATCAACATCTCCTTTGATTTTGCCAAAAACCTCACTAACAGTTCTGTGCCCCTTCACTCACACACCCACACACACCCACACACCCACACACCCACACACCCACCCACACACACACACCACACACTGCTTTGGTTAGAAGTACTGTATATCACTTTTGATTTAATCCTATATTAGCAGAACTATGGACCTTCTGCATCTTGGGTATAATTTCCAAAATGGTTGTGCTTTGGGTGCATAAATATGTCCTGAATTCCTTGGTGTAGATTCAGAGTTCTTCTACAGACCTCTCAGTGGTATTGCCATGAGCTATATACTATATATGGGCTATATACTATATATGATCTGTACACTATAAATGAGCCAAGAGCTTCTGGCCCATCACTAAACCTGCTAGTTTCTGATCCATGCACTCTGCTCGACTTGTGTGTGTGTGGAGTCACTCAGGCTTTTTCTCCAAGAAAGCCCTCAACAGGGTACACAACAAGGAAGGAATAACTCTGACCTCCCAGTGCAACAGAGGAGTTCAGCACAGTCCAGACTTGGGTCTCAGTAATAATGCAGGAAATACAATAATGCTTGTCACATTATTCTGAATCATATCGAGGCAGATCAAACAGAGAAGGACTTCCTTTAAATTCCTTCTTATTTTAGTCATTTTTCTATAGCTCTGCATTAAAAAAAAAACAACAACAGAAGAACAAAAACCAAAGTGTTTAACCCTCAGGCTAGAAATCTTAATACACAACAAATACTATTTTGGAAATACTTGTCTTGCTGTCAGTTCACCCAGGAGCAAGCTAAATTGAAATGCACTTTAGAACTTCATAGCAGTTTTGTCACTTAATAAATAATTTAATTTAAATAGATATTGTAGATGTTTTTTACTGATGCAATATTTTATATTCAGCACATTTGAGAAGACCAAAAGTCACAGAAACTTGACTAAATATTTCAGTTATCACCACGGATCTTGCCTTTATCAGGTTATGACAAGCACGAGGCCACATCCTCATTACCCAGACTGCATGGATCTTGTTGACACCAGCAGGCAGATCACAGCAGGTCTGCTCAAGTCACTGAAATCCCCCCTGGATGTCAACAGCAGAAGGCCCAGCTCCTACCCTTTAACTTGCATTGCCTCAGCACAAGATCCTCCCAAACACCAACAGGGATGCAAATGAGATCCTACCACCATGGAGAACCACAAATTTTATGAAAAATTTGCCTCCTGCTTACTGCTTTCAATAATTCCTGTTTGTCCAAGAAGTTGAAAGACACCATTAAAATCCAAAACAGCATGTAACTGGTGGTGATACTCATGCACTGAATTGAGAAGTTGTATGATAAAATTAACAAATCTTTGACCACATCTCCACCTCCTGCACACTAACCACCTCTCCTGGGATTGTCTTGATGTTCCAAATCTCAGAGCAGCTTTGCACAGCTGTAGCATTGTGATACACTAAATAATAAAAAATTAAAAATTTTGAAAAACAGCCTGCAAAGACATATTTTAATTTTTTTTCCCAGGTGAAGTAGGTGCTCACACAAAATTATGCAGCCCTGATGTCTGGGATAGACACTATGCTGGAGATAGTTCAGTCTCTGAGATTTTTACAGCCCATGAAGGAAAAATAAGGTCATGCTTAGCAAAAAAAACTGAAAAACTATTTTTATCAGAGCTCCCTATCAGACAGTGAGCTACAAAAGAGTGTGTAAAACATCTCTGTGTGTATCTAAATATATGCACACATACACACATACAGCAACCCCTGCTCAGGAGTGTCCTGCTGTTTTGCAGGATGCTGGGCACACTTCTGCCATACTTGCCAGAGCACACTTTGTTTTAACACCTTCCAAGGGAAAGGCTTGGCTGCAGGCTGGAAGCTGAGGAGCTTCCCTGCACTGCTGTCTGCCAGGACATTGGTGGCAGAGGCTGGAGGGCCAGGCATTTTGTGCTACAGACAGGCACATCCCTGCACACACACGGTGCAGAGCAGCACAATTCCAGCCCCTGGGACCTGTGAGCAGTACCTGCACCTGCAGTGGCTGCTGCCGAGGGCTGTCTGTGGGCACATTGTCAGAGATCCATGGAACTCATGTGTGTGCCCTGCTCACCCAAATTGATTTTGGGCTCTTTATTTCGGTGATTTGAGGAGGATGTGTGCTGTTGTTTCTCTCAAATAGCCAGCTGTGAGACTTCACAGTGCACATGTCTGCTGCAGTCACCCCATCAAAGGGGAGGGACCCTGCTGCCATTCCTGCACAAGCAATCATCAAGGCTATCATCAGGGAAAAAAAACCTATTTGCAGCATTACTAAACGTATACCCACGACACTATCCTCACAGCCTGAATTTAAAAACCTGCATGTTGTTTGGAGTAATTGGAGATTCATTGGAAACCTGTTTCAAACTATGAGACACTTGCAAACACTCCCCTCCACTTCCTGCTTGCAGTTTCTGCTTTGTAACTGTTCTGTTCTTCACCTTGTGCTATCCATCACCACAGTCATACAAGATTGTTTTTATCTCCGTGTGGATCGGTGCTGGACCACAAAGGGCTTTGAAAATATTTGAGTGAACATTCTCAGAGGGTTCTGCATGCAAAAAAAAATTATTTTTTTTTTTCCTGCAGCATGTACATTGCTATCCCTTCACAGAAAAGTCCTAAAGAAAAAAATTTCCTCCAGGAACACGTGCAAGGCATAAATAAAAAGGGGTCAGAAGTACCACTAGAGCGTTTTTTATCTTCCACATTTGAATTAGGTAATTATTTTCAGTGTTGCCTTAGTTTCAATATTTGTATCATTATGAAAACTTTTCTCAGATTTTAGACAGTTCCTTTTTTCAGACACCTCTTCATTGAAAGCCGTACCAAATCCAGCCTTCCAGTATATCATTTTCTGTTCTCCAAAGTGTCTGTCCTAGGCTGCCTGCCCAAACTTTGAGTCTTATCTGAAATATTATTTCTATGAATATAAGAATTCTGTGATTCCATAGGTTTTTCCAAAGAAACTCTTCCACAAAGCTACTACAAATTTAATAAAAAGAAACTTTTTGCATGTTCCTTTGTTCTGCAGTGCTTTTAAATGTTTAAATACACAGCATTTTTTCTGTTCCCTGTCTATCCTCCTCTTAAATTGACAAAATAAAGCATAAGTTGCTCTTTAATGATTCAACCTCTGCAGAGGTTGAATTTTGTGTTCTGTGCATGCAGAGCAGATTCTATCATACCTGTTAATTCTTTTTCTGCACTCAGTTTCTGGGAGCCTGTGTTCAATCAGCCTTTTTCCAGAGGGACATGTAGTGGTGACTAATTTTACATGATTTCCTACTGTACTATGTATCTGCTGTTTCATTTCCTTCTTGCTAATGCCTGCAAATATGGCTCTCTTTATCTGCAGCTCTCTGGGAATGCTTGTGAAATTCAGCTTCTGAAAAGGATTTGCAGCATAATATCTCAGCTGGAGATATTGTAAGATAATACTTTTTCTATAGAAACAGGGAAGAAATTAGCCCATATATCCTCTGGGATATTGTGAAAGCAGTTGAGAGGGACAAACTAATTACTCTATCTCCTCAGCAGAAAACAGACCGATTAAAAGAGCCACATCAGTTAAAAATTGTCTAGAAAGCATACACGTGATTTTATCCATCTTGTAAATACAATGTCTTATGTTAAACTGATAAACCTCAAATCAGCATGTTTAGAATCTATAAATCAGGAGAGGACAGGGATGGGATTTTTAAAAAGCCTATAAATAATTTGGCCTATTTATTGTGTTTGGAAATCACTTGTATTCTTCTTGTAAATTTCCAACCTAAATAATAAGTATTTCTACCCATGCTGCAATATTCAGTAGACTCTTTCATTTGAGCATCTTCCATTCTGATGTATTCCCAATCACAAGATGTTAGCAAGTGCTTGACAGAGTTATTTAAAAGGCAAGTATTGGAAGCATATTGTGGCGTAGCTATTGATACATGTTGGATTTTAGATTTATTTTCACTCTATATATCTGCTTTTTTTCTCTCCCTGTAAATGTATGTGTTTGCATAGATAGATAGATACAGATGTTAGGAACATATTAAACTTATGTTCATATAAATTAAAGTGTCTCTCTGTTGCTTCCCCAGAAGATTTACTTATCAGAGAAAATTTTAACTTGTTGAAGTGATCTTGTAAATTCACTGCTTTCTTCTTGATTAAACACATGCAAACCATTTTTTATTAAAAACATTTAATCAGAAGGAATAGACATGTTTTCATTACTGTCTACAGGCCTGGTATTACTTTAAAAATATTGCTATAAACTTCAGCAGAACCCCAGAATCACTATGTATGAAACCCAAAATATCAGTGTCAAAACTTGGAGTGCTCCAAGATATTTTATGAGCTTCTTCTCCAGATTTCTTCTGGGATCACAGCATTATTTAGCTTGTGAGAGACACAGAGAGGTCAGTTAACTGACTTTCAAGTTAGATCCAGCTCAGACCAGCTCTCACAGGTTCTTTGGGCCATGGGTAGACAAGAAGGCCTTTTCCAGTCAAGATCCATTCAGGCTGCTTTCATAGTTCTCATTATTAAAACACAGGAATACTTCGGTATCATCTCTTTAGCTCAAATAAACACTCTTAAACATTTAAACTGAATTACAGGTTAAAGAATCACAGAAAAAGATCACAGAAAAAGCTTCAAGACAATATAGTAAAGATGAACCCAATCTTAGTAATTGAGATGTGTTATTTCACCTTAAATGCTTTAAAGAGATAAAACTCCTTAAAAATAGACCATACTTATGTTTAATTACTCAGTAGTAAATCAGAAAGCTTGATGGCTGCACTCCTCATTTTCTGGCTGTGGCATAATTGTCCTTTTCAGTTATTCAGTCTAGCCCTCTCTTGTACCTGCAATTTTTCCTCTTCCCTGTCTTAGAAGAATCAACGTCCTTTTCTGTGTTAATAGTCTCTCCCATGTTAACAGTCTCTTCCAACAGTTTATTCTTATGGACATGAACTTCAGGAATCCTTATATGAAAAAGAAAAATAGTCTTCTTCAAAGGGAAGAAGATAAGCAACGGCACAAGAGTTGTCACCATAAGCCACAGTGGCATTGGCATGAGACCCGGTGAGACAGAGGAGTTAGAGATCTACCCAGGTGCAAGAAAGGCACTCACATTTGCTGGAAAAATTCAGAAATGGTGGAAGGTGTTAGTGTCACAAATTGTGTTAGGCAAAAATCAGTCCAACAAGAGGAGTGAGAGATAAAGGAAGACATTATGCAGGGTATACAAAGTGAAGCCAAGCACTACAGAAATCAGGAACAGAGACATGATGAGATCGTGGCAACAGAGTGGTAAAATTATCTTTCTTGATATTGCTTCAAGCTTGCCACAGGCTATGATGGGGTTTTTTTATATTAATTTTTTTTTCTTTATTCTGTTCACTTTCTTTCCAATCTTTTCCATTATTTGCTTTAAAATTAAATGTGTTTAAAAATAGTATTGATAAAACTATCAAAAATTGAAGAAAATCAACCCATTTATTTATTCAGTACATGGTTCTTATAAATACTTCTTTACCAGAATAGAGAAAAATAATTATTCCTTCTTTTCAATATCTCTTATGGTCTCAATCTGACCAAAAGTAGAAATAGCAGCTTCTATTTCTTCCTTTTATTCCAGGCAAAGACTGGACCTTCAAAACAGACAGCTACTTCCTGATAACAAGAGCTTTGTCAACAGTCCAGAACAGCTGGAACGAATTGAAACTGTTTTAGGGGACCAATTATCAAATAACAGAAGATGCTGTATTTAAGGCCAGAAGCAGAATAAACTGGAGTTGGATTGTGGATTTCAGATCTTGTTAAAATATACTCAGAAAGCTTGGGTAGCCTCTGTAACAGCTTGAACTTTTTTGTTGTGCTTCAGTTGTCTCAGTCATGAGCTACAGTGAAAAAGAGCGCAAGGCCAAGCTCACAGTGGCCATTTCTATTCTATCTTGCAACAGCATCCCTGGAAAGATTGTTAATGTCCAATTCTACTGGGCACTCTGAGCTTGCTCCTGAGGAAAAAGTACCTGAGGAGAAAGCTCACAGTACCTGGTCCTCAGAGAGCTCCTCAATGTCACCATCACTCACCAGCTGAGCCAGACACTTTGACAGAATTGTCATAGAATAATGGAATGCTTTGGGTTGGAAGGGACTTAACAGTCAGCTAGTTCCAGCCCCCTTGTCATGGAGAGATGGCTTCCACAGGACCAGCTTGCTCAAAGTTCCATCCAACTGTTCTTGAAGACTTACAGGTTGGGGCACCCCCAGATTCTCTGTGCAACCACTTTCAGTGACTCACCACCTCACAGTAAAGAATTTCTTCTTACATTCCTCTTTAGGAAGCATTTATAATTTGCCCATAAAACAGCCCACAAATCCATATTTTTCATCTGTGCCGACACTGCTTCGGACATTTTTCTGCCAAAGATGAAACTATACTGGTGTAGCCCATTTGCATGAAGAGCTAGAGCAGGAATAGCAGTAGGCATGAGGAGTGTGCACACACCTTTCAACCAGCCACTGGCAGGTTCCACCTCAGCTTGAAGCTCATTCTCCCAGCAAAGTACCTTCTTTGTAGCTTGTAGTTCACAACATGGTAATCCCACAGTGTGGCCTTTCCACAGATGTGAATTACACAGGAATGATTTCTCAACTTGCTAAAAGTTCCCAGACAAACAGACAACAGGAAATGGGAAAATATGAGAAGTCCTGTGCCAGAAGGAACTGCAGTGATCCCTGTTCACTGGAAGTATGGACTATTTTTTAAATATTGCGAAAAAGTTATTTGTCTCATAGAAAAGGCAGCTGTCAAATGTTATTTGCTATCAAGTGACAGTCTGTTCAGGTGTCCCCACAGCTCACTCTTGGCTGAGCAGCTGAATGCTACAGCTGTTTCCAGCTCAGTGCACTGGCACAGCCCATCTTTCCCCATGACCCAGCTCCTGCACACCTGAGGGAAGGATGTTTGCTGGCGAGGTGGATAGGGTTTGTATGCAGTCCTCTGGGACTGGAAAGGGGCTGTGCCAGGATGCCTTGAACATACTAAAGCCTGGCATGGCAGCAAGGGAGTATGGTGCAGGAATCAAAGGTCTGCATCCTGAATCTAAGGTTCAGCAGGTTTGAGACTTGGCAGACTAGGGCAAGCAGGGCTGAGCTTTTGGCAGTAGGGTGGATGGTCCTCACTATAAATCAGTAAATGCCAGGAAGACAAGAATCCTGCTTACAACATATCTGCAACCTATAAGGGATCTAACCCAGAGGTACTGGTTACTGTCTTTTCTGAACAGTGGAAAATGATCTATCTCACTTCATTGATTGAGTCTCCAAATATTCCAGATTCTTGATGACTGACTAATGAGTTTAAAACTGCAGAAAAAGCTTGGTTTCTTTACATTTAAGCAGATCCTGCTGAGAAAACATTCCCTTTGGCACACAAGCGCCAGCTGCTCTGACAAGAAGCAGCCATGGGAGAATCTGGATTAGAGGATACCAGTTTGTTAGATTAATTTCCCCCTTTGTGGCACTCAATATGCCTCAAAACACTGACTGAATAAATTTTATTTTGTTCAAGTGTCTGCTTTGGAGTTTTTACATTTCTTCCTCGGTGCTTCTTGTGTAACTGCTGCTGTCCAATTAATTCAGAGCATTCCTCCAGTCCCAGCACTGCCTGTCCACATCCCCATGTTGCAAGGAGTTTTCCAACACAGAAGAGGCACAAATTTCTTTTCTACTTCTGGCCTTTACCCTGACTACTTGAGTGCATCCATCCCTCCTGACCCCTCTGTACTGTAAGCCTTTACTCTCCTGGGGCTATCCTGGCACAGGAACCTTGTGTATCACTGCCCTGAAGCAAGACTCCTTTGGCAGTGCCTGAAATGCTGCTTTTCTCTGGGCATCACTTTAAAACACAGCTGTGTGATGAAGGGTGAGAGAAAAAGAAGCAGCATATGTAGCACTCTGTCTAATGTAGGCATCAATAATACAGTGAGCTCCCAAATTGCAGAGAAAAAGGCAATTTTCACCAAGAAATCTGTGAGTGTCGGGCTTTTGGAAGTTGTTTTGGGGAGTTTTTGCTGGAACCTACTGCACTTTCTCCTATAAACCCTATGAACAATTGTCACAAATAAGACTATCATCATCTCTGAACAAGGATCACTCCAAGTTTAAGAAAGATATAGTTAATTGCTTCTCTTGAAACAATGGGCACATTGAAAAATTATTTATGAAGCAGAAAAATTATGAGAGTCAGAGAGGTGCTCAAAATTGTTATGTTCTGTTACTCTCTTAATTAATAAAAAAGTGACATAAAAATATGGGCACATTTATGCAATCGTCTTTCTCTGTCAACTACTTTTACTAATTATTTGCAAAGCAAAAGGAAAATAAAAAGAGAAAACCATTTCCTAGAACATTTTTGTTGTAGTTTTAGATTGCTATTAAAACTGAGCAACAGATGAGTGTCTTTAGAGAATGCATAATTATTCAAAGTTAACCAACCTGAAATCCAATACCCTGCTAGATACAAAGTATTTGCACAAAAATTGGAGGGCAAATATCAGGGATACTGGTACGAATTTGTACATTATGGTGTCCTAAGGTGCAAACTCTGCCTGGATAGCCCATAATTTAGAAGGAAAGAGGCCTTTTCCTTTGCATTACTACTGATATTTTTCTTGACCCTACACTGAACTTCAGCATCTTCCTAGTCTCACCAAAAAGTGTAGGAATGGCATATTTGAGCATAGGTGTTGTATAGGATTTAGCCATGGCACGACACTGTTCCTTAGCATAAGCAAAATAAAAATTGCTTGTTCTGTTTGGCTGCATTCCAAAGCCATTCAAGTCACTAAGTCTTTTAAGCCAATTATTCTTCTGAAGTTCAATTAGCTATATTCTGACCTTTCTACAAATATAATTTGGTTAGGGAAAAAATGTACAGCACTTTGATTGAATGAATGATCAAAAACTTCACAGTGTTCTGTGGTGACAATAAAAAACTAAAAATGAAAATAAGTACTTAGAGGACGACTTGTCTACAAATTTTCAGAGAGGTAATTTAAAAAAATACCCAAAGACCTATTGTATTGTATTGTATTTATGCTCATGACACCCAATCTGGCAGCCCAAAGACCAATTTCTATGCTATATTCATGGTTTTCACTCTGTAATTCTTCAGTAAAAATCAGCTCTTAAGGCACTGTTCTTGAGACTATGAATGTGAAAATTTAGATATGTAGCCACTTTTTTATAAGGCCTCTCCTCCCTTTCTGTGTCTGTTGTGATATGAAATTGCCTCCATGCAGATGAAAACCTGCCCTACCAGATCTAATGCTCTTGTGTGAGCACCATCCTGTATGATTAGAAGTTCTGAAAATCCATGGAGATTCCAAGGTCAAAGCCATGGAAGTTACTGAGTTCCATATAAATCTGTAGGAAAAAATACCATATCAAGGGATTTGTTCTAAGTTGCTACTTCAAGCTTTCTCTTTTCATCTCCTGTTTTGCTGTCCTATCAGCATTCATTCCTTACAGCATTGCTTTGCTTAAATTTTATATAAGCTTGGAGTCATGCCGTGTGTTTCACTGGATATGCCTATCAAACCAATGCAGTTGTCTATGTCTGGTCCCACTCACAGCTGCATTACTCTCTTCTAAAATGAAACTTAAAATAGGGCCATATTCACTACCAAAATTCACCAAAAATTCCTGGGAGTTGTTACCATATTTTTTTTTTTTTAATATTTTTTATGGATTTAAATATATATATCCCGATTACAGCATTTTTCTACTTTCCCTGGGTTAATGCAGGGTGTGAATTCTGTGAATTCTGTGAATGTGAAAAATTAAAACCAGGAAAACAGTTGTTGGTGGTGGTTAATGTTTTTTAAAATAATAAATTAAAATACTCTGGCACAACACCACAGCAAGCTGAAAGCAACTTGGTATGCTCCCATATGATTATGCTAATCACCTGATTTTCTTTTCTTTGATATTTTCTCATCCTCATAAATATCTCCTCCCTCCTCTTCCACATTCTGAAGAGTAAAAGTATCTTGAGCCAAAAAGCCAAACTTATCACATGAAAGCTGGCACCAAGCAAACAGTTGAAAAGTGTTTAAGTTTGCTAAACTTTCTACTGATTAATAACTCTATGACTCAGCTGATTTTGAAGCCATTTCTCCATCTGGTGGACCAGTTTGCAGCTTTTCCTTCTTTAAAACCAGGATTTCCCAGCATCATTCTTGCTGAGAAATAATTTATTATGTCAATACATAAAAAACATTGAGCACAACCAAAGAAAAATAAAATAAACTAATTCATGCCAATGCCTGGAATACAAAAAACAATTATCTATCATTCTAGAATATTTTTGTTAACATCTGCTTAGCCATTTTTTTATATTTTTTGCACACTTCTTTTCTACCTATGCAATCAGCTGCAATGCAAAGAAATCTGTAATAAAGATAGATACATATGCAAAGAGTGATAAATCTTAAGTGATTTTGCAACCATGTCAACACAAAAATTCAAATAACAGAGCAGTAAGAAGTGCTTATATCTTATTAACATGGGCACAAGGATATCACAAGTTCAAGAACACTATGGATTTTGCAGTTTCATCAGTGCATTTATGATTTTTTTTGTATTTATACTATGCATTTATAAGATATAAATATGTTGTTTCTTTTCTTCTCCAACATTATCTGTCTTTTCAAACCAAATAAGTGCTTTCACTATTGATAGAAGAACCTCCAGCTATATGAACCTAGTAGGTATTTGTGTGTAAGCTATCACAGAAATTTATTTACAAACATTTGTTCCATCATGATAGGATAGGTGACAAAATACTTGTGTCATGTCACCAGAAAGTTTAGAGAATAGGTATGAGCAAGAATTCCAATGAAGTTGCACCAGAAATAAAAGTTTCCTTTTACATCTAAAGAAATAATCTTTCGAGTACAGATGGACATTTTTAATGGAAATGTCTTTTTCTTTCTTTGATGGCATTACAACTGGCTTGTATCACTACTGAACAGTTCCTTCATCTATAATAGAAATGTAATCTTCCCTATTACTACCTGAGTATTACAGCTTTGCTCATTTCTGTATGCAGCAGCATTCATTATCTTGTTCTTTTATGCATTATCCAATTTCCCAATACATCCTAATAGCTATAAAACTTGTCCTCACAACTTGGTCCTGAAATAATTAAAATGTATAAAACTTTTAGATGTACTGTTTCATTTTATGGCTAAGTTGGGTCCGTTCTGGGGGTTTTTTTATGCCCACAGTTAACATATATATTTAAAGCTCTATTTTCTTGTTTCTTGGTGTGGTGCATCGCAGATTTTGCACTTTTATGAGTAAAAGATGTACCTTGCCTTTTCAGACTGTGTCAAACTGGAATGCTTGACCTAGAAGACATGCTTATCTTTGGGGATCTTGAGATTTGTGTAAAGAAAAGAAGTGAATATCTTCAAAACCATGATGGGCTGTGAGAAAAGCACTTGTCTAATTCAGTTCTGATTCACTGTGATATGGTTTTGCACTACTGTTTAAAAGAGACAGGGTACCCTTTTCATTACCTCCATGCAGGACTGGGAGGTCCACAACTCTCATCTGAAAAGAGACAAATAATGCCCCTTTGTTTATTTGTCTGGGAGATGAGGGAGCAGAATGTGTCAGCCTCAGTTGCACAGCTGTTCTGGGGCATGAGTGCAGGGTTGGCTTTGGTCTCTGCAAGGGCAAGAGTTTGCCTCCAAATGTTTGGTTACTTTGATGTGGTCTCTTGGAGACACACTTTCTTCATCATGATCATTCCTGGGTCAATTCCACTGTTGTCTTTGTGCCAGACCAGCAAAGAAAACAATATTAAGTCTTTCCAGAGAAGGAAATCAAAACATTTACAAACATCCTTTGGTGGGAGACTATAAAAATGATGAAATGATGAAATTTATTTTCCCTGGATGAAAGGGAAAATAAATTTTAGACAAATCAATTATTCAGGGAAATCCTAAATTTTCTCAGGAAAATTTCACTGATATACTTGAGAGTACAAGGTTAGCTATGCCTTGTGCTTCCAGATGAGAAAGCCATCTGTCTACATCTGTAGGGCCACCAGTGAGGAATGCAAAGGAGGCCCACTTCAAGAAAGATGAAACCTCTTCCTACAGTTTGTGCATTTTAAAAGTGATGCTGCATTTTAAAAGTGCATTTTAGAAGAATTATAGCACAATGCATTTTGGGCAGAACTGCAGGGTATCTCTGTCAGAGATGTGATCTGCACTAGGAACCAGCGGCTCCTAATTAGGGCTCTTAAGCTTGGCTCCTGTTCCACCCTTGCTTGATGTCCACTTTGGGAAAGGCACAACCGTCCAAGGGTAGGTGTGTTCCTTTCCAGCAGCAGAGAGAAGACCAGAGAACTTCAGTCAGGCGAAATGGTAGCTTGAAAATATACCAACCAACAGGCTCAGACAAAACCAAACCTTGTTTACTGCATAATTACCTTCCATTTTTTGCCTCTCAGAACTGTCTTGTGTGTTATCAGCTCTAACAATTCCACACTAGCCATGCTCAGGCTTGTTTGAATAATGCCTTCTATTCTACTCAAATTCCCCATCTTCAGATAAAGCTAAGAAACTCAGTTAAGCTATGCAGCAGGCAGCGAGAGAAGGGGAAATAAAGCAGCAGAATTCATCCAGCCTTAGAAAATCTTGGCTATGTCAGTTTTAGTGACTTGTAACTAAGAGAACCCTAAAGAGATTATTTTAAAAATTATATTTTTCAAGGCCACTTTATTTTTCTGGGAGCCTGAGACCTGACATCTGAACAATAGCAAGGAACCAGTGCCCCCAAGCACACCCTGGTGTTTTAAATTTCATCTGTGTGTCTGACTATTTACTTCAGATTTCTCAATCTGTTGTGGCAGGAAACTAGAATAGTTGTGGGGCATAGGTGTGTAGCAAAGGCCCTGAGTAGAAATAGATGGTGACAGGCAGAAAGCTTAAAGCACAGTAAAATACATTCTTTTCTGAAACCACGTAATTACTTATTTCTGCTGAATTTTCTGTAATAGCTGTAATGAAGATATCAAGTACATGAGGAAAAAATGATCAGCTTTGAGTCTATAGCAAATGACCAATATCTTTTGCCAAGGGAAATAAGTTCTTATTTTTAAAATGTAGCCTTTATTATGTCCCTAGTTTTTTCTCCACTTCGTTACAATGTATATGCTTACTCCTGCCATTGTCCAGTCCTCTTTAATTTAGTGTCAGATCTTACCCAAACTATTGATGTTTCTGCCATATCATATTTCTCATAAGACACCAAAATGATATTACTGTCAAGGGGAAATATAGCTTAGTGTCTGGCAAGTAGCTGTTGGAGGCACACATAGTGCAGGTATGTGTATATATTCCCACTTACAGAGCTTCATCCAAAACTGGCAGAGGAAGAGAAGGACATTTGTGCTGTCTGTATTCCTGTGCATGCTGTGTGTGTCTGCCTGTGTCAATCTGTGTGTGTGTGTGTGTGTGTGTGTGTGTGTGTGTGTGTGTTTGTGTGTATGTGTGTGTTACACACCTGCACTGGAGTGCTCTTGCCACAGGCTGGACCTCAGGCATGGAGCTGCAGCCGCCTCACCTCTGTCAGGAGACTGTCACATTTAGTCCTGCTTGCCTCAACTCCTTTTATGCTTACAAATTCCAAATATTTGGATGAAAACTTTCACATATTACTGAATCAACTGGGTAACATTATCAACAATATAAGTATTTGTATGGAAAGATCTTCATGGTTATATTTACTGAAGTACCATCAAAATCAATATTATTTTTTCCACATAATTCATCAGTACAAATTTTAGCCAGTCACTTTGTGTTTTTAAGCATAATCATAGAGAAGAGGCTCACAAAGCCATGAAGCAAAGCCAGTTATCCAAATAGGTAAGAGGCAGAATTTGAGCTTAAAACAATCAACTGTGGCTGAACATGTGGTTGGATGTTTAAGAAAGCAAACAGACTCTGCACAATGCTGTAGATTTTATATAATTAACATAATTTATATAATTAACATAAAAAAGAGTTCTGACACTATGTGGATCATCAGCCAAGAATTGTTCCTACAACAGGTCAGCCAAAAAAAAGAATACTCTGCTGTGGCTCATCAGAGTAAATATACAAAATAACACAGTGTGTGCTCTAGAGCACTTTGTGCGGCATTACGATAATGCCTTGAAACATTCCCACTGTGGTATTCTGATGCTTTATCTTTTGAGAAAAAAAATGACATAATTGCTCCCCGTTTTTTCACATGATGACCATTAATTTGTTTCACTCCACTTTCTTCCAGATGTGAAATAATAGAGGTCACATCCCCAGCTTATGGAAAATGATGGCCCTTCACTACTGTCTGTTAACACCCCACAAGCGTGACTGGGGTCTCTGTGCACTCTCAGCACTCTTCTGGACCCAGATGAACTTGCTTCTTCCTAAAAGGCTCCTTATACTTGCTCCCTGCTTTCTAGTCAAATGGTCTAGAGTAGAAGAGGGACTGACACAGTTTTAGCTTGATCCCATCACAATTTTTTCCATACTCTTTACTCACACATAGTTCTAACACCCATTGATGGGTGACATCCTTCCCTCTGTCACTTTTAGCTAATCCCTTTCTACCTTCAAGTACCTCTGTTTTTAATTCGTGTGACTTCCACCACTTCCAGCAGCTGCTAGACTAATGTGTTTTTGTCCAGCATAGTTATCTGGACATTAACAGCTCAGGTGAGCTGCTTTTCTGGGGATAAAATCCCCTAAGAACTTTAATGTTTTCCTTCAACACCCACTGTGCACACACTGCTTGTGAATGCACACGTGTCAAGCAACGCCCTCCATTGAGCTCATCTTCACTCAAGTGTCCCTTCTCAAGTGCTTCCAGTGTCTTGACATGAACCACTCCCTGCACTGCTTCCTGCAGGCTCCAGCAGATGTCTCTGAACCTTCTTCCCCCAGGTCTCCCTCTGCAGTGTTCTTTCTGCATTCTCTGTCATACCTGTGGGGTCAGGACGCTGTCTTCCTTTCTTCAGGGTCCATCCCTTTACTCAGAAGATGCTACTGGCCAAACTCCAGGGTTCTGAGTGCTATCCCCATGGGATTATGCCCCTCAGAAGCACCCTTATTTTTTTTTTGGAGACTTCGTTGCTGTTTCTCCCCATAACAGCAAGACTGCAGTTCTCCTTCTGACAGCAAAATTAAAGGCTTCCTAGGATTTAATTTATTTCACACTTTGTATGATAATCAATTGTAAGTACACACATCCTCTGCAGACACTCTGTGTTTCTCATATTGCATTGTTGCAGGTTCACAGTTTGTCTGCTCTTCCAGAGTTAATTGAAAGCTGTCATGTCCTTTAGTGCTAGCCATCGTCAGGAATAAGCACACTGAATTTTTTCCACTCCACTGGCAGCCACAGCTTGCCAATACAATATGAAGCTCTGATTAAACCACATTTCTGCAGTTTAAGCTCTGCTGATTGTTTTAGTCGTTCTACCTTTTCGCTCAAGCTATTTCCATGGTTTATTTTATGTCTAGTACCAGGTGTAATTCAGCAACCATTAGGAAAGGAGGGCTGACAGTGTTCTGCCTCATTAGGTGCCTGGAGCAGTGGCAGTCCCTGGCAGGCCTGCCCATGCCAGCTGCAGGAGCCCAGGGAGCCCCACACAGCTCCTTCCATGGTGCCAGCACAGCAGCTCATGCAGACACCCAATTACCAGAACTGGGGAACAGACCTAGTTGGGAAGCAACCTTGCCAGAGAAAAATGGTTAATTTCCATCTGAATTAGTACCCTGGACTTGTTTGATTTTTTTGTTGTTTTTTTTTTTTTCCCCACAGCCCTCTAGCATCTGCAATAGCAAAGTGCCAGTACAGCAAAGTGCCAAGCAGCCATGGGAGGGACCTACCTGAAAAAGGGTTTCCTCCAAGGAAATTCTGCCTGGATTCTGCCTGGATCTGAACCATAATAAAGTGCTAGAGGCAGCTGCTGTTGTACTGCCTTCTGCTACTGCCAAAGAGGGGCTGGTGGGTGCTCCAATGGACCATGACTTAAATATTGCTTGCTCTGAGCCTAAGGAGGGAGGCAGAATTGGGGGCATCCACTGAAGCACACTTGCCAATATTTTTGTGCATGCAGTTAAGCTTTCTATCAGATCCTTAGGACCACACAATTTAAAGATCTTATTTCCAGCATGTGGCATATAGCTCTTACCTAGTGTCTTGGAAACCTTAGGGAAATTTTTTGGTTAAATCTGCCTATTTCATGGGACTTGTATCTTGAACAGCATGACCTGGGTTTATATTCATTGTGAAAGGCCAGGTGCAGTATTTCACAAATAGATGTTCAAATACAAAGCTATTTTGTGTTTTTATCTGTGACTATGGTGTATTTTAACTTTCAGAAACTTTAACTGAAAAGGGTAGAGTTGCTGAAAAAGAAATTAATCACTCTGGCTGAACTTTAACACCCATTCAACATCTAATTAGTTGAATTAGAGCCACTTTGCAATAGAGTCAGTCAATTCTCTAGCTTTAGCTGCCCCAATGGTTCTGAAATTTGATGATGTTATCATTACTTCAGAGGAGACACTCAGTTAGCATTTTAATAAGTACGCTTTACCCTGGCACTTTACCTCCATACCAGGAACTATCATAAGTTAAAATATTATCAGCAAATGCAGACTCTCCTGGGCCAGAACTGTGTCCACATCTGAAAACTTTCCTGATAGAAAATTCTTATTGCTTTCACATGGATCAAGAGAATTATCGTCAACCGAGTATCATGATGTGAAGACTGAGAAGGTAATTAAGAGAATGGAATCTGAACTGCATTAATACCTTTGCAGGAAAAGCTCAAAATGAATTATTAAAATTCTCTATTCACCTATGAATACATGGTGAGATGAAAGTGCCTCCAGAAATTTTAAACTAGCCTTTAAATACAAACCAGATGAATACTGTGCTACCAACCTCCTTCAAGTTAAGCAAATATGTTTGATGTTTCACAGGTGCACTGTCAAGTGAACACTGAAGATTTTGGTTGAAATTTAAAGCATACCAGATAAAAGGAGATATGTACATACAGAAAGTCTATATTGGCCCAAATTCTTGACTATTCACACTATTCCTTTAGGAAGAGGAAAAGGGGCTCTTGTAGCTCTAAAATTGCTTGGTCTGACTTCTAGCCTTTTTGTTTTGCTGAAAATGTTACGTGGGCTACTGGATCTCTCCTTCTGCTTTAGGACATTAAGAAATTGTTCAGGAGGTAACAGCCTTCAAGTCTCTGTATAAGTTTGTGTTTGAAGAATAGCTCACAATACAGGCCAGTTCTAGTAGGAACCCAGCAAAGGGTAATGTCTCACCTCTGAGGCTCTGGATGAGCAGTTTGGCTTTCCAAGGAGGGAAAGATGTGAATCTCCTAAGGCATCTTGCGGAAAAGCAGTAGGGTAGCAGTAGGGAATGGTAACTCTGCCTCCTGGAACCTGTCTGTCCAGTTCCTCTCAGGCACATCAGTGGCCTTCCAGCATGAGTTCACTCTGTGTTATTCTCTTTAAAAATATTACCCTATTTTTCTGTGCTTTATTGACTGTATATCCCTGCATAGATGGCATGGACCAAAACCTCTTGAAAGCTTCTCCACAATATTTTCAAACCCTTCTAGCACACAGCCACCATGGACAAATCCACTTTTAAAGCAAAGAGTTTCAGAAAAACAGAATGAATGAAAACACAGGTTCAGGATAAAATTTTTACATATGCCATGAGCCAGCCATGGTGTCAGCTTTCATTCCTGCTGTAGAAACACTAGCTGTTGCATCAGACCAGCTTCATTTGTTGGAGTGCTGCAGTGCTCTGCCCTCTTTTTTGTGCTTGGTTTCAATTTTTTTCTTATGTGATAGCTTTGAATGAGAAAAACCCACCACATTTGTTTCATATCCTCTCTCTGGAACTTCATTTTCCAGATAGATCTCACTAAAACACCGAGCTCTTGAAAAACAAAACAAGCCAGCATTTCTGAAAGATGGTAAATTATCAGAGAAAGAGACTATCTCTTTCACCTCCACAGCATCTCCATATGCTTTAAGAATTGTTTTAAAGGTTTAGGTAGATGCTAGAAGAGAAGGGTGAGGATAAATGAGGAAAATGGAGATGTGCTGAGCTGTCTCTGAAACATCACAGTGGCAGGGAGTACCAGTTTTGATCTCAGCCATTGCCTGCAAAGAAACAAATCGGGGCTCGCGTTCATGCGCAGGCATCAACAGTTGCTGTTAGCAGAATTACTGCAGGATTCCCTCTCTGGGTTACAAAACTGGGAACCTCTGAGAATGAAATATACTGGGAAATGAGCTAGAAGATTCACATGGAAATTTTTCTAGAATATTTGAGTGAAAAAAAAAAGAAAAATCAGGTCATGCAGCCAGCAGGGAAATTATGTGGAGAACAGAGGGAACAAAGAAGGGCAGAGACTGTAACTTTTATCACTCTTTAGAAAGTAGTGGTATTCTGGTATTCTCAGAATTATTACATCATTGGCATTTACCTGCTTAATTAAGGTACCAACTTATTTATATCTTTGCTTATGGATCTTGGAAGTGCTACTATTTCCTCAGATATAAGGACCAAATCTAAGGACCAAATTTTATACAGATCCCATTGCCACTTCCATTCACAGAAATTATGGACCATGCCTTTGATATAGTTAGCCTTAAAATATCCCTATACAGGAGACATGAAATTACTATTTCTCTTTTCATTTTTGAAATGTAATCAAGTGAAATTTTCTGTTGAGTTTCCAGAAGTTTTAAGTCTACAATTAATAATTTAGGCCTGCAATGATGCCAGCAACCTCTTGCAGAACAGATGTTTGAATCCAGGACCCTGAATTTTTAAGTAACTCCCCTAACTCCTGAGCCATGAAGGCTTTTTATAGTGCTTATGCAAAAGCTCAGAAATCCCAGTAAGGTAAGATATGGCTGGTATTTAGCATTCCTTATGCTGATCAGCTGCACTCACATTTTCTTTCTATGTGTCCTCTCAGTACCACAGGCTACCATATATTTCTTATCAAGTGAGCCAGCCTACTAAGAATCCTAAGAGACTAACATCAAGAAAAGGAGATGAGGCCATGAAAAGGAGAGGCATCTCTAATGAAAAAATCAGTTCTTCAGAGCTCTGTGCAAAATTGTGCATTTAGATCTAATCCTCTACACAGATCTTTTGCTTCCTCCCCCTGAAAAAGCTCTGGTATCAGGACAGTGACCCTGCACATGCAAAAGCAAAGTCCTGGGTTATACAGATTGAGACCTCATGGTAAAGATGGTCTCTGGAGAGGAATGAGGACAACAAGCCATGGACATGGTTCAGCAGAAAATCTAATTCTCTGTGTTAAGCATCTTTAGGAACTGTGCCTCACTCAGCTTAATGCATTTGTCCTTCACATTCATGGGCAGAAGTTTTTAAAAGAAGAAAAATGGAAGACAATGAATGAAAAAAGAATATGCAGGGTACTGGAACAGCTAATCTGTTTTCTCTCTCACTGTATGTACGAGACTTAGAAGAAAACAACATGACTCGACATGAGTTAATTTCCTTTCCATTCTCTTCCTGTTAGAGATTGCAAAATAGTGAATTATAGAGCAGCCTATTCATAGTAGATAAAAATAGTTTTTCATGAAGAGAATACTAAGTGTGTTGAATAGTTTACTATTTAAAAAGATTTAGATATAAAAAAATAATTTTTCATGCAGAGACTGCTAAGAGTGTTGAATAGTTTACTATTTTAAAAGATTTAGATATAACCCTGGAGGTAGTATTTGTACTTGAAGGTAAGAGCAAAAGTAATTAAGGTAACTCCTTTTTTACATTCCAGCCCTTAAGGATAGTTATATGCCATGGCAACCAGCCAGAAGTCAGTGGACTAGATCTAAAGTTTGTAAAATTCAATGGAGAAGTTAATAGGACCAACTCACTTAAAACTTGCTGGTCACCTGACCCAGGATCTACAATGAAAGTACCATATTTACATTTCTTTGTGTATTTGCAAGCATTTTAGCTTTGCTTTCTGCACTGGTACGCCTTAGCTGGTCCAGGTCTGTCTCCTTCTGGGAGGAGATGGTGGTGAGTCTGGCCCACGGGCTTGTTGAATGCAGCCCACTCCAAAACTGGCAGCTGCAGCACTAGTACCCTAGGGAGGAGTGTGCACCTCCCAGGAAAGGCTATACTATTTGCATGATGTTTAAATGTCATTTTCCCAAGGGAGAGGTGTGGCTTGAGCCTCCCTGACAGTGGATGGAGCGCTCAGTTCCCCAGCCAGGCTGCAGGCATTCCCTAGATCATCCCCTCTCCATACCCCAAATCCCAAGTAACTACACTTTGCTCTTGTTTAAAACTCTTTCAGATCCCTCCACCACGCACTTGGCTCCCTCCCTAAGATCTTAAAGAGCTTGTAGCCCTCTCCCAAGCTTTGGAACTGATTGCCTACATAAGCACAGGTCTGAATGGACTTCATTCTGTAATGTGCAAGCCTATATACACCTAGTGCAATACATTGCAACAGAGCCTGCAGAGAAAGAGGAAGCTTTATTTCATCAGTGTGACTTTTGGAGACTCAGACACCAGAAATTAGTGTTATAAACTTGTCAGCAGGTGATGTGTGGCTGCAGAATTATCCCAGCATTACCCCTTGTGTCCTTTGGATGAAACATTAAAGAAGGATGGAAGTTAACTATGCATGAGATGCACTAAAACTATATGCTTAAATAACACCCATCCACTCATTTCTCCTGTTTCATTTCAGGTCACTATTTTCTTCCTGAGTATTTTATTTAAATGCTTGCACTGTGAGTCTTCTGAGCCTTACAGGAGAGAAGCTTTTAAAATCCTTGCAGCTGGATCAAAAAGTGGAAAATGCAACTATTTTAAACTTACATTGAACAAGATCATCAGTTGAAAAGTATGCCAAATAACAGAGAGCATTTCCCTTCTTGGCTTGCTTCAAATCTCCTAGAAGGGTGATTCCATAATGATCTCCCTCCCTTCTCATGTCGCCCACAATAACTCCATGACCTTACATTAATTTACCCTGGAGTGTCTGAGCCCAGTTCACTGAAACAAATGGAAAGCTGCCCTTTTTTCAGAGCTCACAGGAAGAAATTTAGGTGAACACATATCAAGGGACATATGAAGTATTTCTGCCCAATTTTTTTATTGTTTATCTCATTTCAACATGAAATAAACATATAATTTTGTCCACTGGAAAAACAACAATTAATTGGGTAAAGATGAATAATTCTATCGATTTAGCTGGAATATGCAGCAAAATGCCAACCAAATCAGGTTTCTGAGTTTGAAATATTTTCCCTTTAGTAATATTAGATATTTAATAATATAGTTTATAGTTTATAGTTTTTAATAGTATAATAATAATAATATAGATAATATAGTTTCTATATATTCATATTTTCAACTTCCATTGCATTATTGTCAAAAAGATATCATTATAAAAAATGAAAAAAAGTCCTATCAAACCAGGTAGGATATCTTCTCAATTTGACAAAATATTTCTTATGAGATGTTTGAAAAGATATAGAACTTCAGTAAGAAAATTAACCTTAAAAATTAAAAATAAAAGCAGTAAATTAAATTGTATTAATTATCTTTATAATTTTGAGAATTGTGTTGGCAGTATGAGGTCTGATACTGTCTGAAATCAGGCACTTATCTGAATATCTGTAGTTTCCAGGTGTGAGGGAAAATGATCTTAGAATTAACATGTATGGTCTCTGCAGCTTATAAGGCGTGAATCTGGTGTTTTGTGGCACAAATCTCTTCAGCATTTCCTATGAGATACATTCATTTTCCTTCTCAATTACAGTGCAACAATACATTTTTGCTGTGATTTAATATGATTTCATGTAAAAATCAGAATTAAGCAAAGCTGTAAAGGTCAATTCAAGCTGACAACTGTCTCATATTTCTTCCTAGAGAAAATATAAACACATAAATTATATTTAAAGTCATGCTGAATGCCCTGGTGCTGTAGGTTAAGTGTGAAAGGCAAATTTTCCTTGCCAGGGCAGGATCAAGAGATTTTTCAGTGTAAATGAGCATCCATTTAAAACCTCTCTCAGCTGATTGTCAGTCAACAGAATCTGTCAAGAACTTTTCCATAAGGACTGATCGCCACACACACAGATACAGTACAAAACTGATCACAACGGGTGGATTGTTTGGAGCTGTGTGTGGGTTTAGTGCTATTCTGAAGAGGATAAAATGTGGTGTGGAAAAAGAGGAATGATGGTAGTAGCTTGTTTTTTAGCAGAAGTACTGATCTGGTCTGATCTGAAATTAGTACATCCATTAGATGTTTTAGTAATGATGAAATTAGTACATGCATTAGTAAATGCATTAGAACATGCGTTTTTGGGTTTTCTTCTTTATTGAAAGTCTTTCAGAAAAAAAATGTCATCTTGCAGCTGGCGGTAAGAGGGAAATTGATTCTACAGCTATGCAGCCTTTTGTGCCCAGGGGCAGCGTTTTCATATCTCTTAGCACCCATACATCATGGGAGAGATTCTCACCTGCTATAATTGACATAAATCTATAATGTTCCCCTCAGGATGAGCACAGTAGCTCTTTCTCTGCACATTACTGCTTCCTGTGCTATAACAGATCACTGTAGCTAAAGTTATTTGACTGACTTGATTCAATCTGCACAGTACCAGTGTTAATGACAACACACATCGAAACATCCTCGTAAATATTTTCCGGTTTGTCTTCAGAAAAAAAAATGTTGGTTGGTCTCATATTAATTGGACATTATCTTCAAGAATGTTAGATGGATTAAAACAGCTTTCAACCTTTGTAATACAGCCTATCAAATTCAAACACAAGTTTGCTTCTCTATAAACAAACTGCCATCCTGTTTTATGATGATACCTACTCGTACTGTGGGAACAAATGACAACAACATGAGTTGTATTGCTATCTCCTCACAGCTGTCAGGAGCTCATTTTTGAACAGATCCAAACAACAACAGTACAGATTTGCTGGAAATAGTAGAAAAGCGCAACAAAGAAAAAAAAGGAATTTATTCCGTGTTTGGCTACAGGGAAGAAAACCCTACTTATCATTAGTGCTATTTTTCTCTCAATTTTTCTTCTATCCAAGAAAGTGTCAAATTTTCCCATAAGAAATGTCACTCCATTTTCCTTAAACAGGGCCTATCGTCATTTACAAATTAATATAAACTACTGACAGCAAAGTCTACCTTTAATATTGTAGATTATTAATATTATAGAACATGCAGTCCAGCATACAAAGAAAATTATGATTTATGGGAGATATCAAAAGGCTTTTGCTATATTCACAGTTATCAAAGCCAACAGTTTTTTGTCAATATTTTCTTACCCGTTGTTTATCTCAACATTTAATGGTGGAAAATTGTTCCAAAAAAACTTGGAAGGATGTGTGTTGTGTGTGTGTCTGTGGACATTTCATGTATCCACAGGTGTTAGGAGATATTTATGTGGGAAGGACTGTAGATTGGGATATTGTATTAGAAGTTAAGCTATCTGAAGCAAATTGTGGAGTTTTTGTATTTTGGAAGCAGAAGCTCAACTTCTCAACAACTGCCCACAGAAATGAAAATAGGACTGAAAGTAGAAATGTAGGTATAAAAAAATTAATTATATTTTTATCTTACAATTCTGGGGCATAACACCTTCATGCTGCTCTGAGTTTGATATGACAAAAATTCCATTCTAAGTTGTAGCCCTGTAAGTCATAGGGCAAGTTGCTGCTTCATGCTATAATACTGAACAGTTCTGTATTGTTCTACCAGAAACTGACAAGCAGATTTTTAAGTCTGAGTTCTGAAAATAAAGCCAAATGTCTCTGATACTCCTGTAGATACCATTGTATTTTGTCAAAGTCATCAGCCTAAATTCAGCCTCAGAATAAGCTCAACTCAGAAGCATTGTAAGAGAATCAGTTTAGCTTAATGGAATTGAGGTCAGGATAATATTTAGTTTTTGGTGTGTGTGGTACAGCATAAAACTGCAGTTTTTCAAATATGTTTTATTCCTACTTGGCAAATACCTTTACTGTTTCAGAAGTGGGTCCTTATATGTCATAAACTGATACATTTTTTGAGCCAATTAAATGAAATTCTGTTTATTTGCCTAAGCTATGACCCTATTACTTTACTGATTAGAAAGAGTTGCATCCCAAAATGATTTTGACTTAGAAGTTTATAAGTAGAAGATATAGTCCAAGAAAGTGGTGATACAAAATAGGGAATGCTGTTTTCTTCTAATTTAGTTGGTTGCAAAATGAACCCAGGATTCCCACTGAGCAGCAGACTGTAGGTTTTTTATTGGTGTGTCTCCATTGGTGCTTTAGTTCAGAAAAGGTGCACATCTCCCAGAATTCTGCCAGCTAACACATTTTCATTTGAGTAGTTTTAGAGGGCAGACCTTGATTCCATTTGGGTGAGCTAAGCCAGGAAACCTGTTCTGGGAGAGAACCTCAGTAGCACCAACCAGGAATGAGCTTCAGTTCAGGAGCTCAAACTGTTGTTAATATAATGTGCATCTCCCCAAGTCTTTGTAGTGTGGATATGATGAGAATAGCTTCTGATCACATTAATAATGTAATAAAACCATCTAGGCAAGGAAATCACCATAACAAATATTTGATGATTTTTTGTATACTTCTTTGTATATTGAATACTTTGAATTTGTATATTTGAATACTTTGTATTCGTGTATAATAATGCTTTGAAGAATAGTTTCTGAGGTTCCTCATCCCTAGAAATATCAGCAGAGAGAGAGCATGAAGAATTTTTTTCTTATGTATGCCAACAGAATAATGAAAAACTTCTCATAGTGCAATGCAGGTATGAGATATTGTCTGATTTCAGGGCTAGAAATGTCCACCTTCAGAAGATGAAATGCATTTTTTGTGTTTGCTAGATTGCCCTAACACCCATGGGAAACACAAGTTCTGTCTATCAGAGGAGGCATTCCAGTGACAGTACAACCTGCAGTGAACTCAGCTGGCAGAAATTGTTCTTTTCAGCAGAGTTAGGTCTAAGGAACGTGGAGCAGTGCTCCTGTGTTACTGCCCTTGACAGCAACCTCAGCTCTTTCTACAAGATTCCTGCGGGAGTGTGAATTGTCTCCATGGAGTTTTCCATAGGACCCCCATGATCAATCTCATGTTCCTACTAGTGGACACCAAGTAGGATTCAGCCTTCCTAGCCAATCTCAGCAGCATCTCATCCAGCCTTAGCACCTCTCACGCAGCATATTCACAGGTTGGCCATTCTTCAGAGCGACAGAGGTTGCGTACAACCCTAAACCACTAAGCAGTGGAGGCTGCTGCAACAGCCAGCTGTGCCAGGTGCATGGTGACAGGCATGCTTTTCTCACGTGTCTTTGTGACTGAAGTGCCTCTGCTGATGAAAAGTTGCTAAAGCTTGGATATCTAAGAAACATTATGTTGGAAGAGATCACCGGGCTAGGTCTGTGCTTTGACATGCTTATTGCAGGCATTGGATGGGCCCTTGCACCCAGAAGTATTTATACCCAGGAGAAAAGTATTTTTTTACACACCAAAGTATTTATACCCTTGTTTTAATTTAGAAAGCAACTCTGCTACTAGAATTGTAATTCTGGTTGAATTTGCCCCTATCTCCCACTAAGGCTCTGCTAACACATGAAATTTACGAAGCAGTTGCAGTATTTTGAATAAGCAATTCAACAAGAGTAAGAAATTATTGCAAAATACAGCTGCTGCCTTTCCTTTTCAGAGATAGAGTATGCTAATGTGTTTAATCTCAAAGTCTGACAAGGAAATTGGGAAGGAAGAGGATGTAGTAGCCAGTTGAAATGTAAATGTTAATAATGAATGCTCTTTCAGTTTAGCAAACCTAATAGAAACTTCTTTTCATTTTTTCAAATCATTAAAAATACTGCATTTCTACAGCCTGATTGCCAACTATTCTTAAATGGTTCTTTAGCACTTCATTAATAATATTCTATTGTTTAACACTTCATTGTTTGTAATAGGCTTCAGCCATCACTCTATATTTCTTTCCACAAGCCAACTTAATTTTTGGGCCAAAGCAAAGGTTTTGGGGACTGTTGAGAAGACACTATCTGATCCTTATCTCTTTTTAAAATGAGAACAAAGAGGTTTTAAAAGTTCCGTATCAGCTCCAAAAACAAAGAACCTACCACATTCACATAATTCAGCTGACACAAGGACAAAGTAGTAGATGCAATGTCTGAAATAATATAAATTAATTGTAAGCAAAACTAATTAGAAAATCTTATTCCTTATGAAGGCCTCTGCGCTATTCTTTTTTTAAAGATGCTTAAACAAGTGGCTCCAATTTAACACATTTCTGACTTCAATAATCATACAGAAAACTCTTCCCTGAGCCTTTTCTAACAAACTGTTTATTAAACTCAATTTTACAAATTGTGTAGTGCATTTCACCTGTTATTTGGGAAATTCCAGAGGAATGGCAAAGAATGGCATAAAGTTGTAGTTCATGATGAGATTTGTATAACTTAGGCTAGTCCTCTAGATTTTAAATAACTCAAGTTAAGTTAGTTGACTTTGTGGTCTCTGTTACCCGTAGGAGAGACTGAGTAAGATACTGGAAGTAGGTGAAATCAATTGACATTTAGAAATGTCTTTCTTCTCTCCATTGGCTGTCAAGTGAGCCCAGATCACGTTAGAAACCTGGAGATTTTAAATGGCAAGATGGCATAAGATGTATCCTACATAAAGGAATGAAGCAGGAAAGTGAAAACAGACATTCATTGAACCAGTGCTGCAGTTATTCCAACCCTGGTACTCTGCTGTTTCAGGCTCAAAACTGTTATTTACTTCATTTTATTCAAAAATTATTATTATGCAATAAAATCCAACATTCTGTGACCTGAATTAAAAGTGAGGTAAGTACGACTGAAAAAATAAAAGCCATTTAAGGATAAAATGATCAAGAAATCCAGGCCAAGTGCTTTTATTGATTTGAATTTGGATACTCTTTCATCATGTGAATAAATTCAGTGACTCCATAATTTACAGCAATGTATCCAATCTCTCTTCATGCTCACACTGTGGACTCTTCTTCAACCTCACAAAGCAACACATTTAGTAAATGAAAGGATCTCTGATGGTGGCTTTGACAGTTTGATATGTGAATACTCCTTCTAGTCCTATAGGTGAGTTAACATTTTCATCTGCCCTAAAACAGTGAGAAAAATATTCTTTAAGTCATGTACCTGGACAAACATCATCATTTACTTGATAAGACAAGTGTTCAACATATTTTTGTAGAGTTCTAACCCCAGAAGTTGGTCAAGATTCATGAAGGGTTGTAAGACACCTATCACCTGCTGTACTGTCACCTGCCATCAATAAAAGTTTCTAGTTTTCTGGTCAAGGCATATTAACATTGGGGTTGTGCTAGCTGAAGAAAAGTAGAATTCCACAAGAAACTGTTATTTTCTGATTCTAGCACATAATAATGTCCCAATCGCCATTATAGTACCAAAAGGTAATGCAGATACAAAATTACAAGGAAGTTGGAAATTTTAGTAATGAAGTTTAGAAGTAAAACAATCACTGTTTCAAGAGCTTTTAAAATTGTTTAGCTGACATAAAATATTGACCTTATTTTTGTGGTTCCTAGTCATATTCAGAGATGTATTGGTTTAATATAGCTCTGTCAAATCAATTCTCCCTCTAGTAGGATGTAACAAAGTATTTTTATTTAATTTGGACAGATGTTGAGCCATAATATCAAGTAATTATAGTGGCTACATTTATTTGCTACATTATCCAAAATGTTTTGCTCAAGAGTACCTCTGCATGGTAACCCCAAGGAAATAAAATCTCCATGGCAAAAAGAGACAATTTTTTAGGTTTACCATGAACTGATTGTCAGAGAGTTATAACCACCTGCAAAAGTTAAAAACATAAACTAGTTACAGACAGATCCTAAAACCTTAATTTTCAGATCTTTAACATAAACAAAAAAAGAAATAAGGTTTCCAATGCAAGTTTACAATCCTTACTTATCTAGAAATCTTATTTAATCAGTATTTCTGAAACAGCTTTTTTGCACTAAGAAAAATAGAAATAAGAAAATACTGAGTATAAACAATGTGTACTTATAAAACCCCTTCTTTTGAAGTTTTTCACCCTTTTCCACCTGTCTGCCTGTTCATAAATCTTTGTCTGTGGGAATTTCACAGAAGATCAAGTGCCCTTTCTCAGACACTTGGAAGAAGTCTCATACTTTGTTTTGGGAAACAAGGAGGGAAAAAAATCATATAATAAAACTAGAGGATAAATACAGCCTTTCTGAATATAAGTAATCACTACTAACAAAATGAAGCCTTTACAGCCAGTTTTTTGCTGTCTCCACCTGATTTCTACTGCAATTAGATTTCAGATGATTTGTCCCTGGCACAATGGGTCCACAAGGCAGCAACTTCTGCCAAAGGAGCTCAGCATAAGGGTCATTAGGTATTTTAAAATAGTACCTGGGGGCATTCGGTTCAGGAAGACAGAGGGTTCAGATGGGTCTGGTTTGTGAATAGGTGGGCCAAAGGAAAAAGCAGAAACTGCTGAAGGGTCTGAGAGAGGTGGAGGATGCCAGCTGTACACAATAACTTCAGGGTGCCTAAGGGACAAGTGGACATAGTTTTCTTTAATTCTGCCAAAACCTCAAGAGCAGAGGATGCTTTACTAAACATCAGTGGTTGTTACATGACAAGTTCTTCAGCTGAAGTGACAGCAAGTTTTGTTTTGGCCATGAGAGATATTGCGTTTCCCATTCTCTGAGAATGATTGTCACTGTTTATGATATGAACTCCTGACATCTACAGGAAATCTCTTAACTCAGTTTCCTGACTAAATGACCTCACTCTTGCAGGTGAGCCAAAAGAAGTAAACAAGCATGAAAACTGTTTTTACTTGAGACATCTCCACCTTCATGTTTTCTGAAATGGTAAACTATAGGAAGTATCCAGCATATAATAATGAAGATTGGCTTAAAAGGGTACTGAAATGAGGAGAATTAAGATGCATTTCTTTGGTGCTTTCTGAGCAGGTGTGCTCTGGGATTCTGCTAATTTTTGTCTTGAGTGAATTTTAAGTGCTGCCTTTGTGGGTAAGCATGTGCTGTGCCTCATTTCAGGCACAAAATAATACATTCAAAGGTTTTATCCCTGAGATGTTCCCTTACTTTATCAAAATGACACTATATTTTTACTGAAACTCATTTTTACAAAGGTAAAACACCCTTTGATTTCTCATCTTTGTCTTCATATTGGCTGCTTTTTTCTGTATTGGGTTTTTGCCTTTGAATCAAGGAACATAAAACAGCAATTGACATTGGAGAATGACCTTTGAGCTAGCTACATCCTACGGCAGCAAAACAACATGTGCCTCTTTTAAACTTTTTGAGAATCCCTTTTTCCCATTATTGTCTGGTGTATTTCCCATGTCATTCACTATTTGATTTTTTTAATATACATAAGATTAGTTTGTTTGAGTTAGTTATTGCAGAAGGCACAGATTTTCAATGCAATGTTTTCCACATCACCTGCTCAGTGAACACTTTTGCATGTTCTTGATGTAGGCCTTGAAATTACTTCTGTTTCCATTAATTTCATCTCACATCCTTCTGCTGCAGTTCATTGTTTTTACTAAACAATGCGTTTCTAACATATTCCCCTTTAGCACTGCTGTAAGACATGTCAGGAAAGCTCTTTTTTACATTTGACTCCTTGGCTTCTATTCCATTTTGCCTTTCAACAGTGCTTGTATCCTGGAAATAGTCTTCCCTTAGTGTTGCATAAACCTTTTTCCTGTTAGATCCAAGGCATGAAACATGCCTTCTCATTCCATTTTCTCTTATTTTGGTCTCTGCACATTCAGAGTCCTGCTTTCCCCATCACTATATTGGCATTTCACAAGTTCTGGGGAAAAAAAAAAAGCTTTAAAGCATATCCTTAATATATAAGTATAAACATTGGTATATGTCTTATATAAAAAAGAGACTGCTTTATGATGGAATAGCTTTCAGAAAAAATTAGCATTGCCTTGTCACATTTTTTTTAATGCGTTCAAGAATTTTGTAAGGGGCTAGTAGGAACTTCAAAACAGAGCATGTTTCCTGGTGTAAGAGAACACCCAAAGCCACCCAGTATCTAAGAAAACCCATACACTGTCCAAAGAGAGTCTGCCCAGGCTGCCACAGTCTGTCTGGAAGCACCAACACACAGTGAAGCAGACAGCATGGGGGATCCTCTGAGGTTCAGAGGATCTCACTAACCATGCTCCAGTATCCTGCTATCTGAATGACCCTGGTATGCCCATTTAAGTAAATATCCCAGTCTTCCAACTCATTTTCCTAATCTTTTCTCAAAACAATTAGAGTTCAGGATTCTTAGGAGACAGTTTCATGGTGATTATCCTGGGCATCTGACAATTTAACCCATAATTTCACATAGAGTGACAGCCAGGGTAAGATCTCCAGCATTTTTCCCTGCCTGGCTCTCACATGGGCCTTACTCTGCCAACCTGCTGGCACAGCAGATGCTGCTGCTGCTGCTGCTGGGCACTACCCCTGCCAGAGACAGACCAAATGTAAGGAAGGCACAAGCCAGACTGGCATGAATGGTCTGCCCCAATCTCATTGGGATGCATGGCTCCTACTGTATCAGTAAAACCTGATTTATACAATTGCATTGTATAATTACATGCATAGTGTATATAATGTATATAATACATGTATATTTACATGCATACATGTAAAATACAATTGCATTGGTTCTGTTTAGTAATGATACAGTCAGCCACAGAGGGAATGAGAGAAACTCACCAAAAGTAATTGAGTTTTTGCTCTTAAGCCTCTCACATCCATCTGCAAATCCTGCCCTCTATCTTTCCAAAGAAACTGCTGAACACAGAAAGCCTGCTAATGCTGTGTTAATATGGGCATATAGCTGGGCTCCTGGTAAGCCTGGTAATGATCAGGCTGTCTGAGGAGTACCAGCTCTCTACTACTTAAATGCTGAATGTATCCTAAAAGACCAGGGAGGCAATTTAACTTCTCATCATATATGTCCAACTCATTTTAGCAGTAACAGCTGCTTTATTTTTTAAATTAAATGGTTAAGTTTTCAATTCCTTTGCAAATTCATGAGTTTATCAGAAGAACTGGTTTTAAACTTATTTCTGCTTCCCTATACAATTAAGTGTTAGTTGCATGCTAAGATTTCACATGGTCTGAAGAGGAAAATAAACTGAGTGGACATTCCCTGCTGGCTGTATCCCAGTTTTGCTCATCTGGTTGGTTTTGACAGGCTGGAGACATGTCCCAAGTGTAGTCTGGTTCCCACAAGAACACAGGAGAGCTGGTCTCTTCCTGTGCTGCTGTGGTAAACTGTCACAAAACTCACATTCAACCTGAAGATACTCAAGAATCTGGAATTAAAATATTTGCCATGGTTCTTTTTACATGCAGTTATCACTGAGGATGCAAGTGAAGAATTTCACCTCTTGAACCATGATGGACACATTAGATACAGGACGCATCTCACAGCCATAACACGGCAGCATCTGCTCTCTCTTTCAGACCCAGATTTAACAAGACATTGAGAGGACTGTAACTCACCACAAAAAAGGTGTGGGCACTCACACTTGTTCAGGTCATGCCCATCTCACATATCATGTATCCATCCCTTTCCATCCTGCTATCTTTAAAGCCTTTCCTAGCTCCCCTAAATCTATGGATGAGATACACCTGACCTGAGTCACACCATCTGCCTCCCCATCTTATTACTTTGAATAACTTTCACATTTTTGAGTCTCCCTTTGCTTTATCTGTAGTCTTGGTGATGGCTCTTCCTGGAGGACTGTTACATTTTTCCCCAGCACTGTGTACTTTCCGTGGGGATTGGCCTGAACTCCCTATTGGTGTTCCTGTTTGTCACACTATTAGCACTGCTTGAAGAACTCTACCAAGGCATCAGAAATACCTACTGACTAGCTTTTGAGTCTCCATGCACATGCATTTCAGTGTAATGTTTATCAAGTGCTTAATTGATTGCAATCTGTTTTGTTCATTTCACTTGGTTCTCCCCAGCATAAACTAAAATCAGCAAAACAAGGGCAAAGAGGGCTGAGCAGGGATGCTCCTCATGCCAGTGGCTTTTGCTTCCCATGAGAATCCACATAGCAACACTGCTGGAGCCTGCAGGTGTGGGGGAATGACACCAATGGTGCCAGCATAAAAGCAAAGGAATGCAAGGGAAAAAACTGCCTGTGTGGCTCCAGGCAGCTCGAGTGAAAGGCTGTAGAGCTGCAAATATTGACCTGTACTATTACATATCCTGAAGCACTAAGGCATCTCAAGCACAATGCAACTTCATTTTCTGTTTACCTTCATCACCCCATATGTGATTTCACAGTCATCTGCCATACCATCCCTTTACCTCTCTTCAGTCAGGTAAGTCTCGTTAGACCATCTGCATGCAAAGCCTGTCTGGTGTCTGTGATCAGTCTCATCACCCTTCTCAATGCTATCTTTGATTCTACTACAATCTTCTGAGAGCCTTGCATTAGAATTATAGTCAATTTTCAAGACATGCTGTGTGAAAGAATTATAGAGTGGCCTCGTGATGTTTTCTGCTTTGTTTTTCCTCAGATAAATAATTCCTACTATTGAATTTGTTTTTTCGCTGAAACAGGGTAATGCAATAACCTTCTTGTTTTTATAACCCCTGAAACTTGTTCACAGTGGGCAGAATCAGCCAAACAGTTGTAATATACTTTTAATCTTTAAGTTTTTAAGCTTTTCTAATAAATTATGCCTACAGAAGCTGAATCAACACATGAGCTGTGAGCACACACGAGCTGTGAGCACTCTGAAGGTCAAAAATCTCTGTGTACGCAGACATGCGAACAGTCAAAGAACATTTATTCAAATTATTTTGATAAAGGACACTTTACACATGTTAAGAGATATACCCACAACTCTGCAGTCATTTTATCTGTTAGGGGAGAGGACTTGGCAGATTTTCAAATTCTTAGCATCCCTTTTCCTTTAATAAAGTTCCTAAAAATGTAGGCTTCTCTACCAAACTACCTAGAAGTGTTGTCACATTTCATACAACCAATCTTATGTACAATTCACTTAGAGTCAATCTTGAAAAACATTTTTGAGAGAATTTTCATTTACTGAAGCTTTTTAGCTTTTTTTTTTTTTTTTATCACTGAAGACCTAAATAGGTGAAGTGGAACAATGCTGCTGTTTGTACATAAATTGAATAAACGCAGTCCAATCATGACATGTTAGTGCCATTGATTCTCTTGGGCTACCATCTCTGGTGTGGAAGTTAGAGAACGACAGAAAAAATTAATCCATTCCTGCTTGGGTGTGGAGAATCACAGCATTAGCAACATCAGCCCAGTACTAAGGAATTTCACTTACTGGGGGCCTGATCAGAAGGTCTGGCTCCCAGGCACTTCAGGGATTTGAATCTGCCTCTCAATGCAGCGTGAAACTCATTTGCATATAAATTCCCATTGTAGCAAAATGCTTTATGCTTCCCATGCAGCTGAGATGGAGAAGAATGGGTCACTAAGAAGAAAGAAAAATATTTCAGTCTTTTGGAGACTTTGGGGTGACCCCTATCACCTTCTCCCCTGTCTCACTCACACCAGTGTCTTGGAGGCCAAAGTGCCCCTTAGCCTGAGGGTCAGTTTCTCATGGCAAGATGCAGAGCAGTGAGTGGGAATGGAACACTTTTTGTTCAGCATGCCAGCTGTTTGCCTGCTTAAATATAATCTGCCTAAATAATTACCTCCTTTTCTCAAATTTGAGCTAAAATTTATTTTAAACTTCTTCACAATGTAAAATCCAGACAGGTAATTCAGTTCCTCAGACATGTAGCAAACTCTCCTGTAATTATATAAAATTAATGCAGGCAGGGCAGAAACCTTAAACCTCTAATTTGTTGAAAAATGCAGTTTATTGAATACGTGAATTCAGGCGCATGTAACAAATGTTTTTGTCAGTAGAAAAAAACAGCTGTTCCTCAAGTTGGAATGTTTTGTTTAGACTTATTTTAATAACATATTTCACCTTTCTTTTTTTTTTTTTTTCTTTCTTTTTTTTTGAGACTACTTTTTGTTTCTAACTTTTCAGAGCCTGGGTGGGTAAAAACACTTTCTACACATGCTATTATTTTCCAATAACTATGTGAGATGGGCTCACTGCAATTCTCTGTTTGGATTGCCCCCTCAGGTGGCTTATGCTAGTTGGCATGAAAATGGCTTTGCCTGTTCTTCAGAGACAAAATTGAAGAAAATCACAAAGTCCTTAAAAAAAAAAAATAAAAAAAAAAGAAAAATTCAGTCTAGTTAATCAGTTAATACATAGTAAATGGGAATTATCCAGAGGATCTCATAGAAAATGTGAGACAGGACTTCAGGGGTACATGACAACCTCTGTATTCACAGTGAAAAATCTCCAGCCTAGTTTAGGTCTTAGAGGAACTGATTGCTGAAAAAAAACACAGAAAGGCTGTTGAATTTCCATCCCTGGAGCTGTTAAACCCTCAAATGAATTCAGGCCAAATCAACCTGACCTGAGGCTGAAGACAGCTCTGTTGTGAGTCCAGGGCAGGATGAAATGATTGCCCGAGATACCTACCGACCACAGCTATTCTGTGAATGTGCTTCTCGGAATCGTTCTACACTACTGTAGAAATGAGCAGGAACAATTTGTACAGAAGAAAGCTTCCTCTTCCCTCTCATAGTCCAGTCTTTAAAGATACACTTGGGCTAAGTTGCCTTCATCAGTGAGTACTATTTCAGGTCAGGATTAAAATGTGCTTGCTGTTTTTAATGGCCTACCAAAGAGGAACATCAGCTCTGAGACTGGCTCTGACTGAGAAACATCTGTCCTTTTCCTAAGCAAAGCATTGTCCTTCTCCTTCCTTGTCAAACACTTGAACACAGAGGGGAAAACAGCAGAAGAGAGCATTTCTATTTGGAAGTACCAAGGAGCCTTCACAAACCAGGGAATGGCATAGAAGGCTGAACATTATGCCTGTTTGAGAGCTTGTTCATTTTCAGCATGTGATACAAAGTTGATGGAGATTTCAAGCCCGATTTTTATGAGGGGAACCGAGTTTAAATACAGAAACACTTTCAGGAAAAGAGAAGTAAGCAATTAGCCTTGCAGTGGTCATAACATGAATAACATAACATGTTATTCACTGATTTAAGTTATGGATATTTGTACATGTGGATGTGTATCAGAGGTTGGGCTGATGGGATGAATGTGTGGGTTCCATACAGTTTCTGATTCCATACCATGTTGTTCACCACTAAGGCTGAAATACTAATTCAACCTCTTCCTGATATTTACACATTAATGTCTCAATATACATGACAATATATCCTTGAGGAATCATGCCTCCTTCAATGCACTGGATGCCACCCTCTCCCAGGAAACATTTTCTGCCTTTTATGAAGGGCAGTAAAATGAATGTATATACTACAAACGTAAAGTATAAAAAACATAAAAGCATGTAGGGAGAGATAACTGACCCAGCAGCTTTTCAGTCCAGTACTTAACATAGTCATGAATGAGCAATTAATTCACAGATGCTATGACTGTACACGTGTGAAAAACTGTCCCCAAGAGAAACTGTGAACAATGGCTGTAGGGTATCTTCAAATCCAGCAATAAAGACTTGATATCCATGAAGCAGCCTTAAACTGTCCCAACAGAGAAGAGGGTAACACCTGGGTTTTCAGCAGACCGAAGCACTAAGACATGTCATAAAAACAGAGCATAACTGTCTGTAAAATCTAGGCTTTCTGGTCTTGTAAAGGCAGCATTACATTTTGGATTGAGCATGCTTGATTTGGCCCAAGATAAAAATGCTTCATGTCTCTTTATATCAGGCTAGAAGTTTTGCTTTTTATCTTTGCTCAGTAGTAAATTGTGGATCAAATTCTCATCTTACACATGAAAGTAGAAATGCATATCCAAGAGCAGAATTTCTCCATTTAATATCAAAGTAATGTGCGCTTCTGGTAGAGCATTTTTCAGATTCTGACATGGAAACATACATTAACAATTTGCAGCAAAATTTAAAAGAAGCAAAGTTGACTCTTCTCCATTTTTTACTAATGAGACCTAAGCACTGAATTCAATCAGAATATACAAATTTAGAAGAACACTGACTTGTAAGCAAAATATTTATGTCAGTCATTCCTGATTTGAATTCAGTATGAATTCTTGTTATGATACAAGAATAATTATATATCTTTTTTTAATGCAATTCATGCTGCAGAGAAGCAATGTAAATAGACCAAAGATTCAGTGTTAATAAATAGCAAATTTTTATTTAGAATTTCTGTTTCCTATTGCAAAAGCCCAAAAGAAAAGGCACTATACTGTGTGTGTCTAACACTGATAGCCAGATAGCCAAAGACTGTTGGCAAGAACACACTGTGAGAAAGAACAGGATGTGGCTGGAAAAGGAGCCATACCAATGTGGAGCAACGCTTTTCTGGGACAAATGTTCTTGTTCTGGCTCCTGGAGATAAGCACAACATGGCACAGCAAAAGCACATAAATGAGGCTGAGGAGTGGGCATGGACTTTTGACCAAGGGCTGTCTCAGTAGTTTGGGATCAATATTACCAAAGACCTTGAAGCCCTCTGACTCTTTCCCTGAAAGGTCCACAAGAACAAACTGCACATGATTAATAATTTGCATAGAAAGCATGAAACAGGTCCAGTAGGGGAAACTTATCTATGAAAAGGTACCCTCAGGAAGCCTGGGCAGTGCCTCAAGCATCCTAAAACCAGCAGTGAGATCAACACTGTAGATAGAATTGGTGATCTCTTGCTTTCCTTCTTCCTTTCTTTGTCTCTACCTCTCTTTAATTTCTCTCTCTCTCTTCTCCTTCACTCTACCCTTTAAGCAAAATCCATCCAAGTGTGTTTATACTAGAAAATGAGGAACTAACTCAAATCAATTTCCATGACAAGTGTGCAATTTACTAATAAAATAATTTTAAGTTTTTGAGGATCCTCTGACTGTTGCCATTCCTTTTTGACCACAGATATCTACCAATCTTGGGTGCTCCCTTCCTCTTAGGGTGGGATGCCACACCCACAAAACAATTTTTAATACAATAGCAAAAGCCTCATAATGCTTAGAAATAAATAAAATACAGTGATTTTGAAGCATGCTAACTTTCTTGAGGTGCCAAATGTAGTTCAGTCTGTTCTGCATCTGAGCTCCTTTAACAATTCAAGAAGACATTTTGATGCCTAGGGCCACCTAAGGAAATTGCTGGTACTCACCCTGTTACACCAAGGTTAGACAACATAATTCCTTATTTTTTTATACCTTCTGGCTTTCTAAAATCAAATACCTGACCTGAAAATTAGATAAATGTAGGTTTTTTCCTCATCTTATAAACTGAAAATAGACATTTTAGGAAAATAAAATTACTAAAGCCTGTAATAAGCCCTGCCAGTGAAGAAAGCCGTGCAACAGCTTTCATTTCTGCGTCACATCTGCATTTGCTAAGGTTTTATTGTTCAGAAGCTCCTTCTGCTCTTTTTCCACTGTTATTTGACACTATCAAAGTATTCATCATCAAAATTCAAATTAGCTCATCAAATCAAATTTGATTTATTAATCTAAAATTTCCAGGACTGATCATCCTTCTCTGACAGAATCTGATAAAGACATTTACACATTCATTTAAACAAAGATATGGCATGTACGTTTCAGATGTGGTAAGGAACCGTGATTAGTGCTAATCCAGCTTTGTCCACAGGTGAAGACGTAGCTCCAGCAGCCTCCCTGGAGCTCTCAGACATCACTGCTCCCAGACACAGGAATAACTGCCCTTTGGAAGTGTCCCTCGGGGTGAATGACAGGGCTGACCTGCAGATCACATTAATTTGGAGCTACTCTGCTTTATTGAAACCTATTTCAGGAGCAAGCGGTTACAGCTAGGGTACATCTAAATGAGTCTTCTAGTTCAAACCACATAGTCTACTATTTTGCACTTCATGCAAAATGCTACAGAAAGTCAGGGTATTCTTACATTTCACAGGCTCAGAGGAGAAAAAAAAAATTAGATGTATCTTTCTAGAAAATAAAAGTAAAATATTACTTTTATTAACATATATTCTGACTAAGAAAACAGCCATATCCAGCAGAGCACGTGTGCTCCATCCTTGGTGTATCTTAAGCTCAGTGAGGCTGATGGGGCCTGAGCACTCAAAAGTAAAATGCATTGCTTACAAATTTTTGTTTTAAGAAACTGGACAGTAGAAATCTGTTACAAATTCAGTAGCAGAAGCACATACCTGGACTAGATGGCACATCAAATATTCACTCAAAGGTCACTGTGGACATCTGTTTTGAAAAAAAAAATAAAATTCAAAGTATCTTGGAAATTACTGGATGTGACAGATGTTTGGTTGCCATAGAAAATCAAATCCTCTTTACTAAGGTGATTAAATACATCTGTGGGTGGCTGGTTTTACTGCAAATGTCTGCCTTAAAATCAATGAAGCTTATTTTTATTTATTCTTTGTTCAGTGTGACTGGATTATTCATGTTTGTTCATGTAAAATAGTCCTATAATTTTCCTAGCAGAACATGGCTTTCTGAAAATAACCTGGTCAAGTCCTATCAAAATGCTGAGAAAAAAGTTGTCAATATTGACTAGAGATCCAAGTTTAGAAACTACTTGTAAAGATTCTGATAGAATTTTCCTTTAATATATATTGTAATATCATACCTCTTCATGTGTTGATAGCAGTTGGATCAGGACCCTGATGCTCACAGAATGCACAGTTCAAAAACCTACTGCCAAAAAATCCACCTGGAGTGTTGAACCAAGCGGACAAGATGTAACTTACTGGAATTACCAACTGCATAACATTGGAAGTGTGATTTCTCCTTGTGCTGTGCTGCTCTAATCCTTACACAAAAATTCTCAAATTAATGACAAAGACTCACGTTCCAATAGAGATGCTAATATAGTGTGTTAGCTGTAACTACCTGAAAAGCAAAATTCTGTTGTATATAAAGAATATAAGTTCATAAAGAAGTGTTTATTTTATTTTGTTTCTGTGAAGGACATCAAGATTTGTACACTACTGATAACTAATTCCAACATTGTTCAGACTGTGTGCCTATAATGCTGGGATCAGAGCAATCCTTATCCCAAATTTGTATCACAAGGTTGCTACGAAATCTATAGATTTGAGACATAAGGTATTGGCAAACTCAAGTGTAACAGAGTCTACAACTTGTGAACAAATGTTCTTAGACTGTAAAATGTGAAAATATATCGATATCTTTGGAGCCTGGAGAATAACTCATTCTTTAGTAACCAAATTAACCAAAATAAAACCAGTTTGTTCTCCATGGAAGAGATCAGAGACCACAGAGCACAGGAACAGATGAGAAACCAGAGGGCACACAGCACTTCCTACTGGGCAAATTTCCCTGAAAGTGCTCCTGAGTGTTGCAAGATACCCCCACATGTTTTAGCAAGAGTGATACACATCCCTTTTATGAGTATCTTTTTTTTTTTTTTAGAACATTATAGGATAAATTGCTATACATGTATAGATTTTGCTTGCATTTCTTGGCAAATTTCCTTATTGCTTATTTGTGAAGCCTAAACATAATGTATTTTGATTAATGACTTTCATATTTTTATCTGTTCCTGTTATCTCTACTGCTGCTCATTTGGGAAAATGAACAGCAGAAACGTCAGTAAGCAGCCCGAGACACTTTAGCCAAGCACTGAGGTTTCCAAGAACTCTAGTTTCTTGAAGTCTCATCTCAACAATACTCAGTAAAGCCCCTTAAAAACCTCCTCATGCAGGGCTATCTAAGATTTCTCACATTTCTACTTTACAAAGAAAACTATCTTACATTTAAAGTTTTCAAAGGGAATCTGTGATTCAGGCAATCAAGTCACACTTTGAATGAAACTGTCTTTCTAAGCGCCTTTAGTCATGTCTGAAAGGAAGATTTAGATTTCTAACTCACTTAAGCTTTTTTAAAAAATATGTCTGTCAGCCATCTGAAATTAATTTACCCTATGCTTTCTAACTCTCTAGGCATTCGTTCCAAGATGTCATCACTCTGTTGGTAGTTTTAAAATAGCTACATGTACAAATTTTCTGAGCAGTTCCAGTTTTGCAATGAATGATTTGTCAGTGCTTCTTTTCAGTCTTTCCTTTTCCATGGTTAAAACCTCAACAAGAATAGAAATAATTAATCTTGTTTGCTTTTTTGTGTTTTTTAAACATGCATTTATACCGCAAAAATATTTTGTACTGTGTGGTTTATTTCCTCTGTTTTCATGCCTAATAATAAAGTAGAAGATGCTGATGTTCGAGGCGCATCTTTCAGTTTTATTTCAGGAGTAGAGAGAGGGGTGAAGGTCCACAGAAGCCCTTTCTACATGTGTCCCAAGATCAGTGCAAAGTCTATTATTGCCAAGAGAAGCAACAGCATCATTAGTCCTGCCCTTGTGGGTGATGATGGAAAAGAAAAACATGCTGCAGTCCACTCAACACCAGTGTCACTATTTTGAAACCTGTTGGCACTTCTTTAGCAAGTAGGGTGCAGAATGCGCTGCTTCGGTGTGCAGGCTCATTCCTAGCAGGGGTTTGGCACAGCCCACTGGCAGGCATTGGGGAGACATTTCACTCTGCTCTTCAACTTCCTTCAGCAGCAAATAGGCCCTAGCATGGCCTCAGGTGGGACCTTTCTCCTTTTACTGACAAAATTGTTCTCTTCCATACATTCACATTGATTTACCAGTGTAAAACAAAGGTTCAAAGGGGCTCCCCATTTTAGGTGTTACCATGTATACCTGAATAGCTTCAGGACCTGCTGTCTCTTTCCCAACAAGAAGTAAGGCCATTGGGAGCCAGGTCTTTGTCCTCCCTCCAAAACAGGCTGGGCTTAAACAGAGTGAGGTAGTTACAAAAGATGTAACAAGTACAGAAATAACTGAGTTGCCATCTTAAGGTTACCTGAAATATTTCTCCAGTAGATAGCAGCCCCCTCATGAGTACTGTGACCATGAACATGCTGTTCAAAACATTCGAAAGCTAATGCAAAACATAAAATTGTATGCAGTTATCCATATTTTGGAATTTTTTTTCTCTGTTTAGCTGTTTAATCTTGTGGCAGTCTCACTGCACTTACGTCTTGTTCTGACAAACCCCAATTAACAGTCTGAAATTGACTCATGTGCAAAGCTCCATTTCTTTTAAAGCAACAAAGAGAAATTACTTCATGTATAGCTTGGGTATTCTGTAAATCATTGTGACATGGTTTTTTCATTCTTATCACCCAGTATACAGATGCTCTTCTGCTTTTCATCTCCATCTTATTTCAGAAAGTACCTGGGGACAGGTTGAAGAGCTGTCTGTCCACCAGGAGAATTTTCATGGCTGTAGAGAGATGATCAAATGTAAGGGTTTAAGGGTGAGAGAAAGAAAGCTCTCTAATCATCTTGCTCATTCAAATCTGAGCAAATAACTACTTTTAGCCAAATGTTTTTGAGATTTTCATACAAGCAATTGTCATTGTACTTTGCAGAAAATGATGGGCAAATGACACAAAGTGATGATCTCCTAGAATGCTTCATTCTATGATACACTAATAACTTTTCGATCCTCATTAAACAGCTCTGTATTTAGATTGAAAATATATAATAACTTTTACCTTTAAAATTTTGATATAATTGTAATTTAATTAGGCTTCACACTCCACATTCAAACATACACATAAACTACTTTAGAAAATATTTCATAGAATTAAGAATACACCTTTTACTTAGAATCCGAAGTAGGTAGTTTAGAACTGGATATGACAGACTGAGAGACAACGACACAGAATGGGAATTCCTTGGAAGAAATCTGGCACACCTTCTGTCATCAGTTAAGAACCCACATGCCATACGGATTTGGCCACTGCCAGAGGGGCAGCATTACTGAAAACTGAGCAGCAACGGCAAGCGGTCTGAGGGCAGCACTGGTGGGAGTGGGAGATCTCAGACCTCAGTGGCATCTCACCCCACTGGTGCCAGCAGGCCTTTCCTTCTTGTGACAGATCACATTTACAAACAGGGAAGGAACTCAGCTGGGCCTGACTCATTCATGTACTTCAAGCAGCACCTTTGCATTTTATGTCAGCTTAGGTTGGAAGGATTGAGGTCCAAGGATGTGCCTGGAAGAACACAAGGATTCTGCTGTTGTGTCTGATCTCTGAGGGTGCTGGGTGCTGACTGTGGCAAATGAGTTGGCTCTCCTTATCACCCACCCCTGCAGGAGCACAGACAGTCAGTTTCCTTATGTCTCTTTTCTGGGACTGCTCAAACTTACACTCAATTTTTCACACTTTCTTGTTATTTGAATCACTTATTCTCACTTTAGTTTCCTTCAGCATCTTTGTGAATCTTTTCCAAATCCTTTCTATCCTTTCTTCCCCACAGACACTTTCCTATCTGCTTTGCATTTCTATGTCTCTTTTCTTTCCTCTTTTCTTGTCATCCAACAATTTCGTATATCTCTTTACTTTCCTCTTATCCTTGTCATCCAACAATTCCTGCTTGTTGCCTTTCCCATTTTCCTGTTTTCTGTTCCCCTTACCTTTGAAGGCATGCCACCATGCTATGTAAAACCTTCTGCAAAAGTGAGCTCTCCATTACTTGTCATCCCCAGCTGTTAAATTCATTCCAACTCCCACTGGAAACACAATGTCTCTTTTCCAAACACTGTCAGTTGTATTTTACATCTTGTAAGTTTTGGCCATAGCCAGCCAGAGATGTGTGACCACAGCACCACCCTGCAGACCACAGGCATGCCCTGAGCCTCCCCCCAGTTGCTACCCAAACCCGTGGCTAGCCAAGGCTAGCTTGGAACAGCAGAGGTGCAAACCTGGCACCCCTAGGTGTCCCTACCCACGGCTCAGGGGCCTCCTCCTTTGAAACATCACCACTCATCACTGAGTACCCCTAAACAGGTGCACTGAGTTAATGTTGCTCACTCTGCTGCTGAGAGTGACTACTGAAATCAAATACATGGAAAAACAAGGTCATAAAATCAAACTGCACATTTAAGCTTCTTTTGACCCCCTTTTAAACAGAAATAATTGTCCTGGCAGAGGACATCAGCTGATCCCTGCAGGCCACAGCTGGGGAGTGGCCAAGTTACTGCACCAAGGAAAGGAGGACTGCAAAGCTTGCAATAGCCTAAATAAGCCTGAAAAATATTATGGGAACTTTCACTGTTGCAGGGAAAGTACTTATTTTAATAATAGTAGCTACAAATAGGAGTCTGAAAGAATTCTGAGTATACATTCATGAAAACATGCAGGAGAAAAAAAAAATCATCCTATTAAAAACTGATTGAGAAACCTTGGAGTGAAAATGTATGAGCTGAGGATTTATGGAAGTACTCTGTCTAATTTTTATTTGTTTTTTCTTTTTCTTTTGGCTTTCTAGTCTCATGCTTTCTGTCTGAATGAAAAAACAGTTTTAAGATCTACCAATGACAATGTTCCTAAGCCATCCTAGAAGCTAGGTAATAAACAAACAGTAGATTTCTATAAATATTAATATCTTACTCTTCAAAGTTAATGTAATTCCACTATTCTGGTAATAAGTTATTTTCCCTTTACTATCTCAAATATCAAAAAATAATTCATTGACCATGGACTACTATGGCACTGAAGATGAATTATTAAATTCAGGGGTCACAGGTTTTATCTATACACTAGAAAACTTGGGACAGTTTATAATTTATTTTAACATTTAAAAATGCATTATTTTTCTCAATGTGCTGCAGCTCTAATCAATCTTTGATAAAGACTTCAAAAAATCAGAGATGTATAGAATGCTGCAGTACTGCAAAAGCAAGAAAATTCTCTCAGATCCTTAAAACTCCCTACAAGATTAATATGGTACTTTAACATAAGTTAGCTCTAAAGGAAGTATTCCACCTCCATTATGTGCCAAGCCTGGCAGCTGTGCCAGGCTTTGTGTTTTAAACCCAGCTGTCTCTGTCTTAATGTAAGTTCTGCTCAAAGAGCTATTAATCAGACTGGCTGGACTGTTGGGACTTAATGTTTCAGTACCTACTTTTTTATCTAGGCTTATAAACTTTATATTGAGATATAAATTAAGACTATTTGCTTCTTTGAGTCCTTGCCTGAGGGTACCTTTTATTCTAAGCTATCTGATGAGCTATACAAATGATGCATGCAAGAATACCATCAGCTTTGATATGATGTTTATTTCTTCCTGTTAATGAAAAGATTTCCATTTTTTTATGCATATATCTTGTCATTTAAGAAAATTCCATCTCTGTATTGATTTAAAATTCATGATGATGGAAAGACTTCTTATTAAAACAATATTTTTCTCCAGTTTCAAGATTGGCACTTGCATCCTCTCACTCTGACGGTTTACATTATTTTTCTCCATAATAGGATTGAAGCAGTGGAAGATTAACAGGAGGCAATCTAATTTAATGGTTGCAATTACAGTTGATGAAGAAATGTGTTAATCAGGAAAAATATAACTCTGATGACTTCCTATGTGGAAAAAAACACAGAAAAGAAGGGAAAGAAATGGAGATGAGAAATCTGTGCTGGGTGATCTTGCTCATCTGTGTATCAACTTTTCTTCTAGAATCATATTTTAATATAGATATCCTGGCAAAAAATTGCATTCTGTAGTACACAGGCTGTGTCAGCCTGATGGCTCAGCCAGTAGAAAATGTCGAGGAGTTTCTCAAATGTCTTCACTGACACCTGAATAGGTACTGATAGGAAAAAAAAACCAAACAATTTGCTTACTAAGTCATCTGTGTAGGCAGAACTCTTGCCTGCATAATAGAAATGATCTGTGGGATTGCTTCTCCATTTCAGCTGCACTTTGATCCTACAAGTGTGTGTAAGTATAAAGCAACTTTAGAAAACTGCACCATCGACAATTATAAACTGCAACCTGCCTGATGCTCTAAAATGTAATGTAGCATGCAACAGGGTGTTGCAACCTCACAGATCAGCCACTCAGAAAGGGTTCCAGGAACCCCTGACTGTCCTCTCCCATAGGAGCAGCAGTTGATGTATTTTGATAGAAAACGTGTATGGCATTATTTAGTTGTTACCAACATTACATGGCAGAAAAAATACAGGAATACAGCAATTTAATAAATTAGGATTTTACACGCAGGGAACACACTTCTTCATTTTTGTCTCTTACTTGAGGAAATGGGAAAGAAGGGACACATCCAAAGTATGACTCTACTTTCCCAGATATCCTGAATATACTCATCTATATGTATCATACCTCTAAATACCCAACACAGTGGTCCTGATTCTGCATCCCCCACCAAGGGACAGCAAAGGTCTCAGTTTCTGCAGCATTCTTGCTGATAGCTCAGTGGACCTCTGCCTGCTGAACCAGTAGCTGCTGGTAGGACAGCAACCTTCTTCTCACAGTGAATATGAGGTGATTCTCAACTATAAAGCAAAATCCACTACTTTAGATCAGACTTCCCCCCCAGGCCCCCCCTGCCCTCCTACCAAAAAAATCCAAAGAAACCAAACCAAACAAACAAAAAATCCAAGACTACAACCCAAACTTCCATTCTGCATTCAGACATTTTGGTGCAAATTCATCCTAGATAAAAAAAGAAGCATTTCTACATCAGGGGAAATTTCAGTGAGTGACACAAGAAACAGAAGAACATGATCAGTACACAAAATGAACACTGAACTTTTCACATAAATATTTTCAGTAGAACTGCATATTTTTGAGTACTGATTTCGTGACTATAAAAACACATTCTCCATGTAGTATGGCCAGTGTGATGAATACCTTCAGGGATGTATAACTCTAGCGAGCTCTTTCACCACCTCAAGGTTCTCAACTTTTGCAAGGCAGGAAGAGCATCCCTTCCCAATACCAATCCCAGTTTCAGGAGCAGTGTAATGCAGACTGTGGGTCTCCCCCAGTTGTTATCCTGTTACCCTACAGGGTTAGCAGGGACATGCAGCAAGCATGAAGGCATTGCTATGGCATGGTCTTCTCCCTCTGCCAGCCATGTGGAGTAATGAGCCCATTGGATTGGAGCCCACAGGAGAAGGGTGTCAAAAGAAGGACAAAATGGGCCCAAACCATTGCTCCTGTGAAGAAATTAACCCACCCTACCTTTTTATTAGCACTTTAGCTAAGAAATAACAAAGCAGCAGGGGCCTGAGGACCAGAATTAACGTCCACCACCACTTTGTGCTGAGACTACATGTCTTTTTGGCAAAACTCAAGAAGCATAATATTATTGTTATTATTATCATCAAGATCATCGTCATCATCATCATTATCTTTTGAAGGACATGGAGTTAATGGACTTAATGCTATGAACAATAAATAACTACTGATTTTAAAGATGCAGAGTACCCTCTGAGGCAGAGCTTTGGTTCTTTATTATTTGTATTACAACAGAAATATTTCTGTTATCTGAAGAAGCTGAACAAGGACTTGTGTTTCAAGTGACCAGCCATATATTCCAAACAGACAGGCTGCAGTGAAATATTCGCAGATATAAGATTTATATTCAGTGATTTAGTCATTATTTTGTGAACAGTTATGAATAGCAAATATCTTTGTATGCTTCATGGTCCATTCACAAACAAACAAGTTAAATACAGTGGATAATATATTCATAGCATATAACTCCTGAAACTCCCATGCTACATGTTTTTAAACCTGACCATCTAACTCCTAGGAGGGAGATCCTTGTACATAAACAAGACTTCAAGAGCTGTGATCTTGCATTATCAACAAAATGCAGCAGTTTTTTTATGATTTGAAGCACTTCAATTCTTCCAAAAGGCTCAGTCTTCCAAACTCAGTAATTTCTGGAAGCAGCAAGTTATCTCATTACTTTTAGCACAGGGCTATTTCCTTGACTAAGAAGAAAAACAATGATACTTAATTTCTAAACTTGGCATAGATATAAGTAATAAAGTAGATTTTGAGGCAAGACTTTCTTTGGCCTTTGGGTTTTGAAACAAGTACAACCATTAGCCTTTTCTAGCAGATGCAACAGGTACATATGATTTATTATCACTAGTGGGCAATCCATCATGCTCCTATCTGTCCTCCTCCCTTGAGGTCCTCTCATTTTGAAATGCTCTCCCAGCACTCCCTCTTCTGCGCTTGACTCAGCCTTCTGCATTTGCTTAACATTTTTTTATGACCTAGATCTTAATTGCTAAAATTGACTCGTAGAGCAGTTAATGCCACGGCTCCTTAGTGTTTGAAACAGTTGTTTGCCTTCAGGATATCTCGTGGAAAAGCAAACTGCAAATCCACTGTAATATAGTAGCCATTTTCCCCTGGTCTCCTAGAAAAGTTATAATTGTCTTTTCCAATTGGTCAGGAAATGAAACATGAATACTAATTTATTAGAATTACAGATCTATGTTCATTCAGGATACACCATAAATAGCTATAGAATTCATTCAAAAATACTTTTGATTTCAAGCTGTTAGGAAACTGACATTTAAGAAAATATGGGCTGTGCATACCTCATATTTCATCAACAGAGGATGTTTAGTTTAAAACTTTAATATAAAAAAATCAACAGACTTGCTTTTCTAAACAACTTTATGTTTGGGAATTCTTGATTTTTTTAATAAGAGAAAAGGAAAGAAAACACTCTATTTTGAATAAGAAAAAGTAAAAAAGGTAGCCAACTGGTTACAGAAATCATACTATACCTCTTACACCCTCCAGATCCATTGAGTAAAAAGAAACAAAACTTGCATGTAGATTGCAAATTGAGAGATAGTGGCTGTGATAATATGAATAAGGACATAAAAGAAAGAAAGAAAGAAATGGAAAGAAAAGAAATTAATAGAGAATATAAATGAAAGAAGTGGCTTGGAATTGCTCTTTTAAAATGAGCTCACTGGAAACAGAAATGGAAAACCCATTAAACTGGAACATTGAATGACAGGGATGGAAGAGGAAAGCGTGGAAGAAACCTTGGTGTGCACACAACTGAAGTGCTTTCAGAAACACTTAAACAGGAGGATATTAGCTGGCTGAATTCAGGAATTATTTTGAGTTACTAAAGAGAACAGAACGAGTGATTATAAAAAGGTTCAGCTTTGTGGATAATATTTAAATGTTTTCCAGTACTGCAATACACAGCAGGAAAATCTATTGCTATTATGTTAAACACTGCATAATAATATGAAACTTTTCAAGGAAACTTTTCAACAGCTAATGTCTCTGGCAAGGGAAGGGGATTAGGGCAGGGACAAAAAACCTGTTCAAGAAGAGAAAGAACTGGGTATTTTGCCAAGATGTGAGTTGTGAAATTAGAAGTGATCAAAAACCAACAGTTTGCAGTTGCAGTTTTCAGGGATGTGACGGAAATAGGGAGCGAACAAAACCTATTTTATTTTTTTTTTAATAGGACTAAGTCCAAACCAACTCCTTAAGGCTTGTTGGAGAATTAGAAGCAAATCTGCTGTTTCTACCTCAGAAGATCCTGACAAAGCTCCTTCTGATTTCTGTATATTCCCCATTGGAGCATGGCTAAAACAACAGCAGATCAGGACATTTCCCCTTGGCTTTCTCTTCCTCTGATCCCACCTTCTTTATTCAGCCATTTCTCTGGTCTCCTGAGACACCAGGACTCATGGACCTAGGCTAGGGTCAGATGAGAACCAGTAAACAAGAACAAGAGTGAAAATAACATTGGTTGAACCAAATCCAGTTGCATTTTGAGAATTTTCTATGCATCTAAAGAGGAAGATGTAACAAAGAGAAAGAAAGAGAAAGGAGTTTTTCTGTTTGGATATTATTTCACTGGCAGAAATTCATATTTAATAAAGATACTAAAGACACTTTAAGCCATGTTTGCAGTTACAAATTTAGTCTATTTAATTTATAATTTGTTTAAATTTCCTGTCAATCAGCATATTGTAAAATTTCTAGTCATTATGTAAAGGAATACTGCCTCTTAAAGAGTGATCCAAGGAAGAGGGCTGAAAGTCTTTTATACATCTATTTATTCTGACCGCAAGAGTTGTGTTTTGAAGAGCATTTAAGGACACTGAAATTTTACACTCAAGGCCACCTCAGTTATTTTGCACAGGCCTCCATGGCGTAATATGGGTCTGTCCCATGCAAGCTCCTTTTCTGTGTCAATCTTTATTGACACAAAAATTAAAATTAAAATTAAAAAACACAGAAAAAAACAGAACAATTGTCACAATTTATGTCACCTGACACTGCTGATTTTTTGGAAAAGCCATTGAAAGAATGGCCTGACATGCTGCCTGAGTATGGTAATCAAAGAAATGTGGGTTTGGCCTGGTGTGGCAAAGAAAGAAGCAGCTATCTGGAAAAGTCATTCTGTCTAGGAAATGGGAATAAACATTTTAGTTTAATAGTTTAATTGTCATCAAGGTGGTCCATGCCCTTCTTTTGAGTGATTGAAAAGATTTTGATGTTTTTTCACTCTAAAATAACAAAAAAACCCACAAAAAAGCCAAACCAAAACAAACAAACAAACAAAAAAATCACTCTCCTACTGTCAGGCTCCATAGAGGGTTTTTTAAATCATTTTATGAAAAAATTTTGATATCCCTGTGGGAAGCACAGAGAAGTGAGGAAAGATTTAATGCTTCATTGCACTTCTGGGTATCTGCAGGAGACATCTCTAAAATTACCTTATCTTATGAGTAGTGCCTTTAAATGTTGTTCTCAGTAACATTCATATCACCAGAGATCAGGAGTAATTTCATTCCCACACCCCATTACAGACGACCGGGTGCAGCAAAGTCTGAATCTCAGAAAATAGAAAATGTACTGTCTGCATCTAAACATCAAGCAGCATCATTCTGGCTCAGACAGCAGCATTAACCCTCCATAGCCTACCAACAGAAGGTTGGCCTCACTTTTTTTTTACACCTTCCTTTTTCCTTGCTGGCCCTGAGACATCTTTTTTTATTTTTTTTTTTTTTTTCAAGTTGTGAAATATTGAAATACAATTATTGACCATTATTGTGTACTCAGGCTCTTTCCAATTTTCTTTTTGTTCATTGTGGCATTCCTTTTTTTTTTCCTTAGAAAACTCCTTGCAACCTATTTGTCCTTAAAATAAAAATACAGGGAACAGTCTAGTGAGTAAGTACAATAACCCATTGGTGTGGACATTGTACATGAAATGGCCATCTAAAGCCATAAAGCTTTAGAAATTTTTATTTTTCTGTTTGATCTTCTGGCTGACTTACTCTGTATATTTTCTGGTTTACTTCATAGAGTTTATTTTCAGGGCTTGGTTGGAATCGTTATAATGGACATTTAAAAACCTCAGGTATAAATTAACTTATTAGCAAAGTTGAAGTGGAAAAGCCCTTACATAACCTCTGTTAAACAATTTTATACATTAAAATAGAATTTCCTATATGTTAGATAGAATACCTTCAAGATGTAAATACCTGGTCAGTTGAGAAGTTTGATTAATCAAACTTCAGAATCAGGAAGAATTTGCACAGCTCTTCTGGTACAATAGGCTAGACCATACTAGATTAAAATAGATAATTTCAGTTGAAAGGGAGCTACAAAAAACATTTAGTCTACCTGCCTGGCCAAGGACTCACCACGTTAAATCTTTCTGTCAAGGGCACTGTCCAAACGCCTCTTGAACACCGACAGTCTCGGGGTATCCAGCACCTCTCCAGGAAATCTGTTCCAGTGCTTGGTCACCCCTTAGTAAGGAAATGATTCCTAACACCCAGTCTAAACATCCAGTTCTGCTGCCTAGAAGTATCCCAAAAAAGACACTCACTTCTAATTACGTCTTTTTTTCCCTTTTTACTTCCATTATGAGTCTACCTGGCTCGATCTACTTGACCTGCCGCATTCACTTAAAAAGCTTTAACAGTCTGTAGTTATATGTACGTAAAGAAAGAGTTACAAATTTGTAACTTAAAATTTCTAGTCATTTTTCACAACTCATGGTTCTAATAAATTATAAACATTGCTTTTCTTGGTTTTGATTTTGTGTTTTGTGCTTTTTTTCAATCAAGGACACTGAGGAGGCCAATTTAAAATTTTTGTTTGCTTCTACTCTGAGATCTGCTTTAATTATAATGTCCATTTTAAAAATGCTTTATCCAGGGTCTATCTTTTTGAGATGAAATACCTTTTCATATGATATGACATGAGAGCTATAAGATAGTAAAATATTACAATAATCAGTGAATTTCAGTATTTCTGAAGCATTCTGATTTGATAAGACTTGATAACACTGTGTGAAATACTGAAGAAATAAGCAAAGAAAGCTTAAGAAAACACTTTCCTAACCAAAAGAGGGTGTTGTTTTTATTTAATTTTGAGAAAGCTCAGCTTGCTAATTGTTTAAATTATTGTAATTATCCAGCCCAAAAGGGTAAAATGGGAAAATCAGAATTGCTCTTTCTTCAAATTAAGGTTTTCACTGGAAATGTGCTGTGTTTGTACTGATGATGCATAAACATTGCCTCTAATAGATAAAACTACAGGAGATGTTTAAATGCACTCAGTGTTGGCATAACTAGTGAACACAGTGAAAAAATTTTCCAATAACTTCAATGCCTGCTGACCTAGGTCACTTCCAAGTGCTTTAGAAACTCTTACTTTCAGACTTTCTCCTACTAATAATTAATGTTTATTACATCAATTCTTATACCTCACCATAAAAACCAGCTCTTCTGCTGCCTACTCAACAAAATGTCTCATTCAAATGCATTTAAATTCATCATTTATTTGAATAAATTTTCAGGATGTTGCATCTCAGGAGCTTATTGGATTTATTTTCCATATAAGCTGCTGAATACCATGACATCGCCAGACTTGAAAACATCCTTCTGCCTTTTAAATCTGATGAAATGCTACCACCACTAGGCATGATTTCTGTCACATATGGTCTGGAGCAATGGACTAACCTAAGTCAGTCAGCTCTTCTCTCACTCTCCCAAACCTGAACTGTCTTTTGTAGTAATATCTGAGTTTCAGTGTTCTTGTTTATACAACTTTCAAAGCTAGAAATTTCTGCTTATTTCAAAATTCAAGCAAATGCTCAGATTTACTCTTGTTTAAAAAGAATGTAAAACATATTTCCCAAACAATAAATGTTTCATATTTCCTTTAAAAATTGAAAACCAAAATAAAAATTTCTGTATGATGCTGCTGTAAAAAATTACATTTTTTCAATTAAAGCATTTTTTCATACTAATAAATTTTTCTTAATGGAATTACTTACTGACCAGCTTTCTATTAAATCCTTCCCAGACATCTACATGTCAGAGTTTGGTACAGGCAGGGTAGTGGACAGTAAGTGGGTCCAGAGAGAAGAGAAGAGAGAATCTTCTGCAAAGAGAAGTATATCTATATCCTCCCATGTCATACCCATCATTTATCTTCATATCAGGGGCCTTACTACCACCCATAATCTCACATCTGATGAGAAATTCCAGGTGGAACAAGCTCCAAAAATTCAGAGCAAAATAGGGTGGGTTCTTCAGAAAAAGTCACAGAACTTTCCAAATTATTTTTAACACACATATTTCAGGAGGAGATACAAACACTTACAGATTACATTGAGCAGTAAAAGAAAGAGTTGGAATGTCTTTTTTTTTCAGAAATACTTATGTAGTATTTACAGAATTTTGGGGGGGTCTAAGGAAAAAGAAGACAAACAAGTGAGTTTTCTGAGTGAGAATTAAAATATCATGTAACAGCTATCATAATAAAGCAATGACTTTGCTTTATTACCAAAACTTTGGTACTTACTAACTTTGCGCATCCACTTGAAAAATAAAATATAGTTGCTATTTGCTAGTAGTAATCATTTGGTTTTTTCACATTACTATTCAGGACCTGAAAAAAAACTTTTTTTCTGTTTTTACTGATATTATAACTGATGATTTTTTTTTTAAATTAGAAATATTATTAACAAATATAAGTAGAATCACATATACAAAAATAAGAAAAGCGTGGGGTTTTTTTTCAGGCGGAGCCTAAGCTTTTTAAAAAGCCAACAAATCAAGAAAATGTGGTTGCTGCTTCTCTATTACAAAGGACAAGAGTTGTCACAGATCCCTGTGTCAATGCCCTACACTTAATTCCTGTCAAGAGGGGCCAGAATGCACCATGCTGCAGTTGGTGTTGCTTTGAATGGCCCCAGGTGGAGAGAATTCCTGCCTGCCTGACACCTGGAGGAGAAGCTGGGAGTTGAAACGTCAGCCTCCTCAGCAAGAAGCACCTCCTGTCAATTCTTGCCAAAATTTGGCAGCGCAAGCTGAGATTTAGCATGAAGGCAGTGAGGTAATCCTTCTTTCTTCCACACTTGCTAAATTCAAGGGCTCATCCTCCAGCAGCCCCCGAGCCACATGGTGCTGTGGAGGCCACGCTCAGTAGTGCATTTTTGGGCACTGACTTTGCCTCAAAGGCCAACTGAATCTTCACCAGAGCAGGCTGCTGGAGCCCTTACAGGTGTCTTTGAAATGCTCTGCTAATATGAATTTAGTTGAATTTTATTCTGAAAACAAACAAACAAACAAACAAAAAACCTAAGCAAACTCTGAACAATCATCACAAAATATTTTAATGTGATATTTTCAAAATTCTCCTTATTCCAAGTTCCAGCAGCCACTAGATTCCTAATTCTTCAAATCATTGGAGTTTGAAAAGTCAGATACTGTCTTGGGGTCTTTCGGGTGTGAAAGAAAATTACCTAGGCTCTTTTGAGAGCTAGAATCCAAAACCAGCTGTCTGTCCCTGGGATCCTGTTCTCCCAGTCGTTGTGCTGTGTGGTTTACTACCTGAAGAGAAAATTACTGAATGTATCATTGACAGCTTATAAAATGAAAGGATTTAATATAGCTTTAAGACAGAATACTCACTCAAAGCAATGCTCCTCTATCTTCTTTTCCATGCTATGGAAGAATAATTTGTCTGCATTTTCTGAAAGTTTCTTCCTCATTTCTCCCCAGTAAGTCACACTGGGATATGCTCTTTATACCTGACATATCTTATTCTGTCTCTGGTGTTCTTCCACATTCTTCTTTCTTCCATTCTTACAAAAGGTAGGAAAAAAATCATAGGGGACAATTTTCACAAACCCTAGAAGGCTATGTGTGTGAGTGTTTGCCAAGTTTCATCCTATATATTCTGAAGGTATCTTTTAAATCTTTGTGGGACAACTCTCTTCTCTTGATTATTTTTTTCAGTTATTACAGGTTATAATGGCCCTGTTTACCTGAGCAACTGAATAAGTGAAGCTTCCTTAGTGCAACTAAACAGGACACCTATGGGACAGAATGCACCTATTATTTAGTACATCAAATATTTCCTATTTTAGTGACAAGAAAGAGAAATAATTGCCTGGAAAAAAAAGTCACGCTATCCTCAAATAAGAACTAATATATTTAACATGTTGTAATAACTGAAAATTCTAGGAAGAGGTTTATGATCCAGGAAAAAGATTTTTAAAGGCCTCTAATCTGATACATCTATTTCCTTCTCCCAATTTGTGCTTGACTGCTATTCAAGTTATATGCAAACTGAAAAAGAAGATTATCCTGCAAATTATTTTTTTTTATTATATGTCCTCCAAAGTTTTACAAGTTTCATGATTTCTTATAAGAATTGTGAAAAATGCCTAAACCCTTTTCATGTTCCTCTTTAAATTTGTTTATTTTCATTTGAAAGCTTCAATTCCTCCTGTAAATTCCTCCCAGCCCCTTCTTTGAGATGACAGGTCTTTAAGCAACATATTGTTTTTACTTAAAGCAAAATTCTGCTAAGGATTAGCATTAAAAAGCATCTGTGCATTTGAGAAATGCCCTTTTTATAAGAGAGAGAGAAAGAATCTTGAATTTTTTTTGTACTGGAGGAGCATAGAGGGTACAAAAAACAGCCATTGTTAGAAAAGGAGTGTTTAGTTTTAGGTAATGATAGAAAATATTTTTTGCTAAGAAGGATATATGGAATACAGAAAAATTAAACTGGGTATGTGGAAAATCTTGTCCAAAGCATTGAAATGACTATTCAAGGTCTTTAGGAAAGTTAGAAAAACATGCAAGAGGAAAAATGGATCTGCCTGGGTGGGAAACTTTCAGTGTCCCTTCCTACATAATGATTTATGAGGTTTATTTGACATAGTAAATTTAATTTAATCTCACAAACCTTACTATATTTTATTCATTCTGTCTATGATATTTGTCACTTTTTGTCTTCTTCTGTATTTCAAAATTCTCAGCTATTCCAGTGAGCTGTTGCCTATTCAGAGGTTCATAATTCACAAAATCTCATTCTTCCCACCTTCCCATGTGACAATATATTTAAAATATTCTTTTATGTGTTAGCCTAGACCATTTTATCTTAGAACCAGCCACATATATTTGTCTTGGTTGTGTCTGCATTCCACCCAAATCTTTCCTTCATTTATGCTGTGGAAAATTACTCTCATCAAAACCAAAATCCCCCATAACTGAATTACAGAAACTGAGGAGCAGAGGTCACTGGACTTTTGCTTTACTCTAGGGAGGATTTTTTAACCATCCATGTATGGCTCCTTGAGCTACTCTAGACTACTTCTAAGGGGTTTGTTAAAGGTAAAAAAAGCAAACAAACCTACCCATTGACGGCAGACTGAACATACAGGGATGCATAAGGAATCTTTCAGGGGATTTGCAAATTACAAGTGTTTACCTGAGAGTAATACACCTCCAGTTTCGCTTTTTATTTGTAAAATTAGGGCACAACTTCCAATAGACCTTGAACCATGCCAGCCCCTCATGATTTAACAGGACAGGTACAGCTATGAAACACCTGTAGCCTGGGGGAATTGGATGAGACCAATCTGGGTCTTGCATCATAAAGAGAAACCTGTGGGTTTCTGCTCCCACTCTCTATCCATGACAGCGGGCAAGGATGTCTTGGAAGGGCCCTGACACCCATCTCCTGGGGAGACAGACAGCTGCTGTTCTTGGCTCTCCTAGACAGGACTCCTGATCTGTGTGTAACTGAAGGTATCTGAGATGGAGGCTTCCTGTGGCAATAGGATCTGACTTAAATGTCTGGAAATGCTGGAAACAGCACCATAAGACTTGTGCATTGCTTCAGTCACAGATATAAATGTGCATTTCTGAGTGCATGTGGAGATACTAGGACAGCTGGAAGGTTGAGGTTTTCTCTTCTACTCTCAAGATTTCTATTAATGGAAAACAAGAACATGAGTTCTGTCCTGAAACCTGGCTGTGAAACATTCAAGAATACACAGCGAAAGATTTTTACACCTGATGAGTTAAACATTAGTAATTTATATCTTCTGGGACAACAGAACATTTTAACTTCCAAAAGCACAAGTTTGAAGTTGATCTGCAAAAGTTTTGATGGGGTTTTCAAAGACATAACTAACCATTGTAATGGTTCTTGAAGAAATTTTTTTTTTTCTTTGAAACCATATTCTTAAAATAAGCTGCTGTCTCCTAGTCACAATTAAACATTTTAAGTATGCCAATTAGACTGTATCCTGCTCTTAAGAGATTTTGATTGCACTTCTAAGAAAAGTGATGTGGGAATCAAGTCAATTCTCAGAATGGGCTCAAGAAGCTTTTAAAATAATTTGTCTGATGCATAAAAGCACAATCTAAATGGATTTGTGTTTTCACATAAGGTCTTTTTCCTTAATGTATGATGTATTAAGCAATACTACTCATAGCTGTGGTTCAAAGAATTTTAAGAGGCACCAGTATGTTTATTTAAAAGGTGGTAGGGAAAAAACAACCTCTTGAATTCCTTCTACAGAACAAACATCACTGTAAAATTTTTTTTTCACGTTTCAGATAACAGCTTTTGACTGCTGGTAATTTCACTCTGCATTGCATGCAAGCTTAAGAGCATGTGAATATATTTGCACTGTAAGGATGAAGCTTTTCAAGGCCTATTGCCATTTGAACTTTTATTTTAAGGTACAGAGACAGAAAGAAGGTCTAATGGCATCAAGAGCTCAGCCAGTCCAGCTTCAAGAGAACCTGGAGGCTCAGCAGGTATGAAGACCTCTTACTCCAGACAGTGCTCCCCCAAGGCAGCAGATCACAGAACTACCATTTCCTGGCTGTCAGAACTTCAGGGAACTCTCTGATTTTATTTTTCACTCAAAACACACACTGTTTTTTGTGTGTGGAAAGTGACTTTATTTTTGTATGCAGCTTACATACAATGTGTAGGGAATTTCACATGAAAATGGTGTTTTTAATCTGTCTACTTGCTATATTTAAAATAGCTGGGAGCACGTGGTTTTTTCTTTCTAGGTTCTTTGAATAAAATTCACCAAAGTAAATGCAGAATTTTAGTACAATACAACTGTCATGAGTCTCAAAAAGATATAAGAAATTATATGATGAGACTGTAAAAGGCAGTGGTCATAAAGTCCTTAGGCAGCTATCGCCGCTTGAACTACAGAAGGTCTCAGAATAGTACAACACACACACAAACCATCCCCCATTACAGACTTGGTCTAAAAACCAAGTTACTTTTGAATAACTCTTACTAATAGTGAGTAATGTCCACTTGGCTCATCTCACCATCTCCTGTCTTGCTGCCTTCTCACACCCCTGCAACCTCTTCAGCCCTAAAGAGTGGTGTTGTGCCTGGAATTTGGCCTGCATCTCAATTTTCATCAATTCTTAGCCCATCTCTTAGAAATTTTATTTTTATAATGAATATCAAAATCAATGCAAAAAGTACAGTTAGAAAATGTTTTGCATGTCATTCCTTCCAATGCCAAAGCTTCTGACATAACGGAATAGCCCTGAAAATTTAATATTTTATCCTCTCTAGGAGCATTAAGCAACTCCCCCAGTAAAACCTAGCTGGCAATTTGGCTGTAATGGAGTCCTGAAGGATTATAGAAGTAGATGTATTATCCTGTGCAAATACTCAATTGCTACTTGCATGCATTTTTTAATTAAACTGTCATTAAGAATTACAAACAAATCTGAATATATTAGTGGGATCCTACATGGAAGAGACAAAGAATATGGGAAATAAAAGCTGTCTTGTGCTGAGGATAAATTTCTGAAATAAAACATCCGATATCTCACTTCAAAATAATGAAAAAATGAACAGGCAGAAGAATGCTACAGAACAAATATATGCTTTTATTCAAATATAGGTGATGTTGGTTCAGTGTAAAAATCTATTAAGAAAATAAAGATATAGGAAAAACCCATGTGAAATGCAAGGTATGGGGAAAAAAGTCACAAACTGACTATGATGTCTTAAATAAATATTTCTATGGAAACCTTTCCTCCTTTTAATATATTTTCTAATATCTGTTTTGCACAAATTGATTACTACAGATAATTTGAAAAAAAAAATAATGAAGTTGAAATAAATATTTGAACTAAAAATAGGAATGGCTTTAAACCAATCAATATTTAGTTGATATCATAGCAAGACATGCGCTACTAAGACTCTTAATACATATCTTCCCATATGTGTTATATTTACAATGTGATTTCTTTCCTGTTCTAGTGAACATCTACTCTGTTTCCATCCTGAATGTGCTGTTCCAATTAAAAATACATCGCTTTTCTATTCACCTTTCTTACAGGCAATGGGTTGATATTTCAATTCTCTCATCAATTTTCAATGATCTTTATCATCAAATTTTTTAGCTTTTTACCTAAGACCACACAGTCTACATTTAATTACAGATGTAATTTAAGTCATTATTTTGAATGTTGGGCTTTTAGAGACAGCTTTTCAGGGTATTTTTATATGATTATAATTCACTTATTTTTTAGTTCTGACCAATGGCATTTTCTTGGAGGCCAATCCAACCACAGTATCTGTACAAAGGAGCCACCTATTTACATTAAAACACAGGCAGCATCCCACCACTTCACAACAGAAAAAGAGTATATACCTCTGTTAACCTCCTCAGTTTATTCAAGTGGCATTTCAATTAATTTTGCTTTATTCAGTTAACTCTTGCTTGGGGTAAGAGACTTGCCCCTAACAAGGTTCATGTGGGTGAGTGGCAATGCGGAGGGATGATGTGATGTGTGCAGTACTTATTTTAGCATTGAAGGAAAATACAGTTTTAAAAAGCGTGGCTTGTATTAAGTGTTGGTAATGGCAGAAGACAGGACTATTTTTTGACCTCCTGTGAGTTCCACTGTTGTGCACCAGTTTCTGGGAATTTTGTCTCATTAAGCTTGAATTTCCTTCTAGTCCCTTGATGTTGGTGTTCTGGTGGAACATAACGGTGCCAGGAGCCTGCTAAGCAGGTTCTGCCAGCCTGGGGGGCTGCAGGAAACATCAGGGTTGGGGGTGAACCCTGCATGGACAGCCAGACCTGGCTCTGGGGTTGCACACCCTGGGCAGCTTCCCTCCCTGGCCCGGTGGGGACATGGGACATGGGACATGGGATGTGATCCCAACAAGTGAATGGCAGCAACTTCAGTTATTGCAGTGACCTTTTGGAAACCACAAATGTCAAAAGGAGAGCTACATTTTTTGTGAAGTCAGGGCTATTTCAGAGCTGGAAGAGGTGAAGCACCTGCTTATTATTTCACATACTCCTGGTGTTATAATGTCTTCTGTTTGGGCTAAAGAGCACAGCACCATCTGCTACCCTCTTTAAAAGTTACAGCATCTGCTTTCCAGATGTGTTGCCACTGCATCTGGCAGCAAGGTGAAGCTCACCCACACCCCTGAACCAGGAGCAGGTGCTGCCAGAAGCTGTAGTGGGGCCTCAGAGACATGGCAGGAAGAGCAAAGCAGCAACATCTTCCTCCTATGAGCACCTACAGGAACCAAAAGCTCTTCCTGACAGAGAAACATATCTTTTCTGATCCATGCTACATGACAGAATCAGTGAGAAATTATTTTATTTGATATTCTATAAGTTGCTACAACTTTAAGCCAATTAGAAGCTGTGAATAACACAATTTTCTCCTGAAAGGATTAAGTAAATTATCATTTTTAGCCTTTTATTTACAGCATTTCACAAAAAGCCCTCAGCTTTACCTGCATAAGTAGTAAAATTCTGCAGGCAGTTTGCAGGCATAAGGATCTGCGAATAGGATTGTGTTTGCATACTCATACTCACATATTCAGTGTTTGCAGAACCCCTTTAACAGCAAGGAGGTTAAGCAAGGTTAGGAGATAATTTTTTACATGGGTTCATGTAAGTCATGCAGTTCTGGCATAGTTTGCTGCATTTTGAAGCATTTCATAGAATCATTAAGGTTGGAAAAGACCTTTAAGTTCATCAAGCCAAATCATCAACCCAGTACATGTTCCCCAAGAAACCATGTCCTCAAGTACCACATCCACAAGTTTTTTTGAACACTTCCAGGATGGTAGTCCACTGTTTCCCTGGGCAACCTGTTCAAATAAATGCTTTGCAACCTTTTACATGAAGATTTTTTTCCCTAAATTCTAATCCAAACCTACCCTGATGCAACTTGAGGTCATTTCCTCTTGTCCTGTCGTCTAAATCCTGTTTTCATTTGACAACAGTATAATTAAGATGCAGTAGTACCTTTATGCAACAATTTTTTGTTGTTGTTGTTTCTTTTTTTCTTTCTTTCTTTTTTGGGGAAAAAAAGCATATTCACATTTTTTCATATTAGCAAAAATAACTACAATTTGGCATGACCCTTGAATACTGTGAAACAATAATTATGAGAGGAGAAAAAAACACAATAATTGAATCAGCTGCAGTTTTCTATATTTCTTTAAATCACACATGTTTTCACTCCAAATATGAATAAAGATGAGGTGAGTGCTCAATTTATGTGGATCATTTCAACCTTTCTTAGTGAGCAGACTTATTTGCAGAGCCATTTATGATTTTTTTTTTCTTTTGAAGTTTTTACAGTAGGAAAGAAAATAGAAAAAAAAGCATCACTTTCTAAAAATGCTGTGGCACGTTTTAATTCAACAGCTGTATAGTGAACTTGCTGCACATGTTCAGGCAACATGTTAATAAATCCCATTAATTCCCTTCTCCTGAGATCTTTGCTCACTGTTTGACTGATAAAATTCAAATTTTATTAGTTATGACAGACCAGGCTTTGGTTTTCTTCTCTCTGGGGAAATGCCATCCTGTTATTTTAAGGTGAATTGTTCAGTTCAATTTTAAAAACTGCCTTAAGTTCTCATGACTGTTAATGTAGGGCAGCTTTTTTAGTCAAACAGTTTTTCACTTTCCCTGACAGTAGGGTTATATTTATTATGAATAAAAATGAAGATAGTAGATGTGATGGACAATCCCCCTAGGGATTCACACCACCTGGAACACCCTGCTTCCCTGGGCTTCAAAAACATGCACCAAAGAAAGATGAGCAAATAACTTTGCCTTTCCCCTTCTCTTTTAACTGTTTGGATTTTATTTGGATTTTCAGTATGATTCCTCTGCAAATACTTAAATATCCAGACCCTACTGTGCAGATGGATGCAGCTGGGAAGTCCAAGTTTGTGATGTTTCTGCCCTGGCTTTGCTTTCCCCTCCTGTCATACATGTGTACTTGCATGCTCACCCAAAAAGCTGAGCCAGAATATGGAGTAGGAGAATAAAAACCCAAAGTTATCTAATCACAGCTTTCTGAAAACCCATTTCTCAATATAAAGGAGTATAGATTGTTCTTGAAATCCCCACACTGTGGATTACTAAAAGCTGCTCTGGGACAAGTAAGAGAAATGAGATTGCCATTGTTTGTGACCATGGGCAGACATCAACATTGAATCAGAGGCGGAAAATTCTGTTCTCTTAGTTTTTAAGATATGATGAATTTCAGTCATCATTTGTACTGATTAGTTTAAATAATTTTGTCCTAGGAAACTTTCAGACTTTTTATTTTCAGCCCCACTACTGCATTACTTCACACTTGTAATACTTAATGTAATAGATTAATAGTGTTTTTCCATTAGTAAAACTGATAATTAAACAATTGATCCCATAGAGCACCTTGTAATACCTGATGTTAACTTTCCACAATTAAAAAAAAATGGACTGTGCTCATTTTTTCACAGCTGAACTGTTTTAAAGGCATTGAGGATAAATTTCTCACCATGGGATGCACTTCATAGAGTTTTTTAGTGAACTTTATTATTAGCTCTTTAAAAAATATTCACAATTTATATTGACCTTTTTCCCACAGACTGACATTATTTTCATATGCTCAAAAAATTGCAGTAGTTTAGAGGCAGATGGTTTTCTTTTAAAGAAAAATAGCTGCTGTATCTCTGAATTACCTCAAGTCTCTGCAAATTGAATAATTTTGTTTTCAAAGATCAATTTTATTGCTAAGATAAGTCTTAATTTTCTGCAGTTCTCCGAAGCATCACCTCTGATTTTTCAAAGCATATATATAATGCTTTCCAACTTCTTGATTTTCAGCAGCTGGAATGATATTAGTATTATATTCATCAGGAAAAGCAGAATTATAGTTTATTTATGGGGTAACTGAAATAAGAGTGACAACCAGTCTAAGAACAAGAATTTGAAATACATTATGAGAGCACCACACAGCTCTGTCTCACTGGTGAGTGGTGAGAAATTCCCTTCCACTGAGTCATTAATGGGTCATACATGCCTGAATTATTTCAGAAGTTCACTAAAATGTTAATTATGTTTTTAAAAAGCTCTATCTGCCTTATGAATGTTAAGGGTCTTTCAAAGTGATACATGTTATTGAGGAAGTACAATCAAAGCCAGAAATAATAAAAATGCCATCCAAGCCCCATGAATCCTCAAAATTACTCACTTGTCTTCAAAATTACTTCTAAACATGAAAATCCACTACTAGAAAGCTCTTGGCAAAATCCCAAGAGACTCAGTCCAGAGCTACACCAAACTGATAACCTGTCCTGTGCTGATATGCTCCTGTCAATCATCTTTGTCAATTTTACCTACCCTTAGACACGCTCCCAGGAGTGTCACAAAGCTTGCACAAAAATGTCTGTATTTTTCCAGTCAATACAAAAAAAAAAAAATAAAAAAATAAAAATCACAGGATCATTGAGGTTCAAAAAGACCTCTAGGATCTTCAAGTCCAACCTAACATTGTGAGGTTCACAACTACACCAAGTTCCCTTGGAAGGTATAAACTAACCTTCAGCCAAGCAGGCCAGACGTAGGTAGTCAGGGTAAGTTTTAGTTGTACAGCCTGTCCAGCTCAGCATTCCTCACCAGTCACCAGGGCTGGTAGAGTTCAGGACAGAACTTTTGCCCACAAATAAGTGCTGCAAGGGGAAGGAGCTACAGCTTCTGTGTTTTCCACAGACACAGCACTTACTGTGTCTGGCATTGTCTCAGAAGAGGGACTGTGCAAAGAGGCACCACATAGCTGAGTACCAGAAGCATGCTCATGGCCTGAATCCTCTGCTCTTGTGACATATTCCACTCTTTCCAGCCACAAGTGATGGAAAAACATTCGCTTTCATCCCTAGTGTGAGTGCTGCTACGAGTACATAATTATCTCTTGGACTGATATTTTATGTCAGATCTCACAAGGGGGTTGCCCCATTTAAAAGGAGACTTACAAAGAATTAGTAAATGGGAGTGGAAGGGCAGTACACCACGTCAGGGCTTGTAGAGCACAGATTGTGGTATGTCTGAGAGCAGAAAAATCTCATTCTTGCATGACTGAGGAAAATGTAATCAGCAAAAGTACTGGAAAAAATCTTGCCTAATTACATATTTACACAATAGAGAGAAATGGCATTGGAGTTGTTCCAGGTTTTTGGTTACATAATACATGTTTAACAAAACTATCTAATTATAACCACACATATTTACTCAAGAGATGTAAAAGGCTTCAAAGAAGATCTTTCATCCTCCAGGAAAGATTTTTTTAAAAATTTAATCATTTACTATTGCTTAAAAATCTGTTGCCTTTTGGTTTATAAATATATGAACTGAATATTATTTAATATTATATAATAATGCTCCTTCAGTCTCTTGGTTTCAGCCAATAATAGCTTGGAACTGAAGTCTGAGTGGGATATTCCTTCTAGAACAGACAAAAAAAGACCACAAGGGCTTCAAAATTTTCCTTTCTTGCAGCATAACTGCAGCATGCAGTCTTACATCCTCAAGAATCAAAACATCTTCATATATTAACATACAAGACACGTGATGGCTTCATGGAGGACAGAGCTTGTTGGAACGGGAGGTCACCAAAATAAAATGCAAACATAAGCTGTTAAGACTAGAGCAGCAGAGGTAAATCAGAAAAATCCCTCCTGTTGAAAAACAAGGTAACTCGTGGTTTTTAAGCTTCCCTTCTGAGTATTGGCAAAAAGGCAAAATCCTGAAATGAATTGATTTTCAAACAGATGTTACTTTGGAAATATGGAAACAAACTTAAATGACTGGTTTCTGGAATATTTTGCTTTTTTTCTTGCAGCTAAATATAATCTTTCCCTCTGTCCATCCAATGAGCTTCCTGCTTCACGCTCCACATTCTGGGCACTCCACTGCATGGTACAAAGGGCCAGCAGCCTCTCCCTGTATCCCGTATTTCAGCTTCTCTTCTACCCCTTCCCTGCCCGTGTCACAGCACACAAGCAGCCCAGCAGCCTCCCACTCCTTTCTCCTGGGCAGTCACAGAGCCTTGGAAGTTCACAGCCATTACTCTTTCCCCTGTCCCTTCTCCTTCCTCAGTGACACCCCCTGGGCTCAGCCATCAGGAAGGAGAAGCCAGTGTTCTCTCCTTGATGCTGGTCTGCTGGGAAAGCTGCGCGCCAGCTCTGAGGTCAGGAGACCTCTCACCCAGCAGGAAAGCGGGCTGTCAGGCAAGACAGAAGTGTCATCACCACCCAGGGAGTCAGGAAAGTTCAGGAAGAACCAGACATCCTGTCCTTTGGCTTGGTTCCTCCAGGAACCAACAAATCTCCACAGATTGTCTCATTTCCATGGCGCCAGTATTTTCTGATGTAAAAACTGCTTTATCAAGGATTCCACTTTCCTTCAACCACCTCTAGTCCTGAGATAAATTTAATGAGGTTCTGTAGAAGCGTCATGTCCTCACCACATCAAGCATGGACAGAAAGCTACACCACTGACTCATCAGATGCAAGGCAAAATATCTCAGCACAGCAGGGCTTCAGAAGAAGCTCAGGGAACAAGTGACTACTGCTCATACCTTCTGTCATGATGAACTCCCAGCTGAACAGCAACTTCATTTTGTTAGTACAAAAGCTCTCTTTAGACAACAGGACTTACGCACAATTGACAGGGCTGTGCATTAAACTGAAATTTTTCTTCTCCTCGAGTGTGTACAATAAAGTAGTGTCTTCAGAGTAATGATAACAGTGGTACACAGGCTCGAGATGATGGGTCTGCATGTTCTCACCAGAGACCTGAGATAAATTATACTCAAGACAGAAGAAAACTCCCTTTTGCAGAAGCCATTAGCAAATACATTTCTTGTTTTAATAGATGCACCTCCCTCCCATTATTTTGCACTCCCTTTAAATATGTTAAATATCCAAATACATTATCAGGCAGAAAAGGATATTACTTGAATGCTGATTTTTAATCTGTGACAAATACATTATGTATAATAGCTTCCTCTTAATATTTCATAATCATCTTCATTTAATAATTGATCTGAGTCAAATTTGTAATGCTCATTACTCATATGAGTTGAGAATGTTTTTCATCTCACACTATAGATCCAGCTCGGGCAAGGACAGGAGCTGTGACTGCTGCTCTCGTTGTGTTAATCAGGAGACAGAGCTTGGAGAGAAGCACAGGTGCAGGGTGAGAAGCACATCCCTTCCCTGGGAATGCTCAAGGACAGCAATTGCTTCTACAGAGCGTGCTCTGACGTATGCTGAGTGCATGTCAGCAGAGTGAAGGGCATGTCTCATGCTATCTGTTCAACTGCGCTGTCACTGCCAGCTCAAGCATGTCCTTCCCTGTGTTGACATGCATGACAAATTGCAGAAAAAGCTCTGACTGCTAATACTTTCTTCCTTCATCCCAGCTTTTGGTGCCGGTAAAATGCAGTTAAGCCTGCATGAAAGGGCTGTGCTCATAAATTCTTGTTAGAAATGTAATATTTTGCTACGTGCGCTGGGATGATCTGTCATGGAATAACTGCTCATATTTTGGAATCCTGCATGTTCAATCTACTGTGACAATTACCACTTAAAAAATGGAAGAATTTTTTTCTCACATTGTAATATTACGACACGCCAACAAACTGTGAGGTTCTGTTACCTGAAGTATAGCTGAATGCAGGCAATTTTTTCTTACTGCAATGTTTCTGTAGCACAAAATATACCACAGTGTTTGGAGCATCAGTGCAGTGTTTGGGCACAGCAGGTGAATTATCCAGAGTTAGCAGATAGGCTAACACAAGGAAACCAGCAATTAGTCATGGAACAAGCAAATATTGATGGAGGTATTTTAATTTGTAGAAACTATGAAGCAAAAAATGTGGGAAACTTGTTTCAACAGCTGTGAAGTCATGCTCCTACGGGAGAACTGTGGACCTTTTCAAGCCTGAGGTTGTTTCAACAGATGTCTTGCACTGTACGTTACTCAAGCAGAAACAGGTCACAATAAGCATGAAAGAAAACCCAGGGAGAGATGACATGGTAAAGTCCTTGTTGCAGCAGGCAGACAGACAGGGGCTGCTAGGCACAGCTTGCTGCACCTATGCCTGGTACTGGATGGGACTTCCTTTTCCACATCTCTGAAATGCCTCAGACCTCACCTAGAGATACTTAAGTATGGATGCTAAATCTGAGCCAGAGTGCCTGTAGTTATTGCAGGCCACATAGCTCTCAGGCCTGACTGAAGCCTAGCCTGGGAAATTCATGAGAAGGAATTAAAACAATTCTCAGAGATACTAAAACAGCCTTGCAGGTGTTGTTTTGCAACCTGTTGTTTCTCCTTGCAAGAGACAGTCAAGGGGGGCAGAGTGCCCCTGACCAATGATGGTGGTGTAGTACTTTGTTAACCAATAAGAGTTTCCTTTCTGTACTTTTCCACGTATCTGTCTATAAGACAGGGCTGAAGCAATAAACTAGGAATTCTCGTGTCGTGACTCCCATGAGAGTCCATGGTCGTTCCTTTCTAGCCGTTCCCAATCGGAGCGACACTTAAGGTGAAGCCTTGCATGAAAATAATGGCATTTAAATGAACAAATTTTATGTGAATTATGCAAAGCTTCTTTTAATTATATTCTTTTTGGTATGAGTTACAGGGATTCTTTTTTTCCAAATAGAGAATTTTAAATTAATTTCCTCTTCTGCTACAAGTTCTTTGGAGTAGGATTTATTTCACATGTGAAGGGAAGACACCTCAGGCACTGAGTTCCAGAATTTTGAGGGAGGCTAATTATATTATCAATAAAATAATTTTCAAATATAGAAACCTATCTGTCCTATAATATATAAAACAAGTACTTTGGTACTCTCCATCCTTCTTTCCAGGCAAAGACTCTGTTGAGAAATGAAGAGGAAAGAAAGGTTTGTTGAACCAGAAAAACTTTACCTTACTCCTCCTCCCTCTCCTCTTCTGTGTAGGACCAAAACCCTTCTGAGAAAACTTGTGGTATTACCCACACATTTGGTATATATATGATAATATGCATGATTTTTTTCCAGCACCAAAAATTAGCAATCAGGACCAACAGTGCTTGCCCCAAGCACTCCTGGCAGTATTTGCATCTTTCAAGAACCTAAGCCGTGTTCCACTCCCAGGGTTTCCATTTTACTGTGCTGATCACCTGCTTTAATGTGATCCTAGAAATTCTGTATGAAAATGGTGTCTGTTGCATACAAAACACACAAAAAAAATCTTGCTGAATTTTAGATTGTCTGACAGTGTAATCAGCACTGGACTCAGCTGGGCATGTGACTGGCTCATGGCTCTGTCATCACCTCTGACCTGGACACTTGCATTAGGTCTCCCAGATGGCTGAGATAGATCTGAAAATGGGGTAAGGTGTTCACTGGAATTTAAATATCAGAGAGGATAGGGATGTTTCATGGGATTTTCAGATGCCCTACCTCTAAAAGCCTTACACTGGTTAGTCTCTAGCTTAAGCACATTCTCAATTCAGGTTATTTGGGTTGCTAATGTAAAAGTTAGAGAGTGAAAAACCTCCAATGCTGAATACGCATAGATGAATCCCACTGTTTCTGTGTGCCGTGCAGAGCATTTCCAGATGGCTTTGATGCATTTAAAATGTGTTTTATGTTTTCTAAAATTATTTTGTTGAGTTTAACAAATTATAACTGAGGGTCTGAAAGGAGAGAGAAAACAAACAGATACACAACTATAATGTCTCAAAAAGCTAAGTAATTGTTTGTAATTGCTATTCAGAGATATTTGTTTTCACCTGTGGTAAAATATTTTTGTAGTGTGCTCTCCAACAAGTATTTTGGAAAGCAGCTTCCAGAACCAGTGTTTCTACTCACTGTTTGAACTCCTGGCAAAAAGAAAATAGGGGTAAAGAAGTCCTTAGAGCAGGCAAACAAGGTTCACCAGCCTGCCAGGACTAATGCATTCAAACTGCTTTGCAAAATCTGATCATTTCCCAGCAAGATGGTCTTTATTTATTTTTGTATTTATTTTGGTGTACAGTAAAAGATTTCCAAAGCACCAAAGTCTTCTATTCAGAATATTAACTGCTCAAGTTAGCTGCTATAGCTTCTTCTTGACTTCAGAGAGAGCCCCAAGAAGCAGAAGGTCCCAGGTTCTCATCATTCCTGCATACAGTGCCATGCCTTCATATTGCAGTTGCTCCATTGAAAGTGAACTTGCAGAACATGGCATGAATATTGGATTAAATTACTTGGGAGCTTGACCTTCATTGCAATTCACTATGAATTATGTTCATGATGCTTAACACCCAAGCTGGTCAGACATCTCTCTAAGTCTGGTGAATTCTGGTAAAAGTTAGTCACTAAAGTCTTTTTGCTCTGCTGGATCTGAAGTCTTGCAACATCTATAAATCTGTGCTTAAATATCTAAGTCACCCAAGAAGAAACTATATTTTAGTCCTTCTACTCTAATCTCCAAGTATTGTGATAACTTGTGAGGTCACTGAAAATCTAGTGAAAGAAAAGCAGACAAAACAATTTAAAATTTAACATGAAGTAAAATTCAGTTTTCCTTCCAGCTCACCAGAACAATTTTTATAATCACCAAGATATAATTAAAATTTCTCTTTCACCTCTTAAACTGCTTAAACTGATGTTTGAGGTTATTTTCCACTTTACACGTCTCAAATAATTTTTCCCTTTTATAGGTGAAATGGGGAAAAAACACCTGAAACATCAAGCACAGTTTGAAATGGCATTTATAGCTTTTCCCATGAGACTTCCAGGATCTCAGTAAATGGCAGGTTTCTCAAGGATCAGATCAGTACACCTCACATTCATGATTAGATATTGGAAAAGGTGATTTTCGTACCTGGGGATACCTCTCCCATGACTTTTGAATTTAAAGACAAGCAATGCAATGTCTTTGACTCACAGTCTTGAGGTTTTCAGAAACCAGTGTTGAATTTTCCTCAATGAAAAAAAACTATCATCAGAGTCAAGGCCATGGAAAGAAGTCCTTTGAAAAACATCACAGTGAAGTACAGATGAATATAGACAGGGTAAGAGTGCTGAGACAACAAATAAGAGATGTAGTCTGGAATAACAGGCTCTGTCAGAAGATCCCTTTGGAAAGCTCATGGTCAGCACTGCTAGAGAAATCTTCAGAAGTTTACCAGACAGCATTTCACACAGCCAGGAAGCAAAGACAGGCATAGGAGGTGAATTAAAGCTGGTCCATCTGAGCTGTGCTGTGCACTCAAGACCTGTCAGTCTCAGCCTCTGTGTTTCAGTGAGGTCACTAATTTTTTCTTCTTAACTTCACCTGCACACATGAACATTTTCATAAGTTCCCACACTAAGAAAATACTTGTTTATATTTTTCCCCATAGGAAATATTCTTTGCTACTAATTCTCTTATAGGTGGAAAATACTATATTATGTTGATTCCACAAGCTGCATTTTCCTTTCTGCTATATAGCACTCAGGACTGTGCATAGACAGGGGCAGAAGTTGAGGCATTTTTGTTCCCCAGAATGAGAATGGCAGGTTACAGCAGGCAACTCCTTGTGACTGCACTGCTGAAGCCTAATATTCCCAGCTCCTCAGTCATCCTTATTTCATGCAGTGAAAATAACACCAGCCAACCAACCTACCAACCAACCAAAAAACAACCAGAAGGTGAAAGGAAATGAAGGTAAAAAAGACAATGAAAGGCAGATCTCTTTTAATAGAATGAAAAGTTAAATTTCCTATTTCTTCAGAATTTCAAATGAAACAAATTAAGTGGAAGGATCAGTGGATGAACAGTTTTCCCATTTGTTCTTTTCTCACATGGGGATTTAGATCCCAGCAAGTTCAAGAAGAGCTGAAGTATATTTTGAGGTGTACTATAAAGATCGTCCATTTTGAATCATTATTTAAACCAAAGCAAAATAAAGCAAACAGAGTAATTAGCATTTCCCAAATATCAGTTATTCCATACATCTCCCACTGCACAAGGCTTTCCTTCCAGTATTTTTTTTTCTGCCTCTTAATAGATTGCAATTTAGCAAATTCTTACAAATGTGAAAATTCTCCTGTATTCTGAGTATCCTTTGTATTTCCCCTGTAGTTTGGAGAACAAGTCAATGTCTGAAGAAAAGAGCTCTGCTTGAGCCCATGTTCAAAATTAAGTTCACTGCAGTGTTTTACTGAATTAAAATGTGCATTTGACCCATTTCTCTGCCCTAAAGCCACTGGGAAGCAAGTGCTCACATTCAGTTTTTTCAAATCACTTAGATCAGAATCCTGACAATGTTTCCTAGAGTGTTTTTCTTTATATTTTTATCTTTTCACAGTTTCTTTAATATTTCCTATGTACTGAAATCAAAAGATCATGCTTTATTCTACAAACCGATTCACCAGAGCTATGAAAGCTACCCTAAGTCTGCTGAGGTTCTACATGGAATCCAGAACATCTGTCTTGTGTTTTGGTTATTTGTATCAGCTCCAGATATTCCCTGGTGGTTTCAGGAAATCCACCTTTAAATTTTTGATGGTATTTTTTCTCCTCCTTGGTATTTTACACAAAATGTATGTCATGTTCCTGCATTGTACTGTTCTGACCTCTTTAAGTCCCTTTCCAATTTAACTTCCTTCTCTCTATTTGCTGATACACTTATTTTGATCTAGCTGTCAAATTTGACCAATGACAAATATAACAGCTCTTTTAAAATAATCACAAGATCTTAAACACTAAGGGTCATAGTACTGCTCAATGCATTAACCTCAGCTCGCTGTATGACAGTTTCTAACCTATTATGTGATAATAGATGCTTTGATTTCAGCATAAATCAATAATGTAGCACTATATCACATGCATTATAGAATTTTATATGTAAGAAGATACCCATTACTTTTCTTTCTTTTTTTTAAAAACTATATGGCAATAGGTTATATTTACTTGTCATGAAATAAAAGCATATTATTTTACTATTTCAGAATGATAGTCCTATTAAAAGTATTCATACAGGACTCATTTCAGACCTTATCAGATCTAGTACACTGGGTGACTAAACAGGATTAATATTAGTATCATCTTTTTGGTTTTTTGTATGCTCAGAACTTTATGAAGTGAACCTTGCATGTGTCCATGAATAATACTATATAAAAGTATATATTCATATTCTTTCAAGCCAGCTAAACAAACAGAAGTAGGTACATTACTTCCTGAATTTGGATGACTCAGCTGGAGCAGAACATCAGAACACTAGGAGTTTCTGTCACACAAGTGGTCTGAGAGGAATTAGCTCAGCTACCTCTGCATGACAATGTGCAGTGCTAAATGCCTGTACCTGCTGCAATTGGTACTTCCATGGATTCTCATCTTCTGTAATTAATCAGGTGTGTATTGCCAGTAGTCCCCCCTACAAAGATTCATGCCTTTTGAAAATAAAAGGGGAGAGGACCAAGAAGAGGGCAGACTTAAGAAACTGTCTAGACTTCAGTACTTTTCTTCTGACAAAATTCAAACACTTCCCTTTGCACTAGAAGAGCTTACTTACAGCATTACTCAAATTCTTATTTTTGCTAAAATCAAAACTATCAAGCAATGAAAAGAGATAGACATTTTTTAAGACACCTTATCTACACTGCCAAAGAACAAGTGCAGACGAGCAGAGCAACTGGCAGTTCAGGTCAATTATCAGAGAAGCTGACTGGGTCTCAGTGGTAGCAGGAGCCAGGATCCTCTTCTCTTTAAGTACCTGGATCAGCTTCCATACCATGCCTTTCCTGGTTTCTCAGGCAGCTGACCAGTGCACTAATCCCACAAGATGAACTTTCCATACTATTTCCACAGCAGCATGATGACGATTGACTTGACCCCCATCATTACTGTCCTCTTCTTACTCTTGGTTGTCATGCATTCAAGTCTAAATGAAAAAGATCAGCTATTTTTTCATTTAGAATGCAATAATTTCTCCTTGGCATTCATAGGGTTCTGCCACCTCATTCTACTCTTCAGCCCTAAAAATTCTTCACAAACTACTGAGGTAAATAATGAGCTAATGCAATTATGCTTTTGCAAAGTATTTACTATTTTAGTTAGTCCTAAAGAAGGTGCTGACAGACCATTATGTGCACTTCTCTATGCCATACAATCAAATTTGTGTCTAATAAATCAGTTAATTTCAGTATAATACTTGGAGAAAGATTGAACCATGATGTTCATTCTTAATCATTTGAGATTTCTTGTTTCCTCAATCAATAGTTCTCCTTATTGAACACAAAATTATATATATATATGTGTGTGTGTGTGTGTGTATATATATATAAAAAATTTAACAATTCTTCACTGAGTGAGCAGTGTCCTTGGGACCAAGAGTTTCATTTTGCTCTCCTTTGTTATGGACACCAGCAGTTCCTTATTCAATAGCTCTTAAACAACACAGGAGAATTTGTATTTGAATTGTATTCCAAAGCTCATAGTCTGGGGTGCAGCACTTCCACAAATAGATTCCCAGAAATAAAATGAGCAGAACCAAGGAGTAAAGAGATCTACCTCCTCTTGCTGCCAAGGATATCAGAAGTCCTGAGGCATTATCTTTAAGGTCTTACACACACCACAGCCCCTAGGGATGGAGTTGAAAGGGTGATTTGGAGGTCAGAAGAACACTAATGAGTTGAGTCTCTGAGTTCTGCCTGTCTGACTCCATTGACTTCTTTGCACCCTTGCTCATTATCGTCATAGCAGCTCTACCTTATAAGTGTCTGCCACTCTTCACGTGAACTGATAAATTACACAGCAATTGCTCAGAAGAGAATAATTGTGAAAACTCAGCATTTTGGCAGTGTAAGATAGAAATCAGACACAGCAAGGTCTGAAGTGCAGTAAGAATTTTTACAGCATCTATGTTGTTTTCAGTCCATGAGATACAGGGGTTCAAGAGTGGGGGGACAAGACAGGACTCACTGTGCCCTCTGCTCAGCTTGTAGGTGAAAGCAACCTCTACAGTGGGGAGAGAGGGGAAGGAAAGCCACACCACTAATTCCACTGATAACAGGGAAAAGCAGATCATAGAGAAATGTGGAAAAGTTTGAACAATTTTCCTTGTCTACTTTAAAATGCATGCTCTAGCAAAATCTGTCTCAATTTCCCAAACAAAAGCTAAGAAAAGGAATAGATAGTGTCTTTAAGAAACATCATGGTTACCATCTCCTCTGCACTACTCAGGAATCTGGTGGGAGGTAGCAGTATTTGACTGCATCCCAGTTAACAACTTGAAATTGCAATAAGAGCTGGTAAAACAGTATTCACTACAGAAATTCCAGAGCATTCTTTAGTCTGCTTCACTGTTGAGCACTGTTGAGCTAGCTGAAGAAACTCTTTGGAACCTGGTGAAGTAGCTGTCTCCTAACATGCCAATGAAGACATGACACTACATTTCCTTCACTCTTTTGGGGCTTGCATGTGAATTGGCAGGATAGCATTATATTAAGAAATGAGTCTTAGAAATGTGCAGTGATCGAGCTCTCAGCCAGTAGTCAAGCCATCTCAGTAGGTCAAGCCAGACAGAGCAATAGGTCATCTCACCATGGTGGCAGGGCATGGCACATGAGAAATGCCACACTCTGAATTTTCAAGGATCATAGAGATGTCTCCTGCTGTGCAGTTTAGCTCTATGTCCAACCTCAAGGAAGGATTTGTAATCTAGGCATCTTTCCTGGGATAGGATGAGAGGCTTTCAGGCAGCAGGTGCCCAAGGTTAAGGTGGAATTACCTCACAATTTTATACTTACAATTTTTATTTTATACTCCAGCAATAAAAGAAAGATATGAGGAAGAAATCTCCTTAAGAAGCTGGAGACAAAGGACTTGGTTGATTCATGGTCCTGTTCAGTCTCAAATATGGAAATAAAGTTCTACTAGGAAGATGATTTGAGCAGAAGGAAAAGCTGAATTGTATTTCTTCAGTTACCTTGAGAACAATTCACAGGGAACAGACTAACAAAGCTTAAAACCAGTAAAATCATGTCACTGGTCATCTGCTCTTCTGTGCCAAAGCAATGAATTTTGTCTGGTCAACCAGCTGTCTCTCAGATACATATGTCCTGTTTTCAAGCAATTACAGAGAGTTTTAGATACAACTTATTGTTATAAAATTTTTATTGGATGTGTAAATTGAAAGACTGCTCTCAAACTATAAAAATAAGGGTAAGCATAAAAGAAAAAAATGGAATAAATGAGAGATATATATACACTGGGTATTGGAAAGGCAAATTTATGCTAAGCAGAATAATAGGGACTGGAATTGGACCAAAGGACAGAAATAAATAATTATTAGTCAGGCTAGAGGTAAATTGTCTGTCTTCCAAAGAAGACACTGGAGCCCAACAACATGAAATGGAAAATGTACCCGAACCACATTTGTGGGTTCTTTTTCCATAACAAAAGTTACATTATCTTAGGCAGTTGCCAGTATGTTCTGTGAATAAAGAGTAGTACTAAAGGTGAGTTTAGAATACAACAAAGTTTATGTGAGAAGAAGGACACCTAACATTTCGGCTTCACTGAGGAATTACAATGCATGAGAGAAGATGTAGTCTGACTAGGAACAAGAGAACCTGAATAATACAGTAACTAAAACCACTAAGAAATATTTCCTGACCAAAATATTTCAGAGTTTGGACTAACATAAATCACTAAAATTTTAAAGGTTTCCACAGAAATTAAAAAACGTGTTCTGACTTCTAGGATGTCCAAAGGATTAAAGGGAATTCCTTCTCCTCTGTGTCTGAATTCATGCAGTACTAAAATATGCTTTTTCTTCATAGATTGTGATATTTACTACACATTCACTAGAGTTGCAGGAAGGACTGCAGACATCCTTCCTTCATGCTCCATATTTCAGAAACTGCACTTTAAAAACTCCCATCATAACCATAAAGGAACTTCAAACATAAAGTTATGCAGCAAAACTTGTCTTTCATATAACATTAGATATGTCTTGTATTTCTAATAATAATGAGCCTTTAGGCTCTCCTCAGACACTGAACAAAGATAAATCTTACAGAATAGCAAGTTTTATGCCCTTAGATAGGAGGATACTGTATGGGCAAATAGAATCAACGGTTTACTTAAGTTATTTCAAAGCTGCTTCTAAGTCAGGAAAAACCACTAAAAGCAGATCTCACTTGCAGGAAGCTGTTAAGGATAGAGCTTGGAGTTTGTAAAATACACACAGAAACAAATATGTGACAATGACTTATCTAAAATGTCCCTTGAGCACCTTTCCCTTTGCTGTCACACTAGTTAATCTCATGAAGATTCAGTTGCTAATTTTGAGTCATTTCTCAAAAAAATATCTACATCTTTGAGAACTTCATCAAGTCATTCCAAAATTCATAAATTCAATCAAAGATACAGCGTATTTTTTGGCTCTGATACACTTTTTGTTTAATTCAATAGAAAACTGCTCAGGCCTCCTGGGGCCTCCTGAACCATGGCCTGCAGAACTTCAAGATGTACCTGAGACAACTCAGGTTGCAATGAAAGCCAGTGAAGTAAAAAAAATTTGTCAAATAAGACACACAATTTAAGCTTAGCTGGTAAAACTCTGATTTAAGTTTCCTTGTACTTTACTGTATGACGTCTCTAACTTTTTAACAAGAATTAGCAGGTAAAATTCTAATATTTGCAAGATTTTGCATACTAGTAAATTAAAATTCAGGTGCAGATAATGTTGTAGATGTATATTAAGGAAAAAAGTAGAGAATTGCATGGACTTTCAGGATATGTCATAAAGCAAAGTTTGTTTGCCTGGGGTTCTTTTTAATTTTAACAGTTATAACTAAATTTCCCAAGTCCTTAAATTATCAGTTTTCAATCTCCACATACAATACAGGCTTCCTCACACAGCTCCCATTCTAAAGCATCATCATTAGTCCAGAATCCTGTAGTTCTCTTCAATATCAGGGAAGCAAAGTTAAAAAGGAAATGAGTTATTAACACGGCTTATAGCTGTAAAGTTTTGGCCAAAATGCACAGCATAATCTACTGAAACTATCAGTCACAGAACAAGTGTTAACCACCTCTGCATCCCTCTTCCCATTTTATGCCTTTACAGAGAAAACATGCAATTTGTTGTGAAAAAGAACTGTGGCCAGCATTCATCCTGGCACTGACTAAAATAGCTCAAACCTCTGTGATGCCTTGATATATGATTCAGATCCTGTATTGTAAGGAGGCTGATAGAGGGTGGAAATAAGCATCAAATCTTAGGTCAATTTTGGAAACTTAAGCCTGGATTTCCTGACTTTAGTTGCTTTGAAGATAATTATTAGTCTCTTGTAGTTATTACAAATATTTTCATAATATTCACATTTCCTGATTCCACCCTGAAAGAAAGCAGGAAATGCCAACAATTGGGAGAATTGGCATTTGCTAATGGAGCTAATGGCTCGCCTTTGTGTACAGTACAGATGAGCTGGATAAGGAAAGTTTTACATGCTGATCCAAAGCAAATGCAAACCCTGAATTTTCTGAAATTTCCTCTTTATTGGAATTTCTTCTCACATATTTCAGCTGTAAACTTTCTTACAAACTCAAAACAGCTCTTTTGAAGTGATAGCCCAGTAGTGAAAGTAAAAAGTGTAGAGCTCATGATATCGGCATGTAGGGTGAGAGGGTAAAAAGAACAGAAGGGTTGTGAATCAGGCTGGAGCCACAGGGAGGAAAAGTGAATGTGTGCTTGTCAGAAACAAGAATTTTGTCATAGGAATGTATGACATGCAATACATACTTAAAGAAAATCCCAGGTTTTCAATGAAACTTCCTTCAGTTCAAAAAGAGCCCTCAGGTTTAACAATCTGTCAGAGCTAATATTATGTATGTGACCTTAAATATTCATTGAGTTTGTAGAGACTTCATCTCCTTTTGCATTTATCAAGAATTATTCATAATATGGCAGTTTCTGTCATAATTCAGACACTTTAGGCCAAAAAATGTAGAAAGAAAACTAAAGCCCAAAAGAGAAAATGACAGCTACAGTGATGGAATGGGGATAAGTGATAGTTTTAAAGAAACTCACTGTACATCTATAATTTTCCCTTTAACACCTTATCTTTAAGCTATACTTCATTTAAGATGTTGACACAGCCTGATGTGAAGTGCATAATTTATTGAATGCTGACTTTCTTGTATGATTTATTTTGTTGTTTTGCAAGTCAAGTACAATCTTGCAACTCTGTCTTACTCATAAAATACAAAAAAAAAACCTTTTGTGTTTACTGGAGCAGTGATCAAAACATGAACATTATATGCCACATCTAGTTTAAAGCACAAATATGAGTGCCAAATTTGTCTAAAATCAAATCAGTCATCCAGAATGCACAGCATCAAAGAGTTGTGATTTGATCTGACAAGGTAGCACAAGGCACTTCATGAATGAAGGACAGTCAACACACCAATACAAATTTGCTTTGCCTGTTGCACCATTCTCTACTTCCTGGTAAGTAGTTCTTCTTTATTTTATGAGGTGATAGAGTTGACAAAAAGGACACTAGAGAGATCTAGATGGAAATCTGTACTTTGCAAGTTGGCTGTTTAATTATTATTTGTGTATTACATCAAGAAGGAGAAAGATTCATATTCCTTATTTTCAGAATGAAGTGCCTGTATCTCTCTTCAAAACAAATAACTAGAAGTGTTTTTATGAGTAAAGTGATGAAGAAATAAATAAAAAAGGATGAACCATGTGACAAAGAAAATTCAGTGATAGACCATAAAAAATAGGTTCAGAAATTGTTTATAATATTTGGCATACAATTCATACGAAAGATCTAGGCACATAAAATTACTTTTCTCAGCCTATTATTACCAACTGCAGGCTTTATAATTGCAAGTTGAAGCCTTTTCATTTGAAGACTTTTTTTTTTACCCACAAGTGTATCCATAGTAAAATAAGCCTCATCAAATCCTTTTGTGCAGAGGTAATATGGAGGACAGGAAAAACATTTTCTAAAAAACATCATTATTATTATTAGGGAATATCTACTATACCTAGAAATACTTCCACATATTTCTCTCTGTTCATCTCTCTCTCTTCCAGATGCCCAGAGGTACCCATCTACAAAAAGACCTACACACCACTTCTGCCTTCTAACACTATCAAATGTCTGCTCTACATGCAGTTCTTGAGGGCTATTTGGTACTTTGTGATTGTGTCCTTTTTGATGGCATCACAAGGAGCTTGCCCTTATGGAAATAAATTAGGTATTAGATAATCAGTTTGAAGAAAATATTAGATACCATATAGTCAGTTGGAAAGATATTCATGAAAAGGTTCATGATACACTAAAAAGTAAAACAAACAAAATAACCAAACCAAAACAAAAAAAAACAAAAACCCAAACCCAAGAAAATAAATCTGAATTATAGTCATTCAATACCAATTGACACAGGAATAAGTTTGTCCCTTTTTCTCCCTCAAAGGGAAAGTGCCCTCTGTACCAGTTCCCAGGTCTCCCCCATCAAAAACTCACCCTCTACATCCTAGCACTCCCCAGCCCAGAGCAGGGCTGCACCTTCTTGTCCCCATATCACTGCCCCAGGGAGCGCCCTTCTCCTTTTCCCCCTGCCACACACACTGGCAACATGAAATAAAAAATTGGGCTCTTTGGAACATTTTTCCCCCAAAATCAACAACTACAATGAAATTAAAACATGAACACTTCTGATTAATCAAACTGGTAGATTTATTTCCCCATTAGAAGAACTGTTCTTCTACCAGCAGAGTCCAATAGAGATGGACAGACAGAAATTAACATAATTAAATGCAGGAAAAATTAAACTATAGAAAACACAGCAAAAAAATTACACTAAATATAAAACCCTTTGTATCGTCTGTCAGTTTTTGCCAGTTTTAAACATAACTGGAACTCAAATATATATGTTTTATAAGATAAAAACAAAAGTTTAATAAAAAGACAAATTGCTCTTCTGTAGTTTGAAAGCAAATCATTCCATGTCTGTATGTGATTGTGTGAAGTATGAAAAAACAAAATATTCAGACTCCTCTTATTTAAGCATAAAAAAAGTAGAAAAAAAGGGTTAGCTGCTGTGTTCCTGGTAAAGGCTTCTGGTCTAGTTCAGACCCAGTAATCAATGTGGCATTATAACCAGGGATGTAACAACAATCAGCTTGGACCATAAAAAAGCTCTCAGATTTTTCAAAACAAATAAGTCTTGTTTGGATGTGTGCACAGTCTGCTGCTCTTTGAATCTTCAGAGCACTGAAAATATGGCATTTACCTCCCAAAATCCAGGCAAGTTTGTCCTGAGAAATAGAAGTACTCCTATATAGACAAGATTGTGTTGTCTGTGACTGAGTTTCTTCATTCAGGCTGAGCAATTGTTGGGTATTCTCAAAGACTTCACAGAGACACTGACTGCATTTGGCATGACTGCATTAAGTTGACACAATCATTTGTCCACTTTGCACAGTCTAGAGGGAAAGAAACCACAATAGGTATTGGGATTAAATAATTCAACTTTGATGGTCTGTTTACACCAGACAAATAGAGTATCTGGAGTATCCTGAATCAGCACATTTCTACTTTAAGAATAAGGAATTCAAAGAGCTTCCAGTGCCATCTTGGCAAATGTTTCTCCCACTAGGTACTTGAAGTGACAAACTAGATTGAGATTCAAAACAAGGTCTGGGCTTCAATCCAGCTGTCTGTAGCATCCTTCAAAAGCCAACAGAGTTGCACAGCTCACCCTCTGCCCAGTTCTCCCTCCAGAAAAAAAGAAGAGGATGACAACATGCAGGTCCTTACTTCTGAGAAGCAATAATCCATGCAAATCAGCCAGATAATGCATGATGGCATTGTGGAAAAGAGAATAAAGGAAGAAAGAACAGTAAGTCATTAATTACACTGTACATCAAGGGTTACTGATTCATAAAGTGTACGCAACTAAAACATCCCCAGTTTGAACTGAGCAACATCACAGCACAGCACCACATTCATTTCAAGAACTCTTTTCTTATGACATGTGATTATATGAAACATAGTTTTATTTATATCTAATTTCAGGATCTTAGAAGTTCCTGAATGTCCAAATGAGCGTATCTTTTCCCACAAAATCTTTAATTGTTAAGCAACATTGTGGCTGTCAGTCAGAACTCTGTTTGTCAAAGCACTGTGATTAGTTTGAAATTTCTGCTCTAATACTAAACAAAACACATTTTCATAGATAAAGCAAGGATTCTGAATACTTTTTTAATTCTAAAATTTTGTATAAAAGGAAATACTGTTAGGAACAAAACCCATAGTTTTTATTTTCTGTAGGAGGAAATGAACACCCCACCAACATCATGTTCTAGTCCAATTCATTAATCGAGATATAATTAATTAAATCTTTATCATTTATCAGAATGGAGAAACCAATCTCTAACAATGGTCTGCTGAGCTGTAGCCATTAATCTTAGGTCATAGGCTGTGAAGAAATGACCTGAAGAGGTACTTTAATTAACAAGTATTTTTTACAAGTGATAATCATGATTGGTTTAGTATATGCCAAGCAGAAGATAAGACTGATGAATCTCTTGTGGTTAGAGTATTGATTTGTAATTTATATGAGAGAAAGATATTTAAACAGAAAGAAAAAGGTATTGAACACTCAGATCAAAGGTTATAATGTTTTACAGGTCTCTGAGGACTTTGCTTTTCTTTTGAAGAACTTGTTTCTCATGTAAGTCATCACGGTGTACACCACAGAAGATAACAATATTCAACTTTATGATATGGCATCCAGATTTATACATCCATATATACTATGTTGCTTCTATTCACTTAATATAATACTTACACAAAGTCCTAAATCTAAACACTTGAACACTTGCCTTCAGCCCTTTTCTAATTTTGTAGATCCAATCCTAAAAATATCAGCATTTGTGAAAATTAAACTCAGAGTTCCCATTCAACAGTGGCTATCCAAGGTCAGTGACTACTCTTTGAAACTTGTGCCTCATGAAAAACTTGTACACCTTCAGAAGACAATGCACCTTCAGCAGTGTTGCAGGGCAAGGTGCTAAGATAAATGAAAGACATACCACAAGTTGGCAGGTGACAATTCCCCAGATTTTTGGAAAGGTCTGTGCTCTAAAACTACATAATCTAAATTACCATAAAAGATAAACTCAACCTCCTGCAGTGCTTGTGTTTTCCCTTCTCCAAAACACAGAGCCCTTCTACATCTGCACTATTTCTGTTTATTGTTATGAAAAAAAAAACAACAAAAGTTTTCCTGCGGCAAGAACCCTTCTCCTTAAAGAGTCCCTCAATTACTTTTTCTGCCAATTTCCCATCTCTTTAGCCAACTGAAATTATTTCCTTTCTATGGTGTCATGTTCCACAGAACAGTTTTGGAGAAAAGAAGTTGCTTTTCAGCATATGAAGGAAGAGCATAAAGGCTACATTTAATCATCTAAGGAAAACAGAGAATACACTAATAATAAGTAAGCTACCCAAGAGATTTTCTCCACAGCTGCTGCTAGAATACACCAAGTAAAATTTTCATGGAGCAGAAGTACTGCTTTGCAGTGACAAGCTTCCACAAAACTGCTCTGGTGTGGAGAAGCTGGGAAGCCTACAGCCAGCTTTACTTCTATCACTTTGCACTAGACTGTTTCATTTCTCAATAAAACCAAAGGAATGATATGCATAAGAAAATTTTACTCTGTGGTAGGAGGAAAAGGGGGGAAAAAAAGAACTGAAAGTCTGAAAATTGGCATTTAAGAACTAATCTAAGAATCTTTATTCCATCAAGCTCTTTTGTTTTGACAGGTGCTTCAATAAATGATATTTGATAGTTCACATTTTTCTAATGCCATCAGTGTAATATACAAAGTATATGTGAATTATCTGATGGGCCTAATGTACTGAGCAGAGGGAGTAAATCCAGATATCGCTGGGGACATTAGTTTGTTTTAGCATATTCCAATTCACATTGAACTTGGAACTGATGTTGTTCCCCATTGTGCTGTTAAATCACTTATGGACCTTTATAATGTTTCCACAAGTGAAGAAAGACATCATTAGAATAAAAGCTGTGAACACTTTAAGGGATGATTCTGAGACCATGAATGAGAATTTCCCTGTGGCATAAAAAGAAAAAAAAAGCAGTGATAGAGTCAATATCTTAATGGGTCTTACATGGCTAAACAAGGCAATTAAATTAAAGATTTATGCTTCTTCTGTTTGGTAATAGGGTTAAGAAACTTGTGGAATTTTGTTACACTTGAAAATCAGGCAATGTCATGTATTTATGCTCACCTGTCAAATTCCAAGGGCATTAATATATGTTCATCTCAACAGCTCCTGGTTTGTATTTCAATGGGAGCTCCAAGAGTTCCAAGTCCTTAGCACTGCAGAAAAGACAACCACTATTATCCAGGCATCCAAATTTTTGTCCAACCGCCAACATTACAGTTTGAACCTTTTGCCCCTCCTTCATGGTCCCATGTGGGATCTGATCTTTTCAACACATTTGCTGTGTCCAAAATAGGTGAGTTCCATCAGGAACATGAAAGAACAGATAGAGTAACGGATGGCACCTCTGTACAGGAAAGCAAGGATGGAATTCAGTGCATGCTTTCCGGGTGCACAGAATAATAGGAGGAAAAGAGACCTGCCAAAGAAAAGGGTCAGGCAGAGAAAAAAAAGCTTGACTGTTTTGGCTGTATAAGAAAGGATAGCTTTGAGCAGTCAGAAAATTGTCAAAGCCTGAACGCCTAGAGCTTGTTCTAAGTCAATGCTCTCCTACAAGCAGCTGCAGGAAGCTGCCACCATTATGGTCCAGTGAGACAGCATCAGAACATGGCAGTCTGTACGTGTGTGCAACCACACTCCTACAGCATACTTTGAATAGCTTTCCACCACGGGGTTAGATTGGTTCTTTCAAACCGCTTAGCAGCAGCAGGAAATACTTTCCAAGTTGGAGGAACTGCCAAAGGAGATGAGAGAAGGTGACCTGACATTGCCTGCTTCCTCAAAAATGGTGACCAAGAGCAGACAGACTTGTCCCCCACCTACATGTCTGAGCCTGTGCTTGTGTTTAGGCATACATTCTACCAGGGGAGTCCATTTCCTCCACTGTTCTTAGAAGAACAAGAGTCAAATACCCATCCATACCCATCCATTCTCCTCCAAGGCTGTTTTTCCCACCTGTGATGCCAGCTGACTTTAGATTTAAGCTTTAGAGAACCAAAAATTAAACTAAGTGGGTGAAACATAGCAAGATCAGAAGCTCTTGCTCTGAGCTTACACGTCAGGGCAGATTCTGCTTTTGGTTTTTGAGAGAATCTGTAAGGATGGTTTAAGTGAATGAGGAGAGCTACAGCAGCAATTTCAGGAAGAGCTCATCAGAGATCTATTTTTCTGTTAAATCCAGAATCGAAGCGCAGAAGAAATATGCTCAGGCTGAAAAAGAGTATTTGGCAGGGAGGGTAAAGTGGAGAGCTCAGTTTACAATTGCACAGATCCAAAATACTCCATGTATTCTGCAAACAAGCAGCAAATGTATGGTGTCATTGATGAACAGCTGAGGTATAAATCACTACTCTGGTATATGTGCCTACTGATTAAATTTATGAGATTCACTACTAAGATGCAACTCATTCCAGGAAAGAAGCTGATTGTTCACCATGTTTGCAATGTACTTACAAAGCCTCTTGGATTGGAAATAGCATAATTAGAAAATGTGTGTATGCACACACTTAGAACTAATTAAATAAGAAAGCATATAATATTTTACCACACTTTCACCGTATTTTAGAGAAAACTTTAGACTCCTCATCTTCCACCTTACAGCTGAGAACTGCATACTAGAGAAGACCTTTTCTGTAGTAAGATTACAGACATTTTCGTGCTGAAATGTATGAAATACCTCTTGTGCTTTAATTAAACAGACACCTTTTCAACAACATTTATCATCCTCCAACAAGCATCATGCATTCATAAGGTTCTGGAAACCTCTTTGCCCTGAAACAAAACTTTGACCGTCACAAATCCTCAGCATTGGTTTCTTCATATACATTTGGACAGTTCTGACTATGTGAGATGTTTTAACGATGTGGCAGCACTTGGGGGAGTGACACTGCAGCCTGCCTCATGAAAAGTGATATCTGGAACAAGCTTATGGCAATTCCAATGTCAGCTGCATCAGCAGCAATTCCTGTATGTAACTCAGAGCTGTGGTTGCCTTTCTTTTCCATGCATACAGGGTAATCCTCAGAGAAATGTACAGTGTTACCAAAAATGTCACTGCCTTGTGTCAGTTTAAGCAACCAAGTCAATGTGGTTTGTGCATGTGCATGTTGATTATATCTTACATTTTCCATTTAGTTACTGAAGTCATGCTTCCTAGGGAGAAAAAAATGCTATGGATTATTCTGCTCCAGTATGTGAAAACCATGTGAAAACCATGATTGATGACATGGCTCCAAGGAATAAGCCTCAATGACATCTGCAGCACAGCTATGAGGTTACTAATAACCACAACCTGTGAATTGAGAAAGAAGCTCTTAAAAATGACTGCTGACAAACACAATGAAAGAGATTTATGTATTGCCTACATCAAGAGTGCCCAATCCTTGCAAAGTGGATGGCTTGTCTCATTCATTATGCTACTGTGACATGAAAATGATATTCTGCTCTTTTTCTTTTTCTTTTTTTTTTTTTTTTCCATTTCCACTGAGTGAATATCGGAGACTCCCTTCCAGGGAAAATAAACATGACTTATGTAGTCACTGAAAACCTTCAGTGATTTTAGTCCTTCATTCCCTTAATGGCTGGGGAAAACAGGATGTCTTTAGCTCCAAACAAAAGGGATATCAGCTTATCAACAGTAGATTTTAGCAAGCCTATTATCTGGCTGTAAAGTCAAATCCACTTTTAAATCCAATTATCTGCATTCTAACTGCCTTTATTCCTGAAAAGTGTTTATACCAAATCATTGAAGGTTGATGTTTCTAGTGTTAAATATACTCAGACGTTGCCTAGTTCACAGTGGTCAGGGTCCTTTCTCATGTGTGTTATAAAATGTAGTCAGGAAGAATCTAGAAGACACAGCTGTACACAGAGAGGGACACAAGAGTTGTTTCTGTATCACATGGAAAAATAAATATATTAAAGACAGAAAAGAGACAGTGGGTCAAACATCTAAAGATGAAGAAGCCTGGTTTACAGGCAGGGTTATTCTCAGAACTACTTGTAACCAAAAGATCTGTACTGTCAGAGCACCCTGCAGTGAACACTAGTTCTGACACTCATCTCCTGTTTAGGTCTGGTGGAAAACCATGCAGCTGTGAAAGCTGAGTTGGAAACAGATATTCTTACCTATTATCAGGGTTTCTCTGATAGCATCTTGCTATCCAGAGAAGAAAACAGGAAGATAATGTCTGAATCTGCATATACAGCAATTCCTGAGATCCACAATTGACACTAAATGAAAACGACCGTGTGCTTTTTGAAGGATTTTTGTGTCTTAAGGTCTTGGGCCAAGACAGAAGTTATATGGGGGGAATAACAAAAAATGCAAAGCTGCTGTGCTGCTAAGTTATCTCAAACCAGCAACCTTAAAACTACAGAAACGCTGTGGGTCACAGGAGGCACTCTTGTTAGTCTGTTAATAAGGGATTCTGTCAGGTCAATCAAGCCCTCTGTCTGCTTGGGGATCTTACACTGGCACCCATTTGTGAAGTGGGATGTATCTGTACTGCTCTGCAGCACACTGTGTTACACTGCTGAAGGGCTTGCTTGCCTTAGTAGAGCCCATATGCTGGGATAAAATATGAGAATGAAACACCTTGCTACACATATCTAATCTACAGAACTTTAAGCGGATTATATTTGCAAGTCCTGCTATTTCTTTAATTTCTAACATTTAAACATGACCATTTTTCATTTAGAGAACATTTGGGAGTAAGACATACAGCCTAGTTAGTTATTAATCATCATCAAAGAGATATCAAAGGGTTACAGAGAAAGTTCAAATACTTATCTAAACTAGTCACTGAAAAAGAAACACCAGGCTGCAAATAAGTCATAAGAGAATGAAATAATTTAATTCCAACATATGTCCTAATGAGAAAGACTGTGTATGGGAAATGTGACAAAAGGTATAAAATGAACAGGCAAGCAGTTGGACAATGATGGACTGCATTGTGGAAATATGAGGAAATTAGTGTATCTTGTGGATCATGTGCAAAGATGAGGAAATTATTGTATGTGGTGTGTCATGTGAAAACATGAGTTCCACCCTAGGCTTCATTATCAGAGACTTCTTGCTGATGTAGGCTGGTTTTGCTGTGGAATCCTCCAAGGATGGAGGTCACACAGCATCCCCTGTCAGCATTTGGTTGCCCTCAGGATGAAGAAGCCTATCTCTTTGAACTTCTGTTTCAGCTTTACATGCCTTATCCTACGTCCTCTCACCAGGCACTGCTGTGAACAGCCTGGCACCATCATACCCCACTGGTAGAGACTGAGAGCCTGCTGTGAAGCCCCCACTAAAATCTTCTCCAGGGCAGCTGAGCCCATATTAGCAGGCCTCACCTCTCAGGGCAAGCAATCCAGACCCCAGCATCTTGGTGGGCCTCTGCAGAACACACTCCAGCTTGCCCCTGTCTCCCTTGTACAAGGGGGCCCCTAAGTGGTCTCACATCCCTTGCCCTGCTGGGTGCTCTGCTCCCAGAGCATCTCAGTGTGTCCCTGTCTGCCTCTGCTGCAGGTGGATGCTTTGTCCACAGGGTTTCCTGGAGCACACTGCAGAGATGGAGATCCACACTAGCTCCAAAGCAGCCTTCTCTGCTGAAAAGCAGAGCACCATGTGGACTCAATTTCTTTGCCAGGGAAGTTACTAGGAAGCAGGAGAAATTAACCTGAGTGGATCTTTGTGCTGCTGCAATCAGATGATTTCTGGTACCTGCAATAACTTGCTTAGAGTTAATTGGACAAAATAGCATGGCACAATTGGTACTGTGGACATCTCCTTTCATGAGGAAAGAGAACAAGATGTGACTGTCATAGCTGTAGCTGTTACAGTCTGAAGATACTAAAGAGCAGCCTGATATATCTTTGTGTTAGAAATGTGGAAGTTCTAGAAGTCAAACTTAATCACCTACTCAGCTTCTTGAATGCCTGTGCTCTCAGCAGCAGTGACCTTGAACCAACTCAGAGCTTTATTTTCCATAATGCAAGGACATCCTCACACCCAATATGTAGTACCCAGCACCAAATATATCCTAGACAGAGGCAGACGTAAATGTTGGCTGCTTCCTGATACTATAACTATGAGTTACAAGCTTCTGATAGTAGTAACTGTCTCTTTGTCCTCACTAAACGTTTTATTTAGCCTGAATAATAAATGTCTCTTTTTTTTCCTCAAAAATATATGCAAAATCCTATAAGGGATATAAAGTAAAAACTGTGGATGTGCCATGCTGAAATACAAAATGAGAAGCCAGGCAGTCAATTGTGTAAGACCACTTCAATAAAGAAAATATTACAATATTGAAAAATGGTTCCTTATAAAGTCAGCTTTAGAGCGGGTAGGGAGGAGGACAAGGGAAAGAAAAGTATATGCTCCAGAGGTATGAAACAGTTAAATGAAACAGAAAGACAATCATAACTCATCTAATTTTGGTCATAGTTTTAGTTAACAAATTCTGAGTGGCCACATAATCATAAGCAGGGGACAGCAAACTGGATGACATGTGGCAAATAGGACCTGCCCAGGAACAGAAAGGAAGTCTCCTGGAACCCAGAGCCATATGACAGTTGATAAAAATGTCACTCAGGATTTCATACCATTGATCATCACTCAGCGTGGCCTACAGCCCAAAGTAGGTATCTCAGCCATACCTCACTCTCTGGGGAGGGATCAGCCACCCCAAGTGCTTGGGCAAACAGGGTGTCTTCCCTGGGTATATTTTGAGATCTTGCACATACTGTGTCATGGGAAATCTACAGTCATTGAATCTGTACATCCTGGACACGGGAGCTGAGAAGACACTGATGAGGGTCTGCAAGGAAAGCACAAGGAAAGAGGAGGCAATGATGGCCACTCCTGACTGGCTCAACCAAACATAGTACCAACCACCCCATTTCAGGCAAAAAAGAAAAACCATAAATACCTTTCCTTATTTCTGTTCTCAACAGTCAATAAACCAGAGAACATGATCTCAGGAGAGGGCACAAATCAGGGCTTTAACGCTGCACTTTCCATGCACTAACCCACAGACCTTCCAATGAGGTTATTAATTCCCAAAAGCTTGGTATCCAATCTCTCACCAACCCTGTCCTCCCTTGTCTGGGTTTCACAATCTGACTGACACTCATTCATAAAAATGTGTACTGAAATCAATTCCACTTCTTGTCTCAGACTGGACAGGTTTGTTTTCCTGTGAAGACAGTCTCCAGCATTCCAAATCCACTCTATATGCTCCTCTTCCTCTCTTACTCACTTGTACACACCAGGTGACATACCTGGCACCGTTCCCAACAGTTTGAAACTTGTGAATTATTGATCTGGCACTAGCTGAGGCTTGTAATCCACCTTTCCAATAACATTTGTATTATGTCTGTGTCAGTGTGCACATTTTTTAGCAAACTCAAGCTTATTGTGGCAAGTCTTGCCCCTAAATATAACTGAGTCCTTTCTTACAAAAATTCCCTCAAGAAATTCCCTGATTCCTTGTCCCCACCAGTTCTCTGGCTTATTCCTTGAGCCACAACTTACTGTAGAAAGTTTCATAGATCACCCCCAGCTCAGAAATTATAAGATATATGTAAATATATACATATATATATATGTATATATCATGCTGTATGCAAATATTTGAATATCCTGGTAATCAAATTAAGGAAGACTGACAATGGTTGAATCCTTGGCAGGTCCTTCTTGATGGACACTTTAAATATACTGGCCTCTTTCAACTACTCAGCAGCAATTCCTTCTGGGTTGCTTTTCATGAAAGTATGGGGTCATAGCTTAACTAACAATTAAAAATAATTCATGGTAGTTATCACTTTCAGCAGTCAAGAAGTATATTGGTGATGCTGGTCACATTATCTTGACTGTGATGAGGTAAGGAGGAAGACTTGTATTGTACGCTATTTTTTCTCAAAATGATATGAGGCCTGTTTAAATGCTACTTTTGGTTTTATAATTGCTTAAACATGGTTCAAGCAGGAAAGGAAGGAAAGAACTTTTTACTGTTTTCTTCTTGTCTTTTCAATTAAAAGTTTGAAATAGTTTTGTTGTGAGGCACCCCTTGAGCCCAAGCACGCTGGCTAGCACAGCAGAACACTGCTAAGATGCCCCATTCATAAAATGACCTATCAGCTGTGCTGTGGTACAGCAGTGAACAGGGATCTACCACCAGAAGTAGCACATTTCTTGAATGCCTCAAGGACCAAAAAGTGTCCAATCCCCATGAAGGTTGATGAGACTTGCTTCATTAGAAATTTTTTCACTCCATTGTGGTCTGTCATCGGAGAACAGCTTCCACAGCTGCAGCATGCAGCAGGTACCTAGCGCAGAAGGGATGACTGCTCTTCTCTATCATCATTCATGTTAGCATTGTCATACACCTGACATGTGAAGACACATTTTTCTCCATTAACAGTGGTGTAACTTGCATAACATCCAGGGCTACATTTTGATTACTTTTCTCCGTTGATACCATTTTGCTTTCCTATGTATGCATCCATGGCTATTTATTACTGCTTCCTGTGCCCATCAGCAGCAAAATTCTTGCTGTTTCATCAGTAAGAAAGTCTAAAACAATTTATAGAGCATAACTTCCTCTATGAGAAATGTAAGTTATGTGGCCTATAGAGCCTTCAGCTACTTGCATCAGTATTTTTTCCCAACCAGTCTCTGAGATGGTTATCTACACTTTCATTACCCCAAGATGACATTAATGCCATTCAGTGCTGACTGGTCTGCCTGATAAAGCTAAGCATAAACCCAGGCTGATGCAGAATGTGACAGTTTTCATAAGACAAGCAAAAGCCAGGAGCACATATCACCTCCTTAGAAAGAACTGCATTTGGCTGCCAGTTAAATATATGAATTTTAAAATCGTTACATTTGATATGCTGTATTAAATTTTACATGATCTCATTATAGTCTATATCACTTTCTCCTCATGTTCCTGAATGTCTTTGACAGTCTTCTGTCAAATCACAGGAGGTGATGTCCATTTGCAGAGTAAAACCTTGTACATTGGCAATGAGTGGGAAGCAACATTTCCAGGGAAAGCACCTTCATAAGGAAGTGGAGGAAGAGGGGCAGGACAGGGAATCAGGAATCTGCTTTAAACTTGGGATGCAGGGTAGTGCCCAAGAGCTGCTGTCCCACAACACACCTTGACTCTTAAGATGCAGAATTCTGAAGCAAAAAATGCTTTTTCATGTTGTACAGCATGTGACAAACACACATTTAAGCAGTGGATCTATTTGGGAGGTAAGCAGAATACAGAAAACTGAATATAATACTAATATAGTTACCACAGTAGCTGGGTGCTTATTTTGATTAATTCGTTTCTCTAAACTTTAATTTGTACCTATTTTTACTATTGTTGTGCCACAGATTTGTGTATTGACAGACTCAGTTACATTCTAGTCACTGTCATGAAAATTTAGGCTTCAGGGCCTAGGTACAGCTTGGACTTTTGACACAAAATTTGGCTGAGATATTTCCAGTGAATGTACAAACAACCAACACATTTTGAAGCCAGTTTACGGTTGAAATCAAGAACAACTGCTGGCCAGGACAACTGAAAAAGACAAGATTTTCTGAAACCAGGGAAAAGGTGTTCATTGGTAAAAATGTTTTGCTTCAAAATTGTCATAAACTTTTGACATTTTAAACTGTAAAATAATGATCACTTGAATGCTATCATTGCCACTTTCTGTACTGACGTACAGTTTTTGAAAAAGAAAAGGTTAGAAATATCAAAAATTATTCAAAACAAAATCAAATATTTTTTGTTTAATTCAAGTGAATTATTTGAATCATTTTTATTCCTTTATTTCCTTATGTTTCTGATAATCCTAAATGCCTTACCTTATTCTCTTACCCTCTTCTTCAGAGTCAGCAAATTTGTCATCAAGTTCATTTCTTGTCCGGCTCAACTTGACACTATAAAGACATTCAAGGTAATAGAATACTGGCTTAAACTTTTGGTGATAATAAAAGTGAAATGACTATGAAATGCTGGCATTATCTTCAATTTGTCACAGGAGAGGAAGGGTCATTCACTCAGAACCACTGTTATAAGCTGTCTGCCAATTCAAGCTATTGTATTGTATGGTAGGTACCCCTCCCCCATACAATTTGTTCACTTAATTTGAAATCCTGTGATCCTTTGCAATTTCATTTCTGCTTTCAATTACTTGGCTTGTTCATTTTCCTGAGCCACCTGAAATTGCACACAGACTCCTTATATACATTTAAAACTTCTTTTCCTTTTACTTTCTTTTTATGCAATCTTTGCTGTTGTTTCATTTGAACTTCTTCATTTCCTTCCAGTGTTTCCTTAATCCTATCCTGTTCTTATCTGGTTGTCTATTCATTTACCACTTGTTCAGATTCATATTTCCCTAAACTGTCTTTCCTTCAAATTAAAAAAGAAAAAAGAGGGGAAGGGAAGGGAAGGGAAGGGAAGGGAAGGGAAGGGAAGGGAAGGGAAGGGAAGGGAAGGGAAGGGAAGGGAAGGGAAGGGAAGGGAAGGGAAGGGAAGGGAAGGGAAGGGAAGGGAAGGGAAGGGAAGGGAAGGGAAGGGAAGGGAAGGGAAGGGAAGGGAAGGGAAGGGAAGGGAAGGGAAGGGAAGGGAAGGGAAGGGAAGGGAAGGGAAGGGAAGGGAAGGGAAGGGAAGGGAAGGGAAGGGAAGGGAAGGGAAGGGAAGGGAAGGGAAGGGAAGGGAAGGGAAGGGAAGGGAAGGGAAGGGAAGGGAAGGGAAGGGAAGGGAAGGGAAGGGAAGGGAGGCACATCTGCTGGTCTTGGGCCCTTTTCCCTTTAATGGCTGATAATTCTCTTACCTTCTTTGCACCATCTGCTGCTGCCTATCTCCAAGCAAAATTGTAGAACACTGGCTGCATCATCATGCACAGATCACTGAAGACATCTGTTCAGAGAGCAGAGGTGGTCAGAAGAGCAAATGAGACATGAGACTGCAGTGGGGAAGGACTACATTGCCTTGATTTCTGGATGTGCTGAGAATTTTTTGATCACACTGGACCTTGTCCATGCAGGGAAGAGTTTTGGCACCTCTGGAAAGCAGCCAGCTGCTGGAACACTCTCCAGTAGACTGTGGGGTCCAGATGTGCTCAGGCCTGTGTGGCAGAGAGAGGACATAGGCAGCCTCAGGAGGTAAGAAAAGTCCCACCTCAAGTGTCCTGTCTCTGTGTGTGCAGAGTGTGCAGAGACTGCTTCTAGTGGCTGTTTTGGCAGCTGGCACTTTTATAAGCAAAGCAGTGACAGAGAAATGTCCATAACAGGACGAGGAGTAAGTTATTGTTCCTACAGAGGTTAAGTGGACACTGCTTGGCCAGGGGGGAAGAAGTTCTTGCTGGCCTTGGCCTTCTTTCTGGATAAATCTCAGCTATGAACTGAGGTCTCCCAACATCATGAGAGTTGTCATTTTTTCCATAATGTACTACATATATTTTAGCTTCCTAGAAACAGCTTTGCAGCCACTCATAGCTCAGTCATCTTCCAGGTTCACTTCTCACATACTCCAGTTCTTCTTTCTTCTTGCCTGGATTCTGGAAGCTTTCAATGCCTGCTGTCAGCACATTTCAAGACACACTAACTTGAAATGAGACAAACTTCTCTCAGCATTTAATTCACCTGGCTGACATGTGCCAAGGGAGGCATGTCATGTTTACATATCCCTTTTTGTTATAAAGTATTACCTGTCATGTGATATAGTCATAAGTCACCTCCTACTTTAAAAAGAGACTGAAGTGAGGTAAAACCATTCTTAATTTTCCAAAACAGTATGGGGACAATATTTCCACAACGAAAAAGGCAAGAACCTGGACTTAAAAAGATATTGTTTTTATATATCATCCAACTTAATGGAAGCAGATGGTTCATTGTTTAAGATAAAAAGTGCAATAAAAAGATGTACTTACACCATGTAACATTGGCCCCAAAGCTTTGCCAGTCATATTAAAGACAAATTGGCTTGCTTGAATTTGTTCTGTTGGAGTTTTTTTATCTGTGTAAGAACTGCAGTAATTTCAATATTGCAAATACCTTGTTACGTTAAATAATTTCTTAAGTTTCTTATTTAAGTTGTTGGGAGCAGAACACAAGGCTTGAACCAGTGATAGCAGTGGCTCTGAAGCGAAGTTTTTGCTTTGGGTGTCACTCTGCACTGAGCCTCAATCAGAAACACACACATTCCCAAACTCCCGTGCAGACATTAAATCACCCTCTGCAGGAATGTCGGAGCAAATCGGCACTGACTGCCAGGTTCCTTCCTAGAGCAGATAGTGAGGTAGGGCCAAGAAAAGGGCAGGCTGGGGGTTATGGGTCTCAGCAAAGACTGAGCAAGCTGAGATTCTCGTGATTTCAGTTAGCAGTTAATTACTGCCCACTTGTGGCAAAATGACAGGGGTTTGGCTGGGAACAGCCTGCCGAGAGACAGCAGATACCCAGCTGCAAATGCACCAGGTCTCTAAAATTTGATGAGGACACAATGGTTTCTCTTCTCTTCCTCTATCAGGGAAGATAGAGGTACTCAGCAAAGCAAGGAGAAAGGTGGAAGACGCCACACTATATAAAACATGCTTCTGTTGCAGAGAGTGAAACAGTTAAATGGTCTGTGCAGCACCAGCACATAACAATGTAAATAAAATCCTGCAAAATAGGGAAGCTTACAGCAAAGAGGATCCACAAAATATTACTGTGAAAATCCCAATACAAAAGTGTGGTTTTGTCTCTTATTTACAATGTAAGATTGAATTCAGATCCTAAATTGAATGAGTTAATTGTGGGCTAATAGATAATCTGCTAACAAACATTGTTTCACAAATGGTGGGTCTGTATTTCTTCCAGTCAGCACATAGGAATAAATGATCTATCTCTTTATATATGACTAAATCTAAAGCAATTTTATCAGCTTAATATTACACAAGTGCTTTAGGATAGTAATACTAGCTTCTCCCTGCAAATCAGGAACTTGAAAGCTCTAAAAGCAAGGCTTGTGAAATATAAAAAAATTTACAGCCTGAAGTGTTTAACAGTTTTATGAAATGAACAGCCATTGCAGACTGATTTGTTGTTTTAAAACCTGCTTCGTGAGATCCCGCTGTTTGCAGCTGAATACATTAAGGACCTTTCAATTCAGAGGCTTGAAGAGGCTATAGCCTGGAAAGCTTCAAGGGCAAGGGCAAGATCAGTGAAGGGAGGAGTATGGCATTATATCATTCTTAGGAATATTGCATCTGTTATACGTAGCTCAGCTCAGCAAGAGAAGCTTTTCCAGAGTAGTTGCTATGACTTTTCACAGAATCTGAGTCTATCCTGAGTTGGAAGGGATCCACAAGGATCATCAAGTCCAACTCCTGGCCTTGCATAGGACCATCCCCAAGAGTCACCCCATGTGACCAGGAGTATTGTCCAAACACTTCATGAACTCTCTCAGGCTTGGCCAGACACTTCCCTGGAGAGTGTCTTCCAGTGCTCTTTACAAGCTATGAGTTAGATCTTCTTATTTTCTTCCTCATCTTACAAGCACAAAACAATTAGGAAGCATATTTTCAAAGGTGTTGAGACCACCTGCTCCAGATAAAGTGAATGGGATCTCTGCAAACTAGACCATAAATGGTAAGTCTGAAGTCATAGCTTTCTGCTCTATCGGCAGCAGGAGGAGAATCCATATCTTCTGTCCCCAGATTTTTGCTTTAACCAGAAGTTCTCACCCTTTTAATGACAGTTATTTTTATTTTCCTTGAAAAACATAAATATTTGGCTTGTGACACTACTTTAATAAAATATGTGTGCCCTCTTTGATCACATGCTTAGCTCTCCTTTGGCAGATAAAGGTAAACCTTCCCAACAGTACTTCAATGAGATGGGCTGGTAGAGCACACATTTATTAGGGACAGTTCCTAAAATCCTTAGCCAGATAACATTACATTGTGCCCCCATTATATCTGCCTCGTCTACTTTTTTGTTTTGCCTGTCAGCAATTAACAGCTAAGCCTAGTGTATTTTCTCCAATTCAATTCAGGGTAAAATAGGTTTTTAAAAATCTACAGAGGAAGCATGCAAGGTGCTCATGTACTACAGTGATAAGTGTAGCACAAATTAATTGGAAGACTACCTTGCACCTATAAGGCTAGTCCTAGCCCCTACCTCTGAGAGGGACTCTGCTTTCTGAGGAGTTTGACCAGAAAAAGCGAGGATTTGCAAAGTCTCTGTGACATGAGCTACTCTTGTGGAACTGATTTTCATGTGCCAGAACACAAGGGACAGCTAGCAGCCGGAGTGCAAGGCAACAGTCAGTCACAAGGAACAGTTGTTTAGGGAAAATATAAATTAAAGAACACTAAGTGAAAATAATAATGAAAAATAATGGAATAGAATATTGGATAGTCAATATTCTCTAGGAATCACTGGAGCAGGAGCATTCACATGACCTAACATTTTATAATAAGAAAAGGTAAAATATCTGAATATAATGAGCCATAATTATTGATCCCAGCTGTAAGGAAAACATCACTTGTTATCCTATTCCGGTCCTATTTGGCACTGGCCTAGATTTGGGACTGATAAAAAGAAGACATGATATTAAATAGAAAGTGTTGGACAAATGATCTATAGGCGATGCAACATCCCTGGCTTCTGAATCTGAACTTGCTTTGACTGTGCTTTCAAAGCTCATTGCTGTAGAAGAGATCACGTTCTCACGTGAGTCCGTGAGACTGAAACTTGAGGACTTGAATCTGGACTTGAGGATGAAATGGATCAAAATAATCCAATTCTTGCCAATGAGAAAAGCTATTGTCAGATTTCAGCTGGAAGAGAAGAAGAAAGATGATGACAGAATGAGGCAGGTGCAGAGACACAGCTAATCTTCAGTGGAATATTTCTTATCTGCTAAAGGAAAGTTAAGGACTCTAGTACAGACTTCACAGGATTGAACTGCTTTATAGATTAAAACCTCTGAAGTAGAATTTAAGAAATAAAGTATCAACCTTTTATTTTTGCTTTCTCGGAGGATCTAACTTTCCAGGTATAGAGACAGAAATTATAGTAATTTGGGTGCAAATGTGCAGGGAGGTATTAAAATGAGGTATTTTTCCTATCAGGTACTAGCTGAAAAGAAATAAAAATTTAGTTATGTAAAGTAATGAGGAAACTGTAGAAAAAAAAATGGTTATAGAAAATTAAGTCAAGCAGAATGACCTGTAATTAACTTGATCTAAACAAAATGAAACAATAAAGGTAAATTTGTAATTGATATTCTTTAGGGCTAAAGATGAAACTTTAATTAAAGAAGTGTAATGTAAAGTTAACTGAATCAAGAAACTATTGAGAAGGCACCTAGAATTTTATTAGGTTAATACTTTTTTTAAAAACTATGCAAAAAAGTTACAGAACAGTTCCAGGCCTGCAGACACCAAAAGAATGTCAATACAAACACAAAGAATAAACTTACTGGAAAATTATAAACAGGAAGACTCTACTTAGAAAAGCTATCTCTAGTAGATGTATGGATGTGATTGAAATATTTTATTAGATATTGATAAAGCCTTAACCAGAATTTTGCAGAAATCTGCAACTCCTACCACAAACCATTTTCTAACCAGATAAGCAAAGATAAACTTGGTGGATGGTCTTTTGAGGAGAGGCTAGGAAAGCTCAACTTGTTTAGTAAATTGAAGACTGAGTGAGGATCCAATCATTTTGCAAGATTGTCTGAAGAGCAAACCAGAATTCAAAACAAAGCAAAACAAAAAAAAAAAAGCCCAAACAAAAAAAAACCCAACTTGTCAAAGGGAATAACATTGTCCATAAATATATTTACATTAGAAATGTGAAGCTAGTTTCTACTCATAAGCATAAAAGTGAAAATAGCTTCCCTGTGGGAGTTCAGAGACATAAAAGTTGATGCTTATGACAGTGATTATATGATTTCCAATATCAAAAGGTGGAAATCTTTGGATAAGATGAAGAAATGTCCTCTAGCTTGTCTATTCCTGAGTTTCCTGATGTTCCAGATACTATATAGTTTTTCCTGTGTCTACTTTGCACTGATCTTTATCACTTACTTATCCAGTATGGGACAAACTGAGAAAAAGACCTGCCACTTTAACATACTGTATAACTGGCCTATAAATATATTTCTTTGACACAGTAAGGCCAAGAATTTCTCAAGGGTCAGAACAATAGGCATTTATGAAGATAATGAGCACAGTCAGTGCTGCTGTAGAGAAACAAAGTAGGGGGAAAAAGCAATATGAAAAAAAGGTGTTGAAAATAATAAGATGATTGAATACCAACCTTGCTGCTTAGGTTCACAAGCCAGCTACTAATTGGTCATTATGACAAGTCAGTTCATCGTTATCTAGTGTTTCTTACATCTTCTTCAGAAGCACCTAGCCTTACTCAATTTCCAGCAAAAAGGTACCAGTTTCAGATGATTCTTTGAAGTAACTTGTTAGAGTACATTTTATATCATTTCTACATCATCTTTGTTTAGAGGGAGAAGAGATGAGATTCTTCTTCATATCAGTTGGAAAATTACAGAATTTTAAGGGATTCTGGTAGTTGCAGCAGTTTAAACTGAAGACAGTTGGAGAAATAGTTACAAACAAATCAGGCTGAAGCCTGATATTTCTGGGAGTTTGTTGTAGTTTTTTTGGGTTTATTTTTTTCAATCATTTGTACATGTCACTACCTTGGTCTAGTGCAAAAAGCTTAAGTTCCCATGATGCACAGGTGTAATTATTAGTAGCTATGCAAAACATAAAGCAGTGGAGAATGAAAGTGAAATATATTAAAAAAAAAAAAAGAGGAAAAATATAAAAATCAACAATAAACATCATTTCCCCTCCACACGCTTCTGGAATTGCAGCAGGAGTATGAGACAAAGCAAATTACTCACTGAACTAAATAATTAAAGTGTAACCTTAATGAATGTAACCACCTACGAATAAGAAGTTCATAAATAATGGACAAAGTATTTCAGAACAGCGGGAGTACAAAAAAAGTTGAAATAATATCAATGTATGTAGCTTTTGCAATAGTCAATACTTCTTTGTATTTTAACATCTGAGAGCTCCAAATGGGTTTCTGCCTTAGTTTTGATACATTTTTCTCCACTTAAATTCAAGGCGCAAGCTTTCTCTTGACTTGATGATATACTCAAGAAAGATATCATATGCTTAACTGAGATACTAAGAACCTACATTTCTTCTTAAAAATAAGGCACAAACCTCAAAATTTAAGCACCACTATTCCAGAAACAGTTCATTTAGACCAGATTGAAAAAGAAACCAAAACAAAAGAAAAACATACAGGAAACAAACAAACAAACAAACAAACAAAACCTATCAACCAAATAAACAAACAAAACCAAAACCACCAGCAGCATGGTCTAAAACAGTTTTTAAAGAAAATACTCTATTGAAAAATACTATTGAAAAATAGTAAAAGAAGTTAGAAGTAGAAATAACTGCAGTAAGATATGGGCTCCTTTTCTGCCCAGTAAAAAAATAGATAAAGCCAGTCTGGAAATGATAACTAACTCTAAATTACGTCTTTTTTATGTGTGCATTGAAACAATTCATTATTCATATAAAATGGTGGGAGAAAAACCTGTCACTCATGCTATTTGTGGGACAGCAAAATATCTTCTCACAAGTAATAGGAAGCATTATGATTAACAATTCATGCAGAAACTTAGAGAAATCTAGACCTGTGAGCATGATTTCAAAGGCCTTTATTTTTAACACACCAGAGGATACTGGAAGGTATTCAGGTGGATGCATGTGCTTCCATTTGGATTCTAAAAATGCTAAGCATTTCCAAAAGGGGTTTTGTTTGCTTGCTTTTTTTTGTTTTGATTTGGTTTTTTGTTTGTTTTTTTTAATGGAGAAGCTGTCATATGCCTCACCCTACCCAGTGTTTCTCATAACTTAGATTAATCTATGACTCAAGGAAATGCTTTCATGTATTTTCATTGTCTTTAATGACACAAGAATTTTTTGTGGTATTTTTTTCTTTCTATAAATAGCTGCATTCCTTTTTTCAAAACTTACTAAGCCAGGAAAAAGTTAGGCTAACCAGTTCTGTTTGGTTCTCTTCTTCCCTTTAAGTGGTATGATGGCTCATGCAACTTCAGTCCCACTGATGACCCTTGTCTCTAAGAAGATACCCAGTTGCTTCTTTCTTCCCTAAGAGTGCCACTTTTTGAAATATAAAACAGAAGGGAATCATGTGGTGACTGTTGTGGACCATAAAAAATATGCCACAAAAACTCTTCTGAGAGCTGCTTGAGAGCTGTTGTCTTAAATTATTACTTTTACACACCAATGACAGTAGTGTTTACATTGAAAGAAACTTCAAAGCTGAGTTGTTTTGAACAGAAAAAAAAATTAAAAATATGCACCTCAGAATACTATAATAGAATGTCTTGACTCTTTTTGGAATGGTATTATTTGAGGGATACATTTTTCTGTATACTTTGGCAAAAAGTAAAGGTGCAAACTCACAACAGATTTGATTTTTTTTGATGTCAAGAAAATTTCTCATGAAAATTTCTTAAGTCAATAGCTATTTCAAGAAGAATTAAAGATGAAGGCAGTGGTTTTCAGATTGACAGAAGCAATTGGCTAGAACAGGAAGAAATCTAAATTATAACTATTGGATAAAAATTAAGAGTGTTGATTAAATTATTGTTACAATGAATGAGATGAATTGGGATAATAATTTTCTATTTTGAGGTTAAAATGCAAGAGACCAAGAACCTAAAGAAACATAGCTTAACCAAAAGAAGGTAACATAAATTTCCCATGGATATAACAGAGTTTCTATGGGATTCCACTATGGGAGTTGAATAAATAAAAAAAGCAAAGGTTACAATCATAACTCAGATGGCAGCTTCCACTGATTAAAGAGGAAAGGCTTGGCTGGTGTTCAATAACCTTGCAAAGGACATTTTAAAAGAGATTGACCCCATTGAATTTTTGGTATATTTTTCTGTGAAGAATTTATATGGTTGGCACTGCACCAGAAATTGAAGCTGCACGAAGGCAAGGGATTCTCAGCAGTGGGTATGCAGTGTTGTCACTGAATCATACACAGGTACTGAAAATTAACAGTGTCCTAAGTCCAACCCCAGCTGTAGGATGAGCCCTACACAAGACCCCCAAGCCTTTGCACAGCCAAAACATTTCACAGTAGTTCTCATTGCAGCTTATACATTGATCCAGCAGCCACGTTCTACCCTCACTCCACCTGCAGCCCTTGGCCCCCTTTTGTAGCACATGAAATGCAAATTGCCATCAGTGGTGGTAATAGACTCCAGGACTGATGCTGACTTGTCTTGAGTTGGGTTTAGCTTGTTTAAACTGTGTTAGCAGTTGTCTGGCAACTATGTAAGTGTTCCCTAAATTGGTTTTGATTTGATTTAATTTTGTGCAACGATGTGGTTAATGTTTATTGTTAATAACAATACCCAGTAGTTGTGTTCTGTGGCAGAAATTCTAGAATAAAATGAGCTGTGGAAGAGCACCAGCACCAGTAGGTATCAGAGGTCCCCTACAGTGAACACAAATCACAGTGGCTGCCACTGGTCACAGCAGGAGTGCAGCCCTGCAAATCAGGGAAAACAAAGACAAGTGGAACGGAAATGACAAACAATGAAAGGAAAGAGCATATACATACATATATGTTGTGTCAGGAAGCAAGAGATTAATAACCCCTGAGGAGATTGCAGCACCAAGAAAGAAGGCATCATTGAGACCAGTATCAAACCCCTTCTAGGCAAAGCCTCCAGGGCACCAATGACTCTTGATATCCTCATCCCCTTCTGGAAGGACTCTGAAGCTGTGACACGGTGACTCAGAGAATGGGTAACCACAACATCAGTGAACAACCATGTAGGTAAGAGGAAATTTGGCTTTGCAGGTTTAGAGGGTTTTAAAATTAATGTTTTAAGAGTGTTGTTAATAAGGTGGGTTTCTTTGGGTTTTTTTCCTGTGTTCCTTTGGGCTACAACTGTTCTTATTATTACCGTGTCTGGGCTAATAATAACTATTTGTTTTATGTGTCAAGAATTTAATGAGACTAACAATAAATTATTCTGTCTGTATGTCAGTTGTGCTCCCTGTTTGCCCATAACAGGATTTTGAGAGCAGTATGAATAGGTGTATAGATCAGTTTTGTGATACAATGAAATCTTACTGTGGAATTAATCTTTTTTAAATGGCAGTGTAGGGATCTGCAACAAGGTTTATGTCCTTAGAGTAATAGTGTTAAGAGCATGATTCATTCAGAGAACACAGACATTGACTTTAGGATAAGATGGATTGCACAAGATACATTAATGACTATATAAACTAGATAAACTCCATTGAGTAATAAGTGAAAAGACTAGCTGTAAAGGCTGTACTGGAGATGCTCACATTTAGTCACAAGGATAGGACCTCTGAGACCCCAGTGATCCATGTCCGGGAACAGGCAGAGTCATACCTACATGAGACACTTCATCTGGCTGATGGAGGAAAAAAGTCAGCAATAGCTGCATGCAGGAGATAAAGCAATGAGTGGTGGAGTTTGCCTGAAGTCTTTTGCTATTGGATATTCCTAGACTGCCCCTGTAGGCTGAGGTGCTGTTAGCCCTACATTAGTTACCACTGGATGAACACACAATAGTTTTCTGTAGGCAGGGCCATATGTACCTATGGCAAATTTTAAGCTCAACCATTCCTCTCTTCTGAACAAAACAAAATTTAAGAGTGAAGTCTGGAAATTATTTGTGGGAACAAATATTAAGAGGAGAAAAAAATAGATCATGTTTGAACACTAACTTTTCTAACTAACAGGTCAGCCCTCCTTAAGACTATTGAAGAACTTCTTTGGCTTTATTGGTTCATTCATTGGTTTATGAAAACAGAACATTCTGTTCACAAGCAACACTAGAAATGCATTTGGAATAACAAACCATTCAACTCCTCTTTCATTAAATTTCTGGACACTACCCACAAGATGAAAGTGATCCCTGCTATGATTAATGACTTGTGACTGTGTGGGGATTGCTAATATAGAATCTAATGAGTTGATGTCTCTCCCAGTAGCCATGCCCCTAACAGACTTCTCACAGAAAATCACTAATTGTATTAAAGAAGGGGCATGACATCTTTCTGAGAATGGTAAGAGGGATGAGGGCTTTTTTTAAGTCCACACTTACAGTATGTGATACTGGGTGCTCTTAAATCCTGACAACATGATAAGATTTAGGTACCTGTCTCAGAATTACATCTATTTTCTCATTTAGAGAAAGAGGTCTCAGGACATGAATTTTGAAAACAGACTCTAGAAACACACATAAGATGCACTGGAGTCCATCACTCTGTTTTTAACTTTGTATTTCCTGTCCATAGGACCATTCCAAGCCAACTGACTTCATTTCACAAAGTGCAATTTCAAACTTTATCAACATTGTCCTGCCACTCTCTCTTGTCTCATTACTGTTCCACAGATGAGCTGGCAAAACTCATTTATGGAGGTTTTGTTTTAAAAATGACAGTTTTTAAAAGTTCAAAGCTGTGCAGCTTTTATTTTCTTTCTTTTTTTGGGAGGCAAGAAGGAGAGAATATGTGGAAGAGGGCTGTTAGGCCTTCCTGCATTGTTTCCTATTTCGTTCAGGGATGGCATTTAGCACAGCCAAACCAACACCTCTCTTTTTTCCCTCTAGCATCATTTTACCCTGAGTGTTTGACTGCAAATATTTGATAGTACTTTTCTTAACAATCCACATTAGTTGGGGTTTTGTTTGTTCTTTTGGGTTTTTTTCACTTTTGACACCTAGATTCCACTGTAATGAACACAGAGGATATCTATAGTCCTACTTATCTCTGGTTTGACTACCTCTCACTCCTGTGCTGCATGTTTCCTCACAGTCCTTGATTCTAATCAGTTTTCAGCAGCTCATTTGTCTTTCCCTGATTTCAGTGATCATGTCCCAGCTCTTCCCTGCTGCCAAGCTCTGCACACGTCTTCATGGGTATCTCAGTCAGTTTGTAGTGATGGACTCCTTTTTATTCATTCACCAAGACGCCTTCTGCTATCCTTGTGCATAAGCAGAGATAAATTTAAGCCATACACAATAACATAGTCAGTGAAAATACAGAAAAGAATCCAATACAACAAAATACTAAATAAGGAATCCATAAAAAAATGGGGTTTGTAACAACAGTTTTCATACCCAGGTATGATTATCAAAACAACAGTTATCCAAGATATTGACTGAATAGGTAAGAAAGAATTTTTTATCAGAAAATAGGCCAGAAAAGTACAAAACACAAGAAATCAAAATTATTTCAGTCAACTTTTCCTTCACAAACTGATTTTTTAACAGATCAAGTACTATAAAATGTTTACCTTCTTTCTTGCCCCAAAGTTATTAGTTGTAAATTTCCTATTAATTTGCCTATGAAAATTCCATTTAAGGAGTTTTTGAATTGTTTCAGAAGAAGTATGGTACCTTCAAAAAAGAATAAATAACTGGAAAATAATTTAATTTTTATAGCGTTCTCTCACTTTTTTTGATTTCCAGTCCAACAAACTCTGATAACATTCTCCAGGATGAAACCTTGGTTCCAAAGAAACATGCCTAATAAAAGAAACATTCTAGTGAAGGAAAATTCATTTGGAAACAAACTAAAGCTTAACCATTTATTATTCTACCTGCATGGTGGTATCCAAGTGGGCACAAGGCACGAAGGGTGAAATTCCAGTCTCTATACTTAATTTTTTTTCTCTATCCTGTGCCTTATGAAAATTAGCCTGTTGTTTTGTGAGAATGAGTTCAAAGGCAAACACTCAACTCCTCAAGTTAGAGATGAGCTTTGTCTTCTTGGGTAAATTTCATTTTTCCAGTGACACAGGGTTGTCTTGGGTGGTTACACACCCAAATATTCCTCTAGCCAGCTGACTAAAGGCCCCCAGGTGCAGTAGTCCTTCTGCAGGATACCAACACCAACAGAGAGGACTTGTCACATCATGATGCAGTCCTCAAAGCCTCAAACTTTTCCTCTGCTTTGAACTTAAGACAATTGCCTAGTAGCAAGACCATATCAGCAGTGAATCAGCAGGAGAGTGTCAGTTTTGTTAAATTACTGTTATAGAGTAAAGCCAAAGATTGCTGTTACCATCCTATATTTTTAAGGTAAGTGACGGTTCTGTTCAGATTTTTTTCTGAAAGTTTGTCTCAAGGGAGAAAGCCTTCCTTTTAAACCAAAAAGGCGTAAGATATAAAACATCCATTAAAATATTTCAGCTTTGATGCTATTTTTCTTTTTCTTCGTTGTCTTTCTTTTGATTAAAAGTTTCAGTGTTTTCAAAAAACAAAGTTTCCAGTTTTCACTGCAAATAAGATTTTAAAAAGTGAAATGAGAGGGCAAAGGATATTATTTCTTAGAAAAAGTGTTTCTCTAGCAGAGTCCAAAAAGGAGCTGCTCATTCTGCAGAACAGCACATACAATGCCTGTGCTTAACAGAATGGAGTCTCATTTTCCCTCAGAGAATTGCATTATGTTGAGTTCTCAGTCTGTACTCAGTGGTGGCCCCGTATAGCAGCCAGACACCACTGCACTCAAAGGGAGAAAATGAAGGTCATTTTCACCATTATTCTTTCCACCTTGAAGATTTCTCTGCAATGGAAGCAGTCCACTGTAGCTAACCCACTGCAAATTATCTTTTAAGAATAAGAGTTTAATTAAAGCACTTATGAGAACTATCCGTGTTAACCTCTAAATATAGAGTCAAAACCTTGAAATAGCATTACTTAGTCCTTAACAGAGGTCACTTTCATCACAGAATGCAAAATAACTAGCAATACACCAGTGAGGTGCTAAGTACTTCCTTCAAAATGGATCTTGAAAGTATTCAGCCTATGCCAGGTGTGAGCCTTTCTGGTAACACATACTTTACATGTGCAGCCTGTGTATTGTGGTGATTTGTTTGAAAATGGCTGTAGAAAGGGAAACACAGCTAATTCAGCTTGCAGATTCAGAGGTTAATCAGGACTGATTTAAAACAGAGAGCCATATGCCCCTTTTTTGAAAATAATCCTACAACTGGTCCAGCATTTGAGATACCAGACCCAATTTCCACATATCAGGCAGTGACTCTGCATATAGGTAGCTATTCCCAGGATGCAGGCATGCAGAGATGCCCACAATAGCCTGGAACTTACCCTGCTTTATCTGCATACTGCTGTTCTGCCTAATCCAGAACACAAGGAAGTCAACAAACCCTAATAGAGTTCACCAGCTTTTTCAGTTCACTATTTCTTCAGAGGTCCCTGTTCCTGTGAATGTATTAATTAGATGCTGGGAAGGGCAGAGATAGCCAAACAAATGCAGGCTGTGACTGACTTACAACCAGATCTGCTCATATGCTCACTCTCCATCCCTTGTGGCTTCATATGGACATAAGCTCCAGGGTCAGATGCAGCAGAAGACTTTTGAATTAAGTCTAAGCCTTTCTGTAGTGATTAGATAGCAATGAATGGGCTCTGAATTTCCAGTGGCGCTTTTCTGTGGCACTAGTTACCTTTACTCATAATATTCTATAACTGTGTTTACTCTCAGTGAGTAAACTTCCAAATGATGTTTTACATCACAAACAACAATCATAATGTAATTTCTGGTTCCAGAATAAGCAGCAGAAAATAAATTAATTGTGAGGATAGACAGCAAACATTTTCTAAAAAATAGGCGTTGCAATAACGTTTGGAATTCACAGATCTTTCTGTGAAGAACCAGAAACTGTCAGCAGTGTGTTGTGCAATTGTGAGCTTGATTATATGAGTCAGAGAAAATTATTAACTTTTGGCTTTAATTAATTTTGATTTTATTTATTGCTATTTGCTGCAATTAATGATCAGAGCTGAAGAGAAAGTAATATTTGAGAACAAAAGAAACCTCTTACAAGCCAGTTTATGAAAGTCAGCAATTAAACTGACAAAAGATCAACCAAGCTGTGACAAAGACCAGTAAAAGTCTCCGTAATTCACTTCAGTGCCTCTAGGAGGGCTGTAAGTTTTAATCTTACAAATACAACTTTTCTCCCTAAAGCCTGAGACTCCCATCTAACGTGTCAAAAAGGATTTCTCATCTTTCTGGGAATCCTAAGTTCAATGCAGACACTCACTTGCTATGGAAAGAACAATTGCAGTCTCACAAGCATGCTTTCAGACACACTCGTGACTCTATTGTCATTCCTGTGCTCTGCCACTGCCTTGTCACTCCTGCACACAATGGGTTTGGTGCTCTGTCAGATTCAAAACTTGAAGGCTGTTCACATCCTTTCTTATTTTTTAATTGTGTCTCTTCTGATGACAATACTGTAGACTGTTTTTTGGTATTTCATAATGTCTGGAACAGAAACACTGTATGTACATTAAAAAGAGAAATAACACCTCATTAAAATGATAAGAAAATCATCTTGTGGATTATTATTAAAGCACCAGACAGTAGCAGTACCAGATGATGACAAAGTTCTGTCCCATGGGGCTCATTACTTGAAGGCACAGCTGAAAGAGTATTACCTGTTCAGAGGCACAGGTTCACCAGCATTGCTAGTTTGTCCTAGTCTTATACATGTAATCCTGAGCATTGTTCCTGAGTATCTTCAATGCCACCCTGAGCAAAGCAGTGTTCTGCAGCTCACACAGCCCCTCAGTCCCAAGACACCAGCAGAACACCATCACAGGTGGAAAACACAGCTTCAAAACTTTGATTTTTCTGCCTTCCTTGTTCAAACTGAGGTCAAATGGGGGTCAACACCATTTTTCAGTGAAGGAAGCATTTTCCAGGATGAACTTTCCCAAGGGACTGAAATGACTTACAAGTTCTGCTCAAATTTAGTCAGTAGCCTCATAGCAAAGAGAGGGAAGAACATGGTTCATGTGATGATTCAAGTGTTTGGATTTCTGTTGCTTTTAAGATCCTAATATTTAAATGTGTTAACTAATGTATTAAAACTGAGGTAGAATGCACCCTAGATAACATTCATTTTGGTTTTTCTCCAGGTCCTATTTTTGTCTGCTGGAGAATAAAAAAAAATAAGAGTAAAAATTTTGTTTATAATGGTGTGGATAACAAAATATTTAAATAGGCAGTTCACTAATCATATGATCATGAGTTGTTTCAGGCATCTTATCCAGTGATCTGTGTGAAATGCCACAGAAATGTGACAACCTGTGTCAGCTATGAACCAAGTGGAAAAATAACCTGCTAAGTTTGTAGCAGTGTTCTGGCAGCGTACTTTAAGGTGCCAAACAGGAAAAAGGGCAATGTGACAGAGTGAGTCAGCTGGAAGAGATACAGTGTTGTGTCCTTGAGTCACACAGGACAAACACAGTCCTCCGAGACTTTGGTCACCTCTTACAAAGGGTTGCACTTCTGCCTGACTTGAGCTCCCATTTAGCTCAAGGAATGTTTTCAAACAGCCAGCACATCACTGCAACAAATCATCAGTGCCCACGTTCCTCCCTGGGTCTGCTTGGATTTGGCCAAGAGGAGCTCTCCCTGTGGCTCCTTGCAGTGCTGCCATTGCCAGGGCCTGTGTTTCATCAGTGAGTCATCAATGTTCTCATTCTGTCCACCATTCTTCTGAAATGCGCATTTGCACAGCTTGATGCAGAGTTAAAAGGATGTGCACACCTGCTCAGGGATAACTTGCCTGGGATAAATGAACAGGACATTTATATTGCATTTAAATACTAACATAAATGCTGTGGCCATATGCTACAATAAGCAATAAATAAGCACTCAACTTTGTAATCATACTTGTTGCTGAAAACAGCTGATAACTTGGAGATGGGAGCCATAAAAAGTCAGGAACTAATGGTGTGTGGTTGAATGTGGTGTTGTGTAGGGAGGAGATGAGTAAAAGAGCATAAGTGCTTACAGAAGAGAAGATATTAACCTTTGTATAGGACTCAGAGTGGTGAGAATGTCCAGAGTTATATCTATAAAAACAAACAATCAAAACAGTATGAAAAAGGGGTATCTGGAGTCTAGGAGAAGGTTTCATAAGGGGTGAAGGATAAAGAAAAAGAATAAGGAAGAAACTAGATGAGTGGATATCAAAATAGTAGGTCTATCCATGTTATAAAAAATCAAATAAAAAATCCTTTTCTTCTACTAAGATTAGTTTTATTTATAGGTAGAAATTATTGCTTTCAAGATATTAACAATATTTAAATGCATTTCTCTCTGTCCACAAAACTCCTACAGATTATCTGTGCAAGACACATTTTATATGACTATGATATACAAATTTTTTTAATCCCAAGGACCTGTTGTGCAAATGCGTTTATTAGAGCTTTGTTATATGAAATGCTACAACCCCTGTATTGGTGGAATCAGAATTCACCCTTTGCAAGAAGTGAATTTGAAGGTGGCAGGGTTATGTACCACACTATGTACCATACCTCTCTGTTCTGCACTATGATAAACTAAAACCTGTCTACAGCTAATCCTGGATTTTTTGTTGGCTTATACATGATTTTCCAGTGCAAAACTAGATCACTTTCTTTTTGTTTAATGCCATTTTGTTTTATGCCATGCTTTATAATGGCATTTTGAAGCTAAATTCTTTTTCATAGAGTCATATAAAATGATAATCACAAAAGGCCCATTTTGGTTCTGTTTATACCAACATTTTCAATTGTAATGTAGCCTAAGATTAAATTTTGCAAGCTCCTTTATGAAGCTGATACTAAATAATAATTTTAAATAACTGTGCTGTTTAAAAAAAAATAAATTTGAAAGTGTGTTGTGTGTGTTTCCACAAGACTTCAATTAAATGTATACAATGGTAAGATATGAAAGAGGATGGATGCCATCCACTACCTATGAGACTGATTGAAGGAAAATAAATTAGAATACTTTTTATTTTTTTTTTTAATATGCAGAAAATCACAACAGTTTAACTCCTAACCCTTCAATCTGTGTTGAAAAACAGAGCAGCCTCTGATAATTGTTTGCAACAGGAATGAGAAGCCAGTCTGGCAAAATCTGCTGTCTGGACAGCACCAGTACAGCCAAGCCGGGCAGCTCTGCTCGCTCTCCTGCTCCAACGAGGATGCACATGTGGGCTGGGTGGGCCTTCCTGCCTTCTTGCACACCCTGAGCCCTCCTGGTGCTTTATACACCACAGGCTGCTTTGCCCTGGGTGGTGCAGGAAGGATGAAGAGGTGACCTGCAGCTCACACCAGGGCCAGGGTGCATCTGACATGAGGTGATGAGAATGAGGAAGCCAAATCAGCTACAGACACACAGAAAAACTACAAAAACTTTTGTGGTGAAAGCAAGTGAGATGAGCCAATTATTTACATATCACCTTGACTTTCAGAAGGCTGAACAGCATATTAAAAAAATAAAGTTTATGAGTATTGGAGGACTGGGAAAAATATTGCTTATGTAAACTATAACCATGTAACTAAATCAAGATTCAGTTCAGTGAGGGTTTATCAACAGGTTGTGCTGAAAATTGAGAGAGCAGAGTAATTAATTTGTCCTGTTAACTCAAACTAAGAAGTGATTTATACTTTTGAAACCAGAGGGGATTTAGTAGAGCCATTAGATGCTATGTCACTATAATGAAGGGATGTTTCTCCTATAGGGCTAATTTTTTTACAAATATGAAACATTTTCCAATCTCTATTCCCCATAAAGGGTAAAAATATCTTTCTTGTATTAAAGTTCCATGACTCCAAACTGAGTTTCAGTACATTTGATAACCTCACTAGTGCTCCATATTTTAGTGGTAACATATTTAATGCATCCCTTGATGTCATGAAGATATAAATCTAAGTAGAAGGTTATAGTTTTAAATGGCAATACAGAGTCCCTTTATTAAAAAGGTATTTTTCCAGTGATGACACATGCATATAATTTAGCAGTTCTTTCTTTCCTGCCCACCTTACTTCAAGGATGCACAAGTATATCTATTCTACAAATGGTAGATCATTCTCCAAGAAAGGGAGAAAAGAGCAGTAGGAAAGGACAGCTATTTTTTTCTCTTACAGCAACCAATGCAGAGAACTGTATATCCCAGTGTTAACATTCACAAAAAGGGGGTGCACCAGAAAAATGAATAACCAACTCATTTCCTTACGCTGTTTAAAAGGAATTAGGGGACATGAAATGACACATCATTTTACTAGAAGCCTTCTTGCAAAAATTGTTTACATCTTAGATATTTTGCCCTGAAGGTAAGTAACTTCTAAGAGATGAAGTTTATCATTGATGGGGTCATTTTATATCAGGATAGCGGGATGTGTTTCTCCTGTTCAGTACTAGCAGAACTTATCGTAAAGTGTTATTGTGCAGCACAAAATGTTGCTTTTGTGAAACACACAGATCTAAAGGAGCTGTAATCACAACACATCAGATAGGGAGCTGTCTGCTCTTCCAGAACTGAGTTTTTTTGTCATGGATTTCTTGGGGTTTTTTTTGTTTAAATATAATTTCTCATCAGATTTTAAGAATATATGCCATTTTGGGGTAGGATATGTATTGAGGGAAGTACTGGTTCTGGACATCTGAAAGACTGGGACCAAGTTGGCCATTGGGATTTGTGGGGATGAGGACCACTACTAAGTGATGAGGAGCTAATGAAAGGAGTCCTTTAGCTCTATACATGCTAAAACCTGTAGGCTGCAACAGAAGAAAAATGAGGCTCAACAGAAAACCTGGCTTCAGATTGGAACATCAGATGAGCTTCTTGCTGCATGACAGGCTGAGCCAAAGCCCACACAGGCATGGAAAAACATTCCCACTTTTTCTTGTTTATTCTCCTGAGAAGAATGAGCATGGAAAAGACCTGGCTTCCTGTAGACCAGGCTAGGACTACCATACTGTAACATTACCATCACCTAAAGATTTTTCACTAACAATTCAACAAACAAATTTCTGATCTTAGGCTCATTATGACCAATATTTTGTCTTGCTATTTTTCTGTTAATGTCCAAATCTGTTTCAGCAGATCAAACCCTGTCATTTGCTAGACTAATTGATGGTTGTTAAAATAAGGACTGCAATTTACCACTTACTATTGAATTTTTAATTTGGCAGTTTATGAAATTTAAGAACACATGAAAGCACATCACAGATGAAAGGATGTGTGTTTAATTGCTTAACAGATTTGCTGCTGTGCAAAGAGTGCAAAGTTGCTGTCCAAGAGTGATCCCTTGGGCTTTTTCCCTCTTGCTTTCAGAAGTGAGAGCTATCTTTACCATAGAGCACTTTCCTTCCAGGAGTTTCCCAGACTGGTTTGGGTAAGTGTGGAAATTCATACTTAGGAGCTAGACCTAAGAACAAATCGAAGTACACTTTGAGAGTCTGGCATTCCTGGCTGACAAATGAAAGGCTAATCTTCCACGGATTTTAAAGTCAGCAGGAGCAGCTTCAAAAACAAGACAAAAATGCAAGACTTTAATTCTTCAGGAGTGAGATTTGTCACTGCCAGTAGTACCTATGCATCACTCGAGCTCTCCAGCTGATGATTAACTAGACCTAAGAGATACACAGGCTGTCAGCTGGCAGTTTGTATGAGAAAATATCACATATGTTTGTGAAAAGTCATGCTGAAGCCTGAAGGCTAGCTCGTCTTCTCTTTTCATAAGCACAGTCTAATTGGATATGATAAATAGCATAAATGTAACTGACTTCATATTTCTGCAGATAATAAAGTCAAATTCTCATTTGGTATTGTCCTACTTCTAAAATTTTAATGAAGCATTATGATAAGAACCAATTTTCTCTGTTTAATCTAATCTGAACATAACAGACTCAGAACAGCACAATTACTGTGCTACGGCATATATAGAAAATTACTCATTATTACTGAGCTCCAAAGTAGAGAAAGAGAAGATTTCCAAAGGCACAAAATGTCTAGGGCTATAATTCCTGTTTGCGCTAATAAGAAACTCTCACAGTACCATTAACAAAGTAATCAGCTTTTCAATATTTTAAGGTGACAAAAATAAAACCACAGAAATAAGAAAATAATTTTACATTGTATTTTAATTTTTTGTTGTTTACTCATTCTTATTTCCAGATTCATATCTTTATATTTAAGACTTCATATTTAAGATCAAGGACTGCATCAATCTTGTCAAAGTGACTTTAGTCTGAGAAACAGCGATAGCAAAACATTTATATTCACACACTGAAGTTATTGATGGCTTTCTGCTCTTTGCCAAATTAATTACCAAGCCGTATTTGATCTTATGTGAGTTGATAAATACACCGGATCAAACATTTATGGACTAAAAGATTCAAGATGAAATGTCAGACATCATGGCTAACAGTTTTGCTGTACACCTCAATGCCTCAGCCCACAGGCATAGATAGCATTCTGCCCAGCTCTCAACCTAAAGTTAATGATCCCACTGTCTGTTCTGTTCCATCATTTTTGATCCTCAGTGCCATTTATTTTTATTATGATTGTGATAAGAAAGGTTTCTGGCATGTCACTGTTTATTCCAAAGAGGTCTTAAGGCAAGGAAAAAGGAGAAAAAAAGAAGCAAGAGAGCAGTACGGAAAACAAACAGCAACCTCACTGAAAAGGAGGGCCTGCAGAGCACATTGCTAGATCTGATCACAGTTGTAGTGAGACCCACTGCCAGCAGCTCATATGTTGTGATAATGACTTCTCCACTACCAGGCAATCTCAGCCTCATGACTCTACTTAATTCCTCCATGAATCGTGTCAAGGAGTCAGTACCCCCTCCAGCAGGGAACAAAAACCTGCTATCCACATATTCCAAGATTTGAACATTCTCAAGAAAAAAGATCTCCCTTTTCACACTGCACGTTGTTTCTGTAGGTTCTCTCTCTAGTGCTTTGTGTCCAAGTAACAAGATCTTAAAATAATGAGAAGAAGCCTAGAATAACCCATAAATTCTCATAAATAAAAACCTTTGCCTGTAGACACAGAAAGAAAGGCAAATAGAACAGAGACTATACAGGGGTGCTGTCTGAAAGCTTGGCATTTTGCAGCCTCTCAAGATCATGAGAGAACAAAGAGAACTTCAGTTGCTGTTTGTTGAGAGGTATGAGATTATGTTTTGGATATATCCCCACAGGTAAGAGTTGGAGGGAAAACGTGGTTAATGGTTACTATGCAGCCTTGCAAATAAAACCGTATTTTCTGGAGAGATATAAAATAACAGTTTTCCTTCTGTTCACAGTGAAAATATGCTCTGGTAAGATTAAACATCTTTAAACACCTAGCTGCTTTCTTGCTTTGCTCCTGATGTGGTCTCTGTTGTGGATAATATGGACAGCCAACACACACATGGCTACAGGATTTTATGCATCTGAGAGATTGATTCTGGCATCAACAGTATCCTCTCTCACCCTCTCAAGCATGTAACACCAGGGATATTGCATCAGAGATAATGGTAAGGGAGGAGGCAATGAGAACATCTAAAGGATGCAGCAACAAAGTGAACACTAGGAGAAAAAAAAGAAGGAACAAGGGAGAAAAATCTGCTTCTGGAATGTTATTCCTCCATTTCAATATCTTTGCAGTGGGAATATTCTACAATGGCCAGAGGAGATGTTCGAAATAATTCTTCCTTTCATGCTACCTCGTCCTACAGCCATCTGACAGACACCTGCAACCAAACACTGGTGTGAAGCTGTATAGCCAGGAGTATCTACAGTGGGGTCTAAGCAGCCGGGGCAGAGCTAAAAGCAGCACAGTCAGACACATCACACCACCCAGAACTCCAGGGCAGCAATAAAAGCAGCAGAGTTGTGATACTGCAGGTTAATAAATGTGTGAGAAAAAAGCCACCTCTCCTCACCCCCTCAGCTGTCAAGCCACTGTTTTCCTGACTGTACAAAACAGAGGTGTAGTTGGCATGGAAGTTCCGTGGTATCACTGACACCTTTTCCCAGCCAAGGGCAGTGAAACCATTGCCTCATCCCGTGGCAGTGCACAGCCACTTGGCTGCTCTCAGATACACTGAGACTTCTGCGATGCCACCACCCACATGTAGGGAAAACCTTTCATAAATGCAGCTTGTCTGCCCTTAGCATCTCACTTAACTTTTGGGGTCTGGATGCTCAACCCTTGGTTTTCCATTCTGGGAACAGTGAGGAGCAGATTCCTTGGAAAACTTTACACATGGAGATTCAGTCATCTGTGAAATTAAGGAGCCCCTAAAGTATGTAACAAGTAATAAGCCACTATGGGAACAGACTGACAGCAGGTACACAGTTCACAAATGAGACTGCTAAGAAGGTTCTTTGGTGGCCTCTGAAGTCATCTGGCTTGGTTTCCACATGGGACTATGTCAAAGGCTTGCAAACAGACAGCCCAAGAGAATATATATGGGGGGAGGAATTTTCTTTCAGCTCTCTGTCTTTAAATTCAGTGGTTATCTTTACTATGATAATATCCCATGGAGGCTTTAAATATGCTAGTCATCTAAAAATTTTACATAAAGAAGGGGACAATCATCCATACTCAAGAATTTTCACCACTTTTCTCAGCTCAACTTACTATTTGCTTTCCTTCTCATGTTTGCTCATATAGAAATCTTGCTCTTCCTACATCAAAAATCCACTCCTCCTTTATTCTTCCCATTTCTCAAATGATTCTGGTTCTGCTATAGTGTTTGGAATAAACAAAAATCACGTGGAAGTGTGCCATGTAGTCTTGTTACTATATTTCAACAGATGGAAAGCAGTATTGTTCTGAATGCCTGCACAACAAGAGGCTGTGTCTATATCCTTGCAGGGCTTTCTTCCTGAGGAGCTGGGAGATGCAACAAAGCAGCGGTTGATGTAATTTTCTTCTATTGTTCTTAGTTCTGCTGTACACATGTAAAACTTAACAAACAAGATTCTCATTTTGAATGTGGTAATCACGCCCACAGTTTGAGAACAATGAAGAATTAGATTAACTTGTGTTTGTAGGTGTGCACATTAGTCTGCATAAAACACACGTACACACTTTGCACAGATGTGGGAAAGTCAGGTGCTATTTCTTTCCCTCACTGTACATGCCTCCAGTGGAAGTTAGTAATGAGGGTCACACGTCATGACTGTCAGATACAACACAGTAGCAATTACCCCTGAGAGCAGCAATTGTGACCACTCTCTGTTCAAGGGAACAATTTACAGAAGTGGCCCACAAGCTGACAAGATTAGGCGTGACCAAACCTGACGATTAAAAGTTTTGACAAACTCTGCTACCAGCAGTGTTGTAAAGCTGAGGAGGAAGGTGCCTGCAATTAAACATACAAACTAAAATGCAGGGCCCTTTCCAGTTTTACCTGCATGACAACACCGGCCATCATTTTCAGTGAACACTGGTCTGCAGAACACTTCTGCACTTCTGACTTCTTAGTCAAAAGTAATTGAGGAAACTAAATTTGTCAAAAGCCCCTACCCAGACACAGAAGTATTTGGACAGTGTCAGTAGTTTCTTTCATAGTGCTTGGATGGTCTATGAGCCATCTAGCCAGGAAACAGCAGCAACAACAAAATACTTATTATATATCCTATATATATATACATATGTGTGGGTGTGGGTGTGTGTGTATCACTGTATATAATTAATTATTAACAAACTACAGATTAGCAGGAATAATAAATATTATATGAAAAATTCTCAGTCTCGATTATGCAAGCAGCACTGAATGACTTTGAATGAAATATTTTAGGGACATGAATCAACTTAAGGACAGTTCCTAAACATGGAATGCAACTAAAATTATTTTGTTATTCTTTTCAGTGTAGAAATAATCAAATGCTTCTTCCAAGGAACATGAAAAGCCCTGCAGATCACTGGTGCCAGATGAGATGGTGAGGAATACATTCAGTGCAGGCAGCACAGTGTGCAAGCAGCAGATTGAGCTCTGGGTGGCAGGAGCCACAGGCAAGAGGCCATGAACTGAAGCCTTTGCACAAAAAAATGCACAGGGACTTGTGGCCCAGCCAGGTGACCAGACAGAGAGATACACAGCAGAAGCTGAGGACTCAGCAGGAAAAGCCAAGACTTTCATGTGTGCAGACTGTAAGGGCATAAAACAGAGGGGTTACTTTATTTGGTGTCCCTTCCTGAAGGCACTCAGCTTGAGCTGCTCCTGTGTTACTGCCTCATGAATAAATTGCTTTAGGGATGCAAGAGAAACCCAGCCAATAACAAAATCTGATCTGACTGTGTGACTGTGGTAGGTGTGTTTAGGGAGCCAAGCAGGGCATCCATGGGCTCACCAGAGACACCCACTGAGATGGGGCTTTAGTCCCACCAGTGCAGTCTCTGGTGGCACGAGCATCACTACCAGGGTGCCCTCTGAACAGTCAGACAGGAAAGTTTCCTTACACATGAGACATTATAAGATAAGGTAGTATAAGTGATGTACCACACAGCCTTGAAAAACACCAAGGTTCAGATGGGCTAACCCAAGTAATCTGTCCTGCCCTTACAGTCCGTGACACTCTGCTAGCTTGGTGCACCTTTTATCTCAGTGTGGCTTGAAAGGAAAAACACATCACCAAGAGGCAGAAAGAAGAATTTGAAAGGAGAAAAGAATGAAAGTTCTGTCTTTCTCCGTTTATTTATTATTCCAAGGGTGGTATGAGACCTGATTGAATTCCTATCTGGGTGTGTATCTTAGTTAATGTGTCAACAGGCATTTGAAATAGCAACTCTCTCCATTCAACCTGCTCTATCTGACTGAAAGAATTCAGTGTGCTTTGAATTAAAGCAAGACTGCCTATAACCAAAGGACTGCAAAGATGGAAGGAGTGTATGAGTGCTTTCAGCAATTGAGTTCAGTTTCAGTCATTGATGCTGACATTATTGTATGATGAATCATTAAATAAGACTTTTTTTTTTTCCTTTATTTTCCTTCTAATGTATGCCTCCATACTCTCCACCTTCAGAAATATTTCCTTTTTGCAGCTGCAACTGAATTATGGCTGATTCATCCCCAGATAGTTTTATCATAAGTACATCATTTGTGTTAACTTGTTCTTCAGTTTCCATCGGTGTCCTCTGGGACATGCATATAGGAGAGACCCACCCTCTCCAGCCCCATTAGAGGCATCATTTTACATTCCTGACTAAGCCAAATTCTTTTGACTTCTTGAAGTTAAAGATGCTTTCCCAAATGTCTTTTCTCACCACTGAGATCCTAGCACAGACACATGTTATTAGCCCCAAGACACTTTAGCCTGTGTCTTGCTGTACCCATTTCTACCCTGGTCGTCCTCAAGATCACACTATGCCAGTATATAAGATTCTGATACTGCCACACACTGCAGATGATTCCTATATGTGTCAGTCAATTTAATTTTCATGCTCCTGTCTTTTATGCCAAGGTCTTTATTAGAAATAGTAAATAAACTTTGTACAGAGAGTCCTTGAGAAAATTGTCTAGTAACCTCTTTCAGCTTGATCATTTGCCTCACAGCATGACTCATTGTCATCTCTCATTTAGAGAGCTCCTTACCACATCTCAGTTCCTGTAATAATCTCCATCTTCACCATTTTAGCTGATAATTTCCCATGTGACACTGCATCAGATGCTGTGCTCAAGGTCAGACAGATTTGATCTACTGCTTTTGTCTACAGAATCACAGCTTTCTTTTTTTTCTAGAAATGTGAAAGAAGATTCTTATCAATCTTTGATTAGACAGGCATCAGGATAGCCTGACACAATGTGTCTCTGACCAAGCCTTACTACATTTTATCCCCCTTTCCATTTATCTGCAGAGTTTTAATTAGTGTTTCTTTCAAAATTTCCTACATAATCCCTGCACACAAGTGAGGTCAGTAAAGCTCATAAGCCATAAGGAGATATTTTAAGTCCCCCAGAAGATAATGTGATAATTAAGACAAAGTGATAGTATGTGCTTGATGCAGCTGTGGATGGCAGGGGGAGGCAGAAGATGCAACTTAACCTCTAACCTTTAACCAAAGTTATGCATATTCTCCCTTTACAGAATCAGGGAATGACATTATCCAGTACAAAGTGGTAAAGCAAGAACAGGTAGAATTAACTTCATAAACTATAGCTATACCAGCTCAAATCAGGGTCCCTCTTCTGCAGGGCTGTCTCCATCACAGCACCATAGCAGCTACCTAGGGAAGAGGACAGAAACAAGATAAGCCTACTGTTCTGCTCTCCCAATAGTTACCCCCAGATCCACAGGTTTGTGGTTAATGAATCATTGAGAAAAAGGCAGTATGTGTCTGTTAGAGTTCTTACTGTACTGGATTGCTTTCCACAAATCAATGTAAGCTTCTAACATTCACAATGCCTATGAAAACCTTGTTTATTTTGAGTTCATTACCAGCTGCTTCCTCTTGATGCCCTATAGTTCATTCACAAGGAGAAAAACCTAACCATCACACCTCATCACCTTTTCCACTCCACAATACAATTCCTCTCTTTTGCCCCTTAGCTTTGTTTTCTGGAGCTGAGCAGCCATACCCATGGAGGTATTACCTGGGTATAAGCCATTGAACATCTTCAAGCATCTTTGCTCCCCTCCTCTGGGCTTTGTCTTGTCTTTTCTTTGCCTCCTCAGTGTCCATCCTACTTTTGCCCAAACCACATGGGCCATCCTCAGAAAGGGGTGAAAGTTTAAGATCTTTCAGGATAAAGTCAGATTCATACAGAGGTTATTCTGGAAGGTATTGAAAAACACCTGAAAGACAATGCAGTCATTGGTCACAGCCAGCACGTCCCACTTTTCTCTGCACTGGTGTGGCCTCACCTCAAGTCCTGTGTGCAGTTTTGGGCACCACAATATAAGACACAAAGCTGTTAGAAAGTGTCCAAAGTCAGGGCTGACAATGGTGAAGGACTTTGAGGACAAGCTGTATGAGAGCAGCTGAGGTCACTTGGTCTGTACAGCCTGGAGAAGAGGAGACTGAGGGGAGACCTCATTGCAGTTGTGTAACTTCCTCCCCTTCCCCAGGAGGAGAAAAGAAGAGGCAGACATCTCTGTCGTGACCAGTGACAGGACCCAAAGAAATGGCCTGAAGTTGTGTCAGGGGATGGTTAGGGTGGATATAAGGAAAAGTTTCTTCACCCAGAAGGTGGCTGGGCAATGGAACAGGCTCCCCAGGGAAGTGGCCACAGCACCAGCCTGACAGAGCTCAAGGAGTGTTTGGAGAACGCTCTTGGGCACACAGTGTGACTCTTGGGATGTCTTGCACAGGACCAGGAGTTGGACTTGATGAATCTTGCGGATCCCTTCCAACTCAGCTTATTCTGTGATTCTGTGAATTTCCACACTCCTGTTCCCAGCCCTTCAGAAAAATCTAGCCCTTCAAAACTTTGTGAACCCATTTTTAGGTGTCTGCTTCTGGTTCAACAGATAACAGAAACCAGCAAGTTATCACTTGACACTGCCATGTTAAAATCCTGCTTGAGAGATACCACCTCACACCTGCCTGAGGCCATTCATAATATCTTTCTGATTTACCTTTCATTTCTGCACAAGATGCTTTTTCCCTTAACAGATAATTACCCAGTTACAGACAAATTGCCCCTCACATCCTGCATTCAAAAAGGTCAAATAGACATTAGCAGCCCAGACAGTGTTGCTGTAGCAGAGTGGGGCTGCCCAGAAGGGCTGCCCATTGCCTGGGGCCTCAGCTCTACCTAGCCACGTGTACCTTCCCAGGGCTTCAGCACAGCCCTGATCAGGCAGCCAACAGTGCTATTTATTTTATTTGGAGGAAAGGGAGAAGCTAATAGAGCACTGTAGAAATGGCAGAAGGGAAAAGGGGGCAGGTTTGTTTTAATAATTTTATTAAAGGAAAGCATAACATTACTGACTCTTTAACTTTTCCTTCAGTGTCACTTACTCTTATTAATTTATTAGAACCTTAATTTTTATCTTAATTTTTAAGTAATTTACAATTAAGCAATTGTTTTCCATTTCAGCTGAAGAAAGACTTGTGGGGTTTTTTGTGAGTTCAAATAAGAAAGTGAACATGTTTGTTATTCTATGTTCACCCGGAGCACAGATGTGATTGAGATTTTCAGCTTTCCCTGACACTGCATGCCTGCTGACATTGCACATGTGATCCAATATAAAAACTGATTTTAAAAAGCATTCTGCGTAGCCAGTACCTGTATGTCTTGCAAAGCTTCAAAACTGATAGTCTATCTTAGCACACAATGCTGCAAACTTTTACAGTTTTTCAAAACTGTGGTCTTTTTAAAAAAGAGCTTTTGCTGGTGATGCAGATTTTTTTCAGGCTTGTGGTTTTGTACCACAACCAATTTAACAAGAGAACATTGCCCTCTGGTGACACAAGCTTTGTGCTTGGCAGGGCTCCCCACCTACACTTTATTACCCCTATTCTTCCTTCTCTTTATTCACTGCACTGAGAGGTAGGCTGTGGTTCACAGGCATAAATCAGCAGAAGGTATGGAAAGGGATGTTTCCTTTTCAATGGGGAATTTTATTTCAGTCATGTAACAATTTCCATGTGTGTGAATGAAAGCCAGAATTAGCTCCCTTCAGTTTGGGTGAGGCTGTCAAATCTTAGGTGATTCTCTTTATCTGAACAGTTCATCAACTTATTCATACTCTTGAATAGTTGTGGGGTTTTTTTTTAGGATTTTAAAGATAATTTTTCCACTCAAATATTCCAGGTGTTTAGTAAATGCCATTTTCAAGGAGATAGTTGCCACAATGAATAGATCTTCTTGCAAGCTAATTAGTCCATACAAAATGTATAGACAGTCATTTTTTCTAAGGAGTCAGTGATGACTCCAACAGATGATCCACTAATTCCATCAGTGACTTGCAGCCACTCTGAAAACCACAAGGTACAGAAATTTAAGGTACATGAAACATAAGGTAGAGACTGACTGCAGGGGTGGCCAGATGGTGCTGCTTGTAATTGGCTGCCTGTTAGACAACTCCCTGGATGTTGTCTAATCACTTACCTTTTGCTCAGTGGGGTCCTACATCTGGCCTTAGCCTGGTAATAGTTGATGGTCCAGGCTCAACTCTACACAGGACCCCTCACAGACCGTGGAAACATATCCAGGGATTATTTTTTCTCCTCTTACCCTAGACATTGGAGGGACATGCTCCTCTTAGTCCATTAACCAGAGATAAATAGATGATAAGATGAGAGCAGGCAAACTCAGCTGTATATGTTTCTTTCTATCTGTTCTCTGGACTTTTCCCCAGATGCACCAGACCAGTTTTTGACCCAGGCTTTCCACTAGCTTCCAACCACTGAATTAAATCCTTGCTGATAAATTGAACACAGAGATTTTCTTCCTGGCCATTTACAGGACTGTTCACTTTGAATTATTAACCAAAAAGCCCCTCATTTTCCTGCTTTTACAAGAAAATATAAATTGCCCTCTTGAAGAATTGAGGGCTGATACTATTTTTGTGCATCTCCTCATTTGTAGATGGCTTTTACACAGGCCTTTGCTATCAGAAGAATTGAGAGAAAGTAAGAGGCTGAGGTCAGATATGATGTTTAATTTGGGAATTAGAGAAAAGAAAACCACTGCAAAACTGAAATTTGAGAGGAACTTCAAGCTAGACTTCAAGAAAAAAATTACAGGAAAAAAAAAACAAAAAAGCATTTTCTTTTTACAAAAGAAAGTTGCACATAGATAAACAAGTTCTGAAAAATCTCTTGAGGTACTGAAGAGGGAAGTAAGAAGATAACTGTATAAGAAAAATTGGTGCTGAAACCAAAATGCAGTCTGCAAGCACTGCTCTATGAAGCTATTTTTAAAAAACCAACATAGTAATAAACATGTAGTAAATACGTATTTTGTTGTGCTTTTAATGTCTTTTTGACAATGTCTGTCTATACCTCCCTTATTTAGAGCCAGCATAGTCTTTTGGTGGATCTATACCAGACCAAATCAAGGCTTTGATCAGGCTGAATTTTACTTTTGCTTGCTATGTTACTTCTTGGCTTGTTCCTTCTATATTACTTCTTGGCTTCTTGACAGTTTGGAGGATTTGGCATTAGAAATGAAGCTAAAACTTGTGTCAGGCTACAGTGCCTCAACTGGGGTGTGAAATTCAATGACCGTTTGAAATTCAGATTTTACAGAGTCATGACATAAACAAATGTGGCATTGAAAGACATTCTCCATAAGAAGCTGTTGAGCAAGACAGAGAACAGGCTGAAAAAGGTGGAGTGACCTTACAAAAATTGATTACTAGGTTACCACACCACAGGCAAGGTTTTAATTTTGCCCCTAAGATTTATTTGCAGTAAATCATGCCATGCACACTCTCTGTGGCTGATAATATTTTAAATAATTTAAATATTTTAAAAAAATATTTCAAATTTTAAATATTTTTACATATTAAATAAATAAATATCTATTAAATATTTTTAAATATTTAAAAAATAAAATAAAATTACACATTACCTGCCAGGTGTGGTAGCCAAAGAGCTGAAAAATGTTGATTTGTCCTGTATGTCAGAGAGCCAATATTTTCCTATGCGTCAGTTTTTCTTGCCACCTACTTCATTAGTTTGACTTATTTTTTAGGATTTCAAATAAAACCATGGAGATTTTTACTTGTCATTCCCAAATATCTGCTGAACTGCCTTTTTGATTTTGCTGCCATGATTTCAGGACTATTACTGCACCTCTGTTGGTGGAGTAGTGGTCTTCAGCGAGCGATTTAAATTCTTGCCATACTGCTCTGCAAGGATGCTGTTAGATTGATTGAGATCACACTGACTGGAAAAGTTTCTCCTTAGTCCTGCATAGCTGTCTCCAGAGGCTGCTAAGTCAGTCTTTGCAAATTCCTGAATTTGCAAGTTACTGTTGGTTGAAAAAGGCACTAGAGGTGCTGTAAACTGAGGCAAATTGCAGACAAGCTGACTTTCCCTTCCCTCTCTTTACTTATTTACCAGATTAGAAATTTGCATACAAGCATGCCTGGGAATAGGCACACTTGGGAAGAAGGTCTGCAAAAGAGAGCAGTGTGCTTCAACAACAGTAGCACAATGAGGCTGATCCAGACCTCTGGCCCTGGAGGTGAAATGGAGCATCAGTCCCTCAGACATCTGTCTCAGCTGTCATCCATCTGCTTTTGGACTTCATGCAGAGCTGTGGCAAAGATCTTACAGGCACACACTGTCTCTTACACATTACTGTAGCACCTGGCACAGGAGAGTGTGATCACTTTTGAGGCTTTAAGCAGCACTGCTACAATAATGATTGGTAGAGAGAGACAGATAATGAATTAGTTTCCAGAAAAACTTACTCCCTAGTATAGCACTCAATACAAGTATTGACTGGATTAATTTAATTTCAGAGTTGCAGAAGCAGCTTTATGGTTATTTTTTTATTTTAAAGTTGATTTTGTGTTTATCAAGACTTTGTTTATGACAGACTAGGACTGTCTCTGGGACGCTTGGAATTGAACTTTAATCTCTTATTTGAATTCAGACCCAGTACAGTCACCCTAACCCAGTCCAGCCATGCTATCTGGGTGTTGGGGTGGCTGTGGCTGTTTGCTCTGGGTGTCACAGCTAGTGCTGTCACTGCTCCTTTTGGAGCTCCTTCTGCACACAGTTGTATTTAGCAGATAAACTCTGTCACTCCCCATGTAAATCCCATTTCCTGAGACCTCTTCTGCCTTTCTGTCAGCTGCTGAAAGGAGGAAAGATGACTCCCAAGCCCACTAAAATTCTTACTGGTCTCTTGAAAGCAGTAGATGCAAATCTCATCATAAACTGACACAACTTCATTACATTCAGTGGAACTATGCCCATGTACACAAGATTCAGATCCAATTGCTTTCAAACATACTGAGACCACTACCCTTTGTCTGTGTCTGTTTAATGGTTTCTGTTGTAAGTTACTGTTACCAACACAAATTATTCTTCAGCCTAAAGCTCCTCACTGAACTGGGACAGCCTCCTACACCCTTAACCAGAACACCGATTCCAAGTGTAAATCTATAAACAGAAATGCAGGGACTGACAGCAGCCTGCCTTTTGGGAAAATCTGGTTTTTGTCTCTGTCTTTAGAACAATCACTCATTTCTAATGAGTTTGAATTTTTTTAAAATATTGCAGTATTATTTAAGGCTATTATTTTACTGGGAAAAAAAAAAAACCCAACATGTAATGAAACAATAGATATATTCATCTTAATATTCAATGCATATTCCAACGATATTTTGGTCTCCTGGTAACATTACTAATGACTTGTCATCATGAAAGAGAGAAAGAGTGAAGCTATTTCACTGGGCTCTGAAACAGCATGAAATCAAGTGCGGGTTACACCGATTTTGCAAAAACACACTGCTGGTAGCAATTCTCCCTGTGTTCAGCAAAGCATGAAATAACACTATATCAGATTTCTGGCACTTGAAAACAGGGAAGCAATCCAAAGACAGTGGCCTTTCGGCAATATCTAGCAGAAAGGGGGAAGTGCTGAAACATGGAACTTCCTTTCTTCCCCCTCTCCCCATGCTCAGATGCTCACAAAGAATCAGTGCAACAATCCTCCAGAGCATAGCTCAATGGAAACATGGAAATTAATTGTTGTGGTCACCTCATTACTCGAGTGTCGGTGTTTATGGATGTCTAGCGCAGCAATAAGAGCACCGGTGGTGTATGATTTTATCACTGCAGATAAGCGCTTTTAAAGTAACAGCTCTCCACGAGCAGCTGAGCCAGGTGCTGGGCACTGGAACACAGCTGGGGATGCCCCTGCCCTGTGGCTGGGAAGAGAGGGAGGGATCAGAGCTGCACAGCTCCCTGCTGCTGGGTCATATGAGCAGCTTACTCACTGTAAGCCTGTCTCACATGAACGGGGCAGGGCAATCACAGGGAGCCCTAAGATCTGTGTGCTATAGCGCAAAAGCGATACCACATTTAGAAGGATGGACAATTTGCAATTTCTTCTAAATTTCCAGAGGACTATTACGAATACAGTATCATCACCACTCTGTGGCACCAGCAAGCACAAAGATCACCCTGCACCTGCAGAGCTGATCGGAGGCAGCGCTTCTGAGGCACGGGTCGGCTGGGCTGGAAACACCCACCTCACTACTCCTCTTTCAAAAGCCCAGCATCAAGCACTGAAGTAGAGAAACAGTTTATTTATGTATCATGGTGAAGCAAGAAACATCCTTTCAAAACATTGGTAGCTTCTTCCGCAGACTTCTCATCTGCGCCTGTTTTGGAAGTAGACTAAGCTAAAAAAATTAAAAAAGTCTATGTGAATCCAGTCCCAAACAGAGTATCTGTCTGGATGAGATTAAGGATATGACCATAGCTGATCAGAGGCCAGATGTCCTGGAAATAAACTCCAGTGAAAGCTGGGAGAGGATTCCTCAGAGTCCTTTCTTCGTGTGGAAATATAACCCTGCGGAATAAAGACTGATGTGCTCAGGAAATTGCATCTAATTCTATCCTAATTAAGCAAGATAGTTCAGACCCTGACAAGACAAAGGACTAGGCTGTTATTTTTATTATTCTTTTCATTTCTACAGGAGAAGATGCATAGTAAAAATGATCTCACAAGACAAGGCATTGCATTTGCTGCTTATCCTTTTTATTTTCCAAAACTTGAGTAATGCTTCAGAAGCAGGGGCCAGATTTTGTCAACAAATAGTAAGAAATTGTTATAAACCCACAGCTGTCAGAGCTTGTCTGTACCAGATGAAATATTTTACTGACCTTTGTTAAGGTGACTTTGGTTTAATGGGTGTTAAATTGTCATCCACACACGAAAAGTCTTTGATTTGGGCTGAAGCTCTGTTCGCCCAAGCTAGTTTCTTTGGTCTGTTTCTACAGATGTTGTTCTGCAGATCTCACTTCGTCCCTCTCTTTCTGTGCTTACAGCACTCAAAACATCAGTTGAAAAGGAACCTTGAGTGTCTGTAATTCACTACAGAAACTTTTCAGGCTGCAAAGGAGACAGATGAGACACTAACACCGACAGTATCAACGAAACAAACCCTTCAGCAACAATAAATTGTATCTGTTCTTGTTTATTGAGTTTGGGTTTTTTTCCCCCCTGCCCAAACTGATGGAAGCTCCTCAAGACAATGCTACACAGGTTTGAGAGTATACTTACCAGCTGACACATTTGTAAAGCCACACAAATCCTGAAGCTTATATAAGTAACCAACGTGTTGTCTCTCTTCCCTATGTCAGTGTGGAAGCCCAGAAGATAAGGAGCTAATGTCTCAAACACTGATAGCTGGAGCCAGCCAAGGATTGTTGATAATAACAGATGAGGAATGTTGCTAGTAACGTGGTAGGAGAGAATGAGATGTGGCTGGAAAAGGGGGCTATGCAGAAGTAGGCCAGCACTTTTCCAGGACAAGCTTCCTAGCTCTAATTCCTGGAGATGAGCACAACACAGTACACAGTGCAAATGCAGGATTGAGGCCAAGAAGTGGGCATGGACTGTATGGAGGATCAAGACTACCCAAGACCCCCAAAGCCCTTCTGACCCATTTCCAGAAAGGTCTAAAAGAACAAACCATGCATAGTAACTAATTTGCATAGAAAGATAAACCAATCTTCTGGTGGGGGGATAACCTGTCTATAAAGCCGTACTCAAACCAAGCCTGGGCAGAGCCCACAAGACCCTGGAAATCCCATCAGCTGGATTGATGCTGGAACCAGGACTGGGAGCTTGTTTGCTTCCTTCCTTCTCTCTTTTTCTTTCTCTTTCTTTTTTTTTTCTCTCTTTCTCTGTCTTCCCTTTAATTAATCTCTTCCTTTTTTTTCTCCCACGTGCTTATATAGTAGGTCAGCCCCTGATATACCACTTTCAATACCAAGTTACTAACAACACTTTGTGAGTTTTTGTGAACCCTCTGACTTTTGTCATTCCTTTTGACCATGAGCATTTACAAACCTTGGATGCTCTTTTTCCACACGAGAGGGACAACCTTTGCTCTTGAATTGCATGCCTCATTTCTAATGCTCTCACATCAGTACCCCTGCACCTATACATTCCTCAGTTATGGTCTGTGCTCCTCACCTCAGTTTCCACCCCAGCAGATAAAGAAGGCTTTTAAAGGGGCAGCTCAATTTTTTTCAAAGTAGTCACGATCAAAAAGGCTACCAAGAGGTTGCAGTGATGTAGATGGGATTTTGGGCTGATATGCTTTCAGCATTTTCAGTAAAAATTCCCAGAAATATTCATGCAAGAGGAAAAAGAAGAAATTGTTGTTACTGCAATCTACTGCGCACTACGTAGACTATTTTCTTCAGCCTGAACCAGGCTTATTTCTGCACAGAAAAATCCTCTTGAACAAAGAATACCCTTTCTCTTGGGCTATATGGAGTGTCCTAAGCTTGGATATTAGATAAGTTTTTGGTGAAGATGGTAACACTGAAGCATGAATTCACTACTTTATTGTTGTATATTCTTGAAAGTGAATTCAGAAAGCTGTCAGAATTTTATTTCTCTGTGGAGAAGAGAGATGGCACAATGCCTGTAGCCTTTGATGAATGTCAGCAATGTAAAATCCTTTAGTACCTCATGTCTTTAGAGGTCCCATTTGCAGATTTTCAAGCTTTGGCTAAATACAGCCAGGATTCAGCTATAGGTAAACATTCACATAACTCGGCTCTGCCTCCTGCTGTAAAACATATTCTGACAGCCAGCTGTTCAACTGTGGGACAACAGGGGAAGAAAGAGAGAAAAATGCTCTTGATACTAGGGGGTGTGACAGCACAATCTTCTGAAACTCTTGCTTTTCTGCTGCAGTCTTGGGCTTTGACATTTGTCTCTAGTGTCAAATATGCCATATCATTCAAAATGGAAAAATGGTATATTATAAATCACTGGTTAAATAGTGGTAAAAACTAAATACAACCACATGCTGCCATGTGAACAGTCAGCAGAGACTGCTGACTTTTGACATGTCCAAGCCCAAGAAGTAGATCGTATCTTGTAGAGAAGGGAAGGTATAGGACAATGAGGATTACTAACTGGTAAGAAACTGAAACAAATTTGCTCCTTCCCCAACATCAGCTCATAGAAAGGAGTAATTTATTCTATGCTTACCACAAAATACAAGTACTGTGGAGAGCAGAGCTTGTGTTACTAATACTAATACTTTAGTATTACCTCAGAAACTGGCTCCTCACAGTGCATTGGTTCTTTAATATAAGGAGTCTCTACAGCATATGCCCTCCACCAGCAAACAGAGAAGTAAAATTCAGTGGATCACAAGCTGCAGAAGTGGAGCAAAGATATTAAGGCATAGCAGCACTGAATTTGGGTTAGTAGAAAGGGATCTGACTCATCAATCACCTTTTTGGCTGTTATTAGTTTATACAATGTGATGTCATGTCAGTCATACGTCAAGAATTGCTGAAATGAACAGAGAGTTTCCTCCTTGGGACCTCTTTAAGTGCAAATAAAAATAAAAAAAAATAAAAAATAAAAAAAAAAATCACAGGGCTGACAGTTTGGGAAGATATACTTACCAGAATCTGTTTTAAAATTCAGATTTGCTCTTCAACTCTCTCCTCCTTTATTCTTTGGATTTATTTTTATAACCTTACATCTAAATGCCCTTTTCCTGATTCACTGGATCCGCTGATATTTTTCATAATCTCTTGTAAAGGACTCAGTTTTAAAGATGATATTTTGGTTAGCAGGCTTCTTTTGCTTATCAGTTTGGGGGGAGTTGGGTTTTTTTATGCTATTAGTGACCCCTTAGACATTTTGATGCTTTTACTGTCCTTGAAAGGAAATTCTCCTTCTCAGTATTTCTAGATACAGTGTATTCATTTTCACTACATAAAAACTGGCGGTTATTAGCATTCCAGAGGCAACATGCCTACCAAGCTGACTGCAACAAAGATAAATTATTTGGTTTATGCTGCACGAATTCTCTTCCTTATATAAATACACACATCTATAGGACTATCTAACTTCATCATCCTAGCATCAGATGGCTACACAATCAAAATACTTAAATTAAAAATTCATTGAAAAAAAAAAGTATTTTATTTCCTTAACTGTCTCCTGTCTGACTAAAAATAAACTATAATTACTAAAAATTTCTGTTTATGAATTTTCCTAGATGGTAATTTCCAGTGAACTACACAGCAACATTTCCATTTCCTTTCAAAGGTGAACAGTTTTGATGAATACTGTGGGTTTTGTAAATACAAACCAGACACTAATAACAACGGCCTAATAGGCAAAAAAATGAACCCTTAAGGATCGGAACCTTCAGGCAAAGTTATGAAATTACATTACCGTGAATTTATGGTAAGCACTTGCTAACTCACATCAATATTTGTATTTCAGAGAAGCCATTACATTTAACAGGAATTCTAGCCCTGCTTTGTGCGACTCAGCGGGACTGAAGACGAGGACAGCAGTCAGCGTTGCGCTCCATCGCTCCCCAGGCTGCCAGCAGGCACAGCGGCTCTCCCCTGCCGCAGGAGTCTCAGGGGCTGCTGTCTGAGGGGCTCACACCAGGAGGGCACAGCTGGGCAGGCTGCCCACACCAGCAACGCTCTCTGCATGGGAAACAAGAAGGCACTTAAAGCACAGAAGTATCACTTTTCCAGATGGGACAACACATAGACATGCATTCTGCACGCACACAAAGTTTCTTAACGCGCTGTCTTAGAGATGTCACACTAAAGCTGGGGTATGGTAATTAATCAATTAGCCTAAATTAGTCTTGTTCATTGAATTTTATTTTTTTCCCCCCCAGCTTTAGAGTGTTGTTGCTATGTGTAACACAGAGCTACCTGTTACACAGTTATAAACAGGTACACATAGAGTGCAAATATCTCCACATGCTGGGTAGTTATAGCTTTGTTCATATTCCTGTTGTTTCTGGACCTTTGGTCTTGGGCTACCTGGGGTTTTGACATTGCTAGGCGTGGGTACACTCATGTGCATTTCTGAACAGAAAAGAAGAAATCAGAAGTCATTACAAGTATAATTCCTGTCTGGGCTCTGGAGGAGGCTAGGAAGAAAGGAAATAGTTTAGACTATCATTTCACGTTTCCACAAGGATAAAGCATAGCTTCAAAACTAGGCAAGGGTTTCTTATCACTCAAAAATACATTTCTGGACACGATGCCAATAAAAATAATGAGAACAAACAACACAACATCCTAAACAAACAGAAGATAATATGAAGTTTCTGACATTTCTGGCAGAATTTTGCAATGTTGTAAGCCATGATAGAATTGACCTGAACTTTGTGATACAGATCTGTTCTGGTCCTAGGAGTGAGGTTCCAACATGCCAGCACTAAAACAGAGATACAAATTTGTGTCAGGAAGGACAGGCAGAGACAGCTAACTGCACACACCAAAAGGAACGTCACTTCTACAGATCCACTCCCCTGTAAAAAGGGTTATATTTATCATTGTAAAAATGTTTTGTCTCCTGAGACCTATTTGGTCTCTTCTTGATTGTACTATTACATTTGTTTAAATATTATTTAAATTCTCATCTCGCCATCCAAACATAACAAAGCCTACAAGGGAATTTAAGATGATATAGAGCAAGCTAAAGTGATCTTCAATTTTTAATCCCTGTCTTCCCATACTAAACAAAAAGGATGAACGTGTCTTCAGCAAGTGAAACATTGCTGTGGCATTATAAATTTCCAGATGGTGTTAGCAATAACCAGATGAGTTCATATCTCTGATGTAACTCCCATTAAATTAATGGCACTATACCAGGAATTAATTTGCCCTAGATGTGTACAAGTCAAACATAGAGAACTGTAGTAACATCAGTTTTCTGCACTCTATTCATTAAATATATAAAACACAGAAATTTCTTAATTTACACAAATTCTTTTTGTAAATCACTTTATCAGCATATAATAAATTTCATTTATGCATTTTATATAATTTAACAGCAGCATACAATTATATAAAATAATTTCACTGGAACGTAGCATGTTATCTTATTTATTATCATCTGAATTAAGCTATGTAGTATTTCCACCTATAATATAGGAAACTTGCCACTCTGGGGATCTGTGGCAGTCTTTTAGTGACTGATCACTACAGAGGAATAGCATTAGAAGTAGAAAAATAATTTAGAGCTTATTTAAAATATCTAAATCATAGAGCCATAGAATGGTTTTGGCTGGAAGAGATCATCCAGTTCCATAGGCAGGCGCACTTTCAGCTAGAACATATTGCTCAAAATCCCACCCAACCTGTTATTTAACACTTCCAGGGATGGCGCATCCACGACTTCTCTGAGAAACCTATTCCAGTGTCTCACCACCCTCACAGTAAAGGATTTTTTTCTTATATCTGATCTATACCTACTCTCTTTCAGTTTAGAACCATTTATTATCCCCCATGTCCTGCCTCTACACACCCTTGCAAAAAATTCCTCTCCAGCTTTCTTGTAGCCCCCTTTCAAGTACCAAAAGGCTTCCATTAGGTCACCCTCTCATCCCTGAATTTCTCATGAATGACAAAACCTGCAAAATAAACCTAAAAATAAGAGGTAATGGAAGTGAAATATAAACTGGAAGTTATAACCACAAAGCAAATTAGGCTCAGGTTGCAAGAAAAAGCAGCAACAGCATGGAAATTACACCCCAGAAATCCTGGCAAAGACAAGACCTTTGGTAATACTAGTTGAGAAAGGACAAGTCACTGTTCTAGGTAATGCTTCTAATACTGTTTTTCCTGAGCATTCATTGCAGGGTATCCTTCTTATCGCTCTCAACAGCTAACAATACTGGAGAAAGCTTAAGCCTATGTCTGGTATGACAACACGTTTTATTTTCCCACCCCTAGAAAATCCCACTAGGTAGAATTTATAGGAGATTTAGGAAGCGAGAAGTAAGCAGATGAGGTTGAAAAAACACCTCTGCAGTCTCCAAAAAAAGCCAGCAGATGGACATGAATTATGTTTTCAGAGAAGTTCAGTCGTTGTCTAACCCTGTTCTCATATAAATCATTGAAAATTTCAGATGTTTGCTTAAACATTTTTGAAACTCGTGGCTGAAGTTTTTGTAAGGAGCTATTTAGGATGGGCAAGAGAAATTTCCCTTGTAAGATTCAAGATTTCTAGTATGCTTGCTGGCTGATGTTACCTCTAAAAGCACAATGAAGGATACTTCATTTTTGTGCTAAACATAATACAGGTGGTATTCCCTGGATGTACCAGCTACCTGAAAGTTGGGCAGCCAGTCTCAGCCCAGTGTCAGCAGGATGACTATACAGACTCAATAAGGAGAAATTGAGGCTTCCATTACAGCTTCCATTACTTGAAAGAAAGATATGTGTTCAGAAGCAATTCATTTCAACCTGTCTAAGGTACATGAGTTATTCTCTGAAGCTTCTCCTCTATCTAAACTTTTCTCCGCTCTACAGGGAGTCTAAGTTACTTTCTTAGACCAGACACCCATTTATTACAGAGTATAAACTGGGAAAGAGGAATTGCACCTTATCTAGTAAGATAGTACTAATAGGTGGAGAGTTTGAAATGAAGGAAAACACTGGCACATAATTATTCTCTTCTCACACTGAATGTAGTTTTTAATAGGATAATACTTGGGCAATACAACCTTGAAGCATCTCCAGTTTTCAGACCTAGCATATTTTGGTTTTTTAAGCCCTTTTTCATTTGAGATTTCGCGATACAGGTGTTATGGCTTGTTCTCACAGAGTACCTAGAGGAAAGATTCACAATGTGCCTGGCTCAATTCACATGTGTTAATAAATTCCCTATTCTCAAGACTTTGAATTAAAATTAGAGCAACAAGCAACACATGAAGGTAAACACCAAACAAAAAAATGGCAAGGAACACAAAATACCTATCTAAAAATTCTATCTGTTGTAATAACACCATAGCCAGTATTAAATCTGGAAAAACAGCATGCACTGTTTTTTCGGGTCAGTCCAGCAGGCTCCCCCAGATGTAGACACTGGCAGAAAACACCGGGAACTCAAAGGAAATCTGCTACCAAAGCTGATTTATTCACAGGGCAATTGCGGGGTTATTGTCAGAACAATAGCTCAGTGCAGTTAAGAGAACAAAAGAACCAGACCTGTTCTTCATCCTTCTGAAAAATAACATTTCTTACAGGACAGAAAAAAAAAATACCATACACAGATTATCATCAAGTGTTCCATTTTCTTTCAATTTGCTGTGTTTTGGGATTCTTTTTAATTTTCAGACTGACCTAAGTCTTGAAGATACAATATTGAAGTCTTGAAGACACAAAATACCATGAGGTGGATTGACATGGATGGATGGACGGATGGATGGATGGATGGATGGATGGATGGACGGACGGACATAGATTCACACAATCTATCTGGAAAGAAAGAGATCTGGGACATATTGTCAATATCAATTTTAGACTAGCTTGCAGGTATTTTTATGCAGTTCTGAGTTCTTAGCTCAAACTTGACCTCTAAATCTTTCTAGGTATGGCCAGTACTAAGATTTAGAAAGCTGGAACACTGCCTGTTATAGTACATGGTTTTCAGTCACAACTAAAGGTATTTTTTACTATGGTAAAATATACAGCTCTCAGGATTGCAAGTGAGGGACTTATTAAAATTAATGGACTTGATATTTGTACACTGGAAAAAATAATTGCTTACTTCATGAAGTGTTGCAAATGATGAGTGACCTGAATATTATGTTAGTGAACATTTATAGAACAGTGGATAATTTTACAATTACATATTCTTATGACATTATTAAAGCTAGGTCACTTGTTGCACAAATGTCTTCTCTCATGTCTCCTTGAATAATTACAATAGTTACTAAGTACAGTGCTTTTTAAAGAAATGCACTGGCTGACATTAAATATTTCAGCCTTAACTATAATAACATTATAATTTACACACTGCTGTTAGTACTATAGGAAGATTTGATCAACAGTGAATTACAGAATTGAAGACATAAGTTACAGCTTCAATTTCTTTTTAAGCTTTCTTTGTTTTTATCTTGTGAAGGTTAACAAAATACTCATTTGAAAAAAAAAAAACAATCTATTTTTCAAGGTAGATGCAATTATACGCATGCAAAAAGGGAAGAGCAATGCATCATGTCATTTTTCCTGCATGTGAGGCAAACTGCACTTGTGTCAGCACATTTCTTTGCAAAGACTATATATATATATATATTATATTGCAACAACTGTTGTGGGTAAAAGAGTCAGTGAACATAATGTGTTATATTCGGAAGTTAAAATATAAGGTATAGAAAAAAACCCTTTCAAGACATTTTTAAGAAAAAATGAATACACAAGAAGAAATTTGATATCAATCAGATATCAAAATTAGATAAACAAACATAAAAATAGAGACCCAAGAATCATATACTTTGCAATAGCATGAAATGGATGCAGCATTTCTTTGCAGAGATATGAATTGTAGTGTGCGAAGCAGATATTACAGGCAGAAGCAGACACCAAGGAATTAAAAACCTGCAAAGAAATAAGAGAGCAAAACATTCCTATTAAAGTTAATAAAAACTCATGCAGGCTAATGATTCACTTTAGATGTATTGAATGGAATTGGGAGACTGCACTGTATCACCACAAAACGACTATTAATGTTAATAAGGGCATAATTTGAAGCAATCTGTGTTTCCCAAGTTTTATGAACTCTAGGCTATCAAGATCCCTTTAGAGGGAAAGATCAACGAGTTTGTCTACTGAGGTTATATGAGGAATTAAAAAAAATTGCAGATTCATTCATATGGGAAGAAGAAGGATAAATTATTCTAAGGGTTGCAGGCCCTGTATACTAAGTACTCCTAGATATGAATTAAAGGTTTCCAAGAACTTTTCCAAAGATTTTAAAAGATTTTCAACATCATAAAGTTAAGCTTGAGGCTTTTCAGGATAGACTACGAAAACACATATTGATGTAGCCTTTGGCAACCCTTGCCGGACCAAAAGAAAAACCAAAATTGTCATTTGAGTATTTGTCACACATTTTTTGGTCAAAGATTCCTAAAGCAGTCTTTGCTTGTCAAACAAATGTGTTGGACCTACTTTCTACAGATGCAGATTCCTACTGTAATAAGCAGAGCTGAACTCTCTGTGGCATTATATCCCCCTTCTCCTAGAACATGCTGACAGATTTCCACGGTGTCTTCATTTTAAATGCATATGGAAAGTTATAGAGGTATATGCTGCTGAGTGAGGGAAAAGTCATTGAAGTCACATAGGGAAAAAGTGATATTGTGGACTATAAAATAAAGCCTGACAATCTCTTCAAAGCAAGGAAATAATGATTTCATTCAAAGCTAGAAAATTACAACATAAAAATTATGTTACCCCAGAAAGGTCAGCTCCTCTGGGGTAAGAAAATAAGAGTCTATGTTTATTAAGAAATGTATTTCCCTGGTGAGACCAGATACAAAAATTAAACCAACATTTTGTACAGCATTTAAGGAGAAAATGTAGAATGTAAGTGAATACATTCTTTGTCCTTTTCTCCTTAAAAACAAAAATGACAAAAAAAGAAAAGTTGTTGCTATATTTTATATATTAGTAAAGGCCTGTATGCACAAACCAGCCTTTGAAATAAGTCGTGATATTAAGGGCTAAAATCCTTGAAACCTTCCTGCAGAAGAGAGAGTAAAGCAAAACAATATCCTTGTGTACAAGGATAAGAATGTAAACCTGTGTGTGTTAGCCAATAGTAGCTTGCTCTGCCCGCAGACCCTGTAGAACCCTATAAAAGGTGTGTTAATAATAGAAATAAACGGCATTCACAATTACTTCTGTGAAGACTGGTGAACAGCTCGGGGGTCTTTCAACATCTGGCGCTCCGACCAAGGACACCCCTGCGGGCAGAGGGGCTTTGGAGTCAGCGGAGTGGATCTGGGCATTATACGTCGCGGGCTTGGATCGGCACCGGATAGGCAGCCTGAGCGCGGTGAAACGCTGAGCGGTAGGACGTGGAAAGTCAGGCTGCTGGGGGGGGCCCAGGAAGGCAAGGGCGTGGTAGAAGGGTCGCAACCTTCCCCCTTGCGGGTGGCCGTCAGCATGGAGGCAGAGTTTGCGGCGGTTAAAAAACTGCTTCTTGGTATCCTCGTTAAACGAGGCGAAGCAGCCCAGGAAAAGGATCTGGATATGCTCATTATATGGGCTAATTGTCATGGGCATTTGCAGTGCTCACACTGCTTTTTGCGGTGCAAGAACGGACTGATATGTCGGCTCTGATATGGGAAATGGCAATTACGGAAAAGAGCAAGGACACTGTGTCTCTCGGTTGAACTTGGCAGATTGCAATTAATACCTTAAAAGACAGAAAGGCGAGATATGCTGAGGCTGTGAGCCCCGTAATTCTACCTGCGTCACAGTGGCAGATGCCTTTACCTCCCACTGCTGGACTAGCACTCCTATCTATGCTGCCCATGGAGAGAGGGAGGGAGAGTCAGAGAGAAGAAAATAAAGAAAAAAAAAAAAAAAAAAAAAAAAAAAAAAAGGAAAAAAAAATAATAATAAAAAAAAAAAGTTCCACAGCGAACGCTGAAACAACGAACAGAATCTGTTCAGTTATGGCAGGATGTGATACATCCAGAAATATTTGCTTCATTTTTGGAGTCACTTTTAGCATTACAATCTTATTAAAGTTCCATCTTTACCACCCTGGAAGAAAAGAAGCCAAATTTAGTCTGGTTTCCACCTGAGCCAGGGGGACATGGGGGAGCACAGAGGTGTGCAGAGAACAAAGGCACCCTGGGGGTAGAAGCAGCAGCAAGAAAAGTTCCAAGGCCACGCTGATAAGCTGCAATGATCGCCGTTGTTGGCACCTGGCCTGAGAGACTTTTCGTGTAACATCGCCTGCTTTTGTAAAATCGTGCCCTTTTTTCCTCTATCGGCAAACAACACGAGAGATTGAGAGAAAAAACTGCATTTGTTAAAGTTAACTTTGTGAGGTTTTTCTTTTCCTTTCTCTCCGTTTTCCTCGCTGCAAGAGTATGTAGAGAATGTGAAGGAAGATAAGAGCAGAGCTGCAGCAGCAGCAGGGTGGGCTCCCTCTTGCTCCCTCTCTAAGAAGAAGCACCCAGATAATACCCAGTTTGTTAAAAAGTCATAATTTATTGGGTTTTCAAAATGTTTTTATATGCCATTGTAGAGTTAATTCTGTGTTTTAAGTAATTATGAGTTCATGCAATTGCAGATTTTAGGATTTCACTAGAGAAGTTATTGTGATTCTTTGAACGTTTAAAAAAAAAAAAAAAAAAAAAAAAAAAAAAAAAAGAGAGAAAAAGTGTTTAACAGAAGTTGCCTTGCAATAATTGGTTTTAGAACCCAAGGTTAAAACATGGTATGATTTACAGCTTCTAGGAAAACCTTCCAATTAATGATATCTACAGAAGAGATTTGTGGTTTAAAAAATAATTAGTTAAGAGAACTTTACTGTACAAGACAAAGTTAAGTTAGAGTATATATTTCTATTATTTCTATTTGCTTGTTTTTTTCCACAATTTTAATAAGGTAATTTTAATGTGAGTCCTTTTGTTATATAAAGCACATATAACTGCATATACACCAATTTGGATTTTGGGTTTTAGTTTAAGAATTGGACTTGATGTTTCTGAAAAAATGTAAATGTAGTACTTTTGAAAAGTGCTACAAAGCTGGATGGCAACTCACCAAATCCTGTGTTGTTGTGGTTTTTCTCTAGAAAAACTGCACTTTCAAATCCTAACCAATTTAAGCATATACTAGGCAAATTCCTGTTATGAATAAGCATTTTTAGTAACATTTGCAGTTATTGTGAGTTATTCTCAAAGTTAGATGACATAGAATTGTGATGTATTTGTTACATTCTTATAATCTTTATAGTGAATTCATGTTACTGTTATATTGTGTTTAAAAAGTATATATCAAACTTTTAGTTGCCTTTTTGTACTAACAGAATAATATTAAGTTATGATTTTATTTAATATAGATTAAGTGTTAATAGAATTAAGGATAGTTAAGTTTTATAATGTTTAGGCTTGAATGTTTTTAAGTTAATTTTTCTAACTTAGATATTCTTTTAAGGTTAAGTTTGTTATTTCCTTTTATCATATATAATTATTGTTAGGTTTAAATATTGTTTAATTTAAATTGTTTTGTGTTTTATTGGAGACACTTGTTTAAACTGAAAAGTATAGTTATTTTCCTAGAGATATGAAGACAGTGACAACTGAAACAGCAGTGATGGAACACTGGTGAACACCTGCTTGTGGATAGAAGTGAATGCAGTCTGTGACACCCTTGACTTCATCAGGAGTTCTATTGGTTGTTGCAATCTCTGCAGTTTTTGTTTGTTATAGCTTTCTTATTTTTCAGTGTTTCCAGAATTTTAAGTAAGTAAGTATCATTGCTGAGGATCAGCTGCCATAGGAGAGGCTTCAGATTAAACCAACTGCTGCATGGTTTAATTGGTCTGGTACCTGAGGCTTCTGATCATTTGATTTGTACAAATGTATTTTAACAGTTTGCTGTGCTGTAAGCATCTCAGCTGCTACTATTGGGAATCTTGTTTTAGAAATATGTTAAGAGGCATCTTTCCAGTTTAAAGCCAGGCCCTGGCCAAGCCTTGACTTTACCTGGAGGGAACGTTTGCCATCAGATCCAGATGTTTTCTGTCCCAAATCAGTATTTGAGTCACTTTTGACTCAGCAATTTGACCCTGTTGATATGACAGCTGGATCAGTTTTGAAGTGGGCTTGGAGAATCATTTCCGGAGGTGATTACCCAATCCTTCACTGATTGTTTTGTTTCTGTTTGTTTGCTAACTATGGGATGCTGGTGCAGTGTTTTAGTAATTAATAGTAGTTTTATATTACATATGTTATTAATAATGTTTATGATTTAATTGATTTTTAACCGGTATAAGTTCTTATTAATTGTGTATATGGTTTTGTGTTGCTGTTGATGTTTATAACAGAAGTACATCTCATTTTATTTTTTTTTTTTTTTTTAAGAAAACGGGGGAAACGGATGCCCTAAAAACATTTGATTAGTGTAATTCATTAACTTCAAGAAGAGAAGTGCCTGTGTTTTGTTGGCAGGTTCAAAAAGGTCACCTGTCCATCTGACCAGACTGTCTGCCTCTGAACACATGAGATCCAGTGAACAGAGATGTCACCACACAGCCTTGGTACTCCAGACATGGATCAGAAGTGGAGCTGTCAGGACACAGTTGTGTCTGAACACTACACAGACAGTTGCCAACAGAACTTTTATGTCGTTACTATGATGTTATGTCTCTACCAATTTTTCAGGTATCCTTTGTTTTAAGATTTAGAAGGATCTGAAGAACAACTTGAACATCAAAACCCTCAGTCACCCATCAGCTGCCAGCTGACATCACGGGAGCAGTGAACGTTCCAGGACTGAATCGTGTTAGAGAAATTCTGTAGAAGATCTAAGAAGTGTAGAGACTCCATTTAACTGTACATAAAGCAAATTGTAGTTGTGTGTTTACCCTTTCAGCAAATTGCTTTCACGCTTAGACTACATATATACCAAAGCACGTGTGTTAAAAGTAGTTATATAATAGGTTAAGATAGTTTAGCCTGTGTAGTAATTGTTATGTTAGTATAAAGTATAAGTATTCCCCCTTCAAGAGCTAGTGTAAGCATCTTTGAAAGTTCATTTAACGATTGGAGTTTTAGCTGTAAGTTTGCAAATATGGTGTCATTTGCATGGAACAAACTGCTTATGGTAATTGTGTTGTGTATAGTCCCAACCAACTGTCTGCTAACTAACATCCAAAAGAGGCAGAACATGTGGGTCACTGGCACATTGAACTGGCCAAAGGTCAATGTGTCTAAGCCTAGCCACACCTGGAGATCCTTTCGCACCTGTCTCGTAGGAGTCCCTGAATGGGATCCTCCAGCATTTAAAGATTTAATTAGTAATGAGACTCGACTGAATTGATTGGCAATGTTGCAAGAGTGCAATTGCACTGTTGGCTTCACATTAAGACAACCTGAAGCCTGTTGGCAAGCAAAAAATTACCAAAGTTCTCAACGTTACAACCCTCAGAAGAATTAGATTTGTTAAGTTCCACCAATACCTCAGGTGGATGGATAATGTTTGAACCCCCGACAAAAAGTCATTCTAACAAAGTAATGTAGCCCTGAGCTGCAGTCAACCCTATAGCTGATCTCGCTACTACCACTAAAAGTAAAACCTTTGTTTGTGGTGCAATCTCACAGGGCAATTACCAAAGCGATTACCTAGTTCCATGTTCCTAATCTGTGGGGATAGGGCATGGAATGGGATTCCTGCTAGTCCACATAGAAGACCCTGTTATCTTGGGAAACTTAACTTTGTTCCACCCAAGCTAACACCAATTGTTGAATATAGCTAGCAAAATGAAGAACATCAAACAGTCAAAGCGAAGCCTGAATGAATTAAAGTTTAGCCACCCTAAAAAGGCTCGCTTGCTGGACTAAGGAAGGATTGAACTTAACATCCACAATGTTAAGTGAGCTTTCAGCCGATGTGAGTAGTGTATGTCATGCAGTATTATGAAATCGAGCTGCAATGGACCTTTTGCTCTTGGCGCAGGGATGTGGTTGTGGGGAGTTTGAAGGCATGTGCTGCTTGGATCTTACTGATCATTCAGCTTCCATCCATGGGCAACTGCAACAGCTACAGGATGGGTTACATGCCCTAAAAGAAGATAGTGACCCCACTGGAAGCTGGTTCGCCAGCTGGAGCATCACCGGATGGTTGACGTCTCTTGTGCTAGAAGGGGGACGGACTTTACTCATAGTGTTAATTGGGATGACAGCCTAAGTTGTGTGTTATCTTATCCAAAGCCTGGTTTGTGCAAAAAGAGAAAGGGGGAATTGTTGCTATATTTTATATATTAGTAAAGGCCTGTATGCACAAACCAGCCTTTGAAATAAGTCGTGATATTAAGGGCTAAAATCCTTGAAACCTTCCTGCAGAAGAGAGAGTAAAGCAAAACAATATCCTTGTGTACAAGGATAAGAATGTAAACCTGTGTGTGTTAGCCAATAGTAGCTTGCTCTGCCCGCAGACCCTGTAGAACCCTATAAAAGGTGTGTTAATAATAGAAATAAACGGCATTCACAATTACTTCTGTGAAGACTGGTGAACAGCTCGGGGGTCTTTCAACAAAAAGTATTAAAAATATCCTAAATCCAGTCACACAGAAAACCACAGGCACTGTTCTAAAAATCTCTGAAATTTGCCATCAGGCTTTTAAAAGACACTAGCATGATGTACAATACCAAAATGCATTAGATGTAACTATTTCCCACTATTTTCTCCTATGTTTACAGAGGAGAGGCATTTGAATTGATTCTCTCCTTAAAACCTCAGGAGATAGAAAAGCTTTTAAGGAGACTTTTTGCACACCCTCTAATATTTGTTTTCATGTCTCCCTGTGCACCAGCTGTTGTATATCTGCATTATTTTTTTTAGCAAGTTTTTTACCTGACAGCCACCTCAAGACTATTTAGATAATAAGGTGAAGAAAAATGGTTACAAGGATCTAACTTCACACTTACTCTCCTATCTCTCTTCATATTTGGCCAATGTCTTCTCACATGCATTTGATACTGAGGAAAATACAAATTTTGTGTGCATCCTTTTCTAATCCTTCTATATGGTTGGCAAGCCCTAAAAAGAAAGAAGGCCTAACAAAACTAGAGTTATTTGTTTTAATCCTTGGCATCCCATTCCAGGAAATTTTAATACCAGTAGATCTACTGCAGCCCACAATGATCAATGATTCTTCAATTTAGGGGCTGTTGTTTTGGTTTGGGTAGTTTTTTTTTGGTCTTGTACTTTTATTACAGATAGCTTTGACAGCTATATTTAAGTGCTACTATTATTTGTCTTAGCACAAGGAACATAAGAGATCAAGATCATTTCCACCACACTGTGTTTATTCACTGCCTATATCCAGGCATCCAGCCAAAGTCACATGTACTGTCAGAATGGAAGAGTCACACCAAATTGCTTCGGAATTATCAATTCATCAAGAAAATTGATGCTGTTTTCATAGCATTCACCTTCCAACAGTGTAGATTTCTTTCCCTGCTTAAAGCAGTACTTTCCAAGGAAGTAATTTTCATAAATTATTAGGGGAGTATTTGGGAATACTTTTAAACATCTTCAATGAATTTGATATAGCCTGCCAAGGGGAAAGTGTAATAATACACATCCATATTGATTACTACTCTACAGTCCTGACTGTGTTTGCCTAGTCTTCAGAGTAAAGACAAATGCTCACTGTTTTAGTCAGGTAAAGAGACAAAGGATGTTCAGAGAAGTAGTCCAAATCAATAGCTTATTCCTGGCATGAAACCATACATTCATTCATTACAAGGCCAGAAGAGATTCCAGTGATCTTGCAGTCTGACTCCTGTACAGCAGGACTTGCTGAATTAGTTACTGTTTGAGGCAGAACACATCAAGTAAAACAGTACAACCTATATTCACACACTTCTGCTAAATATATTTGTCTTAGCCTGGATGTAACCAGGTGTCACAATAAAAGAAAAAAAAAATAAAAATGCTTATTTAAGTTTAACTATTGCAACAGAATTTTGAGCACATTTTAGAAGTATGGAGGTTTTTCATGTGTTTATGGTCTTTAGACAATATTCCTGCATTTCAAGGCCAGAACTTTATGAAAAAAAAACAGTGTTTTCCTCTAAAAAGTGTATTCTCCTCTTATTGTCAGAGCCTTTTTCACCTCCTGAAGCCCTGAAGAACTTCTGGTCTCAGCTGACTGCTAAGTAACTAAGTATGAAAAAAGTCAAGACTAGCATGAGAAAAAAAAATCCTATATTTAAATGCCCTTGGTGCTACAAGAGGATTAAAGTGTGACAGAAGACTTGATCTGCATACCATATGACAATGCTTCCTCCAGAAACTAATGCTCTCAGCCTACGGGTTTCACACTGGGGTAAGAAGAGCCCTTCCTGTGTGATGACATTTCATGCCCCATCGAAGCAATGCCGGAGGTACCAGCGAGAGGCTTGATTCGTGCAGGCTAAGGTATGCTTCAATTCTTGCTGGTGGGAACACAGAACCAAAGCTTTGTCACCTCTCTGATCCCATTTCTCACCACATAGCTGCTCTTTCCTAGAGGGCTTAGATTCAAGTAGTTTGGATGTGAACTGGGTTAGCTTCCAGAAACGTTGGAATCATGGATAATCATGCCTTGGGATAACAGGCCGAGGCACACTATCAAAAGGCAGAATGTGTACTCTTTGAATCACTGATACTGGGGGGGGAGGAATTAGCTGTGTCAATAAGTCAATATTTAGACACTCAAGCAATGACTGTTGATGGACCTACAGAGTCCAACTTCTAAATATTATTTTGAGTGATGGTTCTTGGTAAATGAACATTTACCAAAGGATTTTTTATATGAGTGTAGTTACAGTAAAGTCTTAACATTAATGATGTTGTCTGGTGAAATCCTCCAAGCAATTGATAAGAATTACCCACTGTCCTTGGAGGAACCACAATTTGGCTCACAAGGTTCAATATTTTGTATTAATATATATTTTAGAAATGTAATCCATACTTGCTTCTGCTAACACTGTTCAGCCTAACATATTGAAGCAGATTTTAAAATGCCATGAATGTAATACTGGGTTCCTGAAGACATTAGTATGTACTGACAGCACATACTTTCAGCAGGATTTTGAAATTGATATTTTAGCAGAGAGACGTCATCTTGCATAAAATTCCACCCTTTTCTGAACTCAACTCAGGTAAGCATGCAAAGGTAAGGTAAGTCAGACAAGGAATATTCTTCCTCTTCTAGGAATGTGGTTTTACATGAACAATTTATTACCTTTTTGTTCCTAATTTGGGATTCAAATTAGGGCAGTGTTCTTAGAGTTGCCTCAGTCCTACACTCCTCAGTCCTACACTCACATCTTGCAAGGATACTTTGGCATGGAAATACAACTTAGTTTTGCATAAAGCAAGGATATTGGCTTTTAATAGTCCTCAGTGTAAAGGCATACAAAATATTTGAAAAAGTGGGAGCTCTAGCTCTAGGTGCTCAGGACCTTGGTAGGCATAAAATCAGACAGCTACAGAAAAGAGAAGCAAAAGAACAGAACCCTTTGTCCTTTAAGTGCTGACAGTTCCTCTTTCTCCCATGCTGAAGTATATTTCCTCGCTGTGCAAGCCCATCATCCTAAAATATTTCATTCCATGTTTTAAAATAAGACCATTTTTCCACACTGCTATTTGTTTCTGTGGCACTTAGAAAGCAGAAAGACACAAAGGCCAAATAATCTTTCAGATAAACAATCAGTGGTTTAGTTTTCTGGCAAAATTTGTTTATTCAGTTGTCAGTCTAGGCTAGACATCCTCTGACAATTGGTATGAAGGCACAGCCTTCGGGATTTTCTGATACATAAGCAAAGTTTCTGGCAGACTAGAGCAAACTTTTCACTATTTCTTTATATATCCTATAACTAATTCAACAAAAATTGTTATAAAATTAAAAGCTCTGAAAGCCACTTACCATATCAGCCTTTGGGCACTGTGTAATGGTTTTCCATTATGGGCTGAAATTAAGCATTTATAAAAAAACAGTAATTTCACAGTTAGCCACCCAGAAATTTGGCCATGTTAAAACAGCATTTTAGAAAATTACAGGTAATGTTATTCCTGAATGCAAATTAATGTCACTTCTGTTTGCCTCTTGGGATAGAAAAGCTCAAAGAATTTTGCAGGAGTAAATAGTCACTAAGAGCCATCATGGTCAGTCTGAATCTCGGATATTAAGTTGTGAAATGAGATAAAAGCACATGTAATTCAATACAGGAACATATGCACTGATAAATAAGAAATAAATGGATGTTGTGACATTCCAGTATGACCCAATGGTTTCCCAAGGAATGAGAAGAGGAAATATGTGGCTTTATACAGTACACAAAACCTATCCAAACAGCACTGAAGCCTCAAGTGTCTTCTGAAAGTCATGCCCCAGAAATAAATCCACGTTAAATAATGCAGCACTCACTCCTTTTTCTTTTATCCATGATGGCTTAAATTTAATACACTCACTTATTTTAAAAGAATTTGATTCGATCCACTTTTGTGCCTGAACTTATCAAGAGATAAGAAAGAGACAGGAACTTGGAAAGAGTTGCACAACTAAGTAGAGAAGGTGCTTGTTCTATGTCCTCTTCTCAAAGCAATGATACTCATAGCAATAACACTCTTCCTACAGAAAAACTCTAGCCATACAGCCAATAAAGGTAAATCAACATCAGCAACAAAAAAACCAAAATTATTTATATTTTTAGAATAAATCTCTAACCCTCATGACCTCAAGAGCTTCACTCCTGAAAAGACAAAGGCCTTCAGGCCTGCCATCAGTTACGTGCACTAGGTGAGGAAGCTCCCTTTGATGATTAATTCACAATATCAGCCTTCTCTCAGACATCTATTAGCAAAACATTTTGCATTAGCTGACTTTCAAGTACATATTTACAACATAGTGAAGTCAATTTGAAAACAAATCCTTCCCAAGTGAAATCCTTCCCAAATTGAGGCTATAGTTTTGCTGTATTTATAAAACAAATAAAAAAAAAACTTTTAAAAGAAAAGTATACTCAAGTATACAAGTATTTAGTGAAATACCCTGTCTTTCTAAAATACTAATAAGCCTTAATTAAGCAATTAAGCAGCATACTGTAAACAGAATAAGTGTTGGTTAAGCTGAAATATTGTAACCCTCTGTGATTATAAACATGATCACAGTTTAATATGCAATAGTAATTTGATTGTATTTATGAGCAGCTATATTTTGAAAACAATAGTTTCGAAATACTGCTAATTTTAACCATCTTCAGACATTTTTTCATTTGGATTTAGAAGTTTATAAAGACTTAGAGCTTATACACTATATTACCTGACAGGGCAACACGCTTGTATTCAGCTTTTATTTCTGACAGTCTTATAACATTCCATGTTTTCAAGTATTTTGTATCTTTTAAGCCCGAGATTCATTTCTTGCCAGTGCAGTGCATTTCAATTAGTCTTTTTAACTAATTGTTCAGTGTTGGCCTATCCACTACCAATATTCTGAAACAGCCCTTCTGGAATTTTCTGGCTCACCAGTCAGGTCAGAAAATATGGCCCTATTACAATACAGAGCCTTGCTGGTAAAGCAGTACAAACCTTTAAAATAGCAACAAACATTTAGAGCCTTGTAGGTTGCCAGCTATCCACAATAAATGTTAAGGAGCCATGCACCCACTTACAGCCACAGTGCTCATCTCTAGAGGAAACAGAAAATCAACACAGACTTTTAAGTGAAATTTTCTGACTGCAAGGGAGAAGATGAAAAATTAATTGAGAATATTTATGTTTCTTTCATCTTTCCTTTTCCTTTTTCCTTGATGCTTTTCTATATAATTTTGAAAAATAAAATCTTTACCTTTTAAATGAACTGGAGAGCTGTATTCAAAACTAAAACAGCAGAAGGTGAGAAACTTTAAAATATTTTTCTCTTCTGCAATGACATGTAGAAATGCAGCACTTCAGCTTTGTTAGTGCACCTTTTAAAGATATTTCGGGAAATCCATAGTACACAGTGTAATATCTTTTATTACAAATGCTTTTTTATCATATGGTACTATTTATTTCATATTTCATACCAGCAATTAATGAGATCATTATAAAAAGATAAAATCAGATGAGCAAAACATCACAGAATGCAAAACACCAAGTAAAATAAGATGAAGGGCTGACAAAGAATGAAGAAAAAAACACTGATCAGCAAAGACAGAACTAAGATTGCACAGGCATTAATATAAAAGGATATAAAATTTAGACTGACATGCACTTTAGACTGACATTACAAATTAGATTTTAAAAATATAAATAAAAGGCTTGTCAGTCATACAGAAAAAAAGGAGGGAGGGGAAGAGGAAGAAAAAGCTTGGCAGCTGTGGAGCAAAGATATGGAGAGACCAAAATCAATATAACACAGAAAGACTGCCTAGCAGTAATGAAAATAAAATGAGATTTCTGCATTCAAGATGGAATGAAAACTCAGAGACTAAGGCTTTCATATGGGGGAGGTTCATCAATACAAGAGTTCTGGAAAGGACAACAACAACAAATGAAACACTAGGTTGCCTAATTTGGCTTGATGTCTACAAACACCTGGCATCAGTACTGGAGAGCCATCATACAGAAATCCCTACAGTTACAGGGGAAATTTAAAAGATACAGGAGAGATTTGTTATGCTTACTTCAGTGATGCAGAAAGGAAGCCATACAGATTTCTGAGGAAAGATTAACTTTGAAAAGAAAAGGCAGAAAATCAAAGGCAAAAGGCAAAATATCATGTAGATTTACCAAATAGATATGGTAAGACTATCCTGACACTTTCACATAATAAAATAACTGCTTTTCTACACAAGGGGAAGATTGTCAGTCTGTTTGGATTACAGCAAAGTACAGCACCACATGGGAAATTATCAGTTATACGGTAGAAAATGTAGCTCTTGTACAAAAACTGTAATGCTGTTAGAAGGAACATATTAAGAAAAAAAAAACAAAGAACAAAAAACAGATTGTGTGCTCAATCTAGATGTATTTTAATATAGCAGTTTCTTGATGGTTTGTCTTGATCTTATTTAATATTTTCCTTAGTCATGTCAATGTAAAAGCAGGGAGTGTGCTAATACAGTTTCTAGTCAAGCAAAATAGGGAGACAAAGGATCTATGATTCAGTAAGCTAAGGATATTAAGAAATTAACTGAAATAATGGCAATAAGTGAATAAAAGGAATGAGATGAAGACACCTGACACTAAGAGGAAGGATATTATTTTAAGAACAGAAAAAAGACATTATTAATTGGCCAGCAATGGCTATCTGAAACCCATGTCAATCCCATATCTTCCAAATCTATTCAGATCTGTGCTAAATTATTCCTAACTGACAACTATTAAAAAAAAAATACTTTTGTGATCCCCTAGAGTCAAGATGGCACATTCTCCTTTGATAATGTATTACAGAAGTTTCTTTCTACAGCCAAATTTCTGCTTAATATGTGTACTTCTTCCACCATTCAAGTCCTAAGAAAAATGCTGAATACTATCTGACAAAGACTATCTGAAGTCCTCCTCTGTCATACCCCTGTGCAGGAAATATGGATTTGGGTTGGGAATGAGGTGCAGGAGCTATTCACACAAAAAGTACATGGAGAGTCTATCACATGGAAAAAAATGGAAAAAAATATTTACACTGAAGCATACTTCATATATAACAAAAAAAAAAAAAAAAAAAAAAAAAAAAAAAAGGGAGTAGATCAGCTATGAATGTAAGTAAGGTTGGTTAAAAAAGGAGATTTTTACCCAAAAGAGGTACTTGCTGCAAATAGCAGCATCAGTGACCCAAAAAATCCTGCGTTTAAGTTGTTTTTAAGATCATTAACAATAGTTTGTTAAGGAACTTATATGAAGGTGTTACCTGAAATAACTGGAGCAAAACTCAATAACAGAAGAGGACACTTCCAGTCCTCTGATCCTGGAAAGGGGGTCTCTGGCAACTCACAAATAAACACCTCTAGGGCCTGGCCCAAGTTCAGCCAGCTGCAGCAGAGAAAATGAGACAAGAGGACACCCCAACAGGACACCCAAAGCACAAAGTGGTTTGACTGCAAGGTTCTAACAGGTCTCTCTATGTGACATGTGCAAATTGCGAATTTGAAAGACTTAAGTGATTCAGCTTAAGTCCATGCTGTCTTACACAGCAAAGCCCTTTGCATCTCTAGTTTTCAAGTTCTTCTGCAAAGGCTAGGTGAACTAGAGCAACTCAAGGAAAAAGGCACAAGAGGGTTTTTTTTTAACATGAGCAAAATAATAGTTTTCCTAGTTTTGCTCCTGCACACAGCTTGAAAATTTCCCCTGAAGTTTTTCATGAAAGTTCCAGCTTGAGAGAGACACAGTGCATCGAAAGTTACAGCATAAGGGATATGAGCCCTAAAAACACATACACAGCTAAAAAGAGGCCTTTCTGTGCCTTGTGTAGCTGGCTAGGGTTATGTGCTGGAGAAGTACAGTAACAGGTATCACTGCCATCTTGCCGTGACACCAAAAATACAGGCTCTAAGATAAAAGTCTTGCAGTATTAACAGATGGTGAAAAAAAATGAAATGGCTGCAACTAATGCGTTTTTGAGTAGGCACAGGAGATACCAGATAATGTTGAATGCATAACATTTAAAGTAAATAAAGAGGAGTCTAAATGGGCATTTAGTTCCTTGATAATTAGCAAGCCAGCAGGTATCAAACCAGGCACAGTGCAGATAAGCCTTTTCTGATCACATCTGACCCTGTGGGAATTTTTAAGTTCAGTATGCAAAGCACCATACAGAAGGGTTAAAGACTTTGCTGCTGTTTCTTTGGGAAGATAAGATTCCAAAGAATAGGCCTAGCACTGATGTGGAGCTAGGCATACAGGAATCTGACCCACAAGCATTTGCTTTTTGGGGATGTTGCCAATTCATCCCTGGGCAAGTTTTACGTAAAGCACTCTTTTGTTGTGGCTGTGGAGGAAAATTAGTTGCTCGGTTATTCACAGTGGTAACACAATGCTCTTGTCACGGTTCTCATCAGCTTGGCTGTAGCTCTCTAGATTAGCTCAGTGGTATTAGCTTAGTCTCCATCCTACCAGGGTCAGAATCTATCAACTTCAGATGTTTCGTGCTCAGTCTGTCACATAAGAGCTGAGGGGTGCACATAAATAAAGTAAGGGCTTTACCTCTGACTTTCAAAGTGAAAAGCTCTCAGCTAATGACATTTCTCAGTAGTGTTAAGAGGCTAAGAGTGCTCCACATCTTTTTGAGACAAGTGATAATTTTTTGGCTAGCCCTTCTATTGGAGTAATGCTTTAGATTACTAGAGGCTTTAAAGTGATTAAGCTATATTTTTTCATACAGACACTTATCAGTAATCATAAGGTCAGATTGTATATTCAGACATGGAATTTTCATTTCTTCTCATTGAGTTTCTATACAGAATCTTCTGTAGTCTAATCTGCATATGTTAAATAGTGTAATTATAAACCGATCCTTTATCCAGTGAGTTCAAATGCAAATATTGGCTCTTTCCTCAGTGCAAGAATTGGTTTCTGCAAGTGAATTGCAGTTTAACTGAAGCTACTATGCTCTTTCTATTTTACTTAAATTAATGTAATTATTACCTGGCTAATTATCCTGTTGAATGACTTGTCCTGTGATTCATTAACTGCGCAATTTCTTTCTGGATATAGAAGAATATCTGAATATCCACCTATTTGTATCACAAAATACTGATTAGGAACAAATCATGTTACCCAGTGAGATAGTAATGATTCCTTTTAGAAATGTCTTTTGTAAGAAAACTCTTGAGTCAGTAGAAATTAGTCTATTGTAAGGACTGTGAATTACTTGTCACCCTTGGAAAAGGCAGTTAGTTTTATAGTAGGATCAGAAGACAGATACAAGGGAGCCTTCACAGTTGGTAATCTGATGCTGTCCCCTTTCCATAAACCTGTCTTTTGCTGTCTAGCACAGCCCTCTGTTTTACAGCCTCTGATGGTGTTACATATTCAAGCAAGGAAGCGACGTGGGAAGAATATTCTCAGTTACCAAACACATTCCCAAACACTGATATAAAGTGGATTCCCATCATGAAATTACACAAATAAGTCAATAAACTTTAAATCATCTTATGCAGAAGTGACAGTGAGAAGAAAGTCCAGAGCATCCTCATTGCAGCAAAGCAGAATTGCAGAGGCTGTTTTGTAAGGGTTGTAGCTAATTGAGGAGATATATAAAAACACACACGGAGTTACTTTTGTTTTCCAAAGCTTCTTTTGCCATTCCTATTATGTTTTGCTATAAATTAAATAGTTGCTGCTGCAAAGTCTCGGTGTAAACAAGCATGGAAGCAAACCTGATAAATGCTCGACAATCTGTGTAGAGCTAAAGAAAATCTTATATTTTTCATTGCCTGTAAACAAAATCCTTTTCATGTAAGAGCGTTTTTTATTTCTTTGTAATCAAGCAATCTGATTTTATAACCTTACAGACTCCTGCGCACAGAACAATTCCCATCAATTCTGAGTTCAATACTAATCCTGACATGAATATCCAAGAAATAGATTGTATTTCTAACAGGAAGGTTTAGGTCCCAAAATACCACTAAATGATGCAAAGCGTCCTGGAATCCTATCTTTCTTCCCATTTGCATTTACATCTTCTAGACCTTGCTAAAGCTTCCCAAGAAGACGGATTTAGAGTTCAAAGACATTATTTACAAACTGCTGTTCAAAGAAGCTTTAGAAGGAGATGACACATTTCAGGTGGGGGAAAAAAAAAAAAGACATTCACAAGCTGACACACAGCCAAAGTATAAGTAAAAGAAAAAATTTTGAGAAGGAAATCCTATGAATGTCTCTATCATTGAAATCACCACTTAGGAAGCTGGCAGAACAGATTGTTTCTTTACTGGAACAGTGTAGGAAAAACCAGAGACTATGATAAACATCCTGAAGCCAAGCCTATTGCTTCATATCTGAGATCTGTAGTCTTCTCAACATGATACAACCACCTTTTTTTTTCATCTGTGCAGAAGTAAATTGAAAAGGCATTGTTGGAAGGTCAATAAGGAATAAATAATTCAATCAATATTTTTTCAAGATGGTCCTTGAGCAAGTGCCAGTGCTTATTCTTTATTCTTGCAATATCTGACATTTATGTCCATTTGTAAATCAAGCAGAAGTCCACAAGATTAGTAAAAATTATGAAAACCTTTCTTTTTCCAAGCCTTGACTCAAAGGATTGCTTGACTATTCAACTCAGGCTCAGCCTGGGTTCATGATTACTTACTATTTTACAATTAACCAGATTATCTAATTCAAAGCAAATATCTCTGTGTAGCTGCGAGGTACCAAAGTAAACAGAGCAACAATTACAAAAGGGATCTCCAAAAGCTGCACACAGAATATTGACCAAGTTATGTTGGAACACACACTGAGCAAATTAAATAATAATAATAATAATAATAATAATAATAATAATAATAATAATAATAATAATAATAATAATGATAATAATAATAATGAGAAGATATATTCATAACTGTAATTTGACTGGAAGGTCACAGTCTTCTTCTGAAAGCATGTTGTTAACATTAATGAAGTTTTTAATGCCCAGTTTAGCAGATCAGAAAGCAGTGATTCAAGGGGATGAGATGCCATAGGACCATAAATTTTAACTTTTGTGGTTAAGGTATGCGACTAGAATTCAAAACCCCTGAAACTTCTTCAGCCATAGACTCGCTTTGACACTGATGTAAAAGACCTGGTCTCAAAGCCTAAGATTTTTCCCAATGGAATGGCAGTTCTCCACTTAGCAGATGTACTGTGCATCTTACCTTTAATGATACTGTCAAATCCCAATATCCAAAAGCCATGACCTATTTCTAGCTCTTCCACTTACCAAGTGATGAGAACTGAGAGTCTTCTTCTTTGTTATTGTGGTTTGACTGTAGACTGTTCATATTTACCAAGTCTTCTCTGAAACAGGGAGAATTAAGTTGTTTCCCAATGGCAGCTTTTTCTTACATTCCTGGGGGTCTGAAAAAATGCAGCAAGCTTCTCACAAATTCACATATCCCCAAAACCTTCCAAGCAATGAATAACTTTCTATTACCAAATAGATCAATAAGTAGCAAGCTGTGTTTTCTACACTCAACCAACACAGTTTGTGTTGGTACAGAATATCTAATGCATTCCTCCTGCCAGGAAAGCAGTTGGGCCCTAAGTTTCTCTATTTGTTTACATTCCTTAAAGTAGAAAACATCTCCCTTGGAAGTGCAGGCAGACTATGTCTTGGAAGCTTCCACTGTTCCATCCATCACACATCTACAAAATCTGATTTTCCACACAAAAGTTCAATGTATTACTACACAGAAAAACTGGTAGTTTTATTAGGAAATACTTCAAGAGCGCACTAGCCATAGATTCAAGAAAAATCTCAAAGTTAATATTCTAATTTGAGGATAGACTCCCCTTCATTAAAAGAAAGATTGTGTTACCACTCATTTGAGAATATTACCAGTAGTACTAAACACTGTCATGTGTTACTATGCACTTACAGTATTTATATTCAAGTATACAGACAGACCAATCCTTTACATATGGAAACCTTCCACAACTTCAAAATCAACATGCTGGCTTATGGCTTAAGTTAGCTTCATGTTGGAAGCAAAAACATTGCAAGGAAAAGGCAGTTAGATTCTCCCCAAAATGCCAGTGCAGACATTGAGGCTGCTACCATGAGCAAGTAGACTAGATCAGACAGAACCATCCTCTGCCAAGAACTTGCATCTCTCTTTACAACACTCCACAGCTATTTCAGAAGCTATTTCATTGATATTAATTTTAGTTGATTTGTGCCTCTGGATCTTTCGAGAAATCAGGTATATTTACATATTCCCAAATCTAATAGCACGTAGGTTTTGCTTAGAATATATTCAAGATGCTTAGAAAAGGAAAAAAAAATCATCTTCATTCCTGGACTTCCTTCTTTTGCTTTTCACTTTTTATGGTGTTTGAAAACAAAAGGTTTCATTCACAGACCACAGCAAAAACTCGAGTAATTTTAAACCAGCTAATTTATCCAGTTTACAATTTTTTTCTTGCTTTAATTTTCTCCTGCAGGTGCTCAGTTCATTATTCCATGATCATTTGCATTTGTATGAGGAGAATACAAATTTGGAGTCTTTTCTTTTACATCTTGTGATCTTTCTTGCAGGCTTCTGGTCTTCTTTTATCTCCTGTCACTCTCTTATCCAAAGTGCTAATCTCAGCTGTAACTGTCTCAAACCTTTCCATTCGTCCAGAAGGATCATTGAAGTCTGTAATTTATCACTTCCCTATTGTAAGTGCAAGAACAGCTCTAAGCAGAACAAGTCTTATCTCATTGATAGCTACTTTGTCACCTTATGGCTGCAAAGCATTCAGAAATGGCATTTGGTAGGTTAGCTGCAGATGGCATCAAGGGGATTCTGAAGAAACACATTTTCTGGTTTCTTTACCGTTATTCCTTGACACAAAAATGCCCAAACAACTTCGCAGTGACTGCACTGCATTTTTAAAATAAGGACACATCTTCTGTGTCAGGTTTCATATGTTCCTGGGCAGACTTTTATGGGTTTGGAGCTAATCCAAGAGCTAGCTTCTCTGATGAACATGTCTTGCCCCATTAAGCTTCAGCATTAACACCACTCCCCCTCCACAACCATTGTTTCTCCTATATCTGGTTGTGGGAAAGTTAGACTTCTTACTAATACCACCAGAGTTTGTGGCTTCATGGTAGCTATTTTTCTGCAGCCCATGTCTAATCACAGTGTACCCAAGAAGCTTAGTGCTGTGTTGTAGCAGACTACAAATTAGCTTGCTTTTCCATTAAAATACTCTTAGTTTATTCTTTTCTGTGTGGTTATAAAATTGACTGGCTGAACACTTGGGCACTTGTGTGTTTTGTTTGTCTAAATGATTGATATTTAAATGGCTTAATTGCATTCATTCCACCTTTTTATGGTTGAGCAAATGTCTATTGCATATTTTTTTAAGATGCAAAGAGAGAAAATTCATTTGGAACTCGGGGAAGAATTTTATTAATATGTGCCAGGGTGGTTTGAATTTCAGAATGGACCTTATTTCTTGAATATGTATTGTGGCAACATAAGTTGTACGACCTTCATAGCCCTGAGAAAGTGCCAGATAGTCCAGCTGGTTTAGCTAGAAAAGTCTGTAGCTAGTACTGAGGCTATGAGGGTAAATTCTGTGCTGCTGCTGAAGAAATATAGAGGCACAGGCAGGAAATAAGGATTATATAGTTTAAAGCAATAACCAAAAATAGGAAGGGGAGAGAAGGGGAGAGAAAGGGACTTAGTGCTCTTCTGAAAATCATTAACAGTCTTTGCTGTAGGCAATGTTAAAATCAAACTGGTTTTCTCCAGTGACTCAACAAGATGCAGGCATTTAAAAATCCTCTCTCTCCATGACTGAAAAGAGAAATTGGAAGGACTTAAACTTGATAACTGTAAGCAGAAAAGTACCAATGAAGCTGGTACATTTGAATACTACTCCTGATGAATTTAATCTTCATGTTGGTTAGTGAACTACTGTGAAGATATCCCAATTTTCTACAAACATATATGATTTGTAAGAAATGGCTGAAAAATCTGAGAAGTAATACTTCTGTTCTGTACAGCAATTAGGCCTTGGCCAGGTTCTGTTTAATATTTATGGTATATAGCTATTTATGTCATAAGATGTTTTCCTAGTATTTTTAATTTGTATTTTTCTTTCCCAAGTGAGTACTCAGAACAGGAAAATCACAACTAGTAACTGCATTTTCATTTTAGCCTCACAATTCCTCACAATATAAGTCTTAAAAATGTTTATGCTCACTTCCATATATCTCTTGCAAAGTGCTCGTCATGTTTGCTCTTACATAGGAAAAAAAACCCCAGCTCTAAATTAGATTTAGCTTTAGATTCAAAACATCAGCATACAAAGAGTTAGTAGATACCTTTCCAGACTAAAAGTATTTGAATTACACATCTAGGGATACTTGTCCTCCTATGAATGTTTAGTATCACAGACACTAAATATCACAGAATTACACTATCAGGTTGAAAGGGACTACATCTGGTCATCTGGTCCCACCTCAGTCCTCTAGCAGGGTCATTTTATGGCATGGGATTTTGTCCTGGCAGTTCTTGAATATCTCCAGTGAGGGAGACTCCACAACCTCTCTGAACAAACTGTGCCACTGTGCAGTCACCTACACAGAAAAAAGTTCTTCCTAAACCCTTACTAAAATAGCTTTCTTTTGTCTCTTCTGTGACGGCAAGAATACAGACAATAAAAAGAAATAAATCCAGGGAGTGGTTCACAGGTGTTGAAGACTTGTCTAACTTTACTTAAAATAAAACAATTTATTTTACAAACAAGAATTGGACTGAAGTTCTTCTACTGCACTTAGTATTTCACAAAGGTCTATACTTTCTTTAGGCTGTGTGATCCATCGGTTTATGTGGTGACCAAACAACCACCTAGTTACTGCTACTATGTTGAGGTTAACACCCTCTTGTGTTTTTCTTCTTTCCTCTTCACTGCAATATCTTCAGTTATTTCTTTTTAACATGAATTTATTATTTTCACCTGTAAAAATAAAGGGGGAGGAGAGTAGTATTGACTCTATTTGGTGCTTAAAATATCTCAAAATTAGTAGTATGAGATTTCAACTTAGCTTACAGACTTTGCCTGTTCAAGCTGCATGTCACAGCAAATGATAGAGATAAGGGGGAAAAAGGTGAAAGGCAAAACTGCAGTACTGGGAATGACAGAGGCAAAGTGCATGCAGTTGAGAAAACCGACTTCAGGAAAGCTGAAGAACAGTTTACAGGTAAAGCAATTTCTTTGCAATTTACAATCAGTTATAGGCCTGCCTTGTAAGCTAAGTCAGTGTCATCCTTGACAGCTAAGACCAAAATTATGAAGAAACACTGAATTCTTGTACTACCTTGCCTATACACATCGTGCAGGGGTACCCATCTCATCTTAGTGTATCCATGGTTTGTCCAGTTGCACTGAAACTGGACTTGCACACTTTGTTTGCTTCTAAGATAAATATATAAGTTCAACACAATATACTTCACTGTAATTCACAAAGGGCTTGTCATTGTACAAACCAAACCCACAAAGTTACTTTGATAAATATCCTTGCTCTTCATTTTACACATAATTGCACTTTACAGTTACCAGAATTTCAAATCTGCTTTGTGGAATTTAGATCATGAAAAATACTATTATAGTTCTTTCATGTTAAAGAAATTTCACAGATTGTCTACTAAATTTAGAAGTTATTTTTCTCAAAGCCATTTATGAAGTCTCTGACACCCTCTTTTCTGCTTTCTGCTTCTGTCCGGCGTCTCTGGCTCTGATCTTTTCATCTGCTGTGTTTACCTTTCTCTTCCTATTTTGTCAGGTGCATACACATTTGCAATTAATATTGCTGTTTTCAGTAGCCATTTCACATGTATTCATTTTGACATCAGATTAATAGACTGCTTCCCTATTAACCTTTTTAATTTTCTTTTTTTCCTCTGTCTTTTGTTTTGTGTCCGTTTTCACACATCTCCTATGTGAACAGGATGGAATAGTTTTATTTCCATTGTTATACTAGCCCCAAATTGCCTAAAATACCTACTTGCAACTATTATTCTTAAAATCTAGTGTACAATGCAATGTTTAGGAAGAGCAACAATGCAGGGGCCAAAGAAAAGTGGTGAACTTATATGTAGGGCAATTAAAATTAAGACATGGTTTTTTTGCAGATGACATGCCTGTAGTCAAAGTCAGTGTATGACTTCTAAACTCCTGGATACAGAGTGTGTTCCCTGAATCTGAAGGCTTCTGGATTATCACTTCACCAAGTGAACTGTGATGCAGCAGAAGTGAAGTGATTTGTGTCTTACCTTGCAATCAGCCACCCTCTCTGTGGAGGTGAGCCTCAGCAATGGTAATACCAGTGCAGTATTTTATATATATATATATATATATATATAAAGGCCATGCACTTTGGGGGGAACCAGAAGGTTCACACCAAGCTTTGCACCTTCTAATCCTGGAAAATCTGCATAAATATTCAATCAAGAGATACAGGTGAAATTATTTTAATTAGAGAGTGGTCTGCCCTAAAATATGAACCATTATTAGGTCATATTTGCTCTAGCACTGGATTGAAGGCAAGAAATAATTATATTCTGAAAGATAATTTTAACCAAAAATAACTTTTTATCAGACTATAACAAGCAACCACATGTAGTCAACAGTGAGCAAGCAGAGGGACTGAGGCAGAAACATTCATAGCAGTACCTTCCAGTTCAGTTGCAAGCTGCTGCTGTGCTGTCATTATTTGCTTCTGGTCTTCCTCCAGCTGATCTGGTCCCTGGACAGCACAGCAGCTCTCCACCTGAGTCCCTGGGACAGGCACATTTCCCAACAGAAAACACAGGCCTCAGAGTTCTGTTCCTAAGGTATAAGGAAAAGGCACACCGAGATATATTCATGCCTAACAAGACACAGAAATTAGGATAGTCAGCTCCTGCTGAAGTCAACCTTCTAGCATCCCAAACACCTTTTAAATCTAGCATGACTCAACATTGCTCTATTCCAGTTTGCACCAGAAAACAGAGCTGTTACCCTCTAGCTCCCTTTGCAAGCAATGGGTAAAAGTAAGATTTTATATCAGTTTCTCTGGGAGTGTATTTAAGGACTTCAGAAGCCTGCAGAAAGTTCTTCAGCAGTTTGTACCAAATTTAACTGATTTAAATAAAGATCTGTAAATATTGTTCCATTCCTTTTTCTTTCTTTTTCTTCATGTGAAGCCAGAAAACTTCAAGACTGACTTAGTAGAAGCTAATGCACTGAGTTCATTATTTCCTCTTTCCATTTTTCTTTAAATGGAACACAAATTTCAGCTAAGTGACAAATTGACTGAATGAATTATTGTTTTGCAATCAGGCCTGGTTTGCCTGGCATGCTTACCTTTCAGCTGCTTCCAGTAGCTTGAAAAAACTGTCAATATTTAGCAGCAGTGTTGCACAAACAGAAACTCTTCACTTGCTTCGTGTACCGGACATGTATGTGTGGTTAAAGAATTAAAGCATAAGCAAATGGACTGATAGAAGCACTGCAGTAGCTTTAGCTGATTTTGCAGCTCTCTTTGTTTTGGATATCAGATTAGGAATTCAATCCAAGCACTGACACACAAACAGAGAAGTCTGGCTCACGTTCCCAAGTCCACTCCTTTTTATCACGTGTACATCATCCAAGAGCAATCATGGATATCTCTACAGTGCACTACCTCACTACACATACAGAACAGTTACCTGGGTTTGTTTCAGACTGGGATTAATGCAGACCCTTCAGCTCATGCCTCCTGAGATAATCAGCCACATTATGAAAAAAGGCTCATTAGCCAAACTGCAACCACCTTACAGAGCTGCCATTACTCCTCTGTGACATAAACTGTTTCCAAATATATGACGGAACAGAAGGGGTGATAGCCAACAGACCTGTCCAATTATCAAAATACAGAACATGGCATGGAACCTTTACATTTTCCAGCTTTATTAGCATTAAGATTGTAGAGCTGATGTTAAAGATTTTGTATACTTAAAGATGTCGAAAATCTGATTGGATAAAGCCAGGAGCAACCTGCTGTATCCTTGAGGGTAGCGTGGTCTTGAGACAGAGGCTGGTACCTTCTGAGATTCCTCATAAGGAAGTGTTTTTTTTATGGCATTATGATTCCTGACACCCCACTCCTTTAACACAGCAATTTCCAAATCCTTCATACAGGGAAAACGCAACTGGGGCCTTGCTCTAAATCAGATCAGATATGTCATCTAACTTAAAAAGTCCCCCAAGGATGTGGACCATCCCTAAAAAACAGCTAGGCTAGTATTTATTTACAATGAGCCAGGAGGCAGAGGAAGGGTGAAGAAGCAGGACAGAGGAACATCATAAGTGTAGAAAATCTTAAAGCTGATATTGCTGCCAGAGACAACATATTGTCAAACCACAGCTGATACTCTCCTGGGAGCTATCTTCATGGCTTTAACTCAGTCTAAAGTTGAATTGTCAGTAAAGTAGGGCACATGGAAAAACCACACCTCATTTTTTTAATTCAAAAAATTCTTTTCAAAAAGTAGTACCAATGGTACTACTAGCTCAAAGCTTTTTCAAACTTTAAGCCAAAGGTTTTAATGTGGAGTAAAGGAGGTAGCCAAACACAAACTTAGATTGCCATTTACAGGGGAACAAACCATTCTTTCCTTACACAGTGAAGTCCCACTCATAACTGAGGCTATGAAGTGTCACAGCAACAAGAACAGGTAACACTAAAACTATGGTAACAACAATAACAATTTTTATGATCTCTGCATTCATTTGCAGAGATTCCCAGGACCAAATTCCCCAAAGCCAGACTGACTGCCTTAAGAACTGCTCTTCTCTCTGTCTTGGTGGAATTTTGAGCTCCTATTCGTATGCTGTGCTCCATCAAAGCCCCTGTAGAATGAAGGTGCATAAGCACAGCATGGCTCCACTCCTGCTTTTTAGTAAGGAGAAATGGCATGTTTCCAGGCATCCATCACTTCTGCAACTGTGGGTAGGAGGCATTAAAGGGATCATATCTTCAAAGAAGCAGTATGAGAAGGTTTCTAGTGCCAAAACTGGAAACTGGGCAGCTTCCTCCAATTTGTTTCAAATGAAAGGCAAACACAGAGCAGCCTCTTGTAGTACCCTGCATATAACCAGCACGCTTTTCAAACAAAGATGCAGTTAAACATGACTGCATGCACATGGCCTCTCTCACGGGGCAGAGTGGAGGGTGGGCAACTGGAGACAAGGGTCAAGAAACATGATTTTTAATAATGGACCCAGTAATATAGATACATGTTGGTACCAAAATGGTAATTCAGATCAAAACCACCCTTTTTTCATTTCTAAATAAATATCAATCAATTTAAGCCATTTTTGTTCCAATAGAGATATAAAATTTTTGCTTTAAAATTAAGGCTAAAAAGTCTTGTTTCAGGCTTAGTGGTCTGAAATAAATTTTGAGAAATACATATATAACCTTGACTAAGTTTATAAGGAAACAGCAATTACAGAAAATGCCACCTATGCTTTACTGCCACAGAAAATCCTGCACTCTCAGAGAGATGGGGTTTTGATTTCTCTTTCTCTGTCCTCTGCTCTAGATTAGGCATGGAAGGGTTGAACTGATGTATGCAGGATGATAGAAGGGCATGTACCTCCAGTGGCATCCTGTCAGCTCAAGGACACTGACCTGCTCTTTACAGATGTTTGTGGAGGCCCAAGGGCCTGTGACTAGAAGAACCCTTATACCCCAATCATGGAAAGGAGGCAGCAAGTACTGCCTCCAGACTGGACTGAGGGAAGTCCTCTTCCCCATAGGTCTTTGCAGATATGTTAATATATTGTTGAATTTGTTCCCCTATTGGTTTATCAAGTTGATGATATCAACTTACCAGTTCAGCCCCTGAATGGATTTTCCCTAAACTGTTCTCCCTTCCCTGGACTCCCATTGGCCTTCTTTTGGTGAATTGCTCTGCTCCTGTTTCCCTATTGGTTCTCCCTGTCCCTAACCCTGCCTATGCACCACTTTTCCCTGTTCCCATTGGTGCTTGACCCTCAGATCCGCCCCTCTTACCCCATATATAACACCTCCTATCTACTTGTGACGCTTCCAGGAAGGTAGTAGCAATTACCATCTCTCACAGGCTGCTACAGATGTTGATGGTACTGTTGATGCTTGCAGGAGGAATGACCATGTTTCTCAGTACCTGTAATCGCCACTACCATTCCCAGACATGACACTATTTAGCCTTCAGCACCCTCAGTGGCCTTTTAATAGCTGCAGCCTTGCACACAGGCTTTTGAAGGCTCTGCGGGGAACACAGCTGGATCTGCAGCCATCAACAAGGTAAGAGAGAGGGAGTTAGGAGGTAACTTCAGTCATTTCCACTGATGACATGGGAAAAAGAATAGTCCTGGACAACAGCACACAGCAGATATGAAGGAAGTCAGATGGAAAACAGCAATGATGTCTACAGGCAATCCTTTACACATCAGAACTTGAAGACCCTGAAGCCCCTTGCTGTCTCAGGAGCTCATTCCAAGTAGCCACATTCCCCTTCCAGCCCTGAGTCTGCAGCTCCTAGCACTATCAGCTGCACTGTCCCTCAAGCCATAGACACAAAAGCAGAAGGAACTGGAGGTGTGCCATAACTGAGAAAGCTGGAGATGCCCAAGAGCTTGTGGGTACTGAGGAAGCTCAAGAGCCAAGAAGCTGAAAAAATGAAGACTTTTCGCACTGCCAAAAACTTTTAAAGGAATTTGAGCTAGGCCTGAAGAACAGAACACCAAAGGGCACAAAATCAGGATGTTTGGGCAGAAAAGCTGACATGGCAAGAGAGGAGCGGAGAAAGCAGCAGCATAAGTTCCTCTTCCACTGATGTGATAAGGAGAGAGAGCTAGAAAGAGATGAGGGGGTGAAAACTGAGAACAGAGGGTGTTATCTCTGGACAGCACCAAAGGCTGTTTCTAGGACCAAACTGGTAGGATCATTAAGCTGTGGATCCTTTAGTGACAGCAGTCAGGGGTGCTGGAGGTGGTGCTGCCACCAAATTTTTAAAGCCTCTGCCCGGTGTGTAACTCCTGGTACCCTCCAAAGCTACAAATGTAGCAAATTTTTCCATTTTGCCTGCACACATGTGATGAGTAAAAATATCTGTCCACACTTCAGGAACAGACATGAATGTGTTCAGTTTTAATAATGAGAAATCAAAACTTCAAAACAACAAACAGAAATTCAGTAATGCAGTCACCTCCGGAAAACACGAAGTATTTTCTTGGATTTTAGAACGGAAAATGTATTAGATCTGGATTTTTCTATTGCAAAGATATATTTTGATTTTGATGTTTGGGTTTCTTTTTCTCCCAACCAAGATTTAATATTGACAAAGCCTACAAGAAGGCTGATATTTGCTCCCGGTCTAGGAATTGGCATTCCAGCTGAAAACTGACTGAGAATTTGGTAATTAGCATTTTAATTATTTTGGTAACAAATACATGTAGTAACTGATGATTTAATTGGTGAACTATATATAATACAATACCATAATCATAGCATATTTAAACTTTTTTAAATTATTGCTTCTTAACTAAAATGTTATTTCCTTATGGATCATGTAAGTTTTGAATATTCAGTATTTCAGACAGCAAACTTTGCACTGAAAATAGTCAATCTGGTTAATTTTAACAGGCTTCCCACATCAGAAAGGGCACACAGCAGCTAATGCTTTTATTTTTGGCATCTTTCACTGTAGGAGTATAGACCGTCAGAAGCAAATGGGGCTGAAGCTACTTTACACCTGTCCACACATACCTTGCAGGTATTCCAGCTCTGTGCCTGATATTCCTTATCTTGGAAGTTAACATGAAAAGAGTAGATATTTTTATTGTTTTTTTCAACAGCCTTTGAAATTAAATAAAATCAAATACATACATTTTTTACACAATCTCTTTTGCAGCATCTTTAACTGTGTTTCCAGTCAAAGGTATTGTAAACGTTATTGGATTTCAGATTTTTAGCAGTTTAGACATGGTACAAATGTATTCACTGTAACCACTGCACAAATGTTTCTACCATATTTTCCCCAGAATACTATCTTTTTTAAGGTATTTTAGCTTTCTTTTGGAGAACATTCTATGTAGAGAGCTCTCACTTAAACCTACCTGCTTTACCATTTATTCTGCGACAACATCAAATTTACATTACCAGAGTAAATGCAATATTTTTCTCTTAAATCTTAACTCGGAGCCCATGTAGAGAGGAAAAAAAAACTTTCTTTGTCTTGCAAATTCAGGGAGATTTGAGGGAATTATTATCACCACTGAGCTATTTTCAGTTGTGCGTGGAAACAATGAATATTGAGATCTTGAACATAGTCTTTGTTGTTTAACAAAAAACAAAAGCAAAACAAAAAAAGTCTTTGATAAAGAGAAGTTAAAGAAATAATAGGAGTATCTGCCTTCCTTTTATCAAAGGAATCTGTTTCATCACTTCAAATGCCAGTGAAGGGGTTTTTTTCCTGAGTGTAAAATGAGAGATATTCATTTAAATGCTCACATATCTTTCCCAGTTCCTAAGCCTCTTCACAGAGTCTTCCCTGGTGATTCAGAAGCTAGGTTTTATTTTGTAATGAACTACACCAAAGATTTTTGGCTAATCATGTCAACCCCTGCAGAAAAAACGCAAATTAACAGGAGTCTTAACTTCAAAGGTAAAATGTACATGCTTTCTTTAGTCTCTGCACACAAATGGGAGTATGAAAGCCCTTATTCAATGAGGACCTGATTCCTTTCAAAGAAGACTGAAGCAGATAGCTGAAAACCATCTTCTTGTGTAAGATTCTTCTAATTCTAACACAAGACCTGAGAGAGGAGATGCTCATGGAGACATAAGTTTGGGAGAGCTGTGTGATGCATACCTATCAAAGTAGCTGGTGGAATAAATCTCAGTTTTTATAAGCCAGCAGATTGAGCTATAAACAAAAGGCAAAGGTAATATCCATTCTTTGTGGGAGGATAACAGCTGTGACCACTCAAAAAATCTGATTTGATAAAATTGTCTCCAGAAAAAGAAGTCCCTACAAAAGACTCAGATTTTGCAGGACATGATCAGAGGTCCTGCAGGAAAATAAATAAGGTTTTGTTACATTTTAATATAAATTACTATTGTTATTTTAATATCATGGTCTCAGAGCTGCAGGGAATGAAAAAAATAATACAAAATTTCAAAAATTAATAACATTTCACAAATCCACAGGGGCCCCATGAGACACTGGAAGTGTACCAGCTACAGCAGACAAATTTACTGTTACAATTGCACTTCTCCACAAGGCAAAGGCAAGCACTACTGCTGGTGGAGATTTATGGACCAATGACTTGAGAGAAATGAGTAAGAGGGCTTGATGAAAGGACAACTCTGAAACATTAATTGTATGGCAAGCACTTTGTATTGGGTTTGCGTGGCAAGGTTTTGGTGGCAGAGGGGGCTACAGGAGTGGCTTTTCTGAGAAGTTGCTAGAAACTTCCCCCACGTCCAAAAGAGCCAATGCCAGCTGGCTCCATGATGGACCTGTCCCTGACTAAGTCTTAGCCCATCAGCAAAGGTTGTAGTTCCTCTGGCATAACAGATTTAAGAAGGAAAAAAAATAGTTTTGTGCAGAAGTAAATTGTAGCCAGAGAAGAGAGGAGAGAGAATGCATGAGAACAGCTCTGCAGACACCCAAGTCAGTGCAGAAGGAGGGGGAGGAGGCGCTTTTGGCACCACAGCAATGATTCCCCTGCAGCTCATGGTGCAGACCAAGGTGAGGCAGGATGCCCCCTTGCAGCCCATGCAGGGCCACAGTGGAGCACAGATCTACCTTGGAGGACCCCACACTGGAGCAGATGGATCCCCAGAGGAGGCTGTGACCCCATGGGAAGCCCATGCTGGAGCAGACTCCTGGCAGGATACCTGTGAAGAGGGAAGCCCATTCTGGAGCAGGTTTGCTGACTCCATGCAGTCTGTTCCTGAAGAACTGCACCCTCTGGGAAGGACTCACTTTGGAGAAGTTTCTGGAGAGCTATCTTTCATGGGAGGAACCCCATACTGAAGAAGAGAAGAGTGTGAGGAGTTTTCCCCATGGGGAGGAAGGAGCAGCAGAAAGAACTGTGATGAAGTGATTGCAACCCCCACTCCTTGTCACACTGTGCTGCTCAGGGAAATAAGGTAGGAAATCAGGAAGAGAGTTAAGCCCAGAAAGGAGGGAGGGGTTGGGGGGGGGGGGGGGGGGGCGGGGAGGGGGAAAGGTGTTTTTAAAATTTGGGGTTTTTTACTCTGATTTAATTGTTAATAAATTCAATTAATTTCCCCAAGATGAATCTGTTTTCCTCATGAAATAATTGGTGAGTGATCTCTCCCTGCCCTTATCTTGAACCAAGAGCCTTTTGTGATATTTTCTCTCCCTTGTCCACTTGAAAAGGGCAGTGATAAAGCAGCATTAGTGGGCACCAGGCATTGAGTCAGTGTTAAACCACCACACAACTACTTGAGCCCACCACCACTGAAATCCTAACTAATCGCCATAAACATAGTGTCTGGGGATTTATGAACCCACTACTAATTTTGAATGGAAAAAACTGGTGACTCTTCCCCCCTTCTATATTTATTTATAATTCCAATTAGATTTATGTAATTTATGGAAGCTATCAGTCAAAACAACTAGTAACCCCAGAGATCTCCTGCACATTTTAGCATGCAGCAATACTCTACATATTCTACAGGTTCCTGTTCTGGCAGAAATTTTTCATGAGGGACTGAATTAACAGCCAGTAACACACAGCTCTCTTCTTTGCTTAATGTATTATAAAGGGCTACATCTTTCACCTTCCTATGGGTAAATCCAAAACAATTAAAATGAGTAGACTTCTGTGTCTGCTGTCTATTCAATAAAGCCCATGGAATTTTTATATTCACTTCTGCCCCTGAAAAATCTTTGTTATGATTGTCTATTTGCTGTCAGATCATTCTTTCCCCAAACACTCCATTAAGTAAAATCAACTTGTGAAAATCTACACAGTTTGTATTGTTAAAGGCCAAAGACCATCTAAAAAGATGAATGGAAAATAATTGTAACTCATAATACATGTTGACACAATACCTATCAGAATGGGTGCAGAAGAAAAAAACAATTCTAATAGAAAGCAAGAGGTCCTTATTTAGCAAAATCCAATAGCAAGGAGTAATCAGCCTTCCACCAAATGCAAACCCAAATAGAGACAAACCTGTCTATGTTTACCTAGCTAGACTTAAGAGACATATCCAGAATATATGAAATATGCAGAGCTAGAACAATCCCACTGGAGAAGAGCCTGGAGGAAAGTTACTGCATCTTGTTGTTACAGATTCCATTTGATCTATTCTTTCTGTGGCTTTGAATTTCCTACCCTGCTCCTGGATAATTACCCATTCATTGAAACAGAATAAAAAATGTATTATATTATTTAGAAATTCATGGTATGAATAGTAATTTGTATAATAGGCCCCTAAAACTCTAAATGACCTTGTAATGGAAATTATGTAGATGAAAATATATCGCTAAAACCTATGTAAGGCTTTGCCTAATTTTGTATAATACCAGGTTTAGCATATGTACACACTGCAGTCACAGAGGTGATGGCTGTATGGCATAATGATGGGCTCCTATGGTATCCTAGGCATCACTGGTTACCTTACCCCAAACCTGTGACTGGATTGTGGGAACCCTGAAGTGGTGACTTTCTAGACTTTTCCCTCAAGGAAGCCTTACTCCAATTGAAGTCAGGTAGATATCAACAGAAAATAGTGTTTCAGGTAACTAAAATTTTCCACTGAAAAATTACTACTTTCAGAATTTATTTTTTTTTTCCCTCAAAACTATTTCAGATTAGACCTCTTGCCATGCTGAGCGATGGGAGTTGCACAAGACAACAGTCAATTCTTTACAGCCACTTAGATTACATATTCAGAGGCATTGCACCTTCCTCTTCAGTGAAGAGAGAGAGTATGTCTTGGCACTCCCTGGGTCACTGAGACGACAGCAGATTAAATACAGCTCTCGAGTACTGAAAAGAATAAGACCAAGAAAGCAAACAAAACCACATGGTTCAGTGGCATTAGAGGCTTAAGATATTTCCACTGGATATTCTAGTCTTGATCTTCAAATTTCTTAGTTTTTTCTCTATGTCATAAAAAAAAATAAAAAAAAGTGCTTATTCAAAGGTCTATCTTGTACTCCAAAGCTGCTTCGAAGTAAATGGTTTTGCCAACACCTTGTAATGACTGACACAACTGAAGGCCCTGCACTGGGCAAGACCCTGCCCAGAAGAGAAGCAATCAACTCACATCCAGCGTACCCCAATGTTATTTTAAAAACTCAGTAAACCTAAATTCTAGGACAACCCTGGGAATTCAACCCTACCTATCATAATTTCAAAGTCTAAAACCTCACAAATAGACAAACCTTGCAGACCACAACAGATATCGTGGCTGTTGTGAAATTGCTGCTTCTGTCTTCTTTGCTGGCGAGTCTTCTTTGCTTTGCTACTTTGAACTACATCAGAATATTTAATGTATCCTTATTTATTCCAGTCATGAAACACTATTTTTTTTCCTCCACAATTTAGGGGATGAGCATTCTGCATTATACACCATCAACACTGTAATCTTTATATTAACTCCACAAGAGATTACTCTGTGTATATATATACACATAAACACACAAAATACCTGCCAGAATAAAAATACTCTGATAACATCATTCTGAGTAAGTTAAGTTAATGCTGGATCTGGCAGGCTGATAAGTAAACATGACTTCTGGTTTTCCATTTCATGGTAGAAAACACATTAAAAAGAATTAGTTTAATCAGGTCAGCTTAAGCAGATGGCTAATTTCTTATTGTGTTATAATATTAGTTCACTTAGTTTGCATGTTTAATTTATATTTTTCACTAATTTTATTATTCCTAAAAAAAATACACAAAATAGGAAAACTACATATTCAAGCTTTTCTACCTTCATAACACAGGTTTAAGTTTAAAGGGTCACGTGGAAGGTGGATGTTCAAATCTGTGAATTATTTAATGTAGTCCCTAAAATACCTAAATACCTAAAATACCTAAAATCCCTGTTCCCCATAATACACTTTCAGCTCCAGATATAGCCAGAAAGCCATCTGACCATTCCTCACAATTTTTGAGGTGAATGGTGAGGCTGCTCCACAGAAGCCTGTGTTTCTCATGTTTGGTCTCCTCTTAAAGCAGAACTGAGCCAGCTGCCTCAGGTGTTCCTCTCCAATTCGTCTTTGAACTCATCATAAGCAATTTCCTGCCAACTCCACATCATGTCCTCATCCCAGAGCTACCTGCCTCCAAGATCTGCACTTTCAGGCTTTCAAGCCTTATTCAGAAAACCACTGTAACCAGCATGAGCTCCTCAGTGGCCCCTTTATTTTTGGCAGTTCCAGCATTTTGCTATCTCACCTATATGGTTATTGAGAGATGACTCACCTGAAGCTATTGCCTTGCTATTCACTTGTCTGTTGTTTTTTTTCTCCCCAGTAGCCCATATCTGACTTAGTACGTATATTTAAACGATAGCAGAGGTATACAGCGACTGTGTCATGGTTTATAAATGAAATTATTACATGGAGAAATCCTGCATCTGTGAGAGCTTCTTTCCACCAGGGCTGGAGACTTAATAAATAAAAAGCCGCTATCCTGTGACCCTCCTCTGGATTAATTAGGTCCTTTCCATACTAGAGGAATATGAGATGACAGAGGAGCTACTGCAATTCTGACACCACCAGCTATTCCTTCACTCCTTTAGTCCCGTGGTGATAGGGGCAAAGTAGAGGGGATGAATCCAACAGTTTGACACTGCTGCAATTCCTCCCCACAGGAGGAATTTCACGTCAGAAAGTGTAAAGGTACAAGATGAGAGCAAGATACTGTGTGTCTTTTTATTTAAAACTCTTATGATTAGGCATCTCTTTTTGTCCTAAAAAAAAGAAAATAGTTAAAACAGGTTAAAAATCACATAACTAAAGCTGAGATTCAGATAACCATCATGAATCACATTAAGACAGCCTGCTATGTAGTTTAATTGTTGGCAAGTTTCAGCTTCCTGCTAACGGGACTGTACTCACTGAGGGTCTCTAAGTCAGTACACAAGAAGAGACAGAACACTTCCAAAAAGGAGGTAGAAAGTGTTCCTTCATATCCTTCACTGGTTTCAATGTCAGCTCTCAGGGAGGGGACCCCTCAAGTAATTAAATTCCCTGCTCTTCATCAAACACTGAGTATTTGTATGAAATAATTTAATGATTAGACTTCTGGTTAAATTTTTCAAAGCGTGATTATGTTAATTACTTCTGAAAGTTAATTTCCCTACATAATTAATGTCCCATTGAAATCCATAATGCAGCTGTTTAAGAAATATTGGACTATATCCACCAAAAACTTCCAAACTCATGTTCAGTTTCTTGCTTTCTAATCTAATAGAGTTTTAATTAGGTCTCAGTGAATATGTGTAATAGAAATAGGGAAAATTAATGCAAAGTTAGTCTTTTTTCTTTTTCAGCGTTGTAAATTATGAATGGATGCTCATTGCAAATTCAGACGCTCAGTCAGTTTGCAAGCAATTACAAACAATTCTCACCATGTAGCATCATAGCATAGAACTGCATCAAATAAATTATTTAAAAACCTGAAAGTTTTTTATTGTCAGTGAGAGTGAAGTATTATCTTCTGATATCAGAAGCTCAGAAACAGAAATATTAGGATTTCTCACTGGATACTTCCCATACTTCTGTTGAAATCCAAGGAAATTGCTTTGTATTAAAATTTGTCTCTTGAAAAGAAAAAATGCCCATAAATGGTGTTTTGGTAAATGTGTCATATATATGAAGCAAGCAAGAAGGCTGGCTAAGGAAATTGAATACATGTTCTCTGACAGGATTCTTCTTGCTGGGAATTGAGAACTTAAATCAGAAATCCATGTCCTGATGGCTTTAATAGGCTTAAATGTTATAATGACCTTATAATGGAAAATGTGTGGCTGCTTTCACCTCTCAATGAAGGTACCTGACACAAATTGTCATTACAGCCTCAGGCGTTCCCAGTGCGCAGCAGAAGGCATGTCACAGAGATTTCTCATCTCACATTCATTACACAGATAACCTGAAGAAGACTCAGTGCTATCACCAATACAAAATCAGGTCAGCCAAGACTTGATATAGCTCATTTTTCCTCCACCACCTCCTACTTGTGTAAAATGTTTATTTATGGCCCAAGCATTGACGCTCTAAATCCTCAGTCTGTGGATTGCTTTTGTGGATCTGCTACCACTGAGAAAAGTTCAGCTTTGCCATCTTTGGCATTGAGATATATGCAGGCTATCACATAGCTTCTTAGCTTTCTTTTCTTCACAGGCATCTCCCTTTTGTCTCCTCAGAGGTCATTAGCTTGAGGTCCCTGACATTCTGGTTCCTCTCTGGATAGCCCATCCAAAACTTGTTACCTTTCTCAACATCCTGTTTTAATTGGAAACCCAGATTGGGACAGTCTTCAAGTACAGCCTCAACAGTACTAGAGAAAAGCACACAGAAAATTCTCTGGGTCTCTTGGCCACACTTCTCCTTACACAGACCAGTATGTTTTGTTTTATTTGCATTGAGAAAGCACTACTGACTGAAAGAGCTTGATCATTCTGAATCAGCAGAAACAGTGAAAGATTGTGGTGAAAATCTTGTTTGGTGGAAATCAGAAAATTTAATTATTTTGGGCTTCTGAATACTGGGTTGGATAGCTCTGGTTCTCAGTAATTTATACCCCTGTTTCATCAAATACTTACCAGTATGATTTTATATTACTGCCCAGAGTTATTTTTTTTTGTCTCAGGATTAACTTTATTCAATCTTGAAAATACTTCTAACTACCAGCAGAAATTTAGGAAGAGTTTGCTAGCTATTGATACTGTAGGTTTGGTAGTTTTTTACTTTCATTGCTCTGATCCTTTAAATTCAAGATGACACCTTCTGCCCCATTACCTCAGGCAGAGCCATTACCTTATGTCACAGAGAAGACATAAGCATTACTTTCGCGTAGTTTTTACACTGAATCTTTGTTCATTTCTTTCCCCATCTCTCTCTTTTGCAATTTTCTAAACTGAGCATCACTTTGTCCAAAAACACCTTATCACAGTGTAGGCAGAGAAATAAGACAGCCGATTCTGAGCTCAGACCTGCAGCTGTTTCTACAGATCAGAGCCATTAGTCAAACTTGCATGGGTGTATTTGAAGAAAAAACATTTAAATGTTGCCAGCTACACACCTCTTTACCTCTAAAACATTTTTTGCTCCCTTTCTTACAGAAAATTTATGTTACTTTTTATTGTTTAAAGAAGCACCTTCTCACATTCCTTCCCATAACCTGTTACAACAAAAATATTTCTGCATTTTTCTGCTCAGAACTGACTGACTGCTAAGAGCACAGCCTGGGCAATGGCACTTCTGACTCTATAGAGGAATATAGGTAGACCACAGAGGACTGTATTATATGAAACATCCAGCTGTTTTAATTTGACTGCCAAGACCTCTTTCTTTATTTCCATGAAAAAAAAAAAAAAAAAAAAAAGTAGGTTTTTGTGGTCCCCATAACTGAAATTTGGGTGGAGGAATATTCATCAAGCTTTCAAAATAAACTCTCCATCATGACCTTTGACACCTCACAAGAACCTCTGCTCCAGAGGCTCAAGCGCTGCACAGCTACAGGCCATGATGCCAGAGATTAATACATCCCCTTCCAGTACAAGTATGTATGTGTGCTCATATACGAGCAAGGAAGCACCCTTTGCGCGGGGCACAGCATGTGTGAGCATCGGTATGTTACTGATATTTCTGTTGCTTCCTTGGTAGAAAATTATACACCTAGAGAAGAGCTCATTTTCCACTTCCATAAGCAGTACAATAGATCACCTTATTATTCTGCCACAAACTGAGTATAGTTTTCACTGTGATTCCTCAAAATGCAGACAACCTCTTTCACTCACAAATGAAACAGCACACAATGCCAGCCGGAACCAACACTCCCACGTACCAGCGTAATGCTTCAGTAAGTTGAAGAAAGAAGCTTGCCAGCCTTTCGTGGTAGTCATTAAGCTAAATGAAAAGTACAGAGATACTTGCTTAGCAGGCTGTTGATGTTTGAAAACCAAACATTTTCCCCTCCTAAAAGTCTCCTTTTTACTCATTAGAAGCACAGGTGAACATTTGGCAGCTTCTCCTTTGGATGTTCTGCATTTCAGGTTTCTGCTCACTCTGCCTCCATTGTCCCATGGTACAGAAAGCCAGAAGCTTGCACAACAACCTCCTCAGCCATGCTGAGCTGCTCCTGTATTGCATCCCTACGGGGAAGTCAAACAGAGCTTATGAGCAGGCTAAAACAAGGCTACCAGGCTATCGTGCAGCATGTTTGTAGTGCGGGGGTATTGCATGTAGTGCTGGAGGAAGAGCTACAGCAGCATGCTGGAAACATCCAGCTGCTGGTGCACACATAGCATGCACATCTAGCTCTAGATGCTGCCCTGTCAGGATCCCAGGATACTTCAAATTATGTCAAATGTTGAACTGGAATTCATATGGCTTCCAGATTGCGGCGGTGAAAATAGATTCTCTGCTCCACATATACAGCACAGCAGAAAACATGGTCCTGGTTTGGGGCTGTTTTCTAATGCCATCCTTCCTGATCCAGCAACTCTAGCTCCTACATCCAGCTTAAAGCATCCTGTTAATCATAACTGTTGTCTCCTTTCAGTCCTTGAAGAGATGACTGCACATCATCTCAAAACCCCTCTTTGTGGGAAGATTTCAAGGCTCTCCTGTGTAGTAGAAGGAGATGGGGATGAGCCAGACAGCACAGCAACAGTTGGCAGCTTCAGCAGACCAGTCATTAGTGCTGTGTGTTATGTCTAAGGGGAAGGTGGAGGGCAGACAAAATAACCCTGTCCATTGGCTCAAGGGTTGAACCTTGACAGGAGCTGTGGAGGACAGCCCCAGGAGTGATGGCATTGTGCACCTTTCCCATAGAGAACTTTTTTAATACCATTTCCCCAGCAGTAGTGCCATGCTCCTTTCCCAGTTCCTGCCTGCCCAGCTCACTGCCCCCACCCCACCCCAACACCTCGGTACTTGCTGGCTGCATCTTTATAATCAAATAGCATCATTGCAAGTCCTTGGCACACACTGGATGCTTCTCTAGGCCAGAGTTTGTAATTGTATTTGCAAGATTCATTGCAAACAATCCAGTTGCAATTTCTGATGATAAGAAGGAAACAATAACTGTTCTTATTGCCAGCTTTGTGACAGCAATGTTTGCAATGTTTACAGTTTTACTTTCAAATGCAGAAAAAAAATATGTCCAGCCTTTCAAGGACCAAGTCAGACTGCAAGAGATCTTGTTTTGGAGTCGAATTATTTCAGTGGATTAGGTGAGCAGAACTCAGGTCCTGGAGGTTAATGTTTTAGAAATGGCTCCCCATGGCAAATCACCTGTGTCCTGGACAAAATCATACATCATAAAATAGCATGCATGACTAGCATCTAGGGGTGACCAGCTTTATTCTACCCACTGCTATTTCTTCTTGTTTATCCACCACTCAGATATTCCCTTCCCAGGCTTTCTTTTTGAAATATTCCCATTGCAAAAAATGTGGTCATGTTTTTTCTTCTAACTCAATAAAAAATATATGGTACATCAAAGCCTTACTTTTGTTGCAATCACATTTTCATATGTAGAGCAACACATGTGGCTTTGTATACAGGTTCAGACAGAAAGAGAGAAGACTCACTCTCCCCCTCTCCTCATATTTAATTCTCATTCATATATGCTCAATGGAATACAACACATTTCAAGCTATTGTAATACAGCTCTTCTATCTCTTTAGAGTAGCACATTATTTTTATTTGGCGTTATTACCCCTAGAGGCAGTAAATAAAATACATCATGTATAAGTCAGTAAAAGACGACAAAACAAAAACATGTAAATAAATCAGGAAAATAAATAAATAAAACAGGACTATTTATTTATTTATTGCCAGAACTTGCCAGCTGTTGAAAATAACCTGTTGCCCCTTCAAGCTGGCTGACTTGACAGTAATCTAGAAAAAAAAAAATTCAAGTGTCAAGCGGTTCACTGTATGATTGAATATTTATTACAATGGGCACATAATCACCTAGGCAAATGAAAAATGCCTCTGGCATGTGGCAGCCAGAAGCAGCCAGACCATCTAAGAAAGTCTTTAATTTAGAACCAAGGACTCCTAGATAGATTTTAAATGGACTTCAATTAAGGTACTCCAGCCAGGAAGGTCCATTGTAAGTGGGTTTTTTATCAGTCCTGATGGCATGAGTACTTCAGTATTTCACTGTGAGTTTCACAAGTGTTACATAAAGGAATCGTGGATTACGACTACTAAAAGTCACCTAACATAATTATCTTAGTGCTTCCTTTCAGGATACCTCAGACCTCATCTAAAGATTCCCTCATTAAAAAATGGATAATGTGTGGCAGGATTTCTTATCTCTCCTTTTCTCCATGTGGAATTTTTCAAGATCCTTTTACACTCATGTCACCTTCTGCCTTCTGAATCCATTGTTCTATAGCTGTATTTTGAGCATTTGTCCTTCACATCTCATGATTCTTCTTCCTTTAAATATTTGAAGCTGATCTGACTCTGGCTGTACCGAAGCACAGCACAGGGGCCTGGTGCATTTCCTGAGTCTGCTGAGGCAACCACAGAACTTCGAAGCACAGCCACCCACAACCTATGGTGGAGAGAGGGAAAGCCAGAGCCCACAAGAAGCTATCTGCTCACACAAGACTCCTTTTCCTTAGTCTTATGTTTCTTCCTAAGTATTCTTTACTCCTTTGGATATGACAGTCTTTGATTAACATGTAAAGTTCTTCAGACCATTTTGATTTAATTATCTGTGGTTTGGCTTTTTTTCTAACATTATTACTACCTCAAGAAGATTCTTGTGCAGGCAATGCTGCATGACATGGTTTTGCTAAGTCAAGACCTTGGAAGTTCTTAAGTCAAGCACTTAGGTGATCTAGCTAATATCAGTGTTTTGGAGTCTGTACAACCACTTAAATTCCCTACTTTAGGGTGGCATTGCTGAGCACCCAGTATTTCTTGACCTGCAGAATTTCCACTGAAATGTTTCTAAAGTGATCAAGGAGCCTGATTGTAAGAGCTGTATTGCTTGCTCGTGCTTATTCTCCTTCTTATACTCTTTCTAGTTCTGTCACATCTCACTCCACATGGACATATATTGTTGCCACTGGACACGAAATAGGTCACACAAACACAGCTTGAGGTGTGGCGAAAGAAAGAGAGCACTTTATTTCTTCTCTCAGAATTTATAGGTTTCTGACCACGGCCCCCTGGCCGGTCAGGATAACACCTTTCCAACTGCACTGGCAGTGAGAGATGCCCATCACAAGACATGTATCAGAAAGAATATATACATATCTATGTTTACAGTTACTGTCCTGGGAAAGTCTTAGAAAACTATGTCAGCAAGCTAAAAAAACTGAGTTTTCAGGGCGACATCTCACCCTTTTTGTTTTTTAAAAAAAAGGAAAAGAAAAATGAACAAAGAAGCTAGCAACATTTTATCAAAAGGAAAAATAATAGTTAAATAAACAATGCTCCATACAATCAGAAGGCTGTAATTTCAGGGTGATATCTCACCCTTTCGTTATTACAAAAAAAATAAAAGTGAACACATGTCTAGCATCAACACCTGCTTGTGGATGGCTCTCAGTTTGGTCATAGAGGCAGAATCCATGACCAAATTGAAAGGTGCCTGGGAAAACTTCTGAAATGCTATGACAGCAGCCCATAATTCCACCAATTGGGCTGATCCAGCCTCATGACTCTCCAAAACCTGCCACTCAGATCCGTGCTTCCAGGTAGCAATGGCCTTTCCAGTCCTCCCCGAACCATCAGTGAAGACAGTGGGTCCTTTCCCAGGCTCCTGACTATGTTTGGGCTGCAAAGAAAGTTCAGTAAAGTTTGCCATTTTCTGTGGTTGATGGGGCAGAAAAAACCCCTTCCAAGACATGCAAGGGATCAGACCATTCATCATTTCATTGGGCAATTATACCTGTGGAATGCAAATCTGGAGTGGTAATGAAAAACAGCAGCATCAATGGAAAGATCAGTGTGATAAACTGACAAGCAGAAACTGCTCACTGAATCTCCTCCAGCACCTGCTGTGCCCTGAGGTCAGTGTCAGAGGTGACTTTAAATCAGAGTCCCCCTTCAACAGACCAAACAAGGGAGACAGTTGTGTTGTGGTCAGTCCCAAATAGGGACACAACCATGTAAAAACATCCACCAGTTTCTGGACATCATTCAGTGTCTTCACTGAATGCAAAAATCACACCTCCTAATGTTGGACTGTTCGTCCCAAAATTTTTGACCCTCAAATAATTCCAGGGAGGTTGTTTCTGAACCTTTTCTGGAGCCACTTGCAGCCCATAAGAAAGGCAAGGCAGGGAACAGCTGAGGATGTATCTGCTGCAGTTCATCCTGCATGGGTGCAGCCACCAAGATGTCATCCATATAAGGATAGAGATGAGCATCAGGAAACTGCTTGCAAACTCCAGACAGGGCTCGAGCCCCATATCATCGGCAAATGGCCGATGAATTTCTCATGCCCTGTAGCAAAAACCTCCACTGATATCTCTGTGTGGGCTCAGCATCATTGGTAGCTGGCACCAAAAAGGCAAATTTCAGTCTGTCATCGGGATGCAAAGGAATTGTAAAGAAACAATCCTTCAGATCCACAATGGCCAATCAGCGGGAAGCATGGCAGGTGAAGGCATGCCAACCTGCAACGTCCCCATGCTTTCCATCACAGCATTAACTTTCTGGAGGTCTTGTAGCAACCTCCATTTCCCAGACTTCTTCTTGATACAGAAAACAGGAGTGTTCCAGGGACAGGTCGAAGGCTCCAATGACCTTGGTCCAACTGTTCCTGCATCAAGTCACGGAGGGTGACTAGTCTAGAGACGACAACAGAATCTGCTGAACAGAGTCAGTCTCAATTTCTTCCTTGTGTTGAATGTGTCAGCATTGGGTCCAAGGGTCACTCCAGGGGCCAGTCGGCAAACCTGACAATCGTGATGTCCATGCCAGTGTCAAAATGCCCACAGAGGGTAATCTCTGACAGCATCTCACCAAGGATGGACAGGGTGCAGACCCGTTCAGGATGATCCCTGGCTGTCAGAACAGCAGTCCAGTGAACTCAAGGCGGCCCAGGCAACCCAAAGCCGCCATCTCCCCGCTGCTGATCTTCCGCTTTGCGAACACAAGACTCAAAAGGCTCAAGTTGAGCAAGTCTGGGTCCTGCAGGAATAGGAATAGGAGGGGTGAGCATGGAAACCATGGCATAGATCCACCCCAGGAAATCCGAATCAGTGTTTCCTAGGTGAACAATGATGCCCTGAACAGTGGTACTTGACCCCTCCACAAGAAGAGCACTCATGCCCTCACCCACGGGGCCAAAAGCATCCTGAAGCACATGGAATGCCTGATACCCATCCAGAGGAGCAGCCTTGCCTGCTGTGTCCTGCCTCACAGAATTCACAAAGACAGGGCCAGGCCCCTGGCTGGAAGACACCACAACAACTCCCCAAAATCGAGCCTGATTGCGCAGCTGCACAGTCATCTGACAGGGGGACAAAGTCCACAGGCCAGCCGAAGAGGCTCCAGCAGCCTGGGACCCTTTGATCATGGAAGCCACCAGCTTCGCCCCCCCAGCATCACCACCTGAGCCAACAGTAAACAGCACAGGTAAAACCAAGACCGTAGGTGGCGGCAGGGGCAACTCCTCCCCAGTCACAGGCTCGGGCGATGCCTAGGAACCTGAGGCAGGGTGGGGTGGAGCTAGCTCGGCACGGCCCACCTCCAGTGTGGGGGGAAATTAGTCGCAGGTAGAGGCAGGACCCGTGGAGCCACGGCGCCGTCCCACTCTGCTGCCAGGGGATGTCCCGAGCTCACAGGAGGGGAAACCCGCAGCATGAGGCCAGTAGAACCCGGCCCGGCATCCGCACCACTCGCAGCACCCATCCCCACGCCCCATGAATCCGGCGTGGGGGGGGCAGTGCTCAGAATCGCCCCAACAGAGTTTCCTTGGGGGTGCAAAGGCCAAGAATCGGCGCCGATTGCACCGCGCAGAGCAGTGCCGACCCCTCCTCCACTGAACACCGGTGGGAGCCTGGGCCTGTCCTGTCCCCCACCGTGGGGCAGGGCACGGCCCAGCCGCAGCAGGGACATGGGACCGTCCCTGAGGCATCCCCCAGGGCCGGCGCAGCCCCCCGTTCAGGCAGCCCCTCATCGGTCTGCGCCGGGAGGGCACACGAAGGAGGCAACCCCGCCCTGGGCTTCCACCGTCACAGGGTTATGCCCCCCGGTTCTGCGGTGTCCCCGACAGCCCGCTGGCAAGGATCCAACTCCACCTCAGGTTTACACCTCTGGAGCGCTGGGCGAGGCAGGGTTATGCCCATCCTGTTCAACTTGCTGAGGGCCCCAGCGATCCCGAGGGAGCCGACCTCGGGACCCGAGACACAGCTGCCCCTCGGCTCCGCATCACCAGGGGAGAGGGAGAGCCCCGCCCTGGCCCCACAGCCGGAGTCGGAGTCAGAGCCAGACCTCTCATCCAGGGCAGAGAATGCAGCTACCGATCTGGCATAAGAGGATGCGCAGCTGTTCAGGGCGCGATCACACTGTCGCTAGATCTGCAGCAACCGAGGCAGGTGAGGGTCGTAAGCTACCACCATAACCTGGATCAGGCAATTGCCTAATGTGTCCCAAGCTGGCTTTGAAAAAATCGCCTCAACTACAGGAGAAAAACCTTTAGTTCTCCCATAAGCATACAACTGCTGAAAGTCAGCATCCGAAACATCAGTCCGTGTCTGATCAAAACCAGCACGCCACACATCCACAACCAGGGCCTCTGCAGGAGAAACCCCAAAAGCAGCCATGGCCCAGGGCTAGAGAATGCCTTGCAACCATCACCTGCCACACAGGTCAGGGGTCACCACTTGTTGCTGCTGGACACGAAATAGGTCACACAAACACAGCTCGAGGTGTGGTGAAAGGAAGAGAAAGTTTATTTCTTCTCTCAGAATTTATAGGTTTCTGACTACGGCCAGGGATTGGATGGTCAAGATAACACCTTCCCAACTGCACTGGACTTGAGAGATGTTCATCACAAGACGTGTATCAGAAAGAATGTATACATATCTATGTTTACAGTTACTGTCCTGGGAAAGTCTTTAGAAAACCATGTCAGCAAGCTCAGAAGCTGAGTTTTCAGGGCGACAATATATGGCACTAATCTGCTGAGTTCTTCTACGAACTAGACACTAACATAAAGTCCCATTTCAAAATGATGTGAACTTGCAGAAACAACTCCATATCTAGGGCAATATTGAATGAAGATGGCTCAGCATGCTGCAAATTACACTTGCCATTGCTAGCACAGCTCCTTTCTGCTGCAGGGGAAATCATTTCCTAGGAGGACAGGAGGTATACCAGCATTGCCTTCCCTGAGGGTGATGCACAAGAAACAAACACTGCTGGCTGCTGCTCTGAGCTCTACATGCTCTCTAGGGCTTATGGCAGCTGTGGGAATATATAGACTTCTGAGCTTCAATTTAATATGAACAGCATCTGAAATAATAAAAAAAAAATAATCTGTAATAATAATAACAATTATTAAAAAAGGAACCCACTGGGCTGCTGTGACCTAAAATAATTGGTCCCAATTCCCAGCTATACCAAGTTAAGAAAAACACAGGTCCAAGAACAGGACACAATGAGTAATCTTAGCCTTTGAAAACTGATAAAAATTAGTTTCATTTTAATTCAGGATAAAAATTAGTGTGTTCTTAAATAGAAACAAGTACCACTTTTCTTGGTACCAGTCCTCAGAGTCTTGGGCCTTAACTAACTTACTGTGGGAATATTTCCTAACCTCCTTTCTTGACTCTGCCTATATAACCAACCTCCAAATTTATCAGTTGATTGAGTAGTCAAATAGGCAATCCAGCTGGTTTTGAAGCTAATTTACAGGAGTTGAAGAGGTTTCCTTCTGCTCAGGCTTTCTCCTTAATCTGACCCAGCATTTGCATGTCTTCACCTGGTTAGTTTAATTTGAAGTAAGAACACACATTTTTTTCTTGCCCTGTAAAGAATCACCTTTGCAGTTGTTTCACTGTCTTCTCTTCAGTTTGAAGTCTGCAATTACAGTATTACAGCGGCATGACCCAGGTTAAAGAAAAGCCAGCAAGTCTGATTCATTGGTGGAAATTTAGAGCCTCCTGAAACTAATAAGCAGAGTAGAGGGAACTGGTGCAATTGAAGTGAGAGCTCTGGGGCTTTTTATTCCACTCTTAAAAGGAGGAAGAGTGGGAGGTCAGGCAGAAAAATGAATTTTAAGATGCCTGGATAAGATTATTTGACAGATGACTTGCTACTATGCCATAATTGCAGTGGTTCTGCTGCCTTTAGCATTCTGAAAATAGGGATCATGAAGCTGAAAGATAAAAGATGGAGTATTCAAGGGAAGAAATTACAAAGAATGGGAAAAAAAAAAAAAAAAAGATGAAAAAACAGATATTGGTTTTGTGGTTCACATTATTTACTTTTCATTACAAAGTTTATGAGTTCTGGCACTTTTTTGGTTAATACATTGCTTAGAGAACTGTTATTTCTTTACAATTATATTGAAACTATGGCTAATGGATCTAGTATTAATTCACAATCATTCAAATTGTGCCTTAAGAAACTGGTGATAAAGTTTTCCTTTTCTACCAAAATGGCTCTACTCCCCACACACAGAAAAATGAAAAGCAAAGAGTGTACAAATGTGTTTGAGAAGGCACATACTCTTCAGCAGAGCCCCCTGCATAGAGACTTTATGAGACAATCATGCTGGCTGTTAAGCACTCTGCCATCAAATCTGTAATTATATCATTATCCAGTTGCTAAACAATGTGGATTTTGCGGGTTTTCATTATTTTCTGCCTACTCTTATCTGAACTTGCTTCCTGACACATAAAATATCTATACATGTTATGAAGCTGCCTATTGACTTTTGTGAGGTTCTGACCTTCAATAAACACATTTAAACTCTTCAAATCCAAGGAAGTCTTATAAGCAATACATGTAAATAAGATAGATCCACTATGAACCAAACCTCACACTCCAGTGTTCCTTGCAACTGGAAAACCCTTCTCTTTGGCCAGGCATAGTACTGAAGTCTCTATAAAATTCTCTCACCATTTCTTTCTAGTCTTTTTTCTGAACAGTACAAAAGGCAAATTCCTTTAGGTGCCATGTTACCATTATCTCTCCATTAGTGAAAAGTAGTTGTTGTCACAGAAACAACTCAGCTCCCACCTGGCCACAGAAAGAAACAGATTGCACACCAACTTTGAGCATTGCCTATGGCACCCTCATGGCTTGAGCAGGGACTAAAACTGCCTCTGGGGACAGCATCTAACTTCTGTCATTTGTTCCCTGTAAAGTTTGACCATAATATCTGTGGCTGCAGACCAAGGTGGCCCTGAAAGATAGGTAATGGCATTTTTCCTAGTTACCAGGTACAACCGTCATTCCTTTTCTTTCTACAATGACTACTCAGCATGTCATTGAAGGAGAATTGATGTGGTTAAATTCTGTTTTAATCCAAGCTGAAAAGACGATTTTTGTGAAAATTACTGTTATCCATATCTAATGGCAAGCAGACCCATGCTTCAACAAAAGCAGCAGTATGACTTCAAGAAGACTTTTCCTTTTCCACAAATATAAAAAAAAAAATAAATCTTTTTGACTTTATAGAGCAGTGAACACACAGCAGAGAATGTTTCACTAAATACTGTCATCATTTCAGTTGTTTGCTTCTCAGCTGCACCTTATATAACCTAATTTTAAAAGAAAATAGGTTTCCTTCTTTTGTGGGGCCCCTGGTTTTATTACATCCTGGGAGATAGAGGTGTCCCATGTGTAGGGAGAAGTGACAGCAGTGGCAATGTATAGGTGAATTGAAGTAAGAGCACTAGGGGATGGCAATGTTGAAATAGTCTACTCTGCCTCCAGAATTATCCTATTCTATTATTCCACTGTTGTAGATCTTTTGATAAGAAATTCACAGGCTGTAGCCTTGCAAGGCAGACTTGGTTTTATTGAGCAGAAGCAACAAGAGTAAGAAATGTGAAATCTGCTTAAGAAGGTATGTGTTAGGCCTCTGGTTTTCATTCTAAGGCTGTCACACCACAAGAAGATGCTGACATTTTGTCCTTGTCTGCACGACACAGCTCCAAAGACAGTTTACTATGGCAGTCTGTACATGAGCTCTTAATGCAAGTAATTACTCTTAGATGGTAAATCTCTGTTCTTTCACTACACCTTGAAAAATGCTCATTAAAATATACTTAGTTGAAATGTAATTACTTATTTCCTTTGTCACCTAAAAAAAGCTAACTAGATGGCATTAAACAATCTCAAAAAGAGCCTCTCAATAAGATATTTAGATTTAATTAATATACAGTAACTAGCTCATTAAGTTAAGTGCTTATTTGAGACTAATAGTAACCTCTTTTTATTATATTTTCCATTTGCTGTAGCTGGCAAAGCAATAAACTACAGCTCTGAAAGCTAGCAAACAAAATGTTTTACATGTCCCAGTTTCATTATTATTAGGATTAGAATTATGATGAGAATAACGTTGATAACACGGGGATGTTTTTGTCACCTCTAAGCAGCAATTACACAGAGCCAGGACCTTTCCTGCTTCTCACACCAGTGGGTGGGCTAGGGGTGCACAAGGTGTTGGGAGGGGACACAGCCAGGACAGCTGACCCCAAGTCATATGTCAAGATTCTCAGTACATAAAGTAGGAAAAGTCTATTAGGAGCACTTCTTCAAAACTGGTTGGGCATAGTTTGACAGGTAGTGAATGATTGCTTTGTGCAACACTTGCTTTGTATGTTCTAATTCTTTTATCATTGTTATATTACTAACCCTTCCTACTTTTTGCACAATTAAACTGGTTTGCTTTTAACCCACAATTGCTGCTGGGTTTTTTCTTCTATTTCCCTCTCCATTACATTGGGGGTGGGATGGTGATTTAGCAGCTGTGTGCTGTTCAGCTGTCTGCCAGGTTAAACTATAACCAACGTTTATCATCTCTGATCACCTCTGTGGTGAGGAGGATGACAGTAATTGTGTGGTATTTCTGCAAAGTAGCACAGTAAGAAATTATTTAAACAAGAAAGAAAATTATTTAAACAAGAAGAAATCCTATCAGTGTCAAGTTGGGTGAGTATGAGAAGCAGCCAACCTCTGCAAGAGAAAACCTCATGACCTGCTGAGCATCCCAGCAGGTTACTCACAAGGAAATTAGTTCAGCCTATAGAACAGCGTCAAAGTCCCATACATCCTGAGAGAAATGTGGCAGGGAGAAAGAATCCAATGCAAGACACTGAGAGATTGAAACATCAAGAGGAGCACCAAGAGGTGAAACTTGTCAGTCTTTCACAATTCCATTGATTCCCTTGGCAGATACTTGAGAAGCACAAACCTAGGACACATGTATATGTATTTGATTTCCTTTTGAGCTGTCAGTAAAATACTGAGTGCCTCATGGGTATGTGGAAGCTGAAGAAGTTCTGTGCAAATAGCTCCTTTTAAAAATAAAAAAAAGTCTTACAGTAATTGTTAATTACATCTGCAGATGACACAATACCATTAGCAGGATGTTACATCCCAAGTGTGGGGTGGGAAAAAAATCTGTCTCACTGCCAAAAGAAAGGCATCAAGACACTATATTATTGATATATTTAGTTATAATAACCTTGTATAGTATTCACACTGTTGGTTGCCTCCCTAACTTTCTTTCATTCAATATTTCAATATTTTAATAAGGAAAAGTCTTAGAATCCTTTTAGATTATTAAATATGAATTAAACCTACTGTCTTGAACCTTTTTAAAATATAGCATAAAAAATGCCATAGGTTTTCTTTCAAAAGCCATTAAAAAAAAACCAAGCTACTCAAAACTACTTTCTAAACATTGTAATGATGTTCATCTAAAGCAATTACAGCTTCAATTAACTGCAATTTCATTTGAGAAATGTTCATGCTTGTGAAAAAACCTTCCTTTTATTTAAAAAATCCAAAACATCCAAGTACCTTTCAAACAAAACTAAGCACTTGTGATTATCCACTTGAATTTTGGTAATGGAATAATTGAAATTTGACCCTTCCTCTACTACAGATCAATGTTAATATAATGCAAGTCAGATCTGTACATTTTTCCTTATAAAAGTCGAAATAAATAGGATCTTTAAGATAAGTTTCCCATTCTCCATTACGCTGACAGCATGGAGTCTGAAGATAAATTAATGGAAATGAGTGGTTTTTATTCAGCCAACAAATGCATCTAGTATGCCCAAAGCAAAATAATTATCATTACAAGAGACCTCTGCAACCTGAACTTAAAGGCCACCAGTTGTGAGGAATGAAAGCAACTTGTAATGATGAGAATATAATCCACCACTTCTTCTGCACATAGCCCACCTACCAGGCAAACGAGTTAACCTATCTCAGGTTCATCTTCACAATGAAGTTTAATTATTAATTCACTGCTGTTTCTGTTGAGCACCTTTGAAGTGTCCATCGTATTTTTTTTAAAAAATGCAGCGATAGAGCAAAAAAGCAGTATCTCACTCAAATCCTTTATATTTTCCTAATATCACTCATTCACCAAAAGCCTTGGCTCAGGCTTAAAGGTTTTCCAAATTATCTCTTCTCCAGTGAACGAGGAGAACATTTTAGACTCCTGGATCAGATACGTTTCAATTATTTTGGCAAAGACCATTGCTCCATGCACTCAGCAAGGCAAGAAATACCATGTTGGAGTAGCCCTGTATCTTGTCATTGTCAGTGACATGCACTTGTAGTTCAGAGGAACAGGAAAATATTTTACTGTTAAGATAAAATATGAGAACAGTACACCAAGAAATAGATTTTCTCATGTTGCCAGTCCAACCCTTACAAAAAGACTGGATCAATCAGGCAGGTCTTTTACTAGTCATCTGTTTGAAAATTAATGGAGAATATTTCCTGATGTAAGCCTACTGGCTAAGGTTTTGACATTCACACAAGCATGGCAGATGACAAAGCACTTTGATAGGTACATATCTTTTGTTTTTTTCACATATTCACTCAGCTTTAAGTATTACATATTTTCTACTAAATCTCTGTTCTGCAGGACTGATTCATATCTAGTGTAAATCAATATGGCTTGAATTAGGTCAGTGTAGCTGTGCTAATTTACACTGGTCTTCAATCTGGAGCATTGATTTTATACTAATATACTGTATTTCTATACTATAGAAATACAGTTTTCAGCTTCACATAGCACTGTATTTTGCATTTCTTCAAGGAACAAAATTAAGATGCAATTCATATTTTTTGAGTGACTATCAAGCTCCTATAAGCATTCATCATTTGCTCACGGATTCCTGCGGATCTTCAAAACCACCAACATCACCAGAGTATCATCCAACAAGACAGCTGACTAGAACAATCTGTAGAGAAGTCTGACACACTGTATTTATAAATATTGTTGCTTAATTTTAAAACCAGCCAAATAACCCTAAGATTTTAAAAGCCAATAAACAACCATAAGATTTCCCACAGAAGAAAACTGTTGTTCTTCCCTTCCCCCATAATCATAGACATCTTTGGGGTCAGCCAGATCCCCTGTCTTCTAATGACTGAATATCCAGGCATCCTATTCAGAAGCTGGAGCAGCAGATGGAAACCCCAGGTCCCACCAACAGGCAATCTCATGAGCCAGGCCAGCCCCATCACAGTCACTTTGAGGATGGAGGAGCCAGCCTCATTAAAGAGACAGGGCCTCTTAATCAATTCTTAACTCTTAATCATAATCAATTCCTGCCTTAAGAAGCACAGAGAAAAAACAAAACAAATCAATATGGAATCTCACAGCAAGGAAGAACTGGGACTGAGTAGGACTGATATGTATGAGTAGCTAAATTTGTACTATTGGTTCTTGCCTAGAGAAAGAAGAATCATAGATGAGTTTTGGACTTGATATAAATACGGGAAGTTGTAAGAAAGCACAAGGTCCTAACCAGTTGGTAGAGCACGCATTGAGAATTTTCCCTTGTGCACTTGAGCTGTGACTGAAGGAGTTTCATGCTATGGCATCTTTTTTCAAGCATTTTCTGTCTGAAACAGTAGTCTCAGCAGAACGAAATAAACCAGGTTAAAGTCTCAGTAGATCTATAATCACATTGCAGTCCATATACTCCCTTCAACCCCAAGATTTCAAATTGAGAGGTCAAATAACTTGTGTCCCAAATTTTCATTAATAACCAAAGTTCACTTCTGGATTTACACTTGAGATAGTTCAATAGGGCATGTTGTGAGACTTACTACAATTCAAGTTTATTTGGAGTTCCTCAAATATGAACATTCAAAGAACCTGAACATGCAAACTCAATAATTAATTATGCAAGAAACAAACCTAAAGAATGCAAAAGCAAGAATTAACATCTTTGTGTCACCCTTACTAGCTACACCCTTACTATTTCAGCATAGCTTCCCTTCATTCAGAGTCTTTGTCTCAATGGAAGGCATCCCAGGCTTTCATGAGTCCTCTGTACAACAGCAGACATCTATGGCTGAGGCTGTGCAGTCCATGCAGTGCTGTGCAATCCATTTAATAATAAAATGGAATGTACCTGTATTTCCAGGACAACAGATTTTAATGCCTCGAGACTCACACCCACCCAAGCACTTCAGTCTCCCAATTAATCTCTTCATGGAACAGTTAATTTCTAAAATGTTTTCATTTAAGGACTTAGTGAAGTCCTTCTAATAAACTGACCTGAAGCTCTAATCCTCACTTTAAGCAGGATATTTTTAGTGTGGTCCAGTATTCACAACAATGAGTACAGATATGATCAACAATTTAGCATTTGGCTTGCAGCTTTGGTCATTGGGGATCACATTCTCCTTGACAATATTTTTTAAAGACATGTTTTCAAAGTGAATAATTTTAGTCATACTTTCTCTCAAGTCTTACTGATTACATAAATTATATATATATTATTGTAAAAAAATAAGCTATATAAATACCTCATAGAATGAGATTTCTCTTACCTTCTTCTGAGGATCCACCTCTATCTAGGACAACAGGGTGCATCAATGAACTTAGAAGGTTCATTGATACTCACTGAGGTGAGTATCAACAGACTCAGTAACCAGACTGCAAAGATGGCCCAAGGGATTTGCTTGCTCAGCTCTCATTCTGATGCAACAACTTCCTTCAGGGATGTTCTTCTCTTGTCATGTTAGACTAGTACAAGGACCTCCTTACTTCCTACAGGACATTAACAGACACAACAGGCCAACAGTAAAAACAAGAAATAATAGCCCTGGCCTTCCCTACATTCCTCCTAGCCTGCCTAGGCTACCACCAACAGAAAGGGGAGATCAGGAGAAAGGCTCCCTCCAGGCTTTTCAAGCTACATTCAAGGACATTTGAGGTGATGGTACAAAATAACTCTGCACTGAAGGACTTCTTCCAGAGATCTGCTTGGCATAAGCACTTGGTTTTTTACTTATTTTCATTCACATCAATTGTGACTGTGGTTCTCATTCACTGTGAACTGACACATATTCATAAAAACCAGTGGGACTACTGTAGTTCATACTTCCTGAAAATTCTGTGTGAGTTGGGCTTGTCTTTTTACTCTAAATTTGTAATGCCTGTAAAATAGAGGTCTCCTCCGTGGACAAGGCATCTGGATGTTAAACACACAGTAACGTGTGTTCACATAAATTTAAAGATTTCATTCAAACCCAGTCTATTATACAAAAAACAATTAATATACTGAGATAATAGATCCAAATATCAAACAGAATAGTTAAGATGTTTTCTTTTCCCCTGCACCTTGCAGACTGTAAAATTTCAATCCTGCACCAGCCAATACTTTTGTAGCAGATTTTGGACTGAGAACAATTACTGATATTCTTGTCATAATTCTTAAGATATAAAAAGACCACCTTTAGTTATTTTCAGACTGGCCCAAATACTTGTGGGATTTCTTGCAGTCTATGCTCAGAAGTAACTACCAAGATGATAGACTTTTTTAATTCTTCTAATTTTTACTGTCTCATAGCTTTGTCAAGGCCTAGAACAATGAACTGCAATTGAAGAATACAGGAACATACAGATATTAAGCCTAAGGAATTGGCTTGGGGTTAAAGATTCAAGAGCCCTTGCATATATGGGCACAACATATGTGAAAATTCCCTCCAGGGAACATGAGAACCACAGAGGCTTAGACTGTGACTTGCTCTTGTAGGAATCTATGTAGGCATAGTAACAGAGACCTCATAAATAAAGAGAATAAACAAATAAGAAGTAATGCCAAGTTAACAAACAATATGTCCACAGGTGGGAACCAGACCAATCTGTGATTGAACCTCAAAAGACATGCAAGCAGAGTCTTCAAGAAGGCAGTTACCATGTTTGAAGTTAAGCCACAACACTTAATATTTTTTTTCAAATAGAGCCATAGTATTCTTCACATGCAGATTTCACATCACTTTTCAGTCTCTTAATTGACTGTAATTATCATATTTACATTCCTGAGGGGTTTACTCAGACGGCACCTCAGCTATAATTTTTGGATTTGCACATATAAAACTGAAGGAAAATTAATTCAGTGCAGAAAAATAAAGGCCAGTGAGAGTTTTAATTGCTGATGTGATCATCAAAAAAAGAGAAATAATTCATCTGAAACACAACAGAAGAAAAGACACAGACAATAACAAAACATAAGGGAAGATGAAATGAGAATGACACAGCTATTGTAAGCTGTTAAACTTTAGTCACTGTAAACACCATACCAATATTACCTCAGAAATTCTTCAAGAAAGAACTCCAAAGTGTTGCAACTCTGCCCCAGGCACTGACAGTCAGTAGAGACCCATGAAGTGGTACATGTCCCTTCCATTGCTCTGAACTCAGGAAATCATGTTTGTGCTGGACATGGAACACACATCTTTATTCCAGGATAATTAAAAGCATTTAGGAGATGATGGATGGCCTAGAGGAGGCAAAATGTGATTTAACCTGGAATTTTACCCATAATAGTTATAAACAAAAGGATGAAGTTACACAGAAAAATACTTTAGCAGAAAGCTCATAAAAAATAATATTTTATGCCAGTCTAATGTCAAAACTCCATTGAGAGTAATGCTAAGCAATTGTTTGGGGTTTAAGTGATTGCTTTTAAGGACATTGGTTAACTGTCTATATCTAAACTATGGTAAACCTAACTCTATTGTTACTATTATTGTTGTTGTTGTTGTTGTTATTTCTGGTCTTTTACAGACAGTCTTTCTTTTTGCATGATTTTTTTTTTAAAAGAAGACTATTTCCTGAGCTGTTTCTCTTCTCCTGACCATGAGACAAGTGGCCCATTTTGCCATTCAGCAGGAAGAAATTCACCATTATAACTCAAGTGAAAATAATAAAGAAGTTTCATAAGCAGTAGTCAATACTTGGATCATTGCAGAAATCTGAAGAGTTTGGACTCCTAATTAAAGTAATACAGATTCAAATATCTATGCATGGTACAAATGCGTGGTAAAAAGTTGTTTCTTCAAACAGATTTATGAATCAAATTGCAGAGTCTCTGTGACCTACATCCATTAGTTGGATAAAGTATCATAACTTTTGAAAGATGAAAGGGTTTTTTCTACTTTTTCTGATAGTTTTCACACTTGCTATTAAACAATTAAAGATGAGGGAAGGAGCAGGGAAGGAAGGATTGCGTAAGTGAGGTTCAGGCCTCAGACTCCCAGGTGACTCAAAAAGCTGAAGAATCCTCTCTTCTCTCATACTCAGAGAATATTTAATTCTGTTGTGTGAAGTGCAAAGACTTCATATTATTACTTGACTTTAGAGAAGTGATCGCCCTAGAACAACAGAAAATCTAAAGCTGATACTTCAAAACACTAAATAAGGGCCCTAAATATGTTGCTGAAGGATAAAAAAAAAAGGAGAAAGTGGACACACTCAAGTTTTACAGAAAATTGCTGGAGGCACCTGTCTCGCTTGGCAGGATCTGGGGCAGGAATTCAAGTAGATGGAGAATGGGATTTAGGACATATTCTGGTCCTCAGAATTTCACTGTCAGATGGAATAGGCACCTTCCTGCTGAAACATCTAATCTGGATGAGATCCCAGCTATCCATGCCGGTGGTATTCAAAGGCTTTTGGCTCTCTGTATGCCCCTGCAGACCTCCCTGCAAGGTATCCCAGGTTCTGCAGCTCCGTGACTGAAGACTTTGTTCATTGACATTCATCACTGATACATTTAAGCCCTTCTTCAGATCTCAGCTTTAGCGTTTAAATCACAGCTTTCAAGCAAATTTGGCAGTATAAAGGTAATCCTCCCTGAAAGCAGCTTTCCAGAAAAGGACCTGACGGTTCTGGCAGACAACAAGCTGACCATGTGCCAGTAATGTGCCCCTGGAGCAGAGGCTGGCTGCATCCTAGCCTGCATTGGGATGAGGATTGCCAGCAAATTGAAGGAGGTGGTCTTTCCTTCCAGGGAGGTGGTCCTTCCTCTCTATTCATCCCTGGTGAGAAAAACTGGAGTTGTGAGTCCCATCATCATGGAGTTTGTACTTCCCATCATATGAAAGGGCCTGTCTAGGGCCTGTGTAGCAAGTTATCTTTTTTAAAGCAAGCTCCACTTTGCCAACAGGTAATAAAACCTACGATTTTCAGTTCTAGATAGCAAATGTTAAAGGATGAAGAATGCTGTTCTGTGAACAGAAGTATGCTCTTCTCTGAGGCTAGACTTAACACTATGGAAATAATGCTTTGCTCAAAAAAGATGTAGATACACCCAAAGCACTGAAAACATACCTCTTAAGGCAGAAAAAAACTGCATTAATTTAATGATTTCCTAAGAAATCTGAAAAATTGTTCTATCACTGCAATGGACACAGCTTTTCAGACATTCCATGAAAATGTCCACAGTTCCAATCTATATTAAGTCTATCAGATAAAGTGAATCCTCAACCAGTTCAAATTTCTTTTATATAAGTTTAAAAACATTGAAACATAAGTAGAAAATCAAATCTAAATGAACCTGAAGGGAAGTTATCATTATGCATTTGTCTTGACTCCAGTTACTCATTCTCATTTTGCTGTGTTCTGAGTCCAATATTTACTTTTATATATGATTAGATGTTATAGATATTTACTTAAAAGCAAATTATTTGTTTGCAAGGCATACTGTGAGATTTAAAGCAACTGAATTTCTACTGACATAAGTCACTCAAGCACTTATGTTTGTAAGTTTTAAAATATTTTACATTTTATCTTCTGCCTCTTTTTCATCTCCCTTGCCTAAGATGAATGTGCCAAGTCTGTGCAGGAGAGAGCAATAACCTCAAAATCTAATTATAATTTCATACATCAAGACATATGTCTACTGAAACATCAAGTTTGTTATTACCTGAGTCAGCTGATAAGGCACAAGCAATGGCATTACTTCCTTATAAGCAATTTTTAGGAAGATATAAGAAACAGGGTTTGTCTTCTAGAATTTTGAATGTAGTAGTCTGAGTTGATTTCAATAGAACATTCACTAATACCTGACTGAAGCAGATCCAAATATTCAGGATGCTTTAGGCCTGCTTCTAGGTAGGTAATAAGACTATCATTAAAAGTACCAAAACAGAAGTAAAGAAGATCTTTGTAGGTCACTTGCCATTAGAACAGACAGATGCTGGAGTTAAGGATGCCTAAAAGCTTATACAAAAAGACTGCAAACCATTTCAGTGTAAATTTGTGGCAAAAGATTCTGCAAAAAGCATGAGACACAGAATACAAAATTATTTCTATTCATGTAACAGTCTTACCTAATAAATAGCAGGCACAAATAATCTTTTTGTTGATGACTGTAGGAATGCTGCTTTCTAATTAGCAAACAGCATCCAAAGCTGTTTATAAATAACAAGCTGTTTAAAACATCAAGAAAATAGACTTTTTGGTGAAGTGCCCACATGGCATTTTAATAGTACTGTAATAATACTATACAGAAACTACTAAATTCATGTGTTTTAAAATGTCTGCAAGGGTTATGAAGTGCTCTTGTACATAATAACGCTCCTATACAATATTTACAACATATAAAATGCTGTCATTGCACCCTTCTTTGCAGTGATATATTATCAGGAGAGCTAACAAGCTGTAGATGACATAAACCAGTGTCAGCTCCACAAGTATATCAGAATATATACATATATACTTTCTTCTGTACATTTAAAAAAGGGAAAAGCCCACTCTATCTGAAAAAAAAGGAGCCAAATGTGGGGTTTTGCCTAAACAAATCTGGGTTCCCAAAGAAGGATCACTTCTTTGTGACTTTCTTCTAAAGTCATTAGAAATGTCAGCAGAGGTCCATGAGTAAAGTGACAGAGGTCACAGATGCAGCAGACACTGCAAGTTTGCTTTATTTTCCTTCCTCTCTTGTCATTTCATGGACAAAAAGGACATCATTGGAATGCCACAGCCAGCAGTAGCAGCGGTTTCTTTTGTACTGGGCAGGTATAAAGTGATCATAAAGAGCAAAACAGTCAGGCTTTTAACCTACACTTACCTTCCCTTCTTAAAATCTCTCCAAGCATTTCACACCAAGTTCAAATAAATGACACTTGCTCTACAACCTAGGCTGATCTTCTGAAGACTTATTTAGCAGCAAAGCACCCACATAAAGTTCCACTGGACATGATCAATAGGGGTGTATTACTGTGCATATTCTGCAATTCAAGCAAAGGCAGATTCATATGAGCACTTACAAACCTCTAATATTCTTATGACTACACTTGTAAAGCACTGAATGCACCAGTTGCATACAGTTTCCTCACTGCAGATCCTTTGAGCTATGCCAGTGACAACACTTCGGGATATCTGCTATGGCTGTTTTGCTCTGAGTCAGTCCCACTGTGCTCCCACTGAAGTCCTCACAACAACAATATGAATTAAAAACAAAATAATGACAACAACAATAATAGAAATATTAAAAAAATAGCACCACTGTGTTAAGTGCAAATGATCAAAACTTCTTATCAAAGTCAGACTACTTGAGTAGTTTACCCAGAAGCCCAAATTGCCAGAATAAATTACAGGGAAGCTGGACGGGGACTCTTCGTCTTGAATTGTGGTGATAGGACAAAGAATAACAGGCACAAATTGAAAGAGGAGAAATTTAGATTAGACATTAGGAAGAAATTTTTCACTGTTAGGGTGAGGAGACACAGGAACAGGTTGCCCAGGCAGGTAATGGATACCCTAAGCCTGGCACTGTTCAAGGCCAGGTTGGGTAAGGCCTTGAGCAACCTCTTCTAGTGTGAGGTGTCCCTGCCCGTGGCAGGGGGAGTTGGGACTAGATGATCTTTAAAGTCTCTTCCATCCCCTTAACAGTTTGTGGTTCTATGATTCTATATTATGATTAAAACTACTTAGCTCTTGATCTGCTCATCTCTGGGGTCAAAATTGATGTTGGATATAGTCATTTGAGGAATGATAGGACTGATACCTCTGAATCCTCTGCTTCTGTCCATGGTCAAAGACTATTCATGGACTGCAAAGACAAAAGAGATCTTTACAGTTCTTTCATAACAGTCACACAGAGAAATGCAGAGCAAAGCCCAGCAAACCAGTCTAATACCAGCAATGAAAAACAAAAAGTCCTCTGGGGGCCTGTTCTAGGAGGACAAGATATGGGGAGTGTCTCAAAAGATGCCAGCATAAATGAGAAATGCTCTCCTGCATTCATTTAGTGCCACTCCTTGTTGTGTGACTCTGTGTTTGTAATGTATTCTTTCCTCTTCTGCTTTTATTATTAGCACCCAGTACCACCCTCCACTGAGTCCAAGGATAATGGGAAGGCAAAATAACAGGTTTCTTCTTGAAAATAAATAGTGGAGGTCTGAACAAAAGAGAAATGGGAATCCAAATATTTTTCCTAATCATTTTTATCAATCCTAACAAGTCACAAGGAAAACTTCAATCCAGTCTTCCCATTACAATCTCATTGATCTTTATGCTGTCAGTCAGCGTAAACCTAATATTGGGTGGAACAAATCTGCTGAGACAGAGATACCAATTTATAAAGTAGTGACCTCACCTCCTCTTATAATCACTGGAGTGAAACAAGCACTTTTGGATTCCATTTCATCTTGAAAAGGATGTCCAAAATAAGTCAGATTAATCTTATCCTAAAAGTACCTATTTCTTTCCACAGTGCTTGAAGAGAGCTGATGGCAGCCAATGCAGGAAGACACTTACATGCAGACGAATGTCAGACTGTGATGCTGATTTATTTACAAAGACAATACTGATCTGACCTGATACAAAGGTTGCAGATGAAGTAGATTTTCACTACCATTTGAAATTCTTCTGTTGTTTACAGGCCTCTATGTCAACATAACTAAGAATCAGGCATCTCAGCAGGAACATGCCCTCCCAAGCAGGCATCCAGAGGGAACAGAATGGAAAAAGAAATAGTGACATCTGCCCCTGCCTTGCTCAGTTTGCTAGAGGACATTTGATGTCTGTTAGAGAGGGTTGCCACTAGTTTTAGCATTGTTGCACTTCCAGTTATGGGGAGCTGCTGCAATGCCAGACTAAGAGGATCCCTTGCTAAACCATGTGTAAACTGTGTTTCTTGCAGTTTCTATGAGCAGTAATCTTTCTTCAACAGCTGCCTCACCCCTTTAGCAGATTTTTCAGGAATTGGTGGGACAGTAGTGAAAGTCCCAGCAGGAGAAAAGTACCACTGAAAATTACATGGATAAAGGTTGAGGACCTGGACATTCTTCATGCCACAATAATTTACAGAGTTGCTATAAGACTGGTGATAAAGCAACCTCTGTTGTGAGGCAAGTTCTGTTTGCCCCAAACTAATTTTTTTTCTTGACTACAATTTCCACAGGAATAAGAGTCATAAGACATGTGAGTTTGTCTGTGACATATATGTATTTGAGGATGCTTCCTTCCTCCTGTTACTTGGCTTTTCAGCCTTTCTGGGCACTAATATTCTCAGAGAAATAAAACAGTGTTGGCCCAGAAGAGCTATTTCTGTGTCCTCCAGTATCCAGTATCCTTCACCACTCCCCAAAGATACACAGCCCTTACAAGCACAGAGAGGATCAATCTGAATTTTTACTGAAAGGCAGTCTGCTGGCTCTGGCTGAAAAAAAAAAAAAAAATGCAGTCTGCTCACCTCATCAAACAATCATTCTGGGACTACAGTGAAAGCAAAGACATGGCAAAGCAGAAAACACAGAAACAGCCCTTTCAGGGGGTTTCTGCAGGGACCTACAGGCCCCTACTAAGTAAATCAATTTTGAGGATGGAATCTTTTTTACAAGTACATCATCACATAATCAACGTAAACACACTTTGAGATATTTTTATTTTTCCTCCTGTATTCAGAACTACTCCCCACTAAGGACATAATGTCTGTGGTGCTCCAAAAGTCACTGATTTGTCTAATTATCTTCAATTCATGTTTGTTAGAGGCTCACAGAAATCTGTGGCATTGAAAGACATTACGGAAAGATACCATTTCAATAAATGGAAGGATCATAAGAACAGTATCATAGTCATTTCAAAGGAACAGAGCACAAAATAATGGTGTTGGGATATGGGGGTGGGAAGTTTTTCACCCTTTCTCTTTACACAGCAATATCCAGCACAAGAGCAAAAATATAAAATACTTCCCTCTTCTACACATCAAGAACACATGTCTCATGAATCATTTTTGCAATGTCTGCTGGTCATGTTTAGTTCTGTAATCACTTCCATTTTATTTTACTTTTTTGAAGCAGGAAACATCTGCTTGTTTCATACATTGGAGTCTATGTATTAAGTCCCCAGAAAAATAAAATTCTAAGCCCCACTGAAGTAAACAGGAAAAAATACACTGATTTCTCTGAGGGCTAGAACTTACCAAATCTTTGGGTTTCAGCTAAGTTTTCAAGGTTGAAAGCCTTCCCTGGACTTGTGAAGACCCAAAACCATAGTGTCTTTCATCTTTACCCATTAGCTTTCATATGATTTATGCTAAAAGTGCTCACAGCTGCCTCTATTCAGTTTTTGACTATTCTCATGCAGGTAAATGCAACATGACTCTGGAATCAAAGCTGAATCTGTTTTCAGTGCTAGTTACTGCTTTTCATCATTTTTGAAACACCGAAAAGCATATATACTCTCTATCCAAAACAAAAAATATTGGATAATGGCATGCAGAAAAAGACCAGTTCTAGGCAAGAGATTCTGTGCTAAGTCTTTGAGTTACAACATTACCTCCCTGTTGTTTGAGTCTGATGTACTGATTCACCTTTTACCTTTGCTCAACCTATCCCCATTTGTTCCCTCCCCCTTTCCTTCCTCTCCTTTATACAGATGTGAAAAAACAACCCAGTCCTAATGATAAAAAATGTACTGGTTTATGTGTTATGCCAGCAAGCCTTCATGGCTTCATATTCCCTCCAAATATGGGCAAGCCACCTTTTTATATATGCACTCTTTTTATAAAAGTGATCATTCTGAAAAATAAAACATACATTATTGCTTTGAATTAAATGTGTCACAGTACGTAGTAAAAACCCATTTACATTGGAAAGTGCTTTCTTCGTGGCATGCAGAAGGAAGATTTGTTTTGATTTAATTAAGAAATCACTTACACTTTTGCCCTTATTTTATATGTTGCTTTTAGTGTACAACAATTTCTTTACTCAGGAGAGTTCTTGATGCTCCCAAATTGTCAGGAAATAAAATTAAAAGTTCAAAGATTTTGCGATGTGGTGGTTGTAGATATCACACTTGAGATGCTGAATTTTGGTTGTCAGACCCAAATGTGCAGAACATAATTAAAAGTCTTTACGTTGGTCATGCAGGAGATGAGAAAAAAAGGCTCAGTGTGCAATGTGACAGATGTGAGCTCTTGGAAACATGTGAACTTCAAAGCTTATCATGCAGGGAGCTATGGTAAGCACTGTGGACTTATGGAATATTCAGAAAATCTTTTGGATCAGTACTTTAAACATTATGTGAAGAGAAAACCTCACTCTCCTGAGAAAATTTGTTTATACTAGCTTACTCCAGTACCAATCAAGAAGGCAAAGGATGAAAGGAACATCTCTTCTCAAAATACGTGCACAAAGCCAAAAACTGGAAATCTGACAAAATCACACCTGAAATTCCCCAGGATTCTGCAGAACCAATGACTTACTAACCTAGAAAGTAGGACAACTATTTCCAAGGTTTTTTCTTTTCAATTGTTGATATGTAATACTGTGTTCTAGAGGATGAATATGCCACCTTTCTAAATCCAGTTTGACAGTTCCCAGTTCACTTCCTTCTTGCCCCAAAAGGAAATACTGTGCATGCAGAACTAAAGCCAATGTTTCATTTGGAGGTGTCCCACTTCCCTCTATTAGGCTGCTAGCTTTCTCTATCAGCAGTCTCTAATTCTCATGGAGTCTTGGAGTTCTCCAAGATTATCCTTTATTTACATGACCTAATATTCCCAAACTCTGACGTGTTTGTCATGGCAATACGACTAATCTTTGCATAAAGCACATAAAACCATTATCAATGGAACATCTTTATTTGGAAAGAGAATCATCAGCCTCCTCGTCAGCTTCCTTACAAAATTGTTTTTCTGACACATGCATCTTTTTGGCACCTTCTTTTTCTCATAAAAGAGCAGAATAAATGCAGTAGATGATATTTAAGTGACATTTACTCCAGCAGTCTCTATTGTGGGCTTTAGATTTTCACATTACAGTTGCTGTCTGCATAAATATTTTAATTGCACCAATATTTACATAAGAATACAAGAAACAGCAGCATCCCTCTTTCCTGAGAGGTACTAGCTCATAGGGAGTGCATGAGTGACAGCACATAGCAAACATTACTTCATCCTTTGCCTGTTGATGTGCCTCTCCTCAAGCCCTTAGCATTGCCAACAACTGCAAACCACAGACTATAGTGAAAAGGCAAACATCATCCTGAATTTCTCACAGCCACTTAGCAAACTGGAGACATTATTTACTCCTGCTAGAGTGGGAAATCATAGGCTCGATTTGAACTTGGAACTGAAAGCAAGTATAGTGACAAACAAAGCAAACTGTAGTGAAAGGGGCTGTGTATACATTTCAGATCTGAGGTCTGTTGCTCTCAGTAGCAGCTCCTATGCTTCATGTGCATGAACTCATTTCTGAAACTATAAGCCAAAATTAACTAAAAGGAACAACTTTAAACAATGCCTCAGGCAGCTTCTGACTGCTAGCAAGCCTTCACTAGGCTCACTGATACTGTTCTCCTGCAAGACTGTATTGATATTGCTCTGAGACACATGGTCCTATCAGCCAACTCACTCTGAACTTCTGTACAAATATTCATGGGGACTGGCTAGGGGAGAGGCCAGGTCTGTTCTGTCCCATTGCACAGAGGTGTCTAAGGAGCTTGCAGGATAGCCCAAAATGAAATGCCAGGAGACTGTACAAATTTAGGATATTTGCTATCAACAAGGATCCTAAGAGCTTTCAACAGTGATGTAAACTCAAAGTCACTGCTGACAGGGGTAAACCAGATATGCTGGGTTTAACACATAAGGAGAATCTCTACACTGCAGAATGCACACATGCTTTGAGCTCAAAGAACTTCAGGCTGATAATACAGCTCCTACTGTTTCATCTTTCTACAATCTTCCCTGGCTAGTTTTGACCATCTGTAATTTTTATTGAAAAATACCATTAAATTTACTTTATTAAACATATTTATAAAAAAAACTTTTTTTCCCCTTCTACTCTCCTACCTAATTTTGTCTGTTGGTCCAACTTTGAAGCACTAGTCCTTCGTCTGACAGCTTTTTATTATAGTTACACAGACACTGTAATTTGAAAGGCCAGAAATTCCTCTTATTCACATTATATTGTTTTCGGTCGTGGTACTATGCATTATTAATATAATATGAATAGGAAGACATGACACTGCAGGAAAATTGGCACAACATCAGTTAAAGTACAAAGTAAAGCTTATCCTTTACAGAATGTTTAGGCTGGTAAAGGGCACTGGCAGAGTTGAGCTGCCAGACAAGTGCCTGAGGCCTTATTGGCTTTCAGTCCAAAGCAGTTAAGAACTAAATTCCATTCTCTCATTCCACCAATCTCCTCAGAAGACTCAGATGACTGTGCAGTGGTTATCACTTACTCTATCTTTTAGCCACTCCTGGAAATAATGTTTAAACTGTAACTGAGGAAGAACATCTTTTTCCAGCCAACTGATAACCCTCCCTCTTCATAATTTCCATCAGAGTTTACATGCTTCTTTTTCTGCTGCTTCTGATACTTCTGTTATTTCCAGTGGGAGTGTTCCCACTGTTCCTTACCAGTCTCTGACACTTGCCATCAAAGAAGCCCAGCAAGGATACAAGTATATATAAGTACCTCAATGAATTAAGGCTATTCTACTCTAACTAAAAATATAAATAAAAATATTTGCACCAGGATAAATCCAGACAATTCTATGAAATTCACAAAATTCATATAACTGCAAGGGTGGATCACAGAAAAAGAGGAGATTACACCAGAAATCTTTTCGTGATCTCTGTGCCTAAGTAAGCAATTCCCTCAGGATACCCTGAACTGTATTTTATGCACTTGATAAATGTCTGCCTATCAATATCTGCGTGTTGCAACTAAGGTTAGTAGAACTGTAATATCACTCTTCCACAGAAAATAAATAGACTACAAGCAAACTCTGATGAAAAATACACAATTTATTGTTAAATTACACACATGAATATGTAGGTAATATGTGTAAAATTATAAATATGAAATGTGCAAATTATTGTTCTTGCAAGAACTGGCTTACTGCATGAATCCCTCCCTTTTCTTTGTTTAACCCACCCTAAATGTGTGGATTCAGAAATTTTTGGGTGTGCTTAACTTCAATGTCCTGTAAATCTCTCTAGAAAGTAAGTGCTGATATGAGGATCTTAGCAGGGGCCAGAATTACCTGGAAAGTTGATATTTCTAGGAGAACATGTTTTCAAACAGTTTCTGTCTTGTTTTTTTCAGCGCCCTCTAAGCCAGGATATCTCAATGCAGTATTATATAAGTTGTGAAAGCAAAGATTTTTTGTTAGAGTAAGCCTACACACCACTGGTTATAATGGGATTTTAACTCAACTATTTTGTCTAGAACTACTAGATTATGACAAAAATTATAATGCTGCTAATAGCAGAGAGGACAGTGACAATGTGACAGTTTCCATTGACCTTTTCAGATAATGTAAAACTACAAAAGGGCATTGTAAATGTTATGCCTTCAACATCTTTATCTACAGCTGAAACCAGGCTAAAGGAATAAAAGTTTTTTTTTTTTTATATAATTATGCAAATACTAAAGTCTTTCTATCAACACATATATAGAAAACTGATTTCATTATCCCTTGATGAGGTCAGTCGAGTAATTTGGGGTTAACCTAGGTGATAAGTTTCTTATATCAATGCAAATTTTAATTGCAGGCTGAATACTTACAAAACCATCACTAGCAAAAATGCAAAACAGGCTTCTGACAAAAGGTCCCTCAGTTTTGCAGTTCATTTTTGCACACTCCTTTAATAGTTAATTGGTTTACTATTTAGATGGTTAGGTGAAATTTTCTTGTTGAATTCTAACATATAGTCATAATATTTCCCAAATGAGAGGATAAACTTAAAAGTAATTTACTTTATTTTTATGTTGTTCTTCCAGATATCTAATTAGAAAATTACTCATTCCCACTGAAGACCTTCAAAATTATGACCATACCTGCTCTTAAACAACATATGGATAAGTATATTTTCAAGGAGATCAAGAGAGGGGAAAGAGAAGAGTTGTAACTCATATAACTAGGATGGGTTATTCACACTTGAAGGGAATAAATTTTGCAGTGAAAAACAGAATGTGAGGCAAAATGACTTTGCAGGAAGATCAACTACTACAGAGAGAGTAGACATGGAATTCATCCATCACTTCTTCCCTGAAGATGGTAATTCAGCTGGAAGCATCCAGTCCCCTACAGTCATGCCTATCAGATGAATCAGTTTAAAAATTAAGTGGATGGATAAAAAGGAATGGCATCTAAATCAATTACATAAAGAAATGCCTTTGACAAGGGAATGAGAAAACAACAGCATTTTTTTCACTGAACTGAGAGAAACACTGATGTGAATTATTTTTGGTAAACTGTCTCAAAAGTTCTGCAAAACAAGATCATTTGACTGAAATCTTTAATTTAATGAGAAAATTTTTTAGTAGTTTAAGGGATGGTATGGACCTGAAATGCCACTTTTACCTTTAGGCATGAAATACAGATGAATAAACATTTCATCCTGCATATCATTTTTACGGCTACTCTTGTGAATATCTGCTTCATTCAGGAATTTGATACAGCCACATTTTGTTGAAAACCACAAGGTTAGAATCTGCATGATCTTCTAAATTTTGATCTGTTAATAGAAGGCCATGCCATGTATATTTAGAAACACTTAAGCTGTTTGACAATTAGCTAAACTAAATGAGAGCTTAATTTATTGATCAGCAAATGATTGCTAGGTTAGAGTTTATGTTGCTACATTATTGCCCTGATTTTTCATTCTAAGATTTGCTGTCAAAGCTAAATATTTGAGATGCTTTTAAAATGTTTCCATTCCTGAAGGAATATGTTATACCATTATAAATAAATCCTCTGATCATGAATAGAACTAAGAAGCTGTTACTCATAATGATATGGCAAAAACATGTATCACCATGAATTACCATCTTACTAATTCAAGATGGAAAGATTCCAGAGAATTCCAAGAAGGGATGACATCAGCACAGATGAAGCTGCTGGACAAAACTTCAGAGGGTAGGAAAAGATACTCTAATGAGATATTAAATAAATTAGACAGAAAAGCAGAAAAGTCTCTTTCAGAAGACAAATTTCAAAGCAATTCTAAGAGTACACTGATTAAAGTGCTGAAAGGTGGTTATACAATATTCATATAAGTTTTAGTTTTAAAATCAATGAAGTGATATTTTTGACTAGATTATGGCTAATCTAAATCATAAACCATTATAACTTCAGATTTTAAATATTCTTAGCCACCAAAATATTAGAAATGCTAAGAATAAAAACAACAAAATTCTTGTTCTTGATCATGACAACTATTTAAAGTTCTCCAGATTCCCTTATTTATTGGTTTTTAAGTGAGATTTGGGGTCCAACAACAAGAATTCAGTAATGTTTTGGAGTGTTTCCCCAATATAAAACCGAGAGCTAATGAGCACTAGGCATTACCATCTTACAGGATCTAGATAGACATAAGAACATAGAGTAGGCTAATAATTTCTCTTTTGCTGCTCCTCTGGTCTAAAAATTACCAGTAGACAGTTCCTCGCTGTGCCTAAAATTAATAGAATGCATGAAGGTTTTGTCTGAAAGTCTGTTTTTTTTCTGTGTAATCCTTTTGCTTCACAGTTTGCCTGAAAAAAAGATTTGAATGACTCAAGGTTGATTGAAGGTTACCTCCAATAAATACTGGAATCATTTGCAGAGGGTACAGATATATTGGAGGGTTATTTCATGTAATGGAAAGAAATGCCTTTGCCACTTCCAAAGTGGCTATTGCAGTGTGAACTTTCTTAGCCCACTACTTTTAGACTGTTCACAATCAGAAGATTTTAGTGTCTGCTCTGTTAAAGCATTTACATCTGATGCATTTTTGGTTCCTTTCCCTTTTTAAGCTCTCTGAGCTCATTTCTCAGGTTCTGATCTTGAAAAAGCACCAGAAAATCTACATCTACCCTGTCTGCAAACTTGAACACCAGATTCTGAGTAAATTTTGTTAAGCCAGCAAGCCCAATTCCTTGATTATGTGCCTCACTAGGTACAAGCAGGGAGTCTGGTCATAGGTGGGTACACTCTTCTGCAAAATTAAGCAACTGACTAGAAGCTATGCAACAATTTCCTATTATTTGGAGGACAATACAGTAATAAAGTGGCAATAAAATATATTAATATTAATATTCATAATAATAATAATGAGAAGAAGGAGAAGGAGAAGGAGAAGGAGAAGGAGAAGGAGAAGGAGAAGGAGAAGGAGAAGGAGAAGGAGAAGGAGAAGGAGAAGGAGAAGGAGAAGGAGAAGGAGGGGAGAAGGAGGAGAGAAAGAAAAAGAGAGAAAAAGAGAGAAAAAGAGAAAAAGAGAGAAAGAGAAAGAGAGAGAAAGAGAGAAAGAGAAAGAGAGAGAGAAAGAGAGAGAGAAAGAGAGAGAGAGAGAGAAAGAAAGAGAGAAAGAGAGAGAGAGAGAGAAAGAGAGAAAGGGAGAGAGAAAGAGAGAGAGAAAGAGAGAGAGAGAGAGAAAGAGAGGAAGGGAGGGAGGGAGGGAGGGAGGGAGGGAGGGAGGGAGGGAGGGAGGGAGGGAGGGAGGGAGGGAGGGAGGGAGGGAGGGAGGGAGGGAGGGAGGGAGGGAGGGAGGGAGGGAGGGAGGGAGGAAGGAAGGAAGGAAGGAAGGAAGGAAGGAAGGAAGGAAGGAAGGAAGGAAGGAAGGAAGGAAGGAAGGAAGGAAGGAAGGAAGGAAGGAAGGAAGGAAGGAAGGAAGGAAGGAAGGAAGGAAGGAAGGAAGGAAGGAAGGAAGGAAGGAAGGAAGGAAGGAAGGAAGGAAGGAAGGAAGGAAGGAAGGAAGGAAGGAAGGAAGGAAGGAAGGAAGGAAGGAAGGAAGGAAGGAAGGAAGGAAGGAAGGAAGGAAGGAAGGAAGGAAGGAAGGAAGGAAGGAAGGAAGGAAGGAAGGAAGGAAGGAAGGAAGGAAGGAAGGAAGGAAGGAAGGAAGGAAGGAAGGAAGGAAGGAAGGAAGGAAGGAAGGAAGGAAGGAAGGAAGGAAGGAAGGAAGGAAGGAAGGAAGGAAGGAAGGAAGGAAGGAAGGAAGGAAGGAAGGAAGGAAGGAAGGAAGGAAGGAAGGAAGGAAGGAAGGAAGGAAGGAAGGAAGGAAGGAAGGAAGGAAGGAAGGAAGGAAGGAAGGAAGGAAGGAAGGAAGGAAGGAAGGAAGGAAGGAAGGAAGGAAGGAAGGAAGGAAGGAAGGAAGGAAGGAAGGAAGGAAGGAAATTCTATTCATAATTACATATTTCCTTAGATTTGAAGTTCAGTGAAAAAAGAGAAATTTCTTAGAGTGTTTCTATGATAGGTGGTGATACCACTACCACATTAATGAAATTTTAAGTAATTTCTTTGTGAGCTATGAACAAAGTTTTCTTTCTGAATTCAGTGAGTTTACCAAGAAACTTTTTAACCTGCAGACCTGGTAGTTTATTTCCTTTTCTGGATTTTATCCATTTAACTTTTCATTAATCTTCCATCCAGGGCAAAAGCAAAGATTCATGAGTCTCATTTCCAAAACCAAGACTACTGGCTAACATTTACTAGATGGCATAGGTCAACTGATCTTAAACCCTTAAAGTTTATTACAAATGCTCTTATTTAACTGAAATAGGCAAAGGCTTGAATTAAGGTATAAAGACTTTGATAAGGATCCAAAAAAATTACCTTCTAATATTTTAATAATATTTTCACAAATTATACCACTTGCAAAACCATAATAAAAAGCAAAAAAAAAAAAAAAATTTATTCACAGAGGAAAGTACTTGTCGTATTAAGGAAAACTTTTGAGGTTAGGAACAAATAACAGGTATTATTTTTTTGCTCTGATGGTGTCATTAAGCACTTCTGTAAGTAGCATTGGTGATGCTGGAAGAACATTTATAAAAATAAAAGGAACTAGATCCTTAGTACTTCCAAATGGAATTAATATCACTCATTTCCTTAAGATCTAAGGATGTCTTGAAATACAAGCTTACTCAGAACAAAGAGAAATTGCTCTTACTAGACAATCTAAGACATATTTTACTTAAAAACTAGTGAATATGAATACTTCGAATCAAAAAAATGGTGCTTCCAAGGCGGAAAGTTTCTCTTTGAAGATAGTTGAAATATGGAAAATGAGAATCTGCAAAACTTATGCTGTTCCCTAAAAACACACGGAAATTTTTATCCCCAACTGTTTTCTCCATTTCTTTCTGTTTTCCCATTATTTTTTTTCATGCCTCTGTTTCTGAATGTGGTCTCCCACCAATTTTCACGTTATATTGTGATAATTAATGACAGTGGACCATCTTGTGCTATCCATAGACCTTGGGCCATGTAGCCTCACTTACCTCAAAATTTATTACAAATAGAAGTATGTCTTTAGATATAAAACCTGGGGTGCACAGAGATCTGCAAGTGTTGTCTAAGATCTCATAAGGACCCATTGCTGAGTTGGGTGTAAAACCTCTGGTCCTTCTTTCTCAGCCTCCTGCTGATGTGTCAGGTCCCTGTTGTTCCTGTTATCATGCAAACTGCTACAGCCTGATCCAAAAGAATCCTGGGATTCCTTTTCTAATTCTAGCAGAAGGAACATGATAATTCCCCAAGGCTGGTATAATGGCTATTCAACTGTGCAGCCCCCATCAATATTAATAAAACTGGAATGGCTGAAAATCTGCATTTAACTCCACAATTTCATTGGATCTCATTTTTCAGCCTTTATTCAGCTGGTAGGCAGGACACTGCTGTCATCAAAATAGTGCCGTGGTAACAAAGAGGAAAAGCTGACATATTCACACCCTTCTTGATGAGTTTTGTTTGATGATATGGAAGTGACGGTGTACAATGTCATCCTGCTGAAAAGCAGTTTATTTGCAGCCTGCACATTTAGCACCATATTGCTCCACAGCACCAGTCTGATCAGATCCTGTTAATCATCAGCCAGAACATGATTCTTTTGAAATCAAAGGTATCCTTAGCTTTGAATTTAATGGGGCCATTGGAGTAAGTTAATGGAAAAGGCAAACTTAGCAGAGATATAGCAAAATATTAAAAAAGCATCTCACAAAAAAACCTCTTCTGCATGTGTCAGTGACTGAATGCTGCAGAATTCATTGACAGACTACACATCACACAGGGATTTGAAAACAGCCTGCAGAAAACAGCTTTAATTCCTAGCCTCTGAACACAGAAGAGCTACAGAGAGATATAGTATGTTAAAAAAAAGTCTTGAGGAAATTATAGATTTTCCTGTTTATTGGGGAATTAAGAATAAGATTAACTGTGAGGCATAAATGGAGGTTTTTGGAACTGCAGGTGAGTTTGCAAGGAAATGCATATTATTTATGTGATAAAAATTAAATCATTAATTTCAAGATTATTTTTTTTTAGTTTATAATTTCATCTATTTAAAATGTTTCTGCTTCTTTTAAAACTGAGTTAAATGTCAAAATGAAAACTCATTTGAGTAAGGAAAACATTCACTGCAAATTGAGGAAATAAAAAGAAGGGGAAGATGCTGTTTGTTTATATAGGTTTTTAAGAGATCATTTTGGTAGGAAAATGCAGTGTTTCTTGGTATATTTGGAAAAGTTGAGCCTTTATTGGCACAAAATCCTTCCATTGGGCTTCAGATTTTTGGGGAAAGGGAACCAGATTTTTCCTGATGTGAAAGAGTTGTTAAAAAAGAAGAATTTCAAACATACTCCAATGTCACAAAAGCTACATTTCTTTTCAAATTAGATGGAATTTGTCAGCATTCTGTATTCGATAGCATATCTTTTATTTCCAGTTTCTTTCCTTTTCCCTGATTCTTCATCATTAAAAATGGCAGTTCTTGTACAAACTGATCCTCTATTTACAAACTGGTGCAAGGTGTCTTAGGAGGCCATTTTGTAGCATATAAAATATCCATTCCTGCATAGAGCATACCACAATCTCAAGATCAGAAGCTGATAAAAAATGTCCTACTGAGACCATCTTCTACCACATATACACAGTCCCTAGCACTGTGGCCAAGTCCAGGAGCCTCATTAGCAGTATCAGACAGAAGGAAACTCCTTCAAGATTTTCTTCCTTCCAGATGTTAATCTAATTTCCACCTGCTAGCAAGGGATGATGAGAATTCACTGACCTGAAAGAGTGAGTAGTTACAAGGGAAAAATATAAAAGTCATAGTCACTGTTTCATCTCAAATGTATTTCTTCTTATGCATTTCATTGCTCATTTTAAACCACATTTTTCTGGACTAATATAACAGTCTTGGCTTTCCACATGGGGTATAATGTACTCTGAGTTAACAATACATATAATCTTTTTCTCACCCCAGTATAGTTTCTGAATCATTTCATGCTATGAGAAATTTCTTGAATGCTAATTTCTGAGCATTTGCTTTGACAGGTTGGGATAGGGAATATTCTGCATTAATTTATTCTGTACTACATAGAGAGCTGTTGGACTACATAAATGCTTGACTGGTTGCAGCCTTATATCTTGCTTACAATGGACCTAATTTAAATTTCTCTTACATTGATTTAACTGCACTGGAATCAATAGTATTCCTCTTGATTTTCATTAGTGTACTGTAAGAGACAGGGATCAGGCTCAGTATGTTGAATGCAGAAACTTTTGTTGTTGTTTAAAAGGACTGCAAGTAAAGTCCAGTGAAAAGAATGTAATTAGTGTCATTCCAGGCTGACATTCTCTTTTGTTCTGTTCTCCACTTTTTTTGTTTCAGACCAGCCTATAGCTGAGGGTTATGGATCAGATTGTTTTGTAGTACTAAACAGCCAAAGAGGGAAAAGCAAGAAAAATTATCTGCAAAAAAACCCAGCAACTCTACTGAAATTAACTGAGCTGCACAGATGTGAGGAACATTAGAACTTACTTTCAGGAGGCTGCAAAAATACAGGCATATAAAGCTATCAGCATCATGAAGACAAAAAAATTAAACTCAGAAAATTAAAAAGAAATTAAATTCTAAAACTTGTTTTAGAGAGACAATACAAATGTTTTAGATTTCTCCCTACCTCTCATTAAAATTTATATCTCATACTAAAATCAAATGCAACCAATACCTGTGAAGGGTCATGAGAATTATGGCCTCAGAGCTCAGGCTGGAGGTAGTCCACAGGTGAAGATTGAAGATGCCAATTTATTAAGAAGGGCTATACCCTGTCTAAGGCAGAAGGAATAAGTTAATAAAAGTCAACTATAACTATTAATGTTGACTGTTGAATAGACAAACTTTTCTCTGAGTCCTTGGAAATTTTTGAGGGCAGAGTGTTCTAATTAGGCTGCAGAAAAGAAACAAAACCAAACAAACAAAAAACAAACCCAAACAAACACACACTAGAAAAAATAAACCAACCTACAAACTCATCCAGAAGATACTTTCCAATTTTTTTCTCATTGCTGTTTGGCATCCCTTTGATTCTTGCTTAGCAATTGAAGTCCATGCATTTTAGTATATCTGCCAGTCTGTGCTCAATGCACAATGACTGTCTTTTTTGCTTCTGCTAAACCGACAGACGCATTTTGAAAATATCTTCAAGACTCTTGTCCAGCTGCAGTTTCCCTTAGAATACTCCTTGCACTAACCAGGATGAAGTCCCAGCCGAGCACTTCCAACACTCTTCTTTTTGGCTTTGTACCCTCACACCCTCTGGTTGCCTTCATGCAACACCCAGAGGCACGGTAACTCCAGGTTCCTGCTATAAAAACACCGTTCTCAAAGGCTGCTACATAACCCCCACACTATTTCAAATCCTTTAAACTGAAAAGAAACACAAACAAAATAACAATTTTGCTCTCCAGTCACATGGGGCCACTGGAGGCAGAAGGTCAGGTGCCTTAGAGTTTGGTTGTAGCTTGTGACATTTGGCCTGTCAGCCAAGAAATGGTTCCTGGCCTAATGTTATTTAGTAGCACACATGTGGCCAGTGGGGCCAGGATTTTATTCCAATTAATGGTAATCAGGGATAGAAGCAGAAAGAGAGGCATTTCTGAGACCCTCAAAAAAAAGTTACCAATTACCTGCTTTAGTTGCTAGAGCAGTGTGTGATAGAAACAGGGAAGACAGGAGGTGTACGGCAATGTCTTAGCTAACATTTATTGCCTAGCTCAAAGAGAATAAAACATTATTTAAATAAGCATGCAGCATGTTTTCCTGGCAATGCAAAGCACATACACCAGGGAGGTAGAAAGCAGAGCTGTTCAGCAAATACCAGGATTTGTTCTGTTTGGTGAAGCAGCTCCAAAGGAGTCAAAGTTCTTCTAGTCAGGGATAAAAAATCTGTTTTAAAATCCTTTACCAAAATACTACTCCAAACAAAACCAGAGAAAAGAAACAAGTGTTTTGAAAAATGTGGCGGGGGGGAAATTTTGGTACTTTACAGTCTGAAAATGTCTTTTAAAGAGCAAACCCTTTTCATAAGGGTCCAGCTGCATCGATACTTTGGCTGCAGTAAATCTAACATGAATCTTCAGGGCATAAGAACAATTGAGATAAAAATGACAATGAATAATTGTCACCTATACAGTAACCAGTAGAAACCCAACAAAGCTAAAACTTAAAATTAAGATTTTTTTTTTTTACCTTTGTGATGCAATGCTGTGCTGTGAGAAGCTGTGGACCAGCTCCTGCACATTGTGAGTCTGGGATGCACACAGAAATGTCTGTGTAGGAGAAAGCTGCTTTTCATTGTGCACTGCAAAGATGGTAAAGTCCTTAGTGACCTCTTCCAGTCACTTGGGGTCAGAATAAGGTTTGGAGGCAAGTCAACTCTTCTGAGGAGTTTATATGTATCTTGAACACAGTAACTTCAATCGAGCTAATAAGGTATTATTTTGAGGTGCAAAGCTATTTCACCTTAGAGCAACAGGAGTCATTCTGTCTCTACTATGCCATAGGCTCTGCAAATCTAGAACCTGACCAAAAATAAAATATAAAAAAGAGCTCAAAGCCCATTCAGGGCTCAATTTTGTAAAGATTTTGACACTGTCAACACTTATTCACTGAAAGGTAGTTGAGAAACCTCTGAAAGTAAAGACTGCGGGAACATGATAGGATGAAGGAGGCAGTCTTTCTTTTGAAATCTGTTTTGAAACTCTTAACGTGTACAATTGAAAAACTTTAATTTGAACCTTATCTTCAACAAAATCAATACTTGGAAAGCTTGACATATTGTACCGTGTTTAGACAAGGAAGAAATTTTTCACAGTGCCCATACAAGGTAAAAACGGACTTAATAAATTCTGTGGGTTTTAAAAGGACTGTAAGAACTAAGTTTTGAAGACAGACTATTAGACTACTTAAACTTCCGAAGCAAGTGCAGGCTCTGTCCTGAGTCTCCTAGAAAACAATAATTCATACCAAAGAGCACCATATCCAGCTTGTTGATCACTGAAAATGGTTGCAGTTTCCTGAAAAGTCAACATTTTTCATGGGAAGTGTCTGAACCAAGTGAAGCTAATCTTCTTCAGTTAAAGCAAAACCACGAGGTCAAGTCATTGAAGCTGATGTATACCACTGAGAAACATAACTGTACTTTTTCTGTGTTTTCATGACATCTTTTTACATAGATAAGGATAAAATTGTATGGAGTTTTGATCAATCTTTTATTGAAGCTGACCCTTCAATTAATGTATTATGTAATAAATTTCAGGTCATAGAAAATCAGACTGTTTTAATTTCAAAGCAAGTTATGAAAGAAATATAGCTAGTCTTTAGACACTGAAAGTGACTCTCCATCATCCCTATTTTTATCATCTTTCAACAACTTAAAAATTACCTCCAGCAAGTTTTCACGCAATGCATAAATGTCATAGATCATGGGAAAACCAAAGCTGTAACTTTTTTTCCTACTAGTACAGCTGACAAGATATTTTTGACAATGCTTGAAAATTTTGAACTACTAGGATACATTATTTTACTTAACAGTAAATCTTGGAGCAAATTACTATTAAATTTGTTCATACAATCAAGTGATCTCTTCCACCAACTACACCTGATAAAGTCTAGTTGTCTAATTCAGCAAGGACCTTTACTGTGTTCTTGATGTTCCTGCAAAAGTCACTTTGTCATTTCCTGTGCTTGGGCATTTGTTATTGACTAAAGTACTTCAAGAGTTTTGTTCTTAGGAGCTGAGCTAGAATTATTTTTACATATTGACTTCCACTTGACAGTCCACCATAAACAATGGAAAAACACATGCATAAATTACTTAAACCCTATAGCAACTGTTGCTACCTTTACTAGTCCATGTAAAATCATTTTCTACTCATGACAGAAAATGCAAAGCTTTTCTTCTCTTGAGGGCATGTACCTAACTTGTTGATAGAATGTGACCATCACAGTCACTGTCATGCTCTTAGCTCCTGCAGGGATGTAATCTGAGACACTAAGACATGAGTAGTTGGACTCCACTTGAGACCATAATAACTGTTCCATAGCCTCTGCTGCTAGCCAATAAATTCTAGATATCGAACAGAACACAATCAATGTGTAGCCAACTATAAATTTACAGGGCATTATCATCATTAAACACACAGATCATTAAGTTTATATGGCAATACTTGCTGCATTTCTTTTAGATACAGAAAAGCTTCACTGAAAATACACTTTGGATACAGCTTAGGCTGTTTTAAGTGGTAGTTAAAAGTCACTCTATATGCAGTTTTCAAATAAATGTAGGGTCCTTTGCTTTATGCACAAGTGTATCACACTTATTTGTGCACAGAACTCAATTTTGGACAGAAAGTTGATGAAAAACTTAAGCAGATTTCTACAAAAGTATTTCCAACTTCATTGCTCATTAGTCTCTCTTTGGAAGGTGAGTGCACTCAAGAATGCCCGCAATATCTTGCTTTAAGCTCTGTTTTCCTGTCTGCATGTGTTGCGGTGCATTGTTGTTCATTATATTTGATTCAATTACATTCTTTATTGTTAAGTTGTATCCCCGCCACGTTAATACTTTGGTCTCAGTTGTGCCCTCCTACCCCAGTTGCCAATCCACCCTGATACCCGCCCCTTGTTCCCGAATGTTCCCTGTTCCCCCTCCCATTAAGCTGTCAATCCTCCCTTGTGTCAACCCCTGCCTGGGGCTGCTCCCTTTGGAATTCCCCTATTCTTCCAAGCCCCATTGGCCCATGTGCCCCACTCTCGTCCCCTTGTGTTCCCCATTGGTTTATGTATTATGTAACCCCGCCTTGTGCTCCTCCCCATGGTCTTTCCCCTATTGGTTTATTATTTGTACCCTCCCCTTGCTCCTCCCCACACATAAGTTGCTGTAGCCCTGCATCTTTTGTCTTTTTTCCCTGGAACCTTCAAGAGAATAAATCCCTTTTGGAAGCCACCTGGAAGACCTCTCCCTTATCTTTGCTCCTGCCCTCGACGCTGTACAGCCAGTGCTGTAGAGCATAAGCCCTAAGCTGCCCTGCTTTCCAGGAGCAGCCCACTCTTGGCTCGGTGCCGGGAGCTGGCTGAGGAAAAAATCCAGCACCACGTCATGGTGTAGAGGTCTTTTGGAGTAAGACAGATAAAATCTTCACCTTTCATTCCCTTGTTTTTAGATACCTTTCCACCTCATAACTTCTCACCCAGCTCTTTTAATAACCTAATTGAAAACCTATCTTACTCCTTCTGCCATCATCACGCATATCTAACCTTCCTTCTTACCATCTGCTCAGCAGTCAGGAGCTCATGGCACACCAGATCTTCCTCACCACCAGCATGCCCCACAATTTGCAGATCATTGATGAAATTTCCAGAGAGTGTGTAAGTCATCTCAGAACAAATGTCTCAGTCCAGCCAGGAGGAGCTGGTTTCCTACCATGCTTTAAGCCGTACTGTGAGGATTCACTAAGCCTCTGCAAGAAGAACACTTGTACTATTGTCAACTTGCTTGTACTGCTTGCCTATGTACTGGAAGCATTTCTAAACTGAAAGAGTGTAGATTTAGACTGGACAAAAGGAAGAATTTTTTTACAATTAATGTGCTGGAACAAGTTGCCCAGAGAAGTGGTGGATGCCCCATCCTTGGAAAGGTTCAAGGTCACACTGGATGGGGCTTTGAAAATCTGGTCCAGTGGAAGGTGTTGCTACCTGTGGCAGGGTGGCTAGAATTATGTGATCTTCAAAACTTCAGCTCAAAGTATTCCATTATTCTGTGACTTGCTGTTTAAATAAGAGACCTTTCCAACTCTTCCTTAAGTGCCATTTCCGCACCTGTGTTAAAAGTACAAAAAACAGAAATGCGGTATAACATCAGGTTTGAATAAGTGTAGGCATAACCTTGCAGACACAGACACAGCTTCTGTTTCACGTGTGATGTGTAGTGCAGTAGGTTACTTGTCTTTCCTCAGCTCTGTGGCTAAGCGTCCCCAGCCTGAATTCTGATGCAACCTTAATTAGCAGTAGCATTTCTTTGCAGTGCTCTACAAAGGTCTTAATTGAGCTTTCCACTTACTCATGTGAACTAAATAAATGAAAAAACCCCTTTAAATAAATGACGACTTAAAAATGAAAGATATGAGGGACAGTCCTCTAAAATAATGCACTTGGTATAGAGTCTGCTCAAAGCCTTTAGGCACTGAATGAAGGAATTCTGGATTTGCTTAAAAAAAAATCATTAAAAGGGAGCATTTTCCCTCCATCCTCTCCTCATGCACACAGGTGTACTTCTACATTGCAGTACACATGTCTATCATAACTTCTGGCAAGGAGATGAGACGTGTCTCTGAGGGGGATGACACTATGCCCATCTCCTCTCCCCTGCATATAGAAAAGCATTCTAAAAAGCACCTCAGCAGGTATAAGGGGAAGAACATAGAGGAAATACGGAAGAGGGAAGAGGATGGTTTTTCTCAGCTCTTTGTGCTGCTGACAGGCCTTTATACATCCAAAGGGAGCAGAAACCATGCAGTGAGAAGGACAGCAATTACCGGGAATGGAGCTGGGGCTTCAGACCCCATTCCCTGAGATTTGCATACATTTAATGTGAGTCCTTTACTGAGCTAAAACACAGAAATGGCAACTTTGGGTCACTTTCCTCCCAGGAAAACATCCTAATACATTCAGTTTGCCTCACATCATCCTCTCCCCATGTCTGGATTTGAGAGTGTCCTCAAACATCAAAAGAGACACAGAAAAATTCTGTCCCTGTGTCTGGAGCCTGCGTTTCCCTGTGAGATTCAGAGAGGCTCGCTGGCACAGGGCAGGCTTCCAGGCAGATTTTGGTCCCCCCTTTCTCTCCATAGCAGAAGCATCAAAGAACAGTACGGAAAATTGGAGGAGGGGACAGTACATTACCTATGCTTGCTTGCAGACATCCAGCACACCCAACAATGTCCCATGAGAAACCTGTGTGATACCTTTTAGTGCCTAGGGAACCTTTTTTTTGCAGTTTTCCAGTTTTGAGAAAACTGGTGGACATGACCTGACAAATGCAATTTTCAAATTATGCACACACTAAAGAGATAAAGATCTTAAATCTAATTAAAATGAAGCTTTGTTGAAAAACATCAGAGTAGCCAACGGAGACAGCTAGATTCCAAGGAATGCTGATTATTGCCTTGTGCCACTTACTCAACATCTAAAAATACACCTGTTTAGAACTGGAAGCACTTATTCCTTCCTGTGTGTACAGACACTGTCGTGACCAGTCCCCGGCTTGTATCAGGTTCCTGAAGAGAAGAAGACAAACCTCACGAGTGGACATGAGCACATCCTGTCTAGCACAGTGCATCAGCTGGCACACAAGCTACCTCTCTGCAAAAGGCAGGGAACTGGAGAATGGACCCCAGTTGCAGATAAAAAATAATGAGAGTCATGGAAAGAACAGAATTTTAGTCATTCTGATATAAAATCTAAAAGAACATGAGAGATAAAGCCAAGAAACAATGGGGAAGCCAGTCTGGATTTACTGGGTGTTTTTCCAAGTTAAGCAATCTTCTCTTTTAAATTTTAAAAGAGAATACTTGAAAGCTGTATTGCTTTTCAGAAATTATTGAAGGTTTAATGACAATTAGAGAGTGACACACAGAAAAATGTTTTATGCTGCTTATCTTTAAAAGTAAACAGCTATTAATAAGCACACTGTACTGCCCTGATTAGAAAGAAGAAACAAAGTTTCCAGCTTTCAATTTATTCTGCAAAAAGGCCCTTGTTGACAGGCTTTTGTTTGCTGTGAGCACAGGAGGAAGACAAGAACAAAGTGAGGTTGTGTAAAAATTTGAAAGTACTGCCTGATGATTGATTGATTATGCTTGATTGATAATACCTGAAGGTGATTCTGCAAACTAAAAAATCCTGTGCTGCTCCCACACTGACCGGTTACTAAGGCGTATGAGGTAGACAAATTGCTCGCCTGTGTTTACAGACTAAGAGTAGAAACCCACCTTTCCAATAAAAATGTCAGAGTGGAAAAACAAACATATGCCCCAGTAAAGTATATTGCTAAGCTGTTTATTCCAGCAATTGAAATTTATGTTTCTGTGTAAGACTAAATATTAAATTGAGTACAAAATGTTAAAAATATATTTATGATTTTTAATATGGTTTAGGTAAAAGTTATTACCTATTTATTTTCTGTTGTTATTGGTAGAGGTGGTGTTACTGCTGTTTTGGTTTTATAGTTATTGCTCCTCTGGAACTTATTTTCTCCTTGGGTCAAAAGAATTTTGTATTTGAGTCACTGGCTCAGTTATTAAATCCCATAAAATTCATTCATTTGTTCTAGTCAAATATGATATATTCTTATTTAATAAAATAAAAAGGGACACACTCTTTTCCAGGAAAGACCTCAGAAAAGGCCTTTTTGCTTCTGGTTATCTTATGGCTAAAAGTCTCCTGAAAAACTTTTTTTTAAATATAAAGATTTTTCACACCCCAAAAGATTTCTGGAGCAGTAGCTTATCATGTTGTGATGCTCCAGGGACTGCTGTGTGCACAGTGACCTGTGTGCAGAGGGTGGGTGGCTCAAAATGTGCATTGACCATGTGCAGGCTGAAAAGCCTGCGCTGAACTCTGGCAGCAGACTGAGGTCATCTCAGAACTCTGAGGCAAGCCCAGTGGATGCAGACTGACCTTTGCCTCACCATCACCCCAAAGACCAGGCACTCAGTTCCTCCTGACAGACCCAGTTTTGAAGCTCCAGGGCTCTATTACCACTGGGAAGCAGAAAGAGGTATTTTGTTTGTTGACTTGATGTCCATAGAATCCTTCACCTAGGTGAATTCTAGGGGTGCCTTGAAAATCAGGCTCAGCTCTCAAGGCTTCTAAACACCTGAAGCACCTTGCAAAATGAGAGTCAACAAAGCAAGACCAAAAGTATCTTTCACAGCATGAATAGATTCTTGCTAGAAAAATCAATTCCATTGCACTGTCTTTACAAAACTGGATAGTAAATATGATGATGAAGCACATCTGGCTAACAGGCAGGAAGATATGAAAAAATCAGATTTAATTAAAACATATTAGTCCCACAGTCCATTTAATTGTCAGACACAAATATCCAAACATGGCTCTCAAACACCAACATGAAAGGTCTTCTTGTTATGTTGAAATAAATAGTTAAAGATGTGTAAAGTTCAGGAAGTTGTTTCAGCCAGCAGGGAGATGCCTTCAGTTTGAAGAAATAATACCCCTGGAGTTGCTCTCTATGTTGCAGTTTTTCCTCTGGGAAACTTAAAATTTGGATGGACATTCTTTTTGAAAAAATCCTGACTTAGAGTAAACACAATGCCTCACTTTATAGCATCACCAGTGCAAGTATAGGTTGTCATTTGAAGGCAATATAAGGATAGCTGGGGTTGCCTGAACTGAAAACTTACTCATCCTAATAACAAAATTGTAACAGTAAACTCTAGTTGTTTTACAGTTATAATTAGATGCTTACATTTTTGTCTCACAGTGAATCTTTAAAAGCCCATATGGGCATTATATGAGATTTCAGTTACCAGAGACAGATTTCTTGGTCCACTGGACTGTCACTTGAGAATTAAGCCTGCTGAAAATTGAGTACTCTGGCATGCCTATTGCACGATATCCAGTCCTGGGCATTGTGTTGATTCTTTGAAATGGAAAATTCCATCATTGTGTTTCCAAGTATCTGGTAGTTTCCCTTTTCCTATCTTTCTTCTTCCCTCTCATGTCATAAAATGAAGAAAGGTGAACTTAGATAATAATAAAACGTTTTATGTATCTCTGTGAATAAAAACAAACCATCTGTTTGTAGGATTCTTTACTATTACTTTTCTGGTTTTCACATTGGTTTTATTTACTTGCTTTCATTACTTTACAGTTTGTTTTACCATATAAAAAGAATACAGCTTATTATCTTTCTTCTTATACATTCCTTTCCTTTGCTGTCTGGAAAGTATTCTTCGTACATGCTACACTTCTCTTCCAGATGCATCTTTTGCCACTGTGAACAAACAACTTTTAAGGTTCAAAATCCCTTTTAAACATAAGAAAAAGCAGCTCCTTGGCCCTAAAAGTAACCAGGTTCCTAAGGGTTCATAGAACCAGAAGGATAAAGAAATGAAGGCAGAGACCTGGAATGCCTGTGGCATTTATAATGAAATATGGGGCTTTTCACCTCTGCATTACTGATTCAAAATGAGAGTTGCTACCCTGTGATCGTTATTCAGTGACCCATATGAAATGTGTGGATGACCTCCATCTAGTTCCCAGTAGATATTTGTCTGTCTTGCAAAAACAAACACAAAGGTTAGTGCTACAGTTAGTTATTTCAAAAGAGGTTGATAACTGCTCTTGCCACTGCTATTGTAAATTTTTGGTCTATGTAGTTTCACTTTCTGGCTTTGCTAGTCTGGAACTTTGTTGGAGCAGGAGATTGATTTTAAAAACAACAAAAGGTTATGAAACCACATGCTAACTTGAATGGCATAAGGAAATCTTCTTTGGAAGCAGAGCTTCTGTGATATGATTTTGTTTGCCTTGGTCTGATGTTCTTATCCCTCACAACACCTGTTTCAGAAACTTTGAAAGACTTTAGAAGCCTCTCATTACACAGGCAACAGCTCAACAGAGATTAGCACTTCAGTTCCTTTGATACAATCACTAAATTGCAGTATGCAGACCATGATAGAACTACCAATATTTGTGAAAATTGGAGGAACAAACCCCCTGAGACCTCATGAATTTTCCACATTTGGCTGAGTAAAGAACCTAAAATCACATCCAAGATTCTCGGAAATTTCTGCCAGAATGTCTTCAGGGAATGGAGATTCATGAGCACCTACATAAACCCATTACACTCAAAGCATGTGGAAAAATGTGTTCAAAATACCACTGAAGCCTTCAGAAAACCTCCCATTAGATTCAGTGGACTTCAAGGCAGACTGAGAGTTACAGCACCAGGATGGATCTCTGTCAGTCCCTTTTGCATGGTCTATGTGGCCCTGGGTAGGTGACACTTGCAATGACACAGGAAAGAGCAAGTCTGCTGGGCCAGCCACTTACACACAGCATAGTAATTAATTATTTTTGTCCCTGTGTTGAAAGGATACTTTTTTGCTTTCACCTTAGAATTTAGCACAGTAAATTTAAAAAAAAAAAAAAAAAAGTGTTTCGCAATCAAAGGATGGATTGCTTCTCTTTTTTTCTGACTGAAAGAAAAAGATCAGTGATGAGTCTACAGCTCTGATCAATTATTATATTCATTTTCCCAAGAAAACCAGGGTCATCCTACTACAGGAATATTCATATCAGCTCACTGCTGCTGACACACTTGGACACACCACATTAACCCAAGACTGTACCAGTGTTTCTTTCCTTGACATTCATCTCAACTACAATCACATGCAATTTGCATCTCTTTTGGAATGCAAATTCTTAAACCCACACTTAGACCTCTCTCCCATTTAGCCTCAGACCCTTACCCAGAAGCTGAACAGTAGGCTATAATGACAACAAAAGGAAGAAATCCAGCAGTCCTAAGAGCAAAACATTAACAGGATTTTATAGAAGATTTCTGAGAGCAAGAAGTAGATAAGAAACTGAAGAACTGCAAGTGATAAAGTTTGGAAACAAAGTATTCAAAAAAACAAATTTCATAAATAATTAAATCTTACATACTGGTCATTTGGTAAGAGTGACTTTTATGATAAGATATTTTTCTCAGATATCATTGAGATTATAGTTCTTTTACCCTTTTGTTTATTGAGAAATAATTCTTCAGTCTATTTCACATCTGAATTTATTAAAAATTTGTGAGACCCACTAAATCCACTTTAAAGCTAATTTAGTACTTCAGGGTTTCAAGCCCTGAAGAAAACTATAACGTCCTCCAGTAAGATTGGTATGCATTCACTCAGCTTTGCTTTGGTGTACCCAGCTCTATGAGCTTTCTACAGGCTTGGGCTTTTTCCTTGGTCTAGGATAGGGAACTTGTTTTGGTGAAGAAGCTTTATCTGCACAGTACATGAATACTGTACAGAACATGTAACACCCATGTTTTTCTCAATGTTTCTTCCAGGCAAGGGAGAAGGTTTTAAAAGTCACTTTTACAAGCAGAAGATTTTTCGTTTTAATTTACACTTTTCTTCTCCCTGCATTGGATGACAGTACCGTATTCCAAGTCTAATGTTTTATATTAATTTTTGACAAGGCTCTAATTAATTATGTGTTTGTTGATGCCCCTATTTTTTTTCCCAGTTGTTCCCAGATTATTCTGAAAGTCATGCTTTTTACCCCATTCCAGTATAACTGGTTTGTTGGGGATGTGAGGACTGCACAGGGGCTCTACAGGCAAATACGTTAGTGTGAAAAAAAATCCAATGTTTTTGAACAAATGACAACTAGGTGGCAAGCTGTAGAGGGGCAAGTTCCCCTGCAGCCCAGGCTGAAGCCTTTCTTGCTTTTATGCCCTTTGTCAATAACCATACAAAGTCAGAGGATATAGATAGCAAAATAAGCACAAGAAAGAAAGAATGACCTAAATCAATTCCACTCCAGTTTTCACTCCATCAACAATTTCCAAATATTCAGCATGACCCAAACTGAAATTTTTGCTCATGGGTCCTTACACCATTAATTTTGTCTGTGGGCACACCTGCTAGATGAATTAATATTTAATTAAAATAATTTCAGCAAGAGTCAAAGTGAGTTTCCTCCTTCTCCATGAAAAAAAAAGATATCAGGCAAGGGGTGCAACCAAAATTAGAGTTGATGCAGGTGATCTCTAACAGCATTTCAGTTAGAGAGCGAATGTCTTCTGCTATCACCACCTTCTCCTACAAGCATGTTTTGAAAGACAAGGATTGCAAGAAGAATTTAAAACGATGTAGATTTTAGGTCAAGTCTTCTTCAAAAATTATTGATGAAGCTCAATAGGAAGGCAGCCACAGGGTCAGTGAAATTAAAAAATTGATTTGGCATGCTTGTTCTGCTGAGCAGAGGACTCAAATATTTCCAGGGATGTAATGGCAGGATGGTGTAAAACATGGTTAAAGATTTTCTATTTCCTCATTTCTCATACTACAAATTACGAATATTTTGTCAAGACTGCAGACATGTCAATGTCTACAGAAACAGGTTATATTTCTCCTTTCTAAGCTGGCTGAAGAAATATAATTCTGTGAAGGAAAACTGAAGGAAATATCTACTGTTGCTGTGGAGCAAAATAATAAATGCAATCCTGGCTAGCTGTTCAATTTATGTATTATCATGATTAACAGGCATTATATTTGCAGCCATTTGTTCTTTTCCCAGGAAAGGTAGCCCAGCCCTGGAAAAGAGAGATAATACATTTCCTTGAACTACAAATTTATTTCAGATAATCCTGGTAATTGATTAAGTGCTGGTAAGTGCTCCAAAATGTTATCTTCAAAGTGGGATTGAGGAGCATGTGAGCACCAAAGGAGGACGACCACAAATCAACCTTAGGTTAGAAAGAAGCTGGATTTTGATCCAGATAAGGGGAAAAAAACTAGTCCACAATATTTTCAACTCTCCTTTTTTCTGTTTGAATATTTTCTTAAATAATTGACCGTTACCACAGTTATGCAATAATTTCCCAGGTACTCCTTTTATAGCTTTCAAATCTACTTTCCCAAAAATGATAAGCAACCCTTTTGGCTCCCATGAATTTGAAAAATATAATTTCTGAAATTTCAGACTTCTTCTCACTAATTTCATATTCTCTATGCATATTGTATGAATCTACATATTTATTATTTGTTTTGTAACACTCTCATTAACATCACTTTGTTTATTCTATGCTCTTTCTCATTTAATTCTTGTTGCTAGCTATTTGCTTCCAGCACAAATCCTCTGATTTAATTTCTATGCCCTCATTAGACATCTTTATTGAAAATGAACACATGCAGCTGATTAGGACTTCTTCCACCATTTGGAATTTTCAATTTCTTTCTTCTTGTCACTTGTCTTTCTCATTTTAGACTGTATGTATTTTTGCTATCAGTTTTATTTTTTTCTGCAAGCATCTGCAGAGCAGGTATGTCACCTTCTTAGTTTTCTTCTTTCCTCTGTTTTAAATACTTCATAGCTTATATTTTCATCTCAAATGTCTTCTAAACCCACAACAGCAGAAGATGCAGCTTCTTCTATTAAGCTTTCTTTGAACTGTGTGTTTTTTAAACAATGTCCTGATAATTTTAATTTCCTTCTTTATCTCCAAAGCTTTACCACAGGGTTCATGTCTGAGAATTCCTACTTTAAAAAATAATGAGCATTTCTAAAATATTCTTCTATTCTATTTCTAAAATATTCCTTCTTTCCTTAATCTTTCATATAGTACCAACGAGTCTTTGTAATTAATGAAAAACAAAGGGACTCTATCTGTCTGCACCTTGTATTCAACTCAGTATAAACCTCTGGAACCAAAAGATAATAATCAGAACTTCACTGGACAGCATTTTGAGCAACCTGTTCCTGTTGGATCTGATTTGGGTGGGGAGCTGGAACAAATATCCTCTAAAAGACCCTTCCCACCTAAATTGTTCTGTGATTCCATGAATCTCTGAACACACCACATATATCATCCCAATACTTCATCTTCCATAACACTTCAGAAGATTTTCTTTAAAGTAAATCTGATTTGATGTCAGTTAATTTTTTTCTGCAATTAATTGGCAATTCAGAAAGCTCTTCCACTTCCATAGTGAAATATTCCCTTATATAGTTAAATTTGTAGATTTTTCTTTATAAATTTTGTATCATTTTTATGGTCTGTTATGCTGTTTATCTGCTCCTTCCCTAAAAAGACATGTCCCGGGTAAAGCCCAGTAATCCACGCTAATTAAAGCTGGGAAATTTTGATCCATGATGTTTATCCTCTTTACTGTGAGAATGTCACATTGAAGAGTGTCCAGAAACAATACTAAAATACATATTTCTTATTTTTATTGTTTTCTGTTCTCCTAGATATTATGCTGGTTACCTAGTCAAGGAAGAAAATTAAATTGTTTTTGACAGAATATTTTTTTGAAAAAAATATAATGGCATTTTTTATCATTTTATTATCTCCTGATTTTTTAAAATGCAAATTGATTAGTTATTTGTTTTTATATTTTCCCAGGGGCCTCATTTTTGAATGTTAACCCTTTTCTGTTTTTAAAGCTAGCATATTTTCTTCACTCATCTGTCAGGGAATTCACAAGTTCAAAGGATCCTTGAGTTCCCACATGCTTCAGAAATCCCAGGTATTTCTCCTAATGACAGTGCACTCCATAGAGCTACCTTGCAATCCTCTGAAAAGTGGCCATAAGCACATTGAGGATATAATGCAGTCAGAACAGCACCCTGCACTCCAAACTATGATTTCTTAATGACTTGAGAGCTGCTGTACTTGCCACAGGATTCATGCATAATTGATTTCAATTCATTTTACCAATTAACCACCTTCCTAATGTTTGCATAGAGTTACTGGAAACAGTCTTACTTTTTTCCATCATGAATTCTTTCTTAGATGCTTGTTTTAGCCTCATTGCTTACGACATCATTTCGCATTAGATAAATACACTGTTTATTCTAGGTTATGAGTCATTATAACATTACACCCATGCTGCATTATTAATGTGCACAAAACTGCAATGTATTGAACAGAAATGAAAGTGCAGCCATCACCTATGTTTGAGGAAGAGGGTGGCCTTGACTGCTAATACTTTCAAGGTGGTGAAAATATTTTGCATCATCAGAGTTCTAAATATAAGCTTTATTTCCATTGGGCATACATGTGTTTGAAACCAGTGGGTTTTTCAATACTCAACACTTTCTTTGACCATCCAGTAATCTGGGACTAGTCTTGATTTCTTTTTAATTTCTCTATTTTTTATAAAGACTTGAGGCTTAACCTAGAAAATTATATGTTTAGCTTCAAGAATATCATTGATCCCATCAGCATTTCTTATTTTAAGACAAAATTAAGTCCTTTTTTAGGCTGGGACAAGCCTAAAATTATGTGGATTAACCACTGTAGCCGGAATTTGCATTCTTTGACATTCAGAACGTTGAATTTTGTTCTAGTGCTGTGGGCTTGGTTATCTAAATCATCAGGCTTTTCTTCCATTCGTTGAATGAATAACAACCCCTATGTCAAAACTGTGGGCTTGCATAGCAATTAAGGGGGTCATTTGCAATTTCATTCAGTCTCATCTGAGGAGTCTTATGAAAATCAGCTTCCAAAAACTAGTAAAACTCCCACTGGCTTCACTGTAGTTAGGGTTTTATCTCCAATTCCCCAGAGAGACTCAGTTCCTCAAAAAGGTCTTAAAAATAAATTATTTTAAAAATAGGAAAACCAGAAAAATTAATTGGAAATTGAAGAAAATGTATCAAATGAAGTTTTCCTTTTTGAATGAAGATGATATGAACCTCTTATTGAGGACTGATAAGGAGTAAAGATTGCTATTCTGCTTTCCATTTCTTGGGAGTAATGCCTCTGTTTAAAACAAAATTAAAGTGTGGTTTTGTAGTAGAAAATAATTCCAGTGGAAACTAAAACTATTTTCAGCATGAGACAGTAATTTCTGTTCTTAATTGGTGACTTTGTGACTGAGCAAAACTGGGACCTTTAATATGTTCATTCTGTGAGGAGGAAAAAATAACAACCAGAAGCCTCTGACCTGAATGCTAATTGACAAGAATACTGTTTGCCTATTGATATTTTATTTAATAAACTGGCATGCTAGACACATGTATTTTAAAGTTCACTTTTAATTAAAAGATAAGACTAAGCAGCAGCTTGGCAAGAGGATAAGGGAAAGTGTTGAATTCTTTGTTTCTGTTGTTTGTTTCTGCTTTTTTTTTAAACTAATCTCAAATGTCAAATCAAGAAACTACTTTCATAATTTTGGTGCATTTAATGAGTTACTGAAGTTTGCACTCAGGCAATTATCCTTCATCTGATACTTTTATGAAGTGAAATATTGCAGGTCCCAGTCTGCTTGGATTTTTTAAAAGCTGTTTTCTCTATATATATTATAGTAGAAAAACCTTATCTTCCAGACTTAAACTATCTTCATCAGTCAGAAAGAAGAGGTTAAAAGCTAAAGTGTGGGAAGCTGAGCAAGTGATTAGCTGCTTAGAGGGCAACACTTGGAAACATTATCTTTCTACAGTGAGGATTAGAATGCAGGAAAATGCCTTTAAATATATTTGTTCAAAGGGCAAAAACATTTATGGTATGCCATGAGATTGTAAAAGTGGACATAACTCTTCCAGTGGCAATAAAGCTCTGTATTTTCATCTGAAGAACAGCTGTCTCTGATTAATTCTTGTGCATCCCCTTTATCAAACAAGTGTCAAGGGTAAAGAGAACAGATTCTCTTTATTTTTCAAATGCAGTAGCATGTGAAAATTCAATGAAAGATGAAAATCCCATTGTTATTGGCACGAAAAAAGTGACTGAGAAGATATTCTTGAGGAAAGGAGCCGAAACAACTGGATGTGAACTTACACTTAACAGATAAGTGAGGAAACAGAGACATGAGGTTTCACTGGTGAGCAAAGGAATGAACACACACATCAAAGCTGGTGTCTTGCTATGTTGATAACTACATGGAAAAAATCAGAGGAGTTATTCAAGTGTCAGGGAGAACTTATGAAGCCTGTAACCTGGTTTTCACGTAGCATAAGCTGATATCAGTTCCTTTCCAGCTTTACTAATCTCTAACAAATGTCATGGCTACAGCTGTCATTACAGATGCTCAGAAAGCAAGACATTTAGCTAAAAATGAGAAGAGCAAAAGAGGACAGAGAAATCAAGAAGTCATTCTGTTGCAGGGTGTGTGTCTTGATTCAGTATGAAATGCAAAATGTGTTTTCTTTTGAAAAAAGTATCAGCTTTTCCAGAAAAGTTTGAGACCTCCCCACTAGGTGAAAGACATGTGGGCAACATCCTTTTTTCACACCAATAACAGCACTGACTTGAACTTAGACTATCTGCATTTGTCTATAGTGACTGGAGACACAAAGTCATTTTAAGCTTTTCTATTCACATATGTGGTCAGAAATGTTTCTTACACCTGAAAGCACCTAATAACAAAAAGGGGAGGGGAGGGGAAGGGAGGGGAGGGGAGGGGAGGGGAGGGGAGGGGAGGGGAGGGGAGGGGAGGGGAGGGGAGGGGAGGGGAGGGGAGGGGAGGGGAGGGGAGGGGAGGGGAGGGGAGGGGAGGGGAGGGGAGGGGAGGGGAGGGGAGGGGAGGGGAGGGGAGGGGATAAAAAAATATTTTCAGTATTTCCAACTAACTCAAAGTGAGACTTGCTGCACGGACCATATTCTTTGAGGTCCAAGAACCACTGATACCCACAAGGCTCAGCAAGGTGAGCATATGTACATGTTTTAGGGACTGTTTCCTACAGCATTGCATCAGAATAGAAGAATCACATAGACTTTAAAGCTTGATTCTTCTCTTTCCTTGTCTGATTACAGAGCCTTGTCTGTACATCAAGCTTCTGACGTAGCTGTGTATGAGTGTGGTCATGTGTACAAGCTTCCCCTGTGGAGACAGGACTTAGCTCCCTTTCCCTAATTCATTACACTTGAGAAACAACTTCTACTATCTGCACAAACCAGGGACTTGGGGAAAAGCAACTTTTCCTTATATGTCCTACTACTCAGTTGTGATAAGCAAAGCAGAAAGATTAATGATTGCAGTAGAAGGAGTAGATGTCTTAAAACTCTAAGTTTAAATTGAATTTGCCTTTCTCCAACAGCAGTGGGTTATAAACAGATACTTCAGAAAGAGGAAAAGTGGAGGAAATTTGCACTAAATTGCTTTCCTGCATTCCAACTATTTTCACCTCAGGGACTTACTGGTCTAGAATTTAACAAAAAACTTCAGTGAAACCTCTCCCATATCTGACCTTCACTGGGAAATATGTGCCCTTTTTACTAAGAAGTCACAATAAGCAGGAATTGGACATTAAAGCTACACCCTGTTCCTGAAATTGACCAAAATATTAAATATTAATATTTTCATCTTTGCAGTGCTCAAGCTGCAATTTAAAAATCAGAAATGTGTTTGCTAAAGCTGCTTGCAAACTCTACCAATATGTAAATGTTCACACAGGCCATTCTACTGAGGCTAAAAGTAATTATGTTATAAAAACAACTTAAGTCTTCCAATTCTTCCCTTGAAGTTTCCAGGACTAGAAGAATCCTTGTTGATTTACTATCAACCTTAATGCACAAAACATCACAAACTATATTCAGATTGGAAGTATCTAGGCCTTAGGCACAGTAAAGCCATCTGATTTCTTCCTAAGTTAGCCAAGCAGCACTAATATACCCCCCTTGAGTACCTGTCCTAAAATGACAAGAGTGATGACCTACCTCTTTATGGACTCTTTGGTGTTCCATAATTGCTGAAGATGTCCCAGCTGCTCTACAAGAGGGACAGCTGTCAGACTAAATTATCCTTCTTCTCAACTGAAGTCTGGCAGAAAGACCACATTCATGGGGAAACCATTAACAAGAAGCTGGTAGTTAAGGCACTTAGCAAAAGGAGCAAGAGTGCAATAATCAGAACGCATTTCCTGTAATATTTATCAAGTAAGTAACTTAGTAGCCCTAGGCCATATTATGCCACACCTTGTTCAACAGATATCCCCACTGACTTCAAAATGTAGTTGTTTTGAAACACTGACAGCAAGACAGATCCCCTGATACACTTGTGCTAAGTTTTAACATGGAAACTTTTTTTAAAAAGTTGAAGGAAACATCCAATCACACTGCAGCTTCTCAAGAAGCTCATTCTGAAGGGAGAGGTAATACATATAGAACCAACAGAAAGCTGTACTAGGAAAAAAACAATCTTTAAACTTGAAGTCTATTTACAATTATTTTACCTCATGCTTGCATATTACAAAACTATTATTTTCATGAAACCTTTGGGAATACAAAAGGAAACTGCAAGTACATTAACTTAATGACATTTACTCACGAGCTGATAGAGCATTCAGATGTTTCACAAGTGTCACTGTCAAAAGAAAGCAAAGATTAAGGGAAGTAATCACCACTATTTTTGCTTTTATGAAGGCATAATTTTTTCATGGTAGCTATAAATATCCCCTTATCACAGTGAGCAAAGAGGTACAATTGGTTAATCACCTACTACTAAACTTTCAGAACATCTCCCTTGATTTCAAGCATTTACAGAGAGCATCACAAAATTACAGGGAAAAAAATCCAAACCACCAGCTTTGCTTATCCACATTTCCTATGTTTTTTGAGATGTATACATTTTCTGAGAAATCATACTCAGGTTGAGAAATCACACTCAGGTTTTTCTTATCTTAGAAGTAAGGGATTTTGGATAAAGAAATTCCCATCTTTTCTGTTATGCCTTGCACAGCACCTCTAACACACGTACTACAATTCTCCTTATTCCTTCAATTTCCAAGGTCACAGAAAGGAATCAGAACCCATGACACATTGCCTTCCTCATCACCACCTCCTCTCCCTGTGCACTGCTGCAGCTCCTGTAAACTCCTTCACCAGCTGGACTTTGCCTGCCCTGCTCTGCCCTCTCTCCTTGGGGACAAGCACTGCTCTTCTTCAGCACAAACCTGTATCCAACCAGCATTTCTACCAGCACACACCCAACCAGCCTATGAACATGACCCTAAGCTTCTTTGTGGATGCAGACAAATTATAAATTATGAAAACATACATTAACAAAAGAATTTTTTAAAACAAAACAGAAAAACCCCTACGTGAATACTTCATTCCTTGTTCCTCTCATCCTGCAAGCAAGATGACATTTATTTAAATCTTACATATTCATGACTTTTGTATCTAGCTAGAATATTCTAGAGCTGTTAGACTTCATCTTTCTGAGCAGCTGGAGTCCTGTCACCGCCTTTAATGGTGCAGAAGAGACACATCCAGTGAAAAGGATCTGTGAGAAGCCCCAGTAAAGATCAGGCAGACAAGAGAAAGGCTGCCATGATCCTGTGTTGATGGTGTCAGCAGGACCACTGAAGTGAGAAGCACAAAATTTTTCTTTGATGACAAGCACCATTAAAATTTTCCCTCACAGGCCTCCCCGGGCTCTGACACATAAGGGGCTGTGACAGCTCCATCAATCAGTTCCTGCAGATCCCAAGGAAACCAGCCATCCCCACACAATATCCACCATGATACCAGCCTCAGGTCTTGTATCAGACAGCTAATACTGCACTTCTTGATGCATAAGGCCCAATATATGAAGTTTTTCTCAGTTTTCTACTCCCAGATGCCAAAATTACCAAGCAAAATCTCTGACACCAATTTTACCCTCTCTGCTGTTTTTGGGACAAATTGTTAATCTTCTGTCATGCCTAATTCCTGATCCTAAGTTTATCTCAGCAGCCAGTCCCTTGATTGGCCCTGCTGTACTCAAGCTGTGTGCTCTTTTAGCCATGCCCTGTCCTGCCCTGTGGACGGGCAGAGAAATTCTGGAGCAGCATTCCCTCCATTTGGACTTCAAACAGCACCTACCATGACTAGATGCTCCAGGATAAAAGATGTGGAGAGGCTCACCTGGCACAGATGTGACAACTTGTTCTGGGTCTGACAGACTGGCAAGCTGGAAAGTTAAAGTTTCCCTGCTTCCAGGTAATTCTTTTAGACAAATGCAAGAGAACGTAATTTTGCCTTCAAAAATAAAATGCTGCTAACTTTACCTTAAGTAACTGCTCTCCTGTGTAGAATGGTCCTGCAATAGCACCAAAATATGGTATAAATTAGTTTATCAAGGCAAGAGAATTCGTTGCAATGATTGACACAACAGCTCCTGTGCAAGGCTCAGCAAATACTCATATGAGCATACATTACTGTGATATTAAGTCAAACTTATTAATATGCTCTCATTTGTCAGGGAAAGTACAAATATTTTGCTTTTGTCAACATTTCAAAGTTGTCATTTCTAGCTCTATTGTCTGTGTATAAACAATGAATACACTCTCATACTGGGTGCCACAGGAACAAAACTCACTATCTTTATAGGCAAATCCAATAACATTTTTTGAATCTCTAAAGCACTGCTCATAGAAACAAGAAAATCTATAGAAAGGACATAATATTTTACATGCTACAATACTAATCTTGGAAAAGTATTGCCACAAGACATCATTATGTCAGCAAGTCTAGGAGAGCTATATAAAGCATTCAACCTGAATAATAAAATTACTATCTCCATGTTTATTTAGAAAAAATATAGAAATGTTTGGCCTAGAGACAAGTGATAGAAAAGCTGAATAAACTATTGTCACGGCTCAAATGAAAGTAGTAGCTAGAAGCAGAAGGTTAGGGGTGATATTCTCGGGATTTAATTTGTTTTTTTCAAGGTTTAGTGAAATTTTTCATCCAAATTACTTAGCCATACAGCACACCTAGCTTACGTGATCTGACCTGAGCAGTTGATATCAACAAATATTCACAAATTCAAGTTTACCTGGGTGAAATATGGAGTTGTAAAATAATTGCATTTTTTAAAGGTTAAAACATTTTAATCTCATATTTTCAAAATGCCCCTTTGTTTGAAAGTGATAAAAACCCAGTCTTTTCTCTGAATTTTGTCTGGTTTTGGAGCTTAACTGAAAAATTAATTCTACTTTTTTCAGATTTTTAAGGCAATCAAAAATCAGCTACTTAGGTACAGTTAACTTTGATATTATTTCACTTTGAAGAATTGGTACTGATCAGGGCAAACACTAAGCACATCTAACGCAGCGATTCCCTCCGGGAATAAGGGCACTTGAGCAAGTTCTCTTTGCTAGTCGTCCCAATCATAACTATTACAGACAAGACACATGAGTGAGTGCAATCACCTCCTCACACCTATGCCTCATTTCATTGCAGCTTCAGAGAGAATGGGGCATACCACTGTTTGCTGCTGCATTTGTGCATGAATGCCGTGTATGAATGAACCATGTATGTACATAGGTGCAAACAAAAAATTCTTGTTCTGCCTTGTTTTTCAAGAGGTCTTTACAATGACCTCTCATAGACTCAGTGCATGGTACAGAGCAGCATCACTCCAAATTAAGAGCAGAGCTGTTGGGTGCTCAGAAGTGCTGATGTAGTATCTGCATTTCTTTTATCTGGGGCTCCCAGAGAGTCTTGTAATTCACCCATCTTCCTCAACTCCACCATCTGAGCACACAAAGAGCTCATGTTTGGGGGGATATCTGTGTTTGTTCAATGAGCACGTGTTTGCCAAGTGATAGGCAATGGTATCTCAGGCTGTGTTACCTTTGCCTTCAGTCTATTTGTAGTCTGAAGAATAATATGGACGGGAAACTCAGCATCCTTAGCAGATTGGCACTTAAAATTGTTTGTGTATCAGCCTTCTTTCAATAGCAAATGGAATTAGAGGATTTTGTGTTTCTGAATTTCAGGCTTTCATGGTGGTCAAGTATTTTATTTCTATGCAAAGTAAGTACCAGTTTTCCACTAACAAAAACCTGGTGGTTTTTGTCCTATTCTTTTCAGGATATACCTTACCACGTGAATTTCATGAAAGTGAGCATGGAAATATCTTGTCCTGCTTGGATTTTCAATAAACTTAGAGAAGGGACAGAGAATTTCCTTCTTACTGCCATTTCTAACTTGTATTCAAATTCACACCAATACACACACACACACACATCTCTCAAATAAATATATTTTGTATAGCCATCCACTGTTGACCCTTGTAATTCCTACACCCTCTGTAAAGAGACACAGAGGAAAAAGTGCTCCTGCAACAACAAGAAATAAGTGGAAAATTGTTTGATTTTGTTTCTCATTACTCAATCAGCTACAAAATTCCATGTGCTGGCAGTTTGCAGTAAAGATAGCAAGCCTTGGCATGGGGAGGAGGATCATGTTCCCCAGTGCTGAAAGGCATTTTCTGCCCACTGGTCCAGTTCTGTCTGGCTTTACAAATGAAGCCTAGTCCTAGGACATTGGGATATGTGCCTTAATTTGATTCAGTCATAAAAATCTACTAATCCAAAAATATTTTGCAAAGAACTCAGTTCCTCAAGATGAACCAGGCAGCCTAGAATTTAACAATTAGCTTTTAAAATATCAGTCTTCTCAGTCTTGGGAGGAAATTCAACATAGTAATATAATAAAATTAATAAAAAAGATGTATTAATTTCTGCAACTAACACCCCCCATGAGTGGCTGCTTAATGAGGGCAGGGGGGTTCAGCTTGGCACTAAAATAGTGGGACAGGCTTACAGCATTATCCAGAGACCTGGCTCAGGCAGAGGCACATATTTCCCTCTTCTCCAGACCACAGTAAATCCTGGGTGCCCTCAGCCAAGTAATTCCATTTCTCTGCTGTCCCTTTCTCTGGACCATTGCCCATGATTTCTTTAGCCTGGCAAATCTCTAGGACAAGGGTTGTCTATTATGACATATTTGGATGGTAGCAATTCCAGTGGGCCTGAAAGGGATCTCTACACACTAACAAGTACAAATGAATAACAACAGAACAAGAATGCTGTCTTTTCTTAAAGCATCTTAAATCCCTTTTTCTATTCCTAGACACTTCACAGTGCTTAATGAGCATGTGAGAAAAAGCCACGAAAGGACATTGCTTTGAAAGCAAATGCTTGCTTGCAATTTTGTATGGGTAAGTGAACCATTTTTTCATGTTCAAGTTCAGTAAGTAAAGACTTGGCTACTTCATATTTGAAAGAAAATCTTTCTGAACATGCACAAAGCCCGTCAGCCTGAAAAATTGTAACAAACTGGACGAAGGAAAACAAAAAGCCCACAGACAATTGTTGAAGGAGACTAGAAGACATATGCAAAAGGTTTCAACAGATGTGTTGGGATCAAGGACTGGGGAATACAGATAACTTCAGACAGGTTTAAGAATCTGCATGGCAAAAAGACAGCCAAATAATATTCTCATAAAGCATGGCAAAAAGACAGCCAAATAATATTCTCATAAAGCACTGCAAGGTTTATAAAGCTGTGCTAACTGACATAACGCTATTCCTTTCTTTTTAGTCTGTGATATCAATTCAGTTTCTCTGGCACTTCTGTTCTCTATCTCTAATAGACCTACTGAGATTAAAGCAGACCTGAGTGTTTTGCCCTTTGCGCTGATATGCTGCTGCAATGCCCATGAAAAGTTGATATCAACACCATCATACAGGAGGGAGAAAACCACAGTCAAAATGAACAGTGCCTGTATCACCTGCTGATTTAAATCTAAAATCCCAAGGAAGCAGAAACCCAGTGCACTAAAGAAAGGAGATTGATGGTTATGCGACATGGGACACGCTTCACTAGATCTGATGCTCATCTGGAGGCTCTCTCTCTCTCTCTGTGTAAATCAAACCTGATGACAGTTCTTGATTCCTTTTTATTAAGATATAAACAATGCAAAGAAAAAAACAAGTTCTCTAGCTCATATGGAGGTAAATAGAAATGAATGTTAACAGAGGAAAGTGTTTCTGTTGCCTGGTTTCAAGTAACACTGATTCCTCCCCTAAAAATACAGATTTGCATCAATTCTGTAATCATAAGTGTGATGCTAAATTGCAAGAGGTTAATGTAATGTAGTGTTTCTTATTAGCTAAGATTAAGCATAATACTGAATCCTCCAATTCTGCACTCTATTAATTATAGACAGTCCACAGTCTGCCTATATACATGGCATATGCAATTCCTCCTGAAGCCAGATAGAAGAAAGTACCTATAGACCAATCCTTATCCTTTAAGCAGAAGTTTTTTGGTGTCATTCTGACTTTTACATCTCACTGCAAAAATTCAAAAGTCAGGAGCCCAGAAAATAGTTTGGACTTTTTTCATTATCTTATTCTATCTCTATCTCTATCTCTACACATGCTCATGCTTGGTGGGAGTTACAGAGCTAGCTGCTCTTTGCTCCTTTGAATATTTCCCCAGAGCTGACAGCCAAAAGCTTCATTTTGAACATATGGAAAACTAAAAGCAAAAAACAGCAGCAGCAGCACCAAATTCCGCGTATCAGCGATGAATGCTTTCTTTCTCTTAGCAGCATTTTGTGCTATGCAGCACTAAATGTTTCAGCTGAGAGTACATAGCAGTCATGTGAGTGTGTTGACATGCCTTCTGTGAAAGTTCCCAGAAGTACCATCTACTGCAAGTTATATTTGAAGCAGAAAGTGTATCTAAGCTTTGTGCCTACCTACCTAATCAAACTAGAAATATCAGATCATTGAGAAGAAAGCTTTTGTCGATGTTCTCTTTCTTCTAATTAGCTATCATTATTATAACTGCCAGCCACAATTCAGAAGAAAAATATTAAAAGTTAGAGCAATGTCCTAGGGACCTTATAATCCAAATTAGAGAAGGCACATCAGCAGATGGTAGGCACACAAAGATGTGGAAAATGGGAAAAGACTGTGAAGCCTCATGCATGACAGTATGAGTTCCTTACAATGTGTTTGGCATTCAAAGGAGTTTGTTTCAAATATGGTACCTAGCATGTCTTCCTGCACTTGTGGTTTCAGCACTGGAAAGGTTTATGGGATAGTCATGCATTTTAAAGCAAATAAATCCACTCAAGGTGCTCAAAGATGAGCTGGGGACTGCCACACCACCTCTCCCTGGGAGGGCTCCTAAGGGTGACAACCATGTCTAGGGGCTTAGAGCAAAAGCCAGCACTACTCAGTATTCCAGTTTTGCTTTGAATGGCACAAAAGGGCAGCCCTTGAGCCTCCTCAGACTGACAGAGTCAAGTCAGTCACACATCCCGCATGAGCCAGGGTTTGACTCCCTCAGGCACACACACACACATGAAGAATGGAGCCAGGCATGAACATTCCTGTTCATTTTCCAGGATGGGCTGGCAAGAGCCAGCTCAGACCTGCAAATTCTGCCAAAGAGGTAGTAGATAAATGCTTGGGCACAGCATTGCACAAATGGAGCTCTACAACTTCCAGAGCAGAGCTGGCTTGATTTTGGCTAGCTCACAGAGTGGACGGGGAAGCTTACAGCTGTTGTGCCCATCTGTTTAGACATGCCTTAAGAACCCAACAGAAGCTTTGGCCATCAACACCAGCTGAAAAGTGTGTCCTAAACTTAGGGCATTAAAACAATTTGGCAGAACAAATACAACTATTAGGCACCAACACAGATTCTGCACCAAAACTGAGGACGCACCTCCAGTTTATGACATGTTAAATTACTGGCTAACTTCTCAAATTAGTTTTGAAGTACAAGGGTAAAAAATTCTGACAAGAAAAATAAACAAAGAGAAAAACAGTTTGCCAGAATTAAAGAAACCTTCAGTACCAAGCATTCAATAGTAATGGGAAAGCAGTGTTACTATGACTACTGACAGCCAAGTAATAATACCTCACCATCAAAACAGGAGCAAACATCACCTATGTTTCTACATAGACTATTCAGGAATAAGAGGAAAATACTAGAATAACCACAGGTTCCTCTGCTTCCTTTGCTCTAAGACATGAACTACAACAGGAGAACAAAGAACAATCTTTGTAAAAAATATTCTTTTACATGAAGTGCTCATTAAAATCAAGTGTCTACCCATGCCATGATTTTTCCAATTTTTTTTTTTTGCCTCTCTCCCACTGTATAATCTGAGCAAGTAACCAGAATATCTTTAATAGAAATGATTTTATGGCTTCCCCCTCTGTAATGCTACTGAGCTGCTCTTGGTGAAAGTCTGTAAGGAGCAAGGAGAACTGAATCTTGTGCTGTGTGGGAGCTTGTGTCATGGAATGCTGAACATTTTGAGGAGAAGCCAGGCTACCTGCTGCCCAGTGGATGCTGAACAACACAGCTCTAGGCACCCACACACACAGCCAGCCAAGACACAGGCCTTAGCAGAGACTTGGCAAATTTTGTGACAGCTGAGTGACAGCTGAAGTAAAACCAGATTGCCTAATAATAGCACAGAAAACCTGTGGACTGGACGTGTAAATATTATTCATGTGCATGCTATAGTAAGTCAGCAGAACTAATTTGAAGGGAAAAAATATGCTGAGGTGACTTCATTCTCAAACCTAAACTGTAATATTTCAGGATTCTGCATTTCTTCCTTCTAGCTTCAGCATTCCTCTTTCACTAACCCTGCTTAGAAAATAAAGGCTGCTTCCTTGTCTCAAGGGATAGTCAAGAAAATCCACAGTAAATGGAATTATCTATACCTACAAGTGTAACCCACACCCTCTATATTTTGTCATCACATAGATGTTGCAAGTACAGTAGGATTAAATCCATTAAATCAGTATTTCAATAGCTTGAACAAGAAATCAATAGAGAAAAGAAAATAACAGAAGAAAACAGATCTCTCTGAATCTCTAAGAATGTTAATAATATGGATCATGTAGCAGTTATGTTAACTAAAATTCCTCCCACATTCCTTTGACCTTGTCTTAACTTCCACAAAGCTTTTAATGTTGAATGCCCAGCTTTGAACCTTCCTCACTCCTTGGGAAAGAAATAAGACTGAACCAGTTTTGAGACAGTTTATATATTTATCACTACTTCCTCTTTATTTCCCAAGTGAATTTTACACAGTTTAAGCTTGCCCAGTGATCAGCAGACATAAGAATTGCGTGGCTTAAGCACCTTGGGGAAGGCCCAGCTCCATGACAAGGGTGACAGCCATGTGCCACGCGAGGTGCTGGGTCAATGGCCACCTCATGGCTGGATTATTCCCACTCCACAGCATCACAGCAGACAAACACTTCTAGAGCCTAGTCTGTCTCCCTCCAGTGATTGCAGAGAGACCCCCACCATGAGAGGGCTCCTAATCTAATCACTTTAACTCAGTGAATACCCAAAGCTTGGTAGGCAGTATGAGTATAGGCCCAGACCTGCTTTTAGAATTACATATTTCTGGGCAAAATACACTGGTCTCAGGCATTCTTTCATGTGGCTATTTACAAAACATGAACTACGTCTATATTTAGTATTTGAGGAAGAACATGAGCTCCAAAAAGCTTGGAGCCGAAAAAGTGGGGTTTTTTCTCAGAGAAATCATTTTTTTCTGAGTCATAAGGAGGAAAATGAGAAGCATGGGGAATTGAAGCAAAGGTAGTCAGGCTCAATCTTCTGTCCTAGAATTCAGCTAAAATCTGGATTCCCCAGTGGCAGGAAACTTGCAGAGCCTTGCACAACTACCACTTAAATTAACCTCTACAGAATGTGTAGAAATGAAATAACTCAGGATAATTGTGCCCAAATAGAAACATGAAGTGAAAAGGCACAGGTCTCAGTCCTATTGAGGATCTGCAAGTAGAACTTTCAGAGAGTACAATGGTAATTCAGGCAAATTGATATATTGTTAGAAACATACATGGGAGATAATACAGCAACTGAGAAACCTAAAGCAAAATAAGGATAGCAGTTTTGTTTATGCGACACTACTTGCACTTATTAAGTTCATTTTTCTATCCAAAAATCAGTCAATATCTTCAACTTTTTGTTTTGCTGGGTTTGTGTTTTGTCTATTAACAGGTAATTTTGACAATACCCTTGAGTTTACCATCAGAAATAGAATTATTTTTTCTATATGTGCCCTTAGTGATTTGAATCTTTCCTGTAGAAAAATTCCATTAAACTCAGAGAAGTTCTATGAATGAAAGCATTTCAGATACAGAACCAAAACTTAGTATAACATCTCTATGAAATAATTCTAAGTCTTACAAAGCTGTACAAAAAGTCAGGCAGAGTTTGAAAAAAAAAATCATACTCTTTAGAATTAAAGAGCAAATATTTTGTGAAGCTAATGTCCACTACCGTTTCAAATCAGGCAGTGGATTGTGTGCCAGTTAAGTTGTTAAAAATTGTATACTAACAACATAGCTGATGGTTAGTGTGCCTTTACAAGCATTCTTGTTTCACAATTTATTTTTAACTTAAAAAATGCAGATTTAATAAAATTAAAGGTTTTTTTTGTGAAAAGGGGAAGATGGGAGAAGTAGAAGTAGTGACAACAGGAGGACAACAAAATCAGAATTTTTCAAATCATTTCCTTATCATTCATCAAAACAATTTTCTAGCATGTCAATGCATTTGCAATTATTTTGTTTAGAAATGCCATTAATTCAAGCAAATGCGGAATTAAAAAAATAAATAGCCTCAAAATAAAACTGAAGCATTTTGAAATAATTTTAAAAATCAAAGCTGTCATGATGCAATATTCATTTCTTGGTGATCCATGACAGTAGATGTTTTAGCAAAGTGCAACATGCTATATGAGGTCCCAGAGGAAATTCATGCTATGTTTCAAAGGTATGTGAAACAAGTGAGTTTTGACTCCCTTAAATTTGTAATGCTGTGTATTCAAACTGTAATATTTCTCTCCCTAGTAAAAAACTGTAAGTTGCCTGCTTGGGAATTTTAAGAATTTGTGTCATCTAGAGACTTTTAAACCCCAATTTCTGAAATGATAATTCTTTTGATAAAAATAAATTTTTGAGCCCCTATTTTTCCATCCAAAGCAAGTTACATGAAAGCCTGCTGAGCTGGGAAATTCTGGATCTCAAGGGTGAGATGTTTCATGCACTTGGGCTAACGTGTACAATAAAAATACATTTAAATAAAATATATAAATTATGCTGCCACACAATTTTACTCTCTTGAACAATTGATGAATGCTTTGAACATGATATTTTCTGAAATTCACCAATTAAAAACAATCTGAAGCATCAGTTTAGAATAGTAGACAATTCTTTAGTTTAAATTTCTGGCTAATTATCACCTGCATAAACACTCATTCTGTTCACTGACATCAAACCTTAGCTATGATCTCTTCTTTTTTCCATTTAGGAACCAGTCAACTCCTACTCATAAATGTTTCTTTCTGGCACAAAAAGATGAATAAAGTATTGCATATATCATCAAACTCATAAGTAGTTAATATTTCATTAAATCTGTTTTCACTCCAGAATTTTTACATAACTTTTTAGACATATGATGCTCACAATAAATTCTGAATACTTCTATTTGCTGAATCTCAGTTCTTTGACAACACATTGTTTCAAGTAAGAAACACAGACTTTCCATATAAAATCTCCCACCGAACAAATTAAACTCTCCCTTAGGGGATCCAGGTTATTAGAGTTTTTTCACTGACATGAAAATCTGTGACTCTTTTTACATTGAAAGCTTATAAATCAAGGATTTGTCAGTTTGTGAAAAATTCAGTAATGATTTAAAAAACCAAAACATTTTGTCTTATGCTGTACCAATAATGAAGACTACAAGAACAGTACCAAATTCCTCATCATATTTATATAAGCTGGTTCATTACACATGAAAATATTATTCTATCATTTGCCTTTATTACTTTTTTCATTTGATTTGACTGAATAAAAGCACTTCAAGTACATCTGTGATTCAAAAGAATACTAAAACAGAAATAGAATACTTTAAATTTGTGAACTTGCCTTTGTGAACACCCTTACTTTTTGTTGTAGTTGGCTTGCTGTATCATAAATGCTAAACTGGATGTGAATCCCAGTGTTTTGCTGCCAGGGTAGTGTCTGCTCAGTTAAAAAAAGACAACAATTAAATTTGGACAGTTTCCATTCAACTGGAAGAACATTATGATAATAGATTTTCCTGAAACCATAAGAAACCAGCCTAGACGTGTTTTCCTGTAAGGCTCAGGAATGAAGTATGCTGACTTTCTTTTCTAGACCATGTGCTACCAGTTTTACCCATTTCCACAGAAGAGAGCAGCCCAGCACATCTGAACCTCACCTAGCCAGGTACTTATTTACTACTTGCTGCCAAGGAAATCCCCCCTTCTTCCATAGGTCTCCACCTGCAGCAAAGAAAGGAATATTTCTTTGAGGTGGTGCTGAAGATGCCTCTTGGCAATAGCAGCACTTAGATGTCTGTTATACAAAATGAGCCTCTAAAATCACAAAACATCCTATAATTTGGAATGACTGGTAGCATCAGCTTTCAAGTGAGCATGAAGCATGGGTAAGGTTGGAATGAGATTTGTGGGAGGGAAGGGAATACCAGGACTGCTTCTCATGCTGCTTCTAGACTTAACCACCACACTACCTCAGTCACCTACATAAGCACCAACATATCCCACCCTGACACCACACTCCTTTACCCCACCACTACCAAAATCAACCCATTACTTTACAGTTCAGCAGTCTGAGAAGAATTAACTCACCTTTTTTCCACCCCTGAATGTCTACTCACCCTTCTTGTTTAATTTTACAGTGTTATTTTTTTTCCCTCACATCTGTGGTAAAACCAACAGAAGGAAAACACAATCTTAGACATAAAATACTGAAGACTTTCAATCATAAGATTTCATTCTTACATAAGTATAGGGGCTAATACAAACAATTTTATGAAGATTAACCCCCTAATTGATGCCAGATCTGTGTTGTTCTTAGTATTACATATGTTCCAGTTATGTTGTTTAAAGCTCTCATACACAGCTTTAATATTTGCATTAGACTTCCTGAAAATATTCTTTATTTATGACTTATTAGCTTTCAGGCTCCTTCCTCTTTTATTAGACTTTAGCACTGTGTTGATGCTTACAGGTTCTTCTGTAAATTTACCGGTGGCTTTTAAAGTTATAGCTGAAAAACTTCCTTATCAACTGGAATATAAAACACTTCAGTATGCAATCATGTGTTGCAATAAACCACATTACTGAAATATTTCAGGGGGTTACTGATGTTTAATGAGATACTCTCAAGAACAGTAGAAATACAGGGCTGGTGACATTGCTAGTAGACTTTGCTTTAAATTTTTGTTTAAAAGTGTACAGATTTATTTAAAGGGACTTCTGATTCATTATCCTTTTCTGTACCCCAGACAGTCAGTTCTGAGTGTTTAGGGAATGTGTACGTAATAGAGAAAACAATGAGAGTATGCATAGAGGACTTTAAGCTTGAAGTTGCTGGGGGTTTTAACTTAAAAGAGCTCTGGGTCATGCCCAGAGAGAGCACTGCTCTTGTTTTTTCTTCCCTGTGTTCACTGGGACCAGAGTATGCATGCTTGAGAGGCATGGGGAAGAGTGTGAAAGGGGAGAAATGCACACACATTGAAAGAAAAGTGTAAGTGCTCTTAAGAGTAGACACTGGGATAAATTCAGAATTCAAAATATACAGATAACCAGCCGATAAACTTCTCCCATATGGTTCAGGAAAGAGACTCCCAGACTGAGATCTGGAAAAATCAAACGTTATCTGTCATCAGAATCAGCAGTAAATTTGTGGGCTAGACAACAAACAAAATTATACACATGTGAGCCACAACAACTGTCTGTGCAACAAAGGATGAGGATGACTGTCGCCATCTAAAGCTAGCTCTATATGCCTACTCTGCACAGAGAGTTGAACCTGGTTCTCAGGAGTTTCCACTCTAAGAAAAGGTTGAGAAAGATTCAAGAAGCTTTCCTCTGAGAATATGTGATCATACAAATTCTGGAAAGCAGACAGACATTCAGCACCCATCTCAAGACATGATCACAACATTTGTCTCAGAACTTAGCAGTTCCTTTTATTTTTGATTGATATCTGCTTGCTTTGAATAGAAAGTTCTATGTGAAGACTTCAAATTACTTTTCATGCATTCATTTAATGACTATCACACACAAAAATAAATCCCAAACACTTTTTAAAATTATCTCCCTTACTGACTCTAAATTTAGACTGTCCTGCACGAAAAAAATGCCTGTCGTTATAGCTTGAGAATTTACTAATATATGTTTTGACACATATTGATGTGTTTCAAATCCAGATGTCTGTATCCCCTCTTTTGCTGCATTTTCCACTGTCAGAATGTGCTTTCTAATTTTGCTATTGCTCCTTAAACCAATAAGAAAGTGATTTTTGAAAACTTTCCGAACACATGGACAGGTTAATTGTTTATCTAAAATGTACATATGCCGCCGCATAAATAGGGACAAGAGGAAAAAAATAGAAGAATAGCAAGAATATTGCTTTTAGGAAATTTATCAGAAATATTTCTCCAGAGCACTTAAGGGCACTAAAGTAAAGATTTCTATGCAAATATTGTATGCCAGTGCCTTGACCCACCCAGCTGAGTATGCTGCAATTAACCAAGCCAGTCAGTAAAAAATGAGTGTTCCAGTAATGATGTTCTTAGCAGCTTTTGGGCAATTCTAAGAGACTTAGTCCCTTGCAAATGTTAATAATAGCAGAGACAGCAATGGATTAATATTTTATTTGTATTTGAAATAAATTATAGCCTATGCTTTCTCAGACATATCTTCCAAGACTAAGTTAAACATTAGAAAAATAATATTCAATTATTCACTGTTCAAATTCCAACAGATACATTCAGGACAAATAAGCTGTGGAGACCTATTTGGCTTAAATTTACATAAAACGCTCAGTGAAATGGCTAAAAGCACAAGAGCTGCACTTAATGGAGTAGCTACATAAAAATTACTAAACAGAATGTTATACCTTTTCTTTGAAAATTCAGTCATTTAACAGGAAACTTCTGCCCTTCCCGATAAGGTCATGGTATTTCACTGTGTGCCCCATTAGGTCATTAAGGCTGTTACCTACCACCTATCATCTGTGTGGTCATCAGGTTAAAACCGTGCCCTTCCTGCAGAGTGCAAAATAGCAAGGAAAAGTGAAGGCCATGAGACAGCAAACAATACAGCTTGTATTCCAGTTCCTTTAAAGCATCTAGTAGGCGAGGGCTCTGTGGGTTCTATGGCCTCGGTGTAACTGGTGTGTAATGGCCACGGTTGGTAGCCATGAAGCTGGTTTGCCATTTTGGGCCACCTCACAGTTGGATCAGTTTGACACCTGGAATTCTTCTATTGAGCTCTGCCATGTCATTCTCTTGGGGAAGCCTCCAAGTGCTGTGGCAGCATCTGCCTGGGAAGTGGGTCCCTGGCAGTGCCTCCCCACCCTGGGAGCCACAGAGCAAGTGCTGTTATATGTCACACTGTTGCTGTGGAAACACCTGGGAACAGTTTTCCTCCAATCTTCTGTGTCTTTTGAACCCCTCTTCATTTGTGTTTGATCTAAAAAAGACATGTTAAAATTAGGAAAGATGTAGGCACAATCATTTAATAAACACCATTCTGGCTGAAAGCAAATTGGAATGGACACTTGCAAATATTGTTTATGATCAACAACGTACACAAGGGACAGGAACAATATTAAATCAAGTTGCAGCCACATGCAGCAGGTGTCAGATGTGCCTTCAGTAGCTGCTACTGTGAAAACAAGACAGAACTCATCTGTTGAAGGTTGTGCAAAGGTGATGCAGGGTTTTTCTTCAGGCCTTGTCATTTCATATGAAGTTCTTATCAAGTATGTATGAACTTTTATAGCCTCTGTGAAATGAGCAACCTCTGACAAGCTCCTGAGGAACAGTTCTCTGTTTTGTCACAACTTCTAACACAAGCAGCCCATGTGTTGCAGGCACCTAGAAGAATTAACTACCATGATCTGCTGCATGATCCCACCAAGGAGAGGCAGAAAGCGATCATGAGTGTGGAGTTAAGGACGTTTAGCAGCTGATCACAATTCCACATTACACGGAAGAGCACTGAAGTGACGGACTGTGCTGGAGCAACTCTCTGCCACAGCATGTGAAAGAGCAGGAAAAGATAGAAAATTCTGATGCTACCAGTGACAGAGGATGACTGTGCAATGTAAATCTGAGATGATTTGATTAAGCCCTTCCCAAGACACAGCCCAGATGTAAACAATCTGCTTATCTATTTCTCAGTGTCTTAGAGCACATTTTTGCATGCAACACTTGTGCTTAGTGCCTGACATCATTTACTCACTCAGAGTCATGCCAAAAATATTGGTTTTGTTTCTCATCAGGGACCACTGTAAATTCTGACACACATTTATGTTGCCTTTAAATCCTATTAGAGCTCTACTTATTCCCTACAACACAATTAACAATGGAATGATGAACAAGGGTGACAAAAATAACCATTCTCAGTCTCCTGAATATTTTGATTCCTTTTCATCTAAATAATTAATAAAGCAAAATCCAGACACTTACAAGCCATGGGGTGTAGTCAGAGTAACTGATCAACTTTCATAGAATATTCATCTTCATCAGAATATTTATTATATCAGTAAGTCTTGGGCTTATATTACCCACTTCTTTACTGCACTCATTTCATAATTATTAATGCTCGATACATTAATATCAGCCTGAACATTAGATTAATTCTTGAAGTTTAACTTGAATAACATTTCTTTCTTAGTATGCAGATCTAGGAACTGATGACACTAGTCTCCCCCAGAACTGAAAATGTGCATGGAATACATGCAGTCAGAAGCATCTTCAGTATATCACAGCAGTTATAGCCAAGGCTAATCCCATTCCCCATCTCAAAACTGAGTGAACTGAGTCCCATTACTTTTAGCATTTCTGTGACATTATAAAAGAATATTTGACTAAAATTTGTATACCAAACATGACCTGTGTTTGAATTTAATCCCTTGCATGCTTCATACAATAGGAGCACCTTTCTCAGTTGTTCTGAAACTGCTGAAGCCAAGGAAAGGGAAAAAGCTTTATGTCTTGGGAACACTATCTCTATGGAGCCCATTATTCAGATTCTAGAAGATACATAAGGTCACACTTCTCATAACAGAACACTGGTTTGACATTGTTATGTACATAACAGCTACATAAAAATTATGTATGCTCCTTCTGCTCTATATCTGGTGCAGGATTTTTACCCCTTGGTAATGCAGCTAGACCACTTACCAAAAGCTACACGTTGCATCCCACTATTCACTGCCCTTTTTCAATATATGTGTATGTTTTGATACGCTTGTCACACACAGATCCATATTTTCTCTCAGACTTGAAGACAGGCAAAGGGTCTCAAGTATCCAAAAGTTTGTCTGGTTTTGTTGGTTGTTTTTCCAGAGATGACATTTGAGACACTTCAAATCTGTAGCAGCAGTAAACTTCCATAGAAATTACAGGAAAACCAGGATTTGTCAAAATGCCATGTCACTTGAGCCCTTCAGAAATGTGATATGCTAGTCATCTGAGCAATCCTAACCATTCAGAGCAATCTGAAATTTTCAGGAGACAGGTGCTTAAAAACCTTTCAATAACTGTGACAGCAGTGCCTTTGTAGTTGTGATGGCCAAAGGCTATGAACAAAGCAGGGGGGCTGTGCAGGTAATACCTGCTATTATTCCAAAACAGAAGGAGGTCTTCAAGCACTTTCCTTTTACCTTTCAGACAGGATGACCATGGTCTAGGAAAATTGCCTTATCTAAGCACATTAAGTCCTTACTTCAGTAACAAGGTGGAACAGCATCTTCAGGGCAACTTGAGAGCTTCCCTCACCCATTCAACCAGCACTGCATGCCTCCAGCAGATTAGATCTTACATCTCATCTGATGCACAGTATTATGCAACATGTAATTAGCTAAATAACAATGACATGGAGCTTAAATGAAATTTTAATGGCAGCATATTTCCATTTTTGTGTTGCCTTCTCTGCATGTTCAAATAAAAGTGATAGTTATAAAAATTTACCAAGTTTTAAGTGATATGAAGGTGCTAAAAAATACTTTGGTGACTTTAAGCTTGAAACAGTGAAAATAGGTGCTTAGGTCAACTCTTTAAAATTCTGCCAAGAACAGTACACTGTCTGAGGACACAGAATAGATTATGCACCTTAAGACCTTCCTCAAATAAATAAGATTATCAAAAAAAAAAAAAAAAAAAGTAATGTTACTTCAGAGGAAATGATTATGAGTGAAAAAAAAAAAAAACCAAAGTATTTTCCAGTGGCTCAAAGTAGGCAGCACTGCTTTCACATCACCATTACATACAGAAACACCTGGTATTGAATTGAAGCAACAAAAGATCAGATATATTAAACTTTCTATAATTGCTTTGAAACCTTATTTTCTCTCCCACCTGAAAGTAGCAGTTTTGTGCTCACTGTTTTAATTCCTAAATGTGATTTATAAACATTTCATATTATTCTAATCTGTCCATGCAGTGTTGCAACAATGGTAAGCACACACAGAAATCTTAATGAAGCACTCACTACAAACTGTAAACACAGAGGATGCCAAGGTGTCATGTACAGTACTGATAGAGGTTAATACCTTCCACAGTCATTAGGTTTGGATTTGGGGATGTTTGCACAGTAGTCAATTCAGATAAAATTCAATTGTATACTAGCAGCCTGTGAGAACCTCATGCATCATTGAATCTCTCAGTTACACCAGGGTCATAATGGGATAAAATTCATCTCTGGGTACAACATCCTTATGTGTTGCTCCCACTACAGTGTCTTGCTTGGGGACATAGGATGGTGTATATTCCCATACAAACTCACTGCAGAGGCAATTATCAACTCTCTTAAGACATATTAAGAAAGGGTACACATGAAGGTCTGGAGCAGAAGAAAGCTGAGGGCACATCAGTACTTCAGGGACACCCAATGACTTCCATGTTAGCGAGGCTGTGGCTGGGGCTGTTGTGGCAACAAAGCCCACCAGGGACAGACACGCACAGAGTTGCAGGAGCCACACTAGAACCAGGTATTCCAGGCAACATTTTAACTATGAAATAAAATTAGAATTTTTTGGAAGAAAGTTCATATGCTATATACTTAAAAAAAAAAAAAAAAAAAAAAAAAAAAAAAGTAGAATCAGTGAGATGTTTTTAGGACATTTTTCAGGTCACAGTGATGAAAAATGCAAAAAGTACTGAGATGGGGACCTTCTAGCGGCAGTGTTAAATTCCCATGCAGTAGCACCTTTTATTATTGCCAAAGCACCTATAGATGTTACGACTGCACTGTGACAGTTAATATGATACCTAATTATATTCCTTTCTTTGTGTCATCTGGCATACCACTTCACTGTATATTCCTATAAGATAAATGGCATATGTTCCTCTCTTAACAAATGCCAAACTAGTCACATTTTTACAGTCTTTACTTAGAATTGTACCACCAGGTGGGATTACAAAAATTACATTCACTAATCTGAAGAACAGCACTCAAAATAAGAACACCTGCACCTTTAGTTTTCATTTTCTTATTCTTAATAATATTTTTTAAATAATAGCTGTCCATTTTTCAGGCTATTTGCACAGCTTCTGCCTGCAAAAATTGTCAATTGTTCCAAGGACAGATTACAGCTTGTCAAAAAGCCTGAAACTGAGCTAGTGACAGCCTGAAACCTATTCCAGATTCCAGAAAACATATTGCAACACCTCTACATTTTTCTTTGGCAGCTGGTTAAAAAAAATCTTAGCTGCAGTGCAGGTATGAAAATGATAGAGATTGAATTAGAAAGATGTTTAGAGGAAGCATTCATTTCACAAGACTGGATGCCTGACTGAGGAAGAAGGTTTTTGTTTTATCCTTAGGAAAGTATTGGTTTCATATGCAGACAGGCAAGTTTTATATTCACATATTCTCTTCATTCCTCTCCTTTCCCTCTGGCACCTGCAGGTAGCAATCATGCCTCTTTGATAGTTAAAGTAAATGGCTAAAAAGGTTGAATGGGTTTCTGTAAGCCAACTGCATACTGAAACCAGCTGGGCTCTCACAAAAGATAAAATCAGATCAATGCTGAAAATGGCAATAATGTGCACAGATGATAAAATTTAGTAAGGAATTAACTGTATATACTACTTGACCGAGAGTCTCCTCCAGAATGACATAATGTGCACGAAAGAACTTAAGAAATAAGTGCTTAGGATACTTTCCAAGGATACTTCCAGGAGATTGCAGCTTGAATTTGAGCACCTTTTATTCTTGCCCTGCACCCTCCCCTCAGTCTTTCCATCTAAACACCCAGGGCCCAGTTTAACACAAATGCATGTCTTGCACAGCCTTTAACATACAGAGCAAACTGGCTCCTGCCCTGAGCTGAGACACTTCCGTGTGCATTTTGTTGCTCAGACTTGACTGAAAACAGTAGAAAGGCATGACTTCATGGACCCTGCATATTAAATAATGCCATTGATGTTCCACACTTCCCAAATCTGCAGTCTATCCCAGTATGGCTATATTGTTTTCTCCTTCTACAAACTCCTATTCATAGCACAGTCACCTGCTCCATTTGAGTGCAGTACAAGTCCTTGGCTTAGCATCTTGAAAATGCTGTCCTTTCATGATGAGCTCATACTTTTATACAGCTCTACATGCATCCCTCTGGCCTCGGACAATCAGTCACAGTGCCAAAATTTGAAACAAGTTTACAGGGTGGCCTTTAAAACTTTATGACTGCTCACTTCATTTGCAGCAGTTTCCAATAGGCACAGGTCATCCTTCCCAAAGCTAACAGGTGGCACAGGTTTCTCCTCTTTTCCTGATCACAAGGCAAGAGGTGAACCTATTACAGCAGGCTAAAGGGTAGAAAGGATTGAATTTTTTTAGACTGGTGTATAGAGGGGCAAGTTAATTTTAGCAGCTGGCAAAAAGCCTACTGCAGTTTTAGCCATGATGAATTCTCAGATTATTATAGGACCAGATGGGCTTTGTCCTGTAAGTAATTGTATATTCTCTGGAGTGGACAGGGAGCCATTGAACCATCTGTTTTGTTGTTGCTCCAAAGAGTGTCTTATTGCTGTCTGTGTCTGCTGTTTCCCCACTTGACTCCCCCAGGCCTACTTTACATCAACTTGCTCAGACACAAGATGCCCTCTTGTTTTAAGCAAGAAAGAGAATTATACTTGCCATCCCAGCCTGCCATGCTATGCCAATAGTTTTCCTGTCTTCACAGTTTGCAGCTTTTACTTGCTTGTTTTAGCTTCTGCAAATGTATTGGAATGGACAACAGATTTACAGGTCTTTTAGCATTCTGGTGGTATCTCTTAATGGTGCCCAGAGTTAAATGTGTAAGTAATAATGCCTTGCTCTCACAAGGCATTTTTCAACAGAAGAATACAAAGCTTTTCACACAGAGGCAAGTATCACTGCTCTTATCCCACAACTGATGAAATTCAGGGACACGAGAAAGCTGTCAAGAATCATAGCCTAAAAGCAGGAAATTCAGAGATACTCAGAATAGGATCAAATGAGATGGAAGGGATAAGGTACACACAAATCTATATAGGGATTCCCTATAATTCAATGCATGAATGAAATACAGGAAATTACCATGACCTAAAATTTCTTGCATGTGACCAAAACTGGGAGTTGAACAAGACAGTCAGTGGTATAGTTCATATGACTGATCTATAAAGAGTTTTTATTAATATAAAAAGATATGTTTGCCAGAAAGGACAAACTTCAAAACAAAGCACAAGGCTGTAAACAATATATTTGTGACAGTGACTTGCTGAACTCTCTGGGTTGTGTTCAAATGCCCAAGTCTATCACCAAAGCCTTTTAATACTGAATCAGTACAAAGTTATCCAATGGCATCTCTTTCAGTGTCATGTGAATATTATATTCCACAGGGTCCCTTCATATCCTTTATGTATTTCCTTAAATATATGTAAATAATTGCAAGTAGGACCTAACCCAGAAGAAAAACTATAACCATGACTATATAAATGACCTGGTATCATCCTTGGGAGTATAGGTCCAATTCCGAAGGGTCGAATAAAAATCAGCCACTCAATTCACAATGAAATACTCCAACTGAGTGAAAGCTCCAGTGTGAATCAGTGGGGTTTGTTTATTTTTAGTATATACTGTTATCCCTGAGCAGGTTTGCAAAACATTTCTGAACCTAGTTTTCTTCATCCTAAAAAAACAATTTTGGACCTTTTGGACCTCCTCAATTAATCAAAGATGAAGAGCTTTTTCATTATCTGGGGAATTATACCCTTCATTGCTCTCTTCATTGTTGAGATATCCCACCACAGATCTCTATATCATTATGAATAAGCTACATATTTCTGAACGACTCAGAAATGCAGAGTCATTTTTTTTGCTATTAAAATCTGTGAAATTAACTCATTTAAATTCCACATGGGCCACTGATTCAGATAACATGAATAGAGGGTTTTTTAAATATTTAAACACCTTTGTTGAGCATCAGCTCAATTAAAAACAAGCTCTATGTTAAAAGTTCTAAGGTATATGGCACTTGAATTTTTCATGTCTTTTTGAAACTAACTTGAGATTTGTGATTAGTTTTCATTCTTATCATTAAACACTTTAATAGAAATCTTAGGAAAATACAGTGCTGTTTCACAGCCTTTCCTTATGTCTTGGCATCTTTAGATCACTATATGTATAAATATTCCTTCTTATGTTACTCTACAGTCTATTCATTTTAGTCAGAGAAAATAAAATCGAGCAGCCAGTTGGCTCACACCACTCACCACAACGTCCCCAGAACAGCAGAGGCACATCCATGACAGCAGATGAGGACCTAAGCTGGGTATCAGAGCTGTACATAAGTCCCAGGCCATAACTGACATGAGCCTTCTGTTCACTATGATTTCATCCATAATCATTTGGCATGTAATTTACAATCCTGTTCATTACCCCATCTCAACGTATGGGGAACAGGGGTCATTAAGACATATCTCAAAGCTTCAAATTTTAAATTAAATCCCAGCATCTTTTAGGGAAACAGCTTTTAATTTTGTGACTGAAAACTCTGGTAATTCCTTTTTCCAAAGTACCCTCAAGAGGCTTTTCTCACTCACTAACAGTAATCAACTTGTCGGAACTTAGAAACTTCACTGGGATCTTATGAAATTCTAAATTGCTGTAAGGTCATCTTTTTCATTTTACTAACCTTATGAAAAGTTGCATCTCTCTTCTTTCCTCATATATCAAGTACATTTATATTGCTAGTGGTTTACATTTTATTCAGGTAGAGTGTGCTTCAGCTTTTCAAATATTACAGAATAAATTGATACACTAAAAGCATGAGAGAAAGAGATAAACACAAAAAAAAACCAAAAAACAAAATTCACACTTATCTTTCTGGTACAATTCTGGAATGCTCTTTACTTTTTCCAGCTTACATATGCTAATGTCGCTTACACTGCAGAAAATTCTTCAAACCACCTTTTTTCTTAAAATTATACTTGTTATAAGATTGCTAGGGTTTTAATTTCATCCATCTTACTCCGTTCACTCTTCCTTCCAGCTATTCTTAGGACAGCAGAACTCACTTGAAGATTGCCACCTTCCTGAATATATGCAACAGATTGCGATGGACTGAAAAACTGATTTTACACAAGCATAGAAAATATTAGGTCCAAGTCCCATCAGTAATTGAGTTTATTTATGCATGGCAAAACTGCAACAAATTCTTCAAAGATGTGGTTGCTATGAGATGTGATAAGAAATAAGTCTTCAGCTAGCTGGAGACAGTCAAGTGACACTCAATAAACCAGTGGAAAACACTTCTTTTGTGGCAGGTGGGCCAAAGCAAGGAAGACCTAACAACACAGTTCTCAACAGCATGGTGCATCCCTTAATATTGACCAGAAGAGGAATGAACATGCACCCTCAATGCATGGCACTCATCCAGCCACTGACCAGCAAGAATCAAGGCCTGAGACAACTCAAATTCCCCATGGATGCAGAAACAGGTCTGGAAGTAAAGGTGAGGTGTGGGTGCTCTCCACTGCAGGCTAGGCAGGCTGTGTCAGCAGCAGTGTGGCCCACACAGAGGCCATCAGACCTGGTATTATCATGCACAGTTTTACCTCATGCAACAATCTCCAGAGAAGGAGAACCGTAGGGAAACTGTACATGCATTTCTCATCCACAGGACAAGAATGTTTCCCCAGACAGGACACAAAAACAGACCTATCCAGGAAGCAAGAGCACATTTTGTTTACATCCAAGGCAAAGAGGCTACCTCGGGACACACTGACATAGCAGGTAGCATTCCTTCATATTCTCTGCTGAAGCTATGTCGGCTTGGACACAACACTAGACTCAAAGCAACAGCATCCCAAGAAATGGGAAAGGTGTTACACCATCTTATTTCTTAAGGTTGAACACTGTGCTGTCGGTTTCTGGCAGTGATGCTTCATATAGTCCTTACATCTGATGCTGTAAGATGTTGAATGCAGGTAAAACCTAAGCAAGGGAACAGAAGTTATCCCTGGAGACAATCAAAATCAGGTTGGACAGAGGTCTGAGTGACCTGATCTAATTAAAAATGTTCCTGCTCATTGCAGGGTGGTTAGACTGCATGGCCTTTAAAGGTCCCTTTCAACCCAAACTATTCCATGACTCCCAGTATGTTTACAAATCCTATCACACATCCCCATAGGCTGAGGCAACTGACACACTGAGACACCCCTCCATCATCAGGAGATTATGTCCGGGGCAAATAGGACTCTCTTGCTTGCATCTCCAACATATCATATTCTGTGACTGACAAGAAACCAAAAATCTCAGCCTATGCATCTACACAACACAAATGTACATGTAGACTGCTTTCTTAAATAGGTAAGTAATCCTTTACTAAGGTTTTGCAGAGGTATCACAGAATTTGTTTCTGTCAGGTTATGAAGCGAAAAAGAAAATATTTACATTCTGAAAACTGAACACAGTTTGCGCTGTATTTTTCATGCACATATAGTAACTATAGATTTTTTTGTCTGAATTACTATTGTTTATAGCAAATAGAAATAATGTATGTGTTTCTGTGTATGCATGCAAGGAGGCAGAAAAGCAAAAGGAAATAAAAGAAAGAGTACTGACAATAATAGTGATGAATTGCATACAGAAAACATTAGAAATGGTAGATCACGAAGTGAGTGTGGGACATCCGTAGTTAACAAACTTCCTAAATATTTTCCAAATGTGAGGACTGTTCTAACAACCATCAGCTTTCATTCCCTTTCTGTTTAATGCCAGATAAAAACACACACAGTTTTACCCTCTCATCATAACTTATAATGCCCATTAATTTACTGGCATCTCTAATTCAAACTGACATCAGTAGACATCTTAGCAGTCTTAAGAAAAAAACTGCTGGTCAATCTGGAGAGAACTTTTCGTAATCTTCTTGTCATACACTTACTAAGAACTTTCTTTGTTAATTTTATGCCACTAAAGAAAGTGCCAGTAGGTATCTCTTCTTCAGTTAAACAACCGTCCAAAAATTATATTCCAGGGAAACAGAAGGAAAAATAACTGGTAAAAAGGCTAACCAGGATTACAGTACTACCTAAAATGGCTCAAGGGCTACACAATGTAATATGCAGACTTTCAAAACATGAATAAACAAGAACAGTGTGGTTTGAGAAAGAGTTATTTACTAAAAAAATCTTCTGTTTTATACAATAATACAACACATAGTAGATAAAAGGAGGAAAATATTTGGGGGTCATTCTATTTTATAATAAAAATAACTCTGAGTATACAAGTAATTTGACTGAATTATGGGTTTGTGCGTGTTTGATTTTTTCTGTTCTGGGCTTTTGATTTAATTAAAGTTAGTGGCAGATGGAATATTTTCTCTGAATCTCTCTGCCAATTTTTTGTAGTTATGTAATAACATTTTCCCAATTTAAATAATGCTTTCTCTTGTCTGGTTTCAAAACATGCCCATGAAAAACAGAATTCACTACAGAGAAGCAACAAAATAAAAATCCAAGATACACTAAAAACTGGCAAAGAAAAAAATAATCACAGTTACATACAGAAAATAAAAATTTTCCCCAGTTCTTCTTACTTAGAAGTTTTAGTAGTTACTTGAGGTAAAAGTAAGTAGAGTGCTGTCTAAAGTCGCGACTTTTAAGTATCTTTGAGAAAAAATTACTTGAGATCTTTTTTAATCCTGTATAGTGTTTACTGTGTAGATACACAGTTATTAGTAATAAGATTTCAAGCTACTGAGGATATGGGTATATTTTCCATCTCATGCTGTTGGCAAACAAAAGCTTGTTGCTGGAGGACACTCTGAGCTGTTACATCTAGGGCTCAACACACAACTGACTCCATGAAATCCCATGGTCTGTATTAGGTAGAGTCCAGTTATGCTACTCGGTTATCTCCTCTTGCCTTAAACCTAATTCCTTGAAGCATTTCTGTCGCCTCCAACACCTCCCAGCAAATCTGAATTTTGAAAGTGACCTGAAAGATAATAAACTAACTCAGAATCAGGTGTTATTCACAAAAGGGTGAATACACTGGTTTATAAAGGATGGCAGCCACCAGTGCGTTCCTTGCCTGTGCAGATGCCTTGGGAAACATCTGAAGCAAACTTTCTTCTTGAGCTCTCAAGCACCTAACTTCTAAATATGAATGACACAATATCAAGAAAAATTTAATGAACAGTTACAACACTAAATGCAATTCATCTTTTTAATTGATGAAAAGATTTTTATCTGCATGCTAACATCGCTTTAGTCTGCCACATCACACCTCTAGCTATCTCGACTTATATTACCACACTTTCCTTTCCAACATATATTCCAGACCTTGTCCATTCAAAACTTTGACAAGATCCAAACTTTCACTAATACCTTGTGGTTCATAAACTGAAGCAGTTTGACAATAAAACCTGAGTGTTAAAAAGTTTTACATTTGAAGAGTGGCTCAGAGATATTATTTTCCTGAAGCAACCATCTCTCCTGACTTTTGGTTGTCAAGAAGCTTTATAACTGTGGCAAAATCTGTCACTCTCACTGCACAATCAGTGAAGAGAATGAGGTATCTCCAGAGAACAATCAGCCCCTTTGTTGGTGATGGTGAATCTCTCTCAGCTGTCTTGGGTGCAACCATGGCCACTGCTCTGACTTGCACATATTGTAGCTTTCAGGCACCTTGACTGGGACAGTCGAAGTCAAACCCTCTCTAAATAGCTGATCCTTCAAAGAAAACTATATCATTTGAAGAAGATGGTAGCTAAAATGTTTCTGGGTTGCTTAGCAAGTGACAAGGCTGCTTTGAAGGATTTGATTTCACCAGTGAATAATCACGATAATTCATCTTATTCCCTAACACACTTTGTTTGTGACAAAGGCTCAACCCTATCTGATGTGCTGACATAGGGATTTCCAACTGAGATTTCATCTCATCCCCAGCTTCCAAGATGTCTTGCTGATGATGATACTGTGGGTTTTCACCCAATTTAAAGAGCTCATTTCAGTACCTTTATTGCAAGATGTCACTTACATGCTACACAGCATTGGACAAAGGCACAACTACACAGTGATTCAGTTTCACCAGCCATAACACAGGGATTAGAACAATACTCCCACTTTGAAGAGCTTGGGATGCATGGATGAAAAGCATTTTTATAGGAGCAAACTGACATGTTGTCACTAATGAAAATAATATTACTCTCTCCAGAATCAAATAAGATACCCACCAGTTTCCTTGTTCTTATCTTAAAAAAAAAAGTAATTTACTAAAGGAATATGAAAGAAAAAACAAAGATTAGACCTTATAATTTATTATTTACCCTTTTTTAGCCACTAAGTTTTTTATAGCCCACACACAATACAGGCAAAACAGTATGCTGACTTCAGCTCCAGAAAAACTGTGAATTGCAATCTTACAATATGAAATGCAATAAACCATACAAACCTCATTACCTTTGTTGTTTTCTTCCTTACATAATCTTTAACAGCTCTCGGTTGGTATTTTATGACCTCTATCTCTATAAATTTTTAAACCCAATTTAAGTATCAGTTACATTCATTTTTAAACCACAGATAAAGTGCTTACTGCTAATTTGCAGATGACTTAAATTATAATTATCAAGTTATTCAGACCAAACTGTGATTTTCTTGAATAATGAACAGAGTCAGCTTCATACCAGCCTTCATCTTTCAAGAGTGACACAATGATGTCGCCAAAGTTTCCTGGAATTTTTTCCTGAAATTGGTCACAGCAACATTCTCGCTATTGGACCCATCTGAGCCTGGGTCACACTGCTTTGGGCAGGCAGGTGAGGAGTGGTAAACTCATTTTCTACCTGTGAATTTCAGGCTATATATATATTCAAATTATTCCATGTTTCTCTCAAGATTACAGGCTCTTTTTTTTTCCCCATTCTTAATTTGGAAATCAAGTATGATTATGAAGCTTGTTACTACCCCTGTATTGTTCAAAGTCTGGCTGAAAGATTATCTCAATCCCAAAATGCTAACATGTCATAACATTAAGCACCTGAGAGTAAGATTATCTACACAGAGGTGAGCAGCATGTGACATTTATTGTGCTAGGCAGAAGTAGTCCCCACAGAAATCCTATTGCCCCCCCAAAATTTTTATCAGACTGTGTCCCTAAGCACCCCTAAGAAATCAGATCTTGAAATCAGTAATGCTGCAGTTCGACTTCTTTTCACGGGGTGGCAAACATAGACATTACACAATGACTGTGATACAGCTTTTACACAGGCAAAATGCCTCAACAACCTTGAAAATTTGGGGAATTTTCAGCAAGAGCATTTCCCCCTTCCTCCACCCCCAAAAAAAAAACAAAAAAAAAACCACAAAAAAACCAAAAACAAAACCAAAAAAATCTGGCTCAAGTGTGACATTATCTATCAAGCTGACAAATTCCAATAATTTGATTATCTATCTTAAGTGGTCTTTCATTCTGATATACTTGGAGCAGTGACACAGTATCCTTGTCTCTGCAACAAAAGTGCACACAGTTCTGCTTGAAAGAATTATCAAAAAATCTATAACTTAGTGTGGAACATTTTTTCCCAGAAGGTAAAAATATTTTAGAATGCATTCCGGTTTGTCGTAATAGATGAATTAGACATGGTGCTTCCCTTTTCTTCTCAACTGTACCCTTTAAAATATTTATCTGAACAATATTCATCAAGATGTATCTAAGTTGCTTACCACTGCTGAATGAAATATAAATAATTGAAATAACTCTAAAAAAAAAATCTGCATCTATCCACAGGAGTAGTAAATAATAATAATAGTAAACAAGCCACCAAATCACTGACTTTGAAAGCATTTGTTGGTATAAAATACTTTTAAGTTTACATGGACATTAGATATAGCCCATTTTCTGATTACCTGTCTATTATATACCTCTTTGAGGTGACTGTAACTGTCTTTTACTGATCTTTACCCTGTCTAATCACTGGCACCATTCCATAGGTGTGAGTTGGTCTGAAGACTGTGGAAGATGTTTGCTCCCAAAGAGCCATCAGTCCATGACAGGGTCTTCCCACTGAGCTAAAAACCTTGCATCCTGATTAATGATTATGCTCACTGCTGAAGAACATAACCCATGATCTCATAATTGGGTTCTAAATTAAACAACCCAACTCTGAAAAGCACTCCTGTCATTTTCCTGAAAACAGGCTTAATCAAATTGGTATGGATTTGCAGGATTGGTCTTCTGTCTTTGACCTGGGATAAGCCACTCTGAGGGGGCACTGCAGGAAGACTGACTAGAAACAAGACCTTCCAAATTCAACTTCGGTATGATCCATGGGGAGCTGGATCTTGAACACCTGCCATTTCTGGGTGGGAGACCCTAAGAGTCTCAGAGGGAAGCCATGGGATTCCACACCCACAGTTAAGTGACATCCCAGTAATCTGAAGAGGAGAGTGAGGTGTACCCCAAGCCTCTCTGTCTTACACACCTACTCCATTCAAACTCGCAGATCACAACCTACCCTGTCCCCATATCAAGTGCTTAATTGTATAGTGAAGGGAGCTGAAAAACTGATGCATGAAGCAGCAGAGGAGGAAATCTAAAGAAGGGAATCCAGCAATTCATGACTCATACCTCCACTGTATAATGCATGAGACAAAGCTTATAAGGAATGTGGAATTCAAACTTCAGCCAGAAAAAAAAAATGCAGATCAACATTGACATATAGCAGAACAAACTTATTTAATTGATAAGAAACTCATAAAATATAGTAGCTCTTCAAGGCTTCTGACCTGCCTGATTGCCCCATCTCGAATATTTTGGCTGAATCATTTAATAAAAAATGGATGTTATTCATTAACTGAGAGGCACAGTTGAGTCAAATCTGCTATTCATCATGATTTTTATCATGCTGCTCTATTATGGCTAGCACAAGATTTCTCTTGCAGAATTATTGCTGAGATAAGTTTTAACAGTGTTGGCAGTGGGAAGATACTCAGGAAAAAAAAAAAACCCTTCCTAACTCACTAAAAAACAAGGTTAGTTTTGACAGATTTGTATTCAATACATTAAGCAAATCCCTCAGACAATTACTGCAATATTACTCTGAGACATTTTATTGATACTAGTACATCATTTACCTGTTAGTATTGCCTGTTGCCTTATTTTTCCTCCTTGTCTTATTTTTCTAGAATTACAAGTACTGTCTTTTCTTCCATTGCTGTGTTTATTTTGTTCTGTGCTTGTTTCCACACCATAACTCAGTCAATTAAATGTTGTATCTGGTTTTGCAAGATTGCTACCCAACCCCATGTTTTCAATCCCCTGAAGATTTTTGATGCTTCGTTCTGACATTATTTATTGCGCTAGTGAAATCTGTTTCAGAAAACAGATCTTTGTGGCACAGTGCAAACTGCTTGTTTTTTCCATTCACTGTTAAATGCATCATATGTTGCAGTCTCCTTAAGAGTTGAAATTTGATCTAAAATTAGGTTATCTGATACCTGGAGGAGCTCTCCAGTCCTCTGTGGTAGTTCAGAGCTTATATTTACACCTTGCACCCAAACCAGCTGTAAACAAGACTAGACAAATACCTGAAAGCAGTGTCATCACACTTTGGTTACCTGCATTATACCTCAGTGTGTTTCCGTACTCTTCTCCAGTGACCTCAGCACAGTCTGTCTCATCTCCTTCATGAACACAATCAGCAGAAGCAAGGGAAAACGAACAAGGAGAAGGTTGGGTGCACTGCTATAACCACCTGCCATCTTGGCTCTTGCTGGCAGCATTAGCAGCAGCCTTCAGACTCTTCAGACTGATGCCAACAAATTACGTGGTACTGGCAGTTAAAGGGCCGCTCTATTGTAAGGCAAGCAATGTAAGACCAGTCTACTCCCTATTTCTTTAGTTTTTTTAATTGGAAGATATTTTCCTCCCTTTTTAATTATAACAGTGGGATTATATCAAATAATGACCACTGAAAGCAAAAGACTAAAATAGTCAATATCCAGAGCAGTGCAATTTCTCCTGCATGAATTATTTGCTCTGTATACATCTTTAAAAACACCACTGCATGTTAGTTTTTCATTGGCTAAGTTGTTTCAAAGTAGTTCCTCAAGAGATTATGACAGAGAATAGAAGAGTCCTGAAAGCTGAATATTATATGAACCTTTGTTCATATAATTTTCAGGATTTCAGGAACAAATACCCTTTGAAAGAACACAATGTATATAAAAAGAAAGCAGACTATTTGATGGTTAAAGAACTACGGCAGATTCTTATATTTGCAGCTTAATTAATAACAGGCTTTGGGTTTTCCAAAGGAATACAAGGAATAGCAGTCATACTCTGTGGAAGTCACCTGTGTAATTATTTCTGGCATCTATTACATTTTCCATTATAACTTTCATATTCTGTCAAACCATTTCTCAATGCTAAGGGCATCTCTCCTTTTCTAACTGGCTGCAATTTCACAGCAGGATGCATTTAGCAGATGAGACTAATTTTATACTCTCTAAATTGTCATATTTATTTGGAGCACCATGAACTGACCACTAGATACCTGGAACCTCATTCTCAATTACAATGTGTCCTACATGGATTTAAAAATCTATTCCAGTAAAGCTGGCAGCTAAATGACAACCCCAATTAACTAATATGTTTCAAATTGTGTAAGATACATGAAGAAAATAGGTCCAAATATGAGGCACACATTGGAGGATGCTAATCATTCCATTATGAATAGATATTATTGTAGTAAAATGTGTCATGGGTTTTGTGATCAAAGCCACAGTGTAAATTACAGAACAGATTAGTTCCCCAGTTCACTGTCATTCACAGGAAGCAGATTTTTTTAATACCTGTTGAAGACATCGAAGAGCCATGAGTCATTTACTTCACTGTTTGAACACATCCTGTTTAGACTGTTTAATACTTTTCCAGGATTTTAGTTTTATTGATTTGGGGTCCTATGTCCTTTGCCTCTTGCCAAAAGTACTTTCAAAAAAAGTACTGTTCTTTCATCTAAGATTCCTTACTTGCCTTTCCATGCATTCATATTTGTATATCATCTCACTATGGATGCCCTTGTGAAATCAAGTTAATTCAGTGGGAAACCTTTACATTATCATGAAAGGTTGACACATTTCCTGTCATGAAGAGGTTGCCTTGAAAATATCTGGAGGTCTTACATTTGTCTAATTGCCATTGAACATGAAGTGAGACCTAAAGCAGAGCCAATGGAAAACATTCTCTATAAAATCAGAGGCCATGACATAAATAAATGCTTTTCACTTGTTTATGCCACTGACTATCTCCAAAGTCGATGTATCTCTCCTGCCTTGTACAACCCGTGCAAAGACATAGGAAACGTAAAATTGAGTTTTCAGGACAATGGGTCTGATGATGGTTAATCACAGAATCGCAGAATCATAGAAGAGCCTGGGTTGGAATGAACCTTAAATGTCATCTAGCTCCAACTCCCTCTGCCATAACGAGGGACATCTTCCACTAGGACCACATTGCTCAAAGCCCCATCCGACCTGGTCCCGAATATTTCCAGGGATGGGGTATCCACAACTTCTTTGGACAACCTATTCCTGTGCCTTACCATTCTCACAGTAAAGAATGTATTTTTTATATCTTATCTAAATCTACTCTCTGCCAGTTTAGAGACATTTCCCTTGTCCTGTCATTACATGCTCTTCTAAATTGTCCCTCTCCAGCTTTCTTGCAGGCTCTGTTTACATACTGGAAAATACTTTAAGATCCCAGAGCCTTCTTTTATCCATGCTGAATAATCCAAATTCTCTCAGCCTGTGTTCATAAGAGCTGTGCTCCAGACCTCTGATCAGCTTTGTGGCCCTCCTCTAGACTCAATCCTAGGTTGTGGGCCCCAGATCTGGATGCAGCACTGCAGGTGAGGGCTCACAAGAGCAGAGCAGAGGAGCACAATCTCCTCCCTCACCCTGCTGGCCACGCTGCTTTGGATGCAGCCCAGGACACATTTGGCTTTCTGGGTTGTGAGTGCACATTGCCACTGACAGGGCATGTCCAGCCTCTCATCCACCAACAGCCCCAAGCCCTTCTCCTCAAGGCTGCTCTCAACCATTTACACTCATGTTCACCTTACATATTTTCAGAGGAATCATGCTTCTCGGTTCTCACTCTAGACAGCAACAAGATTTGTGAGAGTCTACAAAACAAAGCCAAAATAATTTGATCGTGCTACTTTACCTTATTTTTCAAGTGAATAGGCATCAGTGGTTTTTAATGGGTTTATGGATATACTATGTGTGTGTATTTATGGAAGCTATGATTTTAACAGCTTCTCAAAAGTAAAAATCAGCCAATAATGGAACAAGTCAATAGGTACTTCAGGCATAAAACCTTGCATCATTGTATTACTGTTCCTATTACGTATAATTTACCAATACCTCTATTGAAAGACTGTGTCCCATTTTAGGAAGGGAGAGAAGAATAAAATCATGCACAACAGTGACCAAGATGAATGTTATTTAAGATGGAAATGGAAGTAGGAAATCATTATAAGCACTTCTGGAACTGCCTGAAGAAAAACAAGGAGCCTGTACTGATTGCTGTGGAAGAGGAGAACAAATGCTCAGGTCCTTGAATAAATACATTTATTCAATACAATACATTGTATATTTTACCACTAAGGTCAATGTAGACATATGGCACTGACTAGGTTAATACTCATGGAAAGAGATCATTCCTCCACTTAACATTGTCCATGAGAAAACCACTACCAACCTTACAATTTGAAATTATTCTGTGATTTCAAGATTCAAGAATTACAGATTTTTGATTAACTGTTACTATGACCTTGACTTTAACATGGTATTTTTCCTTAATTACCTGGGTAAAGTTGCAGGATAGTATACAATAATGGCTTGCTCAGATGTGTAATTACTTGCTCATCTTCTCAACAAATTCATACAAAACATAGATTAACCTATCAAATTGCACGAGACAGCACCGAGTGTGCCTAGCCACGGGTAAGGAATTTGCTAGCAACATGGCTGTTTCCAAATCATGACAGGAGTTCCTTACATTCCCTTGATTGCCCAAGTGTGTTGTGCTTATGGCATAACAACATGCTGGCAGAGGACATTGTATTTTTTGTTAATTTAAAACTTTTTTTCCTTGTACAATGGGTGTGTAACTCTTATTCTTAGCATTCTGTCAGTGAAGTTTCTTGTTGAACACCAAAGAGTTTTAATTACTTATGCAGTGCTGTAACTTTCACTGTGCTCATCTCTACAAACAGAATATCACACACTTGCAATGGGACAATTCCCTGCAGTTGTGATTTTATGGAGCAGAACTGAAGAAAAGGCCTGCCAAGAAAAATGAATGCAAATTACTTCTCTAGAAATTTAGTTCCACAGATAACTCCTGTCCTTCCATCTTTCTGCATCTGGCCCTCTCTGTGCAGGCTTCTTGCCATCACTAAAGAACTGGCAGACTTTGGTGGCTTTTTTTGGTTCCAAAGCCCTCACTGGGGTGGTACTGAGTGCTCACTGCCAACTGTGCAGAGCTGTGGTTTAATGCCATCGGTCAGCACTTAGTTCAGAGGGATGCAAGTCATAATATACTGATTCAGCAATCTCTCATCACAGCACTTTCAGAGTAAAGCTGCCTGGAAATTGGTATAGAAAAATGCCAATTCATTAAGCCAGGAGACACCATTCAAAGCACCTCAGGACAGCAAACCAGAAAAAAAATTAAAATACATTTTCTCAGACAAGAAGCACGTTTTTTCTCCTTCATTTTATGCATATGGCTTGTCTGAAAGTAAGTGCAATTAATTATTTTGTAGGAAATAATATTTTCTAAATAAGAATGGAAGGTGTCAGTTCTTCAATTATTAATCTTTCATCATACTGAAAAGCAAGAATGAAGTAAGAGGCAAGACAACAAATCAGATAACATGCACCTGAAGAAAAGGCCATGTCCAAAGCATCAGTAAAAACATACTGTATCTGCCTGAGAATGCTTAGAAAAATATAGGACTCATAAGAGAATTTTGTGATGCTTTAGGAATTGTGAGCAGATTAAGCAGCAGAACTTCCTTCGTTTATAGGTATACATCCCATTAACCAGAAGCTCAACTACACATTAAAATTGAAATCCATAAATCCATACAGTAAAATTTAATATTCAGCAGCACTAAATGTTGCCATTGTTCGCCACTAAGTACCAAAAGAGATTAAAGGAACATCAGCACCTTTTTTTTAAAGTTGTTTTCTAAGAGGTCCCCATGATGGTTCTAGACACACTTCAGAAGCATTATACATCCCTAAGACTCATGTTTCAAATATGTCTTGTAACAGTGAGAGTCCGTTCACATACACATGAACAATTTAATTCTATGGGTCAGCAACATAAATTCAGCCCTACACATACCTGGAGTACTCCCATGCTTGCCTGAGCTGGTTTGTTAGTGAGAGGCCAAGCAGTGCATTTTTAAATTCTTCCAGCTTTCACTTGCCACCAGGAAGCAACTAGCTGGCCTCTGCATGCCTTTCACATGACTACAGGGATTGTTTCATCTTATAATGAAATGTCTCAGGGAAAACTGAGCCTTGCAATTCTCTTAAATCTACCAAAGGGCAGAAGGATTTGAGCTGGGGCGCTGAGGTACATGTATACATCTAGTGACCACAAACAAATACTCAGGAAAGTACAACATCTGTTCCCCACAAGCATGTGCTGCAAGATAGAAAATAAATCCTGACGCAAAAAAAAGGAAATTAAAAGAAAAACAACAAATGGGGAAAACAAGGCACAAAAAGACTAAAGGGGCACATGAAAAACAAGAAGGTTATCTGAAAAATAGGATTTAGAGCAAACAGTCATAGAAGCTGCTGCGTAGCAAAGATAAGGGAAAAAATGCACACCTGATGGATTTCTGAAGGAATAAACGGGGAAGGTCTAGTTGTCAGGAATATAAATATCAAAAATAGTGGGGAAAATACTTCTAACTTCGAAGATAGCAAAAAGTGCAAGTTTTGAGGGATGCGAGGCATATGAGGAAAGGACATAGGGACGTTTTAGAGAATTAAAGGAGTGAACTTATTTCTGATCTTACCACATCTATTCCCATGCAAGTGTTATAAACATGAAAGAGATTAGAGTAAAGAATATTTCAGAATCTTATAGAACATCTGGCTCTAGCTGGGAAATTCACAAAATCCTCCAACCACAGAGATAAGCAGAAAAAGAGGAAAATTATTACAATAACATTTTTACTTACCTCTGAATAAAGTACTTGAGTGAAATAATTTGAAAAAATAAAATAAATTTTATTCATATTATAAAATACTTTTAACAGAAATAATACATATTTTCTACAACACATGCTTTGCTGCCATTTTTACCAGCTCCATCTATAAGCTTCACAACATTTTTTGGGTATCCACAGCCTTGCCTTTTCTGCCACTTGTACAGCAGACCACCATTGAATATAATGCATACTGCTAAAAACTCTACATAAAGCAAGTAAAGACAAAGAAAATACAATATAATTTAAAGACCAGCCATAGAGAGGAAAATACACATTTCAATTTATTCACACAGTATCAGCAAGGCAATATCAGGAACAGAATGATGCTGAAAAGTTCCTTTCTGAATGGATCTTACCACATATCCATTGTCCAATTTCTTCTGTACTATTTTTCTTTTTGTTTTGGTATGATTTGCCAAACAAAGGCCTCAGACAGCCCCCCAGTTCTACCAATCAAGAGAGCTCAAAGAACTTTAGTGCATGTGGTGAAAATCCATCAGTGCCAATGGAGACACTGAACCAGCTGGCACCTCATGATAGGTGGATCTGGGAAACCAGTTATTATCCCGACCTGTAAAACTACTGGAGGGAGGAATCACAGTCTGAACTCACAGAGCTCCACATGCTTTTGCAAGGGGGTTGTCTGTAAGCACTGCACATCCGAGGCAGGACTTGAACGCTGATGGCACAACCAACGTTAACGAGGCCCGTGACCTCAAACTCCTAGAACATTTTCCAACCATAACAGTTAGAAGTGGGGCTTCTTCATTGGGTTTTGGGTTTGTTTTTGTACCCAAGAAACACTCCAAACTCATCAGATATTCATGCGAATCCAGCATGCTGCTCTGCCATGAAAGATTTCCTGGCTCAGGGAAGGAAATCTCATATTCACTGAGCCGATGTAACAGACTGCCTCATTAAAGATATAGCCACCTCACCAACTACAATGAAACTGTGCATCCTCATGCTGACAGTGATGGAAAATAATTATAACCACTGCCATTTCTTTTCTGTTACTGGATCTTGAGGGATGAGGAGGGTAAAAATACCTAGGTGCAAACATAGATAATTATGAAATTCCTACTCAGTTTTTACTGACTTTGACAACCATGCCAGGAAGATAAAAGGCACATTTCCAAAACCAAAAAATGTATTTTTCACAAAGGTACATAATAAAGAGAAGGCAGTGATAGTCTTCAAGTGTCCCAACAGACTTTATAAACCACATTCCTTCCTAACACTCACAAAAGTATTTCATCCACCCTGTTCACCAGTCATGGAGTTTTGAGATCATTATATCAAATTTTCCTTTAAAATAATTTTTAACAGTCAAGAAGGTAAAACACTGGAGTGAACTGTCTTCAGAGATGGAAGAATTCCCACCACCAAACATTTTTAAAAACTGGTTGATCAAATAATATATGTTAGGAATAGCATATATGTGTTTCATCCTGTCTTTGGGGAAGCACATGATTTCTTCACATCCTTTTCAGCATTACAGATCTATAAATAGGCATGAAAATGTAGTTATGCAGAACTTAGATGCACAGTTGCTCCTATAACAGTAAATGAATAGAAAAGGAACTCAAGTCGTTTCACTGCCCATAACTGACAGATTTTTAATTTTTTTTAAGTGAAAATGTAAAAATATACATTATCTCTGACAATGCAAAAGTATGCTTCCTTCCTCCCCTGCCATGTTTGACACACTGGAGGAGTTTCCAAAAGTGATCTCATTACTCAAGAATTATCAACTATGAGAGTGATCTGGGTTCATCAGTTCCTGAAGCATTCATGAAAACACCTTTTTCTGTGCTAATTATTTCAGTGTTTCTCAAAGGGCTGTCCATCTTTAAAAAAGTTCAAGTTAAAATATATTAGCTTGTGAAATCATGTCCAGCAATGTTCTTGTACAGCAAGAACATACCCCAGGAATACACAAAGACCAAATTTATGTACTACTCTGACTCAGGTCAAAATAAAAAGAAAACAAAACAAAGCACAAAAAAAACCTAAAAAAAAAAGAAAATAAAACACTGGCACCTGTTTGACTGCAACATTGAACTTGTTTAATTCTTGGGTGGAAAGAAAATTCTGATACTTCCCTAATCATACTAGCAAATGCCAGAGCACAGTCACTGGGGATCAAAAACAGAGATCATATTGAATTTTAGAAAATGCGGAAATAAAATGCAGACTTCTTTTAGTAATGGTAACACATTTTGGGATGTACTTCCCCAGGGTCATGCTGATTTTTCCATCACAGTCTTTGAATCAAGGCTGGATGTCACACTAAACTGTAAACAATAGCTCAGCTGGAATTATTGGCACAATTCAAGTAAAATTGGGCTGCCACATTGATATACAAGAGGTCAAACTAGCCACTCATAATGGGCTGTCTGGTTTTTATATTAATGAACTGGCAATCACAGAAAGCTCTACCAAGCTGACAAAGGATTCCATCTCCAATTCCTCACTACCAGAACAAAGGAGGCATAAGGTGATGGACAGCGTTGGTAAATGAGACATTTGGACAATAGCTTAAAGGGAAAATTTCTGCCTTGAAAAGAGTTATGGCAGCTCAGTTCCTTCCCTCTGACTGCCTGTCTCCCAGTGTTGCCTTCTGAAATGTCATTATCTTTCTTTAAAAACAGGAAGGTTTTGTGGCTTTCCAAAGCACTGCTGATATTACAGCTGATATTAACACAGGTTCTAATGGGGAAGGATGAGAATTATCTGTGCCAGCTTCAAAGAATACAAATCGCAAGGTAAAATTTCACAAAGAAAATCATACACATAAATTAAAACTTTGGAAACTAATTGCTTGAAAACTAAATGTCTGCCTCGAAAACGTGTTATAAAATTTGATACTTCCCTTGTACCTAGCAATTCTGATTATTGTGTCTTTGAAACACTGCCAGCCAAATGTTGCTAAAATGTTATGTAAGAATACTACAAAAAGCAAAAACAGGTATTTTTTAAATTGTAGCTGTCACCACAAAAGAAATAATTCTATATATTTTTTCACAACTTACTGTTCTTTATCAAGTAAAGCCCTTTGTTTCTTTTTTATTTTTATATAATGCAGGATCGAAGACTATGTACATGATTCCAGAAGAAGATGCAGTAGTCTGTGCTGACCAACAAAAAGATAGGGCCCAAATTTAAGTTACACCACTGATATGAAATGCATTGTTGCTGCTAAATGAGGGTTGAGCAAGCATGCAGACTTATTCCCAGTGTTACAAATACCTAAACTTAGCTTCAAGTGGGGATATTGGGAGTTGTATCTATAATTTTGCACAAATTATATGTGAAGTATAGATTAAGTGAAAAGAAATTGAAATGAATATTGCTGCTTTTGAACACTAACATTAAGAGCAGAGTCAATTGAATGAGGTACAGCTTTTTAAGTTTTACTATTGCATTGTTTCCCTTTCTCATTAACTGTTCTTGGGCATAAAAAAAGCCCATATTTGTGTAATTGATGTTGTGCGGTTTTTATTTAATATTTGGGGAAGAACATTTTCTGGATTGCTGACTTTTGGCTTTTTATGCTATTCACTTTTTTGGAAAATCTATTCTTCATCATACTATAACTTCTTCTTTTGGACACATCATCTAACATGGTACCTGCTGAAACTGAATCTACCAAGCTCTTAACCTTGCCTTATAAATATAAAAATTGGTCAGAAAGTATCTACTCTCTGTGTCTCAGTGACTTTTAAAAGTCATTCACAGAGAAAATTGGCAATCTGACAGCTCAGGAAGACTGGTTTCAGTTCTGTAAAGGAAATAAATTGGTGTCTTGGTTACCTCTATTAGATAGTGAAAGATCCTCCCTGTGAAAAGGCTGAATAAAGAGGGAAAAATGTTGACACAGATCAGGACATTTAGAGCTGATATGCATATCAACTGCTGCTACTTGAGACACATATGACCTCAATGGGAGGATCAGCACAGCTGAAACCAGAGTTAGAGGGAATGCAGATATGGCACAGAAACTGCAAACCAGACCCTGGCCACTCAAAGGGAAGAGTGGGAGAGATCTCTAAAATCCATGTGTTTGTCAGAAACAAGTATCACCATTAAGTGAAGAACAGTAAGAAAATAAAAGGAGTTCTTGACTTCTGAAAATTGTTTATTCAGTCCTGATTCACTAAGTCTGAATTGTTGATTTAAATAGGCTTTTGGCTTAATGCTCACACTGAATAACACCACTGTATAAGCCTTGTTTCTGTGAAAATTATATCAGAGCATAATGATAAAATCATATCACCATCCCTACGAGTATCACCTGAGTTAAAAGTAAAAAATATTTTCTACAGTTAATCCCCTCAAATCCAATTATTTCAGCATTTATCATTATTATTTACCACTCCAGCAGAAATGGAAGAAATTGTAGAACATATAAGAACAGAAACCTCTGCATCTCATGAGAACCACTTGTCAGAGAAAAGTATCGGTATGAAACTACATTTCCATCTGTATGAAAAATGCTCATCCATTTAGCAGTTTTTGAGGCACTAAAGCCACAATGGAGGCAGATATTTTGTTTTTTGTGATACACACTGGATCACAGAGGAGGGAACAGTCTCCTCCTCAGTTAGGTACAAGTAGATAAGGCATATGAAGAGTACACCTTATCTACCACAGGAACATTTCAATCTACAAAAAAAATAAGAAAATCCACAATTTCACTGAATTTTCAAAACAATCCTCTGAGTTAGAAGGAGAATATGCTCTGGAGGAGGGAAAATGAGCAAGAAATACAGAACCATGGAGTTTGTAAGACAAGCTGAAAGAACTGGCAATGAAAGCTAAGGCTTTCATTTGAAGAAGAGCCACCAAGCCATGCCCTTACTTGTGCAAATACCCCTAAAGTCATATGTACTCAAAGTACATCCTTATGCAAACGGTGGGGGGGGGATGAATTGTCAGACTAAATCCATGAAAACCTGCAGATCTATACCTCCACTTTCCAAGGCTACAAGTATTTATTACCTTTATGTCATCCTTATCCAGGTCCTACAGCCTCCTGTCTCTTACTGGAAGAACTCAACCCAAGTGCAACAATCCTGTTCTGTGAAGGAGGTCCAAGGCAGAGACACATCCCAAAACATCAGAGAACTGCAACCTGTGGGAGAGGTAAACCCCAAAGCTTAAGGACTGGAGTACACCAGTGGTATCCATCTACATATGTTTGAAAAATGACAGTACTGTCCTTAAATCCACATTGGAGAGCTTTTCAGGAATTTGGAGACTTAATTTTTTCTAGGAGACTGCAATAGCTGAGAAGGATCTCTAGCATGCAGTTCAGAGAGAAACTGAACCTTAGGACAAAAACTCCTGAGGCGTAATGTAACCACAAGCAAATAATCCATGAGTGCCTTTGACACAAAATCTAAAGCAAAAATCAGATCTTAGATATTCTTAATTTTCTTTCCATAATTTTTATATAACCTTATTTTATTATGTTTATTATTATTTATTTATTATTTTATTATTATTTAATTATATGCAATAAGATGTTATTACTTTATAATATTACATAATACCATCTATTTTATTTGTACTCTATAGAGGTTTTTAGAATAGGTTTTTGCAGGGAGCACAGACTGAAAGGGGATATGATCACTCAAAAAGGAAAAGATACCAGTGAAATTATAGCAACCCACACAGTCATTAAAGGATTAATGTGGACCCCTTGACAGACTGGTCAGATATTTAAGGAAACTACTACCAAGGCAATGTAAGTAAACCAGTATCAAGGGCTAAATTAAAAACAGGGACAGCAAATTTACTTACAGCTGTTAGAAACAAACAATCTACCAAAAAACCCCTAGCAGCCTGGTAATGCTCAGGAACTAAGTGTGGAAAATTCAATCCGGGCAAGGAAAGCCCAACTGGAGACCAAAGCTCACAGCAATGCAAGGATCCATAAATCAGAGTCATATCCTGCAGGGCTGTCTAAAGTCACAGCGCTATCAGAGACAGGTTACAGGGCAAATCAGAGCAGTATCAAGAGCCATCCTCAGTGACCTAAAGCAGGTTTTTATTTCACGAGATATTTTATTAGAAACATAGCTTTATCAATAGCTGTTCTTCCCCGAGGCAACCCCAACCTTTGCTGGGTGAAGGTAAATTCATAAATCCTCTCCTTCCTTGTTAATTCCTGTTAAATTGGAGCTTAAGGTATTACAACATAAGAAAAATTACTGCAGCATATTAAAACTCAAAAATATAGGAAATAAAGGAACATTGAGAAGGATGTCTCCTGTTGCTGAGTTTCACTTCAGGTGAATTCATAAGCTGACAAACAGAAATATTTATGCAATTTTGTTTTAGAGTAGTACCTCTGATGCTCGCTGTGAGAACACACCACAAAAAGAATTTATCAGTAAACAGCAGGAGATACAGAAGTCATAAATGACAACCTGTCCTTGGAGATAGACAAAAGGAAATGAACTCCAAGGATTTTTATCTAAGGACTACGCTGAGCGCATTATCTGATAAACCTTGGGAAGGCAGAATACATGAAAAAAATCTTCTTTTGGCTCCTTTTCATAATGTATGGTACCAAAAAGTAAGGATAACTGGGGAAAAAAAAAGTCTGAGTCTCACTTTTATTTTCCTACAAACTACTCTTCACATTTGTTTTACAAAAGGAAAAAACTAAGCACTTGCATTTAAGTACAATATCATTAACAATTAACATTCAAAAAAAATTGAGGTGAAAGACCTCCATTCCTAAAATTGAACAATCCAACAGCCAGCATTGAAAACCTGAGGAAGAGCCCAATAAATGGAACATAGGAGTAGCAAAACAATTCTAAAAAATTATCTCCAGTAACAATAGACAAATCATTTCAAAAGTGTTACATCTCTCCCATCTCACCCTCATGCTGCTATCCCTCAGTATGTGACAGAAATGTCAGAAGCAGAGCAACAAGAGATCCATTCCTCTGTTGTTGTTTTTTAAACTGTTTACAGCCTTGGCCAAAGAAGAGTCAGTCAAGGAAAAATTAACATTCTGCTGTACAGGTGGAATTGTGCCAGGGATGAAATACCTGCACAGCAAGAACAAATTCAAGAATTAAAATGCACCACCTTTCTGCTGCCAACATCATCACAAATATCTCTGTTTTTGAATTGTGTGAGCAGCTCTCTACCTGTGGGAGGTGTAAAGACTTAAAGATCAAAGTCAGCTGTCTCAAACACTGTTAAGGCCACAGAAGGACTGTGCCGTGAGATAGGCACAGAATGGAGCAACAGGAGGGTGCCAACTCCAAGCCTGGCAGAAGCCAGATCTGGCTATCACATCCTGAGTACTGCATCCAGACAAAAAATCCCACTGTGGCAAACTGCATATAGAAGCAACTGCTCATACACATATCAATAGTGAAACAAAGATCACCCCAAATTATGGGACAGATGGCACCTGTACCCAGAAACTACCACTAAAGCCCCAGCCCTGAATATGCCTCTGGATACCTGGAACTTGGACTGTAAATTAAGACACCATGACAGAAACTTGAGATTAGATAAAGGTGATGCTATTGTCTGAATGTTATCTCAGGTCTAGGGGAAGGTTAAAAACGCTGGGGGAGAAGAATATATCACTGTTAATGGATATAAAGAATGCAGCAACAAGGAAAGCCAATTCAGCAATGGTGCTGAAATCAGCTTGGACTGAGTAAAAGGCAATTTTGGCAATGGGAGATTACAACCACCAATTCACAACCCACTGACTCCAGAGAAAGACTAAGCAGGCAGACTAATTAGCCTTAGAGGACAGAGAATCATTTAACCAAAAGCATAAAAGAACTGTGTGGCCAAAAAGCATGAATTCCTTTGTTTGCTAAAATATATAAACAAATCAAAGTTTGGAACAATCCAGGGACCTCCACCACCAAGCAGCCAAGGGTAAAGAAGGGTCAATAGGACACTCCTGGAGCCACAGGTGGTGACTGCCTTATGCATTCTGTCTCTTTCCCTTTTTCTCTCTCTTTCCTCTCTTTTCTATTTCTTTCTCTCTACCTCACATTTTATTACTAGATAAAATCTATACTATTGACTTTAGCATATGGTCTCATTTGTACCTTAGCTCAGGCAGAGGCATCTCTCAATAATCAGTTCTTAACAGGAGGAGCAGAGGAGCGCAGGGAGTGAAGAGAATGCATCTTGGGACAGAGCAGAATACGGAATGAAGGTGAGAACACAGAGAACTGGGGTTTTTTTCTTTGCTTCCTGGTAACAAAGTATTAAGAAGAAATCAACTTTAAAATTGGGAGTGTTATGGAATCACTTCTGTTAGTGATTTTGGCAGCCATAACTGGCTAAATATGTTATGTCTTGACAGAAATGGGAGCCACTCAATAAAAGGGAAAAAAAACCAAAAACATAGAGCACTGCAGAAATCAGCACTGAGAGCTCCTACTGAACCAAAACCTCAGCATGATGTTAAAGAGATATTGTACTGCAAGAGGTACCATCTGTTGTGTTTGGATCTGAAAAGTTGAAGGGCTAGAGGCAAAACTTGCTCCAGCAACAACCTTTATTCCTCAGCCCTGAAAGCTAACCCTTTCTTGAGCTGAGCAGATCAGATTAGACCCATATTTCCAAATGATATTCAGCAACATGTGTTCTGTGTGTTCTGATAAAAAAACAGGTATGCTTAGGTGGAACCATCATTTAAATCAGGTCACTGCTGATTTCAAAAATAGCAGCTATTGACACATTATCTAACAGTTACTGGGAGCTGATTAATCACTCCATGTGCAATACAAAACATCGTTTTCTTGCCTAAGTCATAACAGAAATGTCCAGAAGCTTTGCATTGCATCAGGACTCCTTGCTGTTCTGCTCACATGTTTTGGATGATGTAGAAGAAAGCTGTGGACACGATCTGAGATCCATCCCAAGGATAGCCACCCTTCATAAGATTTCCAATCAGCATCAAAAAATGAGGAAAATGGCTGAGCTTTGCTATAGGCAATAATTGGGCCAAAAAATCCTGTGCCTCCATGTCATGAATGCTCATTTACCCGATTTAGCTAGAGTAAAAATGAGCTGTGCTGATAAAAAAGAACTGTATAATGATACACCAAAGGGAGACGGAGAATTTGTGATCCTCTGAATTATTCCTTCTAGTCTTTCGCTAATATCAAATGCAATCATGAAAACAAAGTCTATCCAAAGGGTTCAACCATATACTACTTGATTACAATCTTTATATATTATCCAGAAACTAAAAAAAAATTTAAAATATTAATAAAAATAAATAGATAAACCCACCGCAAACACAAAAAATACCAAACAGAAAAACCCCTTCTTTATATTGAAAAATATCAAAATTTATAGTTCCCAGTGTAGGGGGGAAACTTTTCTCACACAGCTTGGAAGATGTCAGAGAAAACAAGATTTTGTCCTGAACTTAACCTTCTGTTTCTAACCTCCAGTCAAAATTTTTCCCCTTGAATAATAATTTTCTGCATTTAAAATTCAGCTACTTGCCAAGCACACAGCATCTGTTTAAACAAAAGGAAGAGATTAGTGGCGTCTACTGCCTGTGATAGGAAAACAGCCAAGCTTTGATAAAACTACGCTTCAAGTTTGCCTTTACTGTTTTCAAAAACTGCAGCTGTTCCTTCCAACATTTTTAAGCCTTAAGGTCTCTTGCATGACCTTGAAGACTTACAAAGCTGCAGAATTGTTCTAGACACTTGTAAACTTTCTAAAGTAATGCATTTCAAACTGTTCCCTGTGACTTCCTTTTTATGAACAGGCTCATTTAATGTCTGTTAGTTAAGTTGAAAGGCACTCATTTGAGAGATTTCTTCTGGAGGTAATGTTGTACACTTGCATGAAAAAAGGTAGACATTATATGGGTTAGCTAATTAACCCATCCAGAAATTCTTACCATTAAGATGAAATCAAAGAGAGAAATCTATTGCCAACTCCTCAATGCAACAAAGCGTCATCCCTTTAATACCCAGATTTATTGTCCTGTAATAAAAAAGTGAAATTTAAAAGGTTTTCTTAAAACAAATTTCAATTGTTTTTTTAATCTCTATGAGATTTCTTTATAATAGTACAGAATAATAGATCACAGTCAATTACCTGAATTTAGAACTGACTATACTTTTTCTGCATTTTCTTTTTTAATGTGTGCAAGCAGTTCTTTGGGTTTATATCCTGAATGAGAAGTGATGAAGAGAAAAAAGATCTTTCTAGAGTGAGGTAGAAAAAGTGGTTTTTCTTACTGAGGTCAAACCAGCCCTAAGCACAAAAGATTTAGTTCTAGTACTCAAAAAGACTCTGGGGATATTCTAATACGGCAAGATGCTTTTTCTTATTTAACAATGCAATGAAGTCTTGAATTTTCCTTGCCTTATTCTTAGTACTCATGATATTAATGAAAATTTCCCACTCAGTGAACTCTATTGATCATGTAAGTGCCTAAACTTGGCGACAGACAAGAGAATAAGATTGCCTTACTGTGGTATGCTCTGACACAAGTTTAAAGGCACCATCAGTCATTTATATCATAAGATGGATAGATTTTATAGGATGCTCAATTCTTTAACTTTTTCATCAATATGCTCTTTACCTGGGGTATTCAGAAGTAGGGAAGCATGGGCTCAGAGGAAGATCAGTCTAAAGCCTAAAATGGTTATACAAGGATTCATAATTTCACTTAATGTTGTGGACCATCAGATGAAAAAAAAAACAAAAAAACAAAAAAACAATATTTAACTCTTCCCTATCTCCTAAAATCCTGCACTAACAGAACTATTTGCATCTCAGGTTGAGGATGTGAAGCATCAAGGCTTCTGATAAGAGGCGGTTACCAACGTCCAAGAATCATTAGACAGACCAAAAAGCCCACAAGAATTACTTCAGAATTGTGACATTTAAAAATCAAGCTTTCAGTTGTTTTCTAACTTCTGGGATTGGACTCCACAGGCACTACATCTTTGACTTTCATCTAGACCAAGAAGGATGAAAAACTGATTTGATTTTTAAAAAATAAATGAGAGTGTGAGCTCTTGCAGGTTCACAAAAGGGAGTTAACCCTCTCCACAGAGCACCAAATATGGTAGGTTTCATGCCCAGCCCAAGACATTAGCATGGCTAATGCAGTCAACTAAATTTTTAGCTTCATGGAATGGTCCCAGAGGGCATCACACAGCTACTGGATTTCAAATTAAAAATTTGATTAAAATAATTACATAAATAGTTGATGTGGCTATGACAAGAAGAGACCCTTAGAATATCTGGGTGTGACTGCAGCACTAATTAACACATAACAGACTATAGCCTCACTGTCAGAAAAATGCAATCAATTAGTAGTGAAATACATGACTTTTTAAGAACAGCTGAAAGATCTAGGGGAAAGAGAGATAAAGAGAAGGAACCAACGAAGACTACATAAAATGAGTTAAAGCTTGCAAAAAACAAAAAGATAAAAACAGCAAAACAGAATGAGTAATTGCTATCTACAGGACCTGAAGGTGTGAGAAGTCTTTATCAATTATTGAAAAGAAAACAAAACAGAGCAAAAGCTGCAAGACCAGCCCTGCACACAGACACATGAGTAACCCTTTTACAGCATTACAAACACATTTTTGCCCAAGCACTGTAACCCCCTAACAGTGAAGGTCTCTTGGCTTCTAAAAGCTCCCAGGGAAAAGAGACGTATTTGTTTCAGCTAATTAAAAAAAGGAAAAAAAGAAAAAAGAAAAAAAAAAAAAGAAGTAAAGGGAGAACTCTGGAGAATATATAACAGCAAAAAAATAAACTTGAATCACCAAAGGACAGATATCTTATTTCTCCATTTCTCATTCTTATTCAGCATGATTTCTGTTCACAGGTTTATCAGTAGATTGTTGCTCACTGACAATTTTTGTTGAAAGTACAAAAGATGCAGTGTCTGTAGGGAGAAAAGATCAGTGATCAGTCTCAGCCAGATGAAACAATGCTGATTTACACCACCTAAATATATGCATGTCATCAACTGAAATATCATTATCCACAACAATATCAAGTCAGATTTATAGCTTGTGTCTTTCCTGAAATGTTCAGGAAAGAAATAATTTTTTTAGGGTTTACTTATGAAGACTGTTACCTTTATTCCTTATGAAGCCCATGTAAGAGGCACTCAAAATTGCAGTCTCTGCATTTGGGGAGTCATTATAATCCTGCCATTACTCTTCTGGATGGGGAATAAAAGTAGATGAAGATATTTGGGTAGGAGGAAAGGCTGATGACCACCAGGAAAAGCAGCATGACAAGAAGGAGCAGGTGAGTCTCTCTGCCTAGTGAGTACACCAAAGCATCCATAACCAGAAACTTCTATCAACAAGGACAAGAACTTTACAGGCAAGGACAGCTGGGTGTTATCTCTAGCCTGACGTATTTGCAAGGACTGAAATGCAAGAGGGATTTCATCGGCTGTCCTATTAGAGCTTGCCTTGGTATCTAATTAAATTGTCCGTGGTTTAGTTTAAATCACATAATTCCTCCTCTGTTCTCAATAATGAATGAAAATAATAGGCAAAAACTCTGAAATCTCTATGAATTCATAGACATCTCTTAAGCTTCCACTCTCTAACCTGAAGATATTTGTTCATCTTGACTCTTTCCTCTATGCCAGTTATAATATCTAACCCTTCAGTCTCATTATTTATACCTCTATTTTAATCCCAGATTCACACAATGGATAGATAAGGTTGGTCAGAGCTATATGAGGTCATCTGGTCCAACCTCCTTGCTCAAGCAAGGTCATCCCAGAGCCCATTGCACAGGATTATGTCCAGATGGTTCTCAAATATCTCTGATGAGGGAGACTCCACAGCCTCTCTGGGCAATCTGTTCCAGTGCTCAGTCACCCACACAGTAAAGAAGATTTTCCTCATGTTCAGGTGGAGGTTCCTGTGCATCACTTTCTGCCCATTGCCTCCTGTCCTACTGCTCAGCACCAGTGAGCAGAGCCTGGCTGCATCCTCCTGGCACCTCCCTTCAGACACTCACAGCCATGGATGAGCTCCCCTCTCAGTGCCTCTTCTCGGGGCTGAACAGGCCCAGCTCCCTCTGCCTTTCCTCCTAAGAGATGCTCCAGTGCCTCAATCCCCTTTGTTACCCTCCACTGGAGCCACTCCAGGAGCTCCATGTCTCTCTTGTCCTGAGGGGCCCAGGACTGGACACAGCAGTCCAGATGTGCCTCACCAGGGCTGGGCAGAGGGGCAGGATCACCTCCCCTGGCCTGCTGGCAATGCCCTTCCTAATGCACCCCGGGATTCCATGGCCTTCATGGCCACAAGGACAGGCTGCTGGCTCATGGATGGCTCATTGTCCACCCGGACCCCCAGGTCCTTCTCCACAGGAGGTCAGCCCCCAGCTTGTAGTGGTGCAGAACCCTGCATTTCCTTTTGTAGAATTCCAGAAGGTTCCTCCCTGCCCATCTGCCCAACCTGTTGAGGCCCTTCCAAAGGGCTGCACAGCACTCTGGGGTATTGGCCTCTCCTCCCAGCTTTGTGTCATCAGTGAACTTGCTGAGGACACATCTGCCCCTTCATCCAGGTCATTGATGAACAAGTTAAACAATACTGGGCTCAGTATTGAAGCTTGGAGGACACCACTGGTGACAGGCCTCACACTAGACCCTGCGCCACCAATTAGAACCCTCTGGGATCTGCCGTTCATCCAGGCCTCCACCCACCTCACTGTCCACTCATCCAGTCCACACCTCCTGAGTTTGCCTATGAGGATATTGTGAGAGATAGTGTCAGAAGCCCTGGTGACATTGAGGTAGACAATATCTACTGCTCCTCTCTCATCCATCTTGGTCATTTTTTGTCAGAGGAGTCAATCAGATCTGTCAAGCATGATTTAGCAATGATTTCTTTTAAAAACAGGCTTCCAAAAATCAATATTTCTGTTAAGGGTTCAGCACACAACAATGTATAGTACATTGTTCAGTATATTATTCAGCACTTTTTAAAGCCAGTACATTGTTGCCAAGAGCAATCACTTTTCTGGGTTTTTTTTTTTCAAAATTATACCCTAGTTATATTAACTTAATCTGAATCCCACATATCAATCACGATCTCTGCTAGTGATTCCTCCACTGGTGGAAAAATACTCCATATTCAGTTTTGTCCTGCATATTCCTATTTTCCTCTCCCAATTCATCTGTTCATTTCTACGACAGCCTACAACCACAGCTGCACTGCAGAAGAACAGATCCTAGACTGACCACTGAATGATCCTCTCACTCCAGGCTAGATTTGCTAAGTCCAATACCTTAAGTACATGAGAAACCTAAAAGGCTAGCTCACAGCAGTGATACATACCACATATACACAGCACATTACCTGGGCTTCACTCAACCTTCTTGATTCCACTGGCCAAAATAGGTGTCTGTGCAAACTTTAACATACCAAGAAGCTTTTCCTGGCTTAAGCATCTGAGAGCAGTAGAAAACCACCACACTGCTGTACAGATATGCAGGACATATGATGGGCACAGAACTCAGTACAAGGATCTCCCCTTGAGAGAGCACAATACCCCCACAGACATTCTCTGACTCCTGCTGTTCACCTTCTTTCTGTGCCACACACTCACTAGCCAAAGGCAAGTGAAAGATCCAGCAAAGGAAATTCTCCATTAGTAGAAAATAAGTGCAGTCAGGTTGCACATGATATCTCTCACACCATGTTAACACATACATGCATGCTAATAGTGAGAATTGTCCTGCTTAAGGCACCAAGGCATACAGGAAAATCTGCATCTCAGTCTTTCTCCCAGTTCTGTAGGTGCAGCACTCACTGGTTGTGCCTTATGTGGGCACACCACTGTATTTATGAACGCTGGGAAGAGCAGCCAAATACTAAATAGCTGCAATTGTTCCAGCCACAAGCACTCTGTAGGAAGCCTGGGGATTAAAGAAATTTATTGAATAACTGCTATAACTCAGCAGTTGCTGACATAGCAGAGTCCTTCTCTATATTATTATATTCCCCAGATCATGGACCACAACAACTCACAGCAAACTCTAATTTTAAAGACTGGTAAAAATGCAGGTATTCTATATTTTTTATGTTAAAATTAAGACAGATGTGTCAAGAACAGGTTAAGAACAAGTGTGCCAAGAATAATATCTGACTGAATTATTTTACTACAAAATTTTCAGGAAACACACATAATAACAGACACAATCTTTAAACAGAAAACAGCTATGGCATGCATGTGTATATATTTCTGTGTATAAATAAATTTTCAACTATTTTTTATACACACACTTTTTTTCCTATTTCTGCTAATATTTTTAGAGGGTGTCTTAGAATATTACTTTCATGTTATTTGTTCCTAATGCTGATTTTCTGAATTCATGCATCATGTTAGATCTACCACTGAAGAGTATAGCATGCTGATATATAATTACAAAGTGTAAGCTGTATTTTGCAACTCCGTGAAGGACAACTCACATTCATTGATAATTTAGAAAATAACTTCTTTTTTTCTTCTTTTTTAAATGAAAAGGTCTCATTACCTTCAAGATGTGGAGAAGAATGGGTTCCATTCATACATCAGTATCTTAAAATTATTTAGGTATTTTAAAGACTTTCACGTTGCTTTCAAAATTTCAGTCAACTCCTCTAGACCAACACAGATATCTTATTCAACACCTTTATATCATTTAAGCCTTACTTGAGTCCTCAAGGTAGTTTTTGGACAAAATGTAACCCCTTTTGCAGCATCACAACTAGATTCTAGGGATGCTCTCTTCTCAGGCTGAGAATCATCAGATCTAAAATACTATGTTAGACCAGCTAACTATGATGTCCTTGTGACCAGAGCTTTGCAGGGTGCATCTGGACTGCAAAGCACTGTGAAGTTTAGATCCACTCTCAAAACACCAGCACCTTTGCTGTGTCACCAGCCCTGCTCTTAGGAAAATTTTCTGCCAGAGGACGGTGAATGCATTTTGCAGTGGTGAATGCTGTGGAATAATGGATTGCTGGGTTTGTAGCTGCAATCAAAGGAACAAAAGAGAACTAGCAATGAGCAAAATAGAGTTGGCTATGTAAATTTCACATGCTTGTCATATCTACAAAGGTAATCAGGTCTCTCTTTCACCAACCTCAGCACCTAGGAAGTGTCAGCATACCCCAGAAACTTCTTTTTAACCTACCTAAAAATTATTTTAGTATGGGAGGCACTAGGAGTAGGAAATGCAATCATATGCATTCAGTTTCCAGGAAATTCTCTGGGTTTTGCCTTGAACTGTGAATGTGCCATTCAGCGCAAATCACACTTTTAGACAGATTTACAGATTGAGCAGACCTTTCAAAATTACATAGATGATTTTCAAAGTGCACGTTTTCACACCTGAATTCCTCAGATCTTGCCAAATGTACTAATTTTAGTATAAGTTCAGACAAGATTTGGGGCATGTGTGGTAATGTCTGGTATCAGAACGACTGCCAGATATCTAATTGCAGCTCGAAAGGTATCAAGCAGAATGGATAACACAGTCTTCTTAGTTCCTCTCATAAACTTAGTTATCTCACTGGTAACTTTCCTTGAAAGTAAAAATTAAAGAGTATTGCTCGTTACTTTTGTGCCTAGCCCAAACATTTCCAAAGTGGTGCAATATATACTATACTTGGTGATTCAAATCCATGTACCTGTATTTTAGTAATACTCAGGCTCTGTTGAGCTAGTTGGGTTTCAAGGCCAGTGGGCTCTTCTAAAATGATATTATTTGCATTTGTGTTTGGAGAGGTTTGCTTTGCTGATTCAGACTTTTTGAAACTCAAAAGGTCAAAGGTGAAAGAAAATCTTCCTGCCACATCCAATGAACCAATAATCTAGGGACTCAAAGAATTTGGTAATAATATGTTCCAGAAGGAAGTAGAGATATCTTCCTTCTCTTTCCCTGCTGTAGATTTCAAGTTACTTTTCTGACATGACAGTAAATCTGCAGATAGAAAAAGCATTGAAAATACATCACTCCATGAAATGGAATTATTTTATTTTCAGTCACATGCAATACTTTGAAGGTGAACTCTATTTCATTTTCTGATGGTACTCTTTTCTTTCTATTTTTTAAAGCTTTGTGCATGAGAGAACAAAGGGAAAGGATTTATTCTCTTTAGATGTAGTTAGAAAATGGAAAATACAATGCAATAAATGCCAAATAGACCCAACTAAATAGGTATTGTTGTACAAGAAAAGAAGACATTTAATCTCTTGAAATCAATATGACACTAACAAATTTTGCAAAGAAACCTCATTAGTAGAGCCTAGCCTAAATGCACTATTTAGCACATATAATTCTGCATTATTCTTTTAGTCATGTATTGGTGTGAAGAACTTGTGAAGAATCAAAATACACAGATTATAGGCTTGACAAGGAACTCTAACAGATAAAAGATCATTCCTCTGCTATTTTGTGCAGCCAAGTTATTTGAGCAATAATCTTGGAAAGCTCTTAAAATAATTATATGCTGGCTGCTGCTGCAGTACTGTTAGGAAGCTGGTCCAGAATGACTTTTTTCCCAGAACAAAAAAGCTTTTAATTAATTTCCATCTTAAATGTATTCAAAGTTAATGACTTGTTTCTTTCTACACTTGTCTCTTTCTTTATTTTATTTCTTGTATTAAGTAATTATTTTGCAGTTTAACTGGTTAATTACAACTTGTGCTTTATTAATTATAAATGGTTATAATTGCATAAAAGATGAACTATAAATGGTTACAATTGCACAAAAGACTGCATTTTAATTTAATGGGAGAGCGTGAGAGATATTAATGGTTCAAATATCTCTAAGATCAGCAAAGGACTTTGCCCACTTTAGCAAACTCTATAAAGAGGCAACTGCTCCTCTGCAACAATTGAACCACCAGCCCCAAAATACGCCTTCTGAATTTCAGGAATTTGGACTGTGAGTAAAGCCACCTGACAGGAACCTGAGAAAAAATAAAGGTAGTAGTATTGTTCAATTATCTCAGGTCTAAGAAGTAAACAGGGCTGGAGGGAGAAGAATGAATCCACAAGGAAAACTAATTCAGCAGCTCTCCTGAAAATCAGTTCTGTCTGGGTCTGGCAAGCCGTGGCCCACTGCCTCATTCCTGAGGCCTTCCGTCTGGGAACTGCACATGATCCACTGCTGCAGCTGATCCACAGTTTAGCAAAAGACAGGGTAAAACTCCCCCACTACAAGGGAGGTGCTTGGCATCCCCTGAGTACCTGAACACATATTAACCCATGGAAGTCTGTGTTTCACAGGACCCCACCACCAAGAAGACCAGAGTGAAAAAGGACCAATGGGATGCTGCAGGAGTCACAGGGGCAGTGACTATCTTTCTAATCAGTCTCTCTGACACTCTTTCTCCCCTCTCTCCTTCTTTTTTATTTCTCTCTATCTCTGTCTCACGTTTCTTGTGGAGTAAAATCTGCACTATTGACTTCAGCGTATGGTCTCACTTGCACCTTAGTCTGCACAGAGGCATCTCCCTTGTAGTAAAAATCATTGGATCATAAGAGGGAGCCTTGTGTCTTCTGTTACTAGGTAACACTGAAAAATATTTAAAACCAAATATTAACATTTGCACTAGAGCTGCAAGGACTGGATTTCACAAACTGCAATATTTGGTGTAACAAACCTAACTGCTACCCAGGGAGAAATTCCTTCCTTTATCCATAAGTTCTGTATCCATTAATTCCCACTGTATCCTTCAAAACTGGGATTAAACTGCTGGTCAGAAATCAGTGTCCCTTTGTCCAAGGATGTATTCTGCTTGATTGAGCAAATTGATTTTAAGAATTCCAATGCTTTCCTATTCCGTAACTTCTTGGCTACTTTGTATTTTAACATTAATATTGTGACTAGATAAATGGTAATAAATACAAATGTTTAAGGCTCCCAGCCACTGGCCTCAGCATTTCCTAGGCTGTAATAAAGAACTCCTGATCTTTCCTAGGGGCATAGAAGAGGCAGTTATTAAAGCCTGCCAAAAAGGAAATACTGTAAACCCCATAAGCAACAAAATATTATCAATTCTAGCAGAGATTTAATGATTCACCAGAGGAAGAATTTGTGCTTAAAGACTTCTCTGAGCACCTGTGTCAACAGTCAAGTGATATGGGCATTTGCAAAATTTCTCATCTTACCCTGGAGACATGTCAGCACCTAATTTTGCTCCTGTCAAGTCTCAGACCTTACTATTTCTCTGCTTGCCCTATTTTGCAACCCTGTTAGAATTGGCAACAAATTGTTCAACTACCGCTTCAGAAACTTATAGTCTCTTTTCACCCAATAATCAAAAGGTCAGAAAACTTGCCTATTTCAAGAAATGTTGATTCTCTACTTTTCCTGGGAGTGTGTAAACTCATGTCCTCCATATTAGTGCAGCCTAAAGAATGCCCCAGAACTGCATAAAAAAAGAAGAGACATGGGAATACTTCAGAACATTCTCTAATTTGAAGCATGAGAGCAGTTGAAAATCCTGAAGAGGAGAAACTATGAGCTTATCTCTGACATCCTAGGAGAAATACCCATGTGAAATGGAGCATGTTTTGGGGAAGAGTGTAAACAAAAGTACTTGCTAAGTCTCCTTGAAGTTAAGGTCCTCAAGTCAGCAGAGTAACACTCTATTCCAGATCTAAGTATGCCACTCACGGCACCATCTTTTGCACATGCTTCACATGACCTCCCCTCCAGGCCTTACAGGCCTCCCAAGTCCTGTAGAGATGGGGCCTCTGATCTCGGACCCCAACAACCTTCAGGCAAAGCCAAACTCACTACCTGAATCAGTCTCCGTCCTTGATGACAAATAAAAAACACTTGAGCCTCTCCTTCCCCCAGAAAAGTCAACAGAGAAGCACCAACAACAAGTAGGAAGCTGAACATTGTCCAAACAGAGCAGCTGTTTTCCCAGTTTGCTGTGACAATGGCCTCGGTGCAATGGAGAATACCAGGCTGTAATCCCTTTGCAAGAGAAAGGCTGTGGAAAGGGCCAGGGCTCACCTTTTTTGTTGTGTGTGGCATTTCCAGCAGTTTAAGTTAATATACTAGATACAGAAAAAAACACACCCTTCTTGGTATTCAATTTTTGACACAGACCACATAGAAAAGTAAAGCACCTACTTTGAATGGTTTGATTTCCGCTATGCTGTACTTGGTCAGTCTGGCCAAGAGCATGTTTCTGCTTGGGCTCCAAAGGAAACCCCAATAAGAAAAAGACAGCCTTGCCCTGGCAACATTTTCTTTTTGCTTTCCTCCAGGAGATTCCTTAATCTCAGGTGTCGCAAGAGCATTGCCCCTTATTACCCTGCAGAGCCTCCATAGCGGCCACAGACAGGAGAGGGAATACGGTCACACAGGAAAGGTTCTCTCCTGGAACAACAGGATCCTTCCCCAGCTCTCACACACCACAGTGCAGCACCTGCAGGGACTCGGTATGACTCCCAGGACCTGCAATACCTGTCCTGACCATAAAGCAACTGCAATGGGATGCCAAAGAGGATATGGCTGCATCATCAGATGGCACAGCATCTTCTGTGTAATGGACCTTTTCTGATTCAGTGAACTCACTAATAAACAACTTCAAACTCTGCAACAAACATTTATTTATACACAAACACTTCTAAATATGAACATGGATTTATTTGCCCAAATCTACCTGAATCCATACTCAAAAGCATAACTCTACAACTGACCAAAAGAAATCTGAATCTACTTACAAAACAAAGCCATTAATTTTTTTTCTCAAAATACTTTCCTGCGTATTTGCCCTACCTCATAGTAAAAAACACAGAATTCTGAATCCCAATATCTTATACACATCTAGAAAGAACTGCAAAAGCATTCAGGTAAAACCTCTCCATCCTCCAGAGTTATCTTCAGCTTTTCACAACCAAGATGTTAAAAAAATTACACAAGTAGATGATTCATTCTGGTTCCAAGAGCTGATGTTTTTTCAGTTCACTACATGATTTGAGCTTATTTCTCATAGTCATGTACTTCGTTTGCCAGTGCTGATTAATATTGATTTTGACCCTGGTTCATCTCAATTATATAAAAATATGGCCTTGCTGAGAGGCCATTTTTAATGGCCATTAACTTCTCATGCAGAAGATCATTCCTTTCTGCATGCAGCAGATGCACAGAATGAGAAAGACTTCACTACATGGTTTTCCTTTATACTTAGGTTTGAATAAATCCCTCAAATGTCCTGTGAAATAAAACAAACTTGTTTTCTTGACAGGACCTGAACTTAACCTCTGATATACAGAATTAATCAAACAATCCTGTAAACCAATCATCCAATGCAAAGTCCAAAAAGTTTCTGATCTCCTAGAATCATGTTAACCTTTAAAAAAGAAACATAACTTTATAAAATTTGTTTTAAATAATTGAATTTTGAGTCACAGCAACAATACATAGTACAATGGCTGCTATTAAAATACTACCATCTAACCTGTCATATATATAATCCTATGGTGATGTAATCCCATTCATTCCCTAGACAATGTTCAATTTTCAGTCTTCAGTAGATTTGTCTAGGTTTCACTTAGCCTTTAATTTGAGAGTTCACTGAATGCATATTGCTCAATTTAGCCCTCTCTGCAGGTGATTCTCACCCACACAGAGCTTATGCCTGACATTTTTCACGCTATTGCCTGTAATGTTGGAAACAAATAATTTTTAAAAGAATGCACTCATGGAAGAGATAATATATGGTTAGATCATTATGTCAATATTGATTTCTTGAATATTTTTAGAATATGGCTTTTTTTATCTCCTTTAATAGTAGCCCAATGTTTACTAAAGGTTGCAGATCTTATTAGCAGTGAACAAATGACTATTTTATCCTATATAGTTCTGATTCAGCTTTGAATCTTCTTGCTAACATAGAGTATAATGTGTAAAAGCCATTCTGGTTTTCTTTCACACTTACACTTTTGGAAGCAGGTGCATGTTTTGTGGTATCTGATGTCTCTTTGACAATTTTCCTTGACAAAATATTTACAAGGAGTTGTAAATATTCTCAGCCTCATGGAATTTTTCAGTATGAGACATCTGACTTACTACCAACAGCACAAGGAACTAAACCCAACTCTGAAAATTGTTAGTCAGGGTTTGATACACGGCGTTTTTTAACACTGTCTACTTGCCAGAAGAGGAATTCTGTGAATACTATCGCTCATCACTGGGGAGCAGGATTACACATACCATGCAGTTAATACTTTACTTTGCAGCAGTTTAACACCTAAATCTTGCCAGTGCCATCACTGGTAGCTCAGTGATACTATTTTCCAGTATTGCACTGATTTAAAGACAAGAAAACTGACACTTAGTATAGAATATTTGGAGATTTAATTCTAGTAAGTGCAGTTTATAGTACTACCTTTTTGCCAACAGGACTGTGATACAGATGTTTATACATCTGAATGGTGCATTAATATTTTAAATTATATTTTTAAGTGGACAGATATTGACTGATACACCAACTATTGCCAATAAGAATGGGTGGTTTATGAATTGCTCCATCCATCTGTCTATTTAATGGAGAAGTAACACTGTCCAATTAGCCCAAAGCTGGCAACACCTCAGAAGTTCATTATAAATACTTTACCAAGTGTGATCTAATGATTTAAAATATAGTGTATTTATCTTGTGGACTTTTTTTTTTTTTTTTTTTTTAGTTTTCATACCATTCAGGAAAAGTTTATATTTTAAATCAATGCCAGCAATTTTGGTTTATGCTTATTGTTCACAAGAAAGAATGCCCAGAATGTTGCTGTTCTGGAGAGGCATATTTATGAACTCTATATTTTTAGAAGGTAAATCTTCTTTTACACCAACACAATAACCTTATTCTCATAAATAAGTCTTTCTCCCTGAGGTCAGTGAGATTTTTTTCTGCATGAGAAGCATAAAAGTGAAGTATTAAACCCTGAATAGGTTTCCTACCAATGGATTTGTTGGCTCTTTTGTACATAGCTTCAGCACATATCTCTCTGTTAAAAAAGCTGGATTTCTTCTAGCATCAAACATTGAAGGACTCATATCATAACCATCATTCTGAAAATACAAATGAGTAAGGCAAGGTCTGTAAGTCCTTTTGCAAAAGTATGAATTACTAACCATTTATCACTGATAAGACAGGTAATACTGGGACATTAAAAGCTGAAATGGTTCAGAAACTTTTTAAAATAGCACTTCTCCCTACAGCTGAGATTAACTGAGATTCCCATCTTCCCCTCAGTATTGTTAATTCTTTGTAGCAAAATCCATCATGTCATAATACAACTATGTATTGTAGCCCACAAAAGTCCAATTCTGATTTTGGTCTCTAGATGCTATCAAACACTACAATTAATTTTTTTTTAATATTTTTTTTTTAATGAGAAATATATGCTTCTGTGTCCAAAAGAAATTGCATCATGTACACAGCTCACTGAAAATTTGATTACAGGGAAAAATATTGCACTAAGTTCCTGAAGGGTCCTCCATAAATATGGCTAAGAAATAAGATTACTTTTGAAGTTCTTTGTACATTTTACTAGCTCTTTGTCAGTATCAGACCTGGTCACAAAATCATCTTCCATATGAAATGATAAATAGGCAGATAATAAGATAATAATGCAAAGCAATTACTATGAGTGCTTCAAATAAAAGCAGCTAAAGCATTTCAAGCTGTAGTCCTGTTCACTGCAATATATTTTTTCTAGAGCACTGATGCTCACAGACAAGTAAAACACACTTATAAGACCTCTATAATCTCTGTAATGGAAAGATACTGGAGACTCCACGTATCAAAAGAATGCATGTATCTAACCCCTGTACCGAACAACTCACTGTGGGGAGAGAACACCCAGGATATATACTGACATTGCAACTTACAGTCTGTGGAGACAAACTCAAACCATAACAAAAATTTCTCAGTTCTGACTTTTTCTCAATGTTCAGCTCTAAGGTTTGGAGCAGCATACTCCTTTCTTTGGTACAATCACATATTCTGCACTAACATAGTCATTTTAATTTTTCCAGTGGGACCAAACTATACAGTAAGATGAGAAGTGATTTCATCTTGCATAATTTGAGGGTTTTTTGCATGTTCTGATTTTTTTTTAAGAAAAGGACAAAATTTAGTGAAACATTTACACATACCTTCCAATTAAATTTAGAATAGGCTGAGGAGAACTACAGGAACAATTCAAGAGCTATTCATACAATATTTGCTTGAAGTGTGGCACAAATAGATGCAACAGTAGATTTTGCTACAGAAAACAATAAATTCCTTTTTCATTTGGATTAATAAAAAATGAGATCATAACTCACTATGGATAAATAAATCCCTTCCACCTATCATAAAGGTAGCACAGGCAATATATTGGAAAGCTCCCAGCAAATGCAGCTACTGCTTCTTCTGGTTCAAAGACCTGAGGTGCTCTCCAAGGTAGGCATCTGCTCTGCACCTGATCCCCCCAGGTCCAGGAGCTGAGCAGCCCAGATCATTCAGAATTTTTATTAAGATTGCCAACAACACCTTCAGCAGAACCTGTAGATGGAATAGCCTTGCAAAATATACAGCACTGACACAGTGTGATCTGTTTTCATTCTGCAACAAGCAAAAAGGTTTTAGACTTTTAGATCTTTATCAAAGTCTCAAACCAGAAATTTAACCCTGTCAGAAAGTTGAGTGTGCTGGAGACACTGTCAAGAACAGGGGGCACATATTTGAAATGGTATCCAGGGGCTCACTCACTGCTAGAAGCTGGTCAGCTTGCACACATTAGAAGGGGACGGTGCATATCAGAGCTCAGCAGAACCACGAGGTAATAAGCAAGCAGTGTGACACCTGTGACGTGGCAATGGGCATCCACTTAAACAGTTGGGAAGACAAGACAGGGACCAGCAGTAAAAATTCGACTGAAAGACACTGACAAGTGCTGGCAAGAGACCCTCCTCTGAGGAACCTGTATGGAATATGACACTGCCAAAGCAATGATGGTATAACAGGCTCAGTACAAATGAAAAGAATGGTGTTAAGTGGGGAGCCATTGTGGTTGCACCTACAGCATCACACAAGTCTTGAAGATCCTTTACTTTCTTCATGGATATCATGCTACATATGTGATAAAAATGGCTGAATTTGAACATTGTTTAGAGAGTGGAAGAAAAAAGCAAGAATCAAAGCAGAAAAAGTTCGTTCACTAGACAGTGCAACAATTTATTGCATTACTTATATAACACACATATTATTATTATTATTATTATTATTATTATTATTATTATTATTATTATTATTATTACTACATTTCTTATGTAAGGGACATCTGTATTTTGCATTCACAACTAACATTTTTAACAAAGCAAAGGTCATATTTTTCTCAACAAGCCATGGGGTGCTCACATTCATACTAATGGTCATGCTGCTCTTTCCCCTCACTGTGTTTGTCATCTGTCACCCTCTATGAGGGAGCAGGTGAAATAAAATTAAAGGGATTCAGTTCCTTCAAAGCAATGACATTCAGGAGCTGCCAGGGCCTGAATACCCAGGTGCTGCAGCAGAAATACACTGAAAGACAGAAAACAGAACTGAATGGTACAGAAGATTTGGAGAGGAAAACAAGATACAGCAAGAAAAACAAAAGGCAAAATGACAGTGCAAGATACAGTGTAAAGTATCTGAGTTTTCGAATGCCAGTGTATAATGCTAAGTGTTGAATCTCTATTTTTCATCCACAAGAATTTGCCTGATTTTATAAATTCCTTAAAAACACTGTAGGCAAGAAGTTTATAGTCTGATAAGAAATAAGGCTCATATCTATCCTGCATAGAAGTTCCAGCCTTGTACCACTCAAATAGGAAAACAGGTCTATTCCCTAAAATAGACCATATTTTAGATGCTATTATTTTAATTTTTTTAAATTATTTTAAATTATTTAAAATTATTTTATTATTTTAAAATAGAGCATCTATTCCCTAAAAAGGCATGCAGTCTTTATTCACAAGTGTGGGTCTTCACTGTATGTTCATTTCAGAAAAAATGCTCATGATCAGGTTCATACTTTTGCAAAGTGGTTAGGTAAAAAAAAAATAAAATTTAAAAATCAACTTATTTATATAACTAATTTATTATTTAAACCAAATTAAATCTTAATTTTTCTGGTTAAGGGGCTAGGAGCTAGGATGAAGACATCCACCAACAACCACAGAAACTGCAAAACTTGCAGCCAAATATTTAGGAGCAGGGGAAGAGAGAGGGGGATTTTTTGGTACAAAACACTTCTCACTTGGAAATTTTCAGACCATTTCTATTTAAAAGAAGAAGTTTAAAAAAATGTTGAATTGCAGTTTTAGAAGTATGAAAATTTCTCTCCCATCCCATAGTTAATGTAAATGCAGTCTCAAAATGTGATGCACTGAATGTGATACACTGAATGTGATGCACCAGAAATTATCTGTGAAACTCTGGTGTAAAGCTCATCAACAAGAACACAAAAAATTTACCCCAGCAAATCTAAGAACAGAATCTGACTGTCTATAGCAGAGCATTTGAGCAGAGGTTCTCTGCCAGACACAAGTAGGACAGATTATGTGGATGATTATGACTTCTTTTGTTGCTAATACATGAACACTGCCAATGCAGTATCTAAGCAACAACTCTATGATCTATTGCAATGGATTCTAACATAATCAGGCTGTGGTCCCTCATGTTTTGTTACGAGCTTCAGTGAGACCTTGCTTTCTAAACTTCTCTGGCAAGTCTAGGTGCCACTAAGTCCACTTGGCCTTGGATTTAGTCAACATTCTGTGTCAAAATAATATAAGCATGTTGAAACAAAATTATATATTTTTGCAGTCTTTGGCCTTGCAGAATTTACAATTACAAAGCAACAAAACACCACATAACCACTTTCAGATATTATCTTTACATTTGTCTAGATCTTAGTGCTTTTTGCCCACCCATGCAAAAGCCCCCAGCCTGTACCAGTGCCTGGGGTTGTTCCTCCCAGGGTGCAGGATCTTGAATTTGCCTTTGGGGAATTTAAAGTAGTTCTTCTCTAAGAGAAGTAGAGCTTCTCTTTGTGCTATTTTCTTCACAAGCACCACGGTCATGGTACAGCTGGGAAGGTTGTACTAATTTTCAAACATTCTGTATTCTTCAAACTATGGGACATCATACAGATTCTAGGCGACTGAAGCTTGACTATGATGCTTCTGACTCTTTTTTTTTATCATTATCAATGATATACACACTGCAGGAATTTATAATTCTGTAATTGGCATCATTCAGAAAATAGCTGCTAGTCCAAAATCCTCATGAAATGAAGAATTTTTGCTGGCTATTCACCAGATATGCAGAAGAGTGGGTGCTGTTGGCTGCAAAGACTCAGGAGGAGGGGATGAACTAAAAGAAAATAAACAATTACGAGATAATAATGAAATTAGATAAAAATAAATGAGAACACCTTGGATCTGGATAGCTGAATTCAGCTGAATACATAATTTCTACATACTAACACACAAAACAGATAAACTCTCCTGTCTCTCCACAAGGCTAGAAAGAATTTTAGGAATTGGAGTAAATGAGCTCCCACTCATGAAACCACTTTACTGTATAAACAGGGTAGGACAAAAGAGAAATAGCATATTTTTTTACCTTTGTCTGTCTATTTTGTAGGCTGGCTCTAATGCTGGGTAAGATTTTGCTTTCCATACTTTTCATGTAATATTGAGAGAATGAAATTAGGTATGGAAAAGTATTCACCCATATACTCTAGAGTTGTAGAAAATATCTTACAAAGACAGTCTTAAAGAACTCATAATGGTTTAGTTTATCAATACTGCAAGAAATGTTTTGACTGTTATATAAAATCTTCATTGGGAAAAAAAACACAGAGTAATAGAAGCCTTTAAAATCTACAAAGATAAAAGTCAGATGAATAAGAAGACACATGCTTGATCATGATGAAGACACCTCTGTGGAGACTGGTGATGGAATTGCCTAAAGTGCCCACTTTTAAGACTGAGACTGTCACCCCTTCTTGGGATAATAACCTGTGGGAGAGTATTAACAGTAGCACTTATCAAATGTCAGAACTCAATGGGGATTGAAGGAGTGAAGGTGAAATTCAGTGGGGACATCAGGGATCAGACCAGACGACCTTTTGGTGAGCAGTCACTTAGACAGCAGGTCCAGTGACCTCAGGACCTTTAAAGAGTCAAGGGGATTGGGGAGATAGTTGTGAATTGTTTTGCTGTAGACCGATCACATAGGGGGTGAAGGAGGGATACGTCAGGAGAATCTTACTGAAACTGTTACTTCAGCTTTCCCAAGTGAACTTTCACCAGTTTGCAGCTTTAATCTGAGGCAAAACCAGGAAAAATCTGATTGCCTGGAAGACTGCTAGTTTTTATCTCCCCTAGCTATGCATTTCAAACCATTTCTGTAGGACCAGCCTTGGAAGAAAACGAATGGTCTGATTATACAGCATTGCAGTGTCTCAGGTAACAAACGCATGACAGCTATTTAACCAATACCTGGGAAGCCAACCAGCAAGGGTGGCATTAATGATTTTGCAGAAAGTTAACTAAGTACATCTATCACTTTGTCATGTAGGGTAAAAGAAAGCATCAGTCAAAGAAGGAAGAGAGGAGCAGTCTATGCTTCCTTTTTTAGGTTCTGCTGAAATCTGCTCTAAGAATCAATACAGCTGGAGCTGTGAACAGTACTCAGGCTGATTAAATGTAACAGGGATAGAAAGGGGAGGAGCAAGGCCAGAAGCTGATCTGGAGCTAAACAGAAGCATACTGTGGGTCAGCAAAACACCAGGGGTTTACTAAAGGGCTCTCCAATGGCGATGCCCTAAAATTAGTCTCCAGGGGCTTAGCCATTCCAGTTATCTTCAAACAAGGGCTTCACCTTAACCAGCTTTGAAAATGCTCCTGTTCACACACAGGTTGCACTCTCAGAGTCAGATATTTCCAATACTTTCCTAAGAAAGACCATGCTGAAGTTATTTCTCCTTGGGACAGATTCACACCTGGAGTGAATACAGGCACCTTCAACTATAATCTCAGTTTACAAGAGCTGGGGTTTCAGCCAGCTGATTTTCACAGCTCCTAACTGCATCAAGCAAGGCTGTACAATTCCTCTCTTCTCCTTCCTCCCTTGAAGAAGAGGCATTGTATACACCTTTCCATCCCTTTTCCTCTCGGTAAGCCTAACACAGCTCCTGCACTGGAGCTTCTACTGCCTGGAACAGTTCTCTTGATTATTTTCATTTTTAAGATAACCTGTTCTTTGCTAAAGCCTATCTTTTCAATATGGCCTGCAGAGCGTATTTAGTCAAAATTGTAACTAGAGCTGGTTGAAAGATTTGTGTTTGGAACTATGTTTAAAAAGGATTTGCTGCTTTTCTGAAGTCTTTTTTCTGATTTTTGAGAAATCTGTTTCGACAGACTTTATATATATTTTTTTAAAAAATTTTGCTTCATGAAAAGGAGGAAAAGTAGAAGAGAGAAGCAAAAATAAAGAATAAAAACATAAAGGACAATACTAAAAATCCATGATATGGAGTCTAAGAGATTCTACATTAAAAATAAGTTTTCCCATGAATATTTGACAAATAAACCTATCCAGTTAAAAATCCTACAAAATTTACATTTCATATTTTTTTTTCAATTCACTATTCTAATCCATTTTTATTTTATTGCATTAGAATCTGTTGCATGAATTTCAAAGGAACAGTCTATAAAGATCATCTACCCCTAGTTTTTAATTATTGTGGTATAATCTATCTTTTTGTTTATCCAGATATGAAAATAGAAATATAGTCCCACTATGCCTTCCTAGAGCCCAAGCAATCTTTTTTATGTTATAATTGTTAGCAGTTTCCCCCTCCATTTTTAGAGTACCGTGTACCTCTTTAACTTGACAAACTCATTACTTTTTAATGAATTAATTACTAGGGAAACAGCTTGTCACTTTGAGTGGCAGATAGGAACAGGCTGCTCTTGTACCAGAGGGCAGGCATAGCGCCTGACTGCAGCCTGATTAAATTAACAGGCTGCCAGGTCCACCCTTTAAAACTCTTGGGGTGAGCACTGCTGCCACCACTGCCTGAATATGCTGTGCTCCCTATCAAGTGATTAGTAGTTGCTCTGTGTTTTTCTCTTTCACCATCAGGAAAATCAGTTCCAGAGGGTCACAGGGGAGTTCACACATCGCAGAAGGGAACTTGTTGTGCAATGGCCACTACCATTAATACCTTTGATATGGAAATAAAAGGTAAGAGAAAAATTTCTAATAGCTTCATGGTGTCCCTGCATCTGTGAGTTTTGCATTAGTTACTCAACCACTAGCAATTTGATTAAAATACCAAAAATTAGGAAATGCTGCAAGAATTACCATATCCTTTGAGCTGTTCAGAGCCTATGCACCACTTAAGTTGTTAGTCCTGAGTGTAAGGCCTGCATAGGGCATTCCAACCAGCCAGCTGCAAGCACAGGTCCCTCTCCAGTAAAGCATTTGAGCACAGGACCTTTAACTGATTCCAGCGGGATTATTTTCTTGCTTATATTTAAATGCACACTTGGACATTACAGTGGCTGAAGTGCTAAGTTACCAAGACAGTGATCCAATCCTGGCTGCTCAGGGCTCTCAGGAAAGGACAGAAATGATGGTGTTTCACACTGCTCATTCAGCTCGTGCTGACTTTCCCACAGGAGCAGAGAGCGAGGGGCAATTTCTGTCCCACACTAGCGTGGTGGGTCACCCTCTGCCTTGATGAGGAGCAGTGAAAAGCTCCAGTGCTTATTCCAGCACTGTGCAGCTTCCCTACTGCTGCACTCTCAGTACTGGGAAACACTGGCTGCTCTGCTGTAGCAGCATTAAATAGGACTTGAGGAAATCTTTCAACAGGAGTTTTCTTAAGCTTTCAGCTGTTGTTTTTTTTCCCCACCATGTGGCATGGGAGACACCACAAAGATGCTTTTTAGAACTGCTAAGTAGGTTGAATCGTTTTCTCCAAAACCACCAGAATTCCAAAATCTGTTGTCTTAACACTCAGGGAGCCTAACAGGATCTCCCATCCCATTTTGATTATGTCAGTGATAATAAAATAGAATCACAGAATCATTAAGGTTGGAAAAGACCTCCAAGATCATTGAGTCCAACCTTTCACCACCTTTCCAACCAAACATTAAGTGCCACTTAAGGGACATTTGGAGAGGTATTTCTGCAAAACTCAAGTACCCATTACCTACATTTTTCTTTGGACTTGATTAAAAAAAAAACAGGAAAAGCAAAGGGTTGATTAAAAGACAATTGAATAAGGAAAAGACTTACTGTGATACTGTTGTAATCTAATTTGCTTTTTACCTTCCCACACACAGGAAGCAATTGCTTCAACAATTCTCTATATTCCTTCAGTCTGTACAGACTAGTGCTTGCCTACCTCACAGAAACTGTGTGAAGCAAGAATGATAAGAACTGAGAAATGCTGACGTACTAAATTGGGAGAAGATTTATAACTGGCTTAGATAAACTAAAGGAAGAAAGTATTAACTCATACTGAAGAAAATCAGAGTGGTTTTTAACCTAGAAATGTCATGTCCTCAGCAGCATCCCAAAGCTTCCAGCCTGTGTTCACCAGACCTGCACCTCTCATACCCCCTCCCTCATTTCAAAACTTGACTTTGTATGAACATTCCCCCAGCTACCAATAAAACAAAAGCTATACCACTGGATGTGAAATTTCTATAACTTTTATTACCTACAGGACTAGCACTTTTTTTTTCTTTGATGGGAAAAGGTAACACAGGAAAGCTAAAGTCCTAAGTAAATGTGGCTTCTACTAAGCACACAACTTCAGGTGTTCAGAAGTTCATACTTGCTGCCCTTGGAGAAATCATCCCCTCCCTAGGAATATGTAGGGTCACTAAAGTGCAACCTTCTCCTCTGTTCTGATGTGTAATAGCCCAAATATAAAAGAGAATCCACTCAGTGATATTTCTCTACCAAATTAAAGAAACAAAGGGGAAGAAAAAGGTAACACTAGCATACCTCATCAGACTTGCACAGACTAGCAGAACACCTATGGACATTCAAGTGTCCTGCCATATTTCTGTTCTGAGGAAAAGTCTGCTTTAAACAGATTTTCCTACTTTTCTTCACAGATCTCCAGGTATTTCAACAGGAAAATAAAAGTATTTTTATCAGAGTGTCTTTCATACTTTCCTTTAAAAAATATATATTTCTTGTTCATTTTATGTGAACGCTGAATATTTGGAGACCTAATATATGCATCTGTAAGGCATCTGAGATTTCTCATGTAATCCCACAGGGAAAACACACTAATCCAATCACTTTGGTACTGCAACAGAGGGCAATGAAGAGAAAAGTCAATAAAAGCATCAGAGCACAAAAAGGCAAGCTGTAATCAATATATGATCTTGATATGGGCTGTCTGGTAAAGAAAAATCATTTAGGATTTAGATTTATTTCCTTGTGCAAATTGCATAGAAAGTGAAAAAAATAATTGATGGGCTAAACCTAGTTTATTCCTTTATCCTGACTTCTTTTTTTTCCTTTTTTCCTTTATCCAAGAAAGTAAGCAAATATTTTGATACTGGGTAAATTAACCAGGCAGAATCTGGCAAGAAAACAGTAGCCTGGCTTCCATCTTTTGCCAGGCAAATGCTATTATGCCCAAGCCACCTGTCCGCCAGTGTCAGAAAAAGTCATCACAAGGAAAAATATCTTGCTCTTTGATAAAAGGAAAAAAATCCTCAAACCAACATATTTTATAAATTCCATCCTGATGGCAAAGGAAATATTTTGAAGTAGCTACAGGTATGTAAAAAAAACCAAACAAATAAATTACTTCTACAGGTGCTTTCTGGCAGTCCATTTGCCAAAGCTGAGCCTTGCCAGCATCCCTGAAGATAATACTCTTTCCCACCCACTCTACCACCAAATCCAGAGAACTGGGAAGATTGATAGCAAATTATATCAGTAAACAAAAGGCCAATAAGGCCTTTTTCATGTACCATCACAACTTGCTGTGCTTCCCTCAGTGATGATACTTGAACACTTGGTAAATATGAAAATATATACATATTTTCAGACAAACAATACCTACCATATCAGAAAATTTTAACACTAATGTTTCCAGTGCTTCATGTCTATATTTTAAAGTATATTTCACTCCTACCATCTTCTTTCTTCATGGGGTTCTTCAGTTCTTTTTTTATCTGAAAAAATCTAATTGCCAAATTCTACTTATTCACCTAAAACTTGAAATCTAGCAAGAGAGGAACTACATTTAATAAAATGAATGTTCATTGCCAGGAAACAATAATCTACCTTAAAAGTACATTAAATTCACAAAAATAAATAGGCAAAAGTTAACAAATACCAGAATTACAAGCTGCCTCTGAAGTCTGTTCAAAGTTAATAAATACCAGAATTGCAAGTGCCTCTGAATGCACTCAATTCCTCTGCACATTATCAATGGTCTTTCAATTTCTTTGATTGTACGTTATTTTTTCCCATCAGATCTTGTTATTTCTACTGATCCTCCTTAACCAAACTAAAACTGCCTTTTCTGTACCCATCTTTTCACCACATATGTGGGACTTCAGCTCAAGTATATCACCACTGTTCCCTTAACTTCTGAATTAGTGTACCACCAGCAGCAGAGACCACAGTCCACAGATGATTATCAAGTTCCTTTATGCTTTTAACTGCAATATACCATAGTCATTAACCTGACATCATCATCCAAAATGTTCCCTCTTTCTGCTTCATCATTTTGCTCAGCTGTAAAACCTACCACAATAAGAAATCATTACTACAGGGCAGGGTCTCTTATCTCTCTGCTCCATGGCACGATGTCCATAGTGCTGCCCTGAACTGAAACTTAGGTCTCTGAATATCAGAGCAGCACATGTTAAGACTGACCTGACAACACCAGACTGAGAAACAACCTAAACCATCTTGTACACTACACTTGCTTCTGGCAGTGGATGGTTAGGAAATAATGTAAGAGTAGTGCTGCTGCCTCACCATGGTCTCACACCTTCCAGCCATCTACACCTCAGCTCTGGAGTTTCTCTGATGGAGGTGGTATCTCTGCATTTAATTGCCTATTAAGAGCATCTCTCATGCATGAATTTGTTCCATTAGTTTTTGAAGTCATCCCAAGATCTGGCATCCACAGTTTTTTGCAATAATATATTCCACAGTTTAGTCATACATTTGGTGAAAAGTCATCTTCCTATCATTCATGTTTTGAACTAGTACCCAATTAACTAAATATTCTCTTAATGCTTTGAGAGTTTTGTTTGTTTTAAGGAAAAACTGCACATGCAACCCATATTCATCTTGTCTATGCTACTTTTAAGTACAGATCTTTATCATTCCTCAGTAATCTCAGTGAGTAATGTCAATCTATGTGGTCATTTCCTATACAGAAGTAATACCATACCTTTGAGCATGTTATCTTCTCTGTACATTTTTTGCATCCCTAGTGCATAGAACCCATGGTGTGAGTCCTCCACAGATTTAGAAAATGGCATAATTAATGGGTTTTTTTTACTCTTTTAGTAGTTCCTCACATTGTTTGCCCTTTTGTCTGCTATTGAAACCACAACTTGACACTTTTCATGGAACCGTCACCACTATTAGACCTTGTCATTACTCATTCTATAGTTAATACCACAAGATATTTTTGCACATCTTCACTGTCAGTTTATTATCTAGACTGACTATCCCTTTTCCATGTTTCTAAAAATACTCCATGCTCCATATGCAGAACCTCCAGTGTCTCCAGCAGACAGGTTTCTACTGAGAAGACCAACCTTTGCTTGTTTCCTCTTCAACATTTGCCTTAGTTGTCATAATAACACAGTTTTCTGCATTAGTGTTCCCAGGATGCTCTCAGTACAGTCCAGTAACAGCACATTGAGCACTGTAGTGACTGATCCTTTACCCTTTCTCATGGGTTGGCGGATGCTTCTTTCCATTCCCATTCCACATGATGGAAAGATGTAAAGATGTATTTTCTGTGGCCCCATGAAAAACCTATGGACCTAATACAATGTCCACTCTCCCCTGTTATTTCTACAGTTCTAGGGAAATAACTTCTATAAACTCATTATGTTAATTTCACAGGAATTATGCCTTATATGACATTCATGCCACTGTCTTACCAAGCAGAAGAGATAGTTAAAAATATATATCCTTCATGTTAAGTGCATGGCCCTTTAGGCTTAAATCAAGTAAAAAAAAATTGTTTTGCACTTTGCTACCTGATTTCTTTCTTCTCTACTACATTACTATTAGCAGCTTCTCCCTGACACAAATATCAGAAGGAAAACATCTCCGCCTACTGCACACTTATATCATAACAAAATCAACTGCTATTCACAACATACATTTTGCACCAGTGTCAATATCACAGCAGAAAAACAGTTTTGATGTTCCAAGAAAATTCAGCCTTTTGATGCCAAAGCCAAAAATCTTAATATTAGTGGAGCTCATCCAGCCTTCTACCAGAAACAAGGCTCTGAACCAGCTGCCCTGTCTAGACTTTTAATTCAGTCATGATGGGGGAAGAAGGCGTGGGGTATGTGTTAAGTTAAAAACATCTTTTGTAAATATTTTTATGAATGACACAAGCTAAAAATTTCAAAAGCACTTATGTGACCTGAAAGACCAATTCTCTTTATGAGTCATGCAGATATCTGTCGCTGACTTATCGGCAGAGTTTCAAAGCATTTAAGTACAGTAACCTTTTGAAAAGGAGTTACATGGTTATACATCTCTTCCAGATCCTTCCAAAAACCAAAGGCAAATCAAGCACATTATAGCCCTATTCTCACGTCTTCATGCGTGAAGGCATCATTGGGAAAATAAAGTTGTCAAAACCAGTGCATCAACCATGGTAAATAAAGATTTGCAGCACTGGTTCTATGTCATACTAGGTAATTGCACAGTGTTAACATCCACTGTATGTGCAGGTAAAGTCCTGGAGGCAAGCAGAGTACTAGATTTCTTGCAAATTTTCTCTCTTTATTATAAAATAAAAAAGTAATTTAAAGAAAAATGATGCTGAAATTCTTCTTGAATTTCTTTTTGCTGAAAAATTTCACTTCTGACAACAAAAACATTCTATTGTTATAGCCCCAAGCTGATATCTTTAGGACCAAGACCTGAAATGATAAACTTCTTATCTTGTACCACTCCTCACTGACTCGCTTGGTTGAGGAGGAGTGGAGGTATAAAGCATGACATGAAACATAATTTTGAAATCTTTTAACTGTCTCATTAGACCAGATTGAAAGACAATGTTTGATCACTACACAGCTGAGATGGATTTTTTAAAACTTTAGAAAGAAAAGAGTTGGATAAAATATAGGGAAAAAATACAAAGAAACAAACCCTCTTCCCCCCACAAAAAATTATTAATAACATATCCTATATACCTTGGATATAATCATCATCATATACCAAAGAGCTTCAGTTGTACAGCTTTTGAAGGAAAAAATCGTCGTAGAAATTGCATCAGAAGTCAGAGGGAGAAAATTAATCTTATATTTTAGAATGTCATTTTAATATTTGCTGTTCTCTGTTAAAAGTGATGTTAATTAATTCTTGGGATTCTTTAGTGGATTTGTTTACATAAATATCAGTATACAGATTTACCCATGAACATACACGAATTATAGTGCAGTTAAATATGCCCAACACTCAGATTTCTTTTTCAGGCAGTTTATGAATTGGGCCTAAGAATATCATGAGAGTCTAACCATCAACATACCATTTTTTTAACATATTTCTCCTAGCTTTTAAAATTGTATCTCGTAGCAGTTAGCAACAGTACTGCAATGTCTATATCTAAAGCCAAAATTTGAATCAGCAGTATGTTGATAAAGTTAATGAAGCTTAAAATGATTAAGTAGATGTTTCAATGATGTTCCAATAATTGGTTATTAATACTGAAATGAAAACTGAATCCACTGTGGTTCTGACATCTAAAAATTGTATGTCTAAAATAGTAGTAGAAGCTAATTACCATTTATTAACTCCAGGAAATTTCAGTGTGCTGTTTACAGATGGCCTAAGAAGCAATATTCAAGTTATTTTGCATGCAAGACTTATTTTAAAAGGAAATTCTTAATCTTAAAAAGGCTTGGGGTGGCAATAAGTTGCAACACAGAAAGCCCAGCACTATGACTCTGTAACAGAGGAGAGCACAGAATCAAACTTTCTGGATCTTTGTGAAAATCAGTATCATCCATCAAAGGACACTTGTTTGCCAGCTATTATGGCACCTAGTTTATAGGAAAGAGGTCTCTGGCTATGCTTAGCATTACAAACTCATTTTTCTTGAATCAAGCGTGTCTTAGACTCCAGACACAATGCAAAGAACAAGAATTGTACAATGCCTTACCTGGTGGAAAACTGTACAATGTACACCAGCTTAGAAGAAAAAGGCCAAAAGAGCACCTATCTACCCCACTGTTCAAGAATGCTGATAGGAAAGCTTGCTGTTGGCACCTCAGCATCTAGATTTGCACCATCCCAAGAGAGATGGCTGGCAGGAATTTCTTGTGTTCTGTTTTATCATCTCTTACTGAAAGAACAGGAGGAATGAGGGAGTGCTTATGCTGCTGAGGAAGAAGAGAAACAAATTGCTCCATCAGCACACACAAAAAGTAAATATGATGGTGCAGATGCAGGAAGCAGAGCCCTCTGCTAACCCATTCCCACATATCATCTAACAAGCACTTCAGCAGATCTACAGGATCTTGTGTTCCTGTATCAGCTTTGCTAGTTAACCACATCTTCTCTTTTATGGGATCAGGCAGAGACTGATCTTCCTTCGCAAGAGTCTGCTTTTTGTTCCACTGAACAACTGAACAAAATACCCTCTAGAGGAGGGGCACTGTACTTTCACTGTGAAGTTAATGATGCTGACACCCTTTCCAAAGGCCTTTGAGCTCTGCTTGCAAAAGGGTATTGTAAATCTGGAGGACAAAGAGGGAAAGCCTTCCAAGTTGTCTGTGTCATTTCTATCAGTAATGCCAAATAGAGCAGCCTATAAAAAGGTAAGAAACAGCAAGACCATTGCCCCTTTGTGCATCCCATGCTGCAGCAGAAATAATGACTTTGCTGCCTGTTGGCAGAACCCCAAACTGTATTAAAACAGTTTTCAGACATTTTTTTCTTTTTTTTTTTCCATTTTGACAAACAGGCAGTAAATATAAATTACCACTGGTTAGATTCAGAAATAATGCCTGTGGGCATATGGAAGAAATGACACTAACAACTGGTAGGCAGTATCAGTCAGCTCTGAACCTCTCCACTTCTCATTATTCAACAAGATAAGAATCACAGCATGTACTGGTAACCAAGAGGGAGGGAGGGAGGGAGGGAGGGAGGGAGGGAGGGAGGGAGGGAGGGAGGGAGGGAGGGAGGGAGGGAGGGAGGGAGGGAGGGAGGGAGGGAGGGAGGGAGGGAGGGAGGGAGGGAGGGAGGGAGGGAGGGAGGGAGGGAGGGAGGGAGGGAGGGAGGGAGGGAGGGAGGGAGGGAGGGAGGGAGGGAGGGAGGGAGGGAGGGAGGGAGGGAGGGAGGGAGGAAGGGAGGACAGCAGTCTCTCATCGGTGATTTTCCATTTCTTGCAAGCTAAAAAAAAATCTTCAACTATAACCTTAGACAACTTCACATCCAAGACTTAAGCTCTCTGTATAATACATGCTTTAAGAAACATCAGGTATACCCTGTAATTATGGAACAATGGACAAGTAAAATCTGAATGTAATTCCTTGTGAAACGCTGTGGGTTGCCAGTGGCGGCTTAAAAACTTTGGGGAAACTCTGAGAATGTTTGGACAAACGCAAGCTATTCAGTTCAGTGACGTTCATGACCTATGTTTGGTGCTTGTGAACATGCTGACAGTGAAGTTTTACTCACAGTAACATTTGGGAGAAGCTTTTATTATTGTCAGTGTGTATGCCTGTACATAAATCTGAATGCTAACATGAAGACATATTTGCAAGACAATCTGTTATGGTTTTCCCAGAGAGACAACAGAAGCAATGAAAAGTAATTTCAATGACCAAGTATACAACTCAAAGAGCATGCAAGAAATACCATTAATGCACAAACAATCCCCAGCAGAAAATATTAGCTCTCAGAAGCTTAAAGACACAGTGCTGTCCAGTCAAAAACCCTGGTGCCTCATTTGCAGTAGTCAGCCAACACAATGGCAGAGTGAGGTAGCCACAAGTTAGGATGAGAGAACACAGGCAGACTGTCAAATAATCACTTACAGAGGAAAATGAACAGTTTTGGAGTATGTAAGATCTGAAAAGAAAAATCAAATGCAAGTCTGCATCTGCAGTAGAAAAGATTCAATGCTGCCAGCTTCTGCATTTAAACACCTAACTTTCCATTGACTAGACAAAAGTCCACCTCTGCTCTCTGGGATGCAGTTTCAGTTCCTCAGTTCCTTTCTTTGTCTATGTCTCTACTGAAAGATCTAAAAAGCCCCACAAAAGTAATGTATATCTGGCGTAACTGTATGACTACACATTTCCACCAAATTAGCCAAACAGGTACCTTGGGCATTTGGAATCCAGTTCTGCATTGCCTGCCACTGTTCATATTCACTGGAGGATGCAGGCAATGTCCCACCACAAAAGTATTTGTGGTTGGCTCCTTGATAAGAAAAAAACTTTCTTTTTGTGATGTGAGCCACTGCTTCAGGAGAAAACCTTGGACTTCCTCTGCACTATGGAGATGTTTTTCATATTTCAACATGGTAAAGACATTAGAAATACATCTTAGTATGACCTTTCACAAGTGGCAATGAACACAAGTCCGCACCTAAGCCTCACAACAATCCTTCCTGTGGTAATACAGCCATACTTGGAAGTGATTTGTTTCATGTTCAGCATGGACCATCTACAGGTAGGCAGCCTGTAAACAGAGGTGGGGATACACACTCAGTTCATCATTTTGCTAGATATTCTGTCATGATGTCAACATTCCCACAGGAGCAATGACTGCCATTCCCTTTGCAACATCTCTAACCTGAGAAGAGAGACACTGCAAATGCAGGAGGCTTAGCACTGAAGGAAGCACTGCAGAATAAAAAGCATTCATTACTTCACCAGTGATCCTCAGAGAGCTGCTATTGAGAGATGCTGACCACTGTGAGGCCCCATGCTCCTCCTCTCTAGCTGGCTGGTCATAAACTTTAATGTCTTCTTCCTCTTTACCAGCAGAAATGTCTTAGCCTCATTTTAGCAAAATCCCATAAGTAATTAAGGATTAGACCTCTATAGTACCTTAAAACTGAGCCTCCTCTATGAACAGAACACAATCCTTTTGTTCACTGCAGTCTTCGCCTTTCCTGTAAGTTCAGCTCAGATCCTCAGTCTTGTTCTGCAATTATCAAACTCAGTACAGTATCCAGGGAGATACACTTGCTGTTATTGGTGTTGTCTCTTGAGTACCCAAACAAAACACTCCATTCCCATAATCACACCATGTGCAGTGCCCCAGGCCCCACTGGGTAAGAATACTGAGCTGGGAAAATGTGATTGACACATTCAAATGTGGGGTGCTCTGGCTCTGGATACTGCCTCTGGCGACTTAGCTGGCTGATGGGCAGCAGCATGCAGTTCAGTGGGCACAAGTCAAGATTTAAGTATTGAGAGTGGCATAAAAGAAATATTAAAGTCCAACAAGCATTCAGATCAAAGAGAGAGTGCCTTGGTCTTATGTAAGGATGGCTGCATCTGGAATAAATCCATACACTGGAGCACTGAGCTTTGAAATGGGAACTATGAAAATATTGGCAATAAACCTCCTGATTTTCTTGTACAATATGCAGTCTTCAAAAGGGACAGGAATATGCTACCTGATCTAGCCAGAAACTTTCAGAATTAATGGCCTTCTTTGGAATTTGTTGAATGCCATGAACTGGTATTTTCTTCTTTTGCTTCCAGATTTTTCAATCTGATAAGAAACAGGCTTAGATCAGACTGCCACAGGAGTCAGTCTAATAAACACAGAAGCATTATCAGCACAGGAGGTATCCAAGGTCTTTTGTATGTCTGAAAGACCACACAGTTAATGCAAAAAAGTCCTGGCATCCCAAACTGAACTGAAGATAGGGTTTGTGAGATTTGGCTTGAGGTTAGGAAAGAAAGGATTTCAATCACTGTAACAATATTCAGAAATCATTGAATCTGATGGTAGAAGGAATACATGACTGGAACAAAAAACTGGGGTTTGTTCTTTTTTTCTAGTCCATTATTTTATATTCTTATGGTCATTTGATTCTGAGATAAGTCAAGTAATTATATAAATTGTGGAATAGCCATGCATAGGCTGCAACACCTGCTGAAAACTGAGACAGTGGGATCCTAAATTAGCAAGAAAGAGTCTTTTATCATCTCTCATCCAGGGTCAGACCAGACAAAGCTTTCTCCATCATAAGTTCTAGGGAAAACCTCTTCCCACCCCACTAGCATATTTCAGGAAACCAAGTTAAGAAATCAATTATTTAAGTTTCATTATGCCTGTGATGAGACCTTCCTCACACAAAACGGACTTTTTTCCCAAGCAAGACAACTGAGTGGAACATTGTCTTGCTTGATGAAACCCAGCAAGTTTGGGAGATCATAGAGTGAATTTAGCAACTAATACTAAACATTTCTGAACTTCAGATTCTGATACTTCCGTCCCTTTTTAGTCATGACAGCATCTCCTCCCAGTTCAAAGGAGACCATAAACAAAATTTTCTAATAGGCTTCAAACATAAAAATAAAGCAGTGCCCTATTTTTAATGCACTTAGAACTATAGCACATCTGACAAGTTTTATTTTCCTTTATACATAAACCATTCTTATTTGTATCTGTTATATTCAAAGTCTTCTATTAATCTCTTTTTCTTTATAGCTGCAAGCAATTTACTGTGCTAAAGGAAGATGAGGTCACAGTCTGTAAATCCCAAAATCATCACAAGTGCCTTTTTAAAACATAAGCCTGGTATTTGCTATTCATCAGTACTGCTGTAATAGCTACTTCTATAAGCAAAGACATTTAATTCATGCCAAACAGAAGAATAACACAAAGGAAATTTTACCATTCTTTAGTTTTCAAATGTGGTTATTCTTCCATTTAATCTCAGGACTAGGAAATGTATTTATGATGAGATTTCTTTTTTTTTTTTTACCCAGCCACCAATATATTTTAATAAACTCTATATAAATATCTTCAAGGCCAAACACCTTGAATACTCTTGCTTTGACGACAGTATTTGTAACTTCATTCTTTCTTTTCCATTAAGTTGACTGGTTAAAGTTGACTAAAAGTTTAAATGAGTTTGTTTAATTTAAACAACACTTCTGCTTTACTTTAGGGATAGCAAAAAATTTCTCTAAAAGATAGTCTGATACAAGTAGGCTACAAACATTTGCTTTTCTCTTTTTTGCCTATGTGCTGCCTTTTACTTTTTTTTTTTTTTGATCTATGGTCTTCATCACTTGGCCAGTTTGTAAAGTACAGTGAGTTATCTATACTCTGGAATTTTGTAAATTTTATGGATTTTCCTGCAGAATCAACAATACTGGTAGAATTCTCACTGGTACAATAACATGTGTTGCCAACATCATTTATGTTTCGTTAACAAATTTCAACAGAATCTGACAGATACACAGAGGGCTGAAAAATAATTATGTTACTCCAGGCTTCTTGGAAATAAGCAACATAGAGGAAAGTGTCCTGAAAGAAGACATCAGCTTAGTGCAGAACTCAGGTGCTGCTGTACCCTGGACCTTTACCCATGAGATAAAGTGACTTTTCTAAAGTTTCACAGACTTCTCACCCATGGGACAGAAGTTGTCACAACCTTATGGTTGCAGCAGTGTTTGTTATTATCTCACAAATATTGGCATCACCCCCCAGCATAAAGAATGTTAATGTTATAACACAGAGAAACAATTTTAAGCATGGGTGAGTTTGCTTATCTTAATTTTATGCCCAAATTTCTGAGCCATCAGGGAAAGTTCTGGTCACCTTGACTTTTCTGGAAATTCAGACGAAAAGAAATCCCACAAAATTGTTGTAGAGAAATGATAGTTTAAACTTTATTCTAAGTGTAGGGTCTATTACACAGCAGTATAGCATACCTGCAGTTAGGCTGTTATGAGAATCCTGCATATCTTTACACTTATTTAAGGGATAATCTCTATTTCTTACAGCTTTGCTACACAATGCCATAAAAAGCTGCTGAGATTAATAACAAAAGTTAAATCAACTTCCAGAGCTGTATTTAGAGAGCATACAACAGGGCCACTGAGGAAACCTAATTGTATTTTAAAGTAAACCTCACATAATAGGAGGCAGCAATATTTTTCTCCTCTTGGAAGGGGCTTTGCAGATCTGTACTCTTCTTAAACTTTATGGTACCATACAGTATGCACTAGATACACAGGGATATAGAAGATCTGAAGTCTGCACTGATTAGAAGACACAGGGAATGGAAAGACTAATTAAAGACTACTGCAAAGTGAAATCACATTAGCTAAAACTCATTGGATTTCTGCGTGGGTACTTTGCTTCTGAGTGAGAGGGTCCACGCTGAGCTGACTGCACTTCAGCTAATGTGATTTTACATCACACTCTAACTTATTATATCTTTGCTTTACTGGACATGTGCCTTAAAATTCTCAGTGTTTCCACAGTGAGGTAAAATCTCCAAACAAATGAAGAAGGGGCTCCAAGTGCTAGATTTCAAGGGGCACTGAGACTTTTAAGTGAGAGTAAAAGCTCCTGAGGCCAATGACTTCTAAACACCATCATGCTCAGCAGCAGCTGGCAGAGGTGGCTGCAGGCACCTGTTTGTGCCACCCTGTTGTGCATCTTTGTGGCAAGGCAGAGGCTGCAGAAGAGGTGACACACACCCACCACAATTGGCACAGCCTGCTCCTCACCCAGAGTGCTCCCTCTGCACATGAGGGGCCCTTCAGGAGCAGCAGACTCCTGTGCAGCCAATGACAGTGACTCTTAGAGCCACAAGAGGTAGGAACTGGAATAGATAATGCTAAACCTAAACACATGACACAATACAGTAGAGGACACTGAGACAAGTGATCAGACCTAAACTTCAAAACACCTACCAGCAGTTCCTGCAGGACTCTTCAGGGACAGGGAACCTTTCCTCAGCACCCTCTTGGAATACCAAACATTGCTGCCCTCCAGAAATGAAAATCTTCTAGTCACTTCTTCCTAAGGTGTTGGAATCCAAAATAAAAGCCTCTCTGAGCTCCTCAGAGAGAGAAAAGAATTAAAATACATTAAACCATAGGTACGGAGTAAAAGTGTAGGTTTTAGTTTTAAGGAAGTAAAAATACAGCTTAAGTGCCCTAAGGGTCTGTGTTAGCTAGTGAAAAGCCTTATTACCCAGTTTAAAGTTCAGAGATAATACCCTTCACAAATTCAACTTAGCTCTAGAGATAATGAAATATAGTTTGCATTCTTAGATAAAAACAGATAGAATTACTCATGTAAACAGATAATACCCATTGCCTTTGCATGTTAGAATTAAGTTCTGATTGTTGAAGAAAGTATTGGTTTAGAAGCGTGTTTTTAGCTGATTGGATGATTTATGAATTTAATCTCCTGTACTGGGGATCAAAAAAAAAAAAAAAAAAAAAAAATCTGAAGAAGATGGACAGCAGCACCATCATCATCACCAACTGCTCTTACAGCCCATGACAACAGAACTCCACATGAGAAGCTGCTGCCCCAAACATTGGGACCTTATACCAGGGAGCTGCTGCTCAGAACTCAGGACTTTATGCCAAAGCTTTAGTAAAGACTGTAACTTTCTAAACTCATTGCCTTTGAGATGATGCTTTTATACATTAAATATCTTTCTATCAACCATCAACTGCTTCTGCCTCTTCAAGACCTGGAAATACTCCTGGAATCCCCATTGAAGCATCAACACTAAGGGTTAGAAATTATTAGTCAAAATAAAGAAAGGAAATGTTTATGGCTAATACACTCAAATTATGGAAATTTGCAATAAGCACTAGTCTCAAAAGCAACATCACAGATGATGCAATGAAAGCTTCCAGATCAAATGGATATTCTTCGTTCAAAGTAGAAACATATCTTTCTCTACTTCAGCTTATCTTTCACATGGCAGTCTGTGACTCAAGACACATTCAATTCCAAAGACAGAGAGGTTTACTAGTGGAGAAGGTAGAGAATGTACTAAAGACAATTTAAGCTTGATTTCTTCTACTATTTTGTCTGAGGAGAACAAAAATACATGCTAATTTTGACTAAACTAATTAAACTTTTATTGTAACAAATTAAAATTTATATCACACACTTATTAAATATGAGTTATTTAAATTTATTAAACATAAGTTTAATGCTTATTTGTTCTGAATATTGCTATTTTTAAGTAGCATGATGAAAAAAATTTAATGGAAGAGGATTAGTGGAGTCTTGTATTTGCAAATTTTCAAAGCTATAAGTATTTGCACACTTATGAAATTATGAGATACATTGTTATGTGGTTTATTTTGGACAATCATTAAAAATATTTCTAAAGATAGTAAGTAGACTACATTTAGAGCAAAGTCTAAAATGTCAGAAAAAAAGTTTAGTTATAAAGAACCCCAAATTTGTGTTAATTAGAAATATATTTTATTAAACCACAATTTTGCTATGGATTTGTTATACAAAAAAATTGATGTTTACATTTTCAGAATTATTTTTCTTTACAAGTCAGATACTTCTACTGAAATAAATCAAGAAATACCACAAGAGTGGCACATGTAACACTCCTCTATGTCTGTGGGTAGGCATAGCTATACAAAATTTTTTAATAAAAAGTATTAATTTTCTAATAATTGTTCTAAATCCAGAAATCAGTTCTCAAAAGGATTAGGAATACCTATGGTTTGTTTCCATTGCATCCATCGACTCATTTCACCTGCACTCATTAACAGAAAGTAGAAATTACTCGGAAATTAAGTCAGAAACTTAAAAACTGTATTTCTGTCTTTGACTGAAATTGCAAAATGGCACTTCCTCTCCAAATCAAAGAAAACGTGCTTCTTTCAAGCTCAATGACTGCACTGTAAGCCTGCTGAAATTACCAAACAGTAAAGTTCTCCAAGGACTAATAAGATGTAATTTTAGGACAATGTCACATGGAAGTTATTATATTTTTACATTTTCTTTACCCTGTGCTTGACATTTCTGCCTTTTCTACTTTGTAAGAGCCACTTACTTAAATAAATGGTAGTACAAATGTATGTTGAGGGCTTTTTAGTGAGAATAATGTGTTGTTTTCCCCTGTTTTCTCTATTTTCCAGGTAGGAATAGATCAGTGTGGTGTCATTACCTTACGACTCCTTATCTCTAGGCATTGTCATTACACCTACCCATTATCAGAGATGTGTATCATATTAGTAAGTACCTCATCACAGAAATATAAGCTTTTTCATTTTATGCTGGAGCATGCAGTGCTGATTTCTACATATGTACAGCATTACCATAGAGACTTAGCAAAAGATAGCTACTACATCCCAGAAAGAGCCCTGAGGTTGTGTGGAGATTAAGCCAGAAACACTCAGGATGCCAGCAGCACCTTCCTCAGGAAAATATCAAAGAGGATTTACTCAGCCTACCAATCTTCCCCCAAAGAAACACTTGCCAATTGTTTGAGGAAAGCATGTTTAATGTTAAATACATTGGCATAAACAATTAACCAGATTAGAGGGCATTTAATTTATCAGAACCTTCACAGGGTAAACACTGATCTTATGCCTAATTCCCAGATAACAGGCAGCTGTTGGTGTCATAGTGAATGGAGTTGCAGGAACGTGGTGCTCCTTGCTTATACCAGGATTCCTCACACATTTAAGGTTTTGTTTTTCTCTGCCTGCTCTCACATTAGCTTGGCTTTGCTGCATTGAGGTTTGACAATTGTGACTCCTGTCTGTGCCTCAGCTGTTTTTATGTCCCTAGTCAATTTGATCCTAGTGTTTGAGCATGGCATATTAGAGGAGCAATGTGGCAAAGCTTTCCTGCCCAGATACATGATGAAGATCATAAAACCCCACACCTACAGAGCTGTGCAGGAAAAAAAATAAAAATAAGAATTAAAACAAAAGAAGGCTACATTTTTTTATGCCTTTTCACTACAATTTAATAAATATTTCTAACAACGAAAAATTGGATTAAATTCAAAACTGAAAAACTTTCAATGTGGAGAACTTGGAAACCAAACTCGGGAGAACTTGGAAACAAAACAAGGTTTTTGTTTTGTCAAGTGTGCAACTTCCAACAAGAGCTGAGTACATTATCCAGCTCCCAATCAGCTCTGCTGTCCTGCCATATAAGAGGCTGAGTTATAATGCAATTCCATTCAGACTCAAACAGCAAAATAGAAGAATTGAAAGTGGCAACTGTCACGTTAAGAATGCAGGCTTACCTTTCACAGCACACTGGAAGAACACAGAAAATAAGGTTCCAATATAATATCTGCTTCAGCATCTGCCTTCCTCACAATGACAAGAAGAAATAGAGTGTGTTACCTACAGGAGAAATGCAGAAGTTCCAATAATTCCATAAAGACTTCCTGGCTGGCATTGTGCTATGTGTGGGGAGTGTGCTGGCAGCGCAGGCTGCTACCATTTGCATTCTCCTCATATCACACCTGCTGGCATAGAAGCTCTCTAATGCAGATTTTATCCTCTGACTTCCCTCATTCTGTTTACAAGTAACATGTTTACATTGTTAACACTGAAAATACACAGTTTCTCTTAGTGCATAGTATTACTGTTCCCAGCAGTGAATGTGCTGGCCAAACGAATTGTCAAACTTCATTCAAGACCAGAGAGTTTCATTTGTCTTTGTGATGACACCTGGAGGATATATTAGAAAGTACCGGCTCTTTTTTCCTCTCCTAGACACTTTTCCTTCACATATTTCCACTCCTTTCAATGACTTCCCATTCCTCCACTTATTAAGAGCCAGAGTTTTAAAACAAAGATTTGCAGAAGACTTTAGAAGGCAAAAGATTAGATGTGTATTTTTTAAAAACTCCTCCAACCTTGACAGTATTTGCACAATAGTTTTCTCCTGACTTGCTAGATGCATTTCCTCAAATATCTAAAGCATACAGTTATATTACCTTTTTCTGCAGGACATTTAATCCAGGGAGAACTAACTACACTTCATTTGTTTAGAGCTTGCCCAAATACATCTTCAGATCATTTAATCACTCCACATAGTCACACCTTTAATTTTCACAGTCTATGCAGGATTTCAAAGTCATTTTTCACTACTTTGATCTCTTAGTAAAAATCAGTCTAATCCTTGGGTTCACAAAGCACATTGGGTTTGCTGACTTTCTCTTTGAATACAGCTAGCCTGCAACACTGCTGAACTGCCACTCTGTCAGCAGAGCTTCATCAGAGGAGCATCTGTTCCCAGGAACTGGATTTACTTTGCAGTCAAGGGAAAAACACCCATATGGTTCTCTGTGACTCATAGAGAATTTTATGTGAGTCAGTGGTAATGGTCACTAAACTCCAAATCTGGGTATTTTAAAAAGTTCCTGCTTGTATTTGCAAACTCCAGTAAAAACTCAAAAGGATGCAAAATATTAATAACATGTTGAAATACTTGTGTTCCCTTCCTTCTGTCTCTCATCCACTAATGTGCACAAAATAAAATGCAACAGAATAACTGAAGTAGGAACTGTTGGAATATGAGTTTTCTTAATAACCTCCCATGTTGCTTTCCATTTTTCCAGATCAAAGAAGTGATGGAAGTACAAGGGATGTGGAAAATAACTACGTTCTACTACGAAACACTGAAATATTTTCACACTTATGCCTCGTGTGTCAACAACAGAGTTTAGACCACTACCTCATGCTGTCAATGTTATAGTGACCCACACAAAGCTGCTTACCAAAATGGAGAGAAACATGAATGCACCATTCCCTATTACACAATTTATTGTTATAGTGGAACTGAACTAAGAGTTTTCTGCTGACAGCAGATACTGTTCTTCCTCTCCTAACAATCCTGGTGTTTTCTTCTTTTTCAGACTTCCCTGATCACTCAGAAAAGCTTTCCCAGACCACTGTCACACTGACATTAAAAAAAATATTATTTTTCTTCCTTTTTATTCCTTATTTCTTGGAATACTTTTTGCCAATTTAGCAAGTTCTAAACATGTAATTAGATACTGCCAAAACTGAGAAAAATGATGCATGGCACAGTCTAAAGCAGGGAGAAGAAAATAATATGCTAGTGATCAGCAACAATCTATTGATTTGGATCAAGTCCTTATAGAAATCCACAGCTTTACAGATCCTGGAGTCTTCAGCAGAGATTCTCAATCTGCCATGCTCACTGACCTGCCTGACATATTCTTGATAGCCCTTGCCCACCAAGGTTTATACTCTAAACAGACACAGCAAACAGCCAGCAGGAAGACAGAATATTCAAAACTCATCCAGAATTTCAGGGTCAATTGCAGGATTTGGCTTATTTAGTCACAGATCAGCATCAAAGTCTAAAGGCAATGTGATATGAAACTTTCAAGGCCTTCTGGTGTGAGTTTTTCCATTTTTGGCATCCTGGTAGTTTCTCAGTCTGATTTTACTTCACGAGCCTGCAGATTTTTCACTCAAGATCTAAAAGGATATATAAAAAAGATTGAGTCCCAAATTCCAGTTCGTATTAGTACTTCTAGAGTTCCACTGTCCTGAACAGAGAAGTATTAAAAGCATTAAAAGGTGCATCACAACAGAATCAATCTCAACAAAAAAGAGTTCCAGATGTTCATAAATGTTGTTAATAGTATATCTTGTTAGCACTCTAAGATATAGGCAGGCAAGCAGCTTGGTTCATAAAAATCTAAATCAAAGTGCAATCTTCAGTCACAGATCAGCCTGCTAGGAGTCCATATAGAGTATAACAAACTTAAGTACACAAAAGTAAGTGCTGCTAGACAGATTTCCTGTATCATTATCTCTTACATCAAGAAAAGTGGAATATTTAATTGTGACATATAAAAATGCTATAAATCCTCTAATATAAAGCATGTGCATGGCCATTGTTAAGAATGGAATCTCACAAGGCAACACAGAAGCTGTTCTCCTCTTACACTAACTTGTCTGTAACAGGACATTGCAAATGGGAAAGCACAGAACCCAGTAGACATGTCTAAACCTAAATATAACAAAGGAGAAAATAACAATAAGGTGAGTCTGACTCATATACCTGGAGACATCGGTATCACCTCCAGGGGACTATTTCTAGACAAGTGCACTATAAGAATGATTACATCATGGCTCAGCTCCTTGCTTGATGAAGATCTAGTTAATTAAGCAGGTTTACTGGCTGAAGGTCCAATTAGAAGCTCGGAGCTCAGCCTGAAATTTTTATCCCATGTAAGTACCCTTGCCATACTCCGAAGAAAGAAAGCTTATATCTACTTTTTGGCTTATTTGAGAAACAAGTTCACTTTCGTCTTTTTTTCCCTGCGCACAGAACCAAACGTGTGCAGCAGCTACAGACAGTGACCAAAAACGCAGCTCCTCAGCCCCCACTGAGCACAGCAGCAGCAACCAACCCACTGAGGCTTCAACAATTACCATGGTACCAACCCCCTCTAACACTGCATCCACTGCCCTGCTGCCACACCAGTCACACAGGAGAGTTCAGTCGCCAGCACCAGCCCTTGATACCACAGCCTGTGCTGTATCTGAGTCTGCAGCAATTTTACAGAGACCTGTCTGAACCCAAACATACTCCATCCTCTGAAACCACAGCTCTGGTGCTGGAACCAGAAACAATTGATAATTAAGTCTGGAAACCCTATAAAAACTTAAAAATTAAGTTAAAAAACTTAAAAATTAACAAGGTAAAAGAATTTCAGGTCACAACTCTATACCAAACTAACCAAGCTATCCAGATTTTTTATGGTTTTAGTTTTAGAAATAAACCTGAAAGCCCTGAAATTTGGAAGGCAGAATCTGTCTTAAACCCCTTGTTTTGAACAAACTTATCAGCCTTGGCTAGCTCACAGAAAACATTATATTTCTCTTTTCAAAAAATACAAAACTACCCTGGGAAGATGAAAATGTGAAATCTAAAAGGTCCATCAGAAAAAATATTGGCTTTCTGGCACACAAACAGCAAGAAACAGCAATATGAGCAAAAGCCATATAACACTTTCAGAATAGCATTTTTGCCCGTTTTAAATCTCTGTTTTTAAACAATAGAATAACTTCCTTGATGAGCATATGTGGAATGGTAATTGCAAATCAACAAGCCTGTTCTTATACAGCTCTCCTCTATATTACAGCTTTTGAGAACAGTGTAATTCTACTAATGTAGTAGACACACAACATTTTCTGTAACATCTCTCAGCTTATTATCTTCTAGATGATCACCAAAAAGATATGAACCCTTTTAACACTTTAAATAGAAATTGGACAAAAAAAAAATCAGAAAAAACTCACAAACCAAACCACAAAAACCACCCCACAGGAATAAAAGTATAGTCATAGAGTAGGTTTGTGGTAGTTCCTTTCCTCCATAACATATTTGTGTGTATTTGTACACAACAACCTGCATGCAAATATTATATCTGTTAAATATTATGTATGCTTATACTCTCTCTCTCTTGAGGGGAAAAGAGAAGTGTAGATTTTCCCCCCAATTTGGTTCACATTACTAAATCTTCTGTCAGCAATGCATTACTATCATAGAACAGCAATTTTGGAAATCTATGAAAACTTGTATAAATAAGTGTAAATTTTTTCCATTTAGAAACACAAAGAAATCCATTTTATTCATGTTAGATGAAAATAAAATTGTGCAGTAAAATTCTCCTTCAATTGAGAGTTTTATGAAGACTTATGCAACCAATTAGGAGAATAGTTCATGTGACACATGAAGTCCTGGGGCACATCATTTCAATCACATGCTGTTGTTCCTGACTACTGACTAGATGGCTTCACTTCACAACACACAGTTTTAATTCTTTATAATTATTTCATTAAAAATCAAATTTTATTTCTTGCTCCAAAAAACCTCATACAAGAAGCTGCAAGAGACAGGCTCTGTCTATATTAGACAATTTCTCACTTGTCTGGGTACTCATGATCTGTGAATACCAGAGATGCACAAATACACCAGCTCTTACTTTCAGCTGAGCAAACAGTTCATGACAGATTTTTATGCTGCTGATCAGCCATATTTCTACATCTATTTTCATGGGTTTTGGTCCTTAAGGAGCTGGGTGTAGTCACAACATTTCAAAGCAGCATTCCGTTTCAGATCAGTAAGAAAAATCTAAAGAACAGAGGCACAAAATTGCCAAAATTTCATTCTGCAACTAAATTTCTTTAACTGTCAAAAAATTAGGCTGATGCATTTTGGTTCAAAACCCCAGGGATGGTTGCAGATCAGTGACAGTTTTTTCAGTGTGCTCACTGGGAAGCTGTGTCCCTTTTTACCCCACTTCTCTGCCTGGGATAGGAGATCCTTCATAGCATTGGAGTAGTCGACTCCATCCACACTGTGTACACAGGCATGTGAAGCTCACAATTGCCATGTCAGAATAATGATGAGAGAAGGAACAGCCCATCAGGGAACCCTTACGATCAGGATGTCTAAGAAAATTTCAACTGACAGAAATTTATCTATTAAATCTATTAAATCTATTAAATTTATCTATTAAAAAATATTCAATTCAATTGCATAGTTAAATTTGGATCAAATAAAGTGAAAACACTTGTTTTTAATTCTATTGACTAAAATTTAAACTGAGGATTTATGTATATTACATTTGAGAAATCAACACAGGAAAAATATTCTAGCCAGAGATCTCTCTTCATGTTTCAACTATTCTACTTACTGCTGTGCTTACATTCCACTGCAGGATTTCTTGTCATTGCCTTCATTTCCTCTGAACTTGTCTCTATGCTCTTAGTTCCAGGAATTTTACATTTTCCTAATGATAAAGTCTCCAAAATTCCTCACTTAATGACCAAATCTCATTATGTGGGATTTGGGGTTACACTTTAGGAATACTATCTGGCATCTCTGTCATAAGAAATTCTGCATTTTCATACTGTACTTGTTTGAGAATAATAGGCTTTTTTTCCACCAATGCTAAAATAATTGAAGCCAAGCTTTCTTTTGTTGTTTCCACACATGTTCTTCACTTTCCCTCATTTTCAGTTTATATAATGTTGATGTAAATTTAATCCTGAGGTTGCTGGTTCTAGCACCAGTATCATCTAAACAATGAAAACCAAAGAAAAAGGTAGTATGAAGAAAATTATAAAGGACGACTGGATTTCTGCATTATCTGCTTATTCATTTTCTTCCTCATAGTCCTATACTTTGCAAAATATGTTTAACATATTTTACTGAAAGTTTTTGAGATGCTGGATGGGGAGTGGAAACACTGGAATTTATTGTCCCTCTTCAACAGAATAAAAACTCTTAAAAAAATCCACCACATTTAACTATTTTAATTTTCTGTTTATTGCTCAATTCTCAAATCTTCTGGGGCATGAAATTAGACAACTTTGTAGTATCTATGTCTTTATAATGTCTTGGGAGACATCACAGAAGACCCTCATGAAACCACTCTATTCTGCTGTTACTGCAATCAAAAGTAGAGTGAAATCATTGTAGGACAAGAACAGCAAACAGCAGTAAATGAGAAAAAGCAATGTGAAAATCACTGTCCCAAAATGCACTTCACTGGGTCCAAGGCAAAGGTCCAGTTTAGAGAACACTTTCTGCTTCTTCTACCCAAGTCTTAATTTCTGGAAACAGAAAGAAATGGAAAGCTGAGCTTCTCTAATACCATTTTCAGTTGAAACAGGGACAATAGATAAAGTTGCTCAAAAGCAGTATGGAAATGAACTGGAGAGAGGAATAAGCTGGTGATCCAATTGTGATGAGGGAAATAAGATCTATTTGATGGAAGCCTCAAACTCTGCCTTAAATCCTACTGGTCTGCAGTAGCTAGAGCTTTGGATACTGCTTGTCACTATAGCACCAACTTAACATCAGGGTCTTGCTCCTCAACAGATTTTTATTCTCTAAAATCTGTCCCCTGGCTGCTTTCTTGGTTCCTGCCATTAGGAAACCAAGAGTACATAGCATCAAAAAGAAATGTTCACCATATTACCCTCTTCAACTCAACAGCCTGGAGCCACCTATTTCACTGCTAATAGAATAAAACCACATTGTGTGATGTTGAAGGGGACAAACACTGTTTGAAGTGAATAAACACTAATTGCAAGCATGGGAAAGATTCGGTTCATTAAAAAAAAATCATAGCTTTTCAGCATGAGTGAGTCAGAGGAATGTATGTACTCGCACCACCACCACCAAGGTCACAGTATTTCCAGAAGTTTTCACACCATCTCCTACAGCACAGTATTCCATTTGCAGATATGTCTGGTCTGCAGGCAATTGTTTTAACTTTTCCCCATGTTGAGTTTCTCTTTCTGAAACCCATTGAAAAGTTTCTTTAAAAAATACCTGACTAATCCTAACAAACCATATGTTAGATCCTAAGGGCAGCCAATGACAACACAGCAGAGCTCCCTGAAAAGTTACTAGATACTATAATCTACACAGTTGGGTGGCTGAAACCTGCAGATCATGCTAATTAAAGGGGAAATGGGAAGAGGTTAAGAAAAACTGTCTATCTCTAAATAAACCTACTACTAACAAATGCTAAGTTTCAACATGCTATTTTCTTTCTAACTGGAGAGAAGCTAAGTTCAAATAAATAGAAAAAAAATACTTGTGTAACATTTTTATATCAAATGGATATATTTTCCCAACTACATTTAAAGGATTTTTTTTTGTTTCTCAATGCTATATCTAATTTTCAATAAACTGCCAGGCAATGCTTAAGGGGCCAGTCTGTCCAAAAGCCCAGTCTTATTTTGAGGATGTTAAATCAATGCTTAGAATCTCTTCTACCTTTCCTTACAAACAAGAGTTTCACTCAACAGAAAATGCTAAAGTGGTGTCAAGAGTCACTACTACACCTGCAGAAGGTGGAAATCACAAAGCATTGTGATTACTTTCCTCTCAGTCCAATTAATGTGTTTCCATTTCACATTATTGTTTTCCTCACATTGTTATGAAAAAGAAAGCAGAAGACTCTCCCACTGCTGAAGCATGGAGTCTCAGGGTCTTCTTTCTCTGCTTGTTTTTTATATAGGCACCTGGGAAGCTCTCATTCTCATACCCTTGGTAAGGAAAAACCTTGCATCATCCCCACAAATGAATGGAAAATATGCAGTTTTGGACAGCAATCTCATTAAACCCATACCTCAGACTAGTCCATTAAACTTATCTCAGATGCACCTCTGATGTATTGAGCCAGGAACAACATAAGCAATCCAGCATTTGGATGCTTGGTTCAATGTTGGGGTACCCATCTCAAAGAGAAATGGGGAAAGTTCAGCAGAGGGTCACCAGGATAGTCAGGACAAACATTCCACCTATGAACAGAAGCTGAGGAATCTGGGTTTGATCAGTCCAGAGGAGGGGAGGGCTGGGAGAGTCACAACAGCAGTAACTATGTAGTTAACTATGTAACTACCCACAGTAATTTTCAGGAGGGTATAAGGATGACAGATTGGGGCAATGCTATGAGCCTTTCATCTTAAAATTCAGTCACTGGATTCCCACCTTTCACTGTTTTTTTTCTGCTGGCCACATTGTTTTTCATAACAGGAGGTAGCTACTACTTTAAATGTATAATTCTACATACTTTAATGACCATTTATTCTCTCCTGACTTTATTTAATATTATAACCCTGAGAGTACTGTATCTTGCAAGAAATTTGAACATTCTAGTCACCTTTTCTGGTGTACCCATATGTGTTAACATTCAAAAGAACATTGAAGTCATTGTAAATTAAACAGAATGAGAGTTGAGGGCATTGCCTATTACAATCCAGGAACTTGGATGCAAAAACCTAAAGCAAAACAACCAAGTTAAATTATATTTCTTCAAACAACAAACAAATTCCAGTTATAACAATCTCCTTTAGGAAAATGTAACTTTCAGTAGAACACCACCTCGAGGGAAACTGTCATTATTTCCCTTTCTTTGTTACTAACCAGTAATTTGCCACTGGGAAGGCACAACCCACTAACTCAAGCCAGTAATTTGTCACAAAACATCACAGACATTCTTTCTAGATATCAGCATGTAGTCCATTGATTTTATTACTTACAGGAGGGAGCCCCCAGCAGGAGAAGGAAAACCCAGGAAAATTCCACGTCAGACATTACCCGGGACTGCGCAATTCCTTATAGTGCCATCTTGAAGTAAATCCAGGCTTTCTTGCTCTCAGAAATTACAAAGTAGCACTTTCCTCCAAATTATTCATGACTGTCTGAAGAAAATAGTGGATTCTAGAAGAATGTTATTATGAGGTCATTCATCAATGGATATGAAGGAAAGCCCTCCTGTGAGCCAATCTTTTCTAACCTTCAATCCTCCAAAAAATTATATTCATGGCAAAAATGCCATCACTAGAAATGGTCTGTGTGGTAAAACAAATAAGTTACAGGGATCAAGATTTCCTGTTTCATTTTTCTGAAATGCATATCGTCCTGCCTTTCTCTGTGGTAATCCTTTTGAATCAAAGGAGACCAGGTGATCCCACACAATTCAGGGCTGAAGGTGAAAGGCAAAAACTAAATCTTTGCAAGAATGGGAATATTAAAAGAAAACCCTCACCAAAACACACACACAGAGAAAAAACCAACCAAACTAACTAACTAAAATAACACTAAAAAAGCCCCAGACAATTCCCCTTATTAAAGTTTAGTCTAATAATTTATATGATTATGCACATAAGGCTAAGCACCACTATATCTTTTCAGATCGGGGTAATAATGAGAAAGCTCACATTAAAATAGTATTCTGTTGAATGCAATTATCTTACAAAATACAACAAACCAGGAATGAAACATAATTATGACACTCATCTTCCCCAATTACATCCAAACACCAAAGAACCTTAAGAATAAAATATAATTGTTACACTCATCTTCTGTCTTTTAAATATTCCTTCCATTTGTATGGATGCAAATTAAGTCTGAATAGAAATACAAATTTATGTGAAATTACTTAAAGTAGCATGACTATTTTCCAAGTATTCTGCTTGTATGCATTAAGATTCTTTTCACATAAAAAATTTTGAAATCAAATCTTCAATTCTCAGATTACCTCTTTATAATTTTTATACTTCACATACTGAGAGCTGTGTGGTAAACACCTTAATTAAGTATTTGCACCACTAAGTGTGCTACTAGAACCTAATGAGTGTTATCTATATATGGCATCAATATCCAAAATATAAAGCTTTATAAAATTTACACTATACCATGATAACATTTAATTTTCTTCTCTTTGACTACATGATCATTCAAAACTGAAGACCTTCTGTTGTTCAGTGTAAGACACTCACAGTCTAAATAATGACCCTGATCATGTGTAATACTTTTGCTTTAATGCACTGTACAATGAGATTGAACAATCCACTCCCAGTGCAGTGTATTCGAGCTGTCAGTAAATCCAAAGTAAATTAGACAAGGTCATATATCAGTACTTATATGGAAGGTTTACTACCTTGATTTTGTTCCCTGCAACTTTCTGCTCTCTTCTTTTTGCTAAAAGTCCTGCATTATTTTACATGAAGCCTGAGCTGATCTTGTAAATGCTGAAAGAAAGAGGAGAAAAGCTTGAAAGCCCCAAAGTATCAATAGCTCTGCTGTCATTCACAGCAAGGAACAGTGCTGGGTTTGCCTGACCACCTGATAAACACTGACCAGTTCAAATCAGCAGTGATTCAAACAACCCAGAAAAGATAATAGATATTTTTATTTTTTTTTAGGCCACTAACCAATCTTAACACCAGCAAATACTGTTTGCACTGACCTTCACTGCTCAGCTGTGACCTTAGCAACTCTCTTCAGCACAAGGTATTACCAAAGCTCTAAAAGGAGCTGCATTTAATTAAGGCTAACTTAAAGTCAGTGCAAAGTGTCACATCTTAAAGGAAAGGTCTCTCAGGATACCCAAGTCCTTCACATATCTCATTAACTCCATTTAGAGTCACTGTGTACACTTTTCCACTTGCCATACCTGCATGCAGTACGCAGCAAATTTTGTTTGTGAGTGACATTTCTGTGCAGAGGTGGGGACAGGGGTGATCAGTCTCAGATGTTTGCTCCACAAGTCGGCAGCCCAACACCTGCTCAGATCAAGCATGAAAAAGCTGATAAAAGGAGCCTCCATAAGCTCATGTGAGGGGATGAAGAAAGGCCATCAGCCCACAAACCTTCCTTAGCCGTCACGTCAGCAGCGGTCTGAGATCCTAAAGCACAGAGCATATTTCAATGGATGCTAAATCTGGGCCAATTTTACTTTCTGAAACAAAGCATCTGGCTTCTTAGAGTATGATTAAAGGAAGACATACAATAATATTTTTTCAAAAACTGAAGTGCTGAGGTTCACAAAACATTTTGATTACACATGGAAAACAGTTGTTTTTTCCAGAAAGTTGAGGTCTTGAGAAAGTGTCTTACAGCTCTACAAGAGATTTTTGGTTTTTTCCACTTTGAACTCCAGCCTTGGGACACAGAGATGCTTTTTTTTTTTTTTTTTAATATTTAATTAACTGGATTTGAGTGGTTTTCAAACAGAACAAGTAAAATCACATTAGGTGAAATCAATAGGTGATGTGTTAAATCAGTGGTTAGTTCACAACATAAAGCATTTTTATACCTAAATGAAGTTTCTGTTTAGTAGAGTAAATGAAGAGAGATCCACTTAAATCCCAAACATATTTAATTAAAATAAGGTAATTATTGTAGAGCTATATTTGAACAGACAATAGAGTTGCAGCAATTATCTCTAATTATGCAGCTCCAATCACAGAATAATAGAGGTTTCAATGTCACTAAGCACTATAAGGATAATTACTCTTTCCATTATTCTGATGGGCACATAATTAGCAACTTTAGGGAAAAAAAAAAAAACAAACCTGCATGGGGACATTTTAGCCACACGTTAAGTACAGGCTGATTGAGAATGATCAAGGTACTCAATGCAAAAAGAAAAAGTAGTACTCTCAGTTGGTTCCAACTGAATTGTCATGTACTTCCCCAAAAAATAGCATTTATTCCATGCTCATAGTCATGTTTTATTAAAATACTATGCTTACTGAACAAGACCTTAAAATAGTAGTATTTAATAACACAGCTGAAAAAGTCTTAAATAACAACCTCGTCTAACAGAGGACATTGAGGTCCAGAACACAAGTGCAACCATGGATCAATCTGAACCTTTAACTGGTTCTTAAATATTATATTCTTGGCTGAGAAAGAAAATGTTCGAGCCAAAGCATAGTTTCTTCAGACGTGTAACTGGAAATCAGATGGACAAGAGAGCAGAAACCCTGCTGACAGTACTAACAGGCTGTACTCTGGGGATTTGTCTCACAAATTTCTGTACTCACTGTCTCCAGATTGTCAGTTTTCCTGTGGTTCACCTTCAGTGCCACACAGAAACTGTGGCCTTACAAGAAGTGATGTCACTGAGAGCTAGGCATCCCTACATGCTTCAGTCCATTCCTCAACCTGCAGCATTGGACATGATTTGTTTCACAGCAGACTGAACCTTCTTTATTTCTGCTGGCAAGGAGGCATGGCATGGCCACACCAAAAGGAACAGACACATCCAACCAGCTGGGCATAGCCACAGGGCCACCCAAGAGCTGCTAAGCAAGCCCAACAGTCCAGCACCCACCCCCTGTGCTGGCGTCACCAAACACCGCTGTGTTCATGCTGATGGGAATGCCCATGAGACCACCACTCCTCATACTCTTCCCAGTCAACAGTGACCATTTTCTCCCTTCCTACTTTAGGCAGGTTGCTGACTCACCTAAGCCAGAGAACAAAGCCTAGTTTTCTGCTCAGTCAAACAGGGAAAGGGAGGCACCTCTAGGTGAGGTCTGACAGCTTGAATTGCCCGTTGGAAGGCTTTGCAGCACTTCTGCAGCTGAACAGCCAGAAGTTATCTCAGCTGCATGCCTGAAGCTAGATGGGATGACTCCAGACCTAAGAGGAGATCAATATTCTTTGCTGTCCATCCCAAGCAAGGGTGTCACAGCAAAATAAAAATGGGCTGTCCAGTCTGGGTTGCCATGGCATCACACTGTTCCTCACTTAGCATATAGCTCAAAGCTTCAGAAAGACTAACAGCTACTGTTCCCAAAAGCTAGCTGGAAGATTTTCCCCTCTGTGCTGATGCTCTATGTGTAGGACACAAAGGACACCCCACAGACACCCACTCACTCCTGGCCAAGCCCTAAGGAAAATACACTGTTCTCACTGGTAAGGAATATCTTCTATCTATACAAAACTTGGCAGCTACAATCACTGAAATTACATTCAGGGAAAGTAATGTGGTTTTAACAGGATTTAATTGGATTTTTAAGTGACAGTCAGTTCTAGACAAGGACCTGATAAGCTCCAAGATTTTCCCTTTTATGAGTGGTATAATCTTTTCTACTCGTTTGCAGAACCAGAAGCCCATCTAATATTCCAAACAGAAGATTTCAAGTACAAATATTTTGGAGTGTGAAATGGAGTAAAACATAAAAATCTCAAATTTTTCTATTTTTCTTTCCAGCCTAGACAGAAAAGTTATGCAACACAGAAAAAATAACTGGGGGGGGGGCAGGGAAGGTACCATTCTTACATAGTTGCAGTTATAAGACCTGAAAAAGATTAATGCTTCATTTTATAGGGTGGAAAAAGGTAAAGGTGTTAGAAGTCTCTTCATGTTTTCCCTCAGTGATTGGATTTAAAAGAAAATTGAGGAAACATAGTGCTTTTAAGAGAGACTATTGAGACTTTCTGCTAGACAGCAGCCTTGCCAAGACGATATGTATTTGTATTTCAAACCTGGTAGACACTGAACACTGATTGCAAGGTTCAAAACACTCACCCCAGACAGGGTCCTCTGCCTGTTCATCACATATCTGCAGCCCAGTGCCACAGCCTCTGTCCCCCAGTCTGGGATGCCAGCAGACAGCTACAACAGCTCATCTTGAGCTGCCACTCGATGGCCAGAAAGCAGCCGTGTACCTCCAAGTGACACAAGGAATATGTTCCAGCTGCCCACTTGGTAAAGCCCTACAGAAATACACAATCTGCCTGCTGGCAGCTTATGCTCTTTTAACATATTTCAGCCATTTTCAGCTAAAATATACAAAGAAACTGAAATTCAATCATGCACTTGCCTCTCACAACTCAATCCGTCACCTCTTTGCCAACATTAGAAAGGAGTCCTGAAGTTTTCCTATTAAGACAATACTTTATTGGTAAGGCAAGATGAAGTGAAGAACACTTTCTACATTTGAGTGAGGCCCTCCTATTGATTGTTGTGCTATATAAAAGGGGCTGCAGCTTAATCAAGACTTCTGACTCCCATGGTGATTAGACAGTGTGAGGAAGGCCAAAGTTTCCTAAAGAGACATGCAGGGAAAAAATGTTCTCAATATGTTCAGAACCAAAATTGCAATGACATCTGCACACTACCAGTCAGGCATGCTTATTAGGTGGTATAAAAATGTCTTCCTGTATTAGGTTTTGTGACAACTAGCCATTGCTTGAGTGGACTAAAAACATCTCTCCTGGAACTGGATACCAATTGTTGCCTCTTAGTTTGTAGCGTTTCAATACTTGTATATTCTTCAGAATTGTGAACAATTAAGATAAAAACTTCCAATTTTGTCTGCAGCAAATACAATAAACTTTTTGTATATGTTTGTTGTACACATTTTCCAATTTCTTGTTTTACTATATTTGTGCACTTTCATCTAAGATGACTGGGTTATTTTGCTTCCTAGTAGTGTTTCCTTTGTTTTTTTGGGGAAAGAGGGAGATGATGTCAGAACATCTCTGTTGATACACAGTTTTCACTCTTATGTTAGCACTTACTATTTTTTTTTTTTTTACCTCAGAAGGCTGTGCTATTGCATTACTCCAGTTTCCTTCTTTTTATTTTCTATGATTTTTTACTTTAGTTCTGAATTTCTTCTGAGTTATCCTTTTTCAGTAGACTCTAGTAAGTTGTTTTATTTGTAGGATTTGTCATAATGTTGACTAATAAGTTAGTGTTCATATCTATTCTGCTACATCACCAAGACAAGTTTTCAAAGTCAACACTATCTTCATCTCTCCCTGTGCCCCTGGGCACATAGAGTACAAACCATTCGGGGTTAAGAAAACCAAAACAAACCAAACACAAAAAACCCAACACAAACCACCACCACAACAAAACACGAACTTATTTGTATTGCCCTTCTCTTAAAGCAGTTCAAAACCCTGCCAGAGAAAAATGCAGCAACAGAGAGCTCTAGAGGCCCTGCTCTGCATTGCACCAATTCCCACACACACACATATGTCTGTACCACACTTTCACAGAAGCTGAATGCCTCACCTCTTCTGTACATGTGGTGTGCAGAAAGCTTACAAAACACATCAGCCATAAGCTGAATTATATGACATCCATCACTCTGTTAAGTTACTAGATGCAGGTTCATTTAGTTCTTTGAAATGAAGGGGGCAGAGGAGTGTTTTGCTTGGCTCTTTCCTTGGAGAAGAAGATAGTGCTTTTTGATGACAAACAATAGACCCGGGTCTATGCCTGCAAAGTAAGAAAAGTGTCATTACAGCAAATTCGTGACTAATTCTGTAGTCATCAAAAACCCACAATGCTTTTTTCCAGTTCAGGTGAGGAGCTTGCAGTGACTGTGCTCATCAAAATCCCTCTGAGGTAAGCTTTAAGTGGTTAGTACAAAGAAAAATGCTTTTTAAGAAGTCCCAAACTCATACATAATACAGGCATCATCAGCTACTGCTGAAGTGAGTCCAAAGTGCTGTGGAGCCACCTGGCAGAAGGCAGCTGAAGAGTTTCTGTGCAGGAGCCTGTACCACACCCGTGCTCCAAGGATGAAAAAACTACGCCACCATGTACCTGACCAGCAACTGTGACTCTGCCACAGAGCATATGCACAGCAAGAGCTAAAATACTGATACTACTCCTACCCAAGAACAGAGCCTGAACTTGCCATGCCACAAATACAGGTGTTTCACAAGGGTCTATTGTATTTCAGGTCCTGAAGTTTTGTCATTTACTTCTGATCCAGAATTTGCCTTTCTAGTAGGAAAAGTTCCCCACTCAGATGTACCACAGCTCAGTGACTGCCCCAGGACACCTCTCTATAACAGTATCTCTTGGGAGGTCTCTTTCCCAGTTACTCCTGAAAGGCAGACCTGCCAGTTCCCAAAGCAGTATTTCCTCTTAGAGAGGGTCAAGATGTCTCAGACACTCCTGCAATGACAAGCTAAGCCAATGGACAAGAGCTTAATTACAGAACACAATTTTTTTCAGTGCCCAGAATGTTTAAATCCATTCCTGACTGCAAACTCTCCTCCAGGCCATTCAAATCATGTCCTTCCAAAAAAAGAAAAAAAAAAAAGAAAAAAAGAAAAAAAATTAGACAGGAGCCACACAGAAATCTTTTACAAATAGTTTGTTCCTCATTTTTACTTCCTACATAACAGAAGGACATGTTCCTTAACAGCTGTCAGTTTTAACACTTTAAATTCCATGGTAAAACACAACTGCATTCACAGCCTTCAGGAGAAATTAAACCATAAGGATCTCACAGGCAGGCCTCAACATAAGCAAGAATGTTGATCATTTCCTAACACACTTATAAACATAGATGGTGTGCGTGGTGAAAAAAGACCACACAACCACATTCTGACCATCTCCAAATCTATACTGGATGTGGGATTACAACAGTATAAATTTCCAGATTATTTTTCTCTTTAATTCACATCTGTGCATATTACATTATCTTGTGACCTGAATAACCTTCTCAGACACATTCTATTTTAAATACAAGACATTAGTATGGTATGGAACACCACGCAAATCAGCAGGAGGACTCTGCAGTAAGAATTACTTAACTGCTATTGTTTACATCAAGCCACACACAGATGCAGAAAATCATAAAAAACTGTACAGTTATATATCCACCTCAACTAAACTGATCACACAAAACATCTTAACCCTGCAACATCCCCCTTGCTTGTGGCAACTGAGAAAAAAATGCTTCTCTTTAAATAGGCCCTCCTCAACTCTCAGCTGCCAGGGTGAACATAGTTTTGCTGGGATTCTCCTCCTTTGCCAGCCTGCTTCCAATCTGAAATCATAAGAGGTAGATGGATTTTTCCCTCCCCAGGTGTAACCATCCCTTTTCTGAAAAGCTGTTCTCTCTCACACTTCTTCCCCTCCAGAGCAGCTACTGGCAGTCTCCTTCAGAGACCAAATCTTCCTCTTAAAATTTCTGCTGCATGGTTTTCTCTTGACCACTCTCAGATTGTTAGTCCCAAAATCCACAAATAATGGTCAGACTATAAGATTCCATGGAACACCAGCTACACAAAGTTCAGCAGATAGTGGGTGTAGTTTGGGGATGGTTCCTGCTTGCTCTGAACACAAGTGCATGGTGCTTATGGCCCTGCAAGTCTCACATCTGTTACTGAGTACAGAGATTTTGGCTACTAATGGGGCACCCTCAGCAGAAGTCTCCATGGGAAATCAAACCTCTTTGGGATTGAACACAGAATCATTCAAGAGTCAGATTTGGAAGGGACCTTAAGCATCATCTAGCTCCGAGCCCCCTGCCTATGGTCAGGGACACCTTCCATGAGATAGGTTGGTCAAAGCTCCATCCAACCTGGCCTTGAACACTGATGGGGATGAGACAACCACAGTTTCTCTAAGGAAACCTATTCCAGTGCCTCAGCACCCTCACAGTAAACCATTTCTTTCTAATGTCTAATCTAAACCTGCCATCTTTCAGTTTGAAGCCATTCCCCTTGTTCTGTCACTACATGTCCTTGTAAATAGTTTCTTTCAATCTTTCTTGCAGGTTCCATTTAGGTACTGGAAGGCACAATTAGTTACCTGTAAGCCTCCAGGCTGAGTAATCCAAATTTTCTCAGCCTTTTCTCATAGGAAAGGTGCTAATAACCATCTTTGTGTCCCTCCTCTGGACTCAATCCAGCAGGTCCATGTCCTTCCTGTGCTGTAGACCCCAGAGCTGGATGCAGTGTTCCAGGTGGGATCTCAGCAGAGCAGAGCAGCAGAATCCTTCCCTTGGCCCTGCTGCCCACAGTGCTTTGGATGCAGCCCAGGACACGTTTGGCTCTCTGGGCTGGGAGTGCCCATGGCTGGCTCATCTCCAGCCTCTCATCCACCAGCTCCCCCAAGTCCCCCTCAGCAGGGCTGCTCTGTTCATGCCTATGTTCATGTTCCAGGGGTTTCCTCAACCCAGGTGTAGCACCTTGCATTTGCTGTTATTAAAACACATGAAGTTCCCATGGGCCCACTTGTGAAGCTTGTCCAGGTCCCTCTGGATGGCATTCCATCCTTCAAGAGTGTCAACCACACCACTCAGCTGGGTAGCATCTGCAAACTTGCTGGGGGTGCACTTAAGTCCCTTCATCTATGTCATAAATGAAGATAGCACATATGCACAGTAGGAGTCCCCAGGCCACACAGCCGCCTTCAGGACCAGCCTATTGCTAGACAAAAATAGCTTTGAACTGGACAAAACTCAAAAAAAATCTGTCCATGAAAGCCTCCACAGCTTACTTAGCTAGGAACTAAGACATCACTGCAACTGAAATTCCCACAACCTGCTGTCCTCTGCCAGGCCTCACAGGGACACAGCTGGTGCAGTTCTTCTGGAAGCACATGTGAATTTTCACAGCTTTCCAAGGCTTCCCTGCAACTGTCAACATTAAACCTTGCAAGCTTTCCCAGTCATTTCTGCAGAGGAAGAGAGGACTGTCCTGATCCAAAGGCCAATGCGGCAAGCCAATGATCAATTACATTTTTGGATGAAGGAGCCTCCTAATTGATCTATTATTCAATTTGCCATGCTAAAAAGACTGAATGACACCATGTCCATATGTACAAACAAGGTGTGCATGGTGTGGGTTGGTTAAATAATCCTAAATATTCAATGCCAAGAAAAGCTAGGCAAAAGAAAAGACCACACTCCAGAAAATGATCTTGAAAGAAGGTCTGTAATGATCAGCTCAAAAGTTTAAAGGAGTGCCTAAAAAAAGAATCAAGAACTGTGGCTGCTGTCTCAACAGATAAGCACCAGAAAATTACTCATATGAGTCTAATTACATGTGAAACAGCTCGTATTTATCTAGTTCAAAATAAAAAAGCCCAAAGGAAACTCAAACAAGAGCAAGCCTTAATTCAATCTGATGTGTTCCTGCATTTGGGAAAATATTCCTCACAAAACAATAGATTCCATAGTCATAACAAAAAATTTATGTAGAGAAATTGTTGTATATATATAATATATATGTATTTTTATATAATTACCTTAAGTAAAAGTAACTTTTTTGAAATAACTGGTCCTACATTTCATTCTGAAATTAATGGAAAATCCAAGTACAGATTGTTGGATAAACAAAATAAGCAATGTCATGGTCAAACCAAAAAAGGACAGGGTTTTTTTGCTGAAAATGCATCAAGAGAAAATAAACAGCTTTCTGAAAAAGTAACAATCAACAGCAAAGTGCAATGCCATTAAGCTTTTCAAAGGACAGAGTGGAATGTGTGGGAAGATTAGAACAAAAAAGCAAAGAAAGCTATTAAAAAAACTCAGATGCCTGACAGAAAAATAAGAAAAAGACACAGGATGGCATTCTACAAAAATGATTTAAATAAATCTATATTTTGGCAAATAGGAAAAGGAAACAGAAAAGAAGCAATAGAAGCCAGATATTTTTCTTTGCCATTTCATTTGACAGCAATAATATCTAAGGTCATCTCTCATATAAACTTCCCCTAAGTAGAAATATTTTGCTTCTGTTTACATTGAGATTGGACAGTAAAGTCCAATTATTGTTTGTTCATGTGATGGTGTTCTTTATCTTGTAATGAAGATTCTCACAAAGTAATCTATTTTATAATGGGGACAGGGGGAGACCACCCCTATTTCCATAATACCAATGAGCACACTACATAGCAAAGACAGTTTTGCTGGCTTATAAAAATTGAAACAGGAAGATGGCCACAAAAATACTCAAAGTTTGCCAATAATGTTTATATTATTCACAAGAATACAAAACTCTTAGAATACTAGCTTCAAACCATCATTTCTACCTCCTACCATATCTTTGGGCATGGTTTATGAGCAATGTTTCCATCTCTCAAAACTGTTTGGTTCCCAAAAGATACTGCCAGCCAGCTTTGTTGAAAGAAACAAGCCTTTACAACTTCAAATATTTTTCAAATTTTTCCATTAGCCTTCAAATAAAAATCATATAATAGGGTGCTTTATAGAGTGCATAAATGATGTTCTCACAGGAGTCTTTACAGACATATAAAATACTCAAATAATTAGTTTGAAAGCTTTTTTTTTTCCCTGAAAAGAAAGGAAATACACCCTAAAATTTTCTGAGAGATGGATGCTATGTGGTTTGAGATTTACAGTACCCATTACCTGAGTTCCAAAAAATGTAAACATTAGAAAGACTTAAATAATCACTCCAAAAGCTTGACTGCAATTATAAAATACTATATCCCTACACATTCTCCTGTTGTTCTTTGCCTTTCTTTCACCATTTTACCATTGAGGATGACATTTGAAATGCCAGTAATATTCATGCATCAGTCTCATACAATATATGTCTGTCATGTTCTGCTCCTGTTAAGAATGAAGGCACTGATCTTTTGCAAAAAAAAGTTCTTCCAGCCAAAATTCAGATCAGTGTGTTAGTACTTAATATAAAATATCACCATTAGAATAAGTCTAGGTAATTGCTATGACAATGAGTAGGGTAAGAGTGTATTTAATGTCCCCCTTCATTACAAATCCATTTGGCATCCATTCTAATTGCTAGCCTATTCTCAAAAAAATAATTATTTGATGTGTTGGTAGATGTCATGTGTGCCTTGTACATTTATAGCACTCCTATTGTAATTCAACATTAATTATATTTCACATTATGTCCTGCATAATGCAGCAGTATGAAATCCTCATATTTTGTAAATGAGAAAATTAAGCTCTACTTTTGTTCATTCTAATCCCATTTTACCCCTATTACACTTTGGTATCAGAACTCTCACATTTTATTACCAAATCCATGAGCACACAAAACAGAGCTCTTTAACACAGAACAGCAAAAACTTTGATACACTTTAAAAAGAAAAAAAAAAAAAAAAGAAGGAAAAAAAAATCTAATTTTCATCAATTCCATCTCACTTCAATATATTTTCTTGCTCTTGAATTCATACTAGGATCAGAAAATACAAGTTGGGCGAAAAAAAAAAAAGGAGCACTAGAGTGCAGTCTCCATAGGTACAGAAACAATAAACATCCATGAAAGAAGACTACTGGTCAATTATTTAAGAGATGCATCACTTCATGTATTCCCTGACCTCTTCTCAGTTAGCTGGACGTTTGCTCAGAGATGACCACTGTTTATTTTTCCATAGCTGTGTTTATCACAAGAACAAAGGATATAAGAAAAAAAAGGCAGCTAGAGGTTTTTTACTGAGTCATATCCCTGCTAACCGAACCTGATTACTAGTATAGAATAAGGTAGATAAAAACGGAACAGTACAGTGGAAGATATAGATATTTGTGGAATATATATATATTTATATATCAGGACACTTTTTACACTTTTTCTAATGCCTCATCATTGACAAACTTTATAGAGGGGGGTTCCTTCTGTAGGAAGTTCTCTTGGTTGCCTTCATTTCACCAGTACACCAGATGACCTTTCTAGGGACTCTCTGTGTGTGTAAAGCTTTAAGGTGCTTATTGTGAATAGACAGGTTAAAAACGGGATTATGTTATGCACACAGTTTACTAAGCCATTCTTCTGATAAATTTTTATGTAAAATGTGGCATTTCTCAAACAAAAGCTAAAAATACCCAAGAAGAAACTGGGCAGGGGGGAAATGGAAGGGAAAAGTAAGAAAGCATAAACAAGACATTAAGACCAGCCGAGACATTTTTGTCCTCCTTTGCTGACTCTTGGAGCTAGACACTCCAGAGAGTTTCTAGCAAATAAGAAAGGTTAATATCACCTGTTTGCTGACAATCCCCCAGAACAGACATGTGACTATACAAGTCTTTTGTTCAAGAAAAACTTTGGGACCATCAGACCAAGTGTTTCTGTACCTGTGAGCAGATGTTACTGCATCTGACTTCCTGCAGTTTCAGTAGAACCCTATGAGTTGTTACCTGACTCTGTGGGAAGTCGCCCACACTAGACCAGAGGAGCAGATGTCATCTTCATCAGGGAAAGTGGGAAGACCTACATTCCCACATGCACTTGGTTAACTTCACTTGCTAGTTTTTGTGTCCACACTAAGAAATCAAAGGATAGGATAACTCGGAGGAGACCCCAGCTACAACCCCCGCTAAGGCCACTCAAGGCAGATAGCATCTACATGGAAACTGCAGGTTTTCCTCAAAAACTCAGCTGATTTTCCTTCAACAGAAACAGGGCCTTTCTGCATTGTTTCTTTATATTTATAAAAGTAACCAAATCCTTCATCCAATCTCTGTGGCGCTTGCAACCCTATGAGTATGTGCTGGAATCATACAGTGTGGGAGGGGAGGTCTTGATTTCTAAGTTCAAACACTTGAGATCCTTTAAGATATATCTCATGACCAGCTAAACACACAGATAAAAAATCCTTCCTCACTTTCGAGCTACTAAGGAAAAAAACTATATAAAACAATATGTTAGAGTGAAACTAGAAAATAAAACTACAGGTGAGCAATGGAAAAAGAAGGATGGAAGGGGAGCTAGCAGTCTGATTGAGGCTTAAGACAATTTTTATAAACCTCATTCATTTTTCCTTTTCAAGCAAGAAAAGAAGTCCAAACAGCAAGCTCCTGCAGAGTTAGACATGAACAGCTATGTCCTGAATTGAAAAACCACAGCTGCCTAGGCCAAAGCAATGCCTTTATACAGCATGTTTTCATTGAATAGTACTTAAGCCATACTAATTTCCAGCTACAAGAAAATAGTAGCTTTTCATATAAACACACATTCCACAACAGTCTAAAATATGCTGAAAGTGTCAAGCAGTGCCACAAAAATTTGGAACAAATCAGGGATATCTTTAGGGAAAAGAGCCAGAACAGATACTGCATGCATAACAGCTGTTTAAAAGAAGTTTCCTGGAGGTATTCCAACTATAATAGATTGAACATTGCTTATAAATATTATGAAGTACTAAAAAGTTAACTCTGGAGGCTCCTATTTAAAAAAATAAAGTAAAATAAAAATACCAACAAACCACATAGGTAGGTGCTTGAAGTTTCTAGGCCACTTTCTCAAAAAGCCTCAGCAAAGTAAAAAATTACTGCATCCAGGAATCATTATAAACAAAATTTTTTTTTTTAATATTATAGTTTTCAATATAATCTCCTGACATTGCTGCTACAGTTAGTTATGCAATTCCTGAACATGTTCATGTTGCCATATACTTAAATATAGGGCTTGAATAGAAGAGTCTTGTTTCTGAAGCTTTATCATGCACCTATAACAGTTTAATGCTAAATTATTGGAATTTTAATGTTATTAATGTATGTCTGTTACATACTTATAACAGCACTACAGGGCTTCAGAACAGGGACAGTGCTGGCATTCAACAGTGCTGTCCAACAATTCAGGATTAGTCAGCTAACCTTCAGCCAAGTATGCCTGCACATAAGGAACACTGCAGTCCTGAGGCTGACTTAGTAAAAAAAAAAAAAAATGAGAGAAATCTACAGCCTGTATTCAAAGGACTACAAGAATCAGCATGCCATGCACACAGCAAAAACTTGTTATGCATGGATCAGTCACTGAATCCATAAGAATTTATTTAATATTCTCCCTCTACAGTCAGAATTTTTTATGCCTTTCCAGAAGCCATGAGCATGTCCTGGACCTGTACCAAGGTTCCTGAGCACAGCAGCCTACCCTAAACTTTGTATGTGTAGTCTCAAGAGTATTCTGTGAATCTCCTCTTCACTGGTCACTCTACCAAAAATCAGATGCTGTAGTAGCAAAACCTTTTCACTGTAGCCAAAGGTCACATGTAAATTAATAATACAAAAGGCCAATGCTCTGCACGGAGACAGTATTTTGAAAGTAGGTTTGAGCAGGACTGGGATGCTGCAAAGGGATGCTATGACATCTTATCATCCCATTTAAAATCTATTCAACTGCTCAGTTTGATATAACATAGATACAATTGCTAAATTAGATAAAAATGAAAAAAGTATACAATACAAATTGCACAAGTCTATCTTATGGCATCTTATGCTTCTTAGTCTCTTTGTACATAATCAAACTACTCTTGTCAAAATTTTTCAGTGAGTATTTGCAACAAAACTTCTGGTTATGCTAACCTTTGTCCTATTATCCTTAACAGCATTTTCAGAGGTGCTGCCCTAGAGAGGTTCATAAGTCCTGATATTTAAGAAAATCATTCGTTTGATATTTGGAATTACTTAGAAGTACCTTAACAGCAGCTCAGAAGAAAGGTGGTATGAGTGTGAATGCATACAAGTGTACAGCTGTTCTTCAACACACCTCTTTCTTACCTTTTTTTCTGAACCTCAATATTTTCGGTGCTTGAAGTTCTGTAATGGCAAGGTCACATTCAAGATTTAACCTCTGTCTAATTGCTAATTGCTTCCAAGTTACACTATCTACTGTCTGTTCAACATAACTTGCTACACATACTTGTACCTGAAAGCCCAGACTGCGAAACAGTCCACTGCAAGATCTCTGGGACCTTGCATAGCCTGCTCAGGCACAGCAATAATTCACCAGAAACTGGTCAGTTCTGGGCTTCTGCTCTTCTGAGTATAAATCAAAGGTATCTTTTTAATAAAGTTCAAGCCTTTCAGTAGTTTACAAAACAGAAAAGCAGAGTAATGCCCATTGTAAAGATCAGATATTCATACCTCAGATACACATGAACTGTGCACTAACACTGAGTAGATCAATACCAGAACAGGAAGAGGATTTTCTCTCTTTATTCTAAACAGTGAATTATGTGAATTATCCTGCCACTTATGAGTTGCTTCAAGATCTACAATTGTCACTTCTTAGTATCCCAGTTTAAAACACCTAAATTAAATGCATTTTATGAAAGAGTAATATCAACATGAAACTGAAATAGATGTGTGTTTGTGGGGTTTTTTTAACAGAAAGAGAAATACACAAATTATTATTTAGCATTGTTTTCCAGGCTGAAGGCAGAGAGAAGGACTGTGTCTAGCTTCACATTTAGGTTTCTCTTGGAAACTGGAAGTTTTCCAATTAAGATTTTTCTTCCTTCCATTGCCCCAAAGTTCTTTTAAGAAACAACAAAATTAGCACAAGGTCTCCAAACCCGATGACAATTCATACTGACAGTTAAATAATGAATTATTCTTGTTTCCCAGCTTTAAAAAATCAGGAGGAACTGGAATGTCAATGATAACTTCATACTGCATGAGATAAAGTGAATTATTATGCTCCCATTAGCTCTTCAGAGCACAAACCATAACACACCTTGTTTGGAAATCTGAGTCATTATAGATCAATTCCAGGGTGTTGCCTAATATTGCCACATTTAGCATCAAACACTGCCATCACATTTTTCTCTCTACTCCGCTTTGAAAGTCAAAGCAATCACAGAAAGGAAGCTCACAGTTAGTACACCCAGTTTCAGAAGAGGGCATAAGTCATCCCATGAAGAGTTGTTGGACGTTCCTCCTGGGCTGCATTTGGTCCCCAGATCAGACAGGTCAAAGCTGTCTGGTTTGCTCTGCAGTTACAAGACCGTGCTGCAGACATACCCAAGCCCTCTTTCTTTGCTTAGCCTCAGGCCCTGCTTAGTTGCAGAATGGTGGCCATAGCAGAATACACAGAAGTACAGTTCTTTTGACTGAAATTACAATGTCAGACCCTTTATCAGGCTACAGAAGAAGCCAGCGAGGAAATAGTGTTGTAACCTACCTGGTCCTTACAGAAACACAGGTCAAGATTCAATGGATTAATTTTTAGCCAGAGAAAAATAATCACTGTTGTATGTTTTATTGGTTATTTTAATAACTACTGCCACTGATTATTCCCTGTGGTTGGGCTTCTTTCTCATTATTCCAGTAAGCAGAGATAAAATAAAGCCTTCAGAAAAATACAATGGGACAACTCTAAAGGGAATACAGACATTTCCAAAATAACAAAAAGATACAACCCAAAAAGAACCTTATCTCTGTCCTTACTGTTAGCTGATTTATCAAGCCCTATATGGCAATAAACACTCAAAGAAAAATGGAAAACATTTTCAAAGGACTATTGTTGCAATCCCAGTTGAAGTAAAAATGGTATCATTAAACATTCCAAAAGGAAAAGTTTCCAGCTGCAATCATACACCTTTTCAGCAATCTGAAAAGCTATTTAGAAGAAAGAGAACAGCTGACACTTCTCCATAGCTGTTCCTTGATTCATGTCTCTAGATGACTCATGATAAATAAACCCACATATTTGAAATGGTCTTTTTTATAAGACTATGAGCAAACTATATTACCATTGCATAGAGATTACAGAATTCCAGATAGATCAAAAATTTATTTCTAGTATCCCATATATTTTGCAAATCACTGCACCAAAATTTTGCAACATTCCTCAGAATCCTACAGTGCTCATTTTTCTGCTGTGCTTCAGTGAACACGTCACCAGCTGCACCTTTCCGCATCAGAATAAAATGAACATAAAGAAACTTTTCAAATCACCAAAACACAAAAATAATTTATCTTTCCCCTTCATTTTTCTTTACACCCACTGTCTCAGGTGCTGGTAGAGACCATGATATGATCATCTGGCTGCAGTGGTTATGAGCAATGATGAAGCCACACTTATTGTAGGAGGAAGTGTTTGAGCCGCCTCTCTCAGATTCAGTGTTTTCCTCACCACATCCTTGTGCCTTTTCCGCGGACTGGACAAACTTAATAGACTCCTCTTCATTAAAAATATAATAAAATTGTGCATATTTTAATATTCCAAAAATCTATTTGTTGTTTCTTTCCAAAAATGACAAAGCAGGATCTTTCCAGAGTAGAGAAGCAATGGCTAGCAGCTTATCAAAAGTATGGGGCTGGCTGTATGTTTTTTATCAAAGCCAGGAAATGCACCAAGTCTGTTCCCATAGCATTGAAAAATATAAAATTAGGAAGATATTAAACACCTAGTCACACTTCTTATGAAGTGTGTCTTATAAGACATTATAAGACAAGTGTGTCTTATAAGACATTATGCAAAATGTTACAGAAGAGCCAAGCTGGATATTCTTGGAGAAAACTCTTGCTGCAGTCACACAGCAGCAGAAGCTTTACACACATCACTTGTCTTGCACAAGAGCAGGCACAATGGAAGGAGGCACAACTAATGAAAGTTTAAACAGATCATACTTTTCCAAGGGCAGAGAAGACCAAAGGTAACAGGTAGCCTCAGCACAAGACTCCATCAGGACTCTCTTTGCAGTCAGAGGAGAAAATAATGTGAAAATATTCAGAATCAGAACTCTCTTTGCAGTTAGAGCAAAAAAGAGTGTGAAAATATTCAGAATAAAATCTAGATGATTTTTCTTAATCAGATTCCTTGTTGGCAGCTTTGTCCAACCACTTAGTAAAAGAGTCTAGCAATTAGACAAATTTCTGTCTAGCCTCTTCTAAAGTGTATTATTCTTTCTTCTTCTTGTAATCTTTCCCTAAATCTTCCTTTTCCACATTTATTTAAACAGATTTTATCTTTGCTAACTCTTCAAGGCACTCTACACTTCTATGTGTACATCAGAACTGCTCTGGAAACCAGGAGGATGGCAGTAATCCCTACATCCCCTTGAAAGCAGACAGCACAGTGGAATAACACCACCAGCTGGTGACACACACGTTCATGCAGTCCTTACCACCTGGTTTTATCCATGAAGAATAGCAGTAACTGGCAAATTTTGGTGGTGTCATCAAGTTGAGCCTAGAGAATCAGCCAAGCTATAAAGACTACACAGAATACATAATTGGTGCATCCCTCAGAGAAATATCTTAATTTGATTAGTGTTGAATCCACATTATTTTCATTAGCTATTACTAGCCATGTGGGAAAAGGGCCTGCTGTGAACAGGTGGCTGAGATATCTCTTCATGCTTTCAGGACCTCTGTTTATGCCAGTAGGACAGTAGCATAAACTATTAGAGGCAAGGAAGTGATTTTAATTCATTTTCTCCAGGCTAGCAAAGCATTTAATTTAGTCCTGTGAGATAAAAAAAGAACTTGTAGCAAGAAAAAAATCTGAGGCTGCTGAAGCTGGGAAAAGGAGTTCAGGGGTCTTTAACAAGATTCTGCTTGGAAGAGTTCTGCTGGCTTGGATTTATAGTCCTAGTGTGACAGAAAAAAAAGCTGTAATTTATTTATACAAGTTCCTTTCCTCTATCCTACTTCAAATGGTTCCTCATCACCACCATCCCACTTCCATCCTCCGAGTTGGAAGCCAACTTTTTCCAGAAACTTTTTTCCCAACCATATGAGTACAGTCAACTCAGTCCATTCCTCTGCTACAAACATAGTAGAAAATACCACAAAGATTAAGAAATGTATGCCTGCACTTAAATTTCTACTAGAAACAACACTGTTCTCTGAGTTTCAAAATAAAGTAAAATATAAAAAGATTTTCAAGGCAGAAATCATCACAGCTGGCCTGTCTCCCTTCACAATTCCAAGGAGTAGCAGTTAAAATCCAACCTCAAGCCATGGTTCACATGTATTTTCAATCCAAATACGCAACTGTTTTCAAATCTGCAAAATCATGATGTTCCCCAGTTCTATACAGGCCTACTTCCAAACGTTCTCCATCTCCAACAGGTGTCATACTTTTAGTAATAACTCTGAAAAATTACTCAGATTGAAAATCTAGTATCTTGCACTATTCACAGTTTTTGTAGTCCCCTGAGCTCAAATTCTCCTTTACCCCCGGATGGACTACATTATTTCAGCTGCTTGGAAGAGGATCCATGCTATAGAAGAGAATTGTAGTTAAAGCTATTTAGAAGTCCAGATGGGACCTCAACCCTTAAAGATGAAGCCAGACAAGTTAACTTCAGGTGCCTGAAGACACCTCCATGTTGATAGCCTTTAGTATTGCAATATTGTCACCTTGTATTGCTTTAAATATATTTATTTATTTATTTATTTTAAAAGGTGTCTCCACACACAGCAATTAATTTTCATGCAAAACAATACGAAAAAAAAATATTTAGCTGGAAAAAAACAATTTTTCATGGAGAGAAACAGTTTGGATAAAAATAATGAGCAGCCTTGCCTCATGTCCTGCTGCAGGAGAGCCCAAGGGGCCAAGAAAGTGGCCAGCTCTATCACAAGAGAGTGAATGAGCTTTGTGTGTCTCTCTGACCATGTTTTTTGCTACTCTCCCTGCTAATTCTTTCCTGCACTCACTCCTCTGCAGGAAGGGAGCACTGCAGTAAGAAAAAGTCTCTGACTCCCTGCAGTAGTTCCCCAGAAGAGGATTTATAACCAGGAAGAACAAAGCACAGTGACTTTCAGAATGAAGCCAGCTGGGCACCACACACAAGGAAAAACAGCACAGGGATGCTTAGGCTTGCCTGAGGAGGATACCTCCTTTCTTTTGCACCAGGCAAGGCAGCCTTTAGTGCTGTTTATACCACAAGTGGTGGCACAGAGCCCAGATACTAATTTCCACTGCAGTTGCTGCTCAAGAGATTTCCTGGCTTCAAAAATACGTTTATACAATTCATTCAATAATTTCTATTAGCAAATACTCATTTATTAGGAAGTTCTATGCTAAACAAACAAGGATGTCATCCAGTGTGCTGAAAAATAAGCTCTTTAACAAAACTGAAGCCTCTTAATACTGCTCTTCAGCATTAACCATTTTTTCCCTATCCCAATTTTGTGTTAGGGTTTCAGTCCAATCTTCTATGCCACTGAGGCTTCATGTACTCCACTGGGGGTAAATGAGGGCCATGAAGGCTTATCACTTTGTGAAATGTGGCCTTGAACCGTAGCTACAATGCTGGGAAAGACCACTGGCATGTATTTTAGTGTCTTCTGATCCATCTGTGACAGAATTGGAAACCAAGCAGAGATACTCTCCATGGAACATTATAATGCTTAAGGTAAATACACCGAGGCAGATAGCTGAATCCTGACCTCCTTTAGTACCAGATTGTCCACTCTTCTTTTTCCTCATTATGATATTTTTACAATGACATGTCTTGATAAAGGGAAAACTTTTCACACAATGTTATTCTGAAAACTCACCTTTCTCCTATTACTATATAGTTGCCATAACAACTTGATGCAATATCTTAATAATCATTCTCTGCATTCTTTTTAGCATTGTAGTTGTCATGACAACAACATGGATTTTATTTCAGACCTACCTCCCAACATTCTTAGATGTGTTTTGGTTGCTTTGAATGAAATCAGACTCAGTCTCCACTAAAAAGACCAAAAGAAAATCTGATGAAGTACTTACGAAAGAAAGCATCTTTATGGAAAAAGATTCTAAAGCCCTTGTATACAACATTTAACCATGTCTTTTCCCTATGTATGCATGTTTACTTTAACAAAAAGCTCAATGCAAATACTACATTTGAGAATTGAATGCACAGAATGGAGCTTATAAATGTCCAACATTTTGTCTAGAAATAAGCATTAATTATTGATTTTTATTTAAGAAAAAAATGATAATGGAATTTTTTAAACAATGGTCTGTATAAATAACATTAATCTATAATAATTCTAAGCTTCAATGGGAAAAAAAACCAACCCAAAAACTGTTGTGGCAATCTGATATCACTCTATATTTTATGCAGTACTGGAGATTGACACCTTTTTTTGTTATGAGATGGTTATCATGAAATAGTGAACTAATGCAAGAATGCTTCCTAGTCAGTGCCCCTTTTGCTGTTGAGTGTCAGAAGAGAGTTCCAAATTATAAACTAAGGTTTGTAATTTACAGTATCACTAGTAGTGAATTCACATTGCTGCTATAGAATAGACAGATCATGAGGTAGATCACCAGCAGAGACGTTAGGCCAAAGACCAAACAAGTGCTTGTCTCTTTTCCATTGCAGCAATACAATCTCTGTTGCCTGGAACCTACTCCTCCCCTCTTGGAAGGAGTGTTACTACCTTATCACTTGAAATGCTCAAATTTTTGCAGCTGTCTGAATTGTTAAATTCAGAGCAATAATTATGTAACAATTACAAGCTATAAAAACTTAAGATCAGCCCAAAAAGATTTTCAATCACTTCCTATTACACATAAGAATATGCTTTATGCATCTGCAGCCCCTACAAACATTTTCTCAACCACAGGTAATGTTTTAGCTTTCCCTGAATATTTCAAGCTTCTTTTTCCACAATGTGAAATTCAGAGTCATCCAAAGTGCAACATGTAGTTTCTAGGCTGCATCTAGCTATGATGGGGGCAATGGTGAAGCACATGATTAAGGAGATTAGGAATTTAGAGATATGAATACTAATTTCCATTTCATTGCTTCTGTGAATTGGTATTATGTGTGCTATATGCACATTCAGCTTGAATTTCTCTATTATCTTCAGTTCTAATAAATCCTATTATGTGGGCACCCTACTCTGGAACTGCTGCTTCTCCCTAAACATCCAGCTTCAAAAGTCCACAGCAGAGGAAAAAACATGAAAAAGAAGGGGATGGTCTGATTTTTAGAAATATGGAGAAATAATTTATTTGCAAGAAAAAATGGAGAAAAGACTGGAACACAGAGTCAAAGAAGAAGGCATGAAGTAACAAACAGATCAAATATCTTAATCTTTTTCTTAGCACAAGGCTTAGCAAAAGCCATCAAAAGTTAAAACACAGAATGTTTTGACACATATTATTGGTGACATTTGTAAACAAAAACCTATCATTTTTAACAAAGAGATAGCTACATTTACCTAAACAAGAAGCAATAAAAGAATCATAAGCCCTCATGCTCAAATGTTAACTGCAAAACACGTGAAAATGGATTTTTCCTACTGGTAGGAAAAATTTTCTACTGGGGTAGAAAGTCCCATGGACATTTACCAGCTTATAGACAGAGAGACACATAAAAAGCTTGGCAATAGACAGCCACAGAAAACACTGTGCTCTGTACAAGTGCACAGCAGGCATTTGAGAGACAATCCAACGAGAAACTTAATTAACACCTAATTGTTTGGAATGGAGTGAGATAAAGGGAATATGAAAATGAGTTAATGTAAAAATCTTTCTAAAGAAGAGAGATCTGGTTATTTAAATCCTGCTGCTTGCAATTATAAAGCTACTACATGCAAAATCTGTGCTGATTTATTTATCTCCAACTTACTCTTGACTCTAAAAATGTTCTTAACTGTTACCATTTGTGTCAAAACACTAAAAAAACAGCTTGTGTTTTATTTCTTTTTTGTGAATTAAGAATTTGTTTAGGAAAGAGATAGATATGAATGCTTTTTAGTAAGAAATACAGTTTCTCTCATTTTCTCTTCCATGAAACATAAATGTTCAAATTCTTTTGAGTCTTATGTTGGGATAAAAGGCAATTGATAAGAACCCATATTAATAAAAATACATTTCCATTCTACTCTAACACATTTGTATGACCATATTCTTCATATATCAGGACTCTTACCAATGAAATTCCAGTTTCTGTGTGTTACTGTTTTAGATAGATGGTAATGTTTTCCAAAGTCAGTTTCCATTCAAATCACCTGCATGTGCTCAGCTTCCATTTAGTATTTCAAATAGGAATTACTACCTTTTCAATTTGTAAGGTTACAAATCTTCTTCAATCATTTCTGCAAACGAATTCAAGTCATAGAATAATGGAGAATACTATTCCTCTTACATTTTGTACATTTAAATTTCAAATATGAGATTTTTGCCTGAGTATTTTTTCATTCCTTGCCATACTAAATTAGGCTGTTTTAATAAGTGAGAAAATCCACCACCACCAAAAAACACACACACACAAAAAAAAAAAAAAAAAAAGAAACAGAAGAAAGAAAAGCCTTTCTTAGTTTGTAAGTGCTAGCCTTTCTTTACAAAACTTCCTTATTAAATAAAGCTGAAATACAAGTTGCAGCTACAAATCTTTCATACTACGAGCACATTTAAAAATTAGGATAAAATCTGGAATACCTCCTAATATTTTCCACCCAGAGGTGCTGGAAACCTGCTTCAAACAGATTTGCAGAGCCTGGTCTCTTAGAGTAGCCAGCTCAGAAACTGGCTTTTAAGAGTACCTGGCAACAGTTACCTCTAGTGTTCAAGGCTTTATGGTCTTCCATACCACTCTGGAATCTTCCTCTCAAACTTCCATCTTTGGACATAGAGAACAGCACAACTCAGGTAAGAAAGGGAGAAAAGGAAAGGGGGGAAAAAAAAAAAGCAAGCAGAGAGACTCTGGAAAGCAACTTCTGCAGACTCCTGCCCTTTAGAGATACTTAGGTACTCAACAAGTCTTAAAGAGCTGCCTACATATTTGCTGGGCTGCTCTAAATTGTTCTAAATCAGCCACAATAAGCAAAAACCCTTCACTTTCCAACTCTTCTGGACACCTACAATTCACTGGAGTACACCCCAATATGGGAAAACCTTCTAAGTTATCTGCTTAGCCAATCTCTATGGCAGCTTTTTGCTGCTGTAGCAGCACACAATGAACCCAGGAGCTGCCAGAGACTCACTTAAGGTAGTTCCTAGGTAACACTGCTTGACAAGTGCTCAGCCAGACTGCTAGAGATATGAAAGCACACAGTTCTATTCCCTCCAACCAGAAGAAAACCAAACCAGTGATCTCAAAGGCCCCTAGGTTCCAGCGATGGCCAGACATGCTTTTGACAAATGAAGGCAGGCATTTCCATGTGCTGGGTGTAAGAGGAAAGAAGAGGTCCACTTGATGCCTGAGGAAGACCTCTCAAGAAAAGGTGGCACACGTGGTACAGAGCCCATGTCATTAGCCCCTGTAAACAACTCCCAAAAATGAGAACAGAAAATATAAAAGCAGAAAAATACTGTTTTTCCCACTCCTGACCCCGTGATCCTGAGTAACATAGTCTAGGGAACCCTGCTTGAGCAGGAAGCTTGGACTATATGACCTCCAACCTTAGCCATTCTGTGATCTGCTTCTCTGTGTGCTATGCAGCAAAGCATTGTGATTTCCAGGCAATGTCCACAGCAGTATTTCTGTCAATCATAATGAATCTCAAAACACAGCTCCTGGTCACATCTTTTCCCAGACAGCTAGGAAGATAAATTACTTTCTTAGAGTGACACAAGTCTTTCTGGGGCAATTTGCTAGCATTATCTGTAATAATGCAGAACACCACTGCATCCCGTTACCCCTATTTCCATTGAAAACAATGGCTTTTGCTTGCAGCGTGCAGAGCCAACATCATTATTATTATTATTATTATTATTATTATTATTATTATTATTATTATTATTATTCAGAATCACATTCTTGTCATGGCAACTGGGAACTTAATATCATAGTGCTGCTTTTTTTTCCAGTGAACTGATTGACTGCTTTGATAGCAGCGTTAATTATATCATTGGCAGAACTGCAATCAAATTAACATGATCACAATTTAACATTGACCAATATCAAGCACTTTACTTCAGACAACTGCCAATTAGCTAGTTATCAAAAAAAAATGCCCTCCAGAGATGTGATTTGCAAGTTCAGCTGTTAATCTAATTGAAGTGCAAACAGTAGTGTGATTACTTATAAAAACATGTGGTCCAGCAGGACACTGATGCCCTTTGGGCATCTTGGAGCCTTCAGTGTTTAACTCTGAGCAGACATGAGGGAAAAGGCTAGAGAGAGTACAGTCAGTATTATCTCCTTTGGAAAAGCAAAACCTTCCCCACTTACACAAACCCCTGGCATATTTTACTGTAAAATACTGCCTGAGTTATGAGGAAATGAATATAACCCAGCTGACCAAAGGCCATAGATCAATTCACAGGAAGCACTCTGTTCAGTATTTATTTTGACCCTAAATCAAATTGAAAGGATGTTGAAATTTTATAAAACTTACATACTTATATATGTGCAGATTTTTTTCAAAGGCTGAGGGGGAAAGAAAACTATCTCAGAATAATATGTTTTACTGATTTCTGCTGGGAGTTTAGTTCTTTGGGGGTTGTTTTTTTTTTTTTTTGGAATTTTGTTCATTTGTAGGATATTTGGGGAAATTCCAGAGCCATCCTTTAATATACCTAGAAACAATCAATATGTGGATGTATACTTTCTGTTTAAAAAGGGGTTTTTTTTCTATACCTACCTAAGCCCTTTATATCTTAACCTGTTTGAACAATCAGTACTATTTTCTTTTTCTAAACCCAAAGCAAATAAACTTGAAGTACAAAAATAGAAAAATGTCTGCTCCCTACAGTGAACTGACATGATCATAGCATTGGAAAAAGTTCTGCTAAGTGAGAGAGCACCTCAGTGTCCTGGGTCAGGCAAACTGATCCCTGTAAGAGCGCATCCATACCACAGACGAAAAACTGTCTTGCCTTTACTTGAACGTGCAAGGCAACGCTGCAAGAAGAATAAAATGTTATACTTAACCCATAAGGACTGGAAGAAAGATGACCTTATTTGTGATCTCTGTGGAAAACTAGAATTTAAGAAATAGAAGAGTTTTGTTCCCCCAAAAATATTTGCAAGTAAGTAAGCTGGTTCAGAGCTAGTGAACTCAAAGACCTAACCCACAGTCCAGCCCTTTAATATTTTTTTCTATGCAATTTTCAAATATTTGCAAAACTCCTCCAGTTTGTTTCTCCTATTGATTCATACCACAGCACAGTAAGGCATGTTATAGATATAAATACAGAATCATATCTGTGTAGGTGGTCACACTATACAAGTATTAGTCTAAAATTCAGCACAGAGCAGGACTGCTTCTACTGTAGTGTAAGAATTGTTTAGAGAAGCTAGTTATGATCCTGTTTTCACTCCTCTTTGAAAGTTTCTAGAACAAAACAAAAATCACCTATGATAACAAAAAACCCAAGTAGAAGACAGAGTGGCAAGATGCCTTACAAGTTTACTAAATACATTGCTACTCTTTAATAAAAAATTCTATTTTGAATGATACATTTTAGATGTGAAGCAAATAATATGACACTGCTAGGTTGACCTAGGAGACAAAAGGAAGAATAAACACTTGTGGTCTGATTATTCATCCTGAGGGATTACTGTTTCGTTTTCTGTTAAGCTTTCACATTTCTCTCACCCTAGAAGAAGGACAAACCAAATGTGTTCAATAACATTCTTCAGTATTTACTATGGTAGGTCTGAGAGCACAAACTCTTCTGTCCCAGGTGACCAATTTAAAGACTCCAGTATAAGCTCTGAAGAAATAATGGACAGTCCATAAACTGTTCATTTCTCACTTATACTATCAAATATTAATGACAGAATAAAAATATTATTATACCAGTGCACAGGAATTGTCAAGCTTCATTGGGGAGAGGAGGACAAAACACTTTAGTGTTTGAATGTGATGGATACTATTCAGTCATGGCTAGTAAATGATGCTGTAACTTGACATTAGTACTGTACAGCAGCACTTAAGTAGTAAAAATTAATCTCAAAGTAAGTTGGCTGGTTTTGCATCCTGGACAATTTTGTTTAGGACACTGCACAAAAGTTATATCCACAGTGAAAGCCTTGGGACTGTGGGCAGACTAACCATAAAGGCAGATACAACAAAACCCTTATTCCATGATCCACAGGAATCTATTTAGTATCTGCAGCATTCATAATGCTATGAAAGTGACTGCACTTGGAGCAACTTTACAGCTGACCTTTGGATGAAAAAGATCAAAAGGAATTACTCACTTGAAAATTGGATGCTCAAACAGCTGATACTTCAAAGTATAACTTGGTGAGAAGTTCTCTTTCAGGCTCTGTGTCTGCTGAAACAAAGACCAATTTAGTCCTGGGTACTTGCAGACATGAATAGGGAGCTTGCTCTGCTAAGTGGTGCCACTGAAGTGAACTCTGTAAAGTAAAAGGTTGATATAAAACCTTCTGGCTCTTCCCTGGAATTCTTTCTATTGACAATAAGAGACATCAGTTCAGGCCACAGCTTCATGCTATTAAATACAATCGGTCAGGACCGAACTTGGATCCAAAATACACCACTACAGGCAGAAATAACTGTTACCCCAATAATATTCAACCCTCTGTAGCTGAAAGATGTTCATCCCTGCTATCAGTTTTCCTAATATTTATTGAGTTGTCATTTTTATTTTCTTTCAGCATTGAAAGAATGTCCACTTACCTTTCATCTAGCACACTGCCATGAAAAATAAATACATGTCCAAGCCTCCAAAATATTCTTCATTTTCCTTTAAAACAGAATCCTGCTTACAAATTTAGTGTTTATTCCAGTGACTACGATCTAAGCTAGGACTGGCAAAATTATTGTCCCAAATAGATCAGCACTCTGAGACAGGTAATAGTTGGGGTTTTCCCCCCCACACTTTTTCAAGATAATAAACAGTGATGAGAACGTTGTTCCATAACATGTCTATTTTTATTTAAAATTGTTTAGCCACAGCTGAAGAGCTTGAAAGAAATTAAGCTAGATCAAAAATCCTATTCATGTTTTCCAAAATGGAATGGATAGTCTGTTATTTTACTTATGCAGCTCTTTCTATTCCATGCTTACGGAACAGTGGTTTTCTGATTTGTTTCTTCCACTGTGGGCTACTGATTGTGTGCTGTACTTAAAGCCTCTTCATCTTGAAGAAAACTTATTACTAATACATTGTGGGATGCCAAAGCTACTGTTGAGTGTCCAGTAACTTTAGCAGTTCATTAGACTGGAACTAGGAACACACAGCGGGTGGGACATCTGCCTGGAAAGCTACAGTAGCATCGAAGACACACACACAAATTACAATAATGACTCATTATAAACTCTTTATGCCTCTAGAAGAACACACATACCACAGCTTGCCATCTTGTTACCATTAAGAATGTGAAAATGCTGCTTGAAAGTGGATGAAACATATATTCATGTAAATATCCATATTTATAGCAACGGAAGAAAGTGACAGTCAAAATATATCAAAGTAAAACACAACACTAATGAAGGCAAAAAACCTCTTTTAACTATCCACACAGATCTTTCAAAAGAGAAAAAATATCCAAAAGCGGTCTATTTTTAGAGCAAATATGTGAACATGGAAATCCATTTCTTTTTAAGGGATGGGTAGTTAGACAGTATTTAATGTCTGTAGGAAAACTACACTGTTTTTTAGACTATACACTTTTTATATGACTAGGACTGTGGATATCCCATCCCTGGGTGAGTTCAAGGCCAGAATGGATGTGTCTCTGAGCAACCTGCTCTAGTGTAAGATCTTCTTGCCCACAACTGGGGTGTTGGAACTTGGTGACCTTTAAGCCCCCTTCCCAAACCAGTCTCTGATTCTTTCACTTCCTCTGTATCATCATATCTGTTGTTCAGGATCCTCCTAAAATTAAGGTATAGATTTAGGTCCATGTAACCTGTTTGCATTCAAAGGGGTTTTGTCTTTGCCACATTTGGAAGTATGTTACACCATGGTGTAAGAGTTTGCAAAAGTGAGGTGAGCCCAAGTCCACAACAAACAGCACAGGATTTAGATCAAGTTTGGATTAGGGAATGGATTAATGGTGAAATACCAATTTTCAGAAACATTTAAATGGTAGAAGGTTTAATACTTAAAAAAAAAAGTGGTAAGAAAGCTTTATTTACTGGAGGTCAGAGAGAAAATTCTGCCTTATGCATCACTAGTACCTACTTTCTCACTGAAATAAATCTAGAAATACAAACAATGGAGTCAAAATCATTTCAGAAGGGATTTGGCAAACATATACCCCATCCTTTGCCAAGTCCTTCCACTCTCAAGATGGAGACAGTTAAATTCTGTGAGAACACTTTCTGGAGGTTTATCCAATATATGTACTTTGCTGAAGACTGCAGCTTTTCAAGGGATTGATTTCCCAAACATACTGAACAAAAGAAAACGCTGAAAGCAAAAAAGAATTATTAAACTAAAATTTTCTTCTTTGAAGTAGCTTATACAAAACACCAATCTTTGGAAGTGAATTGCTAGCCTTTGAGGCACCATTTACAAAACAAAGTTCTAGCAGCAGTCTATCATCTCTGACCGTCCCACACCCATCAAGGTGCCTCCATCTCTGCTGCTGCTCTCGTGTTAGCAACAGAAACATGGAGCAGAGCAACATCACTAACTGGCAGTGAAGACAACCCACTCTCAAGATAATCCTTGCACATAATGTGGTACTTCCTTGGAAAATAACCAAAACATTCAGTTACAAATTTTAACAGATGAATAGTGGCATGAGCCAGGATATCCCAACGCTCCCAGAAAGTTATCCAAAGCAGAGTGAACATGAAGACATTGAAGTTGCAGCCAGTTGCACTGGTGTGTGTGAATAAATGTGTGCCCTGGGACAGAGGTACTCACAGGATATTACAGTAGTGAAATAGTGTAAATGCTTTTCTTTTATAGCTACTGGCTAGTGACTACCAGGCTTGCCCACAGCATCATGGAAACCCTTTTCCACTTCTTAGTCAAGGCCAGTGTTCAATATGAACCACTGCTTATCGCTTCCACAGCTACTTTGTGGTGGCTAAGTGCCTCTCCCCAGCTGTCTGCATGCTATCATGAGCACGGCCAGCACAGCAAAATCACAGTGCACACAATGGTAAACCCACCATCACCTCAGGGGCAACTTTTGGCAAACATTCCCTTTTATATTAATCCAACTTTTCCTTCAAACACAGTTGTGATCTATTTGTTCAATGGCTTTTGCCATCTAAATTCCTCTGAATAAACTGTGCACCAAATAAGAACTGACAATGAGCAGACATCAAAAGGGATTTAGTTCTCTTGACAGCTTAACTCCTGAGGGGCAGACACAGAAAAGGGGATGCATGGATTCCCTGTGCAGAAAGGTCTGAGGTCTATAAGAAAATGTCTCATGCCAGTGAACTGTACAAAATTTTAAAGAAGTTTTTAAAAGAGAGAGGAAGAGAGAAGGACGAAAAGACGAGCCCTGGTGCTTTCTTAGGAGGGGAAGACAACTTAGAGAAAGAAAGAACAGGAATGAATTCTTTAATACCAGGCAACAAAGAGATACCAAAAAAGGAAACCAATGAAAAAAGAAAAGAGGCATTAATCTGGAGATGCCTGGACCCTGAAAAGGAAGCATGCAAACCAGAAGGAGAATAAGCAGTAAATTATATATTCACCAAATTGGTGAAGAAGGCTAACAGCACTGAGGACCACCTACCAACCACCAACCTCCAGACACAACTGAGACCTCCTCACTCTGAAGTGCTGCCACAGCAGTATGAAGCCTGCTGGATCACCAGGGCAACAGAGATTTTTGCTCCCAGCAAAAAGTGGGACATGCAGGGAGCACCAGGGCATCCCCAGGCCCAGGTCACCTCCCACAACCCTGTAGCTTCACCTTGCAGTGCCCCGAGGCCGTGTCTGCCTTCAGAAGCAGAGCTGTTTGATAAACCTCTCCTACCACATATCCTGTTCAGGATCCCCTGAGACCCAGATGGTACCCACAGGGACTGTCCTGGTGCACAGCCTGCAGCCGAGCTTCCTCCAGAGGCATCCAGTTTGTTCAGTGCCTGCCAACAAGAGAACTGCACCAAGGCAGCACAAGCTGGGCTGCTAGGAGGCTTACTGCTGTCAATCCACACTCAGGTATAGCTACAGCCAAAGAAATCATGTTTTTCAAAGAAAACATGATTTGAGCTTGCAGAATTCACTAGAAGCTGTGGACACTGAGAGGCACTGAAACCAGACCTTGGACAGGAGGCATATAAAACTCCTTTCAGGCACTACCCCATCTCAGTGACATCCACCCCTTCTCCCTAACTCAGAGGTAGTTTAAAATCTTGTCTCCTCTCTGTTCATTTCTTTCTCTGGAAGTCAGACTAAAACCCAGGCACCTAGAAGAAAACTGTATTTTTATTTATGGAAACTTATTTTCTGATTTACTCAGCAAAGCCCAATCTTTTCTCTCTTCCAAAAAGCACCTGGCATTTTAACCCAGCAGCCCATGATATCCACACATATAGAGGATCTAATTCAGACAGAAGAAATTGATTTTTCACCCTAATCTTGCTGCATTTAACAGAAGGAGATAGTGGGGGTTTTTTATTGGCAGCTTGATTGACCACTGCTGCAAGCAAGACTGACCAAAAGCAGGAACCTGAAGTTACGAAACTAGCAGTAGCTCATCACAGGTTGCTTATAACTTGAGTTGCAGTATTTTTCTTATCAATCTTGCTGCTATCAGGTGGCCTAATGCTCTGCTACAGAGAACAACTACTGTTGCTCAAAGTAATACTGCTTCCTGGGGGAAATACAAACTTAACTGAAAGGTAAAAAATGTGCTTTGCTCTTATGCTAATAAGTCTAGCATTCAGTTAAGGAAAGACAACAAAAATAATGGTAAGAAAACAGTAAAATCATAACAGTTTGAGAAGTTCTCTGTGACACATCTGCTGTTCTTTAAATGAGACAATCTGTTCATTGCTGCTTCCTGAAATCCAAGTTTTCTAATACCAAACGCTTTCAGCATTACTAAAGGCTCATTTGTTTCCTTTCTTCTGGCCCTTCTTGTTCTGTTTTTATGAGAGGCATTTTGATAGCCTAGGAAAAAAAAGCACTTAAAACTTTGAAAAGTTCAGTGCCAGTTTCTATAAAGCATTAAAATAAACTTTTGTGATAACAGCAATAGTTATTGCAGTAAAAATCAAAATGATATTCAGTAAAGAGTATAATTTCACAGCCCTGTAAAACCAGATACAAATGTGAACTCCCTCAACTGAGACTTACTCTTCACATTCTTTTTTCTTGCCTTTTATTGTGTTTCCAGATACCATCCTTCCTGTTGGCTTCCAGCAGCTCTCAACAATAATGTAAAATTACTGTGATGTTGCCATGCATTATTAAAGCCAGTCCAAATCACCTTATCCTGAGAAGCCGACCACAAAAGTATTGCCCTGTGTGCTAGCAAAGTATTAATTGTTACTCTCCCAAAGAGTCAGTTAACCAGGTTCCTTACTGATAGAAAAGAACATCTAGAGAGAAGGAAAACAATTTTATGAGGACATAACCTGTATACTTTCACATAACCTACATGGGCTATTCATGTTTTCTCATAATTTCATTTCCTTGTGGAAACATTTTATTTTTTCCAATAGAAAATTATGCATTTTAATATCTAACTTTTTGCCATTAACAGGCAAACAGTTATAGTTTGAGAATATTTTAAAAAATGCTTTAAATAATATTAAGGGAAAAAAATTTAAATGGATCAAGGTATTGGAAATACATGTCTTGGACTAGGCAATCCTTTTCTCTCTTACTAGCCCACTTTCATCAATCAAGTTTCTTTCAAGTAACAGTGATGTTACTGGGATTCCTCTTACCTGTACGGTCAATATGAGAAATTCAGGGGAGTAGTAATACATTTCATTAACCTGACAGTTTTTTACAATTGAATAAATAAAAATCATCTTTGCTTACTTAATTTTCAAGTATTCATTTCATTCATTATCTTTTGTAGCAAATCTCAGACTCCCCTCTAGGTACAAAAAGTTCAGCCTTCCAGAAGAGCAGAAATATCTCAGATGCATGTGCAGTACCTCTGCATCTTAGAAGGGGAACTTGGATCCACAGTGGTCTGGCAGGAACCCTACCTGGGGTAGAGAGTTGCTCTATTCCCTATTTTTCATTAAGTATATTACACAATGCTAAGCAGTGAAATAAATTTAAAAACCTAGAAGTTAACAACCCAACAGTAAACCCTTCTGTTTTTATCAGACAAAGACTTGAAAGACAAGAGAATTCACATAAATGATTATCTAACTGCTACTGCTCACATTTTAGCTTTAATACCTCATACTTGAGAGTCACAGAGAGCAGGCAATAAGAATGGCTGATTCTTTCTGGTTAGGAATTTGCATAATAGGAAAGCACATCACCATGCCGATCTTCAGCAAATACTTGTCCAAACAAAGCAGAAAACTCAATAAGAGAAACAAGAAAAAAATCATCCCAAAATATACTCTGACACTCTTCTTAATATGGTCTTCTTGAAGACAAGTTTAGGTGCAATCCAGAACAGAAAATATTTTGTCTTGGCATTGACATCCTGAATGACTTCATCTATAATTACTGCATCTCCTGTCAACCTTCAAGGTCACAGGGTGTATCTAGTTTTCATTCAAAAGTGTTTTTGAAGCAGATCTTCCAAGTATATCCCTTCTTACCATGCTGTGCTTCACATTTTACAGAGATTTCAGAGCACATAAGCAAGAAAGCTTTGGGAGGAAAAAAAAATTAAACACCAAGCCATCCAAAGACAGTCTCCAGGACCTCACCTGATGTCTACCAGTGACCAAGGGACATTCAGTCCATGTACCAGTCTTTTTCTAGACCAAAGAAAAACCTGCTGAAATATCCAGTGCAGATGTCAAATCCTCACAACCAGTCTGTTTTCCAGTTCTTCTTCTACTGTGTCACTTTTTTTCCTAGTATAGATGCAAGATGATTTTACTCTTCTGGGAAAATTTAAAGCAATGTTATGAACAACTTTGGAAGAATAAAGCCTGCACATTTGAATTAATCATCATGTTTGCCTGAGAAGGTTCACTTTTGTACTTCAGCTCAGTGGGATTACCAACACTAACTGCACAAATAAATACCAACACAAAACCAGCGCTCAGTAAACTTGGAGTAGTCACATAAGACTTACAGTGACCCAAAACAGCCAGATCAGTTTGGAGTGGGTAGCAGCTTTAAGAGCCCAGCAACTTAGCAGGCTTGGCAGCTTAGCTAAACTGGAGAAGGATGGGAAAAGGCAAGTAAGTATAAAACAAAAAATTAGTTGATCATGGTACACGCTAGCTGGCAAACACATCACTAAATACAACTAGAGGAAACAAGATTTAGTGCTCCAAGAAAAACAGAGCACAGACCATATCTACTGAATTTTACTCCTACAGAGTTTTCCTGTTTAGTGAGTAAAAAGACGTACCAGCTGTAAATCTAGTGTCCCAGCAGAGCTGCTTATGTCTCAAGCAGCAATGGTCATAAGCAGTTGAAAGTGCAGTAGAGAACATTGTTGTTGCTTCAGGAGGTAACCAAAGAATCAAAAAGATGTTTTTCTCAGTGGATTCCTCAACAACACAAAGATTGCAAGGCTTTTCTTTGTGTTTGCTTAACCCATGCTTATTATGATCTGAATAGTGAGAGATGCCTCTGCCCAAATTAAGCTGCAAACAAGACCATATGGAAAAGTTAATAATACAGTAAATGTGAGGTAGAGAGATAGAAATAAAGAGAAAATCAGGGGAAAGGGGAAGAGAGAGAAAGGTTAAGCAGAAGATAGTCATCACCCATGAATCCAGTGACATTCCACTGATCCCACTTCACCCTGGGCTTCCCAGTAGTGGGGCTTTCAGTCGTTCCTCTGGGGTACCACCTTTATACAGTCCAGGTTCTGCATCTCACAGGGTGGTGGCAGACACCATTTCCATAATTTGGGAAGATAATGTGTATGACCACTTGCGTCCTTTGCCACAGTGGGAATTTCTGTTTGGATGCATGAACCAGGATTTGCTAACCACCATCTTGCCTCACAAGGCCTGGAATTAGCATCCTCCTGTCACAGATTCCTCCCTTCTCTGCTTTTCACTAGTCCCACTGTGATGGCTTATCTTATGGCAAGCTCCTTCTGTGACTTTGACAGAGTTTGAGACTGGCAACTGTGTTCCTTATAATGCTGAAAAGTAGAATGAGTCTTCGAATTGTCATTAGAAAATCAGAGATAACTTAAAACTATAACTAAGGTTGAATTCCCCATTAAAATTATTGAGAATCAAAAAAGAGCTGATCTTTGCTGGTGCAACACAATAAAACCAAGCTACACCTTGAAAAAATTCTTAATAATTATTTTTAAAAGCTCTGCAAATGCCTTACTAAAAAATCTATTTTTTCCAGCATTTCTAGCATTAATGCCACTTCATGTAAAGTACGACTCATTGAAAATGTTAAAAGTAATGCATTATCAAATATTATTTGCAAGCTAACCAAGAAAACACAAAGTCTAATATATCAAAATTGTATTGACCCAGAGTCCATCAAAAGTTCTACTTACCAAAAATATTCAAAACAGATTAAACAAAATACATTTTAGAATATCTATTTAAATAAGCTAAACTGAAACAAAAAATTTGCAAAAAAACAGCAAGTAAGGATCTTGGAGATACCCCTTGTGAAATTATTCCCCATTTTACTGTAAGACAATACACAGGCACCCATGGTACAGGTACACAATCAGCTCGGTGGGACAACTGACACTAACAAGCTTAAGTGAAGTGGCACATTCATTTTCTAGTGAAGAGCTTCATTATATCATGTATGGCTTCAAATTAACTATATCTAACTACCAGCTCTTCCCTCCTTCTAAACATGCAAGTTGTCTAGGATTTGAAACAAAAGCACTCCATAACCATAACTTCCTAATGAATCATGTATCACTTATGCAAAAAGGTTGGAGAGTCTTTTTTATCATTATTTTCCACAGCCAAATACAGAGTGCCTTCTTTTAACATCCTGGTTTAATATTACTGGTAAAAATACTTGTTAGTTAATATTATACCGTACTCTTCTAAAATAATTGTCCTGAGATTAAGAGCTTCTGGGTCATGTTTTTATGGTTGGTTTTACAGTATTCTCGTATAATTTTGTCTCTCTTACAGAATATATTCTTCCCCATTTTGCATGGTATTTTTTTCATTGAATAGCTAGATGCAAGCAGAAGCCTAAAAGTCAGCCTTCCCTTATAGGCTGTGGGAAAAAAATACAAAAGACCACTAAGGCTGATTCAGCGTATTTGGAGCACCCACTTAATGCAGAGGGTGATTCATGTTTTCTGGATCCCTGCTCCTGACAAGCAGAGCTAATTTCAAGAAGCTGGTCAGACAAGAAGAGACCTATTGCTAATGCCTTACAGATACTTCTGCATCATCAGCTAGCAAGGTGCAACAGGAGTGCATGTGTAGAGCAAAACAGCTGGTGCAGAGCAGCACACATCCACACCAGGTACACTTCAGGAACAGAGGGAAAGCACTGTTTCAAACTTGCTGTAGTATGTCTGCAAGTCCACTAGCAGCTGGAGCACACTTAGGAGTGGCCCTGCACACAGGAGCTTAGGCCTGCCAGCTCAGTTTTATCACAGTCTCCAGAGCCCAGGACTGCTCCACAGTGAGAACCCAAAGCAGTAAGTGGGAAAACCCAGGAGGTTCAAGTTAAAAGCATGTCTTTCTCCAGCCTAGACTGCTAATATAGATATATCATGGGTCACAATTTGTTCCCTTTGAAAGCACTTTGGGCTTTTTTCTTGGCACATTTAGTCAGTGCCCTGCATCCAGACAATTACAATTCCTTTTGGAAACTGCCCAACTTCAGTATCAATGCTGCATTTTGACCCTCATTACTTACACTGGAGTACCTTTCATTAACAGAAACATTTTGAATTGATGTCCAGTACCAGCAACAACGCCACCAGCTCTGCTACACCTGTTGGCAATATCTTACCAGGCACTTCTGTGGTTGCATCTGACACCTTCGTGGTTTTATATAAACATGTCTAACCTCCCTCTCTTGTGCCACAGATGACTGATTTAAGAGAACACCAAAGGGAGAACAATATTGTTGACAGTGAAGTGGAAAGCTGTTAGCATGGGTGGAAGATCAAAAAATTCCAATGTTTCCATTTTCTCAAGCACTTTATTCTTGCCTTTGACCTTAATAAGGTGGGGTTTTTTTCTCACTATTCAGGTTTTAAAAGCCTCTGATGAATTTTAGGGCAAAACATTTTTGATTACAATAAGAAATCAAGCTAAACACGGTATGAGGCAAACTAGATTGAAAAGTACTCCCTGGGAAGAAAGTAAAGACTAATAATGGACACACTGAATCACCTGATGGTGAGTCTCACTATAAATGTCACTGCTAAATCAGGCATCCCTTGTTACCATAGGGAAGTGATTGCACGGAAAATTTAAATCTCACAAAGGGAACCATTGATTTTAGAAGATAAAGATCCACTAATAATGAACCCAGCAACAATATAACTTCACAGGTATTTAGTAGTATAAGCTGCGTGTCTTGTATCCTTTGGGAATGCAAAGCCAGCCAAAGGTCATTCTGTTTTGTTATTCATATCAGCGTATTTCACTTAAGTGGCTCTTCTACCACTCACAAGAAATAAATGTATTTGTAGAAATCGGTATTTTGCACACAAAGCACAGTGACTAACATGTGCCTTCATTTCAGCAATGCTACACGTTTAAAATTTCCAACCCATTTTCAGTTGGAAGCAGTTGAGTGATTCAGGAGAGATGAATCAGTAATTCACAATATCTTCTATCAGGAGCAAAGAGAGATTAGGTATTTATCTCTCCTCCTGCTCCCATATCACAAAAGTCTAATCTTCTCATCACCAGAAATAAAGGTTTATCTGTTCCCATATCCCAAGCCTGCACTGTCACTTCCCCCACGGCTCTTTCAGAACTTCCCTCTGACCACCTCCACAGATGGGGAGAGCACACTTAGAACTCATTCCTGGCCCCTGAGCTATCTGAATTCACCGCGCCCAGAAAGCACACGGAGAAGGCCAGCCATTGAGTGTCCTTACCTTCAGATTCCATCAGCTCCTTCCTCCTCTTTCCATATATCTTTCTTTTCTTATCTTTTTTATCCCTTGCACCTGCAAAACAGAGGGGACAAAAAAGCCTAAGGTTGAATTATCCTCCTCTTTACATAGAAATACCTATGTTTCCCTGACAGGTCTTTGCCTCACAGGGACTCCTCAGTACAGGTTACATCAGCCCTCAGAAGCAGCAGATCAGACACAGAGACAACACAATACCATGCAAATTAAATGCTTGCAGCTATGTGATGCTCAAACCTCCTCTGCAGCACAGTCAATGCCTTCAACTAAGGTCAACTCCAGCAGCAAGCTTAGCACAAGGCTGAAACACTTTTCCTGGAAGCACAGGAAATTCTTGGTGAGCACCTCACACACCTGCTTTCTTGGCCAAGCCAGCTAATTTAAAGTTAACTTTGGGTACACCCTGATGCACAGTCAAAGTAGCAGATGTGAAAGAGAAAAACCCTATATAATTTGTCTTTCCTGGTCCAATACCCTACTGCTTTGTGTCTTGTTACTACATAACTGCTGAAAAATTATTACAAAATATTCCAGTACTATCTGAAAGAATTTAATATATAACACACATCAGCACGCAGTTCATGTGAAACAAAGCTTTAAAGTACCTATTATAAAGATTCAGGGGAAGCTGGAATTAAATGCAAAAGCTCCAACACAGATCTCTGAGAGGTTTTATATCAGTTTTCCATTGATATTAGTGCATTACTCCCAATTTACATCAGTGTAAGGAAGAACACATACACACCCAAGACTATAAAAACATCAAGCCCATAAAGCAGGAAAAGAAAGAGCAAATTATATTAACAAAGGAATCCATTAAGCTGTGTATATAATTCCTGAATTTGCATCACCCCACATCATAAATTGCTGCACTTATTTTTATTACAAAACCCTTTTTAACCAACCAAAAATTTGCCTATTAAACTAAACTAGAAGTTTGAAGACTAAAATCTGTCAGAATACTCCTGAGAGAAAGTTGTTCAGAGTTCACATTTCACAAGTGACCAGAGTTTTATAAATTTTACAGAATGTTTTTAGTTTATTTTGTGTCATTGTCAGCTGTGTTGGACTACAACAGTCCTGTCTTCACATACAAAATAGAAAAGCTAGCAGTTGTGAATTACTATAGAAAGAAAGTATATTGAAAAAAGAACAGCATAATTCATGTCAATTTTTGTCTAAAATTGCACAAAAATACATTTTTCATCATCATTAGAACATCATGCTAAAGCTTTTGGAACCCTACTTAGTGCTCTTTTTACTGACTACCATAATGTGTCCCACAACCCTTTTTTGCCTAATACCAAAGCAAAAATTAAAAGTGACATGATCAGTGCTGTCATCCCATTTCATGCTTTCCACAAATACATGAAACTGCCTTCAGTGAGTGGTTGAAGTTTCAGTCAATAACTCAGCTGAGCATTGTAGTTTATCTGGACTAAAAGTAAGAAGATATTATGCCTTTATACTTGGTGAATTTTTAATCAATTCCCTGCAGCTGTTACTTCCAGTATCTTTGGTTTTGCTTATTAAGAACACTAACTGAGGTTCTATTCAACAAATGTTTTCACATGGTAAACATTTGGCTCAACATTTTAAATATGGTGAACTCGTTTCAAATAAAAAATATGTATATGACAAGAACAAAAACTGTTCACAAGCATTCTTCTGATTGTAGGCAAGAGCAGTTGTCTCATACTATATACTATTAATTGTTCTCATGTAATACATATAGAGATATTGCTGAAAGTTTGTCCCAGCTGGCAGTCCAGGCCTGAATCTGCAGTGCAAGTTTCATCTCTCAACAGACTAAAGCTGGATAGTAAATACAGATCTTAAACTTGAGGAAAAAAATATCTCCAGGCTCTAGTCTGGAAGACACGTCTTATTACAGAAACACAAAATGTATGCTGAGACCAAGATTTTAATCTGAAATTCAATATGGCCTGAGGAGACATACTTCACATCTGGGAACTCAAATTAAATTTTAGATAGGACTAAACCATTAACAGATACCCTCCTACAATCAATCTAAGGGCTGAAACACCTGTGGCCCATGTCAAGTGGCAGTAACAGGATAAATTCTATGGGTTTTATTTCTGGTTGCTTTACATTCATATTTTGCATCCAAATCAGAAATTGTGTGAAGAAGTATTTTGATACTAAAACTTGATTTCAATGCACACTAGTCAGTAACTCTTCACCTCTTCTCAAAAGCTTTCAACCTTATGTCAATTTTGATATATGTCACGAATAATTAGACTTATGACATCTCAGCATTTCACTGTGTATATGATGTGTGTCATCCTAGTTATCCTACCCTATGGCTTCATTCTGCAGGTATTCCTCGTAGTGTCAGATACTTCTCAAAGTGATAATGCTGCCAAAACATATGGTGTTACTTACCTAAGAAACGCAGTGCTTGAAAGCAAAGTAGTGAGATACATTAGGCTCAGAGAGATGAACAGTGCATACATAAAACCTGCTGAAATAATATGAAAAGGCTTTGCAAAGGTGAGGTAAAGAACAGATGCAGCACACTGCTCCAGGAGACACACCTCCCACACCCACAGAAGGAGGGCACCTTGGCCTCTGCATCACCCGAACTCTCCCAGCCCCCTGAGCTGACACCCTGCAGTGCCAACATGTTCCTCTGCACTCCCACAGAGGGATTTGCAATATCACCCCCTAGACTATAAACTGCTCAGCTAAATACCTAGCACACGAGGTAAACAAAATATTTGCTTTCACGTTTGTTTCCATACAACAGCTCTCACTTTTGCAAGCAGTTAAATATCTCCCAGGGGACACTCAAATTGCAAAACCTTGAGAGTAAAACAGAAGGCATGGTTAGCTCTAAAGCTAGGTCTGTCTGTGCAGCAGATCATTACCACCCCATGCAGTTTCTCTCAGAGCATTTGCTCTTAGAAAAAAAAAAATATAAAAAATCCCTGTAGTCCCTGTTCTCACCTTGCAGTAACCTTGCAACACAGTCTTATGCCCTGCACTTCTGGATCACAAACAGCCATCTGGACTTGTGTCTTCCTCTGAGCTCTGTCCCCATCCTGGGCCATCCCTCACAGTTGTTAATTAGTGGCACTGTCTACATGCAAAGTGCTCTGCCCATCATCATTTATATTATAAATGCCTTTTCCCCCCTGACTCTCTGCTATGTTCCTGCTGCTAAATGTCCTTAATTTCAAATTCTTTATGCTAGGTTTTGCCTTACTAATACTTGCATGAAAAGCAATTTTAAAGCAATCCATACTGCCAGTGGTCCCCTCAAGCAAATGTGATTTCTCTTAGCTTTGCTTTCATGTCTAGGTTAAGAAGTTTAAATTGAGTAATTAAAAAAAAAAAAAAAAAAAGGCAAAACAATAAATATTTAAGGTCAATCACTGAACAACCCACAGTTTTAAACACTTCCCCAACAGCTGCCCATGTGCTTGTGAGTTCTTGCATCACCTTCATTCCAGCCTATGTCAGTCATTACAACCTTTAACTTGTAAGAAAAATTAATGTAACACATTACAAAATGGAAGTTTTAGCAATGGGGAACCAGCTGAAGTGTGTTAGCAATGAAAGTAACAGCTGACTGTCAACACATTCTGTTCTGATAATATTATATCAGCATGGTGGCATCAAGGTAAATAAGCCTTTTTGAATTGAGGAATTAGGCAACCTTGAGAAATCAGCCAAATAAATCAAAAGCTCTTGCAGACATAATCAAGAAAAATATTGAGAATGCATATTCTTACAGACAAGATCCTAGGTTTGGATGCAGAAAAGCAAGATTTAGAGTTTCTGAGGTTCTTAACTATCTGTGGTATGTTCCTCAAATCAGTTGCATTGGTAATGACAGACTCTTCTGACCCATATCATCACCTCTTTCCTGCTTAATTGTGGACCAATTTTTAGGGGCCTTCTGGTTTCCAGTGATTCTGTAAGGCTCTCTTTGGTAGGCTAGAACTACACCATGCAGTACATAGGGGGTCCCCTGTGTCTCCAGAGGGATGCCAACTTCTCCTCCTGAAATTTTGGAAGCCCTACTGGTTGCTACTGGAAGGCATATGGACAGTAGCAGCTCCTGTGCAGAGGACAAGGGAACAGCCTTTCCTAAAGCAAAGTTCACTTATTCCCTCATATCCCTGATGCAAAGAAGTGGGTTCAACAAGCCTCAGCCTAAAGGCCTCTCATTCTCAGTGCCCACACAAACACTGGCCTTCCCACTACCTCTTTCCCTCCTACAGAGTGTGACGCCTCCCACTCGGGGCAAACAAACATTCAGTGCCAGCAGCAACAGTGAGAAAGCTGGAATATGTTAGAGAAGGTGTTTCAGCCGTGCCTCCAGATGTAGGAATTTGCTCCACAGATGGTGCTCCTCAGCCAGAAGCAGGATGTGCTTGTATGTGCTTAAGTTTAGTGCTGCTTGCATCAGAGTCCTGGAGCAGTCTACCACAGCTGGGACCCCACCTTCCTGTCAGACATGAGACTGCTTTCCTGGGGAAGACTGTAAATCTTGGTTTGCTTTGAAAGAAACTTACTTTTTTAGAAACAGAACTTGGCATCCCTCTAGACACAGAGGGAACATCCCTATTCACTGCATAGTGTAATGGCAGCCCAATAGGTAAGCATCACAGAAACACTGGAAACTGAAACACCCTTTGAAATTGGTCCACCATTAGCCAGGAAAGACATGATAATAAGGATTTGAAAGTCTAAATTTTGAATGCTTTCAGGGGAAATTTATAATTTTCTCATAAATTATATCATATATCATTTATCATATAAATTTTTCATGGAGTCCCAAGGCAAAAAAATCCAAGCACTGCCAACATACTATCCCCCAGAAAGTCCCCCACATATCCTGAGCCAGGGGATAACAGTGTGTCCACATTAACTCTTACAGCAAAATAATTCATGAAGACATGCAAGAAAAGAGATCTGCTGAAGTTTAAATTCCTTTCTCTTCAGCACAGACAAGTGTAATGATACTGCACTGCAAATTAAATATTCTAATGCAAATCAGGCCCATTTCTGAATGTCACAGTGACCTGAGCAGCCACTCACAATAAAATATTACCAAAGTTCTCTAAACCAAGGAGAAGTCTAATGGTGCTCACAGCACACAGAACTGTAGAAATAGATTTTCTCCATCTCATATACAAATGCACAACTCTTGAAATTAATTCCTCTGAAGGAATGAGATGGCTAGCAGTTATATGAGAAACTAATGGGAATTTTAATAAGGTACCAAAAAAACCCCAAAAGAACTTGTGATGGACATAGCTATTTGATATCTCTTAGGCTTCATTCTGGATTTTAAATAATTAATTTTAAAAACCAAACAAACAGTAATTGGGTTTTAATAATTGAGACAACACCAGATAAGGAAACAATATCCAAGACAGAGAAAAGGAAATTAAGAAGTAATGGAAATAGTCTTAGAAGATCCAGATAACTTGAAATCATAGTTCAACGTATTTCATTTCCTCCTCCTGGGACTTCATACACCCTCATATTCTTGCTTAGTTTCTTCTTATACAAGGCATCAAGATCTTTGTGTACTGCAGCAATACTGTAGCGAGTTCTATGATTTGCAGTAGTTTACACTGCAATAGGATGGGTTTGCACTTATCAAGAAGCAGTTCTGCTAATGACATCCTCCATGATCAGCTCTGTGAGACAGACAAGTAAATTCAAAAAGGCATTCAGATTACACCTGTGACAGGTCTTTAAACAGCAAGTCCCCTACCACTGCCAACTAAGCTTTTGATGGGAAGAACAGAGTACCTGTACACAAGCAACAAGCAGGTATAGGCAAATTGTTTGTCAGCATTGCTTCTCTGTTATACAACTTGTATCTGACATGCACAGGCACTGATCAGTGCATTGTTCACCGATGTAGAAGAATTAGTTTTCCTCTGTCTTGCAAGCTTTTTAAGGATTTATGTTGCTTTATATGTAAGGAGCATGAGATAAAAGTCAGTCTACTGTCAGCTTTTTTCATCACATGGAGGTCTGATGCCTGAAAGGGTGCTGCAGATTTACAAAATTTGAAAGCTTGAATATTTCTAAATGCATAAAGAAATTTCACAAGAGCCTTGTATGGACAACTCACAAGAGACCTCAAGCAATGTCTGGATACTCTTAGAAAGAATAAAGAAATACTTTAGCTTATGCCAAAGCCTTAAAAAAAAATGCAGTGTTTTTTCTATCCTTCACTGTTCTATACATTTGGTTTTTCAGACAATTCTAATGTGAGATTCTCAGATATGTGGTATGCCTCTGATATGACTAAGCCAGTGGCAGCTGGTTTAGCACAGAAATCCCTATGAATGTGTCTGAAGCTCCATCTGGGAAATCAGCCCATTGATGGAGCCTCCAAGCTGCTCCCTGGGAAGGATTCTTCTCCAGAACACTCTCAGTGATGACCAAAAGGGCTACATGGCTGAAAGTTTCCCAAGTCTGCCTGCAGTGCAATTCAAACCCTAACAAGCCACGCACGCTCAGAAAAGTTTTTAAAAATTGCAGCCATCTTTTTTTTCTGCTGTATTACAAAACAAAGTTGACCAAGAGCACTCCTGTCAGTCATGGGTGAATGCAGGGCCTGCTGTGCTGAGAGCCAGCAGGATTACAGTGACTGCCGGACTAAGCCAACAAGCACGTACAAGGATTCAGGTGCCATAGAACTAACAGGGAAAATATCCAGATATATCTTATCTCCTATAAACCACTGCATAATTTTTGTTCTTGGAGTAGTTGTGCTTCACAAAGTGGAATATAGCTTGTCTCAAGATACAGCTGAAGCTCTGAGCATCAGTAGTTAAGAGACCTGTCAGGAAGCAAATGAGTCAACTCAGTAGTTAAACTGCTTATCCAGCTTCATCAGCTGACCCTTGTTCTTTTCTCATGCTAATGCAAATCAATTGACTGAGATTATTTCTAATTTTTTACCACTGTATTTGAGAAAATAGTGTTGCTCTTCTCACAGGATGTCCTAAGCTAGATTCTAGCTTGCACAGCACATCCCCACAGCCCAGAAAGTCCTCCACTGTGCACAGGGACTTCTTCTACCAAAAGAGAAGATGTGAATTCTATTATTTCCTAGTAGCATACACTGCAGTGAATAATCTAAAGTTGTGTAGTATTGAATCACAGTCCTTGAAAAAGCTAAAAAACTCAAACTCACCTATGTCTTCCAACAGCACACATTGTTGAATATTAATTTTCACTTTGTGATTTATCTCCTTAAATAAAACGTTCAGGTTGTTAATATAATTTATCATTGGTCACTCAACACCTGGCCATCCCAGACAGTGTTATCTGAGAAGTTAAGCAGTGCAACCTTTAAGAAACTGAGTCTTGGATGTCCTTTGACCTTTGCTGAGAATTATTCTCCCGCTTTTGGAGTGCTATTTTTGAAATATTAATCAAGAGAAAAACATAAATGTCAGCTTGCTCCTCTCCTACAAAGTTGGAGATACTGCTCCCCACTGCACTGCAAGAGTAGCACAATCATCCAGCTGTCACAGAGAGATGCCACTCCTCTTCTGCAGGAGGCAGAAGGGCTGTTTCACTCTCCTGCCTCACATTCTGGTCGGAACAGAGTCAGGAGAGCAATGGAGCTTTTGATGGGATGTCAGCATTGGCAGCCCTCCTTTTTCTATATTTACTTGTGTGGCTCTCAGGCAGTCAGGGAGATCATCAAAAACAGAAGCCATGAGACCTAAATACTTGGAAGACCTTATTTTCATGCATGCTTAGGAAGACCTGGCAGCCGTCCTCCTTCTTTCACCACTGCTGCCAAGTCCATGCTGGCTGTCAGACTTACACTCTATTAAAATAATAGGAGTTTACAGGAGTAAAAGCTTTACCCACTACCACTTTGCAAGCTCTTTAGAGCCCTGCAGTGCTGCTGGATCACCCTCAGGCATCTCACAGAGGTTCTCTACTGCTCTCCACTCTACATGGATGGTGTTTCAAAAACCTCTCTGAACTGCCCTTTTCAGGTTCTTATCCTGCCAACACAGCATCAGGGGCCCTAAGAGCTACACTCACAACCCCAGCAAGGCCCAGGGTTTATTCCCATTTCTGAGCATGGGTCTCCTAGGTCCCTCTTGTCTTGCTTCAACCCTACTGGTATTTTCTACCCAGCACACACATTATAAAGCACACAGGTACAAATAAGACAAGTTAGAATTCTGCTTTCTTGACAAGATCTGCCTCTTAAAGTCTCTCCTGGTAATAAGCAGAAACAACTACTGCTGGAAAGCACTTGGAGAGAAATAACATCAGCAGCACAATGTAAATAATTAACGAAACCACTCTTTTAGATTGCATTATGCAGAGAAGAATAAATCATCAGACAAGTATTAAATATTTAATGGAAGTTATTGTAATGTTGAAGAATCCTTCAGTCCTTCTCTATCATTTTGGAGCATGGAAAAGTCATCAATACGTTTAAGAACGGCCTCTCCTCTCTGCAGCACTGAAGGATATGGATTCCCTTGAATTCTATATGCACTCTTTTTTACATTTCTAGAAGGTTTATGGTAAGAATTTCTTTGTTGGGGGGAGGAAAAAGAAAACCATAAAGGAAAAAAAACACCACCACAAAAAATCACAAACAAAAACAAAACCACAAGCCACCCCCTACAGAAGCCTTAATATGGCCTCTCAAATTGGGTACTCAGAGTTTGAGGCATACAAAATTCTTAGTAATTTCTGAAAACACTGATTCACTGAGCTAGTAATGAGCAGTTGCATTGCTGAGTGACTACTGAAACAAAAGACATAATTCACCTCCCTCGGTGATACTTATTTGCAATAAATCTATCCTCTATAGAAAAAAACAAGACAAAACCCAGCCCAACTCCCTATTTATAGTATTGCCAAATGAACATACAATGTGGTATCATCAGAATTAATAAATAGAAATTAATGGAGCTCATCCAGACATATAAATTGCTCTCCAAATCATTAGTTTTTCAGGAACAATGGATGTAGTAAGTGTCTTGTAATTTTTTGCTATGATACATTTTCTCTTAACATGCTGATAAATTCTCTGTACTACCATTGACTTTCCAAAGCAGAAAAGAATTCTTGCAAGATAGATCATCTAGAACTGAAAAAGTCTATAAATTCTGCTATTTATGCAGTTTACATTTATCTATTTTAAAATGCATCTTTTTCAGGTTTCCTTTTGTCACTTGTGCTCATTACCAATAGCAAGCTGCTAGAGTTCCAGCATTGCTTGTGAAGCTTTTCTCTCCTTGTCAGCCTTTAGCTGCTGCTTTTTATTCTACACTGAAATTCCAGGTCCTCCTCAGGCCTGATGAAAGTAAGGCAGTGCAGTGTCTAGAGAACAAGCCAAAATGAATTAGAGCACCATGACTGTCTGCTTTGCAGCAGTAGGTGTAGGAAGCCCAAAGTAACTACTAATTTGAACTGAGATCACTATTTGCACAGGGCCTGGATAACTTCAGTTTTTAATATCCAGCCTACATTGAAATAAGTCAGTGGAAAAAAGAATTAGAGTTCTGAAAACACAAGAACTTTCTTTTTGCTGGCAGAGTCTCCACACAAAAACAAGATGTGACCAGCACATTGTCTTTCTAAATTTCTGGCATTGTTTTTACTTATATAACATACGCTAAAGCCATTATTATGGTATTTTTACTTCACTAGAAGATCAAAATAAAGCAAGCTGTGAAAGCTCTCACAGGAATAAAAGTGATTTTAAAACAGTAAGAGAAAATTCTGACCTCAAAGTAAATGCTTTACCTTCACTTATTTCTAGAGATTTTTTGATGATGGGAGAACTCACGAAATTGTGCAATATGCAAAATAATAAACTCCACAAAATTACAATGCATGAAGCAGAGATTGTTGAGGAAAATTAGTTTAAAACGCACTGGCAGTATATATGCTTTCACATAATAACCATACAGATTCACGGTCTAAAGCCTAGCACACAGACAAAGCCCTCTTGATGTGACTCTTTCCTAAAAGCATGAAAAGGGGATATGCCAGAGTTTCTCAAAAACTTCAGCAGTTGTGTGGAATCAGAGCACTTCAGAGGTGGCATCAAAACATAGGCGCCAAGTCTGGAACCAAACAGAAATTAATACAGCAAACATTCCTGTAAGTCCAGGTCACAATATTAAAATAATTACAGTCTCCTCTTCCTAATAACTGAGTGAACACTTGAACATAAGCCCTGTTAGTTCAGCAGTTACTGCTCCAGAAGAGAGCTTCATGGCTGGATTGGGGAGGTCGTGCATTCTGAGACAGCAAGTGCTACTTGATTCACCTCATTCTAGAAAGGTGTTTGCACCATGTGTCCAGTTTTTCCTCAGATTCACCAATTTCCAAAGCAAGATACTGATACCAATAAGAGTTTTTACAGACAAAATCACTCACAATAACATCATGATAAATGGGCAAAGCCTTACTTCAAAGTGCTTGGTTGTACCTTCCCTTTTTCCTAACTAGATCAGCCTTATTGCTTTCTACCATCTGATCTTGCCCCCTTACTCTTGGACAGCCTTTGAAACCCTGAAGTCAACAAAATACTACATCTGCACTTCATTATAAAGCCTGGTTGTGCCAGTTGTACTGGGAGGGAATAGGTCTGGTTTTCCTCCCTTCTCAATTTCGACACAAATGAGCAGCCAGGCACAGCCCAGGCCAGACTACACAACATCATATTTTACCCGAGCTAATGGGCTACAGCTAGTGCCACATGTGTTTTGTAGTAGGGCCAGGTGCACTCAAAAAAAATGCATTTTGGTCTCTGGTGCTGCTTGTTTAATCATAGTCGATATTCTTACTTCTCCTAAAACAAATCAGTCAAAATATTATTTTATCCAGTATCTAGCCAACTTCTGCTATGCCATAATCAAAATATACCAAATCAATACCTTTGAAATTTTCATTTTCTTTGTTTAGCCTGTAAGAGGTTCATCAAGCTCCCCTATATCAAATTCAGTAGCCTGATTAACAAATTAATCATCATCATCACACAACATCCAGCATAGCACAACACTATTATCCTGCTTTCTTTTAGCAAGAAAAACAGAAATCCACATGATCACATAATGAAACACAAGTGAGATACAAAGCACTGAGCATATTATCTGATATTATTCTGCAGAGAGCATGTGTGTTCAGTTGTCTTCCAACCAACAAAGTGGGGCTTTTGTGTCTGACTTGTTACTCTATAACACAGCACAATTCTAACAGGAAACAGGAGATTAAAACAGGCAAGCAAGGAACTGGACCATTTCCCAGAATGTTCTCTGAAGGCAATCTATCCTTCTTAGCAACTAGTTAGCAACTAAGAGATGATTGCTGTGGACTAAAGAATTAGCTAATAGAGAAAAAGTCTAATCAGAATCACTATTGCCAGCATTTCATTGACACAAGGCCCATCTGAATAAAGTTTTTTTTAAAGCTCTAAAAAGTCACAAAAGTCAACAAAATCACAAAGTTAATAGAATAAGAAGGAATAGAAAAGGAAAAGCATGGCAAAGATGGAAGAAATATAAACTACTAAAAATCTTTCAGGGAACAAGAAGGAAAGACCAATATTTTTTACCAGATCATTGGCTTGGCTAAATTTAAACTAGTCAATGCCTTTTGCATTTGTGGAAACTGTAACAACTCAGCCATTTAGAAGAGCTGGGACAGATTCAGATCCAGTTCAAGCAAGCATAATTCTCCTCAAGTTAGAACATTCTTGTTCACCTCTTCCAAGGACAAATCCAGGCTGTTGGCCACACAAAAGACACAAGAGTTGAGTTAGTGATTACATTTTGAACTCTAAGATGTTACATTGTACTCCAGCTTTCTAGACAAGTGGCAGCGCTGTCACAGGGAAACATTAGTTGAGCTATGTAATCCAGTGCAGAAGATCAAAGGAATCACCACAGGAATAAAATACATTTATGCAGATGCTATAACACCTATACTACCCTCTGTTATTGTACTCCATACTCTGGAACAGCAAAGGCCTGGATGTCAGTCCAGAAACCCTGGCCTTGGGTTCAAGTTGAGATTTCTAGGTAGACCAAATATTGGTCTCTGATGCAAGAAAAATTTCAAAACAGTTTCAAATACAGGTGGCAAAATTAAAGAAGCACCTAATCAAATAGTCTTAAGTCTAAAGAATTTTTCATGTACCCTCTATTTTTCTAGTATGCCAGCATCCCAAGAAGTACCAGAAACTTTCTTTGAAGATTTCCTTCACTGTTTCTTCCTCTCATGTGAAAAATAGAAATAAATAACTACCGACAAATAAGAAGGCTATGTGATCAAATGCAGAGGGTTCAGCGAATTCCAGATTTTAGGTTAACCAGCTGTACCCCTATATGTGTGTTTTCCCATAGTTCATAATATACAGTGACCACAAAACTGGTAGATCAATCTGCATTAGATTTCAGGGGGGATTATGCAAGCCTGTAGACTTTCAAGGAACTTTACCACATGTTTATTCAGTTTTAATAGGTGGTTGAATAACAGTCATTACAAAACCAACAATTTCTCTTTTGGTCTTTCAAAGTGTTATTATTTTAACTTCTTCCTTTCAGTTTCATCTTAAAAGGGGTGATTAGTTTAGACTATTGCATACACAATCTGACATATCAGCTATTTGCACCCCTTGGGATACTAAATACTGTAATTTAAAAATGTATAATTTATTCTAGCATAATTTCTTCTGTCTTATTTCCACTAAGAACAAACATGAGGCTTCCAGTATGTTATTATTTCTTCTAGATTCACTGAGACATGAGCTAGTGTTTATTAACAGTCCTAAATTACAAGGTAGGATGTCAATAGCTATATATGTCATTCATCTTCCAAAAATCTTTAAAAAAAGTGTACACTGCTTGACATAAACAGCTTAAAATTATAAAACATGACATCACTACTACAATAATGTAGGATACATGAGTTTATTGGTCTGCTGACAGATTGTGCTAAGTTCTCACTAAGAAAAGATATTTTTTGGAAAGATGAATCCCTTTCCCAAGGTCAAGAGAAACTTGGTGAAGAGTTCATGGGATTCACTTAAAAAATAAATAGAAAAATTATTTAAAAAACAAAAAAATCAAACCTAATAAAAAAAACAAAAAATCTCTCAACTTGAAACTGTATCCAGAATTGATGATTACAAGCCAAGGTCCACACAACTTAAATCCAATCTTGAGTCTAAGAAACTTAACAACACTAAATTCTTTTAATGGTTTTCCCTTCTGGCAGAATAATTAACATGTTAAACCCTTGTTGTAAGCTAATACAGATTTGTGATCATTGTTAATGCTTTGAAACTAAAGCACCAAAAATGCTTATGTTCTCCAGCACCAAGGAGGCACCAGTAGCTCAGGAAGAGAAGAACATGTATCTGCACAGGTAGGCCAATTATTTTTATCATAAAAAAAATAATAAATTCCCAATTATTTTTGCAGCACATATGTTACCTACACTAATTTTTTCCAAGGTAAATCTGGAAAAATTATTTGTTTTTTTGTTTCTTACCCATTTTTTCAAGCTCTCTTGATACCTCAGCATCTTTCCCATATTAGTTAATTCATTTTCAAAAGCTTCTGCAATTAGCATCATCTGCATATTTTACAAATACATTGTTTACTTGACTTCTTATATCATTAATAAATATGTTAAGGAAAATACAATTAACATTTATTTCAAGAGGATTATTGGACATCTCTCCATAATCCACTGCTTCTTCGTGTATTAATTTTAAAGGATCCCTTTTCTGTACAAACCAGTTTGGAGTTGGGATCCCCGTGAAAACCTGAATTTTTATTCCAAATGAACTGCTATGACTACAACCTGTTTCATTTGAGTTACCATAATTCATCTGTAATAAAACTATATTGTAGAGACTAGATCAAATGTTGAATCAACTGCTCTTGATGAAATTTACTCCTGATTACTTCCAGAACTGGCCAGGGCAATTGGAGTTTTTCAAAATTACTTTACTGAATTCAAAGTTGATTAAGATCTCTGAAGTTTAAAGTTTTGCAAGATGGAAGGAGAACAGGAAGGGAAACACCAGTCTCACTCATCCACCTGTAAAATACATTTCAACAATCACAGATTTGGCAAAAGCATTTCTATTTCTTGTAACAATGAGAACATAGGAGTGAGTAAGCATGCAAGAGGTATTGCAATGGCTTTCATTGCACAGAAAATAACTAGTATGAAAACAGAAACAGAAGAGGTAAAGATATGCAGGTAAAATCTAAACTGATGTACTACCAGGTTGGAGGCATCGTATGTTAGGAAACTTCTAGTCTGCTCAGAGGCAAATCCATCAGGCAGCAGGAAGACTGTTCTGAAACCCAGAAAATCTCATATTCAGTGGTTATTTCCTGTGGTCCTGATATATTACAGTACTGCATTTCCAATTAAAATAATGAAGACTAATTATTTACTGAGACACCTGACAGCTAGGAAAGAAAGAATGATTTCAACACCTACACTGTTACATTGGCTCCTGACAGTCGTGTTGTGTGTGTCACATGCACACACACCAGCCTTACTGAAAACAATCTGACATAACACAAAGAAAGGAATTCTGTGCCTAGGTGCCAGATTCTTTGTTGTAAAATTCTGGAACTTTTAATTAATAGAAAGCATTTGCCAAGTTTCAGAAGGCTAAATAACCAGAGTCACTTTTAAATCACAGCCCTTAAAAATTGATCCATTATGGACTGACCTGGCTCTGAATGTTCTTTTCCATGTACTAATTAAAACAAGTTGAGAGCTTATAGTGAGCAAGGCACTGGAAAAGCACTAAAAACTGTTAATCTCTCAATCCCCACAAAAAGTTGGCAAATTATCTTAATTGACTGCAGCCCCAAAATTACGCTGGTGTTTACAATGATAGCACAAATGTTATTCCAATAACACTGTTTCGCAGAACCACATGCCACCGGCATCATCCCAAATAATTTGAGATAAATCCCACTTTGGGAACATTCAGAAAAGTAGTAGAAGAAGCTCCTCAGGTCAAATCTCACATCTAAAGACCATCCCAAGTTAAATAAAGACAAATTAGCCTTTATGCACCCTGCTTGTCTCCCCATTACAACACAAACCTCAGATGGAAAAAGAGATCCACAGCAACAGCTGAAGGATAATCATGCCAAGATGATAAAAAACAAGAGTTCATACTACATGTAGCCAAGTTATTTCAGCCAGAAGCCTCTCTGTGGGGAGAAGCCCTCAGCCATACAGCCTCCATGAAGCCAGTATGCCTCTAGCAGCAAAAGCATCCCAGAGAACCTAGAGAGGGCTACACCAGGGAGGTTACAGGGCACACAATTTCACTCACATACACCTCACTCTACTGGCCCAAGGGGAAAAATAAACAGCCTGTCAACTTGTCTTTCAGTTTGCAATTAGCCATTACCCAGACTCTAGAGGGCCTTTATGCTTTTCACTGCCTCCTCTCCATTGTGCCAACAAAGAAAGAAAGATCCCTCTCTCCCGTGCTGAGCTGAGCCCAGCAAATACCCCAGAACTCTCTTCCCAGCAACCATACAAAAGCAAGTGTACAAGAACAAAGGCTTTGTTGAGACACATCTGTCACAGAACTGAATTGTTAATTCTTTTTTTGTATCAAAAGTAGTAAACTTCAGAACAACACATTCAGACAGGCCACTTGCTAGAAAATAATTACATTTAACAACATACAAGACAATGCATTACAACTTTCAACCATTACCCAAGAGCCTCAGAAAGCACAGTGCAATTGAGATGACAACAGAGGTATGGCAATGACACATCTCTGCCCCGAGGACTCCATTTCTCATGACCATAGCTAAGCCAGAAGTTTAATCTTGCACATGCAGCAGGGAGGTTTCACACCTACCCCTTCAACAGAGTAGAAATACCAAAACTTAATAGCCTCCTTCCTCTCCACACAGAGATAAATTAGTAGAACTTTCTGAGATTGTAGGTGAGTATATTTAGAATCAATATCCTTCTGAATTACAGAAACAGAAATAAGAACAAGAGTGATGGTTCCCTTGGGGCAGTCTCTTACCCATCACATCAAAATGGGTTTTGCAAAAACACAATCAGCTCTGTCATAATGTAATGGCACAGGACAAGGTCAGGGGCTTTTGTCACTGCATAAGATAGCCTTAAGCAGCATAAGAGATTCTCAGCAATGGAAAAATAGGGTAAAAATACTCTTTCCTTGCTCAGAGCGGCTCTGCCACTGGAAATTATCTCAAGCAAAACAAGAAAGTAACTGCAGGATTGGAGTTGGCCTTATCTGACAGAATATCAGAAAAAAATAAGCCAGGTGACAATCAAGAAAAAGGTGTCTGGATTTGGTAATAATAAATGTCTGACTGTCACAAACTTTTTGAAGAAGAGAAAATTTTATATCCATACTTAGTATTAAGGTACTATATGTGCATTAGAAACCCATCTGATATAGTGCCACATGGGATCAGCTAAAATATAGAAAAGTGGAATTAGTGTGGTGCAGCAGGCACCGACTGTGAGTAGTTGGGCTGAAAAGCAGAAGCCCTGGAAATGGAGCAGCAATGGACTTTGACTCTTTAAGGTTGCCAGTGAATATAGTGAGCAATATCAGCTCCAGCACTGGGCCTGAGCAAACTTGCCACAACCCATACTTCTCTTTCTCAAGCAAGTGCTTGCATAGAATCTTTCATCTGTGCCTTAAAACTCAGCAAAGTTTCCCTCCAGAACACCCAAAAAGGGAGCAATACTAAAAATTATGTGTTCTAGAAATCTATCCCTTATTTTGCTTATTTTGGAAAACAGACTCTGAACAGAGAAGTCATAAGCTAACACAAAACATGGCTAAAATGTTTATATAGCACAGGAGGAAATCACAAATTCTGAATTACCCAAGGTCTTCAAGGTCAGGACTAACTGAATAGTAACATCTAAATTAAAGCTAAAATATTTAGAATTACAGCTGAACCGTTTTAAAAGTCTTTAGAGTTCTACACATTTCCACAAGTTTAAAAAAGTATTTGTGACAACTTCTAAATGAAGTGCAGTCCCAGTGTTACTGAAAAACTTTCCTACCTGAAAACAAACGTTTATCACGAGAATGTCAACAGAACATTAAATGAACAATCCTACTCACTGCAGTGATAAAATAAATTCACCAACTGTCATATGTCATTTTGCAGGAAACAGTTCCCACATACATTTATGCTGTTTTCACACTTAGAGGCAAACAGCAAAACAGATAAAAATGCAGATAGAATTGTATCTGATATCAAGGATGCCAAAACAAGCTATTTAAAGCTATGAAAAGAGACAAGCTGGAGAAGCCTGAAGTGTTCTGCAGCACAGGTGCTCTGCAAAGAAAAAATCGCAGGCTAAATTAAGTGATTTAATTCTTATTATATATCAAGTGAACAAAGGAAAGTGAGCTATTAACTCCCCTGTATATTCTTACTTTTCCTTATTGTTCCAAACCATACATGTCACAGGTAAGCCACAATCATTAATTTATGACCAAAAAAAATTTTGTTGCAAAGAAACATTTTACCAGTTATACAAGAAAAATCAATTTATTATGAAAACACAGAGAGTAGGAATAATAGATAAGCAAGAAGTTGTTAAACTCAAAGCTTCGCCTGTTCTGCAGTCACAACTTCAAAGAACAAATTTTAACATAGTTTTACTGATAAATCCTGTGTTAAAGACAATTATCTATTTTTCATTCTCTGTATTTACTTGTAACTTTTTAAGTGGACTTGACCTTTTTCTTTTCCCACAGAACAAATGAAACACATTTTTACTATTGCTTAGCAAAACAGTTAAGTAATCAGAAACTCAGCAGTAGTTTTTTCTGGCAAATGTGGCTGTTGACACACAGAGCTAAGTTATCCTGAGTGCATGGGCAGAGCATTATGGGATGTGTCCTCACATCTCTTCTCAGACCCAGGACTCTGCAAGAAGAGTTCTTAGCTACATCTCCTGATAGGTACGCTTTTCTTAAGACCACAAGTTCTAGAAAAATTAATGCATGTACTTGTATTGTGACATAATAGATTTACACAGATCTTGATCCAGTAAGGACATGCAGTTGCTTTTTCGGTGGGCAAGTTAAAATACGGGCTTCTGTTACTCCAAGAGCTGAAAATACACACTCGGTAAAGTTCAAGTGATGCACACAGACAACATCTAATCCAGAAGTCCTGATACATATTACAGACTTACCCATTCAAATTTTTGAATAGTTGAATTGGCAGTTAATGACATAAGTGCTTTTCATTATGCAGCTCTGCAGTTTTGGTCCTTAGTAGGTACCCTTAATCCCAAATTAACGTATCTGGGAAAGACTCTTGGGACCATATCCCAAAGAATTTACAACGATCTTGGGCAAGATCAATTTTAGCCAAAAACCCTGCAACAACAAGTTTCTCCTTCAAACGTGCTTTTTTCTTCTCTGTGCCATGTAGACCCTTAGGAAGCCAGAATGGAATTTTCCATCAGTGCAAAAAATCTCAAAGCTCTTCCTCAAAACCTAGGTCTCCTACCCCCTTGGCCAACAGCTCAACTGTCCAGTTGTATAGATTCTGTTTGCCAAAAAACTTTCTAGAAAAGCCATGGCTTCACATATTCCACAATAAATTTCAACAAAACTGGATCTTAAGACTTTCTGACCTTTGCACAAAATCCGTGTTTCAGAGCATCCCCCAGTTTTGAGTCCTACCATGCTGCACATATGACAACCAGCTAACATGGGGTCCAGAACCTTTGGGACACGAGAGAGCTGAAGTACTAGGAGCACAAAATAGAAACTGTTCAAAGCTGATCAATGAAGAATTCCCATTGCTCTGGGAAGTCTCCTGCTCCAGGCTGGGAAAGCCATTTTTTGCCATTCTCCCCTAAAAGACAAAAGATTGGAGCAGAATAAAAGTGAGGACCCTTGTGCACCTGTGTGCTAGCAATATGAGATGTCATGGGGTGTTTGTCTGACTTGAGCTGCACCAAAAGATTTTCCACTGAACACTTAGAAATTTATCTTTTATTTTCAAATTCAGAAATTTCCAGTGAAAAGGAGTTCTCAAGATTTAGTGATATTCCAAATTATGCATCTCAAATATCCTTATATATAATTAAGTACTATTTTCTGCTAGTTAAAAATAAATTGGCCATGTATTCCACTTAGAGTAGTTCAGTAGCTGTGCAATTTGCATAATTTTAAATTATACAACCAATAATGTACTAATTATTGTACTTTTCTGTTATATTTGAATTTGCAATACAAAGGCCAAAGGCTTTAATTAGTACAAAGTCAAGTCTTTCAACTGCTGGTTTAGAACACAGTATAATTATGATAAAAATCAAACTACACAGTACTTTCAAAAGGTGGTTAGGTTATATTACAGCAGATCTTTAAAAGCTATGCTGATTTAATTGCAAGTGAACAAAACTTTATTAATATGGATGTATTAAGAATCCATGTCCTGTCTGGAAAGAGAAATATATTTTACGGTTTAATAGAAACTTTTGGCTACAAAAAGTAGCTAGTACCTCAAACAGTATGTTTTTAAAATAAATTCATTTGGCACAGGAAAATGTTTGTTGTCTCAGAGACTGACATTGCTTTTTCCAGCTTCTGAATAGTCCAGAACAGAATCCAGTACAAGCAGCTGGTCTTCTTGTACAATATATATCCTTGCCATCTCTTCTTACAGCTTAGCACATTTAAGCAAATTATTTTCAGAACTATGCTGGAGCCAGTACTCTCACCTCTAGTTTCCATCTATATGTTGATATAATTTTTTAAAAAACAAAAACAATTTTAAAAAATGGTATGTCAGTGAGTGTTCTGCAGTAGTTGATGGCTCAATGGACCCATGAGAGAAGCACAGCCAGAAGTCACTCTCTCAGGCAGCTGCACCTGCCAGTCCGCTCTACACAAGCAGAGAGCACGGATGAATGACACCAGACAGGAACCCCAGAGAAAAGGGCTCCCATGAGCTGGGCAAACACGGCTCTCTGTGTTGAGCAGAGAGTTTATTATGTTGTTTTTGTTGTTGTTGTTATTATATTCTGATTTGTTACTTCTGGTTTGATACAAGTTTAAGACCGTGCCATTTACACACTGAATTTTGGCACTACCCAGACTTCCAGCCAACTGATTACTCCTCATTTTTGTATTTTCCCCATTTCTTTGAAATTCCATTATATCTGTGTCAAAACATGCATAACAGTTGTGCCTCTCTCAGTACATAAACTCTGTTACATTTGGCTGGTAAACCAAAGATGTTAGGAACAGCCATAGTTGTTTTTCCTGGAAGTGTGGAAACCAACTACCCCCCAACATGTTTAAAAGCTCAGAGGCAAGGAAGGAAGGTTTTTTACATAGCAACAATCTAACAGTTGAGTTCATTTTAATTATTTATGTTTAAGTAAGCAGGTTTTATTGGTGCTGAAACAGGTACTTTTCTCCCTTTCTAAGCCATTTCTCAGCAGCAGCAATTAAAGCTGTGAAGCACATTCTGAAATGGTTTCTAAAACATTTCAACCAATTTTCCTAGCAAAATTTGGAACAGCCCTACCAAAACAAGCAGACAAATAGCAATCTTGTTCAGAAAAGTCTTAAATATTTGTTGCCTCACTCTGAAGTACTCTTTTTAGCCACTTGGCAACATTTATATTGTGGGGATAAACACAGATTGCAGTGCCTTTTACAGCTCTATAACCATAATGATGTAATTCCAATTTAGAAAAAGATATCAATCTGTGAAGTTAATTGCTTTTCTTGTTAGCAAGCCTTATTCTAGTCCAATAACTGGTTATAAAATAGTAGTACATGCTGAAGTTAAGCTCCATCATCAACTACACATTCATTTGCCTAGGCAAAATGTACAGCCAGGAATGAGGAATTTCCTTCTGCAGCACCGAAGGGAACACAGTGCTCATTCCCCATGCATGAAAGCCTTCCAATGACCACGAACACATAACCTCCTAAGGAGAACTCAGCTTTCAGTAAAAGACTAAAACTACTGATATTATGAACCATAGCAAGAGATTAAAAAAAACACACCATTAGTGTCCCTAGTCCAGTTGCATGCAATAGCAAAAAATTTATTAGGTGACTATCACAGCTGTCCGAAGACTTTGAGAGTTTAAGGTACAAAATCAGGTCACATTCAAACTGTTCAAAGCAGCAATAGTCTAATCTGTGAGTTGCTTTTTTTATTTCATGAACTTTCTGATGTCATACATAAAGAATATGCATGCAGATGACAAGAGACCACACAGCTTGACATTTGTTACGATGATGCTCTTCGTTGCAACATAGAAAGTGAAGAACTAAGCCTCATCTTTGGAGATTATGCTTTACAAGAAATTTCCTGTGTGACTTTTCTGAACAATCCTGTGTGCCCCAGAGAGTTAAAGAGATAAATTACAATTAGGAGGGCTAAATATTATCTTCATAGGGGCCAAACATGTACATACTGAATGATACCGTGTCATGCTGATACACACATAGTTAGCCTCCTAGAAACAGAAGTTGGTTTTTGTTCTGTACGGCACTTCATACTTTCTTTTTCAAGAGGTACAAAGAAAGTTTAATCATCCTAAAGGGTGAAAATAAAGATTTTTCAAACACTGGAGAAACACCAACAAGCTGGCTAATCTCTTCAGAGTGAGGAAGCATCTCTTCAATACAGCACAATTAATATTGCCATTCTTAACCTCGGTAATCTGACAAGGGAAACTAACACCTTTTAGCCTCATGACTTCTTTTTTTAATGATCTGTCCTAAAGCATTTGAGCTCTTTACTGCAAAATAATACTAGTATGTCATCCAAGCTGCACAGAAATAGCTTCTGAGAGAGAAAAGAAATTTTCCTTTGGAGAGCCAAGACCAAAGAAATCCACAAAAGTGGGGGGGGGGGGAGTGGGGAGGGGGAGATATAAAAAGAAAGGAATCTTCATTGGTCACTAAGCACCGTATTTTTAAAAAAATAATTTGGGTACTGAAATTTGTTTTTCTACAAGTTGGAGACATACCCCCCGAACTACCAAAGTAGGCATTTTCATTGGACATTTCTGAAAGCTCTGAAGAGCACTTGACCCAAAATAATGCACAGAATACTTTTGCTTGAGAAAGAGGGAATGTAGCAGTAATCAAGGTCACCTGATTTTTTTTCCAAAGCTGCCTAGTGTAAGGGATGGGTGGTACCACTGAGAATATCTTCAGTCTCCCAACTATTTGAAAGGCAGAGAAGTGTAGAAGCATGAATCACAACCTCAACAAATTTTTAAAGGTCCTTTTGAGAGGAACACAGAAAATATTATCTTCATTGCCTTCACAGCCACCCTTAGAGCTCAGCAAGTCTTTTGCAAGAAGGCCTCTTCTCTGACCTGCACTAATGCATTCAAGGGCATTCTGGAAATTTAACAGTAGTCCTTGGTCAGTAGGCACAGAAGATGCCCTACTCACAAAATCACAATGAGAAAGCAAACTTTGTGACAGAGCAGCAACCTGTGTCTCATTAAAATAATGGAAACTTGTGTTTAATTATTTTGAGACCCTGTCTACCTAGGTGGTATGTGAGACTATGAAGATACGTAGGAATCACTTCCTCTCTCCCCATTAACTTGTCACTCTGGCTTATTCAGTTCAGTATAACCAACACATTGCTTTCTCGAGAGTTTCTAAAGAAACAAAGATTACTGGGTTTCACTCCTTACACTGATTTGTAACTTCCATGCCTCAACCATCCTGATTAAATTCTCATCTGCCCTTCCCAAATCCAGTTTTAGTCTGTATCATGACTATCCCATCTGTAACAGACATAAGAGGTTCAGCTCAGGCTCTACAGAATTATCAATATGTAAGAAAGAATTTAAAGGAGAAAAGCAAAACTAAGAACTTCGATGAAAAAAAATCAGTGAGAGGTCAGGACCCCAAAAACCCCTATGTGCTCTCTGGAAGCAAAGGAGCATTCACACTGTAGTTTTGCTGCCCAGAACAAGCATATCCTTTTGCCATTTATTCATTTGTGTAGGAGCACACATATTTAGTCTAAAAGTAAAACTCTAATACACAGCAAAAATGTATGTTGTTTCTGTTAAGATCAGAAATACTTTCAGCCTCTCACACTTTACCTCCCTTATGATTATCTAAGCTTTGGACTATATTTTCTCAAACCTTCATGCACTTTCTACCAAGTAGAGTTTGATATTGTTTATTTGTGTCTTTATTAACTCAATTTGTCCTTCTCTTCCTATTTTCAGCAATGCACGTGATTCACTTCAATTAGATATTATTTCTTAATGTCATTACTGTGTGCTCACACACACTCTGAGGTAATTAGCAAAGATAACTTACTGAAAACATTAAGACATGAGCAACTCAAATAAAACATACACATCAGAGACTGAGGGGAAAAAGAGTTCAAGTCTGCTTCAAGGCCAGGTTCCATCACAATAATTATTATTGCGACCATTACATCATCTCTTCTTATCCTTATAGCAAAGTTACATAAAAAAAGAACTAACTTTATGTGTTTTTTAAAGGCTCCACTGTAGAGAAATCAACATTTAATTTTATTTCCAATCTCTGTGGAAATTTTGGACTGATATTCAAAGTCCATAAGATACCCACCCCAAATTTAAATTAGCCAATAGCACCTTATGAAATACTGTATTCAGTGATACACTTAACAGCCAAATATTGTAGCTACAAGAGTCTAATCTTTGCCTTCCCTTCAGGTTCTGTTTTCACAGTTTGATTCACGAACATAGGCTAGCTTGCCTGCCAATATTAGTTCTTTCTATAAAGAGACACTGATTGTCACTAATAGCACCATTATCTTCTGTAACAGACTTGTTTATGAAATGGCCTGAAGTTAGAGAGAGATGGTGGATCTCATTGTCAGAGTATGCAGCACTAGGATGGGATTTGCACTTACGTGTAGGATACGAGTGCCGGAGGTCCCGCACCCATTCAAATGGCCAGTGAGGTAAAGTCACTCAGTGGTGACAGTGAAAGTTTAAAAATTGCTGAGAATGGAAGCCCCACAATTTCTTTTGGCCCTTGTTATAGTGTTTTGACCATTCTCCTGGTAATAAAAAAAAATCCTAAACTCACACCTCTTACTATCCAAGCGGGCTTTCCTGTGACATAATTTAAGTTTGTTGCCTCTCGTCCTATTGCTGCATATCCACAAAAAGCTTCTGGTTCTGTCTTCTCACTCTTGTGATAGTTTTTTGTTAAAGCAACTGTTTCTGCCTCTGAGCACAGACAAGGAAAGCAATCAGGCCATTTATTAACCCATTGCAGACTGCAGTTTCAAGTGAATAGAGCCAATTACTAGTAGGTCAGTCAGGGTAACTACAGATATATGATTCATGCATTCATTCAGTGTTTCAGAAGAATTACAAAGAATTAAACAGCTAGACTGAAAACAGTTTCTCTCCCTCTTACCCTGGAGTCTACTTTTTAAGAAATATTTAGCATTAAAAAGAACTTTTGCCTCAATTTTTTGTAACTGTAGTTTCTCAGTGTATAGACTGCTACTCAATGTCTTCTAAAACTCAAAAAAAAAAATCCCAAATTCCAAAATTTTTACTTACAATTCATGTTTTTCTAAAATCCTTCAAATCACAAGATGATCGGGCAACCTAACCCACCATCAGATCCTCCATGATCCTCTTTCTCACCCTGTTAACATTTCCCAAATTCCCACTTTTACTTGCACCCATCAAAATACTTACCCACTTTTCCCAACTCCACTGCACTTACACTGTGGGAAAAGTGTGCTAAGCAGCCACAACCGTTCCCAACTGAAAACAACACAGCTTTTCACACATTGCATATATATAACACTTGACATATGACGTGGCAGAAAGTTTTCATGGTTCCTTGTCCCACCCCACCTGCCTAAATCCCTTAGGCCAACCTTTGGCATTAATGGGAACACAATCATTTGTGGCCAACCACAAATTTCCCATGATACATTTGCACTTTTTTTTTTTTTTTTCATTCAGTCATAATTCATGTGTTTTTAGGTTTGTTTATTTTTATCTCTGCCATTTAATTAGTCCTACTTTGTATATTTAGAGAGAAAGACAGTTGTCAATGTCGAGCTAGTAAGTGTATTGGTCCCACATGCAAGCCAATGGTACTAACTACATTCTTTTTTAAAAGATAGATGAAGCTGCCCTTTTAAGAGGATATCTGCATCAAAAAATATTACTGTTCAAGGAAAGTGCCTTCCATTCCAAATTCCCACTTCAAGATTTCTGTTATGGGAGTAGAGCCTCTCCTTATTTGACACTGCTGTTACTAAGTTTCCATTTATCTGATGGAACACTCCCACTTCAAGCCTACTGCACATTTAGTGCAGCTAATAGGACTCTGTTTGTTCTGTCTCACATAACAGCAGTAAAAATTTCTATTATGTTTCCCCTTATATTTTTCTTTACTCTTCAATGAGGTTATCAAGATTTATAAATATCTACCTGAAAGTAATACCAACTGACTTCCAATTCAATTTTTATTTTTTTCCTTCACATCTGTAATTTTTTGCATAAACTATGCAAGTTCTTCTGCCCTTCAGGTCAGGCAAATTATGCTTACTTGTTTCTCTTCAGCATTTACCACAGATTTCTGTCAGGCATCTGTTACATTAAAAAGTATTTCATACAACCAGATCCATACATCTGTTTATGTAGCTAAAACATAATTTTCCAAATTATTTCAGTTATAAACACTTTTCAAAAATTATATCCACTACCACTATATTAAAAGGCCATTTTGTGCAATACAGTAAGTGCATATGTGAATGGTGGGTAGTGAAAAGGAAGTAAAAAAATATCATTTTCTCTGGCAATTACAATAAACTCTACTCAAATATTGTGCTTTTCTACCTATCAGTGCACTCAAATTAAGAAAATTCATCTCAATACCCAAACTCTCTCTATAACTCCAGTTATACCTAGAAGCTTCTTAATCATATTTAGCCTACATTCCAGCCTCCGTCCATTTCTTTATGCTGAAGGAAAGCAGCCATTTATCAGTCCTTTTTAATTTAAAACACTGTTGAAATCCACTAGATGATCTTTCTAGATAAACTAGACACAGAAATGCTTCAAAAGCAGGCAGATCCTGCTGTCCTTCACATCCTGCAGTGCCACTGAAGCCTTTAGAGCAGGAGTCCCCAGCAGCTGAGCAGGCAGGCTATAGAAACCTGCAAGTGATGCACCCTGCACAGAACACCAAGCAATTTCTATGGCTCACATAAACACAGAAGCAAAATCTGAGCGATACACAAAAACAGCTAATGGTATTTTAGGAAGAGCGGCAGGTTTTGGCAAAGGTGTCCAGCTCTATTCAGCGCTGATTTTTTATTTTTTCTTCCTTGAACAGGCCCCTCAATAGTCAATAGTTTGACTTCCATCAAACTTTTGTTTTCTACAGAGCTTCTGCTTCCAATACCTTTACCTATGCCCTTTGTAGCTTTCAGATGGGCTGTTTTTTCACTCCTTTAAAAAATGTTGATGCTCAACTTCAAGAATGCAAAAGAGTCAATTTTTGCTCCATTGGCTGTACTGAAAGATTATTCTTCAAATCAAGCGGGCATTTTGTTTTAATCAGCACAGACACTTCAAGAGCAAGTGTCAAGCTGATGGAATTGCCTGTAGCACTAGGTGAGTTATGGGAGGAAGCCACCACTCCAGATTACAGTTCCACTATAAATTCCTACCTGGCCTGGCATCCTCTCTAAAATAGCATTTAGAGGACAGAGACAGCAAAGATTGTAACTTCAGCTCCTTCCATCTTCATTACAAAGGTCTCTCATAATACATTTCTTTGACATTGTGATAAGCTTCACTCTGCTCCTGTGGATGTTTCACACTTCATTATATTTTAGGTGTAACACCTTCTGATCACAGCCTAGTTATTTGAAGGATTGTGTTGCTCTTTTTGATCCTGGAAGGCAAGCTTGACTTAATCATGCGCTGCCCCTCCAATTAGCAAAAGAATCAGATGAAGACATTTGTCAGCATAAATCTTACATATTACATTATATAGCTGACAGAAAAGATCATTCAATCTTTTATTCACTTAAACCTAAAAAGTTTCTGGGTTTTTTTTTCCTCTTCACACCATTAGCTGGGAAATGCAAAGAGCAAACTCGCAATAAGTCAGACCATGAGCTTCAAAATGTTAACATGCTCTTTTTCATCACAGGATTTCTTGTCTGTTTTGCAGGTCAAAGATTACAACACTCAATAAGAAATGAGGGGATGAATAAGAAGATTAAAGACAACATTGTTGCAGCCTCCTGGTCTTCCTTGATCTGCTTTAACATGAATCTTAGAACCACAGACCTCAAGACTCAGCTAAGGAACTGGGTAGCAAACAAAATATAATCTCAAGCAACCTCCCTCAAGCAGAAATCTTATTCCAAGGGTAGATTACATGAAGTAGAAAATTACTGGAAAGACTAATCCTAGCTCTCAGCACCAGTATTAGAGAAAGTCCAGTGAAACAGAATATAGCTTTAAAAGGCAATTACCAGACAACTTTCAGCATCACTGGATTTCTGTGAGTGTTTTCCCTACTGGCCAACATTTAAAAATAGGCACCTTAAGCAGGAGCCTTAGACCAAGATTAGGTCTCCTAACTTTTCTGCAGACTCAGCTAACAGCCTGGAAACTAGCACTGAAATGCTGGAGCTGCATAAGCTTCCTGTTGGATATATATATATATATATATATATATATATATATATTACGTTTGAGAGCAAAGCGTAAGGTGCAGACTACGGAAATGCAAACCTGGACCCAAAAGCAAATATTCATTGGCTACATCTGTATTACTGAGAAGTTCAGCACAACAGAATTAAAGTAGTAGGTGGAGGCAGTCAGTGCTAGACCCCTCTTCAATGCTTGTTTGAGAGCCCCATGGGCAATTTAGCCCCAGGCACTGGTTCAGCACCTAAGCTCTGAGTTAGGCACAGGGGATCCTATGGGGTACTCTCAGAGGGAACACTGGCATGATTGCCTTAACCTACAAGTACCAAAACCACCCTGCAAATCAAACTGACAGGCAGGTTGCATAGAGAAAAACAGATTAAAGAAACAAACAAAAATCTGAAGAATTTGTGAAAGCTCAAAGGTTACAAGCGCACCTAGTGTCAAGTTACTGGCTTGAAAGTACAGCTGCTCCCACTGGCACCTAAGGAGTATGAACTCTGAAATTACTGTGAACTTTTTTTAAAGCAGTAGAGCACTTTAACTTCATTTCTTTAAATGTTTCCTCTTCCTCAGATGAATTCTCATGAGAAAGACTGCTCTTTCCAGAATAGTTGTCAGATGAAGGAGACAAGTTCATGCATTAAAATTTTATTTGCAACTGACACAAGCCCCTCCTGTGTCCTCCCCATAACTTATTCAATACTGTGGAAGCAAAGACCCAGTCAGATGCAACTGAAATAAATTACATGGACTCATTTGGATTTGTTTTCCCTTTAGAGTAATGCAAAAAATATCATTGCAGTGGACAGCCGAGTCACACTTTTAAATTTTGAAACTGTAACCATGAAGAAATGTTTGAACTCACTTTACCCATATCTGCAATATGTGAGGATAATTTCTCAGTGCAATACCTTTTATGGCAGACAGCTCTCTTTTACTGACTTTAAACGGGACCTAAACATTTAAGTTCCTTTAAAGCTTTTAAAAACCTACTTTTGAAAGCCATATGGTTAAACTTCCTAGAAGTTACTCACTTCTAGCAGAATCCTATTATCCTCACTTAAGTTGCTTAGTAGTGCACAAATCTAATGTTAAAAAGTCAGATTTGGTTTAAAGACGAGTCTGGACAGAGAGTTGTAGGAATTAACAGACCATATGTCCACCAGACTTTTCTTGGTCCTTAACCTCACTTTCCAATTCCTCTATCCAATGATTATTGGATAAGTGGTATTCAGCAGTTTTAGACCAGCCTCCACAGATTGGTGTGGAGCAGCATGACAATGTCTGTGAACAGCTTAAGGCAATTGAAGTCTGATGATCTGAAGTATGGCAGATCTCTGCCTAAATCTTCTACTGCCATGTGCAGTAGTCCCATTCAGGCATTAATGCTGAATGGGACTACTATTCTATTGCTAACAATTCACTTCCTTCCTTTACCTCCACAGTAAGTTGGTAACCAGTTTCCCTAGTTGTCCCTTGACAATGATATAATGACATAAATTATCTTTTATATTCAAACCCTCAAAAAAACACTAACCTGCAGCTCTATTGGAAAAATCAAGTTATGCATATACTTGCACTCCCTAGAGGTTCTGTCCTCAAAGTCTGAAGCAGAACAAATAATGAGTCCCTGCTAATGAGAAATGAGAGAGTCCAGAGAAGGGCAACAAAGTTGGTGAAGGGTCTGGAGCACAAGGCTGGTGAGGAACAATTCAAGGAACTGGGACTGTCTAACCCAGAGAAAAGGAGGCTCAGGAAGGATCTTCTTGCTCTCCACAACTTCCAAAAAGGAGGGTGTGGCTATCTTTTCCCGCAGAAAATATGTGACAGGATCAGAGGAAATGGCCTTGAGCTGTGTCAAAGGATATTTAGCTTGGATATTAGAAATAATTTCTTTACTGAAATATAGCCAGGCATTGGAACAGGCTCCTGAGTAAGTGGAGGAGATGCCGTCCCTGGAAGTGTTGAAAATGCTTCTGGATGTGGCATTTGGAAATACGGTTACTGGTGAACATGGTGGTAGCTGTTAATTATGGTTCAACTCAAATCTTAGAGGTCTTTTCCAGCCTTAACAAGTCTATGACAGTCATTGTGTCTTTAGTCAGCTTTCTTTGAATGAAAGTGTGATTAGGATATAGGATTCCCTGGCTGCTGTTTGTTTTTTATGTCCACAAGGTGCTGCATGATAAGCCAGGCTCCTTATAGCAGAATAACTAGTCAATGATCCAAAGAGGCTGGAGCTCAAGCACTGGATTCCAAAGCTCAGATAACATACAGTTTAAATGAGGTTTAAACCACATCCTTTAGCGTAAGCATAGCAAGCAGCTAAAGTAGAATGCAATATCCACCAGGGACCAAGCCCTGAACCCACTTTATGTTTGATGCTGACTGTAAAGCTTTCCTTTTCTGACATCTGCTTTGGATGGGCCAGCTCTGCCTACCCTTTAACAGCTCATTTTTACTCTCTAGTATTATTTGACTTTTCAACTATTTCAACAAGGCAGACATGCATACCCTCTTATCTCTCAGATGCCAATCTCCACCTCTTTTTGCTAGCTTATCTACATCAATGTATTTTCTAACATCCAACCTACTTTATCTTATCTTAGGCTGTGACAAGTAGAAGACAAGTCACACTATTCTCAGGTCCCAGACACATGACCACATCCACCACATCTACTTCCTTTAATCCCCATTGCACTCAGCTTCCCTTTTGGAAGCTACACACTGAGTTTAATCACTGTAAAATCATGCAGTTACAAAATTGGACATCATAAATATTAACTGCATACTAAAACAATGGCAAAGCAATGAAAATAATCAACCACCACTGAAATGTATTTACAAACCAGGGAATCCATTTAACTTACAGCTTGGAAAACAGCATGCTAATTTTCCTGTGGTTCTTTTCTCCAGAAACAACTCTGTGTTACATGTTCAGGTACCCTACAGATGGAGTTACTGATGTGCAGCTGCTTCTGGCTGTTACTACCTGTCAACTTACTCAAAGAGGTTATAAGATAAAAATGTGTAAGTTTCCCACTAGTGCACAATTCCATGCTTTTCATGCTGCTTTCCCACTCTCTTTTGGAAATAAATAGGCAAAATTTATTTTTTCATTTCTGTAGGTGTTTTAAAACTACAGTTAAGTAACTAAGCTAAGCTCTTGTGAGGATGAACTCACAGCAGACTTACATGGATCTAACAAAGTGGTAATTGAAACAGTGCTTCTGTAATAACATTTTGAAAAGGTCAGTCTTGCTATTTTATGCACAAAATTCCCACAAATAAAACATTCTAGACTCTTCAGTCTTCTGTGATATGTGAAAAAATGGAACTGCAAAAACTTTGCTTATAGTCTTTTAATACGAAGATTGTGTTAAGAAGAGTTCACCAATCCCATAAGCTTTTAAAGTTTAGAAAATAACCCATTTTTCCAGACTTCACTATTACCTTTTCTTAGTCATATTTAAACTTCAGCTGAGAAGTCTTCATAAATACTTTTTAAATTTGATACACACAACTGATGAAACAGAAACTTAGAACTTGACCTCTCTGCTAGCTGCAGAGAAGTCTCGATTAGATTCTTGATAAAACCAGACTTGAGCACATACAGAAGATCTTTATTTACTAGAATACAGATTTGTATTTATTATGTACCAAAGATTAAGGATTTTTCTACTCATATAAACTCATTAAAAAAAAAATTGCCTTTCAAATCTATATATATACATATAAACATATATCCTGGGACCATTTGGCTAACAGCTTTTTAAATATCTTCTTGCATGTTGTATTCATTTTTTCTTAGCATCAGAAAACCTCCTGTAGTTCTATTAAGGTGTATTAAGAGAAGAGCTAATAGAAGATTTGTAGAGAAAGGAGGAAAAAGATAATACAGTGTCTGAAATTGAGAGGAAAAAGACATAAAAAACATAACCACCTCCATCTGCAAACTCCTAGCCAATAATCTCAGCTGTGACTAAAGAGGTCAAAGAAATGAAAGTCAGCTGTCTGCACTGTTTAAGCATGTCTGAGGGTAGGAGTGGTATGGGAAAGCCACAGTCCCACAGACAGGGCATGCCAGAAGATACAATGCCTCAGGGACAGCCTTGATAATTACAATTCCAATTTCTCCTCTTGTCCCACCAGGGTATGTGGCAGAATAAGCAGTGCACAGCTCATGCTCTCTGGTACCCCTATGGTCCAATCCAAGTAGTGGCATAATGAGAGCCTAGAGGAAGATCTTTATTTTTGCTTGAGTCATTCTTGCTCATAGTCCATCTCTCTTATCACACAGCTTTGAAAAAATTGTGAAAATTCTTTAATACTAAAGATATTTAGTTATATCTTTCTCATTAATATTTTGTTCTGACAAGACTTCGATGTACTTGATATTTGCCAACCAGCAATACAAATAACACAGAACCACTGCCTTGTTGAATAGATATTACACTGTATTAAAATTCAGATACATTTTATTGCTTTAAATGTGCAACTTCAGTTGCAGAACCAATCTTTGCCTTCTTCCAAATGAAAAGTGGAATCTCTAAGTATTTGTGGATTCTAAGTCTTCTGAATTAAAGAGTATGAATGAATGATGGCACAGAAGGATGGTGATGGAAGCAATGAGGCAGAAAAGCAGCTGCCTTTGCCAGATTTTTGTTAATATGTGCTTACTGTGCATGCACACCTCAGCATTCAGACCAATTCTTCTGAATGATTAAACAAAGAGAACGTATCCCCACAATAACTAAGCCAAAAGGTGACTTGAGGTTAGGTTCCCCTAATTTCTCTCTTACCATCTCTTTCAACCAGCATTAATGATTTCATGTGTTGGCATGCTGGAGAAAGGGCCCTTCAGAGCAGGACTGAAGGGGAAGGAACAAGGCAACTAAAGAGTAACTTGGCCAGAGGCATGAGCTACACTCTAAATGGTACAGCCAAGCAGCTGCTCTACCATGCATTTGCTTGGAGTTAAGAAAGGGCTGCAGTGGGGTGCATGAAGCTGTGAAACAGAATCTTGAAATCTTTCCATCTGCAGAGACCATACATATGCGCTCAGATCACCAGCCGTTTTGAGTGCTTCTCATGGCCAAAAACCAGAGGTGTGTATGGTGTTCTCTTAACTCTTCCCTCTCAGGGATTTGCTTCCTTCTCCTTTTTTCTAAACCTAAGAATTACATTATTTAGAGCCCAGATTGGTGGCTGTCCTTTGCACATCTTGTAGACCCTCTTTGTGTATGTAGAAACATAAGGCCACAAGCTGACATGAACCTAGAATTTTATAAATCTATTTTATAAACCTATTTATTAATCCTTCCTGTAAACCTAAACTCCTGACCATATGCCTCACTGCTCAGCTGACAGTAACTACAAGCCGAGGGAAGCAAGGTAGTGATGGGCAGGTTTAAAAATGGAAACTTCTTTTCGCCATCTAACCCATCCAATACAAAGCATCATTTTGAATATAACTGGTCTTATGTTCTCCCAGAGAGGCTATTCCTGTCATCCCACCATTACCTAAGCCTTGTTACATACACTCGATATAGGGTTCCAAAGTGTTCTGAGGGCAAATGACATCTAATATTTGAAATGTCCTGTGGTGATTCATTTCCCAGGGAAACTTTTCACTATATTTGCTAATAAGATCATTAAAGAGGGCACAGGAGTCAGATGAATGTGAAAGGAGAGACATTCAGATGAAAAAATCACCAAAAGATATCAGAACCTGCATATAGTATTGATTGGAAAAGATAAAGTTCAAAATAAACTGAGGTTTGTGGAAATCACCACCATGCCCCCCAAAGTAACCATGTCAAGACACACATTGTGCTCTATTGATTTTTCTTCTTGCATGACAAGAAAACATCAAGACCACAAGTTTCACAGTTGTAAGAAGAACATAGCTGCGTGCCACACAAAGGAAAAACAGAAGGAAAAAAAGTGATGAAAGCTTGAAAAACAAACAGAACAATGCAGCTAGTTTTAAGACAGAAGTTTTATCACAATCTTATCTAGAAGTCTGGCACTGTTCTTTCTCTCTAGAAATATGTATTGTCTTGTCCATATGAAACTGAATGTCATCATTTAACTCCAGCCAGCAACTAAGAATCACACAACCACTTGCTGTCTCCCCACCCTGAGAGTGAAAGCAAGAGTCAGAAAAAGGCAACCTTCATGGGTTTAGATAAGAAAAGTTTATTAATTGAAACAAAATATGATACAATAATAATAAATGTAATGAAAATGAGAGAAAGGAGTAAAACATGAAGAAAGCAAGTTCCTGAGCAGCAATTAGCTCCCTCACAATCAACTCCCTACAGGCAGTATACTGAACATTATGTTCTTTTGTATAAAATATCCCTTTAGCCAGCTCAAGCCAGCTGTCTTGGCCATGCTCCCTCATGGCTTCTTCTGCATCTGCTCACTGGCAGGCATGGAAAAATGAGGAGTCTAATTTAGAATTAGCAATACTTATCCACAACTAAAACATCAGTGTTATCCACATTATTCTCGTACTAAACCCAAAACACAGCACTGTACCAGTTACTAGGAGGAAGATTCCTGACCTCAGCTGAAACCAGACCACTCAAAGGAGGAAGAAGTCAATGTAGATATGACTGCCACTATAAGGAGATATAGTCCCTAAAATATTATTTGTTAACTTGGGTAAAGCAGCACTAGGAAAAGCATTAATCCTTCCAAATACCTCCCACAATGCTGGTTGCACTCAGCCTCCCAGTGATGAGATGCTGCTCCAAGGTGCAATGTAGCTGTGTATAAGAGGGCAGCTGTGACAGGCTTGGTCACATTGTTGGGTTAAGACACAAGATCCCTTCTCTGTGGCTCAGAAAACCAACCATATCCTTTGTTACATTAAAACCAGCTGGCTGAGGGAGACTATTCTGCCTCTCTGCTCTCCTCAGACCCCATCTACAGTGCTGCATATGCAGCTCTGGCATCCCCAGCATAAAAATCAAGTTGGAACCTGTTGGAACAAGTTCAGAGGAGGTGCATTAAGTTGGTCACTGGTGTTGTTCAGCCTGGAGAAAGCTCTGGAAGACCCTGTAGCAGTAACTAAGGGACTCCCACATGAGAGCTGGAGAGGAGCCTTTCACAAGAGTTGAGATGGGACAAGGGGGAAAGGCCTTAAACAAAAAAAAGAGTAGGTTTAGATCAGATACTATGAAAAAATTCTTTAGTGTGAAGGTGGTGAAGCACTGGAACAGGTCACCCAGAGAAACTGTGGATGTCCCACCCATACAAGGAAGTCATTAGATGGGGCTTTAAGCAACCTGGTCTAGTGAAAGGTGTCCCTGCTCATGAAAAGGGGTTGATGGTCTTTAAGGTTTCTTTCCATCCAAACCATTCTACAACTCCTCCATTGTAGTTTCCTATTGGTAGAAATCAACTGAAACCTCTGAAATCTTCTGGGCATCCATGCTCACGAAAGACTACTTTGATTATTAAAATAATAGCGAAAGAAAAGAAAATAGACTACTTCAGCTGGAAGAAACCTACTAGTCCAACTGCCAGAGAAATTAAGGCTGATCACAATTTAAAGCTTGTTTTTAAGGTCATTGCCTGAATGCCTTGTAAACACTGACAGGCTTGGGGCATTGATGATCTTTCTGGGAAGCCTGTTACACTCTTTGACCACCCTCTCCGTAAAGAAGTGTTTAATGCACAGTCTAAACCTCCCCTGGCACAGCTTTGAACCACTTCCATACCTCCTATCGGTGGATACCAGGGAGAAGAGCTCAGGACCTCCCTCTCCCCTTCCCCTCCTCAGAAAGCTGTGGAGTGCCGTGAGGTCACCCCTCAGCCTCCTTGGCTCCAAACAACACAAGCCCAAAGCCCTCAGCTGCTTCAGGTAAAACAATGCTTGCAGCCCTTTCACGGGCTTTGTTGCCCTCTTCTGGACATGTGGAAGAAAGTCCATGGGATTGACATGTAGAAAGACATCTGAAACACACCCATATACCCTTCAACAATTTTTCTTAATTTGACAAAGCTCTGGAATGGAGCAACTACCAGCTTCTAGACTCTTTCCCTTGAAAGCATAAATCAAAAACTTACTCTGGAATTATAGTGTCAATCTAGATTTCACTGAATTTATCAGAACTGCATGACTAGAACAGTACAGTTTCCTGTTCTGTCCTCTCAGAGCTCTGGTTCTACTGAGAACTCATTTTGTATTCAGCTTGAGGGGGTTTTGTTTTGTTTTACATCTCTCCTCTGGCTATACTAAATCTTCCTTTCAAGGTCAATTTGCTTTCTCAACAATAACTAATTTAGCATCGCAATGCCACAGTGAGCTATGCAAAAATTATCTTCTCTATACTTCAGATTAGGATTCAGAATTACAAAGAAACTTTCCCATGTTCACACAGGGAGTCATCAGGGAACACAAACTGTGCATCTTCAGCCTCATTAACTAGAAGACCATGCCATCCATTCTAGAGTCGAGAATATGTCTGCATTTATTTCACTCATAAAACACATTATAATGTTATTTTTAATAATCTGATTCTGCTTCTTGATCTCTATCACTTAATTTCTAATCTTATTACTGTCAAGTAGAATATTTTTAAATTAAGCATGCTCCATAATTAGGGTATTTTTATTAATTTATTAATCTGTTGTCTAAAAGGGCTCGAGTACCTCTCCAGATTTTTTTCATATATTTTCATATTTGGACACTGCACTATTTTTTCCCTATTCTTTACATCCATCCAGTAGTATAATGAATGTAGTATCTCTTGGCCTTTCTTCCAACAGATAGACTAATAGATCCAGTGCATTCATCTGGTTTTTATGAAGCTCATAATAGCTTTGTGCTTATGTCTCAAAATTTGAGAGGGCTCAAGAGTTCAAAAGTTCCTAGTTGGGGTTCATATCTACATCCCTACAAAGATTACACTCATAAACCCCTTCGTTCTATAAAGTATAAAAAAAAAAAGTGTTTTCAATGAAGTTGCTCCTGTGCCCACAACAGAATCTTCCCTGCTACTGAGACCAGCATTCAGTCATTTTTATAAACACACAAAGTCAAAGTTCCCAAATATCCTGTTCAACTCTTATTAAAGTTAAACAATGTCTCCTCTTCTGCAATTTTTAACTATCCTAAATTGACTTTTATCCTTAAAAAGAGTTTGTTTAACCTTATTAAGAGACAGTGGATCATTTCATGTTTAGGCTTTCCATCTTTCCATACCTAATACTAGGAGACCATAGAAGCAACATCACTGTTTCATTTGTTATTTGAAGGTACTTAAATAGGGAGAGAACCACAAAACATAATCCACCACAGAAAAAAAAATAAAAATAAGAATTATTCCCTTAAAATTACAACATCTTGGTGCCCACTTCTCTGGAACTAAATTTAAATGGATAATGATTCATATGTGTAGCTATTATGAATTGAAACTTGCTGCTGAAAAGGAAGAATAATTAGCCCAGTAAAAAAAAAAAAAAAATAAGTATCTTTTTTTGTTTTGTACCATTAGTTCATTTTTTCACATCACAAAAAGCGACAGTTCCATATTCCTGGGAAGTTCCTGGGGACTGTAAGAGAATAGTGATGGAGAAACTACTGATTTTTGCAATCCACTTGTGGTTTTGACATTGAGAGAGTAACAACTATTTCCTCAAAACAGAATTTAAAGGTGACAGCAGGGAGGAGGAGGAAAACATCCATATGACATAAGATGAAGAGAGGCAAGGAGAGAAAAACAGAGGGAAGAAAAGGTGACAAACAGGTATAAGGATTGAACTGTTCAAGAACATTGGCTTGTCACCTACAAATTACCCAATATTACATGCAATACCTAATACACATTTGTGTCTCAGGTGAGAAGCACTAACTTGCACTATTCCAAGTGAGACTGCATGAGACTGCTAGAGCCCAGTGTCACAATGGCAAATGTTGTTTATCTTTTTCCCATGGTAAAACTTCACCAAAAAAATTTAAATATTTTAATAAAATTGAGTTAAAACAATAATTTGACATAAATGTTATCTATCTATTGCCATCCATTTCCTTTTTTTCTTTCTAATTTACGGAACCAGTATATTCTCTCCTCTAAAAACTTTTTATCCCTCAATGAAAACTCCTTTCCATCTGGCTGCATACTATTGTTTGAATATATATGTAAAATAATGGGTTGTCATCATGCCCATATTTTTATTATTTATTTTAAGAATTGTCACACTGAAATGGTGCTTTAAATCAAAAGATGGTGTATTTCTGACAACCCCTGGCTGATATTTATCACCCTCTATCACATTACAATGGACAAGAACATAGCAGGACATGATTTATTGCTGCCAGGATTGGCATTTTGAAGAATGGCTCATGAAAACTTTCAAAAACATCACTATGTTGATGACATTTGCTTCCAGTTTTGGGGCTTTTTAAGAGCTCATTTTCCTCTCACAATCTGAAAGAAGGTAAGTATCAAGAAAACAGTCCCTACCAGTAAATCAACTATCACAAGTACCCACAGCTTTAGCTATAGCTAAAATTCCCAAGGATATGCTCAATAAGGAAGTTTATTGAGATGTAGGAATGTTTCACACTTGAAGAATAGTTATTAAAAATTTACATTTTCAAGAAGCTGTATCAAATATAAAATTACCAACATGACTAATAGCTCACAAGAATAAGTGACCAATGAAATTTTTTACATGTGGTTTTTTTACACACACAAACCCCCTTCTCTTTCCAGGCATAGAATGAATTATGAAACAGATAATCTGGAGCACTGTCATCTTCTAGAAAGACAAAAAGATGATGAAAATAAATCAACCATTTCACAGGGTGTCAGTGAGGATGAAAACCCACTGATTTTGGTGAGCTCTGCCACTACAGATAGTCACTGTAGCTGTAAAGCACTGATTTCAGCTAAAGCAAACCAAAACGCTCTTTTTGTACCCTTTGAATTATATAAGGTTCACAGATTCACTTAAACACAAGACTGGAATTTGACATGTTCCTGTTTCCTGTGGTATCTTATGAGAAATTCTTGGTGTAAGAGCCAACATGATTTGCTAACCTGGATATTCTCACTCAGAAATTTACTTCTGCTGGGTGGATTCAATTCTCCATCTTTGGAACGGTATGAAAAAGTGAACACAGAAAGGCTATCAGCTACACAATAGCTAGTCAATAGCTGAACTGATGCTTGCCAAAACACAGGTAACACAGTACTTTGACAACATGCAATAGAGGTGCAGAAGGCACTCTAAGAACTGGATAAGCATACAAAAATACTTGCCTGGATTACCACTTAATTCAAGAAGGCAGAAAAACTTGAAGCTTTAGAAGAACTTTCTGAATCATAGAAGAATTAACATTCCATTCTGAGGAGAGTCATCATGGATTTTCTTACATTCATGTAATGTATTTACCTTTTAACCACATTGAGATTTAGGATCAACAATACCCTCTACAGTACTTGGAGGCAAGTAGTTCCTTGTGGCATCTTAAATCTGACACATGCTGTTTTAATCTGTTTCATTCTCAGAATGAGTAGACAGGATTACTTCTTCCACATCTCCCATGTTAAGATCAGATGGAAATTATAGAGATTAAATAGACTTCTTTTTCAAGGCAGAAGAAACTCTCCTCCATTTAACTATTCCTTTAGCAAAGCTATTTTACATAAATCTGAGCATCTATAATGAGCTGCATATCTGTTTATGGAAAAAAAGCCAATGCTTGTGAGACCTTTTCACACCTTTTTTTTTTTTTTTTTTAATTTTTTTTTTTAGGACAGTTTCCATTTTCTCCTGGTCACTCTTGATCTTGAGGCAGGAATCTGAAAAGGAATAGGTCATCTTGCAAAAGACATCTCTGTGTTTCAGAGCTGATGGGTTAATGCCAGCCTCAACTTCTACTGCTTTAGCAGTGACCCCCCAACACCTACAAACATGGTGAAAGCAGTTACTCACAGGACAGATACAGTAAAATGTTGGTCCCTTCCTTCCAGCAAGCTGTGATCCATTTAGGCAAATTAGGCATTACTTTCAGCCCCTACCCAGGAAATAACAGATGGCATGTTATGGCCCAACAAAGAGAACTGAAAGGAAAATACTTAGCACACTATTAAAACTGCCCCACAAAAGTGTCAACACATTAGACTTCTTTTTTTTACCTAAGGAATTTGCCTAATTTTTAAAGAACAAACATTCACTTGCTGTTATTTTTTTACACTCATTTATATGTCCTAGGGATAGCTTGTGAACAAGTACAATAATTGTCCTTGGATCAGATCATATTTCCAAGTACACATTTGCTATATGTTTTCAAAGCCATTTTGGCCCATCAGTGTCCAAATGTATTTCATAAGTGAGAAATCTCACACCTCCAAAATGTACTTGCCTATTTCCTGAACTGCTGACAGATACCCAACTATTGAAAACACATACGTGTGAATTGAGTCTGCCAGGATGCCAAATCTGCTACTTCAGTGAATTCCATTGAGTCAAAACACACTAGAAATTTCAATTTTTCTAAATCCTTTTGGAATAAGTGGTTTCTGTATGAAACCACTCAAGGACTTAAAGCTCCCTCCCACAGAGAAGGGTAGAAGCCAGTCGACTACTTCAGCAAGGCTGATTATGCACAGATTACCAGCCTTTCCTCTGCTCTAGGAGGACAGAAGGAAAGGATACAACCAAACAAAAATCAAATTTCATCCCACATAAAATCTTGAAATCTTTTAATCCCATTTAAACAAGCTTCAAACTGTGAATATCCTTCAAGATTCAAAACTCTTTCTGTGCAAAGATACAGAATCAGTTTCAATTAAGTAGGGACAAGAGAACATAAATGAGTTCTGGGGAATGCTTCTAGCAGTGGGAGAAGCTTTTCTATACACAGAAATAACTGATGGGAGGGAATCAAGAAGAATGAGACAGACTCTTTATCACTGATGCTCTCTGAGAAAAGAGACAGTGGGCACGGATTGAAACAAAGTTATATCTGAATAGAACAAAACCCTTTTTTGTACCATTTGGATGGTCAAACACAAGGTGCCCACAGAGATTGGGAGGTCCCCATCTGCAGATATAGTCCAAATTGGGCAATGACCTGGGCAACCTGTGGCAGCTGATCCTGCTTCAATAGCAGGCTTGATCCAGACTGGCTCTTACAATCTCAACCATTCTGTTCTTCTCCAGTGAAGAGATAGGAGGACAAAGATACCTCTGCTGTAAAAGCCATACAGCTTTTACAAAAGGCTGCTGGGGCAGCGTGTAGCCAACTTCCAAATATCTCAGTGCTGGACAGACCCAGCACTCAGCTTTGCTTTGATAACATTTGTGGCCAAGCACGACCACTCTAAACAGGACTCAGTGGCACACTGGCAGGAGCACACAGCCTGAAGTTAGCACAGTCTTGCTGGAGATCACCTGCATCTGTCCATAATAATATAACAGAAATGCCTCTTCAAAGAAAGTCAGTTAGGAAGGGGATAAAAAATAATAATTTTCCTCCCTGCCCTTTGTTTTTTGGGGGTTTTTTGTTTGGTTGTTTGGGGGTTTTTTTGTTGTTGTTTTGGGGGTTTTTTTGGTTGTTGGTTTTTTTGCAGTGGATTGTTTCTGTTGTTTTGTTTTAATATATCTGTCAGTAACACCAACAAGTCCTCTGGGAGTTTCACTGGGAAGGTGCTCCTAGTTCAGGACTTCTCAGTCCTAAGGCTATCTTGCCCAGCTAGCTATAGCCTCCTCAGTAGCTTCTGCCACTGCAGAGCTTTACTGAATTTTTTCTGTTCTTCTACAATTTGATGAAGAGAATCAGCAACACAATCAATGATTTAAAATAAGAATGAGCTACAGCTGATTTACAGCACATTTCATTCCTTCCCAAAGACACACAAAATGGTGAAAAAGCTTATAATACCATATAATTTTCTAATATATCGGATGACAGGAGGTTTTTTTATGGTCTGAAAATGTATTCCTTCTAAATAGACAGAAATAACTTGAAATAAAAGTATTCCATTGATCTTTTTGATGCAATAATTTCAAACACACACCTTTACCTATTTATATATATTACTGACCTTCTGTACTTGAGGGTTCATTCTCAAGAATGTTACACAGGAATCAGCGCCCAAACAGTTTTTGACTTAAAACAAAGCTCTGAGTCACTCACTGGTGGTCTTTTAATATATACAGCAAGTATATATTAATTTTATTATTCAATTAATTTAACATATACAGCAAGTCCCTACTCACAGAAAATCTGAGATATAAACATTTTAGTCCATCTGTATTTGTTCCATTGTTTGTAATGTTTCTCAATACAAATATACTTCCAAGCAAATATAAAGTTTGCATGTGATTATTAGAAGAAAGCCAACTAAAAAAAAAAGTCAGCAGTATGCACACAAATAATGCCACTGTTCTACTTTCAGTGAGTTAAGAGCATGAGCTTTTTTTCCCTTCATAAATCTATATTTAAACACCTAGATTTACAAACTATCACAGCATGACTAAGTCACTTTGCATAATACAGGCTACATAAAGATTTGACTCTGGGACTCCACACCTGGCCCTACAGCCTCCAACCTCTGTTTTAGGCCTGCCATGCCTTAGAAAATTCTGTTATTTTTTCTCTCTACAAGGGACAGAGAAAAAAAGACCACACAAGTTTCCATTCTAAGCTGCCATCCATCCAGTCTTATTTAACTGTCAGTTATTTTGATGTCCAAATTGCAAAAGAAACACTAGTTTTAAATTGGCTACAACTTGGTCTCAAATAAATGAAATGTTACCTTTAAAAACTTTGAAGAGATTTTGATCTATTTCCTCAAAATTTTCCTTACCATTCTGCTATTCCCCAGAAAATAAGAGATTATTGTCCTTTACAGCTGTTTACATTTGTCTGTATCACATTTATTATTGCACATGCTAAATGCATACCCTAAAGACACTGACACACTCTACCACATCACACACAGATGCAATTTGGCAATCAGAGAGGGGTAAACAGGGTTACCTGTTTCTCTGAAACACTGGAAACTGGCCAAGATTAAAAATATGAGAGGTGAGGTGTGGTAATCCTGTCAGAGGCATTGAAGCGTGTCAAGCATTAAACTAATGGTCAGCTTTTGGATCAAGAATGGGAGAGTTTGAGGCAAAGCAGCTAGATAACCAGTGAGCTCCAGGTCAAAGCAATAAGCAAAAAGCTTGTTGAGCAGTTGAAGGTGGAGGAGAAACAAGGGACAGAGGACTGTGTAACTTCTGTAAACCTAGCAGAAGACCAGAGAAGGTACTGGAAGATGAAAAGTACATTCAAGCAGAATAATGAATGATAAGGCAAAGAATTCTGGAGCACACGCCACCTGCCAGCAAGTCAGTTCCCTCAACCATGTTAAATCTCTGGCATTATAAGCTCAGGTTTTCCACTTTCTGAAATGCTACTTTACCACAAATGATCCCTGGACTTGAAAGGCAACAAACCTTCCTCCAAGCTGCCCTACAACTGACCAAAGTGAAGAGGCTGAGTGCCTGTGCAGCTCCAGGCAGAATTGGCTTAGTTGCACCTATTACAAAAACCAAGTGTGCAAGTTCCTATGTACACTAAGTATGTAACCTGCATAAACACAGTGCCTTGAGATGTATGGCTGTTTTCTATGACATGAAGACCTTGAGTCCAATAAATAGTGTGTTTTAGTAGGGGAGGAACAGGCACTGGGTGGTACAGCTTCTACAATCAAGACTGGATTGTAAGTTCAAGTTTCATGTTAAAAAAAAAAAAGTAGCAATTCTGGATAAGTATTCCATATTTTGTAGAAATTTTGTCTTAATCTAAAAGAGTTCAGAAGATTCCCTCCTGATTTTCCACATGTTGGGTGCCAGCACTCTGTTTTACAATTTACACTGTTCTAAAGCTTCATGCCACAAGTGAGCTCTGCATGCAATTTTAAAGAGTCACCTACTAAAACCTTTATTTTATATATATTGCCACAAGGGTCTCCCCGCTAGTGAAGGTGCTTTTCTGTATTCAGGTGCACATATACTTAAACATACCTATACACACTGGTTCAGAACATTTGTATGCTTTCTATTCTGTATGCTTCTCCTTGGATGGCTGAGTCAAGCATGATGGATTAGAGTTGCTGTTAAAACACAGTTATTCAATGACAGTCTGACAGAGGGCATTTGCCTAAAAAAAGTACTCCATGAGCCAGCATTTTTGGCCAAATAAATCAGCTAAAGCATTTTCTCTAGCTTTTTCTCAATGATATTTTATTAAAACTTCTACATACCATCTTAAAAGTCATCTTGATTAAATTCTGTACCCAATGCCTGAAATTGAGCAGCAGTTGAGAACAAGTTGTTGAGAAAAAGAGCACTATGTATATCATGGCCAAACACTTGAATGTTATTTCTCCTAGTTAGCTATAAACCCAGCATAACCACTTCCTTCTTTATATGCTGCTCTAATAGAAGTAGCACACGAAAAACCCTGACCAAGACAGCTGTTACAGTATAAAACTCCATGTTTTAAACTACCAAGATAAAGGCTTGCAGAGGCAAGCTGAACTGCCAGCCAGAAATTACACCTCTATCTTATATGGCTTTTGGTGATTATCTGTCTGCATTGCTTTCAGCTGTTTCCAAGAATATAGAAGTGCTCTTCATTTGCATAGATGTTCTTTTCCATTCTGTTTCAGACAAACAGCCACAAACAGTTACTCACTGCTTTTGCAATCAGGTCCTCAGATGTGAAGCAGCTCTTCAGCAAGGCTGATTCTGACAAGAAGTATTCAAGATATTTTTTTATCTGAAGCACAATGTACCTTTGCAACCCACAATGGTATGCCAACATGCACCTTAATTATTGTCATTTACAAAAAGCTGCAGTTTGTCTGATTTTTGAGAGTATTATAGAGAGAAGGAAAAAAAAAAACCTACAATGCAGTAGTAGCACAAAGTTTAAAGATAAAAGAGTAACACAGGATGCCAGAGCCTCTTTTTCAGAAGCCTACTGCCTTACCATTATTCAGTCTGATTTTTGATGAGTTTCCTAAAAATATGTGTTTTTAAGTCACTGTTCCTCAAAAACCAGTATGGGCCATGCTTATGAAATCATGGCAATCTTCTTAAGAGCCTAGCCTTTCACTTTTTACTAGAGCCAGAAATAAAGTTGGGCTGCACAAAGAGGAAATCACTACAGTTAAACTATTCAATAAGGGTTTGAGTTCAGAAAATTTAATTCAAATATCAGAAATATCCACATTATAAAAAATATAATATCTACCTAGGGCAAAGGCAGCTGTTCTCTTGATCACTCAAAGATAGCCACATTTAAGTTGTAGTGAGGGTGGAGTTTAGGGAACAGTGAATTCTTTAGTTTACGGTTCTCCTCTATACCCACAAACAAAAAAAAACAAAATAAAAGTGATTTGGAGAAGCAACCATATATTCATAAAACAATCCTGCATTGCCAAACCTTTTGTGGTAAAAAAAAGGCTCTCAATAAATAAAATCCATTCAGCCCTTAATATTATAATTTGAAACTGTGTTTCTTGCAAGTATACTAGCCTTACTAGTATATTAGAAAGTGTGCTTTAGGAGTAAATATATTAGAATCAGAAAGGCTCTAAGAATATGGGATTTGCAGTGACCTATTTGTTTGCATGGCATCTCATCTCCTAGGGTTAAAAAAACAAAAAAAAAACCACAAACAAACACTCCACAAACAGTCCCAGGAATCTAGCAACAGTTCGATTCTCATAATGGTCCTCTTTTCCCACTCCAAGTCAAACGTTTCTCTTTCTTGAAAAGGATGTGAGCAATTGCTAACCACTGAAGTAATGAAGAGTATCTTCGAGATGCATAAGCAAATTCAGTAATTTGAGGTGAGATTAATGCCATCATTTAAAATACACTTTACTAAACACAATTTAAAAACATCTTGGGACAATTTTGAGGTCACCAAGGTAAAGACTGCAATTCAGAGCTGCACAGATAGAGCTCCTGATTTGATTTCCAGGAAGCCAAAGTGCCAGGCTTCATATGGTTTAACAGCCTCCATTGACAACAGCTTAGTCACAGAGATGCTTGTGGCAACAGTGAGTTTTTAAAGCACTTCTTGCAGAGAATTCAGCCCCACATATTCAGTGTATGAAATACAAATATCCACTGTGATTAAGAAACACTTGGAGCAATTCAAGGAAAATAGTCTTTCACTTTAATGTCCACAATTGCCTAAACAGGGAATGTTCCTCCCTGCATGAACAATTGCCAGCCATCTGACAAAGCCTCCAAGGTGAATAAAATTACCTACAATTAGCTAAAAAAAATTATCTTGATATTCTTACAGACTAAAAGGTGGGAAGGTGACAGACAGCCAGACCTGTGGATCTTAAACCTCTGTTAGGAAGACAAGATCACCAGGTGATTAGCAATGCTACAAGAATCACCAGCACTCATCACAAACTCCAATTACCACTTGGATATTGAAAAAATACAGAAAACAACTGCAGGATTGGTGATGATCACCCTGTTATCTTGAATGGAATACAAGAAATGCAATGAACAAGTACCCATTGAATCTGACACCTGAAGAAGCCATGTGAGACCAATGTCTCCTCCAGCTCTGAATATATGTGTGATTGCAGATCATATTCTAGCCACACTTTTTTGGGCAGATATTAGAGGTTTCATTCTGCCATTAGAGATCACATTCTGGCCACAATTATTTGGACAGAGGTTACAGAAGCTCTCAAACCTTTTGCAAAGATATTATTAGAGCAGTGAGTAGCGCTACATCATCCCTTCAACAAGGGCAGTGGATAAATGCTTCCTACTCTTTCCCTGGGAACAAGGCAAATAGACCCTTACTACTCTTCACTGATTTATTGTTTTAATATGAGAGATTTTTAGGTCTCACCAGCCTAGAAATCAGGTCTTCAGGGTAGGTGAGCAGAACTCACAGTAAAAGAAGGGACAAAATTCCGATGTTTTTCGCTCAGACAGTGCCTGAAGATCTGGCTTTGACTCTCCCAGGGCTCACATGAAAGATTTTCCTTCTGCTTTGTCTCAGCTTAGCCACAAGGTAATAGACAAACTGCTGAAGTCAGATTTCTTATTGGCATCATGCAAGCCTTCCATTTTCCTCTCTCTGGAAGATGAGGGTATAGCATCTATCTGTTGTTCAGTCCCTGGGTGGCCACAGACAAGCCAGCCTTGTGTGCTGTTCAAGAGGTGGCAAATGGCCACAGGTTGAAATAAATCAATGCCTGATAGTTTCAGTTTGGAGCAAGGCTGCCAGTACAAATGGGAATTGTCACAGTATCTCTCAGGTTACACCAGGGATCATTTAATACACTTCTGCTACTTAAAGGCAGGATGTCCAGTCAGCATTGCATTACAAGGTGCCAGTATCATGGAAGCACTCTGTATTTAGTCAGCTGTCAGCAATTTGGACTTTTCCAGAAAAAACTAGCCCTCAATGCCAAATTACCTTTCATACTGCACTCAGGGAAGATGTCCAGATCAAATGTTGTACTTTGTGTCTCATAACGATGTCTAAGATATTGAAGCAGGATGTAATTTAGGGGTTGTATTTCTTTTTCCTCTAATTAAGAAATATTTTAGTTTCCACTTTATACTAATGCAAATGTCTTTATTACAGGCCCAGGAAATTTTACTGTTGAGTATGGGCAAATGTAATGGGCTGAAACACAGTATCATGGAAAACTATGCAAATGACCATGTACAGTAAATCAAGCTAATAGGCAGATTTCATCTTTCTTCCACAAAGGTCAAACATAGCCTGCAGTCAGGAAGGAAAGAAAGAAAAAAAAATTAAAAAGGAAGAGAAAAAAGAAAAAGACGCTATCGCCCACCAAGGAAATTTAATGGCAATCCATTCATAGAATAAATACAAAGACACAAATATTGATGGCAGATTTGTCTTTGCAGAAGGCATAAGTAAGAATCTCAGCAAAAATTGCCTTTGACATTATTATATGCACCTAGTTTGCCCATTTCTGGCATCTCCACTTTGGTATACTGGCAAAAGTCAGAGTTTAAAAAAGGAAAAAAACAGAATCATGCAAAAGAGCTAACAAAGTTCAGTGCAAGGTATGTGCTAAAAAGCAGACCAAAGGTTACTCAATCAAGATCTGTCAGTACCTACACCATGAATTAACTTCTGACAGTAGATGGTCCTTTGCAACAGATAAGAAAAATAGAGCAAAACACCATGTCTGGAAGCCGAAGTTAGACTGACTCAGACTAGAAATATATTTTCACCTGAAGATGACAAAAATATATGTTGTGCCCTTTGAATTGCTTTAACTAAAAACAAAACAAAAAAAAAACATGCAAAGAAGTGATTTTACATCTGATTTAGACACCAAAGACTATTTTTTATATTGCCAAATTAAATTCAATATAGGTATCCACAGCTGGTAGTCCTAAACTGTTATACAGTATCTTACAATTCTAGAATAAAAGATCCCTCACTCTCCACATTTTGCCCAAGTTAAACATCACTCCTAAACCACACAGGAGAATATTTTCTTTACAGTGTGATCTTTTTCACATTTGCCTAGACTAAAGCTGTGACCTTTTTGTTTTCCTTCTACGACAGTTCTACAAATCCCTGTCCAGAGTCCAGCTTTCTCTATAGGGGCACAGGACAAATTCATAGATGTCCTGTTCCTTGAGCTCCACCAAGCAAACATTCACATATAGCCTTGCACAGAGTATCAACAAGACTACTCCCTGGATATTAATCCTGGAACCAATTGCTCTGATCCTCTCAATTTTGCCTTGGGCAGCATTCCTTTTATGTACTTTACAGAAAAATACTCTTTTGGTTAGGTCAGGCTTCTCCATTTAGTCATGGCCCATCAGCTGTCATCAGAGGTGGGAATCTTCCACTTGCTCAACTACAAATCTCCTCAACTCAGTGTCTATGTGAAAAAGTGAAATGTCTAGAATAAATTCCAATCTACCTGGAGTTTTGTAGGTAGATTGTGGTAGAGTGTGTTGCTTCAGTTTTTTAACAATTTGGCTATCTGCCCTGCTGTATTCACATCTGGTTAGTCTACAGTCAAATATCACCTCAGTATTTAGGTTAAAATAATTGTATAACCTTCTTTTATATTAAAATCCAGACCTCATCTACTGAAATCACAAAGAAGCTGGGATATCATTGGGTGCAGATACCAAAATATACTCAGTTTTTGGATTTTATACTAATAGTTTCAGCCATTCATAAAGACTAAATGGCAGAAAGGCTCTATAATTTTTTATTCCAAAAGAATCACCTTACTAGGTAATAGGCTGAACTAATTAAAGACAGTTTTGAAAAGCAAGAATTTCCTTCAGTTTTCACAGAAGCCAGGAGAAGTCAGGGAGAAAAAGCCACACATCAGGACCAGATAATGCATGAATTCTCCTCTTACCTCTGTTCATGTTGTCTGACAAAAGAAATGTGATGAGATGATATTGTTCAGTGATCAATTTTCAAATTAAGGTGTTACAGAAATCTATCCCTTCCATTTCTAAGCACCAACTATGCTACATCAAATGCATCTGCTTCTGCATAATTCTTTTTAAAGCTGGCATTGCTTAGGCTTAGCCTTCTCAGACAGCAGGTTTTCACCTTGAGCAATTCCATCCTTCAGTTATCTTGTACTTCCTTTCAGCACTGTATTATTCCTTCTCTAGTCTCTTCATCCCTTGGATGAAGAGCTTTCAAGCAAGGGCTAATCTTTGTTCTGTGTGGCACAGCTCACAGAATAACATGGTTCAACCTTTTCTCCAAAAATCAATGTAATTTCTCAGACATGTTTTTCCTGCTTTTTTCCCATCTGCATACTTGCAACAGTGCAGAAGGAATACAACGTCCATCATGGAATGAAAAGGAAAATGCTATTCCCTGTTGTCTCAATTTTGGAGTCTATACATAATAAAAAAATCTAAAATCAATGATATTTTATAGACAGTTTTAGGAGTCATTAAACTCTGAGAAATAATTTAATTAAAATCCTAATAACAGGAGAAAACACATCTCATTATAAAACACTTTCACAAACTCTAGGGTTCTAAAAGATGTACAAAGGATAAGATTCAAATCACTGTTTCCCACAGAAATTTAGAAAGGCTATAGATCGCTCCTTATCTTCATTATGGGGAAGCAGAAACAGGAGATTAGTAGAAGATGAGAATTAAATCTAAGTAAGTACATCCATGGCTCAGAAGGAAAGTGTGTTTTAGTAAGTTTACCAAAGGACAGGTGTTTAACAACATTCAATATTGATTTTATTTTCATGGTCCCACAGAGGTCAGCAGAATTTTATTTTTCTTTTACACACTAAAACTTAACACTAAATGCTTCTAACATTGTCTTTAAATATGCATGAAGAATTTCAAAAGGTCATTGGGAGAGTCAAATGCATTAGGCTGAAAAATATAGCTGTACTGAAGTCTCATCCTGCAAAACATTTTCAGATTTTGTATGGAATACTGCCTCATCCCTTTGTTCAATTTCTTTTTTTTTTTTTTTTTTTTTTTTTTTTAAAGCAAGCTTTCTGGGCTGAACTACTGGGCTAGCACCACACTGCCCTAAATCATCTCTCTTGTCTGGCTTTCCTTTTTCCCAAAAATAAATTATATTCTTAATTCTCTGAGCTGCCATTAAGTGCCCTAGGGGCATTTACACCAGAGTGTAAACTACACCAGTCTTTGGAGACGTGACAATGACTTCATGGACAAAGACACCACACTTCGTCTTCACAGACAAAGCCTCAAAAAGTTTAACAGGAGACAGGCTGCAATACATCCCATCCACAGCCAAAAACTTTAAACTATCCTTAAATACCACTTTCACCTTACACACCTACTCATAACAAGATATGCGTCAGTGCTGCTCTTCCTGCTCAAATACGTATTTAAATATAGGTATAACACCCTTCATTAATATCATACCAGGTTGCAAAAGAACCCTTAAGGAAACCTGTCCTCACAGGTTTGCAACTCTATGTAGGTCACTGGTGGGCACACACCACAGGCTGGATATTGAAAATCTAATCTATTCTAAAATCCAAGCTTTTTGCTTTACCTATTAACCTATCTTTATCTCAATCCATGAGTTATCACTATTAACCTTCTGATTCTCTTCCCATCCCACCAGGGGGGAAGGAATGAACAGCTGTGAGGTGCTTAGTTGTTGGCCAGGGCTAAACCACGATTCTGAGGAGTTATAAATACTTAGGTATAATTATCACTGTATTCACTAACACTGATGACACACTGAGGAAGATTAAGAGTTTGGTTCCATGGTATTGCAAAGCACAAGCTATGGAGCAACACTGAAAAATTACTTTACATACCAAGAATCAATCTTAAGCTAAAATATAATTCACACTTGAAACCATGAGGTCAGTAGTATATATTTATAGAATTGTAGCCTAATTAACTATTGGTAATTAAATCTATAAATAAATGGAAAAAGAATAGATCACATTTTGTTTAATTGCCTTAATTAAAAGCTGGAAGCTAGCAAGTCAGACACATTGCCTGCTTTCAGTGAGCTAACATTGATAAAGCTTGCTATGAAGTTAATATTCTTGATTCTGGCACATTACCACTCTGTTGTTATTCATGAGGAAGAGATGCCTTCAGCCAGCTATCATGACATTATTCATTACACATTCATCATCTGCTAGGTGCTTAACAGAAATTGCCAATTCAGCAGTTTATTTAGGTAATCTGGAACGGAGCTGGGAGGGAGAAAGAAAATGGGTTTCATTTGGGTTTCAGAGATTTTAATGCTACAACTTTTGCTTTTAATATACTTCCTTCAGCTAAATTCCAAATGCTTAGAGGTGGGACAGCAAAAATTTGAAGACACATCCTTGCATTCCTGACCAGCAACCGCAGAACATAAATTACGTCCAAGCCAATTTCTAATGTCTTGGACAATCAACATTCAGTCAGTCTGAAAGGAAAACAAAGAAACTTCCAATTAACTTAAGGTTTCTGGTGTTACAATTTGAAGCTGGTTTTTTTTGTTTGTTTTGAATGGAAAAGCTGTGCTGGATAAGGTTAGATATTACAGCGAAGCTACTGCACATCATTGCCTTTTCAGACATGCACAAAAGTATTGCTTTTATGACTTAATGTTCAAGCTGCAATAAGGCTCCAGAGATACCCAGCTGTCATGAAAGCTCTGCATTTCATTATGAGAAGAGTGAAAAGCATACAAACCAGTGGTTTGAAGGGTAGATACAGTGGGAAATGACTGCACACCCATTAAACAAAGGAAGAAAAAGGATCTAATGAGACTTTGGTAGTAATGGTCACTGCAGAAGTTCATAAGAGTGAGGAGAGGAAACAACAGGACAAGGAAAAGCAGGAGGGCAATTTATTCAGCTGGCAAGCTCTGAGGTGCAATGGCTGCAAGACAGCAGCTAGAGAGGCTAAGTGTGTCTTTATTTTCCTTGCAAAATGAAAACACCGGAATTAGGATGCAGATTAAAATAAAATCAACCAACTTGACAATCATAAAGCACAGCCCTACGCAGCTACTAATCGTGCACGTCACGTGCATAGTGAGGAGTCAAAGGAATACGCTGCTTTCCATGACTCATCAGCAGTGGGCACAGAGACTCTTGTAAACATCATCAAGCAGAATTTTATTCATTCTGAACTATACTTCAGGGAGTTTAGCGGACGCTGTTAAAATCCTTCAAGCAGCAGTGTGGAAAATCATGCTAACAAATAACCTACCTTTGTAATAATCATCTGTGCATTGAACGTAGCAGCAAGTCACAACAGGCTGTGCATCAGTAGGCTATTGGCACCCGCTTTTGAAGGCATTCTGAGGACCTTAAACAGAAGGCTGAGTGCCTCCATCCATTGAAGAGCAGCACCAGCAGCCTACTAATGCACACCCTGGCCTAGCTAATTGTTATAGCAACAAGGCTCTTAAATCAAAAATTTTGGGTTCTCAAAAATATTTCTTGAAACACCTAGAGGTAACATTCATCTCTCTCTAAAGACAGTAGATTAAAGAGAAAAATAAGTACCTTTTAAACATATGATTTCTCTTGAGGGATGATTTTCAAAAGGTAGTATTAGTTTAGGTACTGTTATTAGAGGAAATGCTTCAGAGCCTATGTACTTACAGCCTGAGACTGAAAAGGGCCACTATTGAGGCAGGAGTTCTATTTGGTAGGTTTTTTTCACCTCTGATAGGGAACAAAACTCAAAGAGCTGAGCCAATTTGCCCAAGGTCACAGAACAACCTAGCAACAGGACAGAGATGAACCCGGATCTCCATATAACCAGTGAAAAATATAATGGAGGTAGGTCAGCATGGGTTTCCTAAATCTTTTATAACTCTTGTGTCTTCCCCATAAAACTGATTTCCCACTGAAACTACACTGAGAAAACACAAAAAAAATGCTGGTGACAAAATAGGCATGGCTTAGTAAGAAGGGGGTACTGCTGGCAGAGGCAGGAACTGCATTCACTGCAGAAACTATTAATTTTCATAATCCTTAAATTCTGACTAAAAGGTTGTATTCCCATTAGGAACGTAAAGAGCTCCTTCTTTCTGCATCTAAGCAACTCAATGCAAGAACAAGATTAAAGGCAGAGGATTACAGAAAATGCAAGAGATCGAGTAATTCTCTTTGAAGAGATTCATACACAAGCAAGATAAAAACAGCATCCAGTTTAAGAGAGAGAGTTAGTGCACATATAGAGTGATGAGGTACATTTGAAACTGGAAATTTACTGAACCCTCGGTAATTCTCCATTTTCCTACAACAGGCTGCAACACAGAACTGTGTTTTGTATTTTCCTATCACATACAGGCTTGGTACAGATCTGATAGCTTTTAACCCATCTCACCCTCTAACTGAGGACCTGAATCTGCTGGGTGTCCTTTCTATGGAAACAAGGGTTTCCACAGAAAATAACCTCTAAAAGCAAACTTACTTAGAGGAAGGTGGGTGATTTCAACAAAAGGATGCATCTCAGAGGCCTTTATATCCAACAGGGAGTTTAATGGGAAAGTTCATGCTAACAACTGACCTGACATTCATTTAATAAAATCATCTATGGTAATAAGATAATATTATTTTCTGGACTTGCTAGCTCTTGGAAGAGTGCTAGCTTTACTTTAGGATATTGTACTTAAAAGAAATGAGGGAAATGTTACTGGATGAAAAATATAATGAACCAAAGAAAATCTTAATGCAAACAGAAACAAGCACATAGTATAAATACATCAGATGATGTTATAAAGAATATTAAAGCAACTTCAGGCATTAACCACAAGATCTGAAAAAAACAGAGGCCTTAAAAGCACTAGGAAAAGCTGAGTTTAAGTATTGGGAACTTCTCACCACCACAACAAGCAGACAATAAGACAAGCTACTAAGGAAAATGCTGGAATTGGTTATGAGCAATAGACTGGATATTTGTTCTTAAACAGCTTTAGAATGAATAGTTCTGCTTGGCCACAACCAGACCTAACCACATATCCTGTCTCAGCAACACTATACACAATTGCCTTTCCCAAAGCTCATCTACTGAATGAAGTATCTTATAAAACACTGGATTCCTCTGTACTTAAGGGGGGGGGGGGAAAAAAAGCAACCCAAAAAAAAAAATCTAAGACACAAAAAAAAGTTGCACAGTGCCATCATTTGCACAGAAGTCTGCACTCAGGCAAAGCAATGTCAGTTTTCACTCTGACCCTTTAAGCCAAAACACCAAGCACCAAAATTATGATGAATTTGACTTTGAATTACTCTAGGAAACTGTTCTCCTGTGTCAAGGAACACTTTGAAAGACACAAATGAAAAGCAGTCACCACTAGACAATAGTGTTATGTCTCTTCCATGTTTCAGGCAATCTGCCCTACTACACAAGGGTAGTCCCACACACGAGGCAGCCCAGTGCTACAATTGCAGCTGGTTATGTTCATTCAGCTCTCATTCTGAGAGCAGCACAATGCTGCTGGTGACCCTCTGCCGCCCACAGGGAGTTCTCGTGCAGCTGGCTAAGATGGAGGTGGTGGTATGGACTGAAAAGATGCCAAATATTCACCAAAGGACAGAACTATGTTTCTGCATCACTGCCCAATATCTTCCAGATTTCCTTCTAACAACACTCCACCAGTTTGCTATTTGCTCGTCCAACCATGCACATTCTTAATTTAGTTTTCTGGCTGGCTACTTTTTAGGGCTTTGCCATCATTTTGCTCTGTGACAGACTACACAGTCTCTTTAAGCAGTGTATCAAATAAGATCTGTGAAAGACTGTCTACAAAACCAGTTGCAGAAATAAAATTCACTCTGTTCCTCTCGCTAGACTAACTGGATCATTGCTGCAACTCACAGAATCTGATCAGATGATCTACTCCATAGTCAATTGCGTATTTCATTGCTGGCACAAGCTCAGTGCTACTTCAAGTAAACTGGTGAGGTAGCAAATTCTCCTCCCAACCTTGTCCAGTTTCCCAAAGAGTCACTCCAGGGGATAAACCACCTGACCACAGGTACTAAAAAAAAAAACCCACAAGGTAGATGGGAACCACTTTCATGGGTCAGTATCACTCACAAACTTTACATAGGCAACAGAAAAGGAAAAATGAAAGACAATTAAGATCTGTCATCTACTCTATTTCCCTCATCATACCTTTACCTTTCTTATTTCCCTCACAGTTAATTTTTCATTTTCTTTTTTATTTAAACAGCATTAAAAAAGCCACACTGGGAATTTTATATGCATCTATCTATATATTATGTTGTTGAATCTGAAAAAATAAAAAAAAAACCATAAAACAAAACTCCCTGAAAAAGGCCTTGGTGTCTTTTGCAACAGAAATTTTCTCCAGCATTAAAAAAAAAATCCACTTCTAGGGGAGGGCAAGAGGAATGCTTTTCTCCTACGAGTCAACAGATTCACAGGCAGGGTAGAGAGGGACAGAAAATGAGTCAACTACAAGCAGTCTTAGTAAGAATAGATACTGCCTCTAATTCTGCTACAAGCTTCATTCAGCATGACATGAGGGAGAAGGCATTTGGTGGGAGAGAGATCTGCCTTCTCCCAGGCAGAGACACCCAGACCCTTTGCTGAAAGAAAGCAAGATATAGGAGCTGACTATCACTGTTTTGAAACACTCAGAGAATTAGGTATTAGGTAGCATCTTGGAATGCACCTACTAGATATTATCATCCTTCATAACTTAGCTTATACACCTGATAATTATCTTTTGCATGAGAGGAAAAAATAAGCATTTTTGAAAATACTCCCAGTAAAGTGCCCCAAATTATCCACTTTTGAGAATGAACATAGCAAGAAAATCTTCTAAGTAAAAACTTTCCCTAATGTAAAGTGCAAATCTTTCTCCCTAATGTAAAGTGAAAATCTTTCTCCCCAGTGTAAAAGGGTTCATGATGAAAAAAATAAATCAGCCCGGTAATGAAGAGATTATGATGATTTAATCCCAGGCAGCTGCTGCAACTCTGAAATTATAGAAGCAGACACCTCTGGATTGATTACCTCACTTCTTCATCTGGTAGCACATGGAAGTTTCACTCAAACCTGCTAAATGGCTCCAGGCCTATCAGTGCTTTCTAAAATGACACTTTCTCCTCTTTAAAAACCCTACAGCCTCCCTCTCTGCCTAGAGAGCCTGTGGCAGGTGTAATGCAGTCTTAATTCTGCTTTAAGGCAACATCATTCTATTCTTTGTCATGGAACACCAACATTCATTATTCATTCACCCACTACATATGAAAGGACATGGAATTACTGCCTGTGAACCTTAAGGGCATCAGGGAGCAATACAAATTTAACTCTCATCAAGAATCAAAAGAAGTTCAGACTTTTTCCGCTGACTCACCTTCTCTCCTCAAAGCCTGCACACAAATATGCACAGTTTATTTTGACTGTGTCCTGGAAAGGAAAAAAAAACCTGGTTTGGAAGACCTGATGCTCCTGAGTTGAGGGCAGAAGGCCTCCATACAATGTCTGCTAATTCTACTGACCTGTCTGTCTTCATAAAAATAGCAAGGATGCTGACTTCCAGGCTTAATGACAGTATTTAAAATCGTCATTTGCTGCATTTGTTAATCTGTCTGAGCTCTCTCACTGCAATTGTCCTACTCATCAGGAATCCATTGTTTCATGAAACAGCAGCCATTCCTTGACCATTCCTCCCTACTTATGCTGTATTTGATAGCAGTCAAGTTAGGGCCCGTGCTGATGAGTCATGTATATAAATAAATTCTGCAGTCACACATCACAGGAGACAACAAGCAGGCAGAGAAACACAAGTGACAGGGAAAGCATCCAGCCAGAATCAGCCTGTGCTGCTCCCAAGCAGAGTCATGCACAAGTTGTAGCATGTACAGTTCTCACAGCAGCAGTCCCGTATGGGTAAGTGGTGTGAAGCACAGAAGCAACATTCTCAGACAAGCCTGCATAATTCCACTGCCCCCTTGTTCACATTTTAAACATTTCCTCATGATTCTTGCAGAACAAACTCTTTATTCACAGAAGATGAGCATCTCTATGGATGCAGTACTACCAAGCACTGCAAAAGTGATTTTACAGGCTGAGTGTGGTGAAGGTGAGTTACGGCACACAGATGAGTCGCAAACATTGACAAGAACATCTCACAAAGCTACCAAGTTTCATCACAGTTACTAAAACAGGGATTGACAAGGATTACAGATATGCAATACTAACATGTCACTAGCAAGGAGGTGCCTTCCTGCAACTTTGCTGGCACCTCACTTAAGGAAAGAGGAGATGGGAAAATTTTTATCAAGTTAAACAAAACTGTCAGGTCACTTCCTACACAAGCCTTTTCTTTGAGCTCCAGGTGGGCACTTGAATAGGTTTGTTCTTATACAATCTGTTTTTCTGACCATGAGCATCATCCTGACAGACTTGGACCTTGCAACCAAAATGCCACATTGGCAATTTCTGAGACCACTTCAGTAGCTCCCAGTAAGATCTTGAGGAAATGGATACCAGCCTTTTGTCTCTCTTTTCCCATATCCTCTGCTGCAACCCCCTTATTTTTGTCAGGGAGTTCAGACATACTCAGAGATACCCTTTTCAAGTAAACTTCTAAATGGGCAACGCTCTAATCTGCAGTTTAATCCTAGAAAGGAAGGTTATTATTCTCAGTAATTCAACTTTAAAAGTTTTGCCCTTGCCAAAGAACTGAATGGCAGCTTCTTTCTTTCATGCCAAAGGCCAATTACAGCAAGGTTTTACTTATACAATTTAAGCCTAGGTGCCCCCTTTATGTTTTTCATGCTGGGAATATCATTTGTTTTGATAGTTTTGTATTATGCAGTTTTTCACGGCTGAAGATTTCAAACACTGTGATTGTCCTGCCAGGAATCACATAAGGGGCTTTCCTTTAGAAATTCAGCCTCCATGATTGCCCTGCCAGGACTCATAGAGCTCTGTCCTGATGTGGAATGCCCTGTAATTTTACCATGCTAAGAATTTAACTCATATGTTTGCCTTGAGAGGAATATGGGAACACCAACAGCAAACTACTCACTCTGCCTTGTCCAAGTTCCAGGATGTGATTTCACCTCACTTTGTAGGGCTTGTGCCAATTAGCAGGTACTGAGGGACCTCTTTCTGGATAGGAACAGAACAGCTCAGAGGGGACTCAGTTTGGTTTTCTAAGTCTGTCTTTTACATGAAATTCTCTTACAGTCCCTGAAGCTTCAGCTCCCTCCTCAGAGCAGCCTGAGTGAAGATCCTGTGTATACGACTGAAGCACATTTCTTCTGTTCCTCTGAGTGTGGGTGCCATCCCATCTAGGACATAAGGAACACATCCCAAACAAGCTGAGCTGTAGAAAAGAGTACCTGTATTGAGGGCCCTCTTGCAACATCAGCACATCCACAGGCTTGACCCTACTCTCTCCTTCCAGTGCAGAGCAGCATTTTACTGAAAATCTGAAATTTGTTGAGTTGGATGAAGTGCCTTTGCCATGGGGGATGAAGAGAAGCAGAAACCATGGGAACAGCAGCTACTGTTGCAATGTACACCAGCTTCTGATTACAAGAGGAAGGGAAACATTTTCCTGAATCCAGGTGGACAGACTCTTAGGAGACTCACTTTTCAATCCCTTGCATTTTGGGAACAAGACAAACATCTTACGTGGACAATGCCTGCCACCAAAAAAAAAAACTGGGAAAAAAAAAATTAAAAATGGAAAAGTTTTGTATATTCTTTCATTCCAGAAACTCTGCATCATTGCAAAAAGAGACTGCAATTACTCTGGCTGTATTCACACCGTGAGATGCCTCTCTACCATCTGCTCTTTGAAGATAGAGTGCTGATTTGAGCCAGCTAAAGGGAATTCCCACCTAGAAAAAAGACATTTGCCCACCAGTTAGGATACTGTCCTTTTCACAGTCTGCTTCACACAGACTGGACACATCTGCTTTTTTTCTGATTACATGCGTCCAAGGAAGCAGAAAACCCTGAGATTTTCCATTTCAAATGAACTCACTAAGCCCACATAACAAAAAGCATACTTGGTAACAAAACAGCAAACATTATTCCGCAAGACAAAAGTTACACTTGCTGCTGCAAGTTGCAGTTTAAAAAAAGACCACATATGAAACAAATTTAAAAACAACCTTAGTTAGACTTATCAGTAGGAATTCTTCTCACCTTTGGGTGCCCTTCCTCTAGCTCTTCTAAACCTCAAACCACCACATCCCACCAGGCTGTGCACTCAGCTTCCCAAGACCCTCAGGAAGACTGAAGGGTTAGATTCCACATTTCAATTCAAATTTCAAGGGCAACCTTCTGAAACCAAGTACCAGAGATACCTCAAGTTGACTTCTTAGGCCCAACCCAGCCACTGGGTACTAGAAGGGTCAGCCATTGATGGCTCTTTTGGAAATCAGACAATTGACAATTTAGCAGGATTTTCTTCCTGCTCCTCATTATCCCACCTTCAGCTGCCTCTGTTACCCACAGGGAGATTCAGCTACCAACACATTCATACACAATATTGTACTAAACACATACAAGTATATTGCTGACCTCATGACTTCTGAGGGGCTAGTTGATTTTTAGACATAGTGCATACAACACCTTAAGCGGCACAGAGACTCAAGATACTTTGCCAGAGGCAGTTCCCCACTTCCTTATCTTCCTGTAAAATTCAAAATTGTGAGCTTGGCTACCACTTTCACTATAAGCATACCAACCTTATACTTCATCTTCTGCATCTCCTTGCTTCCTCTCCCTGGAGGTCTCCAAGTGCTGCATTGCACAGTCAACTGGAAGCAAAGAACCTCAGGAGGAGCTTGTGTGTAGGAGATAAGGCTTAGCAAGAAAGAGGATTTAAGCCATGAAAATTTTTATAATCATTAAAAACACCATTATTTTCATACTTTTTACAGTATTTTTTAGCTCTGTCTTTCTTTATGCCAAGGATTTCTTCTTCCCTTCTCAGAAAAGGTCATAAATTATGAAACAGACTTAAAACCAAATCTCTGTCTACCCTCATAGCTAGTTCAAAGTAGCAACAAATTTTCTGACATGCAACCAGCAGCTCAGCATACATTTTCATTATTGATTATAGGTGCTTAGAAACCTTGCCTGTTATGGCAGTATCATCAATTCGTTGATAGCCTACATGCACAACAGGACATTTCAGTATGGGATAAGATAATTAAAGATATTATTTATAGTCCTTTTAAATGCAGTGTGATTTTTTGTTTCCCCTCCAACATACACGAACAAGTGATAACTCTCTGTTTAAGCAGAACTACTTTCAAAATTCTTTCAATAGTAGTCTCTTATGCAAGCTTTCACATCTAGCAGGCTCATGCAGATCCTGCCATCCTCAAGAGTTTTCCAGTTCTGAGCGAGGCAATGTATTTTTCTACGCTGGTCAATATCAATAAAGACTTTTGCTTTCAAGACACACTTCAGTGTTTCCAGCACTGAAAGTTTAAGGTTTTCTGTAGAAATCTTCAAATGTAGAACCTCAGAGAAAAAAATTTTGGCTAAGAACTTTCAAATCTCTCACCTACATAATTTCATTTGCATTTTATTCAAAACAATCCAATTAAATGCCATCCAGGTTACTTTGAGATACTGTACAATCCATTAGGAACTGGAGGCAGATAATGTAGTCTTCTTTAGTGATGTATGCATGCCATAAAATACCTCCTAGCTGCTCTTCAACCCAGGTCATTTTATTCAGCAATGCAACAATATCTGACGGACATCCAGAAATGCCACTTCTTTCCAAATTAATCAAGCCTTGCTCTAAAGCATTGTACATCATTCAGAGGGGCACAGCCCCCAGAATGTCAGGGGGTGGAGAGGGAGAATCCTTCAGGGTAGCAAAAAGGTGCTCCTGCAAGGTAATATCAGGGTGCCAACATCCTTCATGTTTGTAGCTGGTGTTGCTGCACTGCCTCAACCCCTGGGCCATGACAACTTTCACAAGCACACAGCCCACGGTGCTGCTGTTTGTGCACATATTGTCAGGTTATGTAACTCAGGTAATGCTGTTCAAAGACCTTCAGTTTCAACATTATACATCTGCAGAGCCAGGATGTGCCTGCTATTATCTGTAATAGGAGCACACATGCTTGCCTGCAGCACTGAACATTCACCTCTTTCAATTATTTGTCAAATTACAAGAACAGAGCTAATCGCTAAGCTTAATGATTGAAAGGGACAATTTGTGCTGCTTTTCATGTCATATTTCCCAGCATCATGCTGTCTAGCTTCTTCTACACAGACCTGAGTGGTAATCTCTCCTACTTCACAGGTGTGTGTTACATTGCATATTCATTTCTGATCCCACAGGGACTCTATGTGTAGAGTTATGAGCACAGGTTTATTTAGACCCCAAACAAAATTAAGCTGTTTTAAAAACTTTACTGAAGTTCACACCATTCTTCATTAAAGACTCACATTTGTGCTCCCCAGCTTTCCATTTCCTCTCATCTGTGCTGTGCCTTTTAGATTCTGTGGCAAATACAGCCTTCAAGAGTTCTTGCGTCTTAATCACCTTGTTCAACACTGGCTCCCCACACCTCCCAGCACCTCTGAGCTATCACTAAACTACAGCAGGAGAGCAATGAAGAAGCAGATAAACACTCTCATTGTTAAAAATCTTACTTTGCAACAGTCCCAAGCAACATAAGGTACAAGTTCTGCCCTTGGGCCAAGAAGAACAATTGGAAAAAAGTTAAATAATTATTTCTAAGTTTACAGTCAAAAAGATAATTAAGCAGCATAACAACCAAACAACCCCATGTGATATATACTCTGTCAGAATTATCAGAAAATATTAAGTTTTTCAAATAAGGCTAATTATCTCAAAAGGTCTTTATATCAGGATTAGCTCATCTCATGGAAAACACCGTGTATACACTTTAGAAATTATAACTTTTGTATATTGCTGACATCTAATAATAAACAGAAGTAGTACTGCAGTAATATTGTAAACACATAAATGCCAGCACTTTTGAGAAAGTGGATTAAAAAACCATAACCTTCTGTCTGAGTCAGCTCTCTCATTTTCAGAGGAAGTTTTCTTAACATTAGTCCTATGAGAAGTCAAATTCACTGCCTTCCTAACACAAACAGAGCAAAGCTCATCTTTTTATCTGCCTGAAGGCACAAGAACTTTCCTAGGGGCATAAATTACGGGACAGCTGGGTTCTTTCATCGATCATCTTTCATCACAATACCATCAGTTGAAAGCTTCACCATTACCCTTTCATGCTCCAACTCTTCTTAAGGTCCCTTCTTTTCACAAGGCAAAGAGTATGACATTTTTTCAACCTAATAATGACTAAAAACTTTTTTCTGCTTCTATAATTGCAACCTCTTGCATATCTTCCAATCTGTTCTTTATCCGTGTGTTTTACATACTCGCTTGATGAAGATCAACATTGCCTCTTCAATCTCAGATCCGCCAGTCTGTTCTAAGACATTGTTTTATTTCATGCTGTACTGGGGGGAAATTCATTGCTCATTTTCCTGTCTGTTCCACCACCTAGGGCTCTTCCCTCAATGCTGACATCGCTATTTCTAGCACAGGGAGTTGCGTCCTAATTAAAAGGAATTAACATTGGTCCAGATTAATTGCATTCAGGCAGTTTGTTCATCACCTTTATCAGAGAGATAGATGACAGCACAGAAATGCCCTGGCACTGAGAACATCATCTCCTTTGTCCTTGCTATACATTCTGGCCTAGTGCTCAGAAACTATAACAGTGTGATTGCATTTGATGTGGTTTTCAATCTTGTTACCTTGCCTCGTCTTATTTGCCATAATACACATTACTGAGGTTTCTGCTCTCTTTTCTGCCTTTAGACCCTTACCCTGCACTATTTGGAATTCTCTGCAATTCAAATTTTATGAAAAAACTGTCTCCAGTGTACACTAAATTACTCCACTGCTTAGTTAATAACAATGGTAACTGCTAGTTCTTGGTCTTTCCACAGCTGATTTGAGTATGTGGCTCCAAAACCCTGCCAGGATCTATGGCTCAGGTAACCCAGGTATTTTTCAATGCACAGACTTGATTCAATTTGCATAATCAGCCAACTAAAACAGCCTCTGTAATCTGAAAAGGCTTCTAATATCACATTAATGCTATTTATTCACAGCAAGTAGCATCTGGCCCAGAGGACTGAATGTTCCCATGTATGACTGCAGAGATAGGGAGGCAAGAAGGATTTTTACTGCAAAAGTCAAATGTCAGTATTAGCTTCCAGCAAGCTTCAAAATGTAGAATTTTTCTGCCTTAAAGTTTTACAGCTCTCCACAACTATTTTCTTCTCTCCAGATACTGGCAAAACTTGCATCCTGTTTAGTAGATTTTCTAGAACAATTAAGGTCTTGTAATTAAACTCACTGGGCTATGATTCCCATGTCCCCTTTTTCTTTCCTGCAAGTATATTTGTCCTTTTGAAACATCATCTGTCCTCTATGAGTTCTCCAAATTAACTGAAAATGGATCCAATTAACCAGTTCACTGAGCACACCATGTTAAATTCACCTGTCTGCTGATTTGAATATGCTCAGATTCTCCAGAAATTCTTTGACAGCATTTTCCTGATCTGTGACTTTCCCTTTTTTCCTGTCAGCTTTATCAAAGCTCCTGCTGTGTTCATTACTAAAAAGAACACTGAGGCAAAAATAACAGTTAAGCACTGCAACCTACAGAAGCCTCTCCCAAAGGACGAATGGGACATGAACTTTCATCAGCCCTAAAATTAGTGTTTTGCTTACATAAAATGCATGCATTCATTGTGCACTATCCCCCACAAGCAGTGGATGAGGAATAAACACGACTGTTCTTTACAACCCATCAGTTTTGTTTTAGTCGAATTACCACCTTTCAAAGCCTGGTTTGCCTCTAGAGTGACCCTTCAATGGGATAGGAAGTACCTCATAAGGCTGTTACTGGTTAGCTGACACATAGGCCTCTTCATTCTGTGAAGTCCTCAGATGGTTTCCTGAAGCTATTATTGTGATTAACTCTGGACCAATGCTTAAACATAGCTGAGATCTGTATCTTTTTCAGTTTCCTTTTTATGTACTATTTCCCAGTTTATACCTTTTCTTAGTCCAAAGGACTGATGGACTATGATTATGCTTAAATGTACAAAATACCATCAATTTACCAAAATGCTTCACTCTTGTGATCTTATCAGAATTTTCTCACTTAAGAATGTCTTACAAACTTATTTCAAAGATAAATATATCAGAATACGAGCACGGCTATAATCTCAGTAAAGCACTGTAGATCAAAAGAATAGCACTATCCTGTCAGAAAAGCAATCTCATCAAAATTCTGTCAAACCATTTTGATAAAGGAGAAAAAAGTACATGAAGTATATCAAAGTGTGAGTACATTTGTATTTCAAATGACAGCACATGTCCTGAGGAGTATATGCAGGAGTACTGCAGTAAGCAATATGTCTGTTATGCTCACAAAAAACCTACTCCTACTGCTTTACTGAAAGCTGGACATCACAGAAATCAGGAGCCCAGCATCTGAAATTGCTTCTTCTTTAAGGGGAAAATGTCGCCAGTAGCTTCTGGAGAATTCAAAAACATTTACAGTCATGCAATCACAAATTAGATAGTCCAAAACCAATTGTTATTAAATGAACAAGATACTGCTGCAGTAAATGGAGGAATGACTAAATGTCATAGGCACCAGAAAAGTATTTCAGCCACACAACCTCTATTCTGAAAAGCTTAATCCTTGCAGAAAAGTGAACAGGAATAGAAATGCAAACGAAAAACGTCAGCACAAAATACTGACAAACTTTTGGCTTGAGTAGTTTTAGAAATGCCTGGGAAACTATATAAATTGTATTTCTCTAATTTTATTTTCCTCTCAGTATACCTACATTGCATCATCTTTTTCCTTTATTTTTGGTAGCTGCAGCTACAAGGAAAGCAACAGCTAAAGATTACTAAACTACCCAAAAGCAAACACTCATATTTGAATTAAGAAACTGAGAAGACAATGTTTCCCCACACTGTTCCTCTGGAACACATGCTTCAGAACAAACTACTGGTTTTGTAGCTGTTCATCTCATGACACAATAGATGCATCTCAGTTTGCATTTCAGTACTACAATGTTGAGATTGCTCTCCTTGGAGAAAATCCTAGCAATAGGAAACCCCTACCAACTGCAGCAGAGTTTATTTCTTGTTGTACAGAAGTGTCAGCTTCCCTATAAAGTCAGATTCCATATTCATCCAACACACATTCCTCCAGCTTTGCAATTTATTAACAATTAAATACTCAAATTCCCATTTCTCCAACCAACAGCCAAGTTACATAACACATCGACATTTCATTAATATGGCACAATGTTTAACAAAATATATTTTCACATCACTATTTATTCTTACTCTGCATGTGTGTGCTTATATCTCTTCTAGCACAGGATTATAAAAACTTGGAGGGGCAGAGGGAGGAAGGAGGTATGTAACGGTGTCCACTGAAAAATTGTAAATATCTATTAAATGGATCCCCTACTTTGTATGCATAATTAGAAACAACTGTTTAAAAAGCTAGTTAGATTGTCATTACTCTTAATGGCCTTTGCTTATTATTTCCTGCATCTTAGCCCTCACCATTTGTCATTATCAATACACCATTTTACTATATTAGTAAGGGACGTGAAATTCCCCTTCCTCATAACACAGAGCTCTGTTTTCCCCTCCGTGTATTAGTTAACCAAACAGTCTGCTAACCAGCTGCTAATCTCTTGTGACAGCGTGGCAGTCTCCCAGGAGCTGGATAGGTGTGCACACAGTATGACTAATTACACTACAGTGCTAATGTGATAGAGGGAGGGCAAACAGACTCCAGAGGCTGAGCACCCTCTGAAGGTGATGTGCTGGGATTCCTGGAGCCCTGCTGTACAGAACACTAAGTACACAGGGCATCAGGCAGACAGCAGGTAATCTCTTCGGCCATACAGCCACATGTATGAATTTATAACTGGGAAATTGTGATTGCTGCAGTCAGAGCTGCAGAAAGAAATTGCAGAAAGCTACAGTGACTTGCATATTGTCAGAGATCATCTTTCTAAAGCTCTCTGGATAGTTTTCCTAAGTCATGGGTTTCATTACAAAGGACAACTGTGCCAGCCCTAACTGGCACTGCCTCTGAATGAACATAGATAAATGCTCTCGGGAAAAGGGCGAGTTGCTTATAATCTCCCATTATTCATGGGTGCTTTACCAGCTGGCAGCAATGGATTAACATGCATTCACTGCAAACGTTGATCTTTAGGATTCACTGAGGTGAAAACAAAGGAATCAGCCATGGATTTCTGACTCCCTGCATCTGAAAGTTAAATATATTTAATAGCAGCTGTGCTAACATACAGACAGCAACCAAAGCTTCACTCGTTGCACTTGACCATGGTCAGTCCTTCAGACACAAAAAGTGAAATGTTTAATTGTTAGGAGCGATAGCTAGCAAAGGGCTTTAGGTTGTGGCTTAGTTTATCTGTATAACAGATAAAGGTTAAAGCACATAGGTGAAGTGTAACAATTAAATCTCTTGTATTTTATATTAAAACTATTGTTAGAAATGACAGGCACTCTCTACCAACCCAGACACGAGCCCTGAAACACTGGAAAGAGAGCTACATTTGTTCTTAAACTCTGCTTTGGGCTCAATGGAGGGATAAAACCATCCATCACACACACTTCTAAACATGCCATTACAGAACATCAATATTTAAACCCCCATGGGCCAGATTCAAACTTAACACAGTTCAGTCCCATTCAAGGTGGGAACTCTAATTGCTGGGGGAGAAAAAAAATAGCCAAAATAGCCACATATTTGATAAGGCAGATCTTTTTGCATCACTTAACAGGAAAACACTTAAAGCAAAGGAAGAAATCTTTACATGATATATAAATGAGCCTGTTTTCAAGAAAAAATACCATAAGCTGTATTCCTCAATTATACTCTTTGACAAGGACAACCTCCAAGGAAGACTTAGACAAGGATCTGTTGTACAAAGACATCATACTGTAGGGGTAGTAAATGAATTTGGATTTTCATTGCTAAATTGCTAAATGACGCAGGATAAGAGTGGGAATTGTAATATACTTGACCATAGCAATCTCGCAAAACAACAACAGAATGTTTTAAATTACCAGCTAATTAAGAAAAAAAGTTTTAAAAATTTGCAATAAAGGAAATTACTACTTTATGTTATTTACATATGAGAGTCTGACCATTAGAAAATTTCTATTAGACCCATAGAAAAATGGAACTATGCCAAAAATTGCAGTATAAAGAAAGATAACATCAGGCATTCACAAAATTATAAATAGAACCAAAAAAAACAACTACATTAGCTTCAAACTCCTGAGAAATTTTAACCTGCACAGTTTGGGATATTTTCCATGGTGTGATAACAGAGAAGGACTTAGAGGTTGAGTTTTTAAGTTTTCACTATGAGAAATACTGTTGATGAATGAAGCCTCAGATTCCCTGGTCTTCACCATCAGTTTTTCACATTGCCCTCACAGGACAAGACTCACACCTTACAGTTGCATTAGAGTTCCTGTAAGTATAGTCAAATTTGCATCCCCAGTGGCCATTTCACTGGCTTCTATTTGGATGCTTTGAAAGAGCTGACCAGGCCTATGACTGCCAAGTGCCATTAACCCTGCTGAGCTCCATCAGCAATCACACAAAAGCAGTGCTTATATACACCTCAGGCTCTCCAGAGGTTCCTCAGCAAGGCTGAAGCTTTCAGCTCTTGGAAGTCCATGGATCTGTTGAGGAGCACAATCTCCTAGCCCCTAGGAGCTGCCCCTCAGGCTCCAGCACTGGCAAAGTTCACTTCAATCCTTTTTCAAAGGCAGCCTTGTTTAAGCTGAGCAAAGGGAACAAGGAGCAACAGGACACTGGTTATCACTCACCAAGCTCTAGACACACACCTGATGTGTATTACCTGATGTTAACTGGGCTCAGCTGATAAAAACACTGCAGAAGGCAGGCTGACTTGCCACTGAGCCCCTCTGCTAACAGCACTTCAACATAAATGGAATTAAACAAGCCAATGAATGCAAAAGATTCATAAAATGATACATAGATCATCTACTTTGTCCTCATTTCCTATACATTGTCATCATCTATGGAAAAAATGAGCATTGAGCCTCAACTGTAAGTGCATGGAAGATTGAAGCACAACAGGGAGCACTGAGTAGCAGAGGGAATGAAAACATTTGAATTTCATCTCATGTCAAAGAATTGTTAACAGAATATGAAGATCAGTATTCCACAGTTCATAAGATCCTCTTAGAAAAATCTTCATAAATAATAACATTAACATACTTGCAGACTATTGACAAGAAGAAATTAAGGACTGATCTGGCATGGATAAGGAAGTGCTTCTAATCTTCACAGTCTGTAATTCCATCAGGCCACACTCCCTAAAATATTAATTGGAACATATGATATGAAGGACAACAGAAATTTTCTCCTCCCCTCTACTGCCCATGCAAAATTACTTCTTACATCATATTCTCCATGGTTTTAAATTAATCCAGAAATTTGGCCCAGAGCTTCACATCCCTCACCGATAAAAGGAAAACAAAGGAAGTAGACTGAAATTTGCCTCTGCTCAATTTCATCTCCTAGGATCAGCCTATCCATAGCTATGAGTTATCAAGAAGACAGAGCCAAGATTCCTTCCAGAGACAATTTGCAGGAGGAGGCAGGCAAAGGACACACAGTGAAGGAAAAAAAAGGGCCAAAGGATAAGATAAGGCTGTGCAGTCTGCATCCTGGGAGGCAACCAAGACCCTGCTGAACACCCTGGTCTGACTTTGCCCCACCTGAGTGGGTTAAGGGGTCTGGAGACGTTCCTCAGGTTCCTCCCAGATTAAATTATCATATTACTTCTTAATTATCATATTACATCTTAAATTATCTCATTACATCTTGTTACATTCATGGACATGTAACATGAAATAATTCTGTCTACTTTCTTGTTTCTTGCATTTGCTAAGTATCCTGTAGGCAGTGGCAGGGGCGGTGACAGGGAGAGAGAGCTACATAGATTTGCAAAATTCAGATGGGAAAACCCATCTGAATGACCCATTCCATTTGTCCACCAGCCTGGTTTCTATCTTCCCTACAGACAGCTTTGCAGCAAGGCTGACTGTTCATCCTGGTAGGCTTCTGTGGCTGAAATAAGTCCTTGTCAGGAATGAATAAGACATGACCAGTGCTCCCAACTCTCACAGCATATTTGAAGCCTGAGCTCCTAAAGGCACTTGAGATTCTTATTGTCCATTCTTTTTTTTTTTTTCCAGAGGAAATATGTAAGTCCACAAAGCTCTAACTTGTTCCAGATATAAAACATCAGCTCAGACCCCTTAAGACATATCCAGCACTGATTTCATTTGGCATCTTAGGATTTTGTTACCTGAGTCATAAATACCTAGAGTTTGCAGTAGTGACATTTGCCATACATTTTGGACTAGGAGACCCACCTAGCACACTATATACAGGTAGAAGTGTGAAGGAGAACAAACGGAAGGGAAACAAACCCATGCAATAAGAACTATGCAAAACTTCAGATAGACAGGGGAGGTATAATTCATATGCAAAATGTAACATTATAGCAACTTAATTTGGCTTTGAGTTTATAAGGCAATAAACAAGCCCTAAAAAACTCTTCTGAGAAGCATCACCACTCCCTCGGGCTGAGGTCCTGCCATTTATTTGCCAGAGGAGTTTATTGTGTCATAAAGCAAAAGCCTAGTGAAGCACAAGCAAAGTATTTCTTGCTCTGTAAAACTGTAATATCACACACAGTTATTTACTGCATGGTAGCCCCATTATTTTTGGTCTCCTCCCAATGTTAGATGTTGGCATTTGTGGAAAAGAGCATTGCTGTCCCAATTAAAGAGAAACTGCCTCTTTTCTTTTACAAAGAAAGAATTGTCCATTAGGAGCTTCTGATTGCTACACAGTTTTAACATTCTGGCCACCTCATTTAGGTGCTTCCTGAGTGGGGAATAGAGCAGTCTTCAAACATTAATATTACCAGTTTTCAAACTTTTGATATTATTAGAAAACAAGCACATTTAATACAGTAGATTAATTCAACAGCATGATCAAGTTAAGGAGCTGAAGTTCTCTGTCTGGGTAGAGAAACCATTTATTAAGTCAAAATCACAGTCTCAGGCAAAGATACTAAGTTATGAAAATTACACAATCAGAAGAAAATTTAATTGACTGACTCTAGGGCAGGACACACAAGTTTGCTTGGCACACAAGTTTATATAAGGATTTGGGGTTTTTTTCCAAGAGCACCATTGGGTTAATATTTGTATTAGTGTATTAATACTATTAATATTAAAATTAATATTTTATCTTCTAGAATCCATCAGCATAGACAGATAAGAGGGCTGTCTTTTATCTTTAATGATGAAAATTTTCCCAAATGATGAACTGTGATTTTAGATCCATCTTCCTCTCATTCTGCACTTGTGTGTATGCACACCTTAGGGAGAGGGACAGATAACTGTTCTATCAACATGCATCACATATTTTCATTTCAAGAAAATTTCACATTTTGGAAGCTATACTGTGGAAAGAAAAGATGTGAAATTAAAGCAGAAACACGGGAAATAAGGGGAATCTGAAGAAAGAATGACTGAAAGAACACATATGATAAAGAGTATGTCAAAGGAACAAACACCATCACTAGGGAAGCCTGTGTTCCAGGCAACAGGCCTTGCTGGAGCCAGGCTGGTTTCCCATATGTGCAGGATCCATGAAAGACATTTCTGTTCCAAAATAATTCAGCTGAAGCAGTCTGCTGGACCTTTGTTCCCATAACAACAGCAATTCATTTCTCTAAATTCTATGAGTTTGGCACTGCAATGAGAAATATCCTATTCTTTCATTAAAACACTGGGCAAAGCACAGTAAGATACTAAAAAACATCTGATCAACTTACTGTTCTTCAGAAATAGTCACTTTCATGTTTTCTTTGAGAAATAAGGAGAACTTCTGTCTTGATCAGTATCAGTGAATTCTCCTTGGCTCTATTATAAATTCACACAAACAAATCTATGTAACATGGACTATATAAGTTCACTCTCAATAATAGTCTCTGGCCAGAAGATACTAACAGCTAAAGGAAAGAAGGGCAGTGTTGCTATCTCCATTTCACAGACAGAAAGCCTCTCCTGAGAGAAGAGTTTCCAGTTTTCATTTGTGAGGCCTGAGGTTTTATCTGTCCTGAAAGGTCTGCATTTTGCTTGAGTCTTTCAGCTTCCATAGCCATCCTAAATACAGAGTATTAATTTTGAAACTCCATTTTAACATCTGGTCCTAACTATACATATTTATCCCTTGCAGTATCCCTCTGCCAGTAGTCTCTTAATAATTTATTCCTTTAGCTCATATCCCATCAACAAAGTCTCTGGCATATTAAAAGAGAAACTGTACACCTTTTTTCAATAGGTATATAAATAACTCTTTCATGTGCAGCCATAGCAAAAAGTACATACCCTGTACTTTATGAGCACAGAACAATTGTAAAATAAAATGGATAAAATTTTAACCTCTTGATGTCAGTGCCAAAACTTCTTACTGATTTCAATACGGCCAGGATCTGATCTAGGTTCTCAAATTTTCACAGGAGAATGCTTGCAGGTGAAGGCTTCCAGGCTGTCATCCCAGAGCCAGGTCTGTGGGAGAGGACATGAAGGGGACATTCTTCTTTTTATTTTCACATGATAAACTCCTTGAAATTCCTACACTTTCCTTTTGTCGTCTTCTTTTGGAAAAAAGAGTGAATGACCTTCTTGTCTATACAATGCCATTTACTTTCCTGGGCAGCCAATGCCAGCAACAGTCTAAAGGAGCAACTTGTTTAAGGAAGTATAGATTTCATTAATCTTCAGAAATTAGATTTTAGTTCTGCAAGTTTTGAGAAGAAATAGATCTGCATCTGTGTTTCTGGTTTTTTTCCCCAAAACCTCCCCAAGTTATCAGATTAACTGTGTGTCAGAAATATGCGGTTTAAGGAGTCAGGGTGTTCTGTGTTTTTGCACTTTGCTATTCAGAACAAGAGAGGGAAGGAGAGAAAGGGACAGAATTAAAAATAAAATAATTCTAGATTTTAACAAGACCTAAAAAATATAAGTGAAAATTACTTTTATCTGCAAACATTTTAAAATAACATTTTATTATAGTAAGTCAAAACAGTTTGAATAATTGTAATGGCAAGTAAATGGGGCCAGATCAGATCCTTCTCTCTCCATTCTTTCCCCTTTTCCTCCCTCACATTATGAATGTGAGCAAAGTATTAGGCAAATAGACCTTCCTGTATGAGGCTGAGGAGAGTATTAAGAAATTTTAATCTCAGGAAGAGAAAAAGCAGAGTAACCTGCTTCTTAGGGAAGTAAGTATGGACTGATTCTGAGCCTCATTTCCTGCCATTGTGTATCTTCTACTAGTAAATTTATTAAGATCCATCACAAATTGTTTTCCATTTTTGCTCCACCACACAATAGGAAACTCACTATTTGGAAGGTTTGAAATCATTTTCTCTTTCTTCTAGCACCAACAGCATCCTTGAGGTTAAACTGGGGGAGAGAGAGAACTGTAATGTCTGCTAACATAATAATGAATTGTTACCACACCATCTCACAGCTTGCATTTTCTGGGAAAGCCAAGATTCTGCAGCTGCTGTTTATAAAGCTGTATTCCACTCCTCCACCTCTTAAAATCTGTTCATTCAGTTGGACACGGGTGGCCAACTCCCCAGGAATGGGAAAACATCATTGGTGCCTGAAATCTGGTGCAAATCTGGTGCAAACCTTTTGCAGTTACCTCATGAGCTGAGTATACCAGAAATGTCTCCTGGCTTCCCTATAAAGATCAGACTTAGAAACCAAAAAGATGAGTAAGACAGAAAATCCAGCCCTGAATTTTAACTCTGTAAAGCAGCTGAACACATAACAGGTTCACAATACTTGATAGTATATTTTAACATTTGTATTATGAAAGATTGAAGTGATGCCTCCCAACGTCACTGCACTTTTACTAAGACTTGACCATAGAAATCTTCACAAAACAAATGCATTTACTAGTGTCCAGGCAGAGAGACACTGAGCTACATCATGCACTAAAGACCACATTCAACATCACAGTTTTAACCAACAAGGAAGAAAAAAAGTCATTTGGAGTTTTGATAATGGTGCACAGATATGTAGGACACACAACAGGAGCAAAGTAGATTTTCCTGACTAAAATCTCTTTCAAGATTGATTTGTGTAGCCATGGCAGTAGAAGTACATAAGCAAGGCTAATGAGTAAAGGATGCATCTTCTTTAGACAGCTAATACAGTGGAAATGAATAAACCATCAAGCACCCTTTTTTGGGTCTGAAAACACAATTTATTAAGTAAATAAAAGCCACATTAAGCTTATAAGTTGGAAAAAATATGTAAAGACAATCAGGCCTACTAGTCTTGGTAGCACCTCTTCAAAAGTACAAGTAGCATTAAAAAGTAAATTCCAAATCAGCATCTGTTTTCTATGCAATCTTCTGTAAGGGTTTTCCTCAACAGATCCATGGTGACCATGGAATTCAAAAAGAAATGTAGGGACCTGCCAGGCAGCCAAATCTATTTTGTTACTGGAACAAGGGAAAAAATTAATAGAAAAGAAATATCCTTAGATTTGGACTAGATAAAAAGAAGAAGTTTTTACAATGATAGTGGTGAAACACTGGAACAAGTTGCCCAGAAAAGTCATGGATCTTGCAAGTTTTCAGGGGTTGGATGGGACTCTGAGCCACCTCATCTGCCTGAAGGTGTCCCTGCTCATTGCAGGGGGAGTTGGAATATGTGATTTTAAAGGTCCCTTCCAACCCCAAATATTCTATGATTCTATGAACTTCTCTCCTTTTTTCATCTCAACACCAGTAGGGAAAGGCTCAGGGCTTGATTTCAATTGTACCTCACACGGCAGGAGACAAAGTACAACATCGTTCGTTCCACTACTGCATGAGCTCTGCAGCAGCAAGAGGGAGAAGGGATCTTGCAAGAGACAGTTCATATCTTTGATTATCTGAATCACACTATACTGCTTTCAGTTCCTGGAAGGCTTTTCCCACCACTGGAAGACAAGTTTTACCATCTCTAGCTAAGGATTTGACTTCAAGTGATTATTTCTGCCATATTTAAACCTATATGTAAACTTTGTCTGTGCTTTTCTCCTTTGCTTACCTGAATGCTGTACTCCTTGACAAACTACACTTTCTTAAAGTAAAGTATTATATCTTAAATCCTAACTTCATAGCTCTATTACAGACATATTTAGTGAGATCAAGGTTCCTATATTCTTGTACATTCCTCTCTATATTCAGAACAATCATTAGCTTTTGAACAATGCCCATAGACACACTTTTTCACCTTTCATTGTATTGAAATTTGGGACCTGATTGTGAGACCTAAGATCTATTCAACCCTTTGGTATTATTTTAACCTGAATACACAGCTACCTTAATAGTGCTGGCATCAAAAGCATATTCATTCCATTGTACTACACACAGACATAACACAAGCATGGCACAAACTGCCCTGTGAGAGAAGAAAACAAAGCAGAATAAAACATGGCTGAATTGATGGATGGATTTTGGACCAGAGTGTGTATCAGTGATAAGAATGATGATTTTACTGCTGTATAAATATTGCAATATGCACAATCAATTAACAATTTCCAATATTTTCTCAGAGAGCTGATAAAAAATTATTAAGCTTCAGGCTCATTTCAGCAGTGTTTAAATGAAGGTGGAAACCTACAGCATGAATCAATCTACTGGCGTAGTCACCTAGGATTTAGGAATATAACTCAAGTAATTTTTTTTCTTATCTTACACAGAGCACTGTAGAAGGCATTTCAATTTATTGTGGATAACAATCTATCAAAATAAACCTGCTCAGGACATACCCTGAATACAAATGAGGCAGCAAGAAAATATAAGGGAAACGTGAATTTTTAATTAACCCTGGGATGGTTCGCAGATTCTGAAGCTCTCAGTCTGAAAACAAAGATCTTCTAAAGTTTTTACTCAATTTATGTGCTTCTATAACATAAAACATCAGACCTATTAAAATATACCATAGGATATTTGTAGATTAGGAAAACAGAGAGATGAAACTCCCCTGGTATCGTGTAGAGCAACAAATTCCTAGATCAATAACACCAGTTCGAACCAGGTATTGCATCACAGTCCCTCGAGTCACCAGCCAAGGTCCAACTCCAGCTGCCTCTCCACCACATCAGGTTTAAATATCCCACTCTGAACCTTATATCCTGCCATGAAGTAGCTTGGTTTGTGGCCACAGACAACTCAGTGTTTTACTTTCAGATCCACAGTTCATTTGCTAAAGTGAGACCACCAGCTCTCATAACCCAGACTGGCAGAGACAGCATTTCCATCTTGGAGCCATCAGTTTTCACATGCAAAGGGCTGAAGCTATGACGAGAGGTCAAGGAAATCATGAATTTCTCAGCGCCTGTGCTCTGATGAAAGATTTCCGTAAGTCAACCAAAAGGATTCATAAAAGCAGCCCAGCAAGACAGGGGCTTAAGGTGCAAGCAGAAGGCACAAAAAAGGCACCCAGAAAGTTCAGAGTAACTCCCTGCAGAGAAGCACCCTATAGAGCCTTAGCACTACTGATACAGCCATCGTGAATACACTGCCTTTATTCTTTATTTCCAATCAGAAACACCTTGGGAAGGGCCCTGAGGTCATGAGCCCCTTCTGGAGGCTTGGCTGCCTGTGTTCAGAGCCACCCCGGAGACAAGACTGCCCCTTCCTCCTGCTGTCTCTGGAGGAGCTCCAGGGAGTGCTGCAGGAAGATCTCGCTCCCTCAGGGGCTGGTTTAATTGTGCCTGCCGTGGGCACCATGGGGCCAGGCAGGGAGCCCCAGCTGTGGGCCCACACCCTGAGCCCAGCACCACTCCCAGGCAGGTGCCCAGAGTCCCTGACTGCCCCGCTCCCGGCTGGCACCACCAGAGAATGGTAACTCGGCTCTTCAGCCTGGCCCTGACAGAGCCCCCAGGGCATCTGCTCCCCCAGCACCCAATCCAGGGAGACACCGACCCTGCAGGATCCTGACCCTGAGTATTTTGCAAAGATTGGCAGAGAAACTTCCTCAGAAAACACCAGGTATTTAGCCTCTTTCTCTGTACATTAGCAACAGTAATGCCCTGAAGAATGATAGACTTTTAAACAGTAAATTAATTAGCTGATAAATGGGTAGTTACAAACTATTATTTCTGGCTGAAATTACTGTAGCAGTAGTATTTTGATAAATTCTAATGTGAAAAACTTGGAAGCTTCTTCATAGTATTTAATATAAGGAAAATTAAAGTGCTGGCATTTTTATGGTGCTTTAATTAATGAGAATCTAGAGTGGAATTCTCATACAAATACAGTACGTATTGCTTGACAACCCTATTAATACCAGAGAAGCTAATTATGATTAGTGCTATTACACTGAGTACTAAATGAATTAACAATAATGAGGCACTCCTAATACTATCATCACATTTATGCATACATTTTAATGGATAGGTTTCACCCTGATTAGAGCTGATAAGTTATTAGCAGCAAACAAAATTATCTCTTCCATTCATCACATTTTCTTTGCCCTGTATTCAGAATTCAAAGCTCATTTCTGAGAAGTGTTACTCATGAATAACCAATGTATTTCCAGTCTTTATCAAACTGTTCTCACAACAGTTCATTACAAGAAACTTCAATCATATGGCACTATTTTTAGTCCTAAAAATTTTAACCAGGGAATATAAACTTCTTTGAACTTCTTTACTAGGGTGCCAGGTATCTGGAGCCTTCCTGTCACTGGGCAAAAGATAACCACATTGCCACACTTAGGAACCTGAACTGCAAAAAGTAAACCCAAAGAACTGAATTTATTGAAAAACTTGAAAGATGAAGGGCTCAGTTTCAGACACAGTGATGAGCAAGCAAGTCCCAGATAAAGAAGTCACCACAGCAGACAGAACTGACCTTGGTCAGACTTGAACACTTCAGTCTTTAGTCCCCAGCCAGAAGTGGGTATGCACATACTGCAGGCTCTGTAGGCAGCAAACCCAACATTGCCAGGGCATTTCCAATACAGAACATGTCTTGTATTTGTGCAATAAATCCAGTGGGTAAGGAGGAGGGAAAGGGGATGTGAACAGAAGCAGGATTTCCTGCGAATGTGTGAGCACCTGGGCTGAAGGTTCATGGCAGGTGCAGCACTTCCTGCACATCCTCAGCACACCAACCCACCTGTGCTCAATCCTGTGAGCTCTGAGTGGCTGCACTGGACAGCACACACATTCTGGTCACTTCTGTAAGTTCAGCATGGGGGAGCAGTACCAAGCTTGGCCAGGCTAGAAGACATTCCCCAATCTTATACCAGTATAAAATGTCCTCACAATCCATTTGTGCAACATTTCAACTAGGAGACGAGATGCACCCAGGAAAGCCCTGTCAGTTGCTATCCTTAACCCTTGATGGAGGAGCTAACTGATGCCATTTCTTACATTGTTTCAGTTGATTCCACTATTGTGGCCAACTGATGTGGTTTTCTCTTCTAAGAACTGATTCTGATGCAGACTCACAAAAAAATAGCAAGGAAAAAAATTTACTTTTAGACAATAGGAAGGGCTGGTGGGGAAAAAAATCAGGGAACTGCCAGAAGCAGAAGTCTGTATACAAAAGAAGAATAAATCTGAGCATGAGTGGACTGTTTTTATAATGGCAGTTGGTTGAAAACTCCTCCTGGAGAGGACAGCTTTTGTATGATTTATGTTACTTCCTGATGTTATTCTCTACTGTAATTATTTATATTACCCCTGCTTGCAGTATGTTGTTTCAATTTCTATCACAAAGTCAGCTAGTTTCATGTGATCATGGGATACCCTTTGGATTCTCTCACTTCTGTACTGCTCTCAGAAACTCAATAGCTGGAGTACAACTAAGTGCTTCTATAAAATCAGTTCACAATCAATGTAACCAAGTCTTTTGTGATAATTTAGTGGATTGGTTTAAGGAAGAAAAAAAAAATGTTTCTTGTAGTGATCATTTAAAATCTATCCACTAACTCTCTGGAGCTATAAAGCCTCTGAGAAGAGGTTCTCTGTCTTCCAAATGCTTATTACAGCAGGGCAGTTAGAAAAGCAGTACTCCCATAGCAATACCCAGTACATAAAAGCTCACAAAACTTCATGCAGGGTAGTTCTGTTGGGTTTTCTTATGGGTTTGTTTTGGGGTGTATTTATACAGAGGAATCTAATAGTATTCTTTCACTCTTTATGTTCCTGATTTATATCAACAAAGGTTATCAGGACAGAGATTTTGCTGTTCACTATTAAATATTGCTCTTCCTGACTTCCAATTTCAGGTATATTCATGCCTTGCAAAATAGTGGAATGCAACCTAATTAAAACTTGCTGTGTTTTCATTTGGGAAGGTGTTAAAGACAATAAATTTTAAAGTGTAATCAGGAAGTAGCAGAGCTGGTTTTCACCTCATACTGGTAGCTCAGTGGAAATAATAGGGTTATGCTAGTGTAAGAACAACCCTTGAAAGAAAACCTAATTTTTCAGAAGACTTAGTCCAAGGTCACAATCTTCAAATAGTGCCCTCCTTGAAACCTGCTTATTTCACTAGCCTTCCCAGTAAAGAAAAAAACTCTTACAGTAACATGAATACAGCTATCATAGTCTTTAAAGGGTATGTTCTGCAGTCAACATGTAGCAGCCTATTTTACTACACTGTCCACTTTTAACAGATAGCCAGTTCTGGTTTGAAACACAAGCAAATTGTTAAAGAATGCAGTAAGTATTTATTCATTAGCTCATCAATACACATTGCAGTTATGGTCACAAATTTAGGATCAAACCTAGCAGCACAGGTTCAGGTAAAACTTAGGGTGTTCCTTGCATTGGTAGGGAGCCCTGTTGGTCTGGGTTCATGACCCACTCAGCAATCAGACAGAGCTGGAGATTAAAGCATAATTTTAAAGACAGTAGCCAACAGAAAAAATAAATGTAGTATGTCTGAAAGCAGGATGCTTTCAGAGGGGAACAAGAACTGTTACCCTGTAACAAATTTATAGATTTCTGTTTGTCTACAGCAGCACCTAACACTAAATACTTGTGAAAACCCCTTCCCCAGAACACCCAGCTACTTCTGTGCCTGCTAGTGCACAATTCCTGTGAGGGATTCATCTGCTTCTTTGAAGGCTGATGTCAGAGGTTCAGCCTTTCTTAAACACTCCTGACACTGTTTCTAGTATTTTTTCTTCACCTTGTTTCCTGCTAAGTTAAACAGCAATTTTCAAGTACCTCCTACAGTTATTCATTGCTCCTGAATACTTTCCAAAAGGAATTAGCTTTGATAAAGAAAGCCAGAAGCACAGGTACCTAGAGGTGTGAGGGGCTAAGTAATTTAGGTGCACACTTTTAAAAAAGCATTGATTTTTTATTAAACACCAGAAAGATTTAATGTTTCTGCATGGAGAATTCCAGCAACAAAAGATATTATCAACATTGACTGATTACAAAAGCATACAGACCACATTGAGAAAATCATGTACAGTTCAATCTCTTAAGATGTCTGATTCTTAAGCCTAACCATTTATTAAGTAAATTACCACATTACTCTTGCTTGTTCAACCAAGCCCATGCTGTTGAGACATTATGTCCAGTCTGGATTTCCAATTTTTAAGGGAGAGATTGAAAAAGAGTTTTAGATTCTGGCAAGACACAAAAGAATTATTCAAAGACTGTAAAATCTTATTTGAAAAGTTAACAACGGGCAGAAGCTTTGAATGTTTAATTTTTCTCTGAGAAATTTAGAAGCATGATGAGATCACAGTCTTACATGAAGACACAGTACTTGCACAGAGAGGAGTTGAGAACAGAGCTGTTAAGAAGAGGGCTTGCTTAAATCCTTTACAAAAAGACATGGCAGAATGTAGACAGAGGTAACAAATTATTTTAACAGATTGTTAACAAAACAACCTATTTTATACATCATTTCAATCTCATATATCAAGGTTAAATGCCTTTCCTAAATATGCTGTTAACAATATGGATGAAACAACATGCTCTGCTCTGTATAGGAAGTACATTTTCCCAAAGGTCCCTTCCAATCTTCAAAACTAATAGTAAAGTAAATGATTCAGTGGAAACAAGAGAAGCCTCCTTATGATGAAAAATATTATAAAGTCCCAATCCAGCACATCAAATAAATTTGCACTTATAACAGAAGTTTCACTTATCTCAGTCAAAATACTATCATGATGTTCCTCTCTCAGCTCAGTATCTACACACTGGACAGTCATATTGTAAGAAACCAAGAGTTTAGAATTTGAGGGAGGAAAAAAAAAAAAACAAACAGAAAAAGCACTGGAGAAATGAAGCATAAACCAGTTTCACTCATCAGGGGCCCCAGAAGGACATGGAAGTCAGTGAGGGAGCATGCAGGAACTAATACTGAGCAGGTGGTGAAATAGAGTTCCTAAGACATTCCTATTCCTATCAGTCTCTTTTCCCATTGCACACCCCGTAAGTACTGGGGAGAATCCTATGTGCACACTCTGGCAGGGTAGTAATATTCTTAGAGGGAAGAGATTAGTTTAAGCAATATACTTCTCCAAGGACATTTTATATTCTGAATTTTATTAGAGAGAGCAAACAATATACAAGAGAGGAAAAAAAAAAAAAACTTACTGGGGTCATCACAGGGAGTTCCTGTTTCTTATTCAAAATTAACTGATTGTGATTTTTGCTGGAAACCAACAGTTACAAGAGGCTTATTTCACCTAAAGAGAGAAGACAAATCAAAACATAATGATTTGTATGTGGAGGCTGATAGTCACCCTTCCTGAAGAACAGAGTGCACAGTACTCCCCCAAATCTTTTAGACAACACTGTCTAGCTAGTGGGCTCCTGTTCTAAAGAATAAGCGCAGAGTATTTGAGCAGACACCAATGCAATGTCCCTTTCTCCAGTACACAGGATATAGTCTAACCCACCCATAAAGCCCTTACTAAGTCCTTTTTTGTGCAAGAGGTTCCCTTACATGTGCACCTGGTACCAGACAAAATACAAATCTTTAATTGTATGGCATCCAAGCTCCAGCTCACATATGGATCATGCTAAGTCCTATTGCAGCAGACTGTTTCCTACAGTGATGATGATGATGATGTCTTAAACCAGAGTAACAAGATTAGTTTTCATCACAGTGTGAATGTAAGTCAGTACTGCCTTCCAGCTCTGCATTTATAAAAGTCTGAATCTCAAAATGATGTTGAGGTACCTGTTAGAATATACCATTAGTGGCAGCTGCTGGGATTAATTAAATAGATTAATTAAATAGGCTAAATTAAATAGATTTATTTAGCCTACAGGAATTTTAATAACACATCATATGTTTAATGTATATAAAATGTACATTAAGACATTAGGGCTCATGAAAAAAAAAAAAAATCTAATGGCCAGTTTTGTGTACATTGGTTCATCTGTAAAGACAGCACAATTGCTTGCAGTTTGTTCAGTCCTTGTCCAAGCACTTCTTACAAAGTGACTTGCAGATTCACTGCACACCTTTGCTTCCTGAGGAAGCCATGATGGTTACACACTTGTGGTCATGCCAAGTGCTGCGCAGTTCAAGTTGTATGAACCTTTCCTCTTTAATGAGATGAACAACATAAGCACAGACACACCAAGGGTATATTGACTACTCATTAGAGAACTATAATTCTATGCACCCTTAGAGATGCAAATGTCCAATAATATTATTTTCTTAAGGATCAGTAGACCATCAGTACTCTTCCCAAGTTTATGGATGCTTTCCAAAACTGAAGATCATGATGGAATAACTTATCAATTTGTTCGCCAGCCTTTAGTGACAGATACAAATTTCTCTCTCACTCATATTCTGCCCAAGTTGCATATAAGACATTATTCAGGAAGCATCATAACACTTCTCCAGCAGTTCCAGTGTCCTTAGTTTTAAGATACTTCTTTTTCAGGATCTTTACCTGTGGCAATAAGGATGACACTGTGCAGCTGATTTTCTGTCTGAAGATTGAAGTCCCCACCTTCATTAAGAGCTGAACACGTCTAGTAGGCTTTAATGGTAGGTCAGACTGTCATTCTAGTAAAGCTGTGGATGAATCCCAGTGCTGAAATAAGTGCTGTAAAGGCATCTCTCAATTTTTTTCCTCCTAATTTTTCTCCTAATATTCTTGAAGTATAGTATACTATATTATATATAGAGTATATATAGTATTTTAAACTGTATCAAGACTTTGATGAAGTTTTTTAATGTAAAAAAAAAAATTAATTGCTAGATACAATTGACATAAATAGATTATTTTCGTACATAAAAATGCATTTGATTTTATAATTATTGATCAATATTTAAAGATCATTTCTTCATTTTTCCTATAACATGTATTAATATCTTGGTCAAAGCATTTATTCATTGTTGTTCCTTTCTGGAATGAGTTTGAGTTTCTGCAACATCACAGTATAATTTTATCCTCATGTTTAAAATCAAAGTTTAGACAATTTCCCTTTTAGCCTTTCGATGACTTACAACATCACATCAGTCTCTGTTGATAATGACACCTCTTTTAACACATGAAATACAATAGGTACACATTTCATTGTTATGCATTTAGAATCAAGCACATGAAGGTAATTCTGTCTAATTTCAACTTTTGCCTTTTATAAAGAACTAGTTCTTTACAAATTCTTTAATTCATTAAAACTTTACCAAAATGTATTAGAAGAGTTCCTCATTTTATCCTAATTCTATTCATCTGGATTTCTAATTTCATTTTAATAACTCCTCTTTTAAAGATTGTAAGAGTTATGTCATACATATCTATTACATTAACGTTTCAAAAAGCCTGAAATAGAGGATGGTTAGGGGATTTTTCTGTTCTATAATACACTGGAAGAAAAATACTCTTCTTTTAGTCTAATAAATTACTCCACACTAAACAAAGAGTTTTTCTTCCAAACACTTAACTTGTACATCAGTCAGTCTTAGATTTAGATGACTACAAAGAACCAAAATATATTATCTGCCTGCACTGTATATGCACTTTGAAATGTATAATTTGGAAAATTAAAACTTCCTTCTTATCTTTACAGAAAAGAAGAGAATAGAAAAACAACATTTTTACATATCTTTTTGTAGGTATTTAATGAAAAACAAGCTGTGACTTTGGAAACTGAAGTTATAACCAACATAGTTATAACTGACTATTTCACATGCTGTGCCCTTTAAACATATGTCAATTAAAAATTAAATCCACCATTTCTCTTCACAATAAAGCTATTTAACTCACTGTCTTCGATTTGTTGTTGTTGTTCTATTACAATACAGTCATCAAAAGCACACAAAATCTTTGCAGCTGTATTTAGAACTATGTTATATTACAACATTTCCACGGCAATCCTGAAATCAAGCAATTCTTCCAAGTGTCTGGGAATACATCTCACTGAACAATGTCAAGCAGTGCCGGTTGTTGGACAATTGCTTCTTGGAATGTGCAAATTATACTCAACAATAAAGCACTGCATTGCTGTGGAAGATGCACTACTTCACACAGCAAAATTTCCTTGCATAACACCACCACTGAGTGAGAAGTAAAAGACCAGCAAATAAAACTTTAGCTGCTCCGGGATCTTGTGATCCTACTGAATTGTTCTAACAACAGAACAGGCTCAGCCCACAGACAATTCCACGTACACCATGACACACATTAAAGACACACAGAAACAGATTTTTCCTGTCAAGAGAGTCAGAATCAGTGATTTTAGAATGTACAGGTTTGTTGTAATTGGTGGATCATGTATGATATGTTACATAAGAATTGAAGAAATTATACATGAATAAGGAATAATTTTAAACTGTAATGTTAGCAGGCCAGCAGCATGCTTCTTCTTCCTATTACAAGTTTATGGTTATAACACTATAGCTTCCTATAAATCATTAATGAAAGCTATGATCATTATTTCTCATTTTCCAGTACTACTATGTGTGTACTAATATTACACATTGCTAGCTACATTTTCCACCTCAGAACTGCTTGCTTGTTTTTAGTGGAATACAAAGAGCAATGCACACAGCTGTGTTTGGGTAAGTGTATTTGTAAAGAAAAAGTGACTGGACCTTGCAAGTGAAAAACCAAGCTGATTTGATACATTAAAAACACACAGCTCCAGTATTTTTTGTGGTTGACTTTTTACTGTAGTTCAGCTTTAAGTATCTTTTATTTCATTTTATGGAACTGAGATTTCTAAAACTGAGTTTGAAACATAATATGGCCTCAACAATAGAAGACTTTTTTCAGTACTGCATTGTAAAATCATAGCAAAGAAACGGTAGGATAGCACAGATACATGAATGAGAATTATATGGTAATGAATTAATAAGCTTCAGCACTGTTTAATGATTTAGTTCTGCTCAAGGGCAAAGTAAAATGAAGTATCTGGGAGCATATATAGATGATTATCTATCTATCTATCTATCTATCTATCTATCTATCTATCTATCTTCTAATAGATGATGGATAATTACTAGAAAAAGACTGTGACAATACAGTATCTCCTGTAGAAACATAAAAACTGGGAAAACATTACAAATTCACAGACTTCAACGACTCTGCAGCTGGTGTTGAGGAACAGATTCAGATGGTTCCTCTGAACACTGCTATACCCTCATCAAAGACCATTGTCTGTAAAAGCAAAAAATAAGTAGCGATCAGAGGGAGTAACATAGCCTTTCTAGATTACTTCTGACAATAAATACTCTGCAGATTGCTTCCATCTTTATGTTTAATGAATCCATTGCTATAAAAATATGTTAAGCAAGAGCAAACCCATAGTGAAGTGTGCTTTGGGGTCGGTAGTCACAGAGGACCAGCACAGGGCTTGCACGGAAACCTTGGAGGCAGCAGATCTGAGTAAGAAAGTGCTTGCTATCACAATAACCCAAATTCAGCTTGGAGGAAATTGCTCCTTAGAAAATGGGTATGTTCCTTATCTCTCTGAGACCTTAACTACTGCCAAGCACATTTTTGAACCCCCCTCACTTATTAAAGAAATAGCTATCTTTGGTTGGTGGTTTTTCCTCAATCACATATCTAGAGGTATTTTGGTCATTATCTGTGTTCAGAATTAAACACTGCTGCAGTTAATTTCTTGATTTTTTTCCATTTTCTAATATTACAGTATTATTCTTCAAAGCAATGCAAAAATTCCCTGGAGATAATTTCCATCTGAAGTGGTGATGAATGGTAAGGTGGTAATGAAAAAGTAGTAAAAATAGATCTAATCAATTCTAACCATTTCATCTACTTCTAAACTTTGATAGTTTGCACTCTCTGATCAGAGTATTTTCTCTTAAGGGTGAGTCCTTGCATAGCAATGTATATGAAAACATCAGAAATGGTTCAAAGGAGAATCACTTGTCAGGTAACTCTGTCAAAGTTTCATCGATTCTGCAACAGTCAATATCAGTTTAACCACAAGTCTTTTGGGCTGTGTACTCAGATGACATAAGCCAGGGTTAACCCCATCACATTCCTGAAGCACTTTATACAAATTAAATTGTTGTTAATTGAACAAGGGTGCTCCTGATATGGCTATTATCATTTAATTGGTTTCAGTAGAGCGAGCACTGTTATTTTCAAAGATACAAATAAGATCAGAACAAAACCAAACTGATTACATGACTTCCCTACCTCGCTTTATTAAGGAGTCCCAAATTAATTTATTGTTAGCTAATGAGATTCTAAAATAAACTATCTATGGTAATTGTTTTTACTTTTCTCAGACACTTTTCCAGACTAACCAGATTTAGCATTTATGCTGCTTCTTTTTTACAACCCACTCATCTACTTTTCACAGCTTTTTGGCAAAACTCTGCTGTCAATTAGCACGAATACTAAGCTTTTTCACTGTTGGCTTGACAAATTAGTGAAAGAGAGAGAGACAAAAATTCTGTTTTCACTAAAGTCACTACAAAAAGCTTCATAGATTTCAATTGGAGTTGGGACAGTTCCTCCGTAGATGGGATGTTCCAGTTTGAAATTGTTGGGTAGGTATTTAGCTAGTTAACCAAGGGTGGCTTCAGTTCTTCACTACATATTCTGCACAGATCTCAATAAACAGTTCTCACTGAATTTTTTCTAGCCCTGGTATTCCAAAGCATTGCACTGCTCTAGGACAAGAGCTTTCTTATTTGATAAGGCTTATTTATGAAAAGGAAAACAATTTCACCAAGGTCAGATGATGTATGCACTGAGAACATCCAGTGTCTGACAAAGGACTCAGTAACCATTGCTCTGGAATTTTCAGCTGGAAAGCAGCCTGTCCACACTAGGACATTCAGGACACTGCACCTCACTGTTCTGTATCCAGCCCTTTACCTGCTTCTGAACAAGAGTCTTCATGGTAGGAAGTGTTGATTTCATTTGTGCTCTGTGTACTACAGGCAGAAAAGTCCAAGTGGTAGTTCCCCCCCCTTAATTATTATTAGAAGTTTTTCTACTTGCATTGAAAAATGAATTATAGGCAGGAGGATCCAGGAGATAGTTACTTTTGACTGAGAACGCATTAATTCAGTCCGTGTTATTGGAAAATAGGAACTGACTTTGTATTATCTGAGGTAGAAAATATAAAGCCATGATCACCAGATTTATTAGGCAGAAAAATTGTACAGAGTTATGAGATTTTTATTTCTTTTTACCTGAGGTTAAATTGTAATGGTAACTATGTAACCATGATAAAGCAGTTATTGCAGAAGTTATATAAACGTGAGTCAAAGATTAATCCAAAGAATACCCTCCCAAATGCAATATGAAACAAACCACTACATATGGTTTATAGGAATATGTAAACTATGTGGCTTACTTTAAAAAATGGAATGGACACCGGAGCTGCTTTTTAAGTTTTTTCTATATGCATTGTCCTATTCACGTTTAAAAGGGAGGTTGAGTTTGTGAAAGAAACAAAATTGCTAACAGACTTTGCTTGTTTAAGGTGTTTATTTTGATGTTGGGAACAGTAAGTGTGCAGTAGTCTGTTGTTTGGCTTCTGGTCAGGATCTCCAAACATACAGGCACTGGAACAAGGCTGACTCATCCCTACTTTCTAGGATTACAGGTCTTACAGCCAGTTTGTAATTGTCAGGTTTAAACACTGTGGGAAAAGATTTCAGCCAGATCATAACTATCATGGTGTGGCGGTTTGACCTGGGCTGGACACCAGGTGCCCACTAAAACCGTTCCATCACTTCCCTCCTCAGCAGGACAGGGGAGAGAAAATATAACAAATAGCTCATGAAATATATATAGAAAATATAACAAAAAGCTCATGAGTTGAGATAAGGGCAGGGAGAGATCACTCACCAATTTCCCTCACAGGCAAAACATACTTGACTTAAGAGAAATTAGTTGAATTTGCTACCAATCAAAATCGGAGCAGACTAATGAGCCATAAAACAAATCTTAAAAACACATTCCCCACACCCTTTTCTTCTACAGAGTAAAAGTATAAAGACTTGTGATCAATACAGTTCTTCAACCTAGCAAGTTTACTTTCCTTCAGAATGGATTTATAGCATTCTTTTGTCTTCAAATCTTAGTAAATTAACAATGATTGTAGGAAGCCACATTCAGGTGAAATATATAGAAGAATCTCCCTTGGCATATACTCCGTAAGATGATGGTATTCTTCATCTTCATGAAATGAATGGTTGCTCACAAAATTGCGCTGGATCTATTAATGCATTTGTGAAACATTTTAGATGCAAGTTTGATAAATGAACTTTGGAAGTATTTCTTCCAAAACCAAAAGGCTATTAATCAAGTAGAAATCATATTTATTTTAATATGAACTATCTCTTTGCATTGGCTTCTTCTGTCCCCCTCACTCTGATTTTAGAGATCAGTGTAAAATGTTGTCTATGTGGTTTATTTCCAACAGTGAGCTTTCAGTTTATCTTGAAGTAGGCAGGAGGAATCTCAGAACAGTACTATAGGTAATTCCAGTTATTATGGGGTACTTCAGACTTGGTGAAGCATTATGTGACAGTGTTCAGATGTGAGAAGGGATTCAGAAATGGACTTCTATAGACTATCTTTCTTTGTATGGGGCTCTGGACTACCTGGGTTTTCTCTGTCCATCCACTTCTCTGGATCATTTCTGCGAATTCAGAGAACCTGCAATTTCCTTCTACTCCTGGAGCTGGAATCTTGGAAAGCAATGTAATTGAAATTAATGGCAGTCATCTTTCTGAGGAAGTAAAACATGCTCTCACATTCTTTAAACTCTTGAACTTTTGAAGCCAAAGCTCAGTATATGCTGTGTGTATTTCCTCTTGCTGATGATATATACACACAACATGCATGTACATGATACCTACACGTACATTTAAGGACATTTCACTTGCAGGGCAAATATCATACCCTGGGTACAATGAGTTACATCAGCATAAGGATAAAGTGAGTAAAGTAGGAAAACTAGGTTGCTGCATTGCTAATATCACTGTCATCTACAAGCTTGAAAGCATGGAAGATTAAATGCTTTGAAATCTAGCTTCAAATTACAATTTGTATTGAAAATTGCTTAGTCACAGAAGTCTAAAATCACTGCTGCTCAGATTGAGTCAGCAACAGAAAAGAAGTGGTCAGTTATGGGATATGAGGCATTGCTCAAACTAGGCAGCCTAGAAGACAGGGTAAAGAATACTATGGAAAATTACAACAGTGCAAAAAATCAAACCATGGGTTCTGCAAACTGAAACATTGCAAGGAAAATCAGTTTGTTGCTCTAGTCTGCACAATACATTGTTTATGACCCTGGAGATAATGCAATGAAATTTGGGTATAAACACTGAAGAAAAATTCAGCATTTTTCTGAGTATGGTGTGTTGCTTCCTGTAAAAACAGGTAAATGAAGTTACTGCTCCAGACATGCCTCTTAAGTTTATACATAAATATTCCAATGTACATTGTGTTAGGAACTCATATTTCTGCTACATCAGAAGGACAGACACCAGTGATTAATTCATGTCGAACAGCAGTTCTATGTCTCTCAGTTACCTGAATTCACTTGCAATGCTTTTGAGGTTTGTCACTTGCTGACCCTCCACTATATGCCGTCAGTGATCTGGGGAGCTGATTTCTATGCTTGGTTGGTACAAGCATATGATTTTTACCCAGACAGTACACTTGCTGTATTTCATATTGTGCATAGTTATGGGAAACATGGAAATACCTACTTGCTGTAATATTCTAGCAGCACTTTATGCTGCTGTAACAGACTAATGTCAGTGACTGTAACAGAGAGTACTGGAGAAAACATTGCCATGTAAAGGGTTTGTTCACAGAAACAAAATCCAGTCTTCTGTGTGATTTATACAATAGAAATATTTACATTTAAAAAGTCAGAAGTCATATTTGCAATCTGCACAAAGACATCATTTACCCTGGTAGACTGTGTGCTGCTACATATTGTCGTGCAAGAGCAGACAGATCATCACAGCAGTTAGCTCACTTGATAGATTTGTCTACTTCAAATGGATATGCTACAGATTTAATCCCCTGCCCAAAGCTTTTGAAACAACGATAGCGATGTTTCCCAGTGTCTAACGGCTGACATCAAAATAATGGTGTTTAATTAGGAAAGGTTTCTTAAGCCCTGTAGCCTGGAAGAATTCTCTGGTTTTGTGCTTATTGTCTCCAATAAGGGTAAAATTCAAAATTAACAAATTAGAAAAGTTTCATCCCCACCAAGATCACGACTATATTCTGTACAATCTTAAATTGTACAGCATGGTGTATTTTTCCTTAACTATGCGTCTGCTGCACAACTGTTTAGAGTAAAACTTTGTGGAACTGCAAAGACTTGAGGCACTGAAATGTTGATTTGCAAACAGCCAGGTTTAGTGTGCAATGTTATTGCACATTATTGTGACTGCCACTGCCTCCATCTGTGAATGTGGGCTCCTGCAAAACTTGCGAAAATCTACAGGACACTGAAAACAGCATTGCATTTGAACCCAGACCACTTGAAGAAACGGAAAAGAGCATTCCATTTTAGATAGAGAAAAGCACATACTTTAGGGTTACAGATTTATGGCTTAGTGCTGTTATTTATAGAGCCACCAAGTATTCCTACTTTAATTAGGCCAGTTCTACAAAAATGACACAGCATCTTGCCCACAAGATCTGCTAGTTCCAAACCCCCTTATCCACCTCTACCTAGCTACTGCTCCAACTATTCTGTAACCCTTCCCCATCAGGAAGCAGTGGTTCAAGCTGGTCAGTGTTTTATTATTCTAGAGAATTAAAAAATATACAGTGATAATTTCTCCATCTGGATTACAATTCATGTCAAGGGACTGTCAGAACAAAAGAGCAACTGTAGGACTCCTATCATCAGTCTCCTGGCAAAGCAGCAGAGCTTTGGCATCACCATTGCAGCCTGTCCCTTTATGTGATTCATTGTGGGTAAGGTACTGATATCAAAGACCTGTTTGTTCATGCACCACTGACTTCTGCTTTGCCATCACGCTGAGAGATTGCTTCAATAAATGGCCAGAAACAGCATTTACGTCACAAGTAACACTTGCTGCTGTAATTACTTTGCTGTCCACCCTTTCCCACAGAGTGGAGCCCAGAAGAATTAGTACCCAATAATGGATCACAATTCACACTTGTAGAGTCTGAAACTTTTCTGGGGAAGCAAAGCTTCATACACAGAAGATCAAATACTTTAATTAAACTTTGGAAGAAAGGTGTACTGATTGCTGGACTTCCTACAAACTTACACAGCATGTACTTTCAAAAGTGTGACACAGAAGATGCCTCCCAAATTACTATATATGAAAGAGAAGTGAAAAACTAAATGCTATTGCAATATAGATAAGCTACTCTGAAACAGAAGCATAACTGGATATAAAATAAAACAGCCCAACAGATGAAGCAAAATCACAAAACAGACTGAAGTTATCCTCATGGTGCTACGAATCCACAAGCATCTTGTTTGTGAGAATATAAAATCTTTGATTCTTTCATGTAGGAAAATCAAAGTTCATGTTGCTTCTCAAGACTACCAGAAAAGGAAAAAGAAAAAAGAAAAAAAAAAAAAAACTTACACCTTCGAACTTACCCAGAAACACAGGTCAAAATGCCTCCCTGACTAACACAGGAAACACAGCTTATCTGCTGACAGCAGGATGTGCACAACAGTTCCTGAACAAAAACCACAGAAGGAAGCAGAGATTATTTAACATTCTTCTAAATCATGATTAACCACCTCCAGGTACTGTAGACCATTAGCTAGACAAGCATAAAAGCTTAGCTTTTAATTTTAATAATTTTGTCACAAATCAGTTTGCCTATTTGGTCCCTGGTCACATGACTCCCTAGTAAATGGCTATGTAGCTGCTGAGGCAGTAAATAATAAAGGTACTATTTCGTTATTACATGTATGCAACATCTTCCACAACAGGTATATATAATCTTGCAGTAGATGCTTGGAAGGTGCTGCTTACAAGTCTGGCAGGCTGCCCTCTCTCTGCAGATTCCCAAAAAAAAGGAAACTTTCTGGCTTGCTGCTGCCACTGCTATGACCCATCACAATACATATCCTTTTACTGAGGAAATAACAAACAAACAAATAAAAACTCAGATAACATTTACATTATTCTCTGTGAAAGAGAAGATACAGAAGTCAGCGAGACATGGGGTGAGACCTTGCAAGGATGCAGTTTTTTATGTCTGGTTTCAAAGGACTTAAGACATTTTGTTAGATTTTTACATAGTGTCTTCCCCATTATATTTTTCAAGTACATTTGAGATCAACAAAGACACATCAAAGATTCATAAACTCTTGCAAGTCTATGAAAACTGGTAAGTGGATGCACAACAGACTGATAGATGTCCAGATGGGAAAAGAAAAATTAGTAATTAAGTAGCATTTTTAAATTATACTGCAACAAATCAACACATGAGAAATCCCATATATGACCCTTCAAACAGAGCTTATAATCAGCTGAAAAGTTCAAATCCAGAGAAATTACACTTTCAGTTTGTTATAGCACATTATTACTGAAAAGACAAAAACTATTGCAAAGAGTACATTGCACAGTTCTCAGGAATAGAAGTCATTTTGAAAAGTCAGTGTTCCATGAGGATTTGAAAACTTGCATTTGTCACTTTAAAAAAAGAGCAGGCAATGCCTTGACTGCCTTACCACCATGGAGCTGTGAACAAATACTGATATTAATGGTCTGAGCACAGCTGTTAATATCGGTACCAGAAAACCACAGCCTCTCTGTTGGCTGCAATGCATTGCCTTCTGCCATTCCTCATTATCTATCACTCAAAGTGCCATTAAAACATCAGAAAGTAGAGGTGAGTAATGCTGTAATATCCTGGCTAGCAGCAATCATTTTTTGTAATGATATTCAGTTTATTTTGTCAAACTATGTTAGCAATCACTGATTTGAAATATCCATTAGGCTTAGAGGGGACACACATCTACAAAGAGATAAGGATAACAATTTTGTGCTAGGCATTGATAAGCTATTTACTGCACCACAAATCAAAGGAAATATTTTCACTGAAGAACAGATATACCATTACAGCAATCACCAAACATCTGCCTCATCCAGATCAGGGAGGCATGCAGACACTCAAATTACTTGAATGATCAAGTGTCTGAGCACAAAATACAAGTTTTAAGAAAAAAACTACTCTGTTAACTACTGCGTTCTTCCAGGATAAGAACTTTCAAATCATAGATTACTTCACCCTATTTTCAGCAGCTCATCTGAAAATAAACAGAAATCGTAGTTTTCAGTTCGTGCAGACCTCAGCTCCCACCTCTTTTGGTTGGAAACCAAGTGTATAAACACTGAGAGGGTGGAGGAGAGAAGGAGGAGGAGAGAAGTTCTATTGGAAATTAGACTTCGGTCATAATTTTTTTGACCCAAATCATAGCTTGTCTGTCTTTTCTTCCTCTTAGGACTTGATTGTCTATCCATTTTTGAGAGCTGCAGTCCTACAGTATTAATCCCATTCTTGGCATTGACAAGACATGCCACAGCCCTGTAAACAAATGCCAAAGTGAACACACAACAATATAAATTACACTTCAGTCATATTTACAAGGAAAAATTTCTTTCACAAGTTTTTGCTTTGAGTCTTTGCTAGTTTATCCACTTGACCAAATTAACTCTTTACTTGAATCAAGCAAAAATAATGTCATAAACCATTCTCTCTAAATCAGATTCCTGCAGAAGGGATGTAATTAGTAACAAGGCACTCCTGGGAGGAGCTGACTCGGCTAAGGATATCTTCTGATGGTGATGTAGTTCTAAGGAGATGGGGTTTTTTTCCCCTCCTCTTCCTACAGAGTCACATCACTGAGAGACACAAAAAATTTCCATCTATTTAGATTATTAAACCTCTCCATTATTTGAGCAGGGTTACTGTTTGCCAGAAATGTAAAGCCTCTTCCAGCAATGCACTAAATTCTATCTTGTGAGAACAGGTGTTTCTTAGTGTCAAGGAGAAGTTTCCCCCACAGTTTTTAACCTTTCAGCCTGTGCAACAAAAGCTGTGCTAACATTCTGAAGGTTAAGGTTACATACTGTGAGATTCAGACATCTTTTCTTAAAATTCATTTCAGCAGCTTTAATATAACCTCTTTCTCTTGCACAGCATGACATGGACTTGTTTAACTATCAGCTCAATTAACTGTTAATTAAAACTACAAAGTTAGATTTTGAAGTATAGTTCTTCCATGCTTTCAGGTTTTAAGACTTAAGTTTTGATTCAAGCTTGCTCATTTGTTGAATACCATCAATGTTCCCGTCATTTCAATGTTTGCAGAAGCTGCATTTATCTTAATGATATGGAAAAAGGGAAAAAAATGAACCTTGGCTTTCTTTCCTTTGCTTTTGTACTGGGCAATTTTGAAAGCTTACTTTAAAAATAAAATGGCAGGTTTTTAAACGTTGGTTAAGATACAGCTTTATGTCATTAAAAAAACTTAAAAAAAAACCAAAACAAACAAACAAAAAAAAAAAAACAGGTCTGCTTCCTCACTGGAAGATCAGTATTTTACCAGTCAGTCAAATGAATCTGCTTTTTTTTTTTTTTGTTTTCTTTTTAAATGTTGTGGTATATAATGCTGTAAAGCACAGAATACAAATTTCCCTGTCCCTTGCCATGCACACTCTGACTTCCCGCCCTATAACCTAATCTTCTGAGAGTGATTCTAGTCTGGGCTTTCTTGCAATACATCTGTGATCTAGTTACAAGTTAGAAAGGGAATTAATTGTGGTAGCTCCAAGCTACAGCTTCTCTTCTCTGGCAGACTGTCATCTGCTCCTTTTATAGGGTATCTCATATGTGCCATTGAGAGGGGATGTCCCTTATGCATGTTTCTGGTTTTATTGTAGTACCAAAGTTCATGCATCTGTCAGGTATGGCCAGTGAAGAGATGTTCAGTGGTCTGCTCAACACAAGAGGATCAGGGATACACAGTCCTTAAATGCAATAAGCAGTAAAACACAGGAAGAACCATTTATCTGGAGTACAGTCTGGAAACAGCCCTCAGTCAGGGACAGCCTCTAGGAGATTTCTTTCCTGCAGGTCTCTCCCATTCAAAAGGGCTCAGGCAAAGGCCCCCACTGCTGTGAGGGCCCACCAACACTGGGGTCTGCTAGGCTACCTACACATCAGCTCACTTTGAGAAACAAGCTAGAAAATTTCTGCCCTCCCAAAATAGTTGTGCTGCATCTGTTTTTCATCATTCCTACCCAGTGCCCCATCTAAAAGAAAAAATCTCAAGCAAGGAGAAAAAAAAGGTTCCCATAATTTTTTGCATAATGAGATGAATGAAGAGAAATGCCCCCAACCAATGTGTTCAGTCAATAATCACATACATCTAATGAGGCTGAAGCATTTCTCAGAGCTGTAAGGAAGCAGAGGCTGTAACTATAAGTCTTTGTGATTATGATATAAAATCATCACTGCAACTCTCTATCTCTCAGGAGAGGGGAATGGTGATAAGCTGGACCTAAATACACCCTCACTGGGCACTTCTGCTACTGCCCGTTGCCTGCTCAGCTTCACGCTCTTTATCCCTCCCAGCTGGCCTGACTCTCAGCTACTCTTTGTTCAAGTTTTCTCTCCTCAGCCAGATCTTTGTCCATTACACAAACCTTCACAGTGTTCTCAAACTCCCTCTTTGGTCACTTCTCTTCCCTCTTCTCAAAAGATCTAGGAGCATTAACTGTATTTTCCAAAATTACCATCACAAGCAGTTTTCTATCATTTCATGTAAGAAGCCATGCAGGTTTAATTGTCAAGTTCCTTAAATTATCTACAGTACTTACACAGTTTGGTCAATATTTTCTTCAGGGTACTCTGAGATGAGCCACCAAAAATTAGAAAATGGTGAAAATTAATGTCACACTAAGACAGGAGCATAAGGAAAGGATAAAGAACTATGGTACAAGAGCTCAAAAAGAGCAGTGAGCTTAACTGCCCTCTAATCAACCTAATGTGATCCAACAGAAACACTTTAGAACTAGGTGTCTTAATATGTGCTGAAAGATAACAGAGAAATATTCCCTTTGACATGACTGGTAATAATTAGGGCTTCACTCCTAGGAAAGAAAACATCACTGGTTCCTGGAAAAGGTATATTATTTTTTTCTGCCCCTTATATTTTTTTTCTTTATTACATTCATAGACAGTGAAAAAACACCACAACACCACAATTGTTAGTTACAAAATGGGAAGCTTGACCCTGTAAAATTGAAATTACAAATTTATCACCTAAGCATAGAAAAATAGACATTTTAAGCTAACAAGTAAAGTAAGAACAGTTCCTAAGAGACATCATGTGGCTTTTACAGGCATTAATTCAGACATTTTGCTATACACCACTAGCAAGCTTCAGTGTTGTACCAGTGGGAACTGATTGCTTGACAGTGTGATCACAGTCATTTTGGTGGGCCTCCGCAAGTACCAATTTCTAGCACATCAAGAAAGGTTCTTGCTCCATATTTACACAGGAGCAACAGGAGAAAATTTTGCCCTTCTGTTTATTATACATCATAATTTTTTCCCCTTTTCATCAGAAAGAATTGTTCAGATCTCAGAAAACTGTACCACATAGTCAAGAAATCCAATTCTTTCAGTACCACTGAAAGAAAAATAAGGAGAGGGAAAGAAAAAAAAAAAAAATTTAAAAAAAAAAAAAAGAGGGTTCACCCAAGCTGTAAACTTGTAAAACCAAGCTGTATGTCATGTTTACATTTCCCTTAAATTTTTATCTTCTGACTTTCCACTCAGGAGCCTCCCAACATCATGTCCTTAAACTAGTCCTTATGAAACAAATAATTCCTTGACACTAGTGGCACAGATGGATTATAAACAATTTGTAATTGAAACAGAGGAGCTAATACTATCAATGAACCCATTTGGGGTTTTTTTTTGCCTTTCCACTACTCCTGCAAAGCACTTACAACAAAATACCTTCTTGTCAGTCCTGACCTCTGAGAAATGCAGTGATGAAGTGCTGAGATCATTTAATTGAAAAAACACCATCAATATATCTAAAACCACAATGACTCTTATAAGGAAGCAAGGTACCAAGTTACTTAGCAGAAAATAACAATGCAAAACAAACCAGCCTCTTTCTCACGAGGATGTTTTAATCGTGGCTGTGTGACTAGGACTGTTCTAAAAGACCTGATTTTTTTCCAGAGGCATGAAAAATACTGTGGATTGGAACATCAGAAAAGAGTAATACTAATTTCCCATACTGTTAATACAGTTTTGTTTGTCTGAGACTTCAAAATCAGGACAGATTGACCTGTAAAACCCGAGTTCTGATCCCAGCCTTTGTAGGATCTGTATGAGCTGATTCATCTCTCCTAACCTGTTTATTTAACAAAATAAAGCTCTAACCCTTACAGGTGTTAAAAATTAGCACTAGCTATGAGACTGCCAATAAAATGAAATCTGATTTTTTAATATCTGATATGTAATGAACACTAGTTGCTTTCTGGTTTGGAATCTGAAATTTAACAGTCTATCCCAAGCACCACTCCAAAGCTTCATATTTAATCAGTGCCTTTTACCAGAAGAACACAACTCTGGACTTGAAAACTGGCATGCCAATGCCTCATCACAATCCCAGGAAGGACATCCAGATATTTGTGTACTGCTTGTACCACTCCAGTGATAAAAGGCATGCTAATACATTTGCACTGCTCAGTTTTTTTACTGCAGATAGAATCAGTTCTGATCAGTGAATTATCTCATTTATTTTCACAGTCAACAAATCCCTCATTCTCTATATCCAAAGAATAATCAATGCCTGTAGTCATTCTTTACCTATAAAATATAAAGGAATCATGATTTTGTCTCTGACAACTTTTTAAGGTTATTAACCAGGCAACTTCTAAGTGGTTTGTCTGTGCCATTCAGTCTCCCTCTCTTGTTTTTCACTTCTGCTCCTGTGACAGTTTTACAGAACAGCAATTATCAGCAGATCCACAGCAGCAGCATTGTGACTATTAAAAATGCTACAGTTCAGAGCAACGTTTTTATTTACTCACCAGAGCAATGCTTAAACTGGGCGTACCAGTCAGCTATTTTTACCAACCTTTCATTTCAAATGTTTAATTAAACTTTTTAGTCACAGTTCCTACATATTTTGCATTTTGAAATAAAAGGCTTTTTCTTCCTACATCCTCTATGTGCTGATTAGTTATTCAAATCTAAACAGTCCTAATCTGTATTCTCTGTTTATAATACTCAGTAGTATCTGCAGTTGTTTCTTGCACTCATCAGAGCATAGTACATGAAATTTATGTCTTAATGGCTGCTAAAATCTTTCTGGGAGGGAATGCACCACTGGCTAATGTGATTCTCTGCAAAGTAGCTCATTCCCATATACTCATGACTATGAATCACCTTGGTTTGGACAAAAAAATAATTAAACATTAAATACTAGGACCATGTCATCCCTTTGGAAACTTTGACCAAACTCCCACTAATCTCTACCTAAAGCATGGCAATTTAAAAACTTGTAATTAACACTAAATCACTGAGCACTGTTGGGCATGTTTTCAAATCTAGGGTCAATGATTAACATCTAAAGCCTGCAAAGCTCTAAACCTTTTTATGTACATTTCTCTCTCTGAAGTAGAAGTCCAGCTCTACTTTGAGACATAAAGTTTGGGCTAATTAAAAGTAGGAGAACAATACTAAGTGGGTCTAATAAGAAACTTTTTGTTTTAGCTACTCTTAGCAGTGAGCTAAAGGTATATAACTTTCTTCATTTTTGTAGCTGTGTCTCTTTGGCACTTTGACCATGCATTTCAAATGTTCCAGTGGTGAGGGTGGATGAACAGGAATGATGGATGGTCGACAATCTGATAGATAATGCCGCTATTTTCCATCTCAGAAACTGAATTCAACATAATTAAAGTTTCTTTTCAATATTCTCTTTTTTTCCTCTCTGATGCTCACTGCCTTCCATTTCCCCCAACTATCACAATTTTTCCTAATATACAATGGGCACTATTTATCAAAAATGACATTCTTAGCTAAAAGCAGCTCCAGAAGGTAAATCCATAGCCTACAGCCTGTAGAGATCACTTCTACTTCCTGGGCCAGACATTCTGTGATTCCCAGTCACTTTCTGAGTCTTTTGCACTGCTGTGTTTCTGTTGCTGAAAATTGTTTATCATGAAACATTAAACAAAAGCAGCCTTGCCCTGGAAGTTTGTGAAGCAGTTAATTGAAAGGGAATAGGACAGAAATTTTCAGCTCCACATTTGGTTACTTTTATCCTCTCTTTGTTTTCTTTATCTTATCCATGTGTCTGTATAAAATACATCACTCAAATGTATGAGGGCTTTTTTCCCCAAAATTACCTATGGTTCTATGGGATTATTATTTCAGAATAGAACAGAATTCACTGAGAAGCAAATAAAATTATCCTGAGCAATTCTCACAATAAATGAAGTTTTTTCCTTGCAGTCAACTCAGCTTTTTGTATTTCTCACCCTCATTAAGTATTGAATATAAGAAACCTGAATACTTGATGGTGCACTAAGGGCAAGAGGTAAGCATCCTGCATCCCACACATACATACATTATACTCATGAAAGATTCAATTGGTATTCCCTTAAAATACGTGTGATCCCCTGGCACCACAAATAGCTCTAAATCTATCACTTGTCTCCCAGATGCTTTTCCATATTCTCCAAGTAACTTTAAATGCTGATGCTCTCAAGCATATCAAGGGTAGTTCTGATGAATAAACATGCAGAAATCACAACACTTAGCAGTAATGCCTTTAAATAACTTTGGGCATTTATGTTATACAGTGGTCTAAATTTTCTGAATGTGATTCTTCAAAATTCCTGAAAGCTAGAATTCTTAAAGGGGAATGCAAGTGATTCAATGTGCATTTTATGTATCCAATATCCAATCCTGTAAATTGTTGAACAATACTGAGATGATATCACAATTTTCAACACTCAAAGCCACTTCAAAACCTTGAGAGATTAGGCCTTTGGAAAACAGACATCCTGATAAAATGACGGCAGCGTGAAAACCTAAAAGAAAATGTCTCTAAACAAAACCTTTCTGGAGCATAGGGAGAAAACACCTTTCTCAAGAGTCACCTTAGAAACTCCTAATGGGTCACTCGTTATCCCACTCACAGACTTTCCCATCTTGTTCTAACATGAAGACAAACTACTTTGCATGACTGTTGTCTGTCATTTGAGTTCATCTCACTGTAGGTCAGCCGTGACGACAACTGCACTTCCATAAAACGGAGAACCCTCAGTTGCTAAGTGTAGGTGGTGAGTTATTATCACTGCCTTAGACTGTTCTCTGTTTGATTAAATATACAATATCTGCAGTTTTCTAGCCAGAAGGTGAGTTGTTTCCATAACTCTGCAATTGGGATAAAGCACAAACTTCAACAAGTAGGAACTGCTATGAGCAACATAATGAGGAGCCATGGGAAAAGTTCAGACACAAGAGGAAACTTTGAGTTAAAAAACAAAACAAAACAAAACAAAACAAAAAAGCCTAGAATTGTCTTGTCTTTTCCAGCTTAGCTGATTCTATGATACTACAATGTGACAGGATTTTTTCAAAGCGGCATGGTTTTCCATCCATATATTTATTTTAGTTTAGACAAGTACTAGGCTGAATCTACAAGAATTTGCACCTGATGACTGGGCCAAAGACCTCTAAGACTGCAGGAAAACAAGAACACATCATCATCATCAAAGCTCTCACTCCTATGAAGGAAATGGAGGCTGAAGCACTATGTGCTCCATTTCAACAGGAAAAACTGCCCAGAAAATGCTCTTCAGCATTGAAACCTAAAAAAAAAAAAAAAAAAAAAAAAAAAAAGGCAGAAACACTATTTCCAGTAAACTGCTCCATGCAGAAGCTCTACTATCAAAAATCAAAACTACTGTTTTTTCCAGCAAAAAATTCCCAAAACCTAATCACTTTGCCTCAGGCCACCACTTGAGAGGGTGAATGAGAAGTAAGTCTCAAAATTAAAACCGTGAGGATTTTTTTATTTCTGATTGAAAGCACTTCAGACGGAACTATCCTTTAAATGTAAATGAGCCAATTAGATATAAACCCAATCTTCTTTTTGTTTTAAGAAGGTATTTTCTTCCTTTATCAGCCAAACTAGTGCTATAGCAGATGCATGTGTCATACTGTGGGCAAGAAGATTATTTCCTGCCTTGCTAATTTTAAAGCAGCCTTTAGATGCACAGCATGAAAGCATCTTCATTAGATTGTTTATCTAGAGAAGAAATACAAGCCTATTCACCCAACTTTTCTGCACACCTCCCTTCACTTTCAGAAATGTCAGGGCTTTTAAATCCAAGCCTACCAATGAAACTTACTTGCTTGTTCTGTTGTCTAAACTATAAATTGTAGAGAGCAGGCTTTTCTGGCATAGCTTCCTGCAGTTTTCTACCTGAGATTATACTGACTCTTGGTGGCTAGAGAAGGGGTAATTCTTTAAATGTTTCTAAACACACACATCCCTAAGGCATACCTCAAACATGAGTCAAGCAGTGACATTCCAGCAATCTGGAAAGCAGAGCAGCCAGATAAGAGGGTGAAGATCTGCTCCTCAATTAGATATGTAAGAAGCAGCAAATAGCCACAGCCAAAAAAAAAAGAAAAAAGAAAGAAAAAAAAGCCAATTATGATGCCTTCACATTCAACAAACTCAGTTTATTCACATACAACCAGGGGGGTTGGGGGTTGGGGGGGGTGTGTCGCATTAAAATTCCATTTTTCCTACTTTTTTATGCAGCACAGGTTGTTTATTCTAACTGTAAATTCTAAGGACAGGTATCTTGGCTGAGCTAACTACAGCCTCAGTCCCCACACACTTTTCTGTTTTCATAACCTCTTTTTAGTCATGTTTTGATATGTTTGGAATACTTTTTGTTCCTTCTCTACCAGTCCTCATTTCTCTTTTCCATCCAAGTCCTTACATTTCTGCCTGCTTTGTGTGTAGCCTCTGCAACTTTTTCTTAACAGTCTGTTTCAGGCATCCATTCTTATGCAGTCAATTTCTCTGGGGATTATTACATGTTCAGACCAAAGAAAACTGAATATGGTCTTAGGATTGGCTACACAGATTCAGAAAACTTGTAGTTTCTACTAGATTCTATAAGAAATAAGCCTGTTCAACGACATAGGATTTCAGTTTATCATTACTTTAAAAATTATCCTTATCAGCAGAATCCTAAATGCATACCTGGCAGAGTATATTCTTTCAAAATCTAAGTCTTCAGAGATTGGATATAATTTTTGATATGAAAATATCATAAACAAAAAGGTAGCTCTTTTTTTAGAAGCCAGTAATCTGAGAATGCTGTGTTAAAATTCATCACCTACACTGGTTTCTTTTTTGTGATTCTTAAGGCATGCATATCTCCAGCTGCTGTTTCTATTTACTGTGTCTCACTTCATACATTGTTTATCAAGTGCTTACGCCTCAGATCTCTCCTGATGTTTTTGTAACCCTGTGTTGTTGACTATGTAAGCTGCGTTCTTTGCTTCCATAGATTTTCAAGTATTTTATTCTTCAAATAAACAAATTTTGGTCATATAAAAATTTTCTTGGGGTCTCAATAGCATGTTTCTAAGATGAAATGTTGGCTTTTATAATAATTAAACAAGAGCACACAGGCAGCTGCTTGAAAGAAATGGAAACCACACACTAGACCTTTCTAAACGGGAAGTCCTTCCTTCTGCAAAACAGAAACAACCAGACGAAAACTGGAGGACAGCTTCCCTCAGAGAGAAAGTTTGCACAGAACCATTTACTTAGGTGTTAGGCAGTCCTACAGTTTTCAAAGGTCAAAAATTACCGCATTCCTCCATGATTTTTCCTATATATAGAGAGACTGAAAATGTTTTAAGACTAAAAGCAGTGGGACCAGTGTCCTGGCTTTGGTAATGGTCTGCTTAAGTCCTTTCACCCCTGTTTCTTACCTTCTCTTTCAAGTTTATCTTGTCCTAGTATCCAAGTGCCTTCCACAAAAGGAGAGGTGAAACATATTTTCATTTCACAGGCAAATATCCTGCAGGGTCCTGAGGTTTTAAACTGATTCACTACGCTTACCATTCATCCATCTTCTAACCACTGTGTTTGCTTGAAAGGTAAAAATCATCAGAGCAGAACACACTGCTTTTTGTGTCTGTAAAAAAAATGTTTCACTGCTTGGCAATGAGATGAAAACTCCGATGAGGACAGAAGTGTATAATTCATATGTACAAAATAGATTTCAGTATATCTGACCACCCTTTAAATTTTCTTTTTTCTATCCTAAAATTATATGTTTACACCCTATTTCAATCAGCCCTGGACCTGCTTATTTCACATATGCTTATATTTTAAGCAGTGTTAGTAGCTTCAGGGTTACTGGAGTAAGTCTGTCTGCAGTTTTATAAAGGAGTAACACTTTGCAGGACCAGGGCCTAAACCTTGAGTAATACATGGTTTCCTTCCTTAATGCTTTTATTCTTCCAAATAGTTCTTTAATTCCTCTGTTTTTCATCTCTCATCAGTACCCTCAGATGACCAGTATGGGACTGATTAGCACATGAAGAAGCATCATTAAAGTCTAGCTTTATGTTCTGCATCTAATTTAATCTAAGAACTATTTTATAAACCTACTTTTAACTTTTCATCAGATCAGTTTTTCTCATTTTAGAGTTCAAAGGTTTTATCCCTCCAAAACTCCTAACATTATTATTGGGAAATATTATCTCTACAAAGCAAATAATAGGTGTATACAGGGTCACTATTGTACCTCTTGGCACTTTTGGGGAATTTAACAGTTCTACTGTGTGTAGATATATACTTTGCATTTAAATTCCTTCTCTGGTGTGAAGTGGGTATTAGACATTGCATTCATGTATACTACTACTTTGTGCAGGGTAATTGTAGGCTGTTTAATAGCCATAGTATTTCAGTTTGGAGGTGGCAGCACTTTGGGTATGCTATTCAGGTCTGCATGTTGTGCTTTGCTGTTTTGCAGCAGTAAAGAGATTACAAATGTTATATAGCAACGAATTTGAAGAGAGTTATAAATACAATCTAACAATTTTTATCTCAAATGGATTTACAAGATTAAAAGCTAGTTAGAGAGATAAGATTATAAACTAAGACACAATCATGGGCTAAGATGGGAAGAAGGGAGGTGAGAGAGAACAGATAATTGAGATGAGGCAAAAAGAAATGAACTAGAGTTATGGAAAGGCAGCACTCAGTAGATGAAGCTCCAAATAAGAGACAAATTCTTGTTGTTTCACTACTGAGATTATATGATAATAGCATAGTCAGTGTGTTAAAGTGCAGACGCATCCAGAGTAATTTTTACTGACAATTTGTGCAACAAAAGGAAAGCAGACAAACATAACCAACCAAAATATTTGAAGGTGAAATCATGAGCACAGAAAGTACCATCAATAAAAAAACAAATATGTATAACACCAGGTAGTAATTAGAAAAATTACGGAATCTCCAGAAGATGAATAGGAGATAACATGAGAGTCAAGACATTCAGGATTTTTTTTTAATTTAAAAGCATTCATTTATTTATTTTTTTTTTATTTTTAAAAATTTAAAAGTGAAAAGCAGGACTATTGGAAGCTGTCTTTAAAGCAAACTAGAGGGGAAATCAAAATCAGAGAAACTGGAAAAGAACCTGAAGGACTTCAGAGGAAAAATATGTAAAGCAGAGGCTCAGAGATGAATGGCACATAGGCAGCAGTTCTGCATATGTAATACTACATACATATGTAAGTATGTAACATTTCTGAGTAGGTAATGTTGCCTTCCTAGTGCAGTCAGAGGATGGTCCAGCAGGTAAGCAGATCACGATGATACAGACAGTAAGACTTTGCAGGTAAAAGAAATCAATCTGTAGCATTATGACAGTGGTAGGAAAAGTCACAGCTAAAGGGCTTTTCTTGATGCAATAAACCAATACTTAACCAAGGGGAATATGGGTAACAGAGATTTGGGGATGCTGAGAAATTTAGATTTTTATCAAAAGAAAAGGAGAGGCATTCTCATGTATTCATATTTACTTCAATAAAAGGAATCTTGGAAATAAGAATCCTAAGAAAAAAATTATATTCAAGTCTCACACTCCACAAAGAAGTAAATAAATACTAGAACATACAGAAAAGAAAACCAGACAATGAGGCAGAGCTGGGTAAGGAAACATTCAGCAACTAAACCCAGAAGTTAAGTGAAAGCACATGAATGGTTCTCTAAACATCAGTCAGGAAGAATATTCATACAGATAAATTACTCTAATGTGTTGACAGAAAATCTTATCTGTAATTACAGAAGTAACACCAAGCAGGAATACATGCTGGGAGGAAACTGTGCCAGCAAGAGAACTGTTTATGGTATAGCTGGTTAAATGTTTCTGTGTCTGAGAGAAGCCAGTTGTAATTCTGCTTTAATCAGCATCTGCTCTATCAGATCAATCTTCCGAGTTTTAGGAGGTATTTACTGCTTGTGAACCTCATAAAAATTATGTATTCTTTTATTCACCCATAATATTTTTTGTCTGGACACTAGCCCCATATCTAATTCTTACCAATGGTTTGTGCTCTTCAATAGTAGGGTGGAGCAACCATCTTTTAAGTTGAGTTCTTTTTCTGTTCCTTATCTGGAGTTTGGCTAAAAATACTTTTCCTCCTGCTACATATTTCTGGGTCCTGTTCATAGAAATTGGGGATGATTTTTGTGATACTGTTATACTTCATGTTCTACATCACTGACCACTAGCTAGGCTTCTGTGTTATTCTCATGAACCATTTCTTCTACGTTTTAATGAGTTACCACAGTTAGATTGCTGTAATTTCCCATATTACCACCAGAAAGTTAGTGAAGGTAAAATGTCCCAAAAACATGACAACAGCTTTTTCATGCCAGCATGCCTTCAGTTGAGAGGTCAAGCTCAGACACGTAATTTATATGTTTAGAGATATTTCTCCTCACTTTCAGGTGCAAGCTTCAAACTGTCCTGTCTCTTAGGGAGAAAACTAGCAGGTAGAGCATCTCAGGACTGCTAGGCAGGTGTATCCTGCAAACAAAGGGCTGATCCAGAGAATGAAACAGTGGTTACACTGACACTTCATGACAGTAACCACACAGGCATGTACATCAAAAGGAAAATACCCCAATCTGCCCAGCCTGGTTTCTCACTCTGCATGATGTGTCACATTTGCTGCAGATACAGTGTAGTGTTGATGTCATCTCCTGTCTCCTCACCCATATCCTCCTTCTCATGCGGCAAAAAACCCAGGCATGACTTCTCCTTTGTACTTTCCTCTTACCCTAAACCAATTCCTGTTGGGAAGGTAGAATTAGAAAGAAATTATAAATATGACTCTGTAGCCAGAAAGGCTAAGGAAGAAATACAAATGACAGCACGGTTTGAATAATTCAAAGAAACCGGGCTGGTATGCCAGAACACATTCTTTCCTGCAATAAAACCAAGCCGAGACCCCTCATCCTAGCCTTATAAGGAAAGGTCTGAAGGACCCTGAGATAACCAAAAATATGTAAAAATAGCGATTTCTATAGGTTGCACACAAATGTTACTGTATTAGTATACTTAGAAAGATTGGTTAGTAAAGGAATAGAATATTCAAATGTATAGGTTATATAAGTAATTGCAAAAGAGAATTCTCTCTCTTGGCTCTCTTAGCTCTCTTGGTTCTCTTGGTCTCTCTTGGTCTCTCTAGGTCTCTCTTGGTTTTCTTAGTTTTCTTGGTCTCTCTTGCTACTCTCTTACTACACTTCTCTTGGTTTCTCTTGCTACGCTCTCTTAGCCCTCTTGCCTCACTCTTTCTACACTCTTACTGCTCTTTTCCCCCAGCTCTCTCACTTCTGTTCTGTTACTCTCTTTCTTAGCAATCTTGAGCTCATGTATTCATATTTTAGCCCCTTTTGTATTGTTCTCTCTGAGCCCGCTTTGAGCTCTATCTGCTGGCTCATAGCAGGCTCGCTCTCTCTCTCTATCCCACGCCCTGAAATAAACTTCTAACACCTAACTCGATTATAGAGGTCTTTGCCGTGTCTCAGACCATCCCCAGAAAGCATCTCCTACAAATTCCTTCACTTCACACTGTGATTTTCCATTTATTACTGTAGCACCATCTCTCTTCCTACAAGTGCCAGAAGAAGAGCTAGTTGCCATTTTTACAGAATCACAGAATGTTTTTTGTTGGAAGGGATCTTAAAGATCATCTTGTTCCAGCTGGCCTGCAATGGGCAGGGACACCATCCACTAGATCAAGTTGCTCAGAGCCCCATCCTACCTGACCCTAGAACACTTTCAGGGATGGGGCATCCACAGCTTCTTTGGGAAACCCACTTTAGTGCCTCGACACCCTCACAGAGAAAAACTCCTTCCTAAAAATTTTCTCCTCCCTTCACATAAAAGAAGCCTTGGTTTAAACTTTGCAGAGAACCTAATTGTCAGGTTGTGTGTTTTGAAGGCTCATCTCCACAAACACAAAGAACAGGAGTACAGTGCCAAGCATGGGAACATCAATAACTTAAGATACAAGAGAGCCCCCTGCCCTGACTGCTCTTAAGAGGAGTGATCAGTGCTGCTGTCCAGGTGTTAAAACCATCATTCTGAGTCAACAGGTGCAGTTCCTCAGCTTAAAAACTGACAAGAAGGCAACTGCTGCCCAAAGGGGTATGGGATTCCTTACAGGAATAGGACTGGAGCGACAAACCAGTCCAAGCAAATTACAGGACTCAACTGAGAGACTCATTTGCAGGGTGCATGCTAATCCACATAAAAGCCTACTATTTTGATAATCAAGGAAAAAAGAAGTTTTAGGTTCTCCCTGATATTGTTTGTTTCTTGTATTTACTGAAGAACTTGTAAGGTTAAAAATCAAAGGTGTGTCCCGGGTATGTGCTTTCTGGTCATTTTTTCCAGCAGGTTTAAGAGATGATTTGAAGACTAGTCATGCAAACTGAGATTGTTTCATAGTTTCTAGTGAAAATGGTTTAACCACATCTCCATTTCATTTCCCATTTTCCAGCTTCAGCAAGATTCCTTCACTCCACATCTCTCTATGTATCTAAAATTTAGAAACCTTGCTGGCCATTATCTTTTACACTTCCATATGCCCACATTGTGATGTCAACCAGAAAATAAAAGGAAAACTTTTTTCAAAAGAAGGGCCATTGCAGAAGAGCTCGCAATTGTGTGTGATATTGTTTGAAGTTGCCTACTGAACTCACACATTTCCAGTGCTTCAGACACAGGGGTTAGGTAGGCTTTAAAAAAACAAAGAAACACTACTGTTCACAAGCATTTTTTAGCTATGATGACAACTCCTCTGAAATTGCTTATTTTTCAGATCAGTGGAGAATGATACAGAAGGTCTTGGATCATTATAGAACATGAAGATCCTTACACATCTGAGCATATTGCAAGTGACAGCAGAACATAGAGTGAGCCCCCAACAACACTGTCAGCAGCCAGAGTTAAGAAAATAACGTTCACTGAAATTTTCCTTACTTAGAGATGTTCTCTGACTTTTTTATTGACCCAACACTGTTGTATGTTTAAGGCAGTCAGAGATGTGTTACATCAGCCTAAGTGCCTGATGCAGAAACACAGGGAAAAGATCATCCACAGAACCTCACTGGTGATCAGGTCAGCAAATCAAACTGCATACAAATGTATATGCCACCCATCATAACAGCAGCAGCTTTCCAATCCTTCCATTCAGGAAAAGGCTTCTGAAGGTGTCTGTAGACAAGGAAAAGATAGGAAACAAAAAAAAAAAAGTGTATGCTGCAGCCCTCCCACAGAAACAGGAATGGTTAAAGCTCAAGGCTGCAAGCAGAACCACGCTGTAAGGAGAAAACAGGTTCTGACATTCACAGGCTTACATGTGAATGACTTTATCTTCTTTTATTTAAAGAAAGTTTCTGAAAATTACCACCTGAAAGTCTGAAATATTAAACTATCAAAGAGATAAGAAATTTTAATTTTTTTTTTTTCTCTTGAAGCCAGTGCTTCAAATATAATCTCTTTGTTTTAGTGACATTTAGCACGTGATTTCTGACTGCAGAATTCACGTGTCACTGAAGTTTCCATCCTAAGTGCTTTTGTAGAGTGCCTGCCCAAAATGCATTTCTTGTGTGAGGTGAACTGCCTCACTGGCAGTCAGTGACCTCGGGATACCAATTAGCAGAGGAGCTGCTCAGCTGTCACCAATACTGACCCATTTCACACCCAAGCAAGTGAAGGCAAGCTGCTGTAGTCACATCATCCGCTACAGAGTGCAAGTCCACTTATTGTACCATCCCAAATCTTCAAGCAGAAGTTTGCTGTTTCAGCCTTGAAATGTCAAATTGACAAGCTCACCATAGAGCTACATCTAAAATAAGGCCAGCCATAGCACGGCAGCACTGTTTCTCCTCCAGCACGTCCTCTGAGAAGAACACGGAGCACACAGCCTGCAAAAGGGCAAAGAGGTGGCACATCTGTGGTTCCCTAATTTTTGCCAGCACCTTCAAAGCTCTGACCCTCAGCAGGCAGCTGTGAACAGTGAGGAGAGGAGGACCACCTACCTGAACGATATGAAACTGCAGTAAGGGTTTAATAGAAACAAGCAGAGGATAAAAAGCATGGAGTTACACATAACTAAGGTATCCTCAGTATCAACAGAGCCTGTTGAACTTCCTGGAAGTAGGAACACAATTTGGTGCTAGAAAATAATTTCATTGAAGAATTATTATTATTATTATTATTATTATTATTATTATTATTATTATTATTATTATTACTACTACTACTACATTTTAATATTAATATTGTTGTCTGGCCTGACCTCAAGGTGTCATATTAAATTTTGGTTTAACAACATCCTCCCATTTTGCTTATTTCCCTATAATGACTTTGTTTCCACTGGAGTTCAACTAGCAGCTTACAGAATGGGCCATTTACACACCATTATCCTTCCCATTTATTCAAATAACTGGGAAGATTTTAGTAAAATCTAGACCATCTTTTAGCCTCTGGTTTCTCTTTTCCAGGAAAAAAATAGTTGCTGACCCACTTTTATCCGCCTTAACATAGGGCAGGTAGATTTGGGTTTGTTCTCTTTATACTCGTAATCTTTCCCTCCTCGAATTGCTTTCTGGGAAGATGATCAACAGAGAAGAGAGACCTGTGTCACCTTGTGATTGATTACAGCTTTTCTCCAAGTCACTCTCCTCATCTATTTCATATGACATTTACAAAAGCTAGCATGATGTTATATTCATCAGTTTCTAGAGAAAGAAAATGTCTAGCAATAAAAGACCCATTTGTTTCATCACAAATAATTCTATTTCTTCTCAGTCTATCTTGGGAAACATAATGAATACTTTAAAACACTTTCCGAAATATTTCTCAGGCATATTTCTTATGTTATATCATGTAAGAAATACTTAGTTCTGCTTAGTTATCAGCTGATACTGCTTCTGAGCTTTCATAAGTCTTTTTTTCCAAAATCTCTCTTTAACTGACTCCACAGACACCTGCATAGCTCACATACACATTTCCATTTACTGCACAAAACCACAGAAAAGCTGACCAAAACAACAATTTCTATTTAGGGCTGCGTTGCATCCTTAACAAAAGGGAGTGCAGTTCTGAGCTGCTCCAGAGGCAGCTCAGGAGGGAATTGCGTTGCAGGCTGGTGGTTATTTACTGTAAGCATAGAGGTAAGCTAGCAGTAAATAACTACTCTGGTGCTCAAGTCCATCAAACATCAATCTGGATCATACTCCAGCAGAAAACACAAAGTTAAAGAATTACCCTGTAGCTGTCTTTTTCCATCCCTGCCTTGCACCCCTGCAGGGAAAGAAAAAGTAAGCACATGCTCATTTAACTTCTCCAATGTTCTGGGAAAGCATGGATGGTAGGATGCAGCAGTAAACCCCTGCCTTGGCATGAAGCCTTCCTTCATGTCCAGCACCTGCAGGATACCTGGGGCTTCGATGAACGAGGAATGGGAAGTGCCTGTACTGCAGCCAGGCACAAAAACCTGCCCAAAAGCCCCACCTGTGCCCTAATACACAATCTCAGGACCACTGCAAAAAGAGACAGGTCAACACTAATAGCAAGATATCCTCTCTGCTCTTGCACTGATCTGTGAATCAGAAAGAGCAATAAAGCATTAATACAAATAGCATTTGAGTGTTCCTCAATGTGCAGACAGACACTAGCTTTTTGTCTGTAAAATACCACCCTGGTTACCATAAAAACAGTCTCTGTATTCTACAATAGATCAACAGCCTTGTTCATGAATCTGGTCTCATGTACCTCCTGAAGGTCACAAAAAATATGGTGTAGGAATGGCCACTGGGCCTAATGCAGAGCCCCTTTAACTCACCAAGGTCCTTATTAATTTAATGTTCCTTATTGCTAGTACAAAGACTTAGAAACTGTTCATTAACAGAGGAATCCAGTAATATTTATTAAACATTAAACTCTTCAACAAAACGGGCTCTGTTGTGTCAAAGCATGTTATTTCAGCTCAGTGTCTGAAAGGAACTCTTAAGAACATGAACTGGCAAGCACAAGTCAGGGCCATATTCAGCAGCAGGATGTACCAGTAAAAAGCAAGCTGGCTAACATCCAGGGCTTGAGAGGCAGATGTATTTTGCTTGCTTTCCATTGCAAAGTGCCATCTAATTAACATTTCAGTCCTCCCCAAAAGAATGAACAGAGGGGCTGTACACAGTCCCCTCATTAGCCAGAGCCTCCCACGAGGGCAGGAAAACCGTCTGCAGTCCAGATACAAAGGTAGGCTGGATGGCAGATGAAAAACATCCATTCTTCAGCTAAAACCATAGAAAATATACAGACACAAGAGAAGTCTGAAGAAGAGATTAACTCCAAAGACAAGACTTTCAAAAATGGATGCCTGATGCCTGCTCCCAGCCTTTAATACCCATCTTGCAAGTAACTTCATACACACATCTGATTCTCCAGCCAAACCTTATTACTTTCCCTCTTCCTGCTATAAGTTTACCCACTTTGGGGGTCCTCTCATTTGTGCCCTTTATTTCCATGATGGTAACATGGAATGCTTTCCAACGTTTTGGGATTTTTTTTCCATTGGCTAGCATCCTTTTTTCCACTAGATAGCTTCCTCTTGGTTTCCCTGCAGCCAGTCACACCTGCAGCTCTGCTCAATACCAGGAATACAGACATAGTTTTGTTATGAGGGCTGCCAGCATCTGTTTCTGAATGAATGATACACAGGCAAGCTCCCAGCAACTGCATCTCACAGATCCAGCAATAGTTTTCCAAGATGAAGAATTGACTATCAGGCTGATAAGAGAAGATTCAAGTACAAACACAGCTCTGTGGAGCCTCTCACAGCAGCCGGGCTCCAGCAGCCTCTTACAGAAAGTGCAGCCATGACCAAGCAGACTAACTGCAGCAGTTCTGCTGGGTGTTGGAGCACAGTGAGCTCAAGGGACAATGAGAGAAGGTCAGTCAGGCATATTTTGGGGGAAAAACAAAAAAAATGTCCAACTAAAAGATAGAAAAATATGTGTGTGCTCCTGGTGCCTGGCAGCTCACAAAAATCATTCTGTATCACTCACACTGCAGTCCTGTCCCAGTGTCGCAAGCTTAGAAAAAGCTGTGATTCTGGCAGATCCAAGCCATCCACAAAGACAAGGCATCCCTGTTGAGCATCTGAACAGCCCCCAGCCATGCTGTAGCACCTACTGGACAAGTATGGGTCAGCACAAAGTAGAGCAAACACAAAACAGAGCAAAAACAGACTGGATAGCTCACATGTGCACAGCAGCAGCCTGGCTTCAACAAGTGCACTTATCAAATGTTACCCAAGTAGAACTGAATGACACTAAAACATGGGACCTCACCTTGATGTCCTCTGTCAGGATGCCATTTTTCCCTAAGATTTTAGAAAGTAAACACAAAACTCTGGCACTCACAGTCCATGACAACTCACCACAGATTCGAATCCAGGTTGAGCATTCCACATAAACTTTTGCATCTCACTTTAATAGAAAGTGGTTTAAAGGAACATGCTGCTATTTAATTTCCAATAGGCACATGCTATGTATTTGTTTTTCTTTTTGTACAAGGGGAAAAGAATAGATGAACATATATTTTGCTCTTTTATTTTCCTGGATCCATGTTCAGAAATCAAAAGTGGAAATGCACACCAGTTGAAATGATTTACAGGAAAAATATAAATTCACATTTTTCCGACTGCACAGCTTCCTGTGTCTCTAATACATTCAGTTTTCAAACCTTTCCGGTGCAAGCTGTGGTAAATTGGTGCTCCTAGACTGCATCCCTGGAGTTAACAGAAAGCACGGCACACAGCGGGACTGACTGCAGAGCTGGGGAGGTCAAGGAAAATATTCTCCCTGTCTTTGGTGAGATTCAAAGAGGCTCTGGAAGGCTGTGTGTGAAAATAAATGGTAATCCAAAAAAACAATCAAGCCTCAGCAACAGAGAAAGAAAAAGAACCTTGCAAAAGCATTGTGCAGCACACTGAACACTCTTACTCTATTTGGAGACTGGAGAGCAAGTTACAGGGCAACACCCGGACTGCAACACACTCCGTAGAGAGCACCAATCTCAAAAACCCCGCAGTCAAATCCATATAAGCTCTTTTTCCAGTAGTTGGGCTACATACATGTCAACCTGAACATCTGGGAGAAGCACTTGCAAAACACTGGAAAACTCGCTGCTGACAATTGGTATCCATCCTGCATTGGGATGAAAGCTCAGCAAAGTGTCTGGGCACTAAAAAAACCTGCTCATCTTTTGCATTTTGTGCAGTGTTCACCAGCTGCTGCTGCAGCTCCCTGGTCATGGTGCTGCTTGAAGCAGAGACCCTGATCAGCTCTGTCCCAGAAGAGTGGCTGTACTATATCCGACTAGAAGTTCAGCACTGCCTGGCATAACTTGTATTTAGCAGGAGCCATAGTTAGAGAAGATCAAGGACCAAATAAGCATGGCGTTCTTAACTTTGCTCCAATCTCCTCTTTGTTTAGCTCAGGGACATGAGCTGCTGTATCTTCTATGCAGGGAGTAGCCCCCAACACCAACTTTCTCTTATCCAATATCCATAAAACTAACATAAATGTGTTCACAATACACTTTAACAAGAATTTCCATGTCCAATACCCTCTGCATGAAGATGCAACTTTTTTTTTTCCTTTAAGCTTTTCTTCTATTAGCTTTATTTGATGCTCAGCAGTTCTTTTATTGGAACACACAGAGAATATTCAACCCTTTATGTGACTCTTTATCAGAGACTACTCAGCTGTCTCTTTCCAAACTGAGTCCCAGTTCAGTCACAGCCTCCGACAAAAGACTTTTTGTGCCTTTGATCACCCTTGCTGTCCTTCTCCAAACCTTTCCAGTTCTTTTACATTATTTTTAAATATAGAGAACAAACTTTCACACATTATTCAGAGGCATGAAAACCATATATTTACACACAATGTCATGTTTTGTTCTGTATCCTTTTCCTTAAAAATGCCAACATTTGATTTGCATTTTTAATCACAAGTGAGTAAATTGACATTTTCACAGACTTATCCACTAAAGCCCCAGGTTCTCACTCCAGATATCCCAATTCTCAGTGTAAGCTCAGCTCATTACTCATCTTTAATGCAAACTGGATTGTTTTTCCCCCACATGGATCAATTTATCATTACCTACACTCAGTTTCAACTGACATTTTCTTAGCCAGTCAGTCTTATGAGGTCCTTCTGCAGTCCTCCAGACAGACTTCACATTTGCCATCCCTACAGTGATGGTATGGCATCTCCAGAAGCTTCTCTCCAAGCTGTATGAGCAGAGCTGAGAGCACACATATTCCTGTGTGATCTCCACCCACTCCAAGGACTGGCCATCAACTTTTTCAGGGTTTTTTTCAGATTTTGGTCAAATTATCTGTCCACACCAGAACTGTTCTGATGTCATAACTACTTAGCTTTCCTAAAATTCTCTAACAAGGAAGCTGGTTTTTACTAAGGTCTCTGACAAAGGAGACTATGCCACACATCATCTTTATCAACAAGCTTGTTGACTCCTACAGAGAACAGCAACACATTTGCAAGGCAGAGGTGCAGCTTGACTCTAAGCATTCAATAATTATCCAGATATCCTCTAATTCATTTTGTTATAGTTTCTATGCTGCATCAAGCGCTTCTGTCAAACTTGCTGGCCTACCTATGCAAATCATCCTGGAAACCTCTTGAAACTCAGCATCATATTTATCACCTCCTGATGCAAAGGTATCTCTAAGCAAGCAGTCACAGAATGCTGTAAGCTGCAGTTCCTCTGGAGCTTTTGGATGAACACAGTCTAGTTCTGGTGATTTGCTACTGTTCATTTTTACTATTTCTTCTATAATATTTTACAGTCACTTCAGTTTCAGAAAGATTTTCTCAACCATAGCCCACAGAAAGGTTTGTGGCATGGGAAATTTCCCCAGGTTATTCCACAGAGAACAATTCACAGAATTAATGAAATTTCCTTTAATTTGCCTTAACAAGTTGGAGTATCCCTGTTACAACTCAATCACCTCTTATTCCTACACATATCCAAGGAGGTTTCATGCTCCTAATGAATTTGAAGAAACATGTGATAGTTATTATAAAAGTTTGGATCCCTTTTGGTATTTGGTAGGTAAAACTGAAAAGTTTGAGTACATTTCTGAGCTTTATATATAAACTACAAGAGTAAGACTTTTTTTTTTCTTATTTTTTATTTTTCTTTCTTCAAACATAATTTCAGTTCCTTGACAGAGTCTTCTTACTTCTGCTAATCTCTGTTTTGGGCAAAAGAAATCATCATGACTACTTGCAAACTCTTCTAATATAGGTGCAGAGTACTTAAATAGTATTCATGTCAGCTAATTGATAATTAACTTCCTCAATTTCACACAACTACCCTTCTCCCCATTGGGACCAGCTGTGATGAATTTTTTGGCCTCCCGTGCTCTAACAAAAATGCTGAAGCCAGGTATATTGTAGTCTTTGTAAGGGAGTTTGTAGGATTTGTGGCACCTACACATGACGTGGCACAAAGCCACCCACAGCCTTTGCAGGCCTGCTGCTCAGCTGCTCATGAACCAGACATCAGCGAGTCCATCAACACTTGGGTTCTTCATCACATTTTACCACATTCACCTGCCCAACAAGAAGGAAATCAGAGATTCCCATTACTCTCATTTTCCTTGTCCCTCACATGCTTTATATTTTCCAAATGGACTGTGCTGGCTGCTATGTCCTTCACTAAAGTTTCCACCCCAGATAAAATTCTTTTTCCTTGGAGGCATTAGCAGCCACAGCACATTTCTTCTTAGAAGCTGACTAGTTCCCTAGACAATTTATTGTGTTACTGATGCATGTCATAATGGACAATGTAGTGATGGACATCTATTCACACTGTAAACAGAAACAAAGGTAATGGGACTCTATGGTAACAGTGAAAAGGCTGTTAACCAAAATGAAGGCTTTGGAGTGGGAGACATGACTATAATACCAGCCAAACTGGGTAAATGAGTAAAGAGGATATGGAAAAAGAATAAAGTGGGTGAAACTAATTTAGGACTAGATTTGTCCTATTACTCTATTGCTTCATATAGTCTCACTGTGTTCACAATTCCAGTCAGTGGAGGTTTGATAATAGCATTAGGCAGAAAAACACAGGAATTCATATGCATAGTTCTGAATAAAGGTCAGAGAGAAACCACTCCCTACAGTCCATTTTGTTGTACAGAACAACAACAAAAAATCACACAGAGGCTTACTGATAGGAAAAAGACCACACACCACGAAGATCTGATGCAATGGGACACCAGTAAGTTTCAGCTCAGCAGGGTTGCTCTCCCTCTCTCTTAAGACATTCCTAGCTTTTTCTTTTGAAGGATCAGAGCTTTAGAGAAGGCTCCATTAGGATATTACCATACCATGAAAAATAGACCTGCCTGGAATATATAAAGAAGATACGGTAAGGTTGTTTCATGCACTGCATAATTTCCATATAATTTCTGGCTTGTGTGGTCCCAGGCTTTTTGAACCTGCTGCTTGTTCTTCCACAGCTGTACTAGTGCAACTTCACTTCTCAAATGGAAAAAAATTCAGCTTCAAGTCAGTGGGAGTAGGACTATCTCTAACATTCATACTTTTTAGCAACACCAATGGAAAACACCAAGTTCTTGTATTCAATAATACAGTGAAACAAAATTCTAATTCTTTTTCCTGATGCACTGGAAAGTGTCATATAAAAGTACTTCTTTTTGTACCTGGAAAGCAAGAACTGCACTTAGGATGGATTGTAGGAATAAACAAATCTGATGACTCCTGGTTCAACCACACTGTATCAAATTCTTCAGGGCAATGTAAGCTTTACAGTAGGCAAATATGGGACAAGGAATGCCTTGCACTTTTGATGTCTTAAAAGCAAACTATGCCACCAAATGAAAAGTTCTTTATGATATGCTTCATAATTTTTTCTGATTAGAGAGGTACGGTTTTCATCAATAGAAATCAGTTCAGAAAGGTTGTGACTTAATACAGCTGTGCATGCATTCACACTGTAAAGATTCAAAAATTATTTTTGACTTCATGTGGTTCTTGACAGTTCTTCATCTACAGTCTATCGCAAGAGAGCTGCAGAAAAAGTGAATTTAATTTTATGTAAGTTCCTGTTGATGACAAGTTTTGATGTATTTGCTTTGTTTTACTGCTTTTTGAGCCCTATTGAGCAGTTCACCCTCCAGGTATCCAAGAAGTGTAATACCCTTAACAGACACACTACAGTAACTTCAGATAGCCCTATGCTCAGAGAAAAAACAGAAGGAAAGGAACACTATCTCTGCAAGTAATCTTTAAATATTCCTTAGATGCCCTATGAACTTGATAATGCAAAACCTCCTCTAGAAGATGAAAAAAATACCTGACTGCCAAGTGACCAAAACTAAGGCATGCTGCATTTCCCCACTATCTTCACAAGAATCCATGGAAGTTTTTCCAGCTCAGTCTAAAGCAGCCTTCATTCTATTCCATCAACATTCTTACCAGAACAGACATGAATAAAAGACTCTGATATTACCCTATAAAAATGCCTGTCCCCAAGTCAAAGCACATACACTGTTTCAGAACACGTTTCTTTTATTACCCAAAAGAATTGTTAGTACCCAACAGGTCTGAGTTATGCCAGCTTGGCTGCCCAGGCTTAAATCACCTTACAGCAGAAAATGCAGTATAAACAGAAACATATCCTACAACAATTACAGTACCAGATTCAGGGCCATTTTGCTGAGTTTCCATTTATATCTTTTAGACTGCACTGTCCAATTTTACTTACAAATAAAATTAAATTAGACTTAGAGAGATCAAAGGGAACCTTGTTTCTGGACAGATGTAGGCTAATTGGCAATGCCTTGACCCTCACAGGGGTCTGCAGTCAGTGCAGTACATAAAGAGCTATTACAGTTAATGGGTTAGCTCTAATTGCACCTTCTTTCTCTCAACACCACACTAAAAATATACCCCACAGAGACAGAATGTGCTGCTTGGTCTCGGGCACTCAGGAAAACATAGAGTGCTTACAGTAAAGCACTAAAGCACACAATTGTGACATGATTTGTTAAAACTGAGAGATGGAAAATACAGGGAAGGGAGTACACTACAAAGAAGCTGACTTAGCTGCTTCTTATAAAGTTTAGACTTCACAGATGCTACAGGTTTCTGGATGAAATGTGCCTCCATAGAGAGAGTCACTTTCCAGTCCTCTCTTTACTATGTTTACTAATGCTCATATAGAATATTAATTTCTAGAAACACTGCATTAACAAAGTCACTTGTTCATAGGAAGATTTGAAATCCCAGCATCCCTACTTACTGAGGTCAAAGCAAGTTAACCACTAACGACAAGGGAAGTGAAAACCAGTGTCCTTCCCATCACACCAGTCATCACTCAAAGTAGCTTGAAACCTTCTCTGGATCATAAAATACTGGTCAGCATCAGAAACTGGATTTCATGGGATGAACCACTAGATTCCTCTTGAGGACTCCTTTACTCATTACAGATGGAGCTGAAGCACCCCAAGAGTGGAATCAAGAGTCCAGATTTCACACTAATGTAGCATGAAAGAAATAAGGCCACATTTCATACAATTTTCAGCCTGATAAGAGTAGCAGTCTCCTTGCAGACTGCAGAGAAGACTTATTTCTGTTTTAACTTTTTCTTGTACAACTTTATTTTAAACTAGCAAGATCAGTGACCACATTTCTGCCATTCCTAAAATAACATTCAGAAACCAGAGGGTAGAATGCTGTCAAACACTGGGTAGTGATCGATTTGGAGTTAGGAACAAGATTTAACCTTAAAAATAAAAATTTTCAGGTTATTGGTAAGATAGTAAAGCACTTTGCACAGATTACGGTGCTGTAGGCATTTTCTATGGCAATAAAGCAAGGTAAGTACATTTTTAAAAATTAAAATATTTAGAAACACCAAAAAAGTTTCCCTCCACCAAGTGTATACTTTCACTTTTAAAGGATGCATACAAACTACTCGATTAGCAGAGCTGAGAGGGGGGTATTTAGATTCAAACAGATTAGCTTCTCCAGTTTGCACTAAAATACACAGGATAGGGTATCAAGGCTTGGAGCTTGCTTATCTTCTGCTGAAGATAAAATACCACATAACACAGCTTCCCCTAGAAACCTGTTGGCATTCAAGCTGTACTAAAAGTCCAAAGATGTTTGGATACCCAGCAACTGGATTTTTCCATTGACTTGCTTAGGCAATGAAAAGAGCACATCTATTTCACACACCCTGTTATACACTTTCAGGAGCAAAAACGCCATATTTCCCTACAACCACAGTTTTGCACTTCAAGCTAAAACCTGTTGTAAACAGTTCAAGCCCAGAGGCAAAAATTCATACTAAACTTGGAATCTGGTAGCTAAGCTCTTGCCATGGGCCCATCCATCTTTCATGATCAAGAGATACTTTTTACCATTTTCTCTGTGGGTGTCTCTGAGACAGCATGGGATAGAGACAAAACACACTATTCTTTTTCCTCAGGCTTATTTCTGTCATGATTTCGAAAGTGGAAAGCAATCAACCTGCAGGACTTTCATTAGAGGAAAGCTGATACTTAAGTCACATCGCAAATGTTACACGGCTTTCCCCTCCCCTACAATGAAAATAAGAAGAATCTCCTGAAATTCTGTAATATAACTATAGAACTTTTTGTCCCTATGGCAATTTCAGATTACTAGATTGCCTTTAATGAAAAAAAGGAATGATTTACGCACATGTTCCTCTGCAGTGTTAAACCGTGCAGGCACACTGTATGCCATGGCAAGGCCAGGTTCAAAATTCAGGGCTGAGGACCCTGTCGAGTGCCTGGGACCAAAAGTGACAACAAACTCTTCAGGGAAGTCCCTGAAGCGTCTGTTAGGTGCTGTCTGCTCTCTGAGAAACACATCATACCCCTGGGACTCTAAGAAAACCCAGTTACTACCCCAAACAGTGACAAACCCCATGGTGTTTCTCCAGCACTTCCAAGAGAGCTGGCACTAATTGCAAAAACCAAGCAGCACACTTATATACAGCACTTACAAATGTTTCCTTAGTACCAGGCTGAATTTGGAGGATGAGGGCCTAAAAAGCAACACTGTACTACATGCCTCGGCTGACATTTAGAATACACTGATTAGGTTCCTGGGTAAGCCAGACAGCTGTTCAAATATCTCCCCAGGGAGGCTGTTTTTCCCTTGCAGTGCCCACTGCCAGAGATGGGAATGGGAAGTTGGAATTGCTGCCACACTGCAAGATAGCCCCAGGTACCCTAGCAAGGTCTGTGCCCTGCTTGCAGCCATCCCACAGCTCTGTGCCCCCCAGCCTTGCCCCCACCACCACACCAGGCTTGTGTTGCTCCAGACACCCAGCCATCTCTTGCTCGAGTCTGTGATACTCCACAGATGTGGAAAGCCAGGTCACTTCATTCAACAGCTTTATTATGAGACTAGGAGCCTTACCTGGCCAAACCATCTGGCATGGTACCTTCGTTTGTATATATTAACTTTAAGCATTAAGCTTATTCCAGGCTTAGGCTCAGCATTTAAATAAATTAAGGTTTAAAAAATTAGCAGTCCTCTGTCACTTTATAACTCCAGAAGCAGCTTAACACATAGGAAACATTTTATATTAAAAAAAGGTCATGCATTTAGCCTGACAAGCTGAATATTAAGCTTCATCACTGTGGGATTTCAAATGATTGAACATAAATCTCCCAAATCAGGCAACAGAAAAGCTGATGGGCCCCATCACTGACAAGCATTTAGTAGCTCCGGTTCCTTGCTGGAGTATAAGGGCACTGAAAGCTGGCATGCTTATTGAACAATCTATTTTCTTACTCAGCATGCAAGGCTACTCCTAACAGGTAAAAATGAAATAGAATGAACTTAATCAGCACAGCATCTCATCTTCTGAAATATGTGAAATTACAACAGTACTTGAAGACCAGGGTGTAGCAAATCCTTGTGCAAATTGAACTTTGGTCCTAGGCAGCCTTGCCTACTGATCTGTTTAATACAAACTACGGTTCTTTTCAAGAATGTTCTATTTTGTTTACATATTTAAATCATTAATCAGACAAAGAGAGACTGAGGTGATGGTATCTCAGCAGAAAATGTTTTGGCATCTTTCTCTAGCTTCTATCACATCTCCTTCCTTAGAATACAAAAACTCTTAAAAGTAGCTTATGTTTTTCTTACATATCAACTGTAATCAGTCAAGAGGATGTTCAGGGAGCTTGACGCAAGACAACTGAAAAAGTTACCTCTTTTTTACTTACTTCCTGCTTGTGGTTCCTGGGTAAGAGCTATGCATAACAAACATATGAACTGTTGACCTCCTGGATGGATTTTACCAACATAAAAGATCCTGGGTTTTAAAGTATATCCTGGTGCCAGCCCATCCTTACAACCAAGCTGGTGTAAACATTTAGTTAATGTGTATCTCCTACTTAGAGCAGACTACATACAAAAAAAATATATACAGATAATACAGATATACACAAGATCATCCTAACTGGGAACAAAATTCCAGAATGGTAACATCAAGGCTAAATTTAGCCTCAGAGCCTTCACAGGAAGAGCTGAATCTTTCTTTCATTGATAGTTCATTCAAACATTCCAAGGCTTTATTTTACTATTGGTATTCATGGCTTTAAAATCAGTCCTGAATGAATCTTGTGAGTGGGGAGAAGTGATCAATACAAGCAAAATGTGTGTCTTCAGAGCTACATTTAGATGGAACAGGTTGTTGCTGGCCATGTAGGTATTTCACTGAGCTGAAGAAATCCTCTGTGAGTGTCTGACTTAACAACCTTTCTCACCTTGCAGTTTCAAAGGAACTAATTTGGCACACCATAAAATGTTAATTTTCCAGGTGTTTCCTTAGAGGAAAGACATGACTTCTCTTCATTGAAAGAAAATTCTCAGGCTCCAAATTGTAACCTTTCTTTTTTTAATTTAAAAGCGAGCTGGGGAAAGGGGGTGTCACTTACAATTAGGTAGCAAAGCCAAAGTCACAGATGGGTGACCTTCACTACACTAAAAACCTAACGCTCACACCAAGCAATAAATGATAGGGGCCTTATGAACTCAGGAAAGGGTAATCAAACTGAAATACAACACCACTTTTATCTCATAGCACCAAGGGTTACGGCACACGGCAGCTGAAGGTTGGCAGGGGTGACTTGGCTGTAGGACAGCCTGACCCTAGCCCTCTGTCCCGTCTCCCTTTCAAAATGGGAAAAAAGCAAGTCTTCAAAAATTCCTTTGAAATAAACACAGAGGTTTCAAACAAACCTCTCCCAAGTGTACTTCAGTTGCCAAAATCTCACATCCCACTAATAGGGTTCTTGTCAAATGCCCCCCAAGGCAGAAGTGTCTGCAAAGTAGTCTGTACTCTCAAAAACTGGAGGTGGGACTTTGACCAATATGCCCTTGGCATGTATAAGTCAGTAAGGTTCCTTTGGGTCTGTGCGATTTGCCTCAGTAAACAATAAGTGATGTCCAATTTCTACCGTTAGTCCTTCTCTCTAAAGAAATAACCCTCCCCCAAAAAAGCTGGTTCTTTAGATTTCAAGGCTGATGTGGCAAGAAGATGCATGCAAAATATTAGGTTGGAGAAAAGACAGAAAAATATGCAGGAGGGAGGGGAGACAAGAGAAAAAACATTAGAATCACTACTTGATTATGTCTCTAGAGAAACTGCCCTAGTAAGCACAACAACTCGATGTTACCTATTTGTATCTTATCACATCCATGTCAGCATTGCCTAATTTATTGTATACTTTAATAGCCATATTTGTATTCGTTTCTGCTGCACATTGTCAACATTGCTTGCAAAATGCAGACTACAGCATTTCCCCCGTACATCAGCACCACCAATAGCCAGAAAACAAATTCTGGGTTTGGAGTGTACGGTAGGGCTAACAATTTATATACACCAGAACAAAGGCAGCTGGAGTTCATTTTTATTACCTCTCAAGACAAAACTGCAGATCTGGCTTTGTTATTCATGTGGACAAGATGGCAGGGACGTCGCTAAGGAAACATGACAAGAACGCTACAAGATGCTATCTTAGCCTGTTGAGTTTTTCCAGAGGGAAACAAAATGAATCGCACTTGCAAAGAGCACAAGCCCTTCAAATTGCTCAAAAAGCCTCAGGTCCGGAGGAGCTGATCCCCTGCTCTCTCTGCACATGGCTGGAAGGTGCTACACATGGTATGGCAAAGCAGAATCAAGCCTTCAAAGTAATATCAGCACTGGTGAAAGTGAGAGATCAGGGGAAGGGACAGTGAAGAGGGAAACTAAATTCATTGCCACATTAGGCTTCCAGGTATTAAAGCACAGCACAAATATTATGCTATCATCACCACTCAGCTGGTTGCACACAATGGAAGAGGAAGGGGGGATCCTTACTCTCACAAGGTAACAGTGCCCCAGCAAAAACTGACACCAGTGAAAAACTCCACAACGAAAGTCCTTTATTCACCCTTAAAAGAGCTAGAGTAGTCTCTGGGTAATTTGTTTTCTGTTTCATTTAGTTACTAAACAGGGATCTCTGAATCACTAATTCAGCACTTAATCTTAGCAGTTAATTTTAAATGCTTCAATTATTGATGTCAACCATTCCTCCACTTTCTGCACAGGAACAGTCTCTGGTTTTATACAGCACTGTCAGATCAAGGGCCCAAGATGCACTTAACAAATACCAGCATGGCTTTTGTGATAGGAAAGGTTGCAAGTCGAGACCTGCTTCAGCAGGTCTTGATCAACTTGAGATAAAATTAGATTTTGTAACCTTTAGCAAGGCTGTGCTAAGAGGAAGCAGGAATGTCCATTTCCTTAAATTTGAGAAACACAAAGTAGGCTACTCTCTCACTCAGAGAACTCTCAGGCCAGCCATTTCTGTAAACTTTTGATCCAAAAATCAGCCACCTTCCTTCCTCTCAAAGCCTTACAGATGTGCCTGCACTCTGTTCTTGGACTTCCAAACACTCTTCACTTCTGGGTGTGCAAAGGTGGAGAGCCTTCCAACCCAGCTCTGCATTTCTTAGACACCCAAAAGTCCATAACCCTGAGCCACCAGCCCCCAAGTCCCATCTCTCTTGAAGAACAGAAAGGGATGTGGTTTTTTCCACTAAACTGAAAACTCTGTTTAGTGTAAGCCCCCCCACAGAGGCTCACTTGCTGGTGGTCATTATGAGCTTTTAACATCGAGCCTCTTTGATGTCCCCAGGCAGCTGCAGAGGCACATTACCTTAATTCTGTAGATAGAGAGCAGAGGCAAAGATCCATACCCTGACATGAACAGGGAGTCCCAGCTGAAACAGCCAGGCCACAACACAAACCTCTTGACACGTAGCCTCACACTGCTCCTTTCCATGACCACAACCTAATCCCTCTTCATTACAGAGCCATGGAGGAGGAAACAAAATGTCACAATATATTTAATCCTCCATAGAGGAAAAGGACAAAGACCCCTGTGGCTCACTGTGAAACAGCAATCAGTACCACTTTCCACAGTCCACTTGCAAGAAACCACTTCTGCAACTAATTTAATGCCTCAAATTTGCCTCTGCATTTAATCAATCACTGAAGGCCCAGATCATGCTGGGACAGTCAGATGATGTTATCAATTTCACTGCTAATGAGCTCAAAGGAACAGAACAGTCTTCAGTAAGTACAAATAAAAGTGCTGTTTGCACACATTTAACAGAGAACAGTTGCATATCCTTCCCTCAGAGGCAGGTACCCGTGTCCAGAAATGACAACAGGTATCAGCAGGTCTTCTGAATGTTATGATTTCCTGGAGCTAGTTTGGCTGTCCCTCTAAACTAGGAGAAGTACCACCATTAGCAGAGTAGGCACACTGGCATGGGCAAGATCCAAATATGGGTATGGGGGCTGCCCCAGAATAAAAATTCAGTGAGGTGAGATGAAAATTAGGTTTCTAAGTGAAGTTAACTACCTTGGGGCATTTGATTCAGCAATGTGCAACAGCAAGATAAAAGTAAGAATTTAAGAACATGTTGGCATTCTGCTTTTGAAGTGTATTTGTGCATTCAGCTAGCAAAGGTAATGGTGGGTGATTTTGGAAGGTTGCACTTAAATTCCTACTCACGTTTCAAATGCAATTCACTCAAAAAAAACCAAAACAAACAACAAAAAAAAAATTAACATGCTCTAAATGCTTGTTCCTAGTCCTGTTGAAATCTGGGGAAATTTTGCTAACCATGTCACAAGAAAAGATGAACTGGAGAGGAGAAGGCACAAAGTTAGATGTGTGTAGTCCTGCCACCTTCCCATGCATTAGTGCCCAAGGAAGCATACACTGCACAAGACAACAGGACAGCATGCCACAATATTCCCCTCACTAGGAAGAGAGCTGCATCCACCAGCCAGTGTCAGAGAGCTCCAAAACCATCACTTACCTGCCTTCATTAGTAGTTTTGTGGCTATAAACTAAACTCTCCAACTAGAAAACTGAAAAAAGGTTAAGGCATCCTGAAAATTTCTCTTACACAGCCCCTATGTAACCACACCCTCCCATGTAAGACAGTATCTGAGAACTTACCAGAAAAAGAAATCATCAACAGAAAGCAAGAACGGTCCTCCTTCTAGAGAGACCTTGACAAGCTTGAGAAGTGGACCTGTGAAAACCTCATGAAATTCAACAACAGCAAGTGCAAGCCCTGCACCTGGTTCAAGATGATCCCAAGCACAAACACAGGCTGGGTGGAGAGTGGATTGAGTGCAGCTCTGAGGGGAAGGACTCAGGGTTGCTGTTTGACAAGCTTGACATGAGCCAGCAATGTGCACTTGCAGCCCAGAAAGCCAATGGAATCCTGGGCTGCATCCAAAGCAGTGTGGCCAGCAGGTCCAGGGGAGTGATTCTGCCCTTCTACTCCACTCTGGTGACACATGGAGTGCTGCATCCAGTTCTGGGGCCCTTGACACAAGAAGGACTGGACCTGCCAGAGTGAGTCCAAAGGCCATGAAGATGATCAGAGGGCTGGAACACCTCTCCTGAAGACAATCTGAGAGAGTGGGGCTGTTCACCTTGGTGAAGAGAAGGCTCTGGGAAGACCTTACAGCATCTCCCAGTTCCTAAAGGGACCCTATAAGAAAAGTGGTGATAGAAACTTTAAAAGGGCATGTAGTGATGGAACAAGGTGTAATTGCTTTAAAGTGAAAGAGGGCAGGTTTAGATTAGATATTAGGAAAAAATTCTTTACTGTGAGGGTGGTGAGGGACTGGAACAGGGAGCCCAGAGGAGTGGACACCCCATCACTGGAAGTGTTCATGGCCAGGATGGATGGGGCTTTAAGCAACCTGGTCTAGCAGAAGATGTTACTGCCCTTGGCAGGAGGGTTGGAACTAGATAATCTTTAAGGTCCCTTCCAACACAAACCGCTCTTTGGTTCTCCCAGAAGAAAACAAAGAGAGATGAAGAAATCCATGCAGTCACACAACAAGCCTATGGAAAATTGCAGAGGTGAAAACACAATTCTTTTGCCCCTCCTGATATCTTAAAAGAAGCTGAATGGCAGTTTTCAGGAAGGAAGGGATAAAGAGAAAAAAAAACAGACCTGATGTCCCTGTCAATTAATGCCCATTAATCTTGTTTCTGAAGCTACCAGAAGGAAAATCTTGCTTATAAGAATCTATACTGCCCATATCCTTCCCAGTGTAAAAGGCTATGTGCTTTCTTGCTCTAAATATGAAAATGTTCTCTATCCTTGTATGATCCCACAGACTGAAGGGAAATGCACCATTTGATGTAAATCATCAGAAGGAAACACAACTGGTCCCTGTGGAGACATAACCCCTTCTTCCATTTGCATCTGTCAAGTTTGGCTCATGACAGAATTATGACCCCAAAATAACATTTTAATAAGTGTTTACATGCTACCACTCCCCAAAGACTATGCTGATAAAATTCTGCCTCAGAACTAATTATGCTTCAAGACAAGGCTACCTTGAGTGGATGCAGCAGCAAAAAAAAGGGACAGGGATAGATCCAGCCTTGGCAAGCTCCGGGCTCCTCCTTGTGGATGTCTTTGCAAAATTGCGTGCTTTGCACATATTCCTGTGAAAGGAAGGAAGAAAGCAGCCCAATTCATGTTTCTACATGTCGGGAATTTCCAGTGCTGAAGTCAGTTATATTAAATATATGTGACTATATTAGAGTGTGTCCCCTTCTCCTTCCACCCTTCATCTGATGGTACAAGGAGGGACAGATCAGCTGGCTGTCCACCTTGGAATCTCTCCTTTCTGTGGTGTTCAGGATCAGAGCATTGGAAAGGTAACATCACAGCAGCCATTTGACAGACCCCTTCCAAGCCTACCAATTCTGTGTTTCTGTGATTATCATCTTGTGCTATACACACTGTGAAGTGGACAAGACCAGACATTATCATTGCATGTGTACAGGTGAGAAAACACATGGCAACACACACACCTGAAGACCTGAGGGAGATATAACTTCTTGGTGTTCCACATTCCCTCCTATACATTTCAGATCAGTTTCTATCCCCCAGGAGCAGCAAGGAAACAGAACAATAGTGAATGAAGATTTAAAATCTTCCCTTTTTCACCTTAATGCCAAAAAAATGAGGCTTCTACTGCTGACAAAAGATCTTCAGATTGTCAGAGATAAGAGGATAAATTAAGTTCATTCCAGTACCAGCAGAAGAGCAGTTTTTTGAAATCCCTATATCAAGACTCAGATTACTGCTACAAGTAAATATTCCCACAGTATCCCTGAAAAGAGTGGGTTTTTCACTCTTCAAGCACATACTTGAGCTATTGAGCACATAGCCCTTCCCAAAGCAGATGGCTTAGACCCACAGTACAGTACACTGTTGCATGATTATTCACTGGGGCATCAAATATATTAGTTGTGTGTGTGTTCAAGGAATGAAGAGCTGAGGAGATGAGTCCTCCCACAGTCAACCAAGCCCCATAATTCACTCAAGAAAAGCACCAGTTTGGTTTATCTTGCCCACACTAGACATCCCTGTTCTGATGGCAAGGTATATTTTCCATCTAGAACGAATACCTAATGTATATAATATATAATATAATACTTGCTCTTTTGCTACCATGGCTTTTTAGCTTTTCCTTTCCCTTCTTCCCTTGTATTTTCAGCCCTAAACAGCTTCTCAACCTTCATTTTGTTGGTCAAGTAAGAAAAGTTATTGAAGTCTCTTCTTGTACTTTATGGCTGAATAGACCCAGGACTGTGCTAATACCTACCCTACTCCAACTTTATTTTCATTGAACATAGTGTGAACAGAACTATCAAATACAGACTATTTATATATATATATATATATAGAGAGAGAGAGAGAGAGAGAGAGAGAGAGAGAGAGAGAGAGAGAGAGAGAGAGTGAGAGAGAGAGAGAGAAGATATATCTCAGGATCAGAGATTAACTTCTCCAGAGCACTAATTCTTCCCTGGCTTCAGAGGGAATACCTTAACAGAAACATCCTATGCTTACTTTTGATACTAGGATGTTATGGCTACATACACACTGACATACACATGTAGTCTTTCCCCAGTATGTAATCTCCAATAAGGAAAAGAAATTCTTGCATGAAATTGTGAATCTGGAATCTCTGTCCCCAAGAAAGCTTCTATTTTATAACATTCATCTGCTACTGCGTCAGCAGAAAATTGTTTCTCTTCTGCCATAAGTGAAGTTTGTTATTCTGGTTAACCTTCAATGTTTATATTGTATTTAAAGAAATATATTTCCTTAACCCACAAGTGATCAATATAATTTTGATCTGTTTTAATTAAGAAATAGTACTTCCTGACTTCACTAATGATTTCTGAACTCCACTTCTCCAGTAGTATATCTATGCATTCAAAAGATATTCTATATCTTCATGTCTGAAAACTGCTTCAGTAAGAACTGAAGAAATCTTAGAGACTTTTGGCCCTTTTTGTGCAACCTTTGATGTGCACCAGTACCTCTGACCAAAAGCACCCAGAACTTCTCAACAAAGAGATGTCAGTGTGTGCCTGGCCTCTCAGCTCTCCATCTCACAACTTTCAGGAAACCCTTTGCTCTGCCTGCTCTCAGGACAAGAGCTGTGCTGTAAGACAATGTTTACTCATTCTGGCACATGCAGTGTATCACATTATCAGAGTTTGAGTATCAGCCCAAGGTCCATGCTGCTCATGCTTTATCAGTTTACCTGTACAGAATCCAGCCCACACTTGGCTCTAAAACAGTCACGTGAAAAATCACCCATCAAGCACAGAAAGGGCAAATCTGTAGCAGTGCAAAAGGTCAATATCTCAGCCTAATATTAGTGTTGTCAGAGATAACTACAACTTCAAAAGCATATTTTCATGAAGAAACAAGGCAGTAACAATCCTTCAGTTTGGCCTTTTATGCCTTAAGGATCTTTATGCAAAATTCAAGCCACTACCCTAAGGAACCGTAAGTATAGTAGCATATGTCCTTAGACAACCTGACCAGGATTAACAAGAGCTCTATAGTTATTTATTTTCTGAGATGGCTGTGTAATCTGCAATGATAACTTATTTTTTCATCCTGCAGGCTCATGAGACTCTCTACCTTGGCTTTATAATCTGAACGAAAAAGACCATTTCATCCAGTGATTATAAGAAACAAATAAAAAGTTTGCTGCAGGAAGGCGAGATGGCCCTTCGGTTGTGTAACGTTGCCATCTAGTGATCGTCTCCAGGTGTTACACACCAGACATCCCACCAGGAGGTGCTTAAATCGCCTGGCCTGATCCTGAATCACCAGGGAATCTCAGATCAGACACTGTCCTGGCCGGGAAAAGTCAGTCAAACTGATTTGTAACAGTGTTCCAGAGCCATCTTTTATATACATACATACATACATACACACACACATATACATATGGATAGATGATAGATAGATAGATAGATAGATAGATAGATAGATAGATAGATAGATAGATAGATAGAAAAAATTATAGAATAGTTTGGGCTGGAAAGATCATTAGGTCCAACACCCCTGCAATGAAGAAGAGTATCTTCAACTAGATCAGATTGCCCAGAACCCCATGTAACTTGAACTTGAATGTTTCCAGGCATGGTTAAGGCATTTACCAACTCTCTGGGCAACCTGTTCCAGTGTTTCACCACCCTACTCATCATAAAAAATTCCTTTAATCTAAATCAACCAACCTTCTTTTCATTTAAACAGTTACCCCTTCCCCTATTGCAACAGGCCCTGCAAAAACTTTATCCCCAAAAATAGGTTTGTCCCCATATATTTTCACTGCATACATATGTGTGCGTGTGTGTATGTGTATATATATATATATATGTATATGTATATATATATATACATACATATATGTATATATCTGTGTGTGTGTGTGTGTGTGTGTGTGTATATGTGTGTATATATACATATATGTACTTCCAGGGTAAATAGACACAAACTAAATGTTGCCTCCTAATCCACTGACCAAAACAGATTTTGTTTACCCTACTTAAGGCTCTAAGTTAATGGTGATCTATAAAGAGAGGGAGAATAGAAGAAATTGCCCAAAAGTCAACAGTGAGGATAACTACTGGAAAAGAGAAAACTTGCACCAATTCTCATTCCATATTCAGATTTGAAAACTCAGCAGTTAATCATTCACTATGATTAACCTTGGCTAGGGAGCAGTTTTCCCACAATAGGAATAATACAGATATCCAAGACATTAAAAAGGGGGATAGGGGACAGCAGTGGGCAACAATAAAAACAAACACCAAGTGAAGAAATACAACCCAGGAAAAACCTTTAAGGAAGAAAGCACACCCAAATCTATTCAACATGGAGAGCTTTGAAATATCTGGCAGCAGGCAGTCTGAAAGGCAATATTTGTGTGTACTGGCTGTGTACCAGCATCACAGGATAATTTTAAAGGCAGATTCTCACAATGATTTTTACCCTCAGGTCTTTCTACGTCTCTCTCAGGTGGTGGTCAATGGCAAAGACCAATGGAGTTTGAGACTCAAGACAGGCCACTCAAAAAATTTGCTGTTAATCTAAAACTCTGCTGTGCCTGTGCAAACAGCAGATCTAAATAGCTTCAGAGGGAGAAAACAAAAGGAATCACTGACTTACCACCCCCAGGCACTGCCTGATGCCAAACCCCAGGTTGCTGGCAACACTGCACTTTCTTCCAATAAAAATAATACTGATAAAAATCAGGAAAAAAAATAATGAAAGTAATTCAGAAACTGAAGTGCAATAAAGTAGCAAGGTTTTACTTTTGTTCTTAAGACATGGCTCAAAATATGCCGGAAGGAGTCAGAATTAGAGACATCAAATTCTCCAAAAAATCCAATTAGTTGCAAGTCCAGATCATCAAAATAAAATTGCTCAAGACAGAAAGGCATTAAGTGTACACAACAGCACAATGATATAGATAAAACAATGAAAAGCTGTTCACCTGATTTCTGGTTCTTCTCGACTATTTGACAAGGTCATTACTGTCACATTTAGCACTTTCCTGTGTATCTCAGGAGACAAAGTCTAATTTTTCATCCTTTTGAGGAAGCCTCACACCAAAACGTCATGAACAACTAATGAGCTTTCCGTAAACACTCGGCAGAAAATCCATTTATAAGGCCAGTTGTGTGTACATACAGGTCCTTCTATGAGGCTCCTAATTCACCATCCTCCCCTCTCATAATCTGAGCACCTACAGTAAGAGCACAAGTATTCTTAAGAAATAAATCAGTACAAATCAAGAGCAAAATAACCTGCCTTTTTAACAAAGTTGTGCTGAAGAGATCTGTAATTATCACCTGAGAAAATGCACACTGCCCACAAAAGCCAAGTATGCCGAAGAAGACAGCACAGCAACAGCTGCAGACACCTATGTGTTTTTCTCTCCATTTTAAGTATATATTTGCCATGAAAAATATTATCCAAACAGGGATCATGAGCTAATGAGCTGATGATTGTCCACTTTCTTGAGCTAGGGAAAGATGTTTATTTAGAACAGACTTCATGAATTATCCTCCCTTCACACATTTTTATGCTTCTCTAAGTGCTGTTCTGTTGATAGGATTTTTAGTTCAACTTTGATGTTGTAAGAGAAAAATTCAGAAAACTAGTATGTGCCATTGGCTGAGGGCCTAATTCAAATGTACAACAAAGATTCACTACTATGTTTCTTACAGCTTTCTGCTCCAGAGCACAGAACTTAGTAAAACTGTTTTTCAACTGCATTTTAATCATTATTTACTCCCATTTTTATTCCTACAGCTGAGTGGGTACTTCCTCTCAAGCTGATTTTTCAGACAAACAAAGTCTATATTTTGGATTTAACACTCACTAAAGCACAACCAGAAAATAAAGACTGGAACTGAAGCCTGCCTCCTCCCAGCTACATATCTTAACCACTAAACCACAAACACAGACACTCCAGACAGAACTTTAAAGCATACATACCACATTAAGCAGCAAAATTACCCCTTCTCTAAGTGTAATTAAAAAGAAATCAGTTAAACAAAACTATTTTGTAAGGTATCTCCTACGACAGACCAAGTCCATGAGCACTTGCAGAATCAAGCAGCCCACAAGCCAGAGGCAGAAGAGGACTTTCTGGCTTCCTGCGCCTGCAGAGTTCAGACATCATTTCATACCGGAGGTGCTTCACTTAACAAGAGAATTGTAATCCCTAACATGTGCAGAGAGAAGAGCCTCAGGGAACTTCAGTCAAGCAAAGATGCCCCTGCATAAATTAGAAATCTCTAGGGTCTAAACACTATCTAAACAAAAGTCTTTGGGTCATAATTTAAGAATCAAAGACAGGAATTTATCCTAAATCAAATGTCAAGGATATAAATTCCAACTTGCACTTGGTCTTGTTCCTAGCATATTTCCATTAAATGAGCCTTGAGCTGCAAGACAGGCTCCTAAACTCTGTGAGACCACTGATACAGTAACCACAGACAGAAGTTTCAGCAAGAACACATGGAGAGAAATTAAACTGGGACAACCCTGCAGCAAGAGGAAAAGAAAACCATTCACATGCAAAAGATACTCATCTATGGCCACATCTGCAAAAATGCATGCCTCAAAATTGCTTCTCTTGCACCAACAAGCCTGCTATGAGGACAGATTGGCAAAACACTTGTGAGCCATCTTATTCTGTATGTGTTGGTGCGCTTTGCAGGTTTTATGGTCATCCAACAACACCCTTTTCTTTATGTAATTGGCTCTGCTCAATACTTCACAACCATTTTTATTCTCTGTCCCTCTGGAGAGTTAAAAGGATTTAGACTTTCACTCAGGAGAGAAATTAAACCTCTAATTAGACCAGGTGTGCTTAGAACTGCATTCCCCAGGAAGTCTAAATAATTCTACTTTCATTTCACAAATTTATAAATCATTAGAATGCAAAACCTGTAAATAGGAATTAGTCAGGAGCTTAAAACTGTACTGAAACACCCGGAATGAGTGTATGCTTCCCACACTGAAAACATCCCATGAAGCATTAAATTTCTGCTCCAAAGCTCACTGGAATTAGTGAAAAGACACCCACAGGGATTTGGATCACACCTGAACTCTGCAGGCATACAGTGTTTAACCAGATAGAGCTGCCCTGGCTTGATAGACCACAGCTCAGGAGCTGCAGGTTAGCTCACCCAATGAGTTATATGAGCTTCCCAAGGCCCATGTAGAGGCTTTGCATAAAGGATGAAGGCACAACTAAAGCTGGACCTGTGGTACTAAATGCCTCTGAACAAGAAACAAACTGCCTGCAGCTCAGAGATAATTAAAGTGCAAAAGAAGAAACTATTTGCTTAAGGTCACATAGGAGAATCAGAATTTCCATATACGTCACCTGAATCCCATTCCTGTGGCTCATCTCCTCACTCTGAGCTCTGCCTGCTGCACTGGAAGGCTGCACTTTAACCAGCCTCCCTGGATATCACTATTGGTGCTGGGAAAAGCAGGTCTTCCTGAGTTAAACAGACATCAAACTCACTCTCTGCATGGAAGAAAAGGTTATGCTGATAGTTCTGAGCAGACAAATCTGTGGAAGAAAAGGTTATCCCGATAGCTCTTCTGAGCAAGTGGATGTGTGAAGAAAGGTTACCCATGTGCATCAAAAAGTGCTCAAAGGGCAGGACCACTCGTATCTCAACGGGCATTTCTTTCCTATTTATTGGATTGCTTGACTGTCCAAGAAAAAACCTTATGTGGAAATCAAAAAAGTGGCATTTATGGTTCATCCATGCTAATCTAAAAGGATGAAGCCTTACATAGGTCAGTTAAGCATCCACTGATTTCCTCAATCACAGAACAAGTGCTGGCACATCAGTAATTAAAAAAAAACAAACAAAAACAAACAAATAAAAAACCACCACCAAAAAACACCACCTAAATTCTACTTCCAAAAGGAAACAAACTTTTCTAACATTGGTTCTGAGCATATACTATTTTCCCTAGAACCTCTTTCTCCTCAAATTACTCATAAATCTTCACCATGGAAAATTAGGCATAACAGCTACCAGACACTGCAAAATACAAAAAAAAAAAAAAAAAAAAAAAAAACAAAAACTAAAAAAGGTGACTTCAAGAATCACATGACAGCTAAGGACAAAACAAGTATGACTTGGATATAACAAGGAAATACAGTTGATTAAAGTGAGACTTGGATCCTAGTATTTTGGACAGACTTTGATATGTACAAAAAGGAAATACTGTAAAAAAACAGTTTTCAGAGTTGTCCATATTTTACTATTAATTTAAACAAACAGGAAAATAAATCTCTCATTGACAGAAGACAGATTTGGAAGACAGCTTCCACATTTCAAGTCTGCAGCAGCCCTTAGCTCTTCTTGAAGTAACTTTAGCTAATAATACCACATTTTCTCAATTTACCTAGGTTTTATTAAATAACGCTTAGCACAGAGTCCAAGGCTGTAGCCATGACACAATTCTAAAATTTCTTTCTTAGAAGGGAATAATGACTGGAAAGAGATGAAGGGTTGTTTATCCAGTTCAATTTTAAAAACAACTCAAAGCAGATATTTTTGCTACTATCCATCATGTTCTGTATTAGTCACTGAGATTAGTGCAGATGAAGTATAGCCTCTTGCCCACCATTCTAGCTTATTACTCACAGAAGTGATTCTATTTATCTGAAAATAATGGATTTTTAAACTTTCCATAAGATAAGAGTAGGAGACTGGTCTAGTTGTATCCAATAATTTTTCACTCTCCAAATTACAAGATAAGATTCTGCAATTCAATTCTATCAAGCAGACGGTGGGGGAGTATTCTATAACACCACACCAGTCTTTGTAGAATCCTGATTTTCATGTGTAAAAGATTCCACACAAAGGGGTTTTCGAGGTACTTTAAAAAAAAAAAAGATACAGATATATGCATGTATGTATGAAGATTTTGCTTTCTAGCAAGAATATGGTTAGAATATTCCACTGCAATTACAGATACACACATTTGGAAAGTTGAGATAAGCCTTGGGCTGCCTGGACCCCTGAGGCAGAGGACCACAAATGTGGGAATAGTGAGTTTTGATTTGTGGACACTGAAACTGTAAGGGCCCAGCTGTATCAGCTGAATGTTCTCAGGTCCATGGGGCCTGATGGAATTCATCTCAGAATTTTGAGGAGCTAGTGAAGTTATGGCAGGACCTCTCTTGATCAGGTACCAAAGGTCTTGGGAGTCTGGGGAGGTGCCTGCTGACTGAAGCAGGCCAATGTTATTCCACATCCTCCTACAAAAAATAGTGTGAGGGAAGACCCCATGAACTACAGACTTATTAATCTGTCTTCTAACCTCAGTACCTGCAACCATTATGGAGTACCAGATTCTACTGGGTACTATTGAAAGGCATTTGAAGAATAATGCACTCATCAGACACAATTAAAATGGGTTCACAAAGGAAAATCTGATTTAATTCATTAGACATCCTACTCTGATAAGGTCACCTGCCCAGTGGATGAAGGGAAGATGGTGGGTGCAATTTTTCTGGATTCTAGGGAGGCTTTTGATACTGCCCCTCCCAGCATCTTTCTGGAAAAGCTGTCCAGCTGTGAGATGAGTGGGTTCAGGGTGTGCTGGGTGAAGAACTGGCTGAAGGGCAGAGCTCAGAGGACTGGACTGATTTGGGCTACACCTGGCTGGCCACTGGTCACCTGGGGCTTCTGGTTGGCAGCAGCTCAGTCTGAGTCAGCAGGGTGTGCCCTGGCAGCCAGGAGGGCAAACTGCACCCTGGGGTGCCTCAAACAGCATCATCAGCCTGTGGAGAAAGGTGGTTGTCCCACTGAATTCAGCATTGGTGCAGCCTCACCTTGAGTACTTGGGCAGTTCTGGGCTCCACAATTTAAGAAGGATGTGAAGGTTCTTGTTTGCATCCAGAGGACAGCAACAAAACCAGTGAAAGGACCAGAAGGGAATGTCCCATGAGGAGCAGCTGAGGGCTTTGGGCTTGTGTTGTTTGGAGCCAAGGAGGCTGAGGGGTGACCTCACTGCTCTCCACAGCTTTCTGAGGAGGGGAAGGGGAGAGGGAGGTCCTGAGCTCTTCTCCCTGGTATCTACCGATACGAGGTATGGAAGTGGTTCAAAGCTGTGCCAGGGGAGGTTTAGACTGGACATTAGAAAGCACTTCTTTAGCAAGAGCATGGTCAAACACCGTAACAGGTTTCCCAGAGAGATAGCCAATGTCCCAAACCTGTCAGTGTTTACAAGGCATTTGGAAAATGCCCTTTATAACATGGTTTAACTTGGCCACCCCTGAATTGCTCAGGCAGTTGGACTAGACGATTGTTGTAGGCACTTTCCAACTGAAATAGCCTATTCTAAGATGGCTGCAACACAGGTATATGATTTTTATTCACAAAATATATTGATTAGGATCTCTGTGCAGCCTGATGTTGTCTGGGGTTATGTGGTGTAGGACTATGGAACTTGCCCTCTCTCTGCTGAGCTGCATCCCAGTGGCCTCCTGAAGTTCCAGTGCCAGAAAGTATTGCCAAAAACCTGGTGTATTCTCAACTTAAGTGTTTCCAATACAGGTGTTACTAAAGGTTTCTAAATAAAACCATGTAGCTATAAAAATAAATAGATAAGGGAAAAGGAGAGAAGGTCTGCACTGCTTTTTCTGTTGAAGGCATCTTACAATGTTATTATTGAAGCTCAGACCCATTTGAATGTTTTCAGGAACATTAAAGATAAGAGATCACATTCCATAACAGGCAACTTCAAAGTCACAATAAAACTGTGTTGACACAAAGAAAACTCCTTCAAGAACTGACTGGGCATAAGTTACAGCTACCTGTGCAGTACATTTTGCACACCACACAAAGCCTTTGAGGAGTGATGCAAACACAGCACAGCAGGGAATGACTCCACACTGAGAAATGCCCAGAGGCTGCCTGGGTGTGCAACTCTTCAGTGCTACCCAAGAATTTTTTGTGTTAGCATGAAATACACTGCCTACTTCTCTGCCGTGGACCTATAGGCCGTGATCCACTCTTGTTTGGAGAAGTCACATGGCACAGATGTAGGCACAACAGAGAAGGGCAGTCACTGGTTTTAAGACCTCTGGCAGCATCCAATAAGGTGGCTTGTCCACAGAAGGCTGCCAGAAACTAAACATATTCTCAAGATGTGCAGCTGGGCATTAGCACTCTGAGAGTTCATCATAACCCGCAGAATCCATATAAATGTATATTCACACGTTTTGCATTTTTAAATGCATAATCAAAACACTTTCTAGTGCTCAATACTTCACCTCATGCCAGAAGGGAGGAGTATTTCACAAAGCAATTTGTGGTATTTTGGAGGGTTTTTCTGTGCAGATCAATAAACACTGGAGTTCAGTTACACTTAATTTCAAAAGGTCAGCAAGCCTTCTACCTTTTTCCAGAAAATCAACTGTTCTTAAGATCTTTATCTTGCTTTAAAAAAATGTGCCTCACTCCATGCTTGTGACAAAACAAGGTTTCAGCAATCCTTGACATTTAGCAGTACACGTGAAAGCTACATCCAAACTACATTTGAACCCTGGGAAACAGCTGACCCTTTAAGCCACAGGAACAGCAAATACTTTTACAAGCTTACAAAGCAATTTAATAAGCAATCTGATGGGAAGAACCACCCATAACTGACTCAAGGAAGAATAATTAGAATTATATCAACTATAGAAAGAAATATCAGAATTTTTTCAATACCATACATCTGATCTTTAGCTCAATAAACTGTTAGGGGTGAAACTTTTATCAGGATGAATGCACTCCCATGAGTCTTGTAAATTCCCCAAAACTTAAGAGCAACCTGATGCTAGGCATAACCATGCAACAGCATGCAACCAGGGCAACCCATGTATTTCTCAAAGACAGCAAAGAATATCTTCTGAAGATAAACCACGGAAATAGAAGTTTCTGTCACTGTAAACATTGTCTCATACATTATTAGATTACAAGGAACAAGAAAAAAAAAATTAAGTACTTTTAAAAAGCTATACAAGGTCTTCAGTAAAAAGACCTGTGTAAGTCAAATTTATTTGACAAATAGCTAATGCAGGGATGATTGAATGTAGGGCATACATTTTTGCTTTCTTCTGTGGTTATTCATGTAAGTATGAAAAACCCTCATAGAAGGTGAGGCATTTTGTACAGCAGACTGGAAGGAAATGTTTTCAAATAATCCATTTGAGGAAAGAGGAGAGAATGAACTCTTTCCTTCTTTTTAGTAACATTTTAGTTTCTCCTAAAGGTCTGAGAAGAAGCCCATAGCTGCTGTGCCAAGCACTCTGCCATTGTGGATGTGTCTCAGCCTATGGAACTGGGTTCTCTTACCCTCCATTCACCCTCATTAACATTCTGCAATGCTTCATATGAAAGATGGTTGCACTAAAATATGTTATTTTACTAAAGGTCTCTGTGTTTACCAGGTAAGAGAAGTTCTCAGCACTGGCAGATCAGCTCTCAATCAACTGGTGCCTGAATCTGTATCCTAACTACAAATGTGCTTTCATAAAGAGAGATGGTTAGAACTCTGCATCTGCATTTCTCAGCTGGTCGCATTACTGAAAACCAGACAGACCAATCCCAGATATAAGGGTATATACCTGTGTTTTAAGGCACTGAGCATTTGGACTCTTCCTAATTAGGGATCTGGGGGATTGTATTTCAGGTAAAATGATGTAGTGATCACTTCCATCCTGAACCTGTCAGAACAGCAGCAGCCCACAAGGACAAAGGAGCCCAGAGCCAAGGTGAGGAGAAAAGGCAAAAGAAGGGTGAGAAGGAGAAAAGCTTGAGAAAAGTCTCAAGCTTTCAAAGGGCAGTCTGTGCAACAATCTCCTGCAGGACTTTGGGTCTCACCCACCTTAAAACAGTCATTTGTCTGAAGAGAATATTCTACCACCATATGAGATCAAGGAGTTTGGTGGATGATGGGTGAGGGGGACCATGACTAATGAACCTAACTCAAACAGCCCCATAATACAAACATTTTTATAGTGCAGGGAGAACACCCATCAGGCCTACAAAGGACCTGCAACTAAGCTGTTCTCTCATGTTTTTCAGAATAGGGATTGATTTAAACAAGTGTTTTCCTTAAAGTAGAAGCTTAAGCAGTAGAAAAATCAATAGAAGCATTTATCAGGAAAGACAAAAATCAGTTTTGATTCAAAATGAACACCATGGGGAAACTAGGTTCAAAGTGCATCCTTCTGTTCAAGCAGAATTAGAATTTGTAGTGGAGAGTTGTGTAATATAATTGGATAACTCTTAGCACATTTTTCAACATTAACCCAAAATCTCTCTACAAGTAAAATGTTATCAAATTTTATTAGCAGTTACATACACACCACAAAAAAAAACCAAAAAAAAACCCAAAAAAAACCCAGTAAATTCTGTGCTGGAGACAACTGTTATTTAGCTGTCAATAAACAGTAACTACAGCAGTTTCAGCTTTGTTTGGGGATTAATACAACTGATAATGAGAAGTTTACAAGATTGCAAAAATTGTTTTTTGGGATACGCTTGTGTAAAAATAATAGTACCTACATTAGTACATGCCTTGAATACACATGCAGCCTTGGAACAACATGCAACTTACAGTGAGAGGAAGTCTTCGGCAGTGTGAACAGACTGGTGAAACAATGCTGATAACCCTGACTTCTTTTTACTATATTTTTAACTCACTGATACCTCTCTTTTTTTTTTTTATCTTGCCTGCTGTCTTTTTTTCCTGATCTCCATCTTGCTTATCCCTTCAGTTATCTCTCCTGAAGTAACTGGCCTGAGGTGATTAACAAATCTTTGACACCTGCAGGTTGCAGCACTGGGGTCACCTCTTCAGCAGGCCTTCCCTAGAGGATCACAGGTGAGCGGGGGTTTGTGCTATGCTGTTGAATAGATTCCTTGTTAAAAAACAGTGGGGGCAAAAAATGACACTTCAGAAGCTGAGAAATGACAGATTCTATACGTTATGCTGGCAAACCCTGGAGCTATACGTTAATGCTGGCAAACCCTGGAGTTCTTTTATCTCTTCTGTCCAGAGAGTTGAAGGACAGCACAGGCTAGAAATGACACTGCAAACTAGAGATTAACCCACCCATTCTCCATCTGGACACCAGTGGCAAAGTGCCATCAAAAGCAAACAAACCAGCTCTTGTCCACCACACAGGAAGGACACTGACCTGTTAGATGAGTCCAGCGGACTGTCACCAAGTTCAGATAGGAGGATAAAGCACTTTCTCTGAGGAAAGGCTGAGAGAATTGGGATTGTTCAGCCTGGAGCATAGGTGGCTTCAGAGTAACCTAACTGCAGCTTTCCAGTCCTAGAAGGGAACCTACAAGACAGATGGGGCACAGCTATTTACAGGGGCATGAAGTGACAGGACAAGGCAGAAGGGTATCAAATTTAGGGAGAGTAGGTTTATATTAGATATTAGGGAAAAAAAATATTTATTGTAAGGATGGTGAGACACTGGAACAGGTCACCCAGTGCAGTTGTAGATGCACCATCCCTAGCACTGTTCAAGGACAGATTGGATGGGGCTATGAACAACCTGGTCTAGATGGAAGTGTCCCCTGCCCATGGTGGGGGGTCTGGAACAAAATGATCTTCAAGGTCCCTTCCAACCCAAACATTCTACAATTCTATGGTTCTAAGATTCTATGATTTTCCTATACTTTCTGTGCTGCTAGCTTTAGGTGTGTCCACATGGGCACAGAGCAGGTGGCACAAAGCAGTCATAAAAGCCATGCTGTGCTTTCTTGCACATGCCAGAATGGATATCATCAGACATGGATCAGGATACAACAGAGGTTAAAAGCTACAGATGGGACAAAGAGGTCATACCAGAACTTACAACTGGGTTGTACAGAATTTTTTAGCAACCCTCAGAAACCTTTTACCATTCATCTGTCAGAAATTTCTTTTTTTTCAAATTTCTCCAGCCTCCTTTCTTTACATTTATTTCCCAGCAGTCCTGTTCCTATGATACATGAAAACGATGGAGATGAGACACTGCTCTCATATCCAGGAAGTGTAAGACAGGCAAAGGAGTCTGCCCATATGAATATTACTCTGTGAGCAGAAATTTCCACTTGACCTGAGAATCATGTTGTTTTCATGCCTATATGTCCATATATTTTCATTCTCCCATGACAGAATCAGCAGATGGACATTTCCCAGTCTCCCTGAGGACCTCTGATCTCACATGACTGCCTCCTCTGATCATCACATGATCTCCCCTGCCTGACATGCAGCCGTAGGACTACTGTCCATATAAGGCACAGCAGCAGCAAGTTCCACTCAAAATACAGCACAATGCAGGGTTTAGTGATTAATGAATGAATGTACCACTGCAGCCAGCAAGGGACCAGTAAGTTCCTTCTCTCCCTCTCAAGTGTAGCCCCTCAGCTCCCATCTCCCAAGAGCATGTATGGTGGCCCAGTCAGTCACAGTCTCTGTCTTGCCCAACTAATTTTGACTGTGAAGTAGTTTCAACGGGAGAGTAGCCTCTTTTTATCACAGGAGTCCACAACTTGGCACTTTTGTTCCGCCTTGGGAGACACAGGTTTGATTCCTCCATCTGCAGAAGAAATTAAAGTCAGGAGTAAGATCTCACCATAAGGTCATTCTATAAACAAAAGAAGGGGACGCTGGCATCATCACTTTGGTTAAACAAAGAGAGAGGACCAGTCTCTGCTGCTTTTTCATTTTGTGGGGTGGGGAAGAGCAAAAAGGGGTATGCATCAATTTCTGACCTCAGGGCATTGACACACTGAAATCCCCTGGGGATCTACCTGGTGGAAGCTGAGATTGTATTTTAAGGAAAGCAGTGTAAAGTGCAAAACAAAAAGTTCAGTATGTTCCTCATATCCTGTAACCACTGCCAGTACCTAGATGTCGATGGCTTCATTCTCAGGACTATAGCCTTGAGAGTAAAACTGATGAAATTACATACAACTAGAGAGACTTTGCTGTCCCTCAGGATTTTCCCCATAATTCAACATCTCTCTCCTGTAATGCTGCAAAAATATAATAAGCTTTTTCATCTACACAGAGAAATGGGTTGTCACAGTACAAATAGTAATCTGACATTTGCAGGGCAGGATCATGCCATGTTTTGCTGAAGGGCATTTTGATAGGTCTTTTCATGTACTACTCTTGACCGAACCTGGTAATCAAACAGATGGAACAAAACGAGCACTTACTGACTAAATCAGTGCCAGCCCCTCAGCAACCCAACTGTGTTCACATGGCACAAAACAACCAGCACAATGTTAATTCCCTCCTATTCCCCTCAATAGAAAGAGACTTGGAGCATTTTCCAGTATACAGGGGAGAGCACTTCAGAGGTCAAACTCATCCCCAATAGACTGATGCCAGTGTCACAGCTGCAATCTATTCTAAGGAGAGTATTTATCTGAGAACAGAATGTGGCATTGCTCTCTTCTTCTATTTAATTTCAGGTAACATTTATGGTACACAGAAGGAAAAAAAATAAGGGTTTTTTTGCTGTAACAATCCCCAGCATCCAGCTATGCTCTCCAAAGAAAAATTAAGGTCCAAACTTGCTCCCCAGCTTCAAATTAGCTCCTAAATAGAGCATTAATTGTATGACACTCTTACGCAAAAATTAGAAAAAGATGGCCCCAGAAACATCAAGCACATATCCCCATAAGATGGTTCACTCATATTTAAGGGGCCAAAACTCAAATCAATTTTACTGAATACGTGGCAAATTATTCACAGCATCAGAACTAACATAATTAACATAACGGATTTCTTCAAAAGGAAACTGTATAATAATTACACAAGGCATTCTACACGGGGAACAAAGCCAACTACAAATTTCAGAGGTTATTTGATGCAAATACTGTAGCTGTAGCATTCAGAGAATTCCATTGTAAGCTTAATTGTCCACTTCTGATACTATGAATAATTGCATACCTATTTATTTCTAATAACCTATTATTTATGTGAAATTTCTTTTGTCCTTCTAAATGCTATGAAGCCATTTAGAGAAACCACCTACATGACAACTTACCAATTATCCTTATAAAATGTTGCATTGCTTTGGATTAACTACACATATAATTAAATGCCAACTAACTGTTGTGCTCACATAAGTTAGCAAAAGTCTGTGAACCCTAACAATATAACATTGCATTTAATTCTAAACAACTATTTCTAAAAGAAAGTGATTTTTATATAATCAGCCCAGAACACAATAAAATTACACTCAGTTTGGCATTAAAAAGATTAGCAAGTGCAGGTATCAATATTTAACATGCAAATAACAAGTGCCATTTTCCAGACCATTCCCAAATAAACTCATTCACTGCTTCATTCTTCCAGTGCACCAATATTGCAGACACTGTCCCATGTACACCCATGAGCAGCTCCATCATGCCATGCATTTACTCACCCTCACCTCAGGTGAGTGTCACCTCAGGTGACACTGACATTTCACAAATTGGCTTAGAGCTGGCAAGTTAGATACTCACACCTATTGCATCCATGCTGTGGGACTCTGCTTTCCTCTGGGTTACACTGCTGAGCATCAGTGTCGCTTAGAGAGGCTGGCCCTTGCTGATGTGGGTCCTCAGCACTGCAGTAATCATGACTACCAAAATGGAGCTGACTCCTACCTGGCTAGCTTGTTCATGTCTATGTGCAAACCACTCAGCAAACATTCAATGTGCTTCTTTTCAAGCTCCTTTTGTCTCTCTAAGGTCACCATAAAACTGCTGTAGCATCTCAGTAGCTCCGGTACCCAAGACACTATGCCTGGCACTGCTTCAGGGGGCAGCAGGGCAGATGTGGGGTGCAGTGGGGCCTGCCAGGGAGAGATATGCTACCATAAGTGAGTTACAGAGGGAGCAAGCAGGATTCAGTCCTGGAAGCTTCCATACCTTCTGAAAGACTACAGCATAGCTGTACCTGAGCTATGGATTGTCTTTTCCTCTGATCCTCAATGATTTAATGCTTTGAACAGTTTTCATTCTGAAGCAAACTCAGGCTATTTCTGTTATTGCTATTCTGGAGGGTCTGCCATGCCAGCAAACAGCTTTATATTTACAGCATTTAATAATGACACTTCGTCTACTCATTACATAGTCATCTTTGTATATTGACGCATATTTCCTCTCTCTCAGTGCCCTTGGGCTTCCAGCAAAAAATTCATTTGTGGACAGAGCACTTGTGTGGCCCTCAAATCATAAACAATTCAAAACATGGACAGTGAAAAAGGCAACACAAGAGAGACCTGGAGGGCCTGACTAGAAACTGTCCAGAAATTATGAAATCACCCATGTATAAAATACACTATCTGTCTCTTGTGCTTCAGATTGCTGAGTTAAAATGGCAGCAGCCAGGGCACGGGGAGTGGAGAGGCACAAAATGGCCTGCAAAAGCAACTAAGTGCCACAGAGACATTTGGACTTGATAAGAACAGAAGATTGTTTACAGCCCTGTTTACTCCTGACCATGAATACTGTGCTTTGTGTACAACAAGGACCTGAGCAAACCCCGGCGCTCTGACACATTTGTTGCTCTGCTGAGATTCCGGAGGGCACAGCCACTTCCCACTGGCACCACTGTGCAGGTGGCTTTCCTGAGGCTTTCTGCTCCGAATTATGATCTCCAGCCATATGGGGAACACACTCATCAAACACATACACCCTTTAGAGCTGATCTCCCTCTGTACCCTCTTGTTTTTATATTGTCCTGTTCCCCCACATGCCCCCATGCCATGTTTTTTCTCTCTCTGGCAAGAACACAGTCAGGTTTTACTGCTAGAAAAACCCCCAGGAGTTTTGGATTCAGACAAAACAGGGAACCTACTGTGCTTTTCACCACCAAGTGACCATTGCTCCCCCCAGGCAGGCTGGCACCCTCGGTCACCAGGAGGGGAATAGACTCCCAGCTGTGTTTGCCCTAGCTGCGAGAGCTAAGCTGCATTTTTCAAACATGGAGAACAACTTCTCTCACCTTTAAAAGCCAGCTATCTAGCACCAGACAGCCCAAGAGAAAAAGCTCCAGGCAGCAGGAGAGCCCCAAGGCACTGGGCTGTGGCAGCCATGAGGTTTTCCCACTGCTCCCAAGGCAAGGGGAGAGGGGGTTTCCCACCACAGCCTCCTCTCAGCATGGTGAGGGCCCTGGGCTCACACCTGGCACGACATCGCCAAGCACACCCACCTGGTTTTGCGGGGATCGAGGTGCACAGAAGCCCAGACTCCATAACATCTCACCACATCTGCAGAAGTTGTTCCAATAGCTGTCTGTGAGAAATAAATGAGAAAGACAGAAGATTATAAGTGTTCTATTTTTGGTTGTTTGTTGTTTTTTTGGCTTTTTAAACATTCATTGGGATGTATGTCTAATGCCGAAGATTAGTATTTCATTTTTTCCTCTGACTATAAATACATTGCCTACGGATATATCAGAAATACACAATAATGCAACTATGAGTTATTTACCTGCTGGGGCAATGCTAATGAGTATTCTAGCAATGAAAATGGCTTTACTGGCTTGTAAAATATAAAACAGCAGGGAACTCACTGGAGACCCCACAAGCATATGTCAATAAACTTAAATTATTCACAAGTACACAAGCCTCCCAGGATACCAGCTTCCCAGGCCCCTTTCATTTCCTGACTGTTCCTGACTGCCTCACATTTTGAACAAAGTCAAAGACTAATTTTCTGTCTTCCTCAAGCCCATAAAGTTTTTGCAGAAGCCAAATAATCGTATGAAAAACATTTAATTCAGATAAAAACAGAGTATCTTATTGGCTAATACTTCATATATCCAATGACATGCATTGCAAAGTGCAATAGCAATACAGGACAATTGTACCTAAGACCATAAACAACTGAACATAAATGACATTTTACCAGAGTGCTCTAGCAATGCCCTCAGACACAGCACTGATACAGTGTGCTCTCACTCAGAATGCTGCTGTTCTTTGTTTCTCTCCTCTACATCAATCCTGACAATATTAATGTCTGTAACAATCACTAACCGCTCTCATTTTGACACTTCCAGCGTACACTGCCAGGCTCTGCAGGGTGTTACAAGTAAAACAGAAAGTGCTAATCCCCACCAAAGATCCTTCAGCCAATATTCAGATCAATGTTTGGACTTTAACAAAAAAAACCAAAAAAACAACATATTAGAAGTCCAGGCATCTGTTGTCACAAAAAGATTGTGATTGCTGTATTTCATGTGCCTCTTCATTATAAATCCATTTGGCACCCTTTATAACAGCCTAGCCTCAGAAAAATTATTTGATGTTCCTGTAGATGTCATATGTGCCCTGTGCTTTTACAGCACTTCTATTGTAATTCAACATTAATTATCTTTCCAATTAATGTACTGCATAATGCTGCAATATGAAATGCTCACATTTTGAAAATGAGAAAATTGAGCTCAGCTCCGTCTGCTTTGATCCCATTTTACTTTTATTATAATTCAACATCAGAATCCTTCTCCTTCTTGGCTGAATTATTGACACCTTGAACACACAAGAGAATTATCTTCTGCACAGAAAAGATACATTTATTCTTTTCCAAGACCAGACCTCAAATTTTTTTTTTTCAATAGCATTGAGTTATGCTTTCCTGCCTTATGATCTTTACTGAATAGCTCAGGAAATAATGAGGAAAATTGAGGTAACAGAAATACTAATAGAACATTATTTACCAGTTTCCATAAATGTAGGCATCATAAATACCTACAACTGCTGGAAAATGGTAAGTGTGAAGCAGATTACAAATACAGAAAAAAGGTGATATCAAAACTGTGGTTAAAGACTGGAAAGCACTCTCTTATTTAGCAGATAAGTGATCCAACATATTCCTTAAATGTTGTGTGTCAAAAATACCATTTAAAGTTTTACTGCTGAGTACCATAATAAAAAACATAAAAGCTAAAATATATAGAGAGCATAACATATAGAAATGGAAAATACACATGCAATATTGCTTTCTGTATTTATGATGGAAAGCATATATGGTGAGTTTCCACAATGAGGAACTTCATTTTACTGTTTGGTTTAGCTGCTCTCAATATCCACAATCTTTGTGAGCTACTGGATTTGACCTGGTGGAAAATGCCACCATCTCAAAGCATCTCACAGTTCTTTTTCATCCTGAATGTGCTAAAGTGCTTGACAAAGGTACAAATTCTCCCTTTCTACAGTGATATTAGGTCTAGCTTTCTTCTTTGTTTCCCACCACGTCATTCTTAACAGAACTGAACCTGCAGCACACAGAAAGCTGCTAAAAAAATCAGTTGACCCTCACACTCACACTCACTTCATTCTTTAATGTCCATCACTAGCTGGCAATTACCAAGTATGTGAATATGCTCTGGCAAGAATGTGCAGATCAGACAGAAGGAATTCTAGAACATCACCTATAAAATATTCCCTCAGATACATAAACAGCTTCATTTTAAATAACACTGCTGTTCAAAAGGTCTATTTTTAAGAATATGTTAAAGAGCAGCCTATTTAGCATCTTGAGACAGGATTTCCTCTTGAACTGTTTTGGAATACTTCACTGAACTTCAAGTGCACAGGCTAGCTGCTACTGATCTATCAGTAACTCAGGCAACCTATTTTAACAGGAAGTAGTGCTCCTGCTTCAACATCATCCTTGACCAAAGCTTTTTGAACTGACTTTTATTAATTGCTTAGCGGTGATCTTGACCCACTGCTGCAGCAGGTACAGCTGCAGCAAATAGCCATTGAATGCTGCTGCTTTTTCCAGTGCCTACCTGAAGGTTATAGGGAACCTCAAATTTATTTAAGATTGTTTTAGTGATCAGAAACTTTCATTTGTTTGGTATTAACCCACTTCATCCTGATATGGCTTGATTCTGTGATTTCTATTTTGCTTTCTGTCCTTGCTGGTACCTCACTTTTGGTTTACTTATTTTAAATTACCATTATTACAGCATTTAATTTTGAAACAAAATTCACAGCTGCATTCATCCTCTCTTCCCACCATGTGAATGCCAGTCTTCAGGAAATTGGCATCTTAGCTAGTCAGCCTAAAGGACCAACCGCTGGAGGGCTTTGCACCACCAGTGAGCAGTGCACAGGTGTCATTGCTGCAGTAAACATGGCTAGAACAGGAGAAGAAAAATAAAGGGTAATATGTTAGGAAAGACAAATAAACAAAATTTATTCAGGAGACCTGAATACAAAAGGACAAGATGCTCCTAACTGCGCACTGAAGTTAAGCTGTCTTAATCATTCCCTTGTCACTGGCAGACTTTTAGAAGGAGATTCTCCTTGGCATTGAATGGCTGGGAATTTGTTGTATACATCTATCACATGCAATTATTTATCAGCCAGAAGCTGAGAAACTATGAGAACTTTTCTACTGGCTAAATTAGCAACTGTGTGCTCATTATCCACATGTTCTTTCTCTGAGCACTTTTTCCCTTGGATTCCTTTTCTTCAGAGATAAAGAAATATCTCTGGTGAGAAAAACAGCTAGCTGCCAAAGACTGGTGCTAAACCAGTCTCTCAAGGGAAAACTGAGGCCTAAAAAAACACCCTCTTATGAGGCCATTCAGTGTTATATCATCTTGTGCACATTGGTCTTCTGGCTCCACCAAAGCACAGTCATTCTGTTGTGGACAGCAACAGCTCAAAGCTCTCAGACAGACATCCAGGAAAAGTCCACATCCTGGCTCTGAGATCATATGTATGTCTCTTAATCATAGAGCAACCCAAGCAAAACCAGGTAAACACAGACAACCCAGGCAAGGCTCCATTTCCAGTGATCTCAAACTACCAAAGGAAAGAAAACCAAAGTTGCTGAAAGGAGACAAAGTTTTCACCGCTGAGTTCCTTTACTTTTTTTTACATAGATCAGCACACATAAAAGAGCAAAATGCAGCTACAAGACTTTCTGAAACTTCTATGAACCTAGAAATTAAAATTATATATTAATCCCACAAATTTAGAAACTAAGAATCAAAATCACATTTCATGATTGCTTTAAAACACCTCTTGGAAAATCACTTCCAACCTACTGAACATATTTCCAATGATTTCAGCAGGTTGAATTACAGCATATATATTCCATACAGGATTCTACCAGAAACAAGAAATCAAAGCTGAAAATCAGTGTTAAAACCACAGGAAGCCAAAGCTCTACAGGTTGTTTAAGAGTGCCCAGGGCCCTTCAGTGACACTAACTGCACAAGCAAGGACTGCTGGTATAAATTAATTATAGTTAATTAATAATTAATAACAGTAGAAACAGTTTTGCAAATTGCACAGATATTCAAAATTTTTAAACTGGATGTTGTCCTGATTTCTGTCTTATTTCATAGAAGTGAATGAAAAACAGCCTGAACATTACTGGTTTTTTTCTGCAAAGGATATTAGATAGGATGTTGCAAGGCCTTGCAATACACATCATATTTAAACCTCACTCCCAACTCAGCTACTTCTAAGCGCACCATGAATTTGGTAGCCAGTTTCTGATTCTGAGCTTCAGTGAAAACCTTCTTCCAGTCTCCAAAACCACTCTGAATATAGAGAAAATTATTACCCTTGACTCTAACAACCAAAGAGTATCATTTAAAACAAAAGACTAATTTTTCTTTCTTATCATATTTCAATTTTTTTTTTTTCCTGTCAGAAAAAATATCTGACAGAATACACACATTTACATTATGCTTGATGTCTTCAACAGAATGTGAACATAAAGCAGCCATGGGAAGTTACTGGTCTGCCCAAATAGTGCTGGCATACACCTTGTACAGAAGCTGCAGAAGACTAGAAAAGGTGACCAGCAGCTGTGGCACCAGCCCAGAAAACTCGTAAGTGTGGCTTTTAACTGCAAGAGCTTTGTTGCAACCAGACACTGCTCTAAGCTGCTCCACCTTTAATCTAGATTTTGGAGAGCCCGCAGCAGGGGGTTGTCTGAGGTTCTAGCCTGATCCATGGCTAAAAAACATAGATAATCTGTGGAGCATCTGGATTCTGTGAGTTGACTGTGATCCATACGCAATCCTGAGAGTTAGTTAGAAAACCCAAGAAAGATCTGTGGAGGCGCTCCATCTACTGGCCATCCCCAGTAGTCACAGAAGCCAAGATAAAACTCTTTATTTTAGCTGGTGTTTAGTGCCCACCACAACAGCGGGTGGGCTTGTTAACTTGGGTGGGTGTTAACTTGTAGGGCACTTCGGCTAATCATATCATACTGGGCTTTACTGAATGGTACTGGCTCTTGGGTTGAAATCAATTGAGATTTCTGAAGAGCAACTGCTGTTTCTTAAACAACAGCCAGCCTTGAAAATTATACATAAATATTAACCATCTATTGATCCAAATTCCTGTCTGCCTGAGACAAAGAGCTACCAAAGCTACTGCTTTGGCAAAACACAAACAAATTTACCTTTATGGAAAAGAATCAAGCCAACAGCACCATGAGTCTCCTGAGCTTTAACACTCGCTGGCTGAAAAGTGTGCCTTCCAGCAATGGCCTGGAGCTGCTCAGCTGTTGGTGAGAATCCAAAGAATGCAGCTATCTGCTTTACACCGGAAGCCAGGTTCTGAAAGGTGAAAAATGAGGTTCACATAATTTTTATAGAATTTAAAAGTTTAATAAAAAAAACAATTAGGAGAAAAAAATAAAGTATACAGATACGGCCGGGTGTCTCTGCATTCAGCCAAGAGAGCACACCTTACTGACAAAGGATTGTCCCTTAAAAACAGAACCCTACTACATATCCATAAATTCTCATATATGATTCAAACATTCTTCTTAGGATCTTTGGTGTTCTTCTGTTTAGTTTTCTCTTGCCCCCTTCCCAATAGATCAATCTTCTTGGCACCATTGAGATTTACATTCCCTGATACCAGAAATGCAATAAATTCCTCCCCCCAGAGTTCTGGTCACTGCTGTCTTCATCTGGATAAGATAGTTTACAAAAGGAAAGAGTCTACAGCTATGTTTTTCAGTCTTTGGGTTATACAGACAAAAGTAGTTTTTGTTTTAATGCTATGTCATAGCTTAACATATATGTATTATACCACTATTTCTAAGTTTCATCAATAACAGAAATAAAGAAAACTATATTAATACAACAAAAATTTCCATTCTTATACACATAACATTCATTTTAATATTTGCAAAAAGCCAACAATATATTTATCTATAACAGAAAGCAGGACAGCAAAAGTGAGATGTGCAATATGCTCCTCTAAAAAAGGGAGTTATCCACTTGGGATGTGCATCACTATCATCTATTAACTTCATTCACTGTTTTCCTGTGTTGCATTTCTGTTTTCTGGAGCTCTGCTTTTGTATAGCCAGACTCAACCTGTTGCTAAAATCAACTTTTGCTCTTTCAGAAACCTGTGCCATTTCCTCTTAATTTCAGCAGATTCCAAGGAATGGGCTCAGATGTGGCTTGGCTGTCAGTAAACAGCATCTGCTTTACCCCTTTCAGGTCTTCATATATTATGATCACAGAACTCTTATCTCCAACGTGTTTGTTCCAGGTGACTGCAGGATCAAAACAGGATCCCAGCTGACTGTAAAGAAGAGAAGAAAGCATTGGTGTGACCTTTCTTTCTAACTGGGCACTTTTTCTGTACAACTGAAGAATTGCCTTCTGTTGCCTGTTGGTTACATCAATGCAGACAAAAAGAACAGCCTGTCCTTTCTGTGGTACTGTCTGTACAAGACAATGACAGAGGCTTCCTCTGAACTTTTGTAGGTAAAAAGTCTCCACACATGAACATGAATCTCACTGTGTGCTTCCCTTCTGTGACTATACTGTCACGTAAACATCTTTTAACAGACAAAGCCTGACATCAGTCTAAATCTAAAATATGGGTTGCTAATGAGGGATTTGGCCTAATGTGGAGAAACAGCAAAGAAACAAACTTCCATTTCATTAATACTTTGAACCTGCAGCATTTCCTCCAACACTAAGTGGCAAAATGTTGATCCAATGCCATCGTCCAGCTGCCACGCAATTCCCTCACCCTTTGCTGGAAGAGCAAATACCCAGAAGCAAAGCATCTTTTGGACACTCTCCCCTTCTGGCATTCAGCTGCCTCCTTTATCATGACATAAGGCCATCAGGAAATTAATTATGGCACAGCTGTTTTCCCACTGGCCCCATTGAGTTGTTTGTAAAATATTTTTTTCTGTTGCTTTTTCAGCTACAATCAGTATCTGTAAAAATGCAGATCTGTCATGAATCCTGAAACGAACTCATCCCTGGAGCTGTAACTGGGGACACTTGGCACATTGTTATGGAAATGGAAAAATGAAACAGCTGTATCTTTAGGGTTTCAAAACAACACTATCTGGAGTGGGAGAAAGAGGTCAACAACTTTAGATCACTCATTTACCCTGGCAACCAAAGTGAGAGTATAACCAAACATTTTGCAACCAGCAACATACTGGGAGCTATAAAATATTTTATTATTAAAGACATGGAGAACAAAATTATAACAATCATAATAAGGACCTTATCACCACTTCTAAGATTTATGTCATGAAGAAAATGTAGAAAAAAGTAACTCGAAAGACTGTAATACTGTCATTGAATACTATCCCATAACTACCTGGGACCTGGGAAATAGTAAGGAACCATTAGTCAACCTCCTGTCAGGAAAAGCTCCTTTAGAAAACCACAGCTGTTACAATCATCTCCCATTTTTCAATAATTTTCTTGAAATCCTTAAGAGATTGTAATCCTCAGAGAAGCATAAACACTTCTGAAAACACATTAAATATTTTTACCAGGTAAGTTTTATTTTTTCCTGCCTTATGCAGGAAAAAAAACCAATAATACCTGGAAAAAATTTCTATCCCTTAACCAATTATTTGTTTCCTCTGTAGTGCATCTTGGAAGTGCTAAGTATCTGCCACTGTTCAGTGACCAAGTACCAGAAACACTGTTGTTTTAACCTCATGACTCTTTGCAAGGAGACAGCCAATGTCCCAGAGACACTGCTGCCACATTCATTCCTGTCATGACTGTGCATAGAAAAGAGTTGCATAAAAAAGGAAATCGTGACACTCCAGCAATTGCAGACCACTGCAACAGCTCTATGTATGTCCTTGCTTGTGTCAACTCCAACACCCCTGAGGCTACTGTAAATTTTAGGGGGTGCTAAGAGAGCCGAAGTATCATGAGACTCCCACCGTCTCCAAGTTATTTACCCTCAGTGCCACTTGCTTGGGTACTAAAAAAGAATATGGCTTCAGAGTTAGTCTTGCACACTGATACTGCCAGAGAGATGAGGCTTGTTCTTGGAAAAATAAAAAAACCCACTATACCTTCTTCCTTGAAAATAGAATTGGGGAGGCAATTATAATTCAGATGTGTTATCAAAATGCTTAGAAATTGAATCTATTTTATCCTCTTCAGAATTAAACAGAACCAGAAGAGAGAACATGTTTTTTTTACACAGGTGCAGCAATGATGTGTAAAAGTTGCCTGTGTGAAAGAGCCCTTAATCAGAAGGCATTAGTCATCAAAAATTATCTTCTTTCCCATCTCAGGAGAAATAGTCTTACTTGCTTCATGACTTCATTTTAATAACTTTTGTGCAGGAGTGCAGGAGAGAGAAAAATAGAGTTTTAAGCAGCTTGACAATTTGCCTTCACTAACCTGATATTTACCTGGATCTCCACATTTAATAAAATTCGTTCTGTGCTTACATGTATACCCTGGACAGTTGTAAATATCAAATTATTTAAAATCTAGATAAACTATTTCATACCCACACCAAGACACCCAGAGAACAAAATAAAACACGTCAGAGGATTAAATAAGACGTCAGAGCCTTCTCATTACAAAGATTAATTCAGCATAATAGTCATCAAATAATAACACCAATGAATTCAAATAATTATTGACAAAGTAATGTTTTCCGCTAATGAGATCCTCAACAACTGTGTTGTTGTAACTGTGACCTTCCTGACTCACTAATAACTGGAGGCAAAACTGACTCAACAAGGCACTTAATATTTTTTTCATATACTCATAACATGGTCAGTGATAGGAAATTACAGGAGCTTTCCTGTCTTTTACAGAGAGACACATGGGAAGATTCTGAGTAGGAGAAGGAAGGCATTAGCAAGAAACTCCGCTCATTCTGCTGAGGGAAGCACCTGCCTCTCTCTGCTGTCCTAGGTCAAGGGTGAAGCAGAGTCACTTATTCAATGTCACTGCCAGTGCATGCCCCCAGCTGTGCCTGTAGCTGTGTCAGTAAAGCACGTGCCAGAACAAGTGCTAGAAGAGCTGCTCCCCCAGACACCTGCATCCCTCCCTATCCCTTACCCCTTGGAAGTCATCTTGCAGTAAAGCCTCCCGCATACTGCATTCCATTCCAGCATGAGCCTGTGGCCAGTTCCTGGAGCTGTGCCGCAGAGACAGCTTCCCCAGGGCTTCCATGACTCCCGTTTGCCCCAGTGCTGCTCTGCCGATTGCTGGCAGGATAGAGCAGGGGAACAGTGCACTCACCTCGACCCACCCTCCCCGTGTCCCTGTGGGGAAGTGCTTGGAAGGCTTCCCACAGGCCCCCACAATGGAGCTGTGGAGTTATCACTGCCTCCTGCGGTGAGTCCCACGTGAATCCAGCTGCCAGATGCACTAACATGGAAAACACAGTGCAAACAGCTCATGCTTTGTGGAAAGTTATTCCCAGAAAGGAATAAATTCCACCCTTACATAAAGGGCGCCAGATGCTTGGGTGGAAGCAGCTGATACATGTAATTTATACAGTAATGTATATATAACACACATTATACAATATCTTATAATACATTTATAATTTATATATCGCCTAACATCATGCTTTTATATAAGACATTGTATGATGGATATCATTTATATCACTCTCGTATTTACGTACAAAGCCATGCCCACATCTGCCAAGATGAGCACAAAAGCAAATTTCATTTTAACAAAAAGCTACAATTGATAAGCCTAAAATTCCCAATCTCTAAATTCCTTACTGGCTTCTCATCCGTATGAGCCATCCCTAGGAACTACTGATTCCTGAAGATCCACTGTATTTAATCCCTACTTCATCAATAGTCCTTTGCATCGTTTCTCTCTCTACTACATATACCTGAGCTGGGGAAAACCATTAGTACAGCGAGAATTTGCTGTAATTTAACCTTCATAATACTTAACAAGTAAAAGGAATGAAAACTGTAATATTACTGCTTTAAGAAGCAAAGCTGTTGAATGGCCTCAATGCAAATTTCCTCATCACACATGTTCATGACCATCTAAGTATGGCAAATGCCAAAGAGTTTGAGCCCAGCATGGAAAACACTGAAGAAGCTGGAAAAGGAAGCCAGACATCAGGGCCCCTTGGCTCAAGAGGGAAAGAGACCTGTAAAGACATTTTTATTTCTGCCTGGTGACACTATGATTTGGTGAGTCCCAGTGTCTCATCAAGGGGCAAGAGAGAGCCCAGCAATTTCTAGTTTCAAACTGGGACAGGTAATCTTTCCTTTTCATTCTTTTTCCTCTAGTCTTGCCTTTTTTCACCATGGTTTGCAAGCTATAGAACATTAGGGCAAAAGATCTATTTAACATGGTTTTAAAATGTAGAAGTAAATATCCAAATGGGAAAAAAGACTAAATATTTACCTGCAGATTGAAACCATGCTGCACTGCACAAAGCATCATTTTCTCTCCCCCCAGCTTTCCCATTTTTTCTTTCCCATTTCTTCTGTGAAACCTTCCATACAGGCATTTCCACCAGAGTGCCTACCAGGTGACAAGGTGCTGCATTCCTCAGCAAACCATGGGGAGCTGTGTACCTCCTTTCCTACTGAACAACTGACAGTGGTCTTGAGTAAAATATTCCCCTGCTGAGCTATCACAAACTGTTCAACCTTAACAATTGAGATCTTTTTTTTTTTTTTTCTCTCTCTCTACTCATCCTCTGCCCTGAGCAGGAGAGGATTACTAATTCACTAAAACTCAGTGACAACCCATATCATGTCTCCACACCTGAACTCTTCCCAACTCTGTGAGAAATAAAAGCCAGTGCCAAGATACGACAAACAACCTCTGTGTAGGGTCCAGCAGAAGTCTGGACCCAGAGGGATTATGGGCTCCTTAAAACAAAAATGCGTATTTCACATTTTGTGCCTGGTCCTTCCTATTTTTATTTGGCCTCTTACAATTCAGTGTTCTGAATCACAGCTGCTATAAATTCACCCTAAACAATACAGGCATACTTTTTAAGCCCCTAAATACACTACTAATACTACTTTCCAGATCAGAATTTGCCAACCAATGCAAATTCTATATGCTACATGAGACCCTGACCTAGGACCCTCTCAGGTTAGAGCCGCAACTGCTACAATGACAATGCAGCGAATTCCTTTCCTAACATGTTTTCTCCAACATCCCTAAGCTTCTGTGTCTTGGATTGATCCTGTTCACTTAAAATCCTCAAAGCAGGAATTACTATACTAAGAAATCCCGCTGAGTACGAGCAATACTTGCAAAGTCAACCACCAGGGAAAAGAGAATTGGAAAATTAATCACCCCGTAAGAATGAGCAGCAAAAATATTGTACCTAATCTTACAAAACACCAGCAGAGGGGGGGAAAAAAGCATCTTACAAAGAAAAAGAGGTCCCTATTAAGGAAAATCTGAAGAGCTTTTATTTTGGCAATAAAGCCAGTCCCATAATATAAGTTAAGAGCAATATGAATAAGAGAAGACAATTAAAATGAAAGTAATAAGATGAATGTGTCTTTACAAACGGACCATGTAAATCTGCTTGTGGATAGGGCTAGGAACTTACAGATAGGGAAGTAACAGAAGAAACCCTTATTCTAGAAAAACGTTACTATCAACACAGACTGCTGCTCAGCCAAGGCCACATTAAATTCCTGATCCTAGAGAAAAAGAACAAAGATTTAATAGAATAATTAATAGGATTTTCTTTCATCTATATAACCAAAGAGAGGATGTATATTAGAAGGGAGCATAGAGCGATTTGGGGAATATAGAAGATACCCTGTATCTTCCAAGTACCTCAGCCAATGGGAAAAAGGAAGAGGGAGATGCAGTCAGAAAATTACAATAAAAAGGGGGCTGCATCCCCCAACAGTTTGACAGACCTCATGGGAAATGCCCATGGTCTTTATTCTAATAACATTACAGGAGTCCATTGTCTCCTTTTTGGACATAAACTTCCGGCATTGTAGATTAATTTTCCTTACACTTGGGAGACACACTGATTATTTATTTCAGAGTTGCACAAATCTGTGTGCTCCAATGTATTCCACAAATCAAGCACACCAACTATCGAAAGATTTTACTATTTAAACAATTTAGGAGACTAAGGAATTAGTGTTCATTGGCTGCAAGTGACATAGTTCCCTTATTAATCAGTCTTCCACCTTCTATTAGTTAATGATTGCCTTCCTTCTCATGCCAATCAGTCAACATGCTGTCTTTCTCTTCTTTTGGGTAGGTGGTTTTCTAGGGTCTGTGACCATGATTCAGTGGTAACAATCTGCCCCTGCCATAAATTACCCAAGCAGAGTACCAAGTCGGAGCAGAGTTTGCCTTATCAGCTTCTTCCGTATCTTGGGGTTCTGCTGGATGTCTCTGTGTCCACTATCAGCTGTCTATCCTTCTCACCCGGCATTATTAACCTCCCCTTAGGCCTGAGATTACTGAAGCATATCCGGCCCAAGACTTTAACGAGGCAATTCTACCGACAAGTGATTTGTATTTCGAACACCTGGCCATCGCTTAGCGCTCGCCTGTCACCCGCTATCTGCCTCACGGATTAATCTCTTTTCTCGTTGATTCGGCCGGATACTCAACAAAGCCCACCCTTTCTGGAGGAGATTTTCACACAGCTCCTGTTTTGCAACGCCCGCTGCCGCGCGGCCATGACGGGGCCGTGAGGCCGAGGGGCGGCGGCGCCTGCGCAGCGCTGCGGGCGGCGGAAGGCGCCGAGCCCCGGCCATGGCGCGGCGCGCCCTGAGGGGGCTGCTGCTGCTGGAGGCGGCGGGGCTGCTCGGCGCCCTCCTGCTCTACCGCGCCATGGACCGCAGCCAAGGTGCGGCGGGACGGGCGGGGGCCGCGCCCCGACGGGGACTGGGGGGTGGGCAGGCAGGGGAGGCTCCTCCGTGTGGGGAGAACCGCGTAAGGCCTGGCTCTGTAAGGAAATGCTGCCGCGTGGGGTCAGGAGTTCGGCTTGGGTGAGTGCAGGCACACGGGGGTGGCTTGTTGGGCGGACCCTCTAGGATTTACCTCCGAAGAACGAGCTGCTGTTGTAGTTTTACAAACCCGAACCCGCGAGCAATCCTTCGGGAGGCAGCACGCGACCACACCAGGAAAAATGAGGAATCCTGCGCGGTTTTACAGTGGCGGCAGCGGGCCAGATAAGGATTTAAAAGCAAATGAGGCAGGAATTGATCAGTCCTGTTCCTGGCATCTGGTGTTGAGCCCTTGGAGGAATGCCCCGGCTGTGTCTGGGTCTCCCAGCCTCTGCGATTTGACATTTGCCAGGCTGACGACAGACCCGGCGGGCAAGAGGTGGCCAGCCTCGTCTCCCGGATTATTTAGCTTCAGTCCCTCCGGTCTCTTAGACTTCGGACTCCTTGCCCAGCTAACAGAGAGAAAATAAGCAAAGCACCAGTTTGGTTACAAGGTTTGCCCTGCAGAGCAGCGGCCTTACTTTGCATGCAGGGCTCTGCAGGGTGCAGCACTGGTTAGACAGATCCGTGTCCCTGCAGGAAAAGAGCCTGTCCTGCAACCTGCAGGGTCAGGGCGAGCCAAAACGCAGCTGCTGCTTTGGCTGGGAGGGCAGGAGTCCACTCATTTCAGCAGTGGTGTGGTCTTCATAACAAGTGCAAGCTGAGCTTCACCTACACATCAGTTTCCATTTGTTTTCCAAGACCCAGATGATACCAGGCTGTTAAATTTCAGCCATCTTTGCATTTTTATTAGAAAATACATATAACAAAAACATGGAGGAGATGTTTTCAGCCTGTTGTAACTTGGTGCTTGGCGTCCATCTTTGGGGTTGTTTTTTTCTCATCTTTTTAGTTCTAAGTCCTAGTTCTTAAATGTATTTGCATATTTTCTTCGACTTCAGTTCTGTATGGTGTAGTGATCTAATCAAACAGCTCAGTGAACTCAGTGAGGCTTTTCTTGCTTTCTTTATGTTAGTACTAGAATGGGTAACATCCTTTTATGAGCTGTTGTAAATAATTAAAATAGCATAAACCTGTTGTGATTTTCTACTGAGTTGTCAGAGTGGCCCACAGAATGAGTCGGTGAACATCTAAATCTACACAGGGAAACAAAGCAATTTTCCCTGGTTTTATCTGCTTGTCAGTCTATGAGAGGCGTGCAGCTTCCTGAGAATCTGTAGCTTGGACTGGGTTATCGCAATTGTGAGGAAGGTCAGAAGATGCTGAGATGATGGGGCTGCACATATGAGTAATCTGAATAAAATCTCTCAAATTATTTTAAATAAATAAATTCCTACCACATTATTTAATGGTGGCTGTAACTAAAGAGCTCAAACAAATTTTGATAAATCAAGTAAGAAAAATAATGCGTTTAATTATTCATGTTAATATATGCTGGGAAAATAATTTATCTTTCTTGTCAGATTTCAGATACACAATGCAGAAGAGGTTTCCATCAATTCTGGAAGGTGAGTTTGTAGTTGTTGGCTTCAGAAGGATGGCTGAAGCTTATGTTGCATCTTAATACATAAAACCGATCTTAGGCTGGCTTAAAACTTTCCCCGGGAGACACTGCAGAAGTTTTTATTGTTAAGGCATGGCTGGAGTGTCAGGCTGTTGGATAGAGATCTCAGAGCTGGAGGGTTTTACACTGAATAAAACTAGCCACAAAGGGGCTGCTTGACAGATACGTCTAACTTAGAGCTGACATGGATTTTCCTATTTTTCAGTTTATTACAAATCCAATGAGTGGTCTGGAATTCATGGCATAAGGGAGAATGACCAGATGACATGGTTAAGCAGCAAGAACTGAAGTAAGAAAGATGTGTGATTAAATAAAAAAAACTATTTAAGAATAATTATTTTTAAAATGTCCACATCAAGACGTCCAGTTCATCGTCTTGATTTCTTGCCTTTGTACTTGTTTTTCAGCCCTCTGTGCCTGAACTGTTTCTTCTTTTTGATGATGCTTTTCACATCCCTGTTGTGAAGCCACTTGTCACGCTCTATTTCCCACTGGATCTGTTTGACATCTGTAGGAGGCAAGGTGAGAAATAAGGAGCCGATGGATACCTCTGACCATGATACGGCATACAGATGAATCATGTAAAAGTTAAAACTTGACTACTGTATTTATAAAAGTTAATAAAGTCCAGACTGCCTCTTTTTTTTTGAGAAAGCTGTGGGTTTTTTTCATTTCACAAAACAAACCCTACCATCTTAGTTTTACACACTGCTTTGTATTTTACTAATGCTAGACACATTTGTGTCAGGAGTAGTGTTTGAGTGCTCCTAACGTTTTTCAGGTGACACCAGCAAGACTTGTAAAAGCTTTACAAAGCTTTATTCAACCAACATATACACATGTAATTCATTAGAATTATTTTGGGAAAACTACTTTCTGCTTCACTGATACTGCAAGGAGACAGTCCAAGAGGTAGGGAAAGACAGCAATACCTTATGCCTTCCCTTCCCAAGGAATGAAGGACACTTTACCTGAGCAGAATTCACACAGATACTTGACAAAGAGCATCCTGCCTGTCCCTATTTACGGTGTGGAAGAGCCAATGACAGCCTCTCCCTCTTTTCTGAAGCTTTATTCACTCCACTACTCCCAGTTAATATTTAGTGCTGGGAATCTCTTCTCACTGGAGAAAAATATCACATCGTACTGATGTTGAGCTACTGTCCCTGCTGTGTGTTCCTGACCCTGTATTCCAGTTAAAGGTGGTTCACCTTTTCACGTACAGAAGCTGAAGGGAAAGAAGTGGGTCTCAGCATTACAACTGCCCGCTACTTGCAGCGTGTACTTACTCGCATTGTCTCTGTTGGCCATGGCGTTCATTCCGATATTGTCAAACTTAGACCCAGCATTTTCATCCAGCAGATAGCCAAACTTTAAAGAGAGAAATTTTAGTATTCAGTATATTATTTAGTATTTTAGTATATTATTACCAAAGCAACAGGTAAAATGCTTGATCACTTTCTGTTAAGCACTGATCAAACTCACCTCTTCTGCAGATGCCAGTATACCAGCATCTTGGAGTTTTCTCTTCTTTCCTCGTCTGGGTCCTTCAAACAAAAAGTATTATTCTCATGAAACACAACTTCAAGTTCCCAAAGACACTAAAATAAAGTTTTACCACGTTTCAAATTTTTAGAATTTTTAATGAGATCATCTGAACTAGCAATGCTGGAAATCTTTGTTCCCCACCTCCCTTAAAAAACAAAGGGAAAAAAGTTTCCAACCAAGAATTAAATAGCACAAATCTGTGCATCAGGAGTAAGAGATGCACAAATCACCAGTACAACTCCATCCTTCTTCACAGTTCCTCCTTCAATTCTCATGTCTTCAGCAGAAGATTGTTACTCTGAATTATGCTGGTTGGGGGAAAACCTCCTTTTCATTTATGGTTTATTCAAATCTGCACCTAGATCCAAAATGTGACAATCTACTGGTGTAAATCCCTCCATTCCAAAAGTTTTGGGCTATTTTATTTGTGTTAAGGTTTCATGTCAGTGTTTTCTTACCTTCCAGTGATCCCGCAAAATTCGTATCTTTCTTTTTCTTGCCCTTTTTACCAATGGATTTCAGTTGCACGTCATTGTTTGAGTCTGATGGGAAAAAAATCCAAATACATCAGTCTCCAATTTTCACACCATGTACGTGTATATAAAGTGCAGCAGAGACTAAAATTCCTTTTTAGGCATATTTGTCTTAACGGTCCAAATCTTTGAAAGGCTGTGCACACAAGCAAATTTAGTATTTCCTCAAGCTGGACAATTAAAAATTGGTCTGTGGTGTGCTGTTCTTTATGTCTTTTCCACAGCACTAGAAGGGAATGACATTATGATACATAAAATAACAAAAGCTAAAAGCAGGCGTTAACCTCGAATGACTGCATGGTAAGTCTGGTGAAATAATAATCTCATTAAAGACTGCGTTAACAACTGTACAAACAGTTTACCTCCTCTACCCTCAGTCATCTTCCTGTGACCTTTAGTTATTCATTGAAATACTCCATTAATCTCTGCTTCTCCAGGCACATGTACTCTATTCTGTGTTAACTGTGCTTTTCAGGTGAAAAAATAAAAGCATGCAGGTACAAGAATCAGTTACTACTACAGTGGTAGTAAAAACTTGAGTGCATAGCTGTATTACAAGAGTAAGCTGTTATTTGTAAGACAGACATTTCTATAAAAGTTCATCTAAAGAGGAAATCATCATTAACTATGTCTAAAGAAATACAAAAATTACCAATTACCAGAGTTTTTATTTTTCTTCTTGAGCTCTTCTAACATTTCTGCCTACTGAAGCCAGTTATTTGTGTATAAAGCTACTGTTGTTATGCCAATTTTCAACATGAAAAAAACATATCTCATTTGGAAGTCTTTATACACAGATGCCTAATTCCCACTCTCGCCTAGGAGACTGTGCCAGGAAATGCTTCTCTTAAGACTTCACTGTACAGAGAAAAACTTGCCCTTTCTTTGCTTAAAAGCCAAACTTCCCACCTAGGTAACTAAACTGGAATTTACATATCTAGTTGCATATTAGATAACCTATTTTTAAAGCTTTTTCTTCTTGTTTTTTGGTAACAAATGGCAGTTTACCTAGGTCGTTATCATCTTCAGACACATCCATAAATACACCTCCCTCTTCATCCATATCCTCATCAAAGTCTTCCTCCATACTTCCTAAGGAGACTTCCTCATCATCCAGATCGCTGAAGTCATCTTCATCATCAGAATCCTCCCAGTCAGCACCAGATCCCTTACCACCTTGGCCTTTCTTGCCTCCTTTGGGATTTTTTTTTATATTACTAAAAGAAGATGTAACAAGCTTAGCATTTCATCTGGAAAAATATGGTTTGCATCTAGATCTACTATGTATCTACTGGCAAACACTATGTTAGGAAAGTTCAACATCATTGGAAACTACTGCAAATGTAGGCTGCAACCTAAAACATACATGTTATACACTCAGGTATTTTTTCAACATTAGTATAGGCAGTTGTATTATAAAAGTCAACCATTTGAAGACATTCTGGAGAGAATCCTGTTCTGAAATCAGTAGAAATGACAGCTTCAGTATGTTATCTCCTCTGTGTGTTTGCTCCTTTTCAGAAAGTCTTTTCTGCAAAACACACAGACTGCTCTATTAAACACCAGTCAAGATCACAAAAATGTTTCAGGTTTCACAAGTAATTTAGACTTTAATTCTGCTGTCACCTCAAGGAAAAAAGGTCTCTGTACAAACTGAAACCCTGCGTTATACTTTGAGTAAAACGGAAGCTACTTAATCATTTACAATTGGACTTGATGAACCTAAAGGTCCTTTCCCACCTAAATGATGCTATGATTAATCAAAGTGCTGACTTCAGGAGAGTTGAGCTCTGTGACTCTGGATCTCACAAAGCTTATTAACTGTTAGGTCCAGTTACAACCAGTCCTTATGGCAGCAGTGCCATTATTCTTCATTCTACTTCCTTTTGTACTCGGTACAAAATAGATTGAGACCTGAGACAATGAAAAATAAAATTTTACACTGCTTACTGCATCACTCCATTGTACAAAATAAGCAATTAATTAATTAATTAAGATAATCAAAGACTACAGGTCTCATTTAAGGACTATAGGCATACCAAAGTCATCATGAACTATTATGGGACATGCAGAAAACCTGCATAACTCAGTGTAAAATTGATAATGCTTTTTTTGCAAGGTAATAGTCTGAGTCATTCTGAAAAAGGTCTATCCAGTTTCACAGAGTAAAACTCTATGTAGATATTAGACAAGAAGATTAAGAACTAATTTGAAATCTTACCCAGCGAAATCAAGGTCATCCTGGCCAACAACAGCATTATCAGCAGCTTCAAAAGTATCTGGGGAAAAAAAAAAATGTTATTACGACAAAGAAATATGCAAGTCATTGCATCTAGCAAGTACATAGACCTGTTGGGAGAAAGTCCAGAGGAGGGCCACAAAGACAATTAGAGAGCTGGAGCACCTCTCCTAGCACAGAAGTTGTCCAACCTGGAGAAGAGAAGACTTCAGGGTGACCTTATTGAGGCCTTCCAGTACCTAAAGGATGCTACAAGTGAGATGGAGAGGGACTTCTTCCACGGGCATGTAGTGACAGGACAAGGGGGAATGGCTTCAAACTGAAACAGAGTTTAGATTAGGTATCAGGAAAAAATTCTTTACTGTGAGGGTAGTAAAGCACTAGAACAGTTGACCAGAGAAGCTGTGGATGCCCCATCCCAGAAAGTGTTTAAGGTCAGGTTGGACGGAGCTCTGAGCAACCTGGTCTTGTGGGAGGTGTCTCTGCCCATGGCAAGAGGAATGGAATGGGATGATCTTTAAGGTCCTTCCAACCCAAACTATTCTATGATTCTAGCATTGCAAAATATCCAATTTTCAGATATAGGGTCATTATTTTAAGCTTCTGAATTTATGAAGCAAATTATCGTTAGAAGTACTAATAGAAGACAAATGAAATTAGTAACAGATTCTTGTCACAACTAAGACCACATTAATTGAGTCTCTAAGAACCCTGATAAAATAATGTAGCTTTCTCTCAAAATATGTACAAAACAGTTATGGAGAATTAACCGTATTGGTTTTTTAAATACATATAAGTAAAATTTAAAATAATGGACATTTTATGGTACACTAACAAATTTACATTCTGGAAGAAATCATACACTAATTCCAAAGCAAAGTATGTGCTACAGGAATAGCTAAGGCTACTGCAGAAGTTTACCAATGACCTTACTGAACTCACGAAAGACATTAGAAATTATGAGAGAAACTGTAATCGAGACTGAAAAAGGCCAAGCAGTAAAGAAAAATTAGAGGTAAATGTTACATGCTGTTAGAAGAGGTTACTCAGACTACATTAGGAAAAGAACAAAAGGGCATGAACTGCTACTCATAAGTTCAAAATCAGACAATTTCTAGCCCCTCAAACAAGCTGACTATTGCCCTGGTGGGAGCAAGGCCGCTTTTACAAATGACCACCCAGCTGGCTCACACAGCAGATAACAGGAACTGCGGTCTGCAGTAGCACAAAGAGCAACTGGAAAGCAAATTTTCTCCCACTCCCACATTCCTCTATCTGGTTCTTTTATGCAACATGAACTATAAAAAGGATAAATTAGTAATTTGAAAAATCTGGGAACACTGGGGTAGTTACTGCATCCTACATTCCTACAGCCTTACCCAATGCTCTTTCAAATTCATCATCATCCACATCTTCCACACTTTCTTCATCATCCAGACGCTTCTGTTTCTCTCTCTTCGTATCGAACTTTGAATAAAATCTGAAATAATATATTGCTCTCAGATACAAAATTACAGATGATCTTTATGACTTTCTTAACTAAAAAAACCTGCAAAATCATTCACTACTGTAATATTTAAAACAATGAAATTTCACTGGCCAAAGGTGGCAGAAGTTATTTTCAACATAATGAATTTATTAAAGTGCACCACAAAGATGTAAAAATCCACCTTAAGCTGAGAAGGAAGAAAGGATCAAATTAAATTTGATTATAATTGGGAAAAATAAAGAAGACATTCACCAATCAAGTTTTATTAATTTTTCTCACATAGCCCGCTTCTTTTGGGTCTTAGTTTTATCTTCTGTCAGCTTTATTCACCTTCATTTCATGTCAAAGAACCACCAAACACAGAAGGCAATTTTGACCAGATACAAAAGAGTATTTTTTATGTAAGACTTTAAATGTACCATCTCAGTTTCAGCCATCTTCAATGTAACAATACTGTTAACTTTTCAGACAGGAGAGTTTTTAATCTCTTTAATCTCAAAACTAACACCACTATTTTATTTATTTATTAGTAGTATATTCCTCAATTATCGTATCAATAATTTATAATAAATGAAGTTAATTCAAATAATAATTTCCTAAGGAGACATAGGTAATCAGTATTTTGATCTAATAAAAACAAATCTTTGCCAAATGCATATCACTTCAATTTTAGTACTACAAGTGCATTTTAATATCATAATCTCAAAGGAAATTCAAAGAAACAGAAAGAACTATAAGTAATAAAAAACTAAATATTCTGAAAAGTAGCTCCTCTGACTTTCTTTTGCTTTGTTCCATTCTAATAAGCTTTGATGCTAATAACATAAGCTATATTCCAGCTTTCATTATATATACCTCTAATGCACGAGAATTACAGCCCACAAAATATTCATTATTACCCATTACTTAAGGCTTCTCTATTATAATGTCAGCTTACTTAATTTACTTAAACTACAATCCCAAATTGCTCTTGTTTGTAGGTGATACCCTTTCCTAAGTGCTTTTGACAAATGTTAAAATTATGTCTAAGAAAAGCACTATCATCTTAAGTCACTCAAATCAACCAAAACTTGCAAATACTTTAAATACCAGAGAATACTAACAAAATGCAGTGGGCTTTAATGGCATTGCATCAAAAAAACAACACTTAAAATGAACATTCACAGGTATTCCATTACCTGTGAAAGAACACTTCATCTACCGGGATTTTGCTTTCGTCTTTGGCCCGGAACTCCTTACTGTTGACTGCAAAAACAAAATAACTGATTTTACCCCAAGTCGAAATGCTGGTTATTCTTTCCAGAGGCTAAGCAGCACACACAGACAGAAGTAGACACACAGTGTCATTCATTCAATAATGGGGAGCTTTTCTGAAAACCTCTTCCAACTAACACAGTGCCTATACTGTACTGCACTGTGAAGTATGGAAAAGACCCTCTGGAAAAACTCCAGTGGCACAGCCCTAACCAGGTTCTCGGTTATGTATCAGCAAGGCAGGGGGACACAATCACCTACAGCAGGAATACATTTAAAACAGTAACGGGAAAGAAAGTGGGGAGTAAGATGAACTTGCTGCCATGCACTAGAACACTGAATATACAGTTCCCTGGCAGCAGAAATGCTTGTCAGGAGCTGCAGAGCATGCGCCAGCTGAGCACATCGAGGAAGGGATCAAGCCTCCACTTGCCTCCATTTCTGAGGAACTGAGGCAAAATATGACAATGCAAAGGCAGATCAACTAAGGTAATGACCAGGAATCCTGTGGAGGAGCTTTTTACCCTCTCACATTCCCCTTCCCACCTGCTCAAAATTAAATCAAAAGAAGAAAGGCTACGGATTATCTCAGTGGGTACGGATTACAATAATTTCTAAGTGACACGGGTCCAAGTTTCTGAAGCCAGATCAGCACGCTCACAGAAGGACTCTTCAAATTAACAGTACAAGGTACCAGAGGATTTTCAATCTCAGCTCTCTACACCTCAGCAGAAATCAGCTACATGCAACAACTGCAGACTTCTGTAGCCATATTAATATATCTCTATTTTTGTATCATGTTTAATTTGTAAAACACTTAAATTCCCCAAATTCTGTCCTAAATCCTTAGTCTGCTCCTTCAACTGAGAATAAACTAAAGAATGTGGTAGAGTGCATAGGCTAAAATTTCTGCTGAGCTTTACCAGCCATAAAACCAGCCACAAAAGTACATCAGTACTTACTAATCTGTATAATTACAACCTCTTTGCAACGCAACAGAGCCAAAGCTGGTGCAAAAGCACATCCCTGGGAATGCTACAGAGACTCGACCATAGAAGATGGTACCTCTTCTTCCTCAAGCATCATGTTTTACTGATAGTTTGCTCTGTTTTTTTAACTGCTGGTTCTTACACCAAATCCTACTCTTGATTGTTGGAAACAGTGGGATTGGATAAAAGGCAGTTTATTTCTGGAGGCAGGAAGACTCTTAGCAAAATAACAGTGCCAAAGATACCTTACACTCATCCTAACAGCTGCAGCTGTGGCATTGTATGAAGTAATCTGTATCATTTAATGAAAGAACTTAATGTGATTTAAATAATTATATAGATCTATTTTTCTGGTATTTAAGCCATTTTTTTTCAATCATAATAAACAGAATAAAAATGGCTATAGAATAATTGGCTTTCTCTACATCATTTTTTCTTCAAATGATTCAACAGATCCAATGTTCCATCTGTGAAGATTCTATACATCTTTACAAGAAGATGAGGTCTGATCCTGAACATCAGGCATGACCACTGCACTCCTGATGGACGGCGCCTTCTTTTATTGCTACGACAAACAGCACAGACAGTGCAGATGACACATCTACATCAACCAACCAAGGATTTTTTAGTCATCATAATCTTAACTAACTTAAGGGGCTGACTTACCTGCAAGATTTTGCATATCCTTCATAAACTGCTTCTTCTTCGGCTGCATTACCACACTGCTGGTGTTTTCTGCATCAGAATATAAATCAGAAATGAATGTTTATTTTATTGTTATTTTATTATTCTATTGATACAGAACTGTTCAGAGCAGCTGACAGACCAGTGGGCTGTGCTGCCATCCATAATGACCTCAAGAGGATGGAGAAATGGGCTGACAGAAACCTCCTGCAATTTAACAAGGGGAAGAATTTAACAACCTTCCTCGCTGAAGGAGGAAGAAGCCCAGGTACCAGTATACACTGGGAAATGCCCAGCTGGAAAGCACCTTGGCTAAGAACACTCTGGTAGTCCTGGTGGACACACAGTTGACCATGAGCCAACACTGAGTCCCTGCAGGAAAGAAGGCTGATGGTTTTCCTGGCACTTGTCAGACCACACTTGGAGCCGCATGCCCAGGTCAGGGCTCTCCAGTTCAAGACAGACATGGGCACACTGGAAAGAATCACATGATGGATCCCTAAGTTGATAAAGGAGACTTCACCTGAAAACCTGGAAACACTTTTTTACTGTGAGGGCAACTGTGCACTGGCACAAGTCGCACAGAGAGGCAGAGTGGTCTCCACTCTTAGAGACATTCAGGTCACCTGCAAAGTCTACTCTAGGTGTCTCTGCTTGAGCCCCCGAATTCAGAGGTCCCTTCTAGTCTCAACCATTCTGTAGTGTTTACATCTCTCTGTGTCTTGCTCATTCCTGCCAATAAGCAGTTCTGCACTGCAGTGTGAGGGGCAGCAGGATGTGACTGTCAGCTGGTTCCAGGTTGCAGACATCTCTCTCACAGCCCTGAAGACTGATCCCACTCCTCTCTTCCATCACATGCACCCCAAACACTTGGCAAGGCCAATCTGAGAGAATGAGAATTTGGACAGCAGCTATAACCACATGGCACAGAGAAGTGCCTACCTTTGCCTTTGCTGAGTTTGGGATTTCTGTACACAAAGCGATCCAAGAATCTCATTAATGTGAAATCCTGCAAAGGGTCACCAGAGTATTGAATGTGATTCCCCTGAAAGAAGGAAAAAGCCAAAAAACATTGAAGTCTTCATTTTAGAAAGACACCATCTAAATACAGAGGACTCAATCAGTTCAACAACATGAAAACCTACTTTAAAAAGATAAAGACTTAGGGATACTATACTACATAACCCTGACCTGGTTGGTTTGAAAAACCTGAAATTTTTGCAATTTCACTATTTTCTTAACTAAACCACACCTCCTTTGCTTTGTTTCAGTGATAAACTGCCTTGCAATGTACTATGCTAACAGCAGTTAATACTCAACATCATTTCAATACCATATAGTCAAATGAAAAAGAAATATTTTAAATACATATTTGTGAAAGTTTGAGTGGTTTTGGCATGGTACCACAACAGTATTTAAAAAAGAATTTGTTACTGTAGTAGGGGTCCTCATATTTAAAAAAAAATAAATAAAAAGATACAAAAAAACTCTAATCAAGTTTTCAGAATCATATAATACCCACATGAAATTAAATTAAGTTAAATTAAAACTTTTGTGAGCAGTCTCCTTCACATATAACATTGTAATTCCATTAAAAGCTTGGCATTTGAGAGTATGATAGAGTTCCACAGAGCTGCCAGCTACCCACAAAGTGCAAGGAGACTTTATAACATGTTTTTTCAAATGGCAAGACACCTAACAAAGTATCAAACATCAAAGCAACAAAGCAACAAGCTAGCAAAAGCACTTACTTCTAGAATTGTTTTTGCAAACAGGGCCACAGACGGATGAAAGTGTTCAGAAAGCTGAAAAACATGAGTCAGTCATTTATTTCTAATTACAAAATATGCTGTAAGACCACTCTGTGATTTACCAGATAACTGACATACACATAGTAGTACAAGGCTGATGAAGCATTTTAGCTACTGAAGAACTTCAAGTTCTGATCTTTTATCTGCATAAAATAAATTTTCATCCAACAATTTTATTTAAGTCAACACTAAAAAGCTTTAATTATCAAAGCTAAGATCCAATAGTCAAAAAATATTATTGCTGTCCATATCTCCACTTAAAAGATTCCTATTCCCTACTCAAGAATATCAGTATTGTATGGAACATACACAAGCTAAAAGCTGAACAGTGTGTCAGCTTTAACGTTTCTGTTGTTACTCAAGTAGCTACTTCAAGAATAACCAAGTTCTTTTTACTCTCTCGGTACAAGGGCCACACTTATAAACATATCAACAGCAATGCAAGGATGTCCTACCTTCTTCAATTCCCAAAGGCTTGTACTTTCAGCACCACAGTATAAAGGACTTCGGTGCATAGGGTCATAGGAAGCTCCACTCTTCCTGCCTGAAGGGTGGAGGGATGCAAAACAAATTTTCTCAGGCAACTTTACAAGAATATTATTCTCATTTCCCCATAAGAGTAATGCTGCCCATCACTCCCAGCTGGACAGGCCAGGGGCTCATCTGGCAGCAGGAAAAGCTGCTTTCAGCTGCCCTTCACAGAGTAAGATCAGGTGCACAGGCTAAATTCATGCCTGCCTCCAAGGAAGGCCCTGAAAAGCCCTGGCCTGTTCCAGAAGCCTTCTGGGAGGAGAGAAACTGGGCACAAGTTCAAAGCTGGACAAACTGTTCTAGCAGGCTTCACAAGCCAGAGAGCAGCTGCACATCCTAACCTTGGCTATACTGCTTGGAAGGTGCTTGAACATGGAAGCAAAGAACTCCAAGCCTATTAACAGCTAAGGCACAAATAATGTGTTTATTACAAACTGCATCAAGTGAAATACACTAGTCATAGAGTCTTTTCATCACTGCTGAGGTAACAGATAAATTGCTCTGACTGGTTGCTTTCAACCAAACTTCAATTTAAAAACTTAAATAATGTTTAAATCACTTAATTTAATACAACAACTCTTGACCAACATGTCACTGTTATGGACTCTTAGCTGCTAAATTATATATTTTCTTGCTGATTTACCTCCCATATTCAGATGATGCACCCACGAGGCTGATGAATCTGAATTGCTTGTTTTAGCAGAACTTTCTATTGTAGTTCTCTTTTCATCTTCTACTTTGTCAGCATCTGCAAATTTTTCCTCATCCTCTTCAGCCTCTTCTTGATCCTTAAAGCACTCTTCATCATCTGACTCCTAAAAAACAAAAAACGTTAGCAAACAGCTTTACCTTTCCAAATTTACTCTGATTTTTTAGAAAAATGCACATAAAGTTCTTGAGCTACTTAAAAAATCTAAACAAATGATGGCTGATGTTTAAGAAATACAGATTTTGTCCACTTTAAATTGAACTTTACTCCTTAGAACACACAACTACAATAGTCCCTCCCCACCTCAAGAAACATCTTAGCAAATGGTTACTAATTAACAGGTTAGGAAAAGGTGCTTATGAAAACAGCTCTTATTGAAAAAGCAATGAGATATAGAAATCATCTTATACCACATGATCCTGTAACTGGACCCTTAATTCTGGTTTTACTTTCAGAAGCTCAGACAGAAGGTAGAGGGTTCCACAAATGAAGGGTGGCATTTGTCCACAAGTGACTTGAAGTAGCCTCTTCACAAAGGCCTTCACACGCCGCAACACGACATCTGCCTTCAGAGACTTATAGATAAGATTTAGAAACATGGATGGCTTGGAGCAGGTTGCTAAAGCAGGATCTAGAAGCTTCCTGTAGGACACACAGGAGAAATTTTGCTGATTGTCACAATGGACACGAGAGAACAACTGCTATTAACAGCAATTATCTACATTTTTCAGAGTGCCATCTAAAACACTAGTGACAGTTTGCTGCTCAGTACTCAAAACCATTAAGATCAATCCTGAGCTGTCAAGAGCTGTCATAAGACACTGAAGATTCAAAAACAAACAAAAAAAAAACTGGCCTCAGCAAACAAAATATTGGAAGAAAATAACAAGAAACTGAGCTCAACTGAAAACAGTCGCGAAATTTGAGTTATTCAATGTTAACCTGATTTGTTCATATGTTTAAAAAAATAGACAGCAAATGGTTAAAAATCAGCACAGTTCACAATCCGATCAGATATTTGTACCGGCAAGTTGATTTTCTGCTCCAGTTTCTTTCCAGGCTGCCAGGTACAGTAAGGCCCTTGAATACACTGCACATTCTCCAAGAACCTGAATTCCCTTTTTAAAAAATCAGTAACTTCCCTCTAAGAGGTCATCGAAACAGAAACCTGTAAGGATCCTATGAAGAATCTAAATCAGCTGGGACAAGAAAAAAGCAGTATTTTTATAACACAAGGCTTTCCAGCTACACAAATTAAATCATCTAAAAAATTTAAGATAATATTCCTCCTTCTCAAAATATGGGAAAAAGAAAAAGGAAACAAGATTTTAGGCTATTTACAGGCCTAATTTACAATTACTTTTACCTGTAAAAGTGATTTCAGAAGAAATAGTTATCAATTAGTTTCAAATAACATCTGGAAGTAAAGCAAGCCACCAGAAGAGTGGCAAAGGATGAAATGCATCTGTGTTCTCAGGGCCTATCACTACCTTTTGTTTTTATCCCCATATTAAGTCAAAGAAATCACATGCACTTTCTTCCAGCTCCTACAAAACATCAGAAATTTTAGCCAACAAAAAACAAAACTAGCAAGATCTTAAAAGCAAAGCATTTCTACACCTTTAAATTAATGGTGACTACCTCTTAAAATGAAATCTATATAAAAATGCAAACCTGCCACTTACTTGTACAGCGCTGCATAGTACCTGTCTGATACAGTCTGCTGAGAGTCCATCACCTGAAACAGCAACATCAGGGCCTGGACACTGGTACTGAAGTTCACAAGGTGCAGAACTTTGAACAAGGTGTTCATTTGCTCTTTCACTTTCTCATCACCAGTCTCAGCATAAGGGTAAGCTCTGTTTACCCCACAAAGAAGAGCACTGAGCATTTTGGATTCAACATCTTTTTTCTTAATACAGTTCCGGAAAAAGCAGAAGTACAAAGTTATCAGCTTGTTAGCCAATGCACTTTCCTCATGACTGAGGACTATCTGATTTAGAAAGCAGATAGCATAATATTGAGTTTTCACATTGATGTTTGAGCGGTACAAAAGCCTCTCCACCTCACTGCACACTACTCCCTTCATATTTGGATGCTTGTGAAGTAACGTCTCTAAAAGATAAGAGGCTTTGGTGGCGATCTTGTTCTGAGGGTCACCCAGTTTATTCACCAGCAGAACCAGCAGAGCTTTCTCCTGCTCGGGCTTGTTACAGAGCAGCTCGTGGGAAACCGCCAGCGCTCGGGATTTTGTGGCTGTCAGACAATCATGGCTCAGTGTTTCCAAGGCCTGCACAAACTCTGCTATCTGCAGCTTCAGGTGATGCTCAAAGTACCAAAGGATCAACCGCCTGTCTCTTGAATCCTTGTTGCCGCTCGACATCTGCACTATGTTGTTAAGCGGTCGCTGCGAGAAAGACCACAATTTCCGATTGTCCGGCAAGATATCTGTAATGAGAAGCTCCTTGAAAGTATCTAAAGCCATAAGGCTCTGCTGCCTGCTGCCCTTTTTCTTTATGAGGTTTATCAAGCTCTCAACGAACTGGAGACTGTGGACAGCACTGTCCTGGATGAGAAGGGTCATCGCTGCCATCCTGTCAGCCAAGGTACCCGAGGACACAACAGTTTTAATCCACGCTGAAGAGGCCCCCTTCTGATAGTCTGTCTTATTCTTAAACAGGTCTGTCTCATGTTCATACAGCTTTTGCGCCAGGGCCTTATACTTGGACAAAAGCGTTTGATTCTGTGGCTCGGGAGAGAATTCACTGGTGTATTCTAGATCATACCACTTGCCCCCCGGTTTGATCAGGATTGCTTGCCTCGCATGAAATTCAAAATCATCTTCCAGCCTTTCTTTCTTTGAGGAAGGCTGTTGGCCCTGATCACCGCCAGACTGCTTCTTCTTGCTGTCTTTCACACTGCTTGCCTTTTCCTTTCCTTTTTTTATTGTTTTCCCCTCTAGCGAAGGATGATTTGTTTCCTTCTTGCTTTTCTCTTTCTTTGGAGGCTTCTCCTTCTCCTTGCTGCTGCCATCATCATCCTCATCCCCCTCCACCACCAGGCAACTCTTTGCATACTTGTTGAGCCCCAGAGAGCTGACGAACGCCTCCAGCTCCCCTTCCTTCAGGTCATCGATCGTGTCCTTCTTGCCGCCGTCCACCATCTCGGCCTCCGCGTCCAGGGCACACAGCATGAGATAATCTTGCTGCGGAGACAGGGCACAGCTGTCACCGGCAGATCTGGTACAAGGTTTGCCAAAACTCCCAAAGGTTCTGCACAGAATCCCTGAATGGTTTGGGTTGGGGGGGAACCTTAAAGACCATCTAGCTCCAACCCCCCTGACGTGTTCAGGGACACCTTGCCCTGGCCTTGGGCACCTCCAGGGATGGAGCATCCACAAGTCCTCTGGGTAACCTGTCCCAGTGCCTCACCACCCCTGAGCAAAGAATTTGTTCCCACCATCAGCGTGGCACCCCGCGCACCGGGCGCCCCTCAAGGGCCCGTCCCGGGATGGGGGTCCCGGCCGCCACGTGCTCCGCTGCCCCCCGCCCGCTCCCTTACCTTGGTGCCGCCGAGGCGCAGCACCTCGTCCAGCGTGAACTCTCCCGCATCTCCGCCTTCTGCTTCTTCATCACCGTCACCGTCGCTCTCCTCCTCGCCGCTGTCGCCGCCCGCCTTCCTCCGGTCCCCCACGCCGAAGTCCCAGAGCGCCGCCGCCATCGCCGCCCGCCGGAAAAGCTGCCGCGCACACGCGTGACGCGCGTCCGGCCCGGGCCGCGGCCTCTCGCAGGCGGCCGGGACCGCGCGGAGAGCGGGAGGAGGAGGAGGGAGGAGGGGGAAGAAGGCCCAGGAGGAGGAGGAGGAGCGGGAGGAGCAGGACCGCTGCCATGGTGCTGCCGCTCGTGTGCCGAGCGCTCCTGGCGGGCCGCCGGTGGCTCCCCCGTGCCGCCGCCGCTCCCCACGGTGACCCCCGCCTCTCCCCTGCTCTCCCTCCCGCTCTGCCTCCCGCTCGTCTGGGGCCGTCCCGCTGAGCCCCTTCTCTGCCCTGCTCTCCCCACAGCTCCGGCGGCGGCTGCGCGGCTCTGCTCGGGCGCGGCGGAGGCGGCCGGCGGGGACGGGGCGCTGCTGCGGCACCTGGCGCGCAAGCTGCGGGCCAGCGGGCCGGTCACGGTGGCCGAGTACATGCGGGAGGCGCTCACCAACCCCGGCCAGGTGCGGCGGGGCCGGGCCGGGCCGGGGGGGCCGTGGCTCGGCCCCCGCTTACCGCGGCCCCGGCCCGTGTGCCGCTTCCCCCTCGCAGGGTTACTACACGCGCCGCGGCGGCGTCGGTGAGGGCGGGGACTTCATCACCTCGCCTGAAATCAGCCAAGTGTTCGGAGAGGTAACGCAGTTCCTTGTGCCTTAAGTTGTTTGTTTTACTTTACCCACGCGGGCCTTGCTGGAATCCTGGTAGACAGCAAGCCATGAGCCAGCAGCCTGTCCTTGTGGCCATGAAGGCCATGGAATCCTGGGGTGCATTAGGAAGGGCATTGCCAGCAGGCCAGGGGAGGTGATCCTGCCCCTCTGCCCAGCCCTGGTGAGGCACATCTGGACTGCTGTGTCCAGTCCTGGGCCCCTCAGGACAAGAGAGACATGGAGCTCCTGGAGTGGCTCCAGTGGAGGGTAACAAAGGGGATTGAGGCACTGGAGCATCTCTTAGGAGGAAAGGCAGAGGGAGCTGGGCCTGTTCAGCCCCGAGAAGAGGCACTGAGAGGGGAGCTCATCCATGGCTGTGAGTGTCTGAAGGGAGGTGCCAGGAGGATGCAGCCAGGCTCTGCTCACTGGTGCTGAGCAGTAGGACAGGAGGCAACGGGCAGAAAGTGATGCACAGGAAGCTCCACCTGAACACAAAGAAGATCTTTACTAAGCACTGGCACTCAGATTGCTCAGAGAGGTTGTGGAGTTTCCCTCATCTGGACACAGTCCTGTGCTGTGTGCTCTAGGATGACCCTGTTGAGCAGGGGGGATAATCCAGATGGCCCACTGTGGTCCCTTCCAATTTCCATCCCAACTGATTTCCAAGCCAGTGTTCAAATATCTTATCAGTGTCAAAATAATGGAGTAGCAATGACGAGGTTCAGGTTAAAAATTGGTTTTAAGGGAGGAAGGGGGGTTTTGTTTTTCAGAAAGTCCTTTGTCTGAAACACCATCTGTGCTTAGTAACATTTTAATACAGAACTTGCTTTAAAAGGGTTATGGTGATTTTCCAGTGTGAAACTCCCTTCAGAAATAATCTCCAGAGTTTGGTCTGGCTCACACTTCGTTTCCAGAGGTGAAGAGTAGCTAAATCCTGTTCCCAATGACGCTTTGGTAAATGCATTGTCAGGAAGAAGAGTTGTACAAAGGCACCTGGGCAGTGACTTGCATTTGAGCCAAGTTCTTGCTCCAGCCAGAACAAACTCTCCACATTTACAGATGGAAAGTTGCTTCTGCTGGGCTGACAGCAGTCCGTGACCGATTTTAATACTTAAAGACAAGAATGTGAAGTTATGTATCATAATTCTTCCTAACTTAAAGATTATTCTTCACTTTAAAATACCCAGACAGAATGTTGCCACGTCTTAGTTATTTTAGGCATGATTTCCCACAAGTGCTGAAGTTATTACTGTAACCTGTGTGTTGTTTCTCACTGACAGTTAATAGGAATATGGTACATTAGTGAATGGATGGCCATGGGCAAACCGAACACCTTCCAGCTGGTGGAGCTGGGCCCAGGGAGGGGCACCCTCACTGAGGATATATTGCGGGTAGGTGAAAACTGTTCGTGTTCTTTGTTTCTGGCTCTGTTCCGTAGCTACAGTGAAATCTGAAGGGAAGATGTTTTGCTGTCAGTAGTAGCCTGTTTTGCCCTAGTAGCCAGATCAGTCAGGTTGGCAGCTCAGATTCTAATTAGAATAGATGAGTTTCTGGGACTCAGAGCTCTGAGGTGGAAGCAGAACAGGGGCCAGCGTGTTTACTCTGCACAGACACACCTGTGACCTTCCAAACACGACTGGACAAAAGGGGAAGGCAGGAATATTCCATTGGAAATTATTTCTGTGTAGAGAAACGTTATCCAAACTGAAAACCATCTAGGAAGGTGTTGCTATATGTAACTGGGGTGGAAACCTTAGTGCAGAGAGCAGAACAGGGGAGTACAGTAACACAGAATGAAATTGTGTTTGGGCATTTCAGGGCCTTATTTCTTTTGAGTTAATGCTTTGTGTTCAAAGCATGGCTGTCTTAATTAACAAGCTGATTAATAAACAGATTACCAATGGAATTTAGCACCACACAAGAACTTTTATTCTATTTACATATGTTAATGAAAACAGTGAAATGTGGGATATCAAACACTTGTTTAAGGTGGCAGGGAAAACGGAACCATTTCACTCCTAATGCTAGACCTTCTATAGGTCTTAGAGGAGCTGCTACAACTCTTCCTAATTATCATTTCATGTTGTTGACTTTACAGCCTTGTAATGTGTAGCCATTTTTTTTTGAAGTGTAGCAGCTTTTATTAAGATTTATGAAGAAACTCACACTTCCTACTGAAGGAGAAAAATGCAGTCTCTCTCACTGAGATTGTTTTGTTAGTGAAAGCCAACTAAAATCTTTTATCTTGAATAATTAATAGTGGATAGTAAATAGTGAGAATACTGATGATAATGAGGTTTAATACTTAAACCTTTAATTTACTCAGCAGAAGACTGTGGCTAATAGAATTCATCTGCCTTTATAGGTCTTCAAGCAGCTCACCTCTGTTCTTAGTAAATGTGATGTCTCTGTTCATCTGGTAGAAGTGAGCCCCAAGCTCAGTGAGATCCAAGCAGTGATGCTGACAGGAGGGACGGTGCAGCCAAACCCTGAGGATGAGTCTGCTTACATGAAAGGCATTAGCAAGACTGGAATTCCCATTTTTTGGTACAGAGACATTCAAGATGTGCCACCAGGTAAGGAGCTTGAATGCCTTCTTGAAGGGATGGTGCCTGTCCTTCACTGACAGCTTTTGATAGCAGAGGGCATCTCTGCTAGCCTTCACATTGGACAGAAAAGTAGTTATATACATATTTGTTCTTACTTGTATGAGTCTGAGGCAGGATCTTGGTTCATTTTCATCACTGCCATCTGTTCTGTCTACCTCCATTTAGGGATAGCTACCCAATTTTCTATATTCTGACTTTTAATGGGGGAAAAAAAAAAAACCCAAACCTTTACTGGCTTTGGCCGAATCTCCTTTCACAAGACAGTGATCTAAAATTCATGGACTGGAAGCTAGAGCTAGCTGTAGAAATGGTATCTTTAATGTGTGCAAGTGGAAGTAATTATAATTATTTCATAACCACATTAACTAGCTTAATTCATTAAAAATCAAAAATTCTTTAAACTGGAAGCTGCTCTTGAAGCCTTAGTAATTTAATGCATTATTTTTTTACCTTCCCACAGGTTACAGCTTTTACTTAGCACATGAGTTCTTTGATGCCCTGCCAATACATAAGTTTCAGGTATAGCAAGATTATTATTGTAATTGTGACCATCTGCTTAAACACCTTTTCTCTTTGAGGAAGAACAGAATTAAGGTACCAGACCAGACATATGCCCTGTCTCTGATGATTAAATAATTCTAACTGAATTTGGACAAATAAGGCTTAATTCAGCTGATAACAGTAAAATTAGTAATTATTATTGAGTATAACTCAATAGAATAGAATAAGAAATATAACTGAATTGAGCATATATATATATTAAATTCCTAATATAATAATACAATATAATATAAATTATAATTGAATATAACTTGTAGAAAGATAAAGATTTCTTTCTGCTGAGAAAACTCTTCAGGTTTTGCGTTTTTTTATTTCTTATGCTACATTAATGCAGCTTTTAATTTCTACATGATTTTCTGTAATACTACTAACAAAAAACAAGGGCTTTCATTTGAATAGTAACGAGAACAGCAAAATAGAGCCTAGTTATGATTCAGAAGTAGATAATTTATGGAAATCACCAGTAGAATGAAATCTTTTATTTTGATAAGTTGAATGTTGCACTGTCAATAGGAGAGGCAGCATCTTTTTTCAGAGCATCATTAATTCCTTTAAAGTATAATTAAACCTGTATTTGTTGGCTCTGCAAATGAGACTCCACCACAAGCTTTTTCTAAGGCAGTTACTGGAATTAAATAGGAATGAGTAATAGTGGTTAATAATGTATTGCTCCTAAACCCTTTGTGAAAAGGCTTGACATATTAGTTCAATCAAATGAAGAGGATACTGTGGTACCTGTTGGAGTGTAACATGAGTACTTTGGGCTCATTGAACAGCGAACGGAGAAGGGCTGGCGTGAGGTGTTGGTGGATATTGATCCAGAAGTTCCTGACCAGCTGCGGTTTGTCCTGTCACCATCCAGGACCCCTGCGACACAAAACTTTATTCAGGTGAGTTTCTGCCTACCAGAGCTCATCCTTACACCTTTATTGACTCTTTCAAGTACAAGTAGTGCTTCTCAGTTACTCTGACAGCAAGAGGCTCTCAGTCTATAAATGAATAGAGCTTAAAATGTCCACAAGCATTTAGCTTTGTGTGCTGTGAAACTACAGCACAGAAATTACCACAAGTATCAAACTTTGCAAAATAGGAGCTTGAACACACAAAATGTCTCAGAGAGCAAACCAAGGCAGCAAGTGACAGGCAGAGTTCTGCACTGTGTGTGTGGCATCACCATCTCAAGAGTGGCCCTGCCCCAGCCAGGCTCTCAGCCTGTTGAAGGGTACTCAGGGCAGCTGCCTGCTTCTGTGCCAGGCTGACCTTTAACAGGAAGTGGCTGTGGTTTCTTCCTGAAGTGCACTGGATACCCAAAGCTAATTAAGTACCAGAGATTATATGAGCTACTAAGTCTCACACAGCACTATCTTCCTGAAGTACCACAGTAAGAAAGTTTCACATGATACAGATCTCTTGGTAAAAAAATTTTCATTTGACTACAGGTTATTAAAGAGGTGACTGAAATCCAGCACTCAGAAAATACTAATTGAGAATGAGTGATAGCAAAAACTAGCTCAAGCTAGTATAGGTAGCCTAGAAATCACCTCCTGTACCTGCATGTCCCAGCAAAGCAGCAGCCCCAAGACACCAAGTGTGAGGGATACTTGCTCTGTGCTCGTCTGCTAATACAGGTGTTCTGGTCTTTGAACTCTGCACTAGCCAGAAGAAACAAGAGACCATGTGGAAGTGTGTCCTGAGGCTGGTGCCATTGTGCAGAGGCTTGCCTGCCGGATAGAGAAGGATGGGGGGGCTGCTCTGGTTGCAGATTATGGCCACGATGGAACCAAAACAGACACTTTCAGGGTAAGGCATTTGCCCTGCAGCGATAAGCCAAAAGACTCTTGTTATCTTTGATCGTTAGGTTCTTGTAAGATACAGTTCATAGGTGGGCATAATAGCAAAAACTGCTTAAAACTGAGTAATTCCTATTAAATCAGCACCCAGAAGGGTTTCTGTCAGATGGAAAGGGTAATCTGAGCGCTTGCTCCATTTATCTCAAAGTTTCCATGTATAATTTGCTATTGTCACCCCTCAAAGGCACAGCTTAATTTTTGCTGGCTATGATGGTTGGACTACAGCTGAGTGTAATGTTCCAATTTCATTTTCAGGGTTTCAGGAATCACAAACTTCATGATGTGCTGAGTGCTCCAGGCACAGCAGACCTGACAGCAGACGTTGATTTCAGCTACCTTCGAAAGATGGCACAGGGCAGAACAGCCACGTTAGGCCCCATAAAGCAGCGGGAGTTTCTGAAGAACATGGGCATTGACCTCCGACTGCAGGTACGAGAGTGCTCACAGCTACAGAACTCTCCCAGTCCACAGGCAATACTCTTGAGCAGCATGACAGCTTTAGTAAAAATCTTTGGGTTTAAAATGAAGTTGTTCAAAATAACATGCAGGTATGAGATCAGAAAGTTGCTTCTGCTACATGTTAGTTACTCCAGATCCCTGAAAGTAAAATGATCATATAATATTTGGGAGCAGTTAATGGAAAACTTGCATCAGTGTATGGGCTGTGGACCACCACCTGTGATCTCACCAGTTCTGCCAACCATCACAGTACTGTTAAGTGAAAAGGATGCAAGAAGAGATTGCAGGTATGCAGGAAGGGCTCAACCTGCTTTTTTTTTTTTCCAGGTTCTCTTGCAGAATTCAGGTGACACAGCAACTCGTGAGCAGTTACTTCACAGCTATGATATGCTGATGAATCCCGAGAAGATGGGGGACTGTTTTAATTTTTTTGCCCTGCTGCCTCACCACAGACTTGTACATCCTGACAAGAAAGATAAGCCAGAATCGAAGTCTCCCCTACCACCTGTTGCTGGATTTAATGAACTTTTACTAAAGTAATTTCAAATACTGCTGCAAAATGTGTGATGGCTGTTTCAGAATAAGTCTGGTGCAGCACACCAAACCTCTTGACTGACCTACTTAAAGCAGTATGAGTGGAAATAAAACACTGCAGATAAAGAAACCAGCACACAACAGAGCAGAGAATGAACAATGCTTTCGGGGTCTTATGACAGAACTGAGTGAAATATTTACTAGTGGAATCAAAACTTACTCAATACCATAACGAGTCTTTAAATATGTTCAAGCTTTGGTACTTGAATAAAATCAAGATGCCTTGACACCTTTGAAGATAATTTTATAAAGAGAATAGTGACAGGATGCATGTAAAAGGAGTTCCTGCCAGCAGAATTTCTGCAGCAGGACATAATCTAATAACAAATCCACAAACAAGAAAATATAGAGCCATTTACTCCCAAGAACATTTGATAGGAGAGATAATTCACATCAATAAAAAGAAGTCTGATAGGGAAATAAATTTTATTTTCAAGCTTACCAGAGGATATTTACAAACAATGGGGTGTATAAAAATATAAAAGTACTTGACAGTGTCATTTTGAGGCTATAAATTTTACATGAGCTTTTTTCTAGCATCACCATAGCACTATTGCTTGAATGAATGCAACTTAATTCTTCTAGGGGTAAGGGTATTAAACACTGTAACCTACTGCTGTCAAAGTCTGCAGTAAAGGCAGAAAAAAGGGAGTAAAAAACTCAGCTATTTTTACTACTCTAGGAATTTTACTCATAATATAAGTCTGATTTTTTTGGTTTCTTGACTACTAGCTGCTTGTGGCTTCTATTGTCTGGCCCCATAAGTCTGCATGTGATCAGGCAATCTCCTCCAAAGGCCAACAGCATTATTTTTAATACAACTTGAAGAATAAATAGCTCATATAATATTTTGAAGCAGAGCAGACTTCATGGGGAGAGACAAAAGTCAGTCCTTCTACTTCGGTATTTTCCCCTCCTTCCTCTATTCCTGTTGTGCTTTTTCAAGTGACTGAGCTGCTTTATTTCCTCCCTTAAAATAACACAGTAACAGCTCAAGTAAAAAAAAACCTGAAGTTTAAAACCAAACTGTATCTAATTTATTACAGTTAGGATGGAATATAGCAATGACTTCACTGAAATTTGGTCACTTGAGCACTGGAAGTTGAAAAATAGCACTGCTTTCCTTGCCAAGAGCAGGCAAATACCAAACTACCAATGTCAGAGGTGATTGCTCTGGTTACAGATGTGAAAAGCAGTGCCTCTTTGAACAATCAGTCCTGAAACCCTCCCTAAACGGTTAAGAATCCAGATCTCAGCCTTTGCCAACACAGACACCTACAAAATGCAGTGGCAGATAGATAAAGGGCAATGGAAAAAGGAAGAGTGAGTTAGAGACCCGAACCTACCTGTGGGCACATCCTTCTGCAGCTGCCACTGACCACTGCTACTGCAAGTAGCTGCCAGCTCTGAACTAACCATGTAACATTTTAGGTATATCTAACAACTTAAAAATCTCCTCACCTGTTTCCTTACCTGAATAACAGTAGAAAAAAAAAAAAATCTATACACAAATAAAAAAAGAAAAATCTTTGTAGGAGAGAGGAGATACCCAAAAGCCTCTCACTGCCTTTGCAGTTCTCAAGCCTGTATCAGTATTTTGGAAAAACTTCCAACTAAGCTCTAGTTAAGCAGCTTGGCACATCAGGGATGCAATACAGCCATCCAGCACCTCAACACTGTTATCCCACAAAAAAAGGATTTCACCCTTTTTGGTTTTTAAAACAAAAAACTCTCTTCCATTTGCATTTAAACAATTTAAATTTGCCTCAAACTTCTTTGAAATACCATTAACTTGAACTTTCCAAGGGAATAATTTCCAAAGAACACTGCTCTATTACCCCTCTATTGTGCCACAAGTCCGGTCAGTGTGTGGGAATCCTTCAATTGAGGCATGTGCACAGAAAAAACTGAGAAGGTGCTTTTGGACTGTTCATTCAGCTCAAACAGTTCTGAGCACAGTAAAGAGGATGGGAGGGGTTGCAGGTTAAGGTGGGAAGGCAAAGTCCTTTCTCCTACAATCCAGCTGCCCTGGCAGAAGCAACAGGTGATGTGGTATCCACTGTTACTTCCAGGTTTTGAGCAGAGTTAACATAACAAGCTAGCAGGCTACAAACTACTCCTGATGTAAGTCCAGGGAACCTTAAAAAATTAGAAAAATTTTAAAATCTTATTACTCAAACGACAGAAGAAAGCTGCATATATTTTTCCCTATTTTTCCACATCCTTCTGCTAGAAGCTGATCTTCCAGAGTGAAAGAATATGCTACATCAAGTCTTGTGTGCTCTCTCTGCATTACTTGTGTAGTTTTAAGGCAAAATGCCTTAGGTGTGTATCAATGACGTGCCAGCCTTGCCCAGCAGCACACTATTGAGGCTTATTGCTTTTTTTAACAGACAAAATAAAAGCCTAGCACAGCTTTGATTGTCATCTCAGACTGTCAGCCAGCATTTCAAGAGGAATGTAAGAAGTTACAGGGGTTTTTTTGGCTTTTTTTTTGTGTTTTTTGTTGCTATCTGTAAAAAGTTCAGTTAGGGCCAAGACACACATATTTAACTGTCTAAACAGCAGCAAATCATTCCTTCATCTATGAAGCTGTATTCAACTCAACCACCCAGTTTTGCTTTAGCCAAGATATTCTGTACTGATTTCTTTATGGAGTCTCTTCACCATCCACAGTTTGAGAAACAGGAGATGTATCTAAGCAACAGAAAACAGTCCTCTATGGCCTAGTAAATAGGGATTAGAAAACTAGTACAAAACTCTTACTGCATAGGCTATGAAAAAAACAAAAGCCCTTGAAGAACACCAACCATTCAGTCTGTACACACTGCTCCTCAGTAATGGCTTTGTAGCCACCCAGCTCAATGAAACGTTACCCAACAGGGTTTTTTATCCCACTGTCCAGTAACCACTCAGAGTTCAAGTCAGGGATGGAGAAAAGCAGATGACAGTATTCCCATGGCAATGCAGGATCCTCTGGGGCTTTACACAGCAAACTGTGTGTGCAGCATTTGGAAAGAGCAATAGCTGTTCCAAAACTTAGCTTCAGTTTCTGCCTGGCATATCCTTCTTTACTGCAATTTAGCATAATGAACAGTTCAAGGGTCTTCTTCCATGTCATCTGGATTAGGAGCCATAATGAAGTGCTGGGGGTACTCGAGGTTGTGTTCGTAAGCGTGTTCTTTCCAGCGTGCATCGTCGCTCTCATGGGTAATGTAACGCTCTCCAATGCGTGTTTCAAATTCTCTGAGGTCAAGCCAAGTCTGATAATCCTAAGGAGTAAAGGAGATTTAAGGAAGCAGTTTTAAGAAACACCTGCACTACATTCCCACAGATAAATTCTGCAATTTGTCTCTAGTGTAAAAAACAACAAGATCTGTTAAAAAAAAAAAATAAAAATAAAACCAAAACCAAATACCCTCCCACAATATGCCCCAACACCGTCCACAAAGAATAGTTCAAAACTAAACAGGCTAGTATCTAAGGTTGCCAAAGCAGCAGATAAAATCCATTCCAAACAAACCTGTTCTAAACAGACTACAAGTTATGGCGCACACACCAGGCTGTGTTTCCACTTCAGCACTGAACAGTGTTTGCTTCCATGCTGATTTCACAGGGCTCCATGCACCCAGCACTGCCCACAGTTGGGGGGAAGCCAGGAGAGTAAACCCATGTTGTTGTCAGACAGACAGGAAAAGGTGGGAGGGACAGTAGGACAAATTTCCCTTGAGGAAAGAGCCATTCACAGATGGTCAGAACCCTGGAGCACATCAAATGCAAAGCTAAAACCAGAAATATTCCAGCCTTCATGAATGCTTGTTAGCAGCATGTGACAGCTGCAGTTTTCATAAGCCTCTGAAGGATTTCAGACAAAAAAATATTCACCCATCATAAACACAGCAAAAAAGGCAGGAGGGTTTACCTGTAACCATGGGTGACTAAGAGACTTGTCGACACTGAAACGTTTTCTCATCTTCACTTGAAGCAAATTGTTTATTAAATCAATGGCTGACAAAGAACAACAAAAATTATAATGTTTAAATACTAATCACTTCTCTCATCTTTCACATGCTGCAGTAGAAATTAATTTTTTATGTGTGAGTGTACCCTCCAATGAACTCCTTTAAATTTAACCAAGCTCTTGAATTTTTAATTTTGCTTAATGTTAAATAAGGCTACAAAATAAGGATGGAGTAAGTTCCCTCTACTTTTGATGGAAATACTAAAAGCTTTACTGTGTTATTGGTTCATCTTTTTCCCCTACTAATTTTAGTGATTTCAGATAAGAGCATAATCCCATGTTCCACAACGATACAAGTACTTCCACTATTGTGTACTTTTGTATATATCCTTCCACATCTACCTGTGTATTACTCAAACATGGTAACAACATATAACCAAAGCTGGCACTGGAGAGCTCTAGAGACCAGCCTTGTAAACCTCTAGGTTGTTTAGACCTGACCCTTAAATCTGTACTTCCTAATGTACAAACTAGAATTCCAGATTCAACTTTGAACCGTTTCTGTGATTGTAGTTCAGATAAAATATGCCAGCATTCAGCAAATACCCACAAATGAATTAACTTTCCTTTGGGACTTCTGGGAAGTGTCAGACTACTCATCCCACCCATCATGCATGAAATTAATTTTTCTTGCTAAATCTCCTGACTCCCCTGCCCTGAAGATGATCTAAAGCATTATATTTCACGATTTATCTTTCAAAAATACATTTACCTCATATTTATCCACTTTGGCATAGTCTACTAAACTCCAGCTATCAATAATTTTCACCTTCCTAAATGAACCTTGATGTTTAAGCATTTGAATGTGTTACCTACACACACAAACATTCTAATAGAGAAAATTCATTCTTTACCTTCACTAGAAATTTCCTTCCAAGGATTTGGTGGGTACATAAATGCTGCATTTTGAATCTGATCATTGATATCCTCATCTTCATTAAATGGGAATGTACCACTGAGGCTCACATAGACAATAACTCCTACTGACCACATGTCTAGGGAGCGGTTGTAGCCTTTGCTCCTGAGCACTTCAGGGGCAAGGTACGCAGGAGTGCCCACCACAGAGCGCCGGAAAGACTTCTCACCAATGATGCGTGCAAAGCCAAAATCACACAGCTTCACCTGCAAAAGCAGCACATTTTAAACTGAGAAATCTCTGCTTGACTTCACTCCCTTTCTGCCATCACTTAAACATGGCATGTTATGCAAACAGACACAAAACCCCATGTAAACCAGTCCATTAAGGTTTTAGGTTGCTGGCTTTGCAGCATGCAGATCAGCCGCACTTCAGATCAAGATCTGAACTGGCCCTGCATGGACTCGTGTCTGAGGCTGTTCGTGTATTACATGGCCACAAGTGTGCAAATAAGGAAAAAATATCTTGATTCCATCTCATCCAGCTCATTTTCAGAGGTGAATCCTCCCTCTCGAAAAGCACGGAACCAAAGTTTAAAACACAAATGAATCCCAGCCGAATCATATTCCTCTTAATCATATTCCAGAAGCTGGAGGCTTTGTCTACACTGAAATCAAACAATGAGTTTTAGCTTGAACTCAGACCCAGACAGTTCTTGACAGAACATCCCAGTAAAAAGCATTAACAGCTGGCATATGCACCAATGCTCAAATCCTCATGATCATGCAACAGTTCCTTAACTTGAACACAGCAGGCACTTGTGGAGATAAAAGGATCCAGATCAAGTCCATCATGTGACCCCAAGTCAATAAGCCCTCCTCAGAGAATAAGAAAGAACAATGCACTAAAAGCACTTGGTGAGATGAGAAAAAAAAAAGAGACAACTGCAATACAATAATGCAGTTCAAGTAAGTCTAGAAGTCACTTGAAAATCCCACAAGAGGTCGCTTTTTAAGCAGCAGTATCAATCCTGCTTTAAAAAAACCCAATGAATAGTAATGAAAAGTATTGTTTAATCTTCACTCACTTGAGGGAATGGTTCTGCTGATGCTAGTAGTACATTTTCTGGTTTTAAATCACAGTGCACAATATTCTTGAAGTGTAAATTCCTTAAAGCAACAAGTATCTACAAAACGAAAGAACACTTTCAGAACACATTCAAGCAGATCAGAAGTGTCAAAAGACACACTCTAACCAATACAGCAATTTTTATCAACATAGTCCTTAAGAACTAACCCATATTTACTGTGCAAGTACTGTTTTTTCAAGTCTACCAAGACTTGAAAACAAGGGGGTTTCTTTTCCCCAACCTTTTTTTCCTCCTCCTCCTCTGTCTTTTTGAATGCTTACTGTTCTGACATTCATCTTTACATGTCTATAATGTTATGTCTTGGGAAAGAAGGGCCAAAAGAATTAACATAATTAACATTCAAACTTCTTGTTTATTCAATTTTTATTATATGTGGAGCTCTCTATGCTGTCTCTTTCAAATAGCAATACAGAAAACCCCTTCTCCAAATTCTCATCTCGTAATTACAAAATCCTAACCTAGCTTTTCCTCTCAAAGCAGAGGAACTGACTGCGCACCTGAGTGACCATGAACTTAGTAATTCGTTCTGGAAGTCGACTTTTCTCACTGGAAAGAATCATCTCTAGCATATCCCCATGCAGCTTTTCCATCACAACAAAGACACGTTCCGGGGTTTCAAACATACATTCCAGGTTCACAATCCCAGGGTGGTGCAAATTCTAAAACAAAGTAGTATAGGCACATCACTAAAATAAAACAGTATGAAATATCCTGAATTACACAGAAATGCTGACCACAAATAAAAAAATCAGTTAAATAGGTAGAGGTGAAAAAAAAAAATCAGGAAACTAGCTTGAAACCAACGTCCAAACATGAAACATGTCAACTACTAAGGATAACTTGTTTAACACAAATTAGCTGCAACAATTAATTTTAACATTGATGCATGTTCTGCACTCAAGTTACAGAGTATAAGAACAATACTCAAAGATTGAGAAGCCAGTAGTGGAAAACAGCAGAAAATAAAACTGAGGGAGAAAACACGAAGCCAAAGTACATGCCTTTAGTGAGATCCCCTACAGTGGGGCAGATATCATCCCCAAGTTATCAACTCTACCAAGTACTCAGGAGTTCCTGCTTTTATAGGATTCCCTCTTCCGAAAGTACTCACAGATATAAATTTAAAAATCAATTCAGAACACTTACACACCATTCAAAATCTCATTAATGTTCTAGTTAAGACAAAAGTCCAACATGATCCCAAAACACTTTCATACCTGGAGTATGGCTACTTCATTACGAAGCTGACTTTCCTGTTTAGTTGGAAATCTCATCTTGTCAATGACTTTGATAGCCACATCTCTTCCAGTCTTCCTATGTTTTCCTAAACAGAAAGTCAGTGTCAGCCATCAAGAGGCAGAAGCAATTCACAGCTGTAAAACCTTACAGCAGAAATTCCTTTTTGGGGAAACCAGTATATTCTCTCAAGTGTACAATATTACCATATTTATATTTAGCACTGCAAATGGTGCAAGAGTAATAGAAGTGATCAGCCTCCACAGGAATTTTGTAGTTCAAACTTAAACCAGTTACCACTCTGCTGTGTCAGGTACACCCAGACTGACATTGGATATATTTTGCTTGTGCAAGGGATTTGCACAGGAGCAAGTAATAACTACTCCACAGAATATTGCCTCTCCTGTAAAAGCAACAACAACAATTCAAGGCCAAAGCAAAGACACATCTACAAACCCACTCCAGTGGTTTCATACTTTCATGGGCTCTACATGCACAGGAAATCACACACCTAATACTCTACAGGAACATGAGGTTAACTAGGTGCCCCAAAGAACAGCAACGCATTTAATACCTGGGGCAGTCTGCTGTGATCAAAAAGCTCTTAAAGGCTGTGGTAAGAAAAGGTGGTAATAAAAACACCATGCTGACAGCACCATGTATTATTCCTTGCTGCAAACTGCATCAGCTAAATGAGAAGCTAAGTGAAGAGCTTTTAATGCTTCCCCAGCTTCTTCACAGCTACTGAACTGGTTTCCTTCAGACACATGAGAGAGGTTAATGGGATCACACACTGCAAGACCTTGGATATCTGAGACATTTAACACTAAACTATGACAGAACAGTAAGCCTGCACCAAAGAAAAGTGTCACTATCCACTCAGTGAAGGGTTTGGAAGCCATTTTAGGAGAAGGGATGATACACAGCTGCAGTGCAAGTGGCACAGAAGGTTCTACCAGCACTGCTGTGGGGAGCCCAGCCACACCTCAGCAGCCACCAGCCAGCCTCCCCTGATGCTCCCTGGTCAGCACTGGTGGCCATGGCTTAGGCAGGGCACAGGAACTGCTCCACAGGCTGCTCTGCCAAGCAACTACTGCACCTGCCTTTAATATCATCATGAATAAAGAGCCTATCTCCACCAGATGAAGGAAATTACATTGAAATGTAGCACAAATACAATCAATTCCAAACTAGATGCAAAACACAAGGTAAATGCTAGATCACTAAGGAATGTAAAGCAAACCAATCCATCTAACAAAACACCTAACTACACAAGCTAGACTGCAGCTAGAAATTGCCCATGAAGCATAACAGAAAAGCAGCTTGAAAGTTCCTTTTGTTAAACAAAACACAACTAGCCAGTTTTCAGTGCAAGTTTTACATCAGTAAGAAAATGTCAAGAGTAGTTTTTTTCTATCTCCCTTTTTCAGATCTTTCAAACTAATCAAAATAGGAAAAGCAGAGGGAAACGGTTCTCACTGATGCAGGAGTTGGGTATTTCTATCCTATAACTTTTGATTTACAATTTTGGAAATATTTGTCAAGAATATAAGACACAAAAAATACAACAGAAAAGAAAAACCCAATCCAAACCCCACAACAGTGAAAGCAAATTAATTTTTCCATTGTTATCAGTATTTCAGTATGACTACACAGATGCAGATAAGACAATATCAGAAGTTACCAGATCTAGCCTCCCCAAATATCAGCAACAATTAAGCAGTGTATAGAGCCAGCAAAACCATAGTCTTTTATATATAGAAGATTTTCACACTCTTCCAGCTTCTGATTTTATAGTAAGAAGTAAGCATATCCTATATATTTTAAGTTCTCATTCAATAAAAGAAAGAATTTAATGAAAGCTTTAAGTTACTATAAGCTTTTATAAGTTATTATATTTTATAAGCTTATTGTAAGTTTATTATACTTACAAGAACTTGTAAGCATTGAATCATGAAAAATACCAAGCTGAGATTTATTTACAAGGCAATTTAGGAAAAATACAATCCAATCATTAAAGTAAGTGTCTGCTTTTGTTAATTTCTATTCATAAGAGAGGGAGGACATTTTGATTCATACTACGCTATAAGAAATACAAAGGGTGCAAAAAACATGACCTCTTTCAAGAGTGATGTAAAACCAGACCAAACTGTATTTCCACCAAGCAGTTTAGAAGGAATAAGTTATCTAACTACACAATTGGCACACAGAAAAATCATAGCCACAATACTTCCTGATTAGAAAGAAAATGTGACAGAAGCAGAAAGATTACCACTTGTAAATCATTACTTATGACTTGTTCTCTCTTTCCAGATTTATGGTCTGTGGTTTTCTCAACACTTGAGATATAAATGAGATTAAAAAAAAGAAGAGAGAGATAGAAACAGAGTTCATATGCATGGCTACTATTTCTTCTTTGTGATTACATACTAAAAACAAGTCATATGCTGCAACAGAAGATTTTAAAAACTAGGTGACAATACGAGACTTGAAACCTTGGCCTAACACTCGTGGCAAAGAATACCTCTTTCTGCTTTACCCTGCTGACAGAAATTTGTTCACATCAAGTATGTCAATAACATGTTTGCATCCATACTGTCAAACCATAAACACACTATGTGTTTTTCTAATTGCTTTTAGCCACATCTCTCAGGTGTCATTCAAAACTGTATAACTGACAGCAAATATATGACTTCTAATATTGTAAAACACAAACAACAGTGTTAATTTGCAATTTAAAAAAAAATCATTAAACGTGAGTAAATTGGATTGCTTTGTATTTAACTGTGGTCAAAATATTCTAAACTGATTAGGATGCCAATACAAAACATAAATGCAAAAATTTAACTGTACATAACACTGCAGAGACATGCAACACAGTAATCCAAACACAACTTTTAACAAGATTAACTTTACCTAGACATTCTAGATACAGCTAAGTATGAAAAGGATAATTCTATCAAGCAGACATTCTACCTTAATAAATGCATAATGGAACATAATGCAATTTACCTCCATATACAATACCAAACTGACCAGAACCCAGCACTTCATCAGCAAATATTTGGTACACAGAGCTGATATCCTAATGCATGAAAAAAAGAAATCACAAATATCAGGAGTCATTAGAATGCTCATGACTGCATCAGTTATTACTGGCTAGGCTGTAATTATATTTGTCATTAATCAAACTCTGTAAAAGGTACCATCATTACACTATATGGAGTGGGAAAACACAAACTTTTCCTGAAGAGGATGCACTGAGCTGCACCAAAAGCAGGGATATACATTCAAAAAAAACCATGGCAAGTAAGTCAGTTACTTCCTGCTTATAACCTGGACTTCTTTACCTACAGTGCTTTCTCATCCAGACACTGCTACTACCAAATACTTTGTAATACTCAGATAAATAAATACCACTATAATACAATGCACATGACTCACCACATTTTCCTGGACCTGGCAATTTGAAACAGAGATGCTTAGAGACAACTCTTCTGCAATAAAGAAGATAAAACCAAGTAAGTAAATAAAAAGGGCAGACTTTTTCTAAAAAGAGTGAAAATGAAAATCAACAAAAGCCCTTTACTGACTTCTAACCCAGTATCAGTGAAATGATTTTTAGTGTTGTTCTACAGAAACTTCATACTCTGGAACTCATCAGATAAATAACCCTGGATTATTTGTCTTTTTTTGTCCTATTCCTGATTACAAAAACAGTAGAACAATACAAGTGTGTACACAACATACAAGTGGAGAAGCAAAAGCAATAGCAATTGTATCATAGTTCATTAAACGACTAACGATTTCTGGTAGCAATAAAGAAAAATACAGGCAAGAGAAGCAGGGAATTCCCTCATAGTCAAATGAATGAGGCTTCTTATCTTCTGTGGCACCAAGATACAGAATTAATTCATAAGAAAAGGAAACAAATCAAAGAAGCCAAGTAACAAAATAACCGATAATTTAAAAAGAAATAAAGCCCGTAATATAAAAAAAAAAAAGTCTTTGTTTCATGGATAAACTACAGAAGTACATCAATCCTTGGAATATAAGGGCACATTCCTGAAGTATAATTTCCAAGTAAACGTATCAAATAAAGAATTCTTCAGTGCAGCAGACACTGACATGAATTTTTCATTACAGGAATAACACTAATGCACAGGCAAGAAGAGATATACCAAGGAAGGTATATACCTTATATATATATATATATATGGAAATACCCTTCTCTTTTGACTTCCAAGGGCAAAGTAAAGCATTTCAGACTAAAAGACATCTATCACTTGGAGTCTGTCTCTCTGAAGGTATTCCAGACCCAACTGGATGTGTTCCTGTGTAACCTGGACTCTGCCTTGTCATTGGGGCTGGACTTGATGATCTCCAGAGGTCCCTTCCAACCCTAACAATTCTGTGATATTATGTTAACTTAAAGGAGAAAAAAATCAATTAATTCATCTACAAGTATATAGAAAACACACTACAGACTAACTAGCACTTTGAAAAGAGCCTTTATCATCCTGAAGAGAATTTAGAGAAAAAAAGATGTCTGACTTTTGCCACCTGTACTTTATCTCAAAGAAGAAATTTACAGAGAGAAGATGGGAACAAATACTAATTCTCAAAGACACCCTGAATTCTGCATCTGAAATATGAACTCTGAGTCTTGCATATGCCTACTGATTACTGACTATAGTCAAGTCAGTACTGAAGTAACCATACAGAACACTAGGGAAAACAATAAAGAGATCAGACAAAAAAATTCCTAACGTCAAAAAATCTGCTGCAAAGTAACTAGAAAATAAAGATACAGTTTTTGAAAGTGTTTAATAGAACATGCTGAACCCTTGTCCACAGATGGCTACAGAATACAAAATAACTCTGAGGTAAATTATGAATTATTCCTTCCAAATCATCTTCCTAGTGTCTGAAATGTGCAAGAGTAAGGGTTAAGAAGTAGTCACTTGTAAAGAAATTAGTAATTCCACAATTCAGTATGTAATCTACAGCAGGTAAACAGCTTACTTTCTCTCTTGTTTTAGCTCAGAATCACCCCACAAAGAAACACCCCAGCCCAAACACCAGGTATGTGGTTACAAAGGATTCTTTGCCATGGGTCAGACTGGAAGAACATCCTCATTTCTAACTACCTCTGGCCACAATGTGGTATATAATAACTAGATAGTGCCTTGTGGACATTGTGACACTACAAATTCCCTGCTGCTGCAAGTATTTCAGGCACTAGCAATGTCTCCCTCCTCCTTTTAAAAGACCATCTGGCATTTTAATTTCAAAGCATGTATTTGAGACTCTTTTTTTAACTAAAATCTAATTACCTTAAAGGCTCTTGAGACACATTTCATGATTCACAAAGTGTAGGAAGAAGACGGAAGAACAGAAATTTTGTGGCCTTCTTAGAGTTTAAAAAACCAACCTGAGTCATCTAAAAATATGTCAATGCCACTCCCCGACTCACAGTAGTTTCTTATACTCCTACAATCCTAAACATACTAAAATATCTCTTCTCAGCAAATATCACTGTAGCTCTATTCCCTACCAATGTCAATGAAATGTTATTGCTGTTATTATTATCTGAAAAACTATTTGTTTTGGAAAAATCAAGTGTCTTTGCAAATCTGACAGCAACAGTAAGCCTTAGGTGCTAGAAAACAAAAAGAGTTTTGGTGTATATAGAGATACACATATATTTGAAACTAAAAATTCCATATTAAAAGTGGAATTTTATGTTTGTATAAAGCCAGGTACAAGGTACCATTTCACATGTATGTTTCTTCACTGTAATTAAGTACTAGTGCCAGTACTGGCATTTCATAGTTTAGTATTTTAGACCACTGCTGCATTCACAGAAAGTGCCTTTACCTCAGACTAGCATTTACATGTTCTTAACTGCTGCTGATGCAGAGTAGCCAGATATCAGAGACAGAGAAACTGATCTCAGAATCTCCTGCAAAAGAAAACTTTACTGCAAGGAGATTAAAAAGTAGCTGGAATTCAAAAGGAAACTAAAATGGGAAACCATAAATCTCAGTACAGAATGAGAATCAATGGTGTTGCAAGGAATAAGGAGATGTCTTAAAAGAAAGAAAACAATATATAAGTTTAGTGGAGCCTTGATAATGAATATAATCCTATACGAGAGGAAAAAGGGAAGGAAGATGCATAAAAAGAAATCAGGGTACTTTTTATAACTACTCACAGCTCAGAAAAAGTTTTTTACATCACTGATGGTATTTACATTGCAATACTAACTCCTTTTCTTCTTAGCTACTGACATCTCACAGTATTTTAAAAATACACATATATGTAGGTGCTTACATCAAAAAACATCCAAATTTAGTTCTTTCAAAGTGTATGCATATAATCTGAATATATTTATTTAGTTATTTATATTAAAAGTATCTAATCTGTGCTCCCTTTTTACATCTGTGTGTGTGTTCTTAGTGGTCCCACAATAAAACTCTGCATCCTCAATCCATAGTGTAAATCTGATTTTTTACTGCTTTCTGCTACAACATATTAAAGGATTTGCCCACCCTCCACAAACCTGAGGGTCACTTTTTAGAGACTCATGGAAAGTGATGGACCGAATTCAGCAGATAATCAACAGACAGTACTTCACTCTAAATAAGCACTTTTCCCAAAGGAATCACTAGCATCAGCAGCTTCAGTGTACGAACAACAGTGCCTTGTCTGCCTGCTTACTGTGATCTTTTCCTTGTCCTGCAGCAGTGCAAACGCTAGGTTGAGGAGTGACTGGCATCAAGGCCTGGCGAATGGCTTTCTCCCAGCCCTGAGCTACTTCAAGTCCAACTCCGGAGGCAGCAAGAACTGGACTGTGATGAGTGCTGCCATTGTTCTCGCCAACAAAGTACACCATCGTGTCAGTGATGATCTCAAAACAGTAGGGGTTGCTGCCCTGCACCACGTGTGAAAAATCTCGAGGCTGAGTCACCTGGAGAATTTCTGAAAGTGGAATCTCCTGAAGAAAGATATTAAAAATTTAAAAATGAAAATGCACATAATATTTTAATATACTAACACTCGTAACTTCAAGCGTTGCAAAGAAACCAAAACAACGATATCTAAAAACCAAAACTGAAAAACCAAGCTTCATAAATAAATTCAAACTGCGCATGACCATTGCCCACCCAGCTTTCTGAATTCCTATATACAAGCCTAGACAGACTTTCAGACCCACCACAGGTCTCTATACAACTACTATTTTCTACTCAAACTACATTTATATTCATCATGAAACACACTCCCATTGCACGGGTAAGTTATGCACAACTAGAGAATGACCACTTTCCCCTTGCAGTTTATACAGCTTAGGCATGATGAGGGGAAAAGTGAGACATTAAGAAGAAGGTTCTCTTTCATACAGATATTAGCAGATATTATCTGCATACAGGTATTATCCTCTACCTGGTCAGTTTAAGATCATGGAACAAGAGTATTAGAGAACAGATCTGAAGGAAGAAATGGTTTCAAGTTCACACTAGCTGGAGGAGGACATTCCACATCCACGGAAGGTACAGGTGCATGTCACTTGCAAAAGGAGTGAACAAGCAGGTGAACACTAGGCAGGCATTAGGAGGATAAGAGACAGCAGCTGGTTGAGATGAAGAGCAAATGAATGTAAAGGCAAAAACTGTGAATTACTCTAACAGCAAAGACAAACAATCAGATCTTAGCAGTTAAACAAGGGATGCAAAGGGGCAAGTGAAAGGACTAAAAGCAGTCACATAACGGAGCAACAAGCAAGGAACATATTTTACCAGCTGTGTTTTGAATGCACAGGGCAATACAAGTATCAGAGAGGTCTGAGAAGAGACTGCATTGGTCAAGATAAGGATGAAAAGGATCTGGGCAAGTTTAGCTGGGTGTACAGAGAAAAGGCTTGATCTTAGAGGTGTTATAAAGGAAGAAGCTGCAAGATTTGGACCCCCACCTAGAGGTATAAGACAAGAAAGGGAAAAGTCCTGTTTATACATTCAAATGCATTTTCTGAATATTCCACCACCAAACACAATCCTACGCTGACAATACACTAAGCTTCATTTATATAAACATAATGCTATACAGTAAATTTTCCTGTAAATCCTGCTTGAAACTTTCAGTTGTACAGTAGGGAGTAATTGAATTTGAGGAATGTTGAAATAAAACATATAAGCATGCAAAATTTCAGTCACTACTCAGAGAACACAAAAATCCAAGCCTTCATTCAACTGCTGGCCAAAGAAATTCTCTGGCAACTGTGAGGAAAACTTAATACGCCAGGTAATTCAGGAGAACAGTACATGCAAAAATGTAAGGAGAGACATACTCAAGGGAATTAGAGCAGGAGCTGCAAGCAACTTCTCAGAGTTAGTCTTGGTCCTTCTCACTTACAGGCTTTGGGCAACAATTAACCTGGTCACAGTTTTGATTCAAAAAGAGATGGGAAAATGGAGATAATACGTAAACTGCTTACAAGTAGATTTCATATCTATAAATCACTGAATAAATCAAGTGAAACATAATTATTACTCATCAATAATTACCTTGTAATATTTTGTTCCAGATTCATTTTGAAATAGTGTGAGGCATTTGCTGTCCAGTCTCCAGTAATGTCTTTTTCTCTACAAAATGCACAGTACAATTACATAAGAAATAAACCTCTCATACGGCTTTTGCTATCTCATTATTTAAATTTTTTTAATGCTTTAAATTACTGTAATAATTATTCAAAATTAATCTACAGTTTAATCTTAGACTACAGAAATGAAAAAAATAAACTTTGGGAATAAAACTTTGTTTAAATTGAAGAAGCAGCTCAAAAATTATTTCCACAATCTAGCAAAAACATCACTTACCTTACAACAAAAGCAATGGCAACAGGAGTTACCTCATATAAGAAAAAACAATTACTAGACAGGTTTTACTCCATATTCTCATAAAATCTGAATCATTTAAATTTAGTGACAACTGTGGGAGTCATGCTTTCTCCCTCTATGCCCTAATAAGAACATTGCAAGAGTTCAAGCACTGAGCAAGCCTAACAAGTTCTTAATTATTTTGTCAATACAGTGTCAAAACAGATACACTATGAGATTCAAATGAAAAAATACTTCGTGGGGGGAAAAAAAACCACCAAAACAGACTAAATAGCCATTTGCTGGAAGTATCCATCAACAAGAAATCTCCCCCACCAAAAAGTAACATAGATTAACTGCTTGTTAATATATAACTTGTATTTAAGCAGAATATAACTTGTATATTAAGCAGAACTTGTAATATAACTTGTATTTAAGCAGAAGAATATATGTAACTTGTAATTTAAGCATAAGAATACTCCTCAAAACAAAGAAGCTTTTAGAAAGCTAATATGGCTGTATGAATCTAAGATACTTTGCTTGCACCATGCTTATATAGTGAAAAAAACACTTCCATTTATCTGGGATAAAAATCCAAGACCCTTAACTCTAACTAAGGATGACAAAGTTTGAAATGCTATTCTATTATATTTACATTCTATAAAGTTTGTCATATTAAAAGCAAAGTTTTTTGTTTGTTTTTTTTTTTGCCATATTTAAGCAGAGCTTAAATCACTTCAGTCAGGGAGAAGTCTACCTATGGGAATTAGACAAAGAAAACTTTATCAAAAATGGATTTAACTAGAACAAATTCCCAGATAGCACCAGGACAGTGGGTGAAACCAAAAGGGTAAACCCCTCCTTGCAACATATATGCTCTTTATTAAATCATAAATCTGGAAAGACTTTGGAGGAGAGGAATTAAGGAAAAGGCTGGTAACTTACTCAGGGATTAAAAATCTGCCCCAGACCCTACTTTGAGAAAGGATGGGACCAGGGTCAGAAACAGAGTAAAGATGATGACACAGAAACTTCTCATTTTAAAGAGTGAAACAAGTTGTTAACCAGAGAGCACAAGAAGCACGTAGATCCTGCTGTTAAAATGAACCTGTCTGGAACTGATAGGAAGTTCAGTTGTTTCAGGAATAGGAAACATGGACATTGATGAGAATGGAACCGTCAAGGGAAATAGCCGATGTTGTAATGGCCAATACGGAAGTCTCCTCCCATTAGGAAGCTCTGTGAGATCTTGTTTGGCTGGAGGCACCCTGCTTTGGGTCAGGATACTCCATGTGACTGGCTTTTTTCAGTTGATGTCATCGAGGTAGCAGCCAGACTGACAGATGAAGAAAATCAAACTAAGCTAAGGTGTTTCATCAGATCACTGTTCTAAGGGGAGGTTAAAAAACAAAGTCCATGGAAAAACATACTGGTTGTACTGAAAGTTTAAATCAGAGCTGAATACCAGGTCTGTCCTGAATAGTTCTGCTAGAGCTATTCACTTTTGTCTGCTATCTGGCCTTATTTTTTTCAGAGCCAGCTGATGATAATTATTACTTCTATGCAGTCTTGGCTGTAACCACGTCTAAAATACAATAGATACTTACTTTGAATTGTGATAAATACATCTAGGTATTAAAAAACTGTACCTTAAAGAAGTAGTTTTTAAAGTAATTTCACAAAGACCGTTTATAGAAGTCGATTTAGCTGACAATCACAAAAAGTGAAAACATTACGGTAACCTGAGCTGCCTATTATCACCCCTCAACTTGATTTCATCAGAACTTAATTAACTTTGCTTCTCTAAATTCTCTAAGTCTCCATCAACTTAATAAGTCTCCTTCAATCAGATGCCACGGAGATAAAGAATGCAAAAGTATTCGTGCTGCCTTTCATGGACAGTCTCAATATGCCATATGGTTCTCAGTGAGATCTGGGAACTTCTTAAATTCGTCCTTTTCATTCATCTACCAAAGAACAAAAGGATTCACTTCTTCCCATCAGACAATACGAAGGAACCCTATTATTTTGCCTTGTCTTCCTCCTCAATACAAAAAACCAAGCAGTTTGCCTATTCAATTAAGAGCTCATTACTGGTAGCACTGGCACCAAACAACAGAGTCTTTTAGGAGGGTGGTTGCATACCCAAGGACACACAGTCAAGCCACAACTCTTAGAGTCAATTGCTAGAGGAATTAAGGGCTCCCATACCTACACATAACTATTTACAAACACCTAGATCATTAGGATAATACTCTCAACCATTTCAGTACACATAATATTCTTATGACTTCCACCTTTTCACATAGTAGAATAGAAAAAAAGACATAAGTATTTAGTTCAACTACTAAAGAGAACAAAGACACAAGCAAATTATTCCAAGTTACCTTCTCAGGAAAGCCGAAGTACTACACATACAATTCATTTGAGACAATGTAGAGATGCTTTTCCTTCTTAAAGGGGAAAAGGAAAAGTACTATTCAATCACCACATGAAGAATTTAGAATAAATTACAATTTCTCCCTTGAACCAGATTTCTTTATAATGAACATCACAATTAAGTTCTTTCAAATGATACTCTAAATCAGAAATAAAATACACTAGTTTAGTGAAATAACTTGAGAAATTACTTAATTTAGGAAGAAACTAAAGTAACTGACCAGGTTGTCTCTACTAGTATAGTGGACCATCCATCCTTCTTTCACCATTGTACTGCTCTTCCTCTTTGTGTGTTTGATTGACTGTACAACTCGCATGAGAGGAATATTATTGCTTGTTGAAGGACTAAAAAGAAGATACAACAGTTTAATACATAACAAGTTAAAATACAACAGTACTGAAGTTATACTCATTTTACACATTTAGTCTATAATGTTCAGGATCAGACACCTTTTCTTCCCATACAAATTTAGTTTGAAGGACGAATTTGATAAGGCATCTTGAGCTCCTACTAGCTCTCCTAGGACAAGTATTGTAGTACTTAAGGAATAGAGAAGAAACACACTGGAGAGAGGACACCTACAGACATAATTTTCCCTCAAAATCTGCTGGTCTTTTATGCTATCTTACACCACAGAAATAGAATTAACATCAGCATAACTATCATTTCTTCTTGTCTATGTAAGTTAATTGTGCTGCTTCATAATATTGCTGTTAATGAAGGTCCCTGTCAAAGCAAACTTTCAACTTACAAAAACATAAACCAGGGTCAAATCACAACTGCATTAGAAAATTCTGTCCATACTAAGGTATATTAACAGACAAGGGTTTGATAATCTCTAATATTCTGAGACAGCCATTAACTAAACATACAGATTTTAACAGCACTGAGAAGCCAACCCCCAAGGTGCCTAGCTAACATCAGAGCACTACGTGTGGTACTAACAGACACATCTGTAAATACTCCTTGTGAGGTAGTTTCAAAACAAAAAATGTAAGGATGCTCTAACACAGCATACTGTTACACTACAGAATTGGCTACAGGATGCTGTCATGCCAAAAATCTGAATTGCTTCAAATCCGACTAGAAATAAATGGAAAAATCCTACTTAGAGGTAGATGTTGCTTCCCACTCAGGAGATCCTTGGGCTATAAATAATTAAAAAATAAAAAAGTTGAGAGGTATCATTATATGCTATCCCTCACAAATTTACTACTCAGCCCTGAGCCACAGTGATGTTTAGTTAGACCAGATACAACTGGGCTCATCTTATTAAGAATGACTACGAAAATCAGGATGACACTACTCAGAACAATAGAGAAATAAAAAGATCAAATTTGATTTAATGAACTATGTTAACAGTTACAGGATAAAAGACTTCAGGAAAGTCAAGATACATAAAGCAAAATACTGTGTAACATGCACAGACTATGATGCCAATATTAAAATATCCCAACTGATGCCTTTTAAATCCACACATATAAAACAGTAGCTAAATTAGGCTCAAGTCACAGAGACCTTAACCACACATTAGCCTTGTAAAGCTGTGAATTTTATCCTGGTTTGATAATCTGGTGTATTTCTTCAATAACCATCATAGCATAACACTTTTTCCAATTTCCAGAAGAGACTAGACTCTTTTAGTCTGTTCCAGATTTTCTCGAGACGGGAGAATTTTACAAAGCATTTTCAAGCTAAAAGAAAAAAGAAACCCCACACAAAGGGAAAATACACTTTCAGCAATAAAACTGGGCAGCTTGGAAACATTTTGCTCACAATATTGAGCAATGCTCATCCTGAGCAAAGAAATCCATGCTATAACTTACCTGATTGTTTTGACAGCTTCCTCATCTTTGTCTGCATCAAGGTCAGATGGATCCATAAAAAAGATTTTGTCCTCTGGAGGAGAGGGCTCTTCAGCATCATCTAGAACTCGACTACCATCACTGTTCATTTCACTGCTATCAACTTCCATTGGCATATCCAAGTCCTGGCCTGGGCTAGCAGGTTCTGGAAACAACACAAGTCAGACATTATTTCAAACACACAACTTAAAGAAAAATAAAATAAAATCCTCCAAAACCCACCTTTTTTTTCAGTTCAGACTTATAAAAATAAACATAAAACTACAATTACGATATACAAAATCTTCACATTTTTGCTGTAAAACAGAGTATGGTAATGAACATTATCAATTTCATTTTGCTAGATGAACCATACTGAAAGAAACAGAGTGAAAAGCTTAAAGTCTAAACCTAAATCTCATTAAGTAATTCTGTTCCACAAGTAATCAGGACAAAGTAACCTTTCCATGTCTAGAGATGACCCAGAGAATTATTCATGTGAAAATTAAATTCTCCATTAATAGAAAACTAACTCTGCTCTCCCTGCTCTTGTAGGCCATAGTAAGAAGAGTAAGAAAGAAAAGAGGGGCTGTGGAATTGCAGGAAAAGAGAAAAGCAGAACAGATCTTATTTACCTCTGATTTTCTGCAGGCAGAAATTTAGTGTTTTCAAAAGCAGTACAACTGGTACTGTGAAAAACTAAGAATGAAGACATAAAAATATCTTCATCTGTAGCCTTTTTATGGTTGTGTTTTTGTTTGTGGGAGGTTGTTTGTATGTTTGTTTTTTACCTGGGTTGAGTTCAATTAAGAGTAGGAGAAAGAACAAAAATAAATTGCTCCTTACATCTTCAGAAAAATTACGTCAAACTGTGTGGCCTTTAGCACCTTAGCATCACAAGGGCAGTAAAACCAGATTGCAGCAACATCATGTTGCACACTGCTGTTCACAGCCACCAAACTCAAGTCTAGGAAAGAGCCTGGGAGCTGGAGAAGGTTGGCATGAACGGTATTATGCAATGGCAACAGACCCACTAGCTAACACAGCTGTTGCCCAAGAATTAAGCTGTACAGTTTAATGAGATCTGCTTCATGTCACCAATTTTGTTTCACTAAAAAATGTGTGACAAGGCAACACAGACACAGAATGGCTGAAGTTGGAGGAGATTTTTGAAGGTCACCTGGTCCAATAAACCCCTGAGTTCATTTCTCCAGGCTTTTGAAGTCCCTCTGATAGCAGCACAAACCCTCTGTCATATCAACCAGTCCTCCCACTCACCTGCAATCCTGCTGAGGGTACACTTTGCCCCACAAGATCATTAATGAAGATGTTGAACAGGACTGGACCCTTTGCTGGTCCCTGGGGTACCCACAAGTTACTTGCCATTGATAACCATTCTCTATGCTCACCCATTCAATCAGTTTTTAATCCCTATCTGCTCATTTATCTCCTATTTCATCAGCTTAACACTGGTCTAAAACTTATAAAAATACTCTAAAAATATTCTTCCACATAGTGTTCCACACTCTTTCAATTCTGCAAGGTCTATTCAGAAAGCAGCCCCACTTCATTGAGGTTTCCAGAAATTAAAGTGGAGTTCTTCATTCTGGTTTGCCTTGGAGTTTTCCTCCTTTCTCTTTTATCTCTATCACCTTAGCTAACTCTGGCCAGTAAAAATCGTGGATATGGCAAAGTCGTAAAAAATGGTACATGTCTTCAGATACAAACTTTTTAAAGTATATATTTCATGGTGAACAATAAGCAGACTGATCACAACAGATCTTCATATTTTGTACGTTGGGTTGGCTTCTAGATTTTTCATTTACATTGAGCAATCCCAAGCAAAGCATAGTGAACTTGTCAGGACTGATTAAGTAAAATTTAAGTCACCAGAGTGCAAGTTTTACAGTGAATCTTTTTCATTTTCACTGACCTCAGTGAAAAAACTTCAAGATAAATAAAAATATGTCATATATTCAGAGATGAGGGAACTAAATACTAATGCATCTTATTCAGCCTCCGAAGATCTCTCACCATTTGAAAGGATGTTTCTCATCTTACCTCCATTGAAAATAACCTCTCCAAGACAGTCTCGAGGTACTTTAGGTGCACAGCGTTTGTGACAGTTGAATCTGCAATCTAAAACAGCAGATAAATAAGCCCATGACACCAGAACCTCACTCCCACCCAGACACTAACATTTATCATTCACTTCTTCCAACACAGACTTCAGAATCATACATTTGCATGTAACTGAAGACAGCACCAATGAGGTCACCTCCAGGAGGAAATTAACAATTTTGTCCTTATGTCACATGTTGATTTGTCCCACCACTATTTATTATGTCAGTACTTCCCCTTCCAGTACAAAATGGTTTGCTACTTCTGTAGCTTTTTCTGCAGCTATTTTTTCCCTCATGATGTAATTTCTCCCATTCTTTCATTTGTTCCACATCCTTTTTTCAATTGCTATATGATTTAACTGTCTCATCTCTAACATTTTTCTCCACCTGCCAACTAAGACTTGCAGACATCAGAGGCCTCTACGATCACACAGACTACATCAGAGCAAATGTGTTCTGCAGTAAATCCCCAAGTCCAGTTCCCCTCTCATTCAGATTACAGATTTGCCTGACTACTCAAGCTCCATTTCCTGCTGACACAGGGCAGACAGAACAACATTATGTCCAGATTTGGCCTGATGTAGGGATGGAATCTCACCTGGATGTGTGCCATTTCAGCACCCGAGGTATCAGATGCAGCCTACTGAACGAAGTCCAGCATACAACATTACTGGTATTAACAGGAATTTCCTTTATTAGTAGCATTCCTGTAATTTCCTCCATCACCACCATGAATTCCAAAACTTCCTACGGCCACCACAACTGTTCTCATATTGATAATTTAGCCTCTTTTTGCTGTCCAAAGCAAGCTCAATGTGTTTTGCTTTTAAGACCAGACAAGAGAAAAACCATTATCTCTCCATTCTTAGTATCAGAAGAGCCAAATTCTGGATCAGAATACAATACTGCTCAGCTTCTGAGCGCCTAAAAGGATGCATCCTAGGAGACCCATGAACAGTCTTTTTTACAGCTGTGGCTTCAGTTCGTATTATGGAATACAATTACTTCACTACTTTAAAGGAGGCTGGAAGAAACAGAGACATTTCAAATCCTGTCAGGAAACTAGAAGGCTGACTCTACCCTAATAAACTACATTAAGAAACATTCCTGGATACTGAAATGCAATTCTCTAGTCTAGTAAATAGCTACAAACATCCCTTAGCATGCTTTTGGCCCACAGCACTAGTATAATCCCAAACAGTTCCAAGGTCTAGCTCATAAACCAGAGCATCCTATGAAATTGCTCCAAACAGGCAGTCTGCATAGAGCCACCCAGGCTGGAATGCTAAGAAAATCTGTTCATGAACACGGGTCATTCTGTCCCTGCTGACCTCAGTGTCCAGGAATGTTTCTAGGCACATTTAATTTATTACCATAAATACAGCCTTAGCATCTCAAGCATCATCCTCAGAGCCTGAACAGCAATCTGAATTAAATCAAGAAATCAAGGGTTCTTATGGGTAATCAGAAACATAAAACTACAAAAAGACCCCATGATCTGTGAATGTGCTCAAGGAAGTCAGTGGGGAACCTTAAGAATCTGTAGAACAAGGAAGTATGAAAATATTTGAACTGCTTGATATCAATTCCTGACATATTAAAAGTAAGTATAGGCTTTTGCTGCATAAATGGAAGCATATTAAGACACTTATTTCTGTCCTGCACATAGACATAGCATTTCTCTAGGCATGTTTTCCGTGCATAAAAGCTTACAATATGCATACAAATAATATTTTTATCCAGTGTCATTCAGTTCCCTGAAACTGATGTGGTAGCCCCATTTGTTCAGCTGGATACAGTCACAGCGATTGTATATGGCCAGCAACATCTATACATTAAAACCGCAAGGCATCTTTTTCAGGTTTCATTATTTTTGTATCATATGTATCCAAGAGTCACACTGACTGGAAAGAGTATCAAAACCAGTTGAGGCTGCAGACTTCAAATGGACTACAAAGACTGCAAATAACAACAGAAATGAAAGCTAAAACTACTTCCTTGCTTACATGGGACAGCAGTTATTACTAGTCAAAAAAAAAGATAACACAGCTGTAAGCTTACCATTTTTTCTCCCCCATGATAAAGAAAACTGAAAATGTATCAAGTGACCTCTCACAAAGCTGACCTTTGATATTCCTGACTAACTCACATGAGAGAAATGGAAACTCGTTTCCATATTAATGTTTATGGTTCATCACTAGACTTTTGTTTCCTGCAACAAAGCTGACAGATCTGCACTAACTAGTAATAAAAAGCCAGAAGGAGATTACAATAGTTATGCCCCAGGAACCACATGGAAAGGCCTGAGAACTGAAGCCATGTGTGTTAACATAAGCTACATAAAAACCATGCAAGTTCAGCACAGGCACCAAAAGCTAATAATCAGTATCCTGTACCAGAATAATACAACGAAAATTCACAAATTCTTTAGTGGTAAGTCTAGAATACAGATACTGAACAAAAGGAAGTATTTCCCATTTTTATTAATTCATAACTATTCTTCTAGAATGACAATGTTTTCAATATACACAATTAAATCTTATTTTTCAGAAAAATGTACAATGCACAGCTTACCACAAGGAAAATGAGGGCTGCTGTGATCTTCTGAAAATTATTAAATTTTTCAAAAATTACAGTTCCGTATTTTGCAGTATACGGCCACCTCAGTTGCAATCAGTTTTAAGTACAAGACCTTTGCTAAAATTTACTGCTACAGCAGAAAATTAAATGTTTACCTTTACACTGCATTCCTTGGCGAAAAAGGCCCTTAAGCAGCCGTTTGCAATACTGGCAGATGGTGGGCCGAGTGTAAGAGTGAACAGCAAAGGTGTGTGGGACCTTCACTCTGCAAAGCACCATCTTATCCATCCAGATGGGGCGGCCACTCCAAGAGGGAATCCTCTTACTAGGTTCTGGGCAGCAACGCTGGAATAAAGAAGGAATACGTAATTTGCACCAGAACAGTTCTACTGCCATGACTGCTTTGAAAAGTCACAGCATTCAGGTGACCTGGAAAAAGGCAAAAACTGCACTCATTTTTAAACAGGACAGAATGGACAACCCTGAAAACCACTGACCTTCCAGCCTCTCCCTCTGTGCCTGGAAAGACCAAAGAGATCCTACTGGAAGCTCAGCTAAAGCACATGAAGGACAGGGAGGTGATGCAGGACAGCCAGTGGCCTTCCGTGATGGAGTGACTCCATCAGTGGACAAGAAAAGGGCTACAGATGTCATTTATCTGGAATTCTGTAAAGCCTTTGACATGGTTGCCATAACATCCTTCACTCCAAAGTGGAGAGATGGATTCAATGGGCAGACTTTTAGGAGGATAAGGAACTGGCTGATCACATCCAGAGGGTAGTGATCAATGGCTCAGTGCCCTGATAGACATCAGTGACAAGTGGTGTCCCTCAGGGTTGATACTGGGACTAGAGCTATTAAATGCCTCTACCAATGACAGACAGTGGGAGCGAGTGCACCCTCAGCAATTTTGTGGATGTTACCCAGGTGAGTGGTGCAGCTGGCACACTGGAGAGACATGATGACATCCAGAGGGACCTGGGTAAGCTTGAGAAGTGGGTCCATGTGAAACTTATGCGACTCAACAAGGCCAAGTGCTGGCACTGCACCTGGGTTGGGGCACCTCCCTGTATGACCACAGGCTGGGGATTGGTGTGAGCCCTGCTGGGAAGGACTTAGGCGTCCTGGTGGATGAAAAAAAATGTCAGTGGGGCTGTAAGGGCTCTTAAAGTGACCAGACAAGAAAGCAACCTGGCCCAGAAACTTTAAGAGGACATTCTGGTATTATAAAACAAAACCATGAAAGCACCAGATGGAAAAGCCTGACAGAAAGCAGGAAGTTATGTATGAACCTTTATTTCCACAGAAGATAGAAATCCATTCATGACATTTATTCTTTAATCAACCTGACAAGGTTCAGACATCACATGCAAACCTCCATAGAGAGGGTAAAACGGAAAACACTGGAGGCAGGCAAACAAAATTCCAAACACCACCTCAAATTATCAGTTTTTAAAAGCAAGGTATAGCATGCTGGATACCTTACTAAATTAGGCAAAAATATTTTGAAAATTAAAAAATTACTTTGAAAATTAAATTCCCTCGAAAAAAATCTTTGAAATGAAATTACAAGAAAAACATCAGCAATTAAAACAGAAAAGGGATTGAGTAAAACAAAGAGGTATCAAAAAGGTACTAAACATGCACATAGAAATCATAAAGCTAAATTCTGTGATAAATGGTTACAATTCTGTGTTCCCTGAATAAATCTTACCAGTAGGCATAAACATCAAAATAAATATTTTTCACTACTCAAGACTAGGCTTTTATAGAGTCTAGTTAAAAAAAATTATGCTCTTGAACTAGACTATATGATTTGTATTTTAAACAGTGATAAGAATAGTTAATAGTGTAAAGTAACATGATTAGAAAAGACTAAGGCATAAACAACTGGATCTAATCAATGCCCGACCTGTCTTATGATCCCAATATTGTTGGGATATACACTGATAATTGATATTTGTTATGTAATTGATAACCTCTCAGCAATTACCATAAAAAGGAACTACTATGGATATCTGTTTTTACTGTAAGCCCTTCATTCCCTACACCCTCCTTGACAGGGTTTGGGGTCTTTTGGATTAACTCTGTAAAAAGCTTAACAGCATATCAGGAACACTCTTCCCCAGTATTAAAGCTTACAATTTGTACTGCTTTGGCCAAGTAACTAATCTACGCTGATACAATAATTACAGAATGAATCTGTATTACTAAGAAGGCAAGATATTCTTTGGCTTCATTCTGAAGCCAAGGTTCTCAAGATTTCATATAACTGTGAGTGAAACGCTAATAACAAAATTATATATAAAACTTAAAATTTATTTCCTGTTTCATCTCTCACAGTAATAATAAGCAATAAGTGTCACAGTCTAAGAATCACCATTTTTAAAATTCAGTAAAACCAATCATAATGGTTAAGCTTGAATCCCTCATACTCATCATGAGCCACTTAAAACACTATCTAGCTGTCCAGAGGTTAAAAAATTTAAAACAAACATTGTTCCTTCTTTCACATTACATACTTCTTCAGAGGCAGAGGATGTGTGTTCAGCTTGTGCTGGTCTTGGAACTGAAAGCCCTGCTCCTGGTAAAGACACATTGGACAGACGCCTTTTTCTCACTCCACTGCAGTTGTTTGGAATCTTGAAGGCACATCGTTTATGGTAGTTTAACCCACAACCTGGAAGAGGAGTTTTTTTTATTCAAAAAACCTCCCAACATTCAAAATAACAAAATCAGTACTAATATTTTGATAAAGCAGTTTTAAAAAGATGGCCCAGGAAAATGGTAAAGGCAGAAACAGACTGTTGTTTCAAACTCTCTTATTTCAGCCTTCTTAATACGATTCACAGAAACAGCTTTTTCTCCAGGAAACCCAGTTCTAGTAACGAGGTCTAAGACTTGTAAGCAACTGATCTCCCACTACCATGAGGCTTTAATCACTCCCTCACCTTGGAGCACAAGAACCAAGAAGAATTCAGTAAGAAGGCAGCATCAGTACCTGACAGCAGGCTGCAGTGATCCACAGCCAGCTGGAAGAAAGCCGTAAGGAGAGGGATTCCCCTTTGGGAGTCTCTCCAAACTATGTGCTCCTTGTGCAAAGAACACAAGGCTGTAAGCTAGCTGTTTTTTATAAAGTGGGAAACAACAACACTTCTTAAGTCATTAGCTCAAGGTCACGTACAATTTGCATAAATGCCAAGATCAGAACTTGAGTTTTCCAATGCACAAACCCTTCCAGCTATGAAATAATATATTTATCACTTGCTAACATACCAAACACAGTACAGCTTCTTCCTCATCTTATGTACCCAAACACACAAATACACTAAATATCATAGACTTACCTTCACATTTTAATCCTTGTCGTACCAAACCCCAAAGCATCTCTCCGCAGTAGTCACAAAAAGTAGGAGCCTTGTAGGAATGCACATAAAGTGCATGAGGTCGAATCTGGAAATCTTCAACTGTAGCCAAAGCTTTTAAAAAATTGCAGTAAGTTATGGCTCTTGCCACAGGATCAACAAGGATTTATGGAAAGAACATGTTTTAAAAATGGCTAATTTAAAGAATGCTAACAAGCTATTTAGAAATTTTACTGTATGCATTTTACTGTATGCCTTTTAAATACGCATTTAGGAGATCACACAGTTTTCAGTAAACATTTTTATTGAGGAAAAATACCCATTGAACTCTGTAGGCTAACGGCCCCAGCTAATCAACAGTATGAATCACTCTGTTGAAGACCTCACTAAGTTGAAGGCAGGTACAACAAGCTTTGCTAAAAGCAACAGTGAACGTTTGAAAGAACAACTTAATTTTCAAGCTGTTTTGTAACCTACAAAATTTTCAAAAAAGACAGTTCTACAAGATAGATTTTTATCTTCTAAAGGACTTCTGCAATAAAAGCTTATTAGACTAAACTTGGTGTATCAAAATAGAACTGTGGATAAAGTTTCTACAGAACATTAAAATATTCTTTTCCTTAAACAAGCATAGATATATTTAAATTATTTTTGTCCTGTTTCTTTGAGGAAAAGAGAAAAAAAAAAGGTATTTTACAGCAATATTACCTTGCCCTGATGGCTATGTAATTTTTTTACCAGATATGTACTAACACTTCCTATTCAGATTGTTATTTTAAAAATTCTACTGAAAGAGATTTACATGCCTTCAAAATGCCTCAGTTTCGGGTGGTCTGTCTGTCTTTAAGGAAACTGTCAGAGATTGCCAAGAGATACACAACGAATTTTCCAAATACACTATTCACCAGAAGCAATGAAAAGTTCAAAATAAGATGATCAATTACTGAACATCTTAGACATGCCCTGAAATGCAGCCAAGGATTCAGCCTTACACCTATCAAATTCATCCTTTATTGACCAAGTTTACAAATCCAAGCTCATGACAGTTAAGAGGTCTCTTCTCCTAATATGTAGTCTCAGTTTGTCACTTTATCCTCAAAGACTTAAAAAACTGCTCAATACTCATCCAGCTTTTATTTGTAGTTTAACTACAGCTGACTTTTGATTGAATTAGACAAAGTATTGATCAAACACATACAATGACAATCAGGGCTGGGATTATTTTGTCATTGTTATTGGTTAATAACCACCACTCTGAGGACTATATTGTTCAAAAAAACTGTTTTTAAGAACTACAATAACCTGTAAGAGTCTGTTTTTATAGGTATGATTCAGCAATAACAATTATATGAAGCATTATGACAGCATAAGCCATCAATAGCAAAAGTTACAGAACAAAAAGAGATATAAGCAAAAGAAAACCCACAACGGTTAGAAGAACAAATTCTGAACCCTACCTGCATTTCTTCTTAAACAGTAATAAAAAATACAAACTAATATATGATTATAACATTATACTTATGAAGTCCCTATTTGTATAATTCAGATATAATAATAAACCTGAAGAAGATTAAAACAGAACAATGAAAAAAATAACAAAACTGAGTACTGAAGCATAAGTGACACTTGGACTTTCTTGGAAACCTCTACCCCAAAGTATATGAGATTTAAATGAAAAAGCTCAAGGCAAGCATGCAAATAATGCTCCATGAAGTCCTATTTTCTTTTAAGCTACTGAATAAATAGTTGTTCCACTGTTACAATAATACCTACCAGAGAGTACAACCTCAACAAGATCTCCCTCATGTATCTCTTCTGCTGATGTAATTCGTTGCAAAATATTATCCGAGTTCAGGTCATGGCGAAACAGGAGAATTTTGTCATACATGCCAAAGAAACCACACTCTGGGAACTGCAACAGAAATCAAACTCTAAATTAATACATGTTCTTTGATAATCCCATACATCAATGCCATCCATGTTTTTAATAACGGCTACAAAACGTCAAGAGTTGCAAATGTTTCATGGTAAGAAAATTAATCTGCTTATTTTGAGGAAACAAAGCATTTTCTGAAAAATTATAATTTTTTTTTTTTAACCTGAAAAAATAAGTGTTAAGGTTTTTGTTTCTTTGGGCTTTTAATCTTTCAGACCTGCATAGTCAGTCTGGCAACTAAAAGCCAATGCAGGCCTCCAACTTGTATACCAACACTATAACCCTTACTTCATGGGTATTCTAGTCAGGCAGGTATTTAGCTCAAGACACTCCAGCAGCACCTGCCACACTTTTCTTGAGAAGCAAGCCAGTTAAGAGGCTCCATACCATTGTTCTGCAACAGTTTAGATCTACAGATATGAGAAATCCTGAGTAACAAGCTCCAAAGGACGCTGCTTCAGCAGGCAAGTTAGACTCTATCACCTCCAGTGATCCCTTCCAACATTACCTATTTTCTATGATTCTGTGAAAAGAAAAATCTCCACAAGGACAGAAAAAAAATCCATACAGGAAACAGATACACTAAATAACATGCCACTTTTCCATGACACCTCACTGAAAAAAAAAGCTTTCTCATTCTGCATTTTCCCTACTCTTCAAAATACTGTCAAGTATGAGTAAAACTTCTTAAAATTAAAAGCTTAAAAGTAAACAGTTCATGGGGAAAACGAGCAGGAACAGATCCCGGAGAGGTATGAGCAGCACTCAAGCAGCTCTTTTGACCTTTTGGTTTAAACCAGAATTTGAACTTGAGGTGGGAACACACACGCAGAACAAAACGGGAAAAATGTGGGGAAAAAAATATGGAAAAGCTCAGAAGAAACTTTTAATTAATGAGTTAACAAGTTAGTAATTTACATGTTACACAGTCACTAAGTATCTAAACTGCATGAAGCTTGGGTACATTAATTGTTCTTAACTAAAATCATCAATGATGATTTTGTTCTACAAAATCAAAAACATAATAAAGGTATCTTATCCCTCATGCCCATTGTTTGTACACTTTAGTCCAATTCAGAGAAAAAATAATGTCCTGTTTACAACAGCAATTTTATCTGAGATACCAAGCTGCTCTTCTCTGTTTTGGTGTGTACACACTACGTGATTACATGACACATAATACAGCGTCCATGCTCCAGAAAGCATGCTATCTACCTTGGACAGTCATAAAGAGAGGCAGAATTTGTACAATTTAACCCTTGCAAAAGCAAAAGACAGAGCTGACAAATTTATTCTGACACAGATATTTAGTCCACAGCAAGAAACTGATTTACTGGGCCAATGCCAAAGCAGCCGGCTGCCTCCTCTGTCTCTCAACTCACTCCCAGGTTTCCAACGTAAAATAGCAAATAGCCAAGAATATTCTGAAAATTACATTTTCCCAATTGCCCAAAGATCATCTGTAATAGAAAGAAAATATAAAGCTTAAGAATTAGCTGTGCTGCCTCAACATGTGTCTCAGTATCTCCGCAAGTATGTACAGGACTTAAATTTACATTCAGAGCATACAAAGATACAGCCACTAGTAATTCTTCCAAGGGAACTGACATTTTTTCATACCTGAAACCATGTCATAAACTTACTTTATGCTCTAACCCAAAATCCCACTGTGCCTTGATTGACAAAAAAAACAAGATATATTTACATTATTAAAATAAGTGCTCTGAGGTGTTATTCCTCGATACTGTTAACTTCTGTTAATTGCATTATACTGGTAAAGAACTTAATGCTAACAAAAGGGATATAAAATCAACATTACAACAGTATATATCTCCCCGCAGATACACATGACACTTTTTAATAACACCAATATTAATTTCAGGTGCTAGGAGGGACAACTCTTGACTCAGGGCATTACATGAACTATTGTCTCTTCATATTAAGTTCACAGAAGCACCTATGAACCACAGATTCTAAGGAAGCCTCTAAGATATTTCACAGGCTTGACTCTCCTTCTTTTGATAAAGATATGTCTGTCTTTCTCCTTTACTTTTCACTCTTTAAGACCACAACCCTGTTATGCAGCTGCCAGAACATCCCTACACATAATCCCCCACCTCAGTAACCAGAGGTCACATAATCACCTGCCAAGCAGCACTTAATTGCTATGACAAGATATATTCTGCCTATGCACCATTTACCCATTCTCATGTACAAATCTTGGATTTATTAAAATGTTTTAAACATACTACATTAATTTTATTACTAAAAAGCATTAGCTGACAAAGTTACAGATGATCACTCAAGTCCTCTTTGTGATAGCAAGTGTAATCATTAAAAATGAGACATCACATTCCTTAGAAAGCAGCATCAACATTAACCCAAAGTTTGTAAATATCATTATAGTACTTATAATTACGATTTTGGGTTTCAAATAAATTCCAGACAAAGACAAAATTAATTTCTATGGAGTAGAAATATTCTGAAAAAAGCAAAATCATCTAATACAAATTGTTAGAACTGTTGATATCAACATCACATTTGGCTCTCCATTAATTAAATTGACCTTTTAAGCTGTGTATCATGAATGCTTCTCATACTGTCATAATATGATTTCCTGCCCTGTTCATCCAAAACAAATATACATACACATTAAAGAAGTGACTGTGAAAGATTGTCTGGTTTTGTAACGCTAACATTTAACCTCCTTAAATGGTGACTCTTCTATTTACAAACTTGAGCTTCATCAGTGACTTCTAGACTAAGACACAGAATCATAAGCTCACAACTAACAAGGAAATAATCTACACTAGTATGAAGTACAAGAGTTCTCTCACTAAACACAGACTCTGTATACAGTTTCTATAGTATGTGACAAAACTGTATCAGGACATATTTTTCTAGGCATAGTGCATGCCTGATCTCCATTTCTGAAATAATAATTACAAAAGCTAAAAGGATGAGAAAAGAGATAGCTTGTTCATTAGTATGGAGAGCTCCAGTTGCTAGGAGGTTTTCCTGAATCCATTAAGAGGGACAGGCAGTAGCTGAGGGACCTCACAGTAGTTCCTTTACCTGTCCTGCCTGTGAGGTGCTTGTCTGCACATCCACAAAGCAGCAGAGGGGGCAGCCCACCAACACCCTGCCCAGGACCTCCCAGGCCCTTCACAGGAGCCATCAGGTCACCAAAGGCCCATCTCCACAAGCCAGGGGAGCACAGAGATAGAAGGGCAGGCAGGAACCCGAATTAAGAACTCCAGGGAAAAGATACTCTGGCCTTCACAGGACATCCTCAGACCTTGTTTCCACACATACACTGATCAGGTAAGTCAACGCTACAACACCTTCTGACCCAAGAGGGGTTGCAGTCCAACGGTATGGTACAGATTGTAAGAATGTACAATACTTATGGAATGTTTACAGAAGGAAACAAAGGCAAGGAAAGAAGTGATTCAGGGAGGAATAAACGTGGGAAAAAAATGAGGGATAAGAAGATAAAAGAGGCTGGTCACCTGTAAACAGGGGTTGGTCAGAACAATTGTCTGATCATGCCCTGTGCATCAGCAGCACCACCCATTGTCTATTATCACTAAATTCAATTTCCAGCTATTTTCCTGAATGATTTTCTCTCATTCTGAGCCCATGTGTGTGTACAGGAGGGTCCGACTGCCAGCAGAGCAAGACGACCCTGTAATGTCAGTGACTGGAAAGGTCAGAGCAAGTGAAATCAAGAGCTCAAATATCCAGGTATCAGCAACTGGAAATACCAAGATCCAGCTACTGGGCAGAGGGTGCTTGAAGACGGCTGCTGGAGATACCCACTTTCTTTGTTGTTCTTTTTTTACTGGTGGGTGAGTATGCATCTGTAAAGCTCTTTCCCCAGTACCAGACCTCCATCCTGAACCACCAGAGATTGACACAGCATGGGACCGCTGGTGCTGTTTGTGTTCACAAAGTGCTCACAGACAGACATGCTGTTGATCTGTTTGGATCTGTGTGTATACATGTACATGTTGCACACCTGTAGCCAAATGCTAGTGTCTATCAGGTATATGTGGTCAGTCTTGCTGTCCATGGCTGCACATAGGGACAGAGCTGCAACAGTCTCCAAATTCAATCATACCTAATAAAATTTTTCAAGTTAGATGAACTAATCCTGCTCTTACCTTGCATACTTCCCCCTAACCCTCACCAAAAAAACATTTCCCAGTTGCAAAAGAACAGATCCTACCGGGAAGGTGCCTGCCTCCCGACTCCTTTCCACACACTCTGGCTCAGATTCCTCTCCTCTGCCCCAACTCCAGCCCTGTGCACCCAAGCCATAGAAGCGCTGGCTGGCTGCCCTCCCCACGGACAGCTCTGATGAGCTGCAGGTGGCCCAGCACAGCCCTGTCTAAGGCACTTGACCGGGCCTCGATGCAGGGAGCAACAGCTCCAACCAAGCAGCTTGGCTCCTTACAGGCATGCGGCGCCCTGCTCTCCCTTCCGCTCCCCAGTCCATTCGGGAATACAGCATTCCTTGCTAGCACCTTGGCCAGAAGGCTATGTGCAGACTGCTGGCCAAGAATAACCTCATCGATTAACAGGGGGTTTATTTCAAGTGGTATCTTTTAACAGAATTTTTACGCAAAGCTTAAACTATGTTCAATAGTTGAACTATATTCAAGTCGTACACTACCAAATTCTTCTCTCGTACTGCAGCAAAGTACAGCTTTTATAGCTCTCCTTATGTTCAGTTACATGAAGCTGTTAAGGAAGAACATTATCCAGTTTCTTTGAAGTGTTAAGAGCTCATAATGTAAACTTGAAAACAAAATTCAAAGCAGAATTTTTTTAAGCCTGTTTTATCTTACAGGATTATACAGCTATTACTTTCTTGCATAAAAGCCTAATGTATCTGCACAGTTACTCAGAACATATAAACTGCTAATCCCAGTATTACTAAGTTTCCTAAAAGCAAAAACATGACTGTTCCCCGTTTTAACAGTTCCAAAAGAGCATCTAGTGACAGGAAATCACTTGTGGGAAGTCTGTGTATGCACTAGACTATGCCAAAATTAATCTCTGGTACACCAGTATCACCAATTTATATCAAGAATATATGTAATTCTTAATATTTGGGTGGTACTAGCACAAATAATACAACTAGTGCATGACTGCAGTTACACTGAGGAAAAATCATTGGTGTTATCTAGCATGTTCATACCGCAAGTATTACGCATATCTAGCTTTAGTTGAGAGTGAATTACATTGTCTTTTTTATCCACAAGAACTCAACCAACATACAGCAGTCAGTATTGCTGAGTAAAACACAACTGAGGCTTCTTTCTATCTTGGCAGTAACTGAAAAAATCCCTTTACTTCAAGTTCCAGGAGTTACTTTACAAAGTTCTGGACTAGTCGCCAAAAATTCACACTAGGGAAAAGTGTAGGCGGATATTGTTTCAAGGTCCAATATCTCATGACCCGTCATAACTCAAAACAAATGCTTCAAACCACTGAAAGTTAATTCCAAAGTCTAATGGTCCAAAACACCGCTGGAAAGTCTCTTCCTTCACTGAAGTCATCCATTCTATTATCCTGCATCCCTACCCAGCTATTCACTCCCACTCTTTAGAATCATGTGCCAAATCACATTATCACACAGACAATGAGCTTCAAACATGTTGCAGAAGATCCTTCCCTCACCAGATGCCTCAGAAAAGACATACTTGGACTACTGCTTGGCTAGGTTTTCCAGCATACAAACCTATTACCGTGCTGGAAATGCTTATCTGCCCCCCATGTAACACCTTTGTACACCCAGTAGCTCCCCTGCTCCCACCTTCTCGCAAGTGTACTTGCTTCTCATGCCTCAACTCTTGATAAGTCTCTGCATTACTTAGCTCATATGAAGAAAATAGTTGACAAGTCAAGAAGGCAGAGCAATAGGAGGAAAATAGATCTGAGCACATCTGAACAGAAGAGATGATTTGCATTCATTTTAGAGCCTTTCAAAAACAAACACCATGAACTATTACAAGATTAACCTGGAGAAAAATCCAAAACACTGTTTGCAGTATTGTTCTTTATTTACTAGACTCAAGTTGTTACTGCAAGAGTTGTAGAGATCCATTTATAATATATATATTATTGATCAATATATATATTGATTGCAATATGATCCTTCTAATGCAATGAGAATACGAGAGCAGAATCTAATCAGCAAGACATGAGAAATGCCCCTTTGACTTTGCTAGATGGTGACTTTGGGTGGGTTCAGTAAAAAAAACTGTTCTAGAAAAACTAGGTGGGAAGAGTAGGAAACAGATTGCCCAGGTGAAGTAACAACAAAAAAGTATCAACTCAAAAAGAATGCAAGGATCATGAGAATTTCTGAGAAACATTCTAAGGTATGGGAGAAATTGGTCTGTTTCAGAGCAAAATATAACAGAGCCATCAGAGGAAATATATACAGAGAAGGAAAATGCTGAGTATGACTGAAAGTGAAAATGATGGACAGGTCTGTGGACCAAAAAAGAGAGAATATTTGCAGGAATATGAAAGTAAAGATTCATAAGTTTAATGAAAAAGTTACAACAGATCTTGCAGGTTCTGATACTACACAAGTAACAGCACAAGTAGTACTATGGTAATCAAATGTTTTTCATTTATAGCTCTAATCAGAATAAAATTAGGTAAGCTACTATACAGCATTTAGAGCATGCTGTCCAACATAATTCTCAGTCTGCCGGCAGTGGAATATCACCACATGCAAGTTTCTAGTTTTAAGTCAGTAATCCCTTTGTTCTACTTCATGTGAGGAAAGAAGAAACAGTATTCCAACACAGAACAGGATTAAGAACTTGCCTCTGTAATATCTGATCATTGTGCAAGGACACACAGTGTCTACCTGCTACAAGTTTTTCTGCTTCTAAACACTGTCCCTCTGTCCCAGCAGCCATATGTGTCCAGCTTAGGTTCCTCTTCAGATTGCCCCTGAGACCTGTCTGATACTTTAATACACAGCAACCTACATAAGACATGAACAGAGAAGACCATGAACATACTAGTGACCATAACCAAGAATTGTTTTGAAGCATCTCTATAAAGTCTAAAGTTTGGATTTTCTGAGGACTTCTATTAACCATTCCAGTATACAACAACCCCAATGCAGCGCCCCACAAACTTAACTTTGAACTTGAAAAAAATTGGAGAAAAAAGAAAAAACATCTCCTGATGTTTAGAACATCTGTAATAGAACTAAGAGACACACCAAATATTTGCATTACTCATCCCACTCTCCTTGCAGACACATGCCTCCTTAGTTTCAGTTCTGCTGATGCTGCTTCTAATTAGCCTTCTGCAAAACCTGAACAAGCTACTCTGAACCAGGAAACACAGAAAAGCAGTGTCCTAATCAACATTTCTGATACTGTAATTGTAGCTTGAAATACAGCTAGGCAGGTGGTTCAAGCTCCCAAGTAAGTGAAGGAGGACTCCTCAGTTTTATTTTGTTCCAGATTACACAGAGGAATACAAGCCTGAAATGTGACTGTGAAGTAAGGAAATGTCCATGTAACCCTAGTAAAGATAACACTCAAACAAGAAGAAAAGTTATCAATTGTTATTCCAAGTAAAATAAAGGTATTTCTCCTTATTCATTAAAGAAATGCGGAATATCAGAGGAAAGGGAAAATTTAACACTGATGAATCTCAACACCATACTCAGCAGCTTCAAAGCTTTTTACTGGGAAAAAAAAAAGCAACCATTCGCATGACTACCGACAAGAGCACAGTTTGCAATTTTCACATTAGGTATATACTAACCATAGAACATTAAACCGTCTTCCAACAGTCACCAGATCGAAGAGAAAAAAAGCCAAGGCAGGACATACTGCTGTCAGAGAGTACAGGGAGAATATTGCCACTCGTGCACTAGCTGCAAAACTACTTATGAAAGATGAATCCACCACACATGAGGTTGTTTCCTGATCAGTTTGCTGCCTGCAGCATGTTTTCACTGAGCAGTCATTTTCTGGTAGCATCAGCTGCAGAAGAGCAGAAACTGCAGCGAAGCCAGACAAAAAGGAAAACTGATCATGAAATCCTCATCAGTTTTGCAGTAGATTAGGCTTAGCACATAAAAAGTTTGAGCTATAACAAGATCTCAGGTTAAACTTTTAGCTGAGTCTGCCAAAAAAAACAGAAAGGAAAAAAGAAAAGTGTGAATGTACTTGTTTTCATCTTTCTTTAAGACAGAAGACAGGAAATATGCAGCTGTAAAGAGAAGGAGCTGATATAGAAAGAAAAAGCAGCCCCTAAAATGGCTGCAAAAAGGTACACCTAACATGCACAGTACATGAAAAAAAAAGTTCACCCAAATGACTCATCTCTTCAGAAAGGAGCTAACATGCTGAATTATATTTTGGAAACTATTATGAAACTGACTTGTTTGACAACTAGTTCATAAAAATATGAAAGATGCAGTAAGTTATGAGATGGGAGAAAAAGATACACAAGCATATGCAAATAATATATAATGTGCTTACGTTTTTTCAGGCTACAGGGTGAAGAAGAATTATGTAATAAAACAAATTGACAATAAATATCATAATTATCACAACACTGAAAGACATGGAGATAATTCCCTCACCTTCATGGAAAATAGCAATTATTTCTTATTTTATGAAATAGTGTTAACTTCTTTTCAGGCTGCTTCCTGGGATGTAACCTTCCTTACCTAAAGATTTAACTTGGATGCGAAGCCAGCATTATCAGTGTTACCTCCTTCCTAGAGAGACAGAATTTGCAACAGGGTAGCCAAGACACAAGGGAAAAGTGTGCTAAGATTCTTTAATTTCTTGGTCAACCCTCCCCTAACAGAAATTATAATGATATTTAAGAATAACACATATATTTGGCATACAGAAAAACAATACTAGGACATTATTAGCTGTTTGGTGGGATCTGTAATTATTAACTAGAAACAAAAAGAACAGCTAGTATCAAGTCTGGCCTGCAACGCATATCTGTAGACACAACTGGTCCTGTCACTGTGGCCGGTTATACAAGTCCAAGAATATTCCTCAACAGTAGTAAGCATAAGCGAGTAAGCTATCAGTGACAATTGCTGAAAGGAAAAAACTGTCCATATTGTGAAAAAGTCATTATTGCAGAAAATTCAGAGCTACATCTTCTTTGATTAGATTTCACAAGCAAGAAAGCAAGAGGATGGTTTACTCCACTTGAATTAAAAGCTTTTCCCTTGAGAGTTACCAAAATTTCTTTCTGTGTAATTGCAAATACCTCATACAGATCTTTGTCACTGTACCAAACTCTTGGCATATGTCACCTGCTATTACTAAAAAACCTGTTAGCAAACAACTGTTGCCATCAGCAGAACATGGTAGCATTATACCATACCTTCTGGTAAACTATTGAGCACACAAGGTCCTTAACAGCAGAGAGGGACAGGTCCTGAGCTTCAATGGTGACAGTCTCTCGAGTGAGACCAATCTGCAGAAGGAAGGAGATCCCATGCATAGAGCTTCGGGAGTTGGTGAGGCTCTGGGTACTGAAACTGCCATTGGAGAGTCGACTGGACAGCCCCGACTGGGGACTTGAAGACAAAGTTGGGGTCTGTGGTGCAGCAGCATGACACGTAGGTGGGGAAAACTTCTGAAAGGATGGGGGAGAAGAGTCGTTTGCTGACATCTGACTTGCTTTGCTCTGCCGAGATCTCCCTAGTAGTCAAACTCTTAAGCAAAATACGTTATCAGTTCTTGGTTTGAAAGTTTCCCTTTCTTAGTTCAGTAAAATGCTCCTGACCAGTAAAACTTAAATTTCCCTTTCATTCGGTGCAAGCCAAAAAGTAAAATAATTACAGCTGCAAGTTACTTTAAATTAAAGGTTCTTTTTCTGCAGTTACAATCAGCTGATCAAAAGCAGATTGCCTGTCCTTTAGCACCACATCCAGACACAGAGGCTTACATAAAGGCCTCGCAGAAACACATCAGCTCTGCTGTTTTATACTTGTCCTTCATTTTTATTAAAAAAGCTGGAGAAACAGATGGAAATAGAAGTTGATAATTCATTAAAAGTATCCTTGTTCACCTAATTACACAGATCATATCTTAAATGAAGACTCATCTTCCTGCAGATAGGGTTTTGCAGTGAAAAAAAAAGTGTATCCTTGAGCAACAACAGAAGTCCACGTATGTGATGAATCTATTCCTCGTTCAGAAAGTCTTCTCTGAATTCACAGGACACAGTGAACTTGAAGATCAATGAAGATATCCAATTTCATTTTTATAAAATATTTTAGCTCATGAAATGGAAGAGCAGAATGTCTGAAGACACAATCACATTAAATGTAATCTCTAGCATTGCCCAGATAATCTCCAGCATTTTGAAACGTTGTACTCTGCCTGTACGGGAAAAGATAAAGTTGTTATTTCACATGAAATGCATGAAGTCACATACCCATGTCATAACCACTCTACTTTTACACAGCAGGATACCAGCTCCTTTTATTCAAGTGTGTTGCATTGGAAGCATTTCGTACTTTTGAGTTAAGTTTAACTGTTTTCCCCCTGTATGATACGTAAGAAAAATCAGATCTCGCACTGACCAATATATTACCGCAACTTCTAATTAACGATAGTTTAGCAGAGCAAAGCACTTAGCACTTACAAGGAAAACAACAAAAAAAGGTAGGGGGAGGAAGCAGTAGAACACTGCTCTGTAAATCAATATTGAGAAGCTGGTGGGTAGGGAAGGGAATTCATTAAATGCACAGAAATGTCAAAAAAAAAATACAAGACAGAAACTCAAACTCTATGCAGCAGCATGTACTCAGTATCATTTTAATACTGTTATTCAAGAAAACTGAAGAATGACTTGCACAAACTCCAACTATAGGAAGATATGCAGAGCATACAACTGAGCATTTTTTTTGAAAAAAATTAAATCATTTAATAATACTCACACATCTGATTAGAAAAGCAAGTCTGCTACAACCTTTGAAAATAAGTAATTTCATGAGCATGGGCTTGAGATACTTGTTACAAGATGCTATGCTACCTGATTAAATATTTCAAGCATTTCATGAGCATCTGAAATGTTCGAAAATAATAATTTCAAGATTCCCCATGCAACAACTTCCACAGGAAAAGTTTTCCATGGACACAAAAGTAGTCTAAATACTACATACTGCTAACAGTTTTTAAGGAGCATTGATCCATACAGGATACCAAAATCAGTAGGTTCATGTATTTTTTCTTACTCTTACATAAAAAAAAAAAAAAAAAATCAGAAAGTGTTACTCTTGCAGTGAAATTCCAGAAGAGAAATGCCACATCTTATTGCACACAGTAGAAGCTGTCCTTCCCAGAAATAAGGCTGAGAATTGCTAAAACAGTCCATTTAATACTCTATGCACTGCTGGTATTTACCAGTGTAACAGCTTAAAACCCCACTGCCACTGCATTCTGAAAGCTAGATAAGGAAAGAGAGGTACACAATTTGCAATACTGGAGGGAAAATAAGCTCTTGGCACTATGATAAAAATTCTTAACAGGGCTCTGGAAGAGAGAACAGATTGATACTTCTAGATTTTCAGCACAGGTATCTAGAAACTCTTCAAATACAGAAGACTTGTTGGACATTTAGCAAGGACACCTGAAAAGAAAGCTCTGCCTTAAAGAACACTCTAAACACGATATAGATGAAATTAATAAATAGGAAAAGTAAGCAACAGCAATATTTAAGGACCTTTCTCAAGAAAGCACCTTCACAGTGCCTTCAAGTTTGCTTGAAGATGACTTGTTCCTGTTTTCTACAGACTGCTCTCCTCACCCTCACCTTTCACAGATACCAGAGACAGCAAATACGAAGCCTTAGGGGTAGATTTGAATTACAAAAAAACCCCAACATAATAGAAAACAGAAAAGCCTTATGATGTGAAAGAATTAATGAGTCTGTCAGGCAAGTTTAATTTAGACAGTGAAAATACCCTGTGAAAGCTCACCTACAACTGCCTAATTAGAACGTTAATTATATTTATCAAAAGCACGATGCATTTGCATTGACAAAGCCTTTTGATACCATGTGTATTTGCATACAAGTCTTTGAAGAACTTTATTTTTGTTACTCGGTAGGAAAGAATGAATCTTTCTATAGGAGGAAAACCATAGAAACTGCTCCGTTTGCAGTGAGTATAGAGTTCTTCCAAACATCAAATCAAATAAGTGTATGCTGAAACTGACATGCAGTCTACAGTTTTGCGTTTTTATTTATGCAAAGCAAAACCTACACCTCAAAAAGCAGAGAGGAACAGGGGCTATGAAGGAGTCCCTCCACCTCCTTCCCCTGCTGCCTGCTCGCAGCCTGCGCTCGCCCAGGAGCGCTGTCCCTCCCGTTCCTGCTGCCCCCAAACCAAGCGTCTCTCGGGCAGCTTCTCCAGCCCCTGGCCCTTCACCCGCCCTTCCGTCCCGCTGCGAGGCGAGCCGCGGACGTCGAGCCCCGCTCCAGGCGGCCCCACTCGCAGTTCTTACCCCCGCATGGGCCGTTCCCACCGGGAAGGACGGCAGCTCCGCGCCACGGATGCCGGGCGGGACCGGCGGGACGCGTCCTGCCTGCCGCGGGTCACGCAGCCCCGTCCGGGCTGGCGCTGCCACCCGCCCGTCCCTCCCAGGTTTAAATCCCCGCTGCGCGACCCGCCCCCGCGGCACCATCTCCGGAGATGATGTGGCCTCGGCCCGTCACCCCCACCCCGGGGCACCCAGGGCGGAGCTGCCGCCGCGGCGCTTTCCCCCCGCGGGGGCCGGTGCGCGCTCCCCCGGGGCACGGCCCGTGCCGGGCTCGGCGGTCGCTCCCGCCGGCGCGGCAGGAACTTTTCGAGTCCGCCCCCGCCCTTCCCCGGCGCGGCGGCGGCGGCCCCGACCCCCGTACACACCCACTCCCACACACCGCGACCCCACGGCGGCTCCCGCCCGCAGCGGCGGCGGCGGCGGCGCCGGTCCCGCCGCGCTCACCTGCAGCCCCGCTGCCCCGGGCCGGAGCGGCCGCTCGCGCATCTCCAGCCCCGCGGCTCCCCGCACACACATCAGAGCCGCCCGGGACGGGACGGGGCTGCGCCGCGGGGGCTGCCGGGAGCTGTAGTCCCGGGACCGCGTTCTGCCGCGAGCCGCCCGGCCCGTGCGAACCACGAGCCCCGACGTGCCCCGCGCGGGCGGGGGGCTCAGCGCGCGCGGCGGCGCAGGCGCAGGGCTCACTGAAAGAGTTTCCGTTAGTTTTCCTTGGCCGTGGCGGGCGCTGCCCCGAGCCGCTACAGCGGGACTGGACGGGACGGGACGCGATGCGACGGCATGGGACGGGACGGGACGGCCCCGGCTGCGGGGCCCTGCGTTCCGAGCTGCAGCTGCCGCCCCGCCGCCGCCCTGGCCTCGCCTCGCCTCTCCAGCCGTGCCAAAGCCTGGGTCCGCGCCAGCTCGCAGCCGCCGGCTGCCTTGCCAGCGCCGGCCGCGGGTTTGGGCAGCCCCCAGCCCTGCCCGCTGTACCTCGCAGTACCGCGGCTCTTTCCTCCTGCCCCGCCCGGCCGCGGCAGCCACGGCCCATGTCTCCCTCCGCGCCGCTCCCGGTTCACCTTGCCGGGACGGGGGCGGCGCAGCCCCGCGGGGATGTCCCCTGGGCCGGGCAGGCCCTCCGCCGCTGCACAGGAAATACTTGACCTAGTGTGTCACAGCATCGCGCTGGTCTTTTCCGTGGCCGCGCTGACCTGGGAGCTGGAAGTGGCTTTCAGCGTCTCCCGCTAGCCCCCACGGATGTGCGTGCAAGAACTCAGAAGTTATCCAGGCCCTTTTCACTGTCCGTCTCCTGCTGCGTTTCAGCCCCGACTTCTAATACTCTGATTCACCCAAATCCCATTTTCTGCCCTGCGTTAATGATGCCGCTCTTGGCATCAGAAGCAAATTTCTACACACGCAATATGCTTAGCAAAAACTGTGAGCTGAAGTACCAATTAACACTGGTGCAAGGCAAAACTGCCTCTCTAACCTCCCTCCAGCCCAAAAGCTCCCTGTTGAGAGACAACCCGTAATCTTCCTTCTTGAATTTAGATTCAGTTCCTGTGTAAAAGTCTTAATATCCACTACTATAGGAAGTTGCTGAGTTTAAGTTCTATACCAGACCGAAAACACCTTGAAAAGGCAAACTGTCAAATTCAAAGGTTTCTAATCCTCAGCTGAGCAAGACACAGATGGAGAAGCAGATTAGTGCCTTGTCATTTATAGCTCTGTTTGTAACGTACATTTCTCATTTCCTTCATCTTGCGCTCCTGAGGCCTGGCCCAAAACCCACTAAAGCTGAGGGGAGTCTTTCCGCTCTCTTCACCCTATTTTGCATCAGACCTTTACAAAGTGCAGCTGACAGTGTCACCAGCTCTCTGCGCTGACTGGTGCCATTTTATTTGATAAATAATTAGTCTGCAGCTTCTCATCAAAATCTGGAAGTACTTTAAACTAAAAACATAGCAGTTAATGGTTGATTCTGCTTTTAACTGGTTTTGAATGCCAAAAACCACCCTGGGACTTTTTAATGAAGGCTATTCCATGAATAGAGGATGTTCTTGCCAAAGCTGTGCACCAGATAGCTGAGCAATCTTCGTTTCCTTTTTCCTCTAAAGTGGGACTCCCACACGCCACCACCGTAAACACAGAGCTTGCCTCCAAAAACATGATTTCTGATGCTAAGCACAGCAAGGAGTCACACTCTACTGTATTTAAAATGCAGCAAGCTTCTCGCATTTTTGGTAGCAGCCCTAAAAATAGATGTTTATGAACAACACCAGATGGATATTAGGTATTACCACAGTCACTGGGCACCGATTATATTTCTTTGTAAAGAAGCTCAGCTTCATACCATCCAATAGGGTTGGTGCCATTTAATTTGCTGCCCTAAGCTGTAATAGCTGCTTTTTCGTAAATCAGAAGATGGCTTAGTTAAAATCAATTTATTATAGAACCCAAAACAGCATCAGCCAAAGTAAACCAAACTGCTGTAAGTCCTTCTTTGGTGTTATTTTATATTAAACTAGTATCACTGAAGCATACAAACTGTTCTGTTTGTAAAGACCTCTGTTGTAAAGATGTGTAAAACACATCTAAAAGCAGCTCTGCATCTACTTTAGTATCTAAGTATGGAGCAGCACGTCCCTCTGTGCACATGCACAGCTGACTCTGTGTGATTGCAGCATCATGACAGCATTAGCCCTGGCTGCAGTAATTGACAGGGCAGGCATTCTGGTTTGTTATTTTTACTTTTATGACTACCATAATTAGTGATTTCCTGTGGATTTCATCAATGTTCTTAATTTTTTTTTCTGAGCCCATATCATTCCTTCAGATGGTTAGCTTACTTTCATAGCTCAGCTTTCCCCGCTGAAGCCAGCTGTGCTTTACAAATCTCTCTTACATCTACAAGATACCAGGAAATGGGTAACTTTCATTGTATTTATTTGCTTTTATAAACAAAAAGCTAGTTTTCTGTATGGACCACAGGGTCTACATAAACAAACTGCTTTTGGAACCATTCTTAGCTCTAAAAATGGATCAAGTTCTTACAGTTTGAAAATAATACCTCTAGCATTTGGATATTTCATATCTGAAAATGGATATATAATGTATTCATTTCTGTTCACCAATCTAATGTTTTGAATATTTTCATGTTCAAGGCAATGTCTTGTGAGAGTTTACTGGTGCATTTGCCTGAGAAATTCCGTAAGCACATGCTGCCATGATTATTTTTCACTGCTTTTGACACTGATGTAGCACAGCAAAGGCCCTCATTTAGAATCTGCAAGATCTGCAACAGATGTCTGCAAAAAAAGGAAGTAATATCTCTATAGACAAAATATAGAAATGCTTTTCCTTTTTTTTTTTTTTTTTTTTCTTTTTTTTTCCTGTTCATTCTCTCTTTTCTCTCTCACTCTCTCAACTCAACCTCTCCCATAAGGGAACTGAAAAAAGAGTTAGAAGTTCAGGTTTGGTTTGGATAAAATCCTGAAATGTGGGTATGTCTCTGAATTACCTCATCGTCTTGGTTTGAGCCCTTAGCTGAACTTTGTCCCAAAATATACCTCCAACAAACCAGTGAAAAGTTTAGTATAGACTTAAAAAACATAGATTTGAAATTTACCTTGGGATAAACATATATTTTTGACATTTTTTTTTATTAAACAAAATACTTATTCATATTTAAAATTTTAGGTAATTGAGTTTTGGAATTTACTTAACCCTGCCAGTTTGAGGAATGACCTCACAAATCCTTGCGTCTGCTAGATGGGTAGCCTCATTCATCTCCTATATACAATTTTACTGTACTGGCTTCAGAATAAAGTTATATCCTTAATAAGTGTTATGGGCAAGCCTAACACATTTCACACTTTCCACTTATTAAAGCTTTGTCCGAGAAGGCATCAGGCCATGGACACAGTCTCTTTAACCTAAATCACGAAGTAGGGTGCTCCCACAGCCTGCTAAAGGTTGATCCAAACCCCACAGAGACGAGCAGTGGATGAGTGAACTGGGATGAACAGCAGCAGCTCAAGCCCACAAGATGCACAAGGCACCTGCAGGCCCTTGTGCTCCTCTGTGACCATTAGCCCCACCACCCTTTCCGTCTGGGCTGGAAGAGCTGCCTATGGATTTCTGAGTCTGCCACAGCCCAGGCTGTTGAGCTCTGGAAATAGTCTGTGTCTGCTGCCTTACTGTGTTGGCAAATCAGCCACAGCTCAGGCTCAAAATTACAGAATTGTAGGGTGGCTTGGGTTGCAAGGGACCTTAGAGCAGTTCCAACCCCACTGCTGTGGGCAGCAACACCTTCCACTAGACTGGGTTGCTCAGAGCCCCAACCAACCTTTTGGATTGGAAATGACCTTTTATTATGTGGATTCAAACCACAGCAAACCACACTCCCTCTGCTCTCCCTGCCACGAACCTGCCAGTCGCAAGAGCCAAGCATAAAAACTGTATTTGCAAGGGTGGAAGGTGCAGGAGTTCCCCTTCTGGAGAAAACTGGCGTGCATTAAACCCGCAGCACTGGGCAGTGCATCTCTCCAGAGTCTATAGCCAGGCGGAGCAAGCGGCCTCGGCTTCCCAGGGGTGGTTTGGCTGAGATGCTGACATGTTGGAAGGTCAGCGGGAGGAAAAGGTTTTGACAGCGGTGCTTCCATCGACTGTCCATCAGGACTTCAGTAGATGGCACTGTCACACCGTCACTTCCTGGGCACAGGAAGGGACGATGTACAGATCATACCGTCACAGACTGACTGTGCTTTTCTTCAAATAAACTACCACTTTCCACCACCCCACCCCCCCACCCAGATGACATCTGATTACATCTATTTGATTTTTCAGAGTAATAATCCAACTATTTAAAATGCATGTACAGAACTGCTGACCACTGAGCAATTTGTTGACACAAGTTCTGTTAGGTGGTGTGGAACAGGACTAAGCAACATATTTTTCCTTTATAAATCCCTGAAAAACCAAAATGTCCGGCACTTTTGATTATTTTTTTTAAAGTTTGCATATTTAAAATAGTTATGTAATTCTGTTTTCAGCTGTGAAACATTCTGATTTCTGGTACATAAATTATTTTTTTCTTTTTTTTCCCCTCAGTCTTTGTAGACATAGAACTTTACAGGGTGGTTATGAGAAGGGACATCTCCACTCCAAATTTTGAAAATAATGCCGTTAAAAAATCCTGTTTAATCTCTCTACACATCTAGTCCAACATTTATATTTTTTTTGTGTGTTTCCCATGTAGGTGATATTAATACTACCTTAATCTGACTTTCCACTTGCTAAATTTGCCATCTATCAAATAATTTTAATCCTCAGAGCAACCACAATCCCTTAGGGAAAAGCAGTGTTAGCTAGTCCTGACTCATATTCTTGTCAGATTTCTCATGTAGCTATTGTATTTATTTTCTTTTCTGCTAAATTGTATGAGAACCCTGGCACATCACCCAGAAATTCTGTCCAGCATCTGGATTGTATAGTCAACCACAGGAAATCTCATGGAGGGGCAACAGATTTTTGTTCTCTTGTGTAGTTCTGCTGGGATCACCATCATCTTGGTAGTGGGATTTAGACTAATTTCCCATGACTTGAACTCTGACATGCTGGGGCTTTTGTCTAAAAATCTGTCAACCGTGCTGATTTTTCTTGGTAATCAAAAGATTGCCCATTTCTTCTTGTTAACCAATGACTTGGCTGTGAATTTGGAACAATTTCCTAACAATGCACTGTGTGGACTTTCAAGACTGAAAAAAGAAGGCACCAATTTAAATTAACTCTTTTTTTTCCCATATATGAAAAAAAAAATGACACAGCCACATTCTGAGTATCAGCTAGAAGAATGCTGCATCTTGAGTAAAGCTACCACCACCAGGGATGTTATCTATATGCTGGGTGGCAGATCCACTAGTTTTTCTAGGAAACCTGTGAAATTTGGGTCAACAATCTGCAAATCACAAATTCTCCATTTCTCCAACATCATCCTTACTTGCAAAGCTATAGTGACTAAGATGTGGCTTTCCAGTACAAGGCTGACAAGCAGCAAAATGATTATTCCTGCTGCTTCTCTCCTTCATTTCTTCTTTTTTTTCTTTTAATTTGTTTTGAGATAAGACTGAACTTTAAGAAATATGTAAAAATCTGAAACTTTAAATGGAGTATCTGTTATGCAGAATAGTCAGATGTTTTTTACGATATCCTAGAGCAAGAGCAGTGATGTCAAATGACCTAAAGAAGAGAACTTGAGCTCAGAAACTCGTATCTTTGGTTTAATAATTTAAATTGGTGTACTGCAAAATACCACCTCGCCACAGATTTTGCTTCATTGTTAGTTGAAAATATAATTACAGAAATTAAAACGCCTGAAGAGTGGATTTTCATTTTAGCAAACATCGTTGTTGTTTTAGGCCTAAAAAAGATCGTAAGGAGAATTTATAAAATAATAAATTAAACCCCTTGACAATTCTGTAGGTCTTTGCTGTCACACCCTTCAGGAACACCCGCTCGGAGCTCCCACCAGCCACGGGCGCTGGAAGAGCGCTTCCCTCCCTCATCCCGGCGCCCGCAGCTCCCACGGCCGCCCCAAGGCCGAGAGATCACGCGGGGCCCCGTCCCGGAGCTGCCCCTCGCAACACAAAACCAGCTTTCAGGGGAAAGGCTCCGGCTTTTCCCACGGTGGGAATCACGAGTGCCTGCCCGCCCTGGCGGCCGGGGGAGGAGGAGCGGGGAGGGGGCCGGGGGCGCAGGCAGCCCTGGCACTGCTGACGTGCTGCCGAGGCCGGGCTGGGCCCGGAGGGAACGCGGGCTGCCACAGAGACTGGCCGGGCTGCGGCTCCAGCAGCCAGCGCCGCTCCCGCCGCAGCCTCCTCCCTCCGTGCCTCCTCCCTGCCTCCCTCAGTGCCTCCCTCCCTCAGTGCCTCCCTCAGTGCCTCCCTCAGTGCCTCCCTCCCTCTGTGCCTCCCTCAGTGCCTCCTCAGTGACTCCCTCAGTGCCTCCCCCGCCTCCGCCGGCACAGCCCCGGCTCTCTCTCCTTTGCGCCCCCGGCACTCGGCTCGGCGGAGCGAGGGGATGGCGGGCGTGCGAGCCCGGCTGCTCGGGGCGCTGTGCCTCGCCGCCTGCCTGCCCCCGGCGCTCGGGAGGGACGCCGGAGCGCAGTGGACCCTGGAGAAGGTGGGTCGCGCTTGCCTTTCCCAGGCGCTTCTTGCGGTGCGGGGGCAGCGCCTTCCCGGCGGGCAGGGGTCGGCGGCTGGGCGGGGGGACATGGGGAGAGCCTCACCCCTCCTGGCCCCGGCCTCCAACGTGAGTTCGGGCTGGGGGCACCCTCGGCGCGGACCCGCAGGTGAGGGTGGGTGGCGTGGCCCTCTTAGCCCGGGCTTGGTGGCTGCAGAGAACAAATCTTCACACGTTTGTCTTTGTCATCTCGCACCGCCAAGGACCGAGCAGCAAGAGCGATAAGCTTTGTCAGGGGCAGTTATTGAATTTAAGGGGAAACCCAAACGGGACAAGATGGATCAAAATCTGAAATTATATTTCTTATAGCATTCTACTGTACTCCAACTTTCATTGTGATTATGGTGAGTCAGAGGACAGTGACTTACTTAGTTTGAGAAGACAAATAACTCTTTCAGCAGCTATGCACATGTATCTAGGAAAAACAAGTAGGCATGGTGCTGATAGCCGGTACAAAATTGTTTTGAAAAGATACAATGCTGTAATATGTTGTAGACCCATACTAATATTGTGTCTAATTTAGAGTAGTGTCTGAACTAGTGAATAAAGGAATCTTGATACAAGGTTTAATTAAACAGTGGTAAGCTTTAAACCACAGATTTATCAATGTAGCAGCTCTTAGTGTTCCATTATGAAACATTAACACAGTTTTCTTCATAAAACATAGGAGAGTAGAAAACTGCAAATCACATTTGACTAAGCATTTCAGGGATTTCCAAACAGAAAATATACTTCTAGGGCCCTTTCCCAATTGTTTGTAGAAGAGCTGAAGTCAAAGTTCAGCAAGAAGCAACTGAATTCCACTAATCCAGTGCATCATTCTCTTCACTGATAGATCAGAGTCCAGGACAAGCTGGTAAAATGAAGCTTCCCTCGCACCTTTCCACACTTCACCTTAGTCATTCCCTTTCTCCTTGATTTTAGTCATCCCCCATTAAAGGAAATGTTGGCTTGTTTGTTTGTTAATGAGATACTGTGTCATTCTGTTCTATTAATTGTGTCTTACAATTCATACATATATATGTGTGTATAGCTCACTATAGAATGTCTATGGCTCATGTATAGACTATATAACTGTAACACAATACATCTACAATTATGCATAATACATGTATATATGTACATATATGGTACATACATAGGAACATGTGGGGCTAAATCTTTAGTCACACTGGCCATTGGACAATCACATAGCCCCAGGGCTCCTTTTTTCAGCCCCCTTGAGCCCCAGCTCTTCACTCTTTGGTTGGTTCCATTCTGACCAGTCAATCTCGCCAGTGCCATCAGTAGTGTCATCCAGCCACAGAACTATCGCATCTGAGCTCCTCCGCCTGTGCACACATTAGGCAAGAACAACTTCTTTCTCATCAAATTCTTGTCCTTCAACAGCTTTTGTTCTTTCTCCCTGGAGGGACCTGTGAGCCAGAAATTCAAAGTCCTACAGGTAACTTGTAGACCTGGGCTACTTGTAGAACTTGAAGTGTTGCTGATTTATACAGCCTAGTACAACCCTGTCATAAGTACATTGTTCTGCCTCCTTGTTGTGGCAAAACAGGGATTGACCAACACTGTAAAGAATGAGTCACTTACAAATCTTATTTTGCTTCTCTTTTATTTCATAACTACTTTTGTAACTCCTCTCACTTCCCAAATCTGAAGATATCTTCATTATTAGAAGTGGAAATTGGTTTCTCTCTTCTGAAGTATTTTCATGCATTTGTACTTTACTAATGTTTCTTTGCAAAGTGATTCAATGGTCCCAGTTACCAGGCGTGCTCTTCACTAGTTCAACTGCAGACAGATTTTCTGAACTTCCTTAATTAAATTGTCCTCCTACACTCTTCAGAAGTACATAGCTTTAGCTTTTCACTCTCCCCTTAGAGCTTGCTCTTCCTAAACTGAACATCTCTCTGACATTTTCTCTTGTCTGTGCCTCTTCTACACTGGTCTAAGTCCCACCATATTAAACTTCTAGTATTTCTACATAAATTTCTCTAGTAAAAATATTATAAATTTCTAGCATTTCAAAAGACTGGTTTACAACTTCCAAACTTTCAAAAGTTCATCTTTATATCAGATGAAATGCAGTTTTTCTTTCATCTATGTCTAAATTTGCTGGCATTAAAAATGTTATCTGCCTATCCTAAATTTTGGTGTCCTTACAGTCTTAAAATTCAGCTTTAAACACTGTATTAAAACTGGCACAATGAGATTCAGTGTCTTTGTGTCACCCTTCTGCTTAATTTCATTGGTAAACCTAAGTAGAATTAGAGGAAAGGTTCACATGGAGATAAACAGCTAGGAAACAAGAGAAGGGTAGAATTAAATGTTTTGCAGTGAAGTCTAGAAAATACTCATGCCCATACTTGCTTGTACAAACACAAGCAAAGTAGAAAAGAAGTCAAATAGTGAGGTAACCTGCATTTGTTAATAATATTCATCACCTAGGGTAATAAGATAACAGGTAATAAGATACCTGACTTTTGAGGTCAGTTCACATTCTGCCCAGGTAATGGGTTTTAGGTGTTACTTCAGACACATGTGAGATGATACACACAAGTAGAAAAAAAGAGTGAATTATTTTTTGTTAACACATACAGTGACAGGATTAAACTACAGATATTTATGAAAATGTCAGTTTGATGCAGGAGCAGCCCAAAAGCAAGTCAGCTGTTAAACTGTTGGAAGAAAGAAAAATAATAAAATTAAAAATATCCTTGTCCTACAGTATAAACTATCATGTTCCAGTTTGTCTCCTTTTGCTCATCTCAGAAAGGATGCCATTGACAAGGTACACTGAAGGGCAGCAAGTCTGATCAGTCATGTAAGGCAGTTCTGATCAAAGAACAAATAAACAAATCAGTATTTTTCATTAGCAGAAAAACAGGAGTAGAGGGAAGACCTTGTCATATAAATGAGGAATGGATATGACAGTGCCTGAAATAGGAATCTTACAAAATCTTATAAAAACCGTAGTGGCACAGGAAGTTTCTGAGGAGACAATTGCTAGAGATTGGGTAGGTTCAAACCTGGTGTATAAAGGGGCATTTGAGATGTCCTTGGAATCCCGCCTGGCACTCAGCCACCACTCCAGAGCACTATGGGGCTCTCGCACATCAAAGATGTGCATTTGCCAGCTACATGAGGACATCTCAAGCCCTCTGGGTCACCTGACACAGCCCCAAAGGCTTGTGCTTGGGCAACAGAAAGGAAGTCACTTGGGAGCTAGGTCACACACTAGTGGTTGTCACAGAAGACGAGCTGTCGGTTCTGAGGTTAACCCATGTACCACCAAGCTGACAAATGCCCCAGCTAGCCCTAAAGGAATCACAGCATTCTTTGCAGTCACAGTCACTGCCACTTGTGGGCACAGGCCACAATGACACAGCTTGCTCCCTCTGGGAGTGAGCTACCTTAGGCATTTCTTTGCAGTACTGCATCTTATAACAAACAGACAGCATAAAGCTAAATATTATTACTACCAGAAACAAAGCTTCTGGTGTTTGTCTCAATAGGAACCTCAGTTGAAGGTGGTGTAGTTGCAGACATGACATATAGAATTAAGGTACTAGGAAACACAGGACCCATTCATGGGCTGAGGTTTTACAGCTACCTGGTAAGTAAAACTTTCTGCCGTAGTTTTAATAGAAACCTATTTTGCATGGAAATGAAAGATAGAAAAGCCAATGATTTCTGAGTGAAAAGGGTTTTATTAAATTACTTTTTGTTGTAAATCGAAGTAGCAAACTATACCACTTTTATTGTAATTCTGGGGAAAACTATGGTTTAAAAGGTCTAGTTATAGCTGTTTTTCTTCTCTTTACCTTCTACAGTATTCTCACCAACCAAGAATTTTAGGTTCTGATGCTATTCAAGAAGTTGTGGCCAACACAGATGTTTCTGAAATGTGGGAGAATGACTTGCGCCCTATCCTGATAGAAAGATACCCAGGATCAGAAGGAAATTACATTGTGCGGCAGGTAAGACAACACTTCCTGACAACCTCTAAGAACATTACTATTATTATTATTATTATTATTATTATTATTATTATTATTATTAATAATAATAATAATAATAATAATAATAATAATAATAATAACACTATTAATAATAGTATTAGTATTCTGGTAACACCTTTGGTGACCCCCACCAAAGAAAGTCCCACTTAAGTGACAGTCACCCTCCTTTCATTCACTAGGATGGATTCTATCATTGTTAAAGTCTAGACCACATAGTGTCTCTACGACACAGCCTGTACATTAGCTGGCATTATTTCCCAGGGCTGCATAGCATGATGAAAAAGAAGTATTTTTTTTTTTTTAAATTGTGTTGTAAATTAAAAAGTTTTCCCCAGGTTTGGTACCCAAAGTGCAACACAATGGTTGTCCTTTCCGTCCCATGAGCAGGTTTTTGGTCACTGGTTCAAACCCAAGACCATGCATGGGATGAAATAAATGACACCCCCACCACTTTTTCTGGAGAGGCCCTGTCCTGTGCTGTTACAGTGCCCTGGAGTGTTGCTTCAGATGGGTGTGTATCCACACAAAAGGGGATCACAGAGGGGCCCAAAGGGGCAAGCAGACAAAACGGTCAGCACAACAAAGTGCAGCCCTGGTCCACAAACCACACCAGCTCCGCTGGCCCAAGCACAGCAGTGTCCTAGTGCTGGGCTAACAAACCCAGGCTGCCAAGGCAGTAAAGACTCCAGCACATTGTCTCTGAACCACAGGAAATTACCACAGAACTGGGTTGCTGCCCTGTTGGCACCTCTGCTCTGCACTCACAGCGTGGGCATCTTCAGGACAGTGTCCATGCTGGCTCTGGCTCACATTAGCCAAGCGGGAGACAGACAGTGGTACAGCTGAGTTTGCTGAAGACATTCACATTATCTCACTGCCCTTCAGGCACTGACTCAACAGCTCGAAGACAGCCCTAACTACAACAAATTTATTTGCCACTCTGAGATTGGTAGATTGGAAAAATGCATTGTGTGTGTGCGCACGTCTGTAGATTTAGTTTTGTGGTTCCTTTAGTGACACTCTGGAAGACAGCCAAATGAAAGGGGGAAAAGGAAGAAAAACAGAAAAACAGCTGAGCCTAGGCTAGAAAACCACAGATCATGTTCAAAATAGGAGCATCCTGTTACAAGGCAACAGCATGTATTAAACTAGACCCCACACCAAAGGAAAAAAAGAAGAGTCCTCTATTGTCAAAAGAGAATAATAGAGTTTGAAATAGATGACACTTCCTAAAGCATCAGAGTCCTTTAAGGGGAAAGGCTACTGGGAACTCCATCCAGGCTTATAGTCCCCTTAATCCTTAACAGACGTCCTTTACTCTGCCTACTGATAGCTCATAGACCACACAATGTTGTAAAAGCTTTCAGAGGGTGACCACAAACAAAATGGAAGTTTGTTCTAGCATTAAAATCTATGGCAATATTCCTGCTGACTTCCCGAAGAGCAGAACAAGTCTTCAGAATCTATTTTCCCCTCAGAGGCTTTTCCTAATGTTTACTTAAAGAGAGAGGAATCTGCCTTGAAGGAGCTCTCTAGGGACCCATAAAAATAAGCTGCTTAAAAGAGATGTCCCTCTAACATGACTTAGCCAGAACTCTGGTTGAAGCATAGCTGGGATTGTTAGAGATATTGTCTTTAGGTAGGAAGATTGCTAAAAGGAATGATTTCTTTTATAGATTGTCTTAATTCTTATCTTTACATGAGCTACATTTACAGAATTTCATTTTTAAAACACTGTTCTGAAATGTTTCATTCTTTCTTTAATTTAAAGGAATCTACCTATCTGTTAATGGCCTTGTAACAATTTATGTCACTTGAAAGGCAGATTTCTCACAGAAGCCTAAAAGCCCAACCACCTCAGACCAACCAACCAACCCAAACAGCTGTTTGGCTTTTTTCCTTATACTGCTGTGGTACCCCTGAGTGGTAATTGTCTAAACAGCCACAACAAGGCCATTGCAGCCAATTCTCATTTTAAATTTAAGGGCACATCTGAGTTAAGCTTTGAAGATGTTAACATTAAAACTGCTCTAGTTACACCTGAAAAAGACAGTAGCCTGAAAACTTCAGAGATCAAGATCTTAATGTGTCATAATAATTAGCAATAATTCAAAATACCTTCACACTCCAAAGAGAAGGGTCAAAAAGGAATAAAAAACAAATGAGGCAGCCAAAGGCTCAGGTAGCAAAGTTATATTGCATTTTTTGCTATGAAGTTTACCCTTTAAAACACCATGAACTTAGAGAAATAAGCTTAGGAGTCACTATCAATTAGCTAGCGACAGTTTGTCTGCAACATCTTTCTGAAGCAAGAAATATTAATCTGATTGTTTTTTACAATTGCAGCATATCAAGCACCGTCTTCAAACACTGAAGGCTGGTTGGGAAATTGAAGAAGATACATTTCAGAGATACACACCATATGGCTATAAAACATTTTCAAATATTATTGGCACTCTTGACCCCTCTGCAAAACGCCATCTCGTACTTGCTTGCCACTATGACTCAAAATTCTTTGGACAACAGTGGCAGCACAGGGTGTTTGTGGGAGCAACTGATTCAGCTGTGCCTTGTGCTATGATGTTGGAGCTGGCACGTGCCCTGGATAACAAGCTTCAGTTAATCAAGGTAGTTCTTTGGTTTCATTTCCATTTGCCTTTCCAACAGCAACAGGCCTCAGGGCATTTCCACATTCTTTTCCATAGCCTGCATGCTGGGTTCTCTGAATGCTGTGCTTGTAACAGATCTCCCATTGACTCCAAGAACAAACAGTGATCAGTATTTACTACTCTAAAGTACATTATCACATTAAAATTTCTTATAAAAAGGGAAGATATCTAAAAGTTATTCATATAAACATATACTATATAAAAATAACAAATGATACATGAATAATAGATGTTTCATAGACTTGGAAAGATATAGTGCTACTTTCTATCTAAAAGGCACAGAACCTGACTCAGAAGTACTGGATACTATCAATCCAGTAACATCTAGGGACATTGAAAAGTTCTGTTGCATTCTGAATCCTGCAGAAATCTCTCAGTTGTATTCTACTTTGGGACACAGATGAACTAATTGTTGTGCAGAAGAGTCAAATTCAGGTCCCCCCATCCCATAAGGATTTCAAGTTTACCTTCTTATTTTTTTAATTTTTTTTTTTTTTTACAAATTTGAATAATTTATTTATAAAAGAAGTATAATGTTATCAGTCTGTGTTACCTATGCTACAAAAATCTGCTTCAAAGGGCTGCAGTTGCTAGGCACAAAAATCTGTTGAGCCTACAAACTCTTAAAGCTTGTAGGATTACTGTAGGATTGTGGATTCACGAGTGCCATCTACTGGTTCAGTATTCACTATTTACAGAAAAATAATTCCCATACATTTACAGAGCTTTTACAGGAAAAGGTCTCTCAAATGTGAGAGACGCTCTACAAAGTGTCAGGAGCACACTCAGCTCAGATGTTAGGATTTCTCATCAACACTAGTTTCCAGGAACTGATTTGGTACCTTCTGATATGCGAATATTTAAGAATGAGAAGTTTAAGAATATGCCAATATTTTTAATCACAAAACAAAACGCTCCTGTAATACACAGGCTTTCATTCAGAAATTCCTTTATAATAAATTTGTGTGATGATTATTTATGAAACAACCTGCACACTTTCAAGACTGGCATTTTTCACTATGAATACACTATTTTACAATGAAAATTTTTTTTTTATCATTTAAGATGACAGCATTTAACAAAAAGGCAACTAATTTGCACAGGCCACCAGTTGTACAGTCTGTTAAGAAAATATACTTTGGGATCCATCTGCTTAATACATTAGCTATGATGTTTTTGCTCTGCTTATGGTAGCACAACAGATTTTGCTATCTTTTCAGCCAAATCTATTTATACTTTGACTTGAAGCTATGATTTTTATCTTGATGCTTCTCCAGTTATGTAGGGTGAGTTTAAAATGAATGGGCAAAGACATCTCTCTACATTATTAAAATGTGTTAAGCAGTAGTAGCAACTATAGCACAAGTACTACTTCCTAAAATTCAAATAGCACTGATAGTTTGCTCCAGAATGTAATGCAAAATGACTGCTGCCCACAGAGCTCTGTCATGTGCAAAGGACAAAGGGCAGCAGACCATTGCCATTATAGAAATCAATGTACCACTGTGAGCACAATCAATACCAGCTTGCCTATGTGAGCGACATTTTATAGAAGCTTTTCACTGCTCTTTATATTGCACCAGCTCCAGCTCTTTGGGAGCTGTAGCCTGTACAGGACATGACTGCTGCCAGTGACCCCACCTTCTTAACCACATCGTGCAATTTTACTTGAAGTAGTGTTAATTCATAGAGGGCTTAAAATATTTATAGCAACTGTCAAGATCACATTTCCCAAAACTGTTCATTTAGTGGGACCAGACTGGGATTTGCTGTGCTGTGGATTATTAGGAAATTTTGACAGCTCAAACAAAGTTTCAGATAGTAGACTCCCTCTACACTGGGAAGAAATTTCATACAAATGTATTTTTTGTGACATTAAATAAATCTATCATATATATTCTCAGGTTTTAGTGATGTTATATTTTTGGTTGTTGAAAGGGAAAGATGTAACTGACATACCCACTCTCTTTGGTTTAGTGTAAAGTTGCCTCAGTGATTGCAAATTCCCCTGAATGAAGAGGAGGGGTTCAAAGGACCAGCAACTTGTCAAATGCATAATTCACCTCCACTGATGCACAGCTGTAGCAATTATATTAATCCTCGTGATGCAATCAACTTATAATATTAGCACTCCCATCAGGTGTTGTTACTGACACATCTCCTCATTATTTGAGATAATGTTGCTGCTACCTGGTTTTGCAGGTCTCAACACTCAGCTGATGTCTTCCAAAGTCAGAAATGAAACTATCCAGAACCAAAATTATATGAGACTGGAGAATGTGTCACTGTGTTAGATAAATAACAATTACCTTGACTGATCACTACCACTATTACACCATAATAACACCCAAAGGAAAGTTGGCATAGGGAACCTAGAAAATACACCCTTATTAGTGTTACTTACATGATTACAGTATTTGCCCTTTATTTAATGTTCTGGCCAGAATCAGTTATTTTACTTTTAACTTCCTCCAATAGGATGGCTCAACATCAAGACCAGACCTTTCACTTCAGCTGATTTTTTTTGATGGTGAAGAAGCCTTTGTTCGATGGTCCCCTTCCGATTCCCTCTATGGATCTCAACACTTAGCTCAGAAAATGGCATCGACTCCACACCCACCTGGTTCAACAACCACAAACCAGCTGCAGGGCATCGTAAGTGGCTTTCACCTCCTTAATGAACTAAAATAAATGGCACTTCCAAAAATATTTAATTAGTCGGTAACTGGCCAAATTCCCAAGAAACCATGACCCCACTAAAGTTAAAGGAAGAAGCAGGCTTCTGGAAACATTATGAAACATGATAAAGAATTGGCAAGAACTTTTCAGGTGATTAGATCTGCTGCATGCAAATACGAGGAGGAGTCACAGAAATATCAAAAGTAAACAATTCATTAGAATATAAACTAGGATACCCACCTTTTTCAGGAAAAGATAATTCAAAGTGATAAGGAAAGGCCACAAGCAATATTGGCCTATGAACAAATCTCCCCATACTCAGTACTAAGCTACAGCTACCTTTGTTTTCCTTTATTTCCTACTAACATTCTGGTTGTCTGTTCCCTTCTACTTTCTGTTTACTGCTGAGGCACTTCTCTTCTGTCACTGCTTCTTGTGACTCATAAAATGACTTTCCCTTGACAGACTGTTGTTCTCGGGGGAAGAAGCAATTTCCTCTTCTTTCTCCCCACCTACCGTAGCTTTTCTTTTAAAGGGATAGAACGCACATATTGCACACAAAGCTATGCAGCCTGCTTCAGCTTGAGGAACACAGGAATAGCCTATCTTTACCCTCCTTGGAAAGACAGCAAAATGTATCAGATCGGAACCAGGTTCTGCTAGTGAATTCTTCTCAGGCACCACTGGTAAAAAAGCCAGATCTTTGGCCAGGGCTAGCAAAGACCTGCCCATGACCTATACAGGAAACCAAGAGTTTCACTGCTGTTGCTGATGTTGTAGGAAAGCGTTCTGTACTAAAGATTCTTTCTTATCTAGGACCTGTTTGTACTACTGGATTTAATTGGTGCACCAAACCCAGTCTTTCCAAATTATTTTCCAAACACTCTTCGATGGTTTCAGAGGCTTCAAGCAATTGGTAAGCAGAAGGATATGGGCTTTGAATGAATTTCAAAACCTAGTGAGTAGTTTCTGAATGCATTAAACCCCGTAAATCAGATTTTTAGATTTTCTGGTTTACAGTAATAATCTTTGATAATATAAATGTGAAATCTTAAACTTACATGAAGATTTTGATACTTGGTTAATAAAACAACTGAGGAAGACTCTCAGGCATTTGGAAGCAACAAAACAGATTCTATTACTGATTGTCACTCTGTGACACTTTGCAACTGCTTCCCTTCTGTGTTTTAGTTCTCACTTCTGTAGAATGATGGTAATAGCACCAGTCCTGAGGTCTTCCAAGTATTAAACAAATGCAAAAGACAGTCACCACTGCCTTTTTCTTTCCTGATAGAAAAAGCTTCCATGTGAGAGGAAAAGTAATTCAAATGTGCTAACATGCCTCATTGTCCAAAAACTGTCATAATCACTTTCATTGTGCATTACAGAGCAAAAGCTACACAACATGAATCTGCTGAAGAATCACCCTGTTGAAAGTCGGTATTTCAAGAGTACTTTACATCGAGGCTTGGTTGAAGATGACCACGTTCCATTTTTATTAAGAGGTACCAGTAGTTGTCATATTTTGAATTACGTGTTCAGTAATAAATGCATCACTTAGTAAATGAGCATGTGTATATGCTCCTGTTTTTCAAGCTTATTTGCCCCAACTTGAGGCTTCTGAATGCAATTTTTGAGCTTTGATGTAACACCTAATGAAAATAATTGATTCCTTAGTGGTATGCAGCTGAAAAATCAGAAAGAAAAAGCAGGAAAACAGGAAAGAGGCTGAGAAAAAAAATGCTCCTTCTCAAAAGCACTTGGAAAGCAGAAGACTGATTTAATTCCTCTTTTACCCAGAAGGTGCAGTACATACAGGTGGCTTGATGTGTATATATGTATATATACACACACACACACATATATATATGCAGTGATACAGTCACTGAATCGTATACAGTGATGCAGCTCTTTCAAGTGGAAGCTCCTTTATCTGAGGACAACACTGTCTCTATTCTACAGAGTAAAGATAAGACACACTATTTTACCATTTTTGTAGAGAAATAAAAAAATGCTTAAAAAATGTTCAGTCTTAACACTTTCATAAAAACATGGTAATCAGTTTTCAGCTTGAAGAGTTGCAGTGATTTCTCCGTCCTTCTGTAGCTCCTAAATACACAATGCAAATAATCTCAAAAAAACCCCCATCAAAACCCCCAACAAGTAGCTACAGATTATTTAAAAAAAATAAAATGGAAGTATTTAAAGGAAAGGAAGGTGGCAGCTTTACACAACACACTCCTTAATGATGGGATGCAGTCACAATCATCAAAACAAGAGAAGGTAAAAGGAAGCTGCGGTGACACACCCTATAAAGCAAGCTCATTGAGTAGTTACCTGACTCTGTTGCTAAATGGTGAAGTATCAGTTGGCTTAAGAGAACTTCTCCAATATCTCTTCTCCAAATGTCACTTTCCTTTTTATAGGGGTTCCAGTCCTGCATCTGATTCCATCCCCTTTTCCTGCAGTATGGCATACCATGAAGGACACAGAAGAAAACCTTGACAAAGCCACTATCGACAATCTCAACAAAATCCTGCAGGTGTTTGTACTGGAATATCTCAACCTTTGACAGACAAAACATCAAAGAATTGTACACCATTCACACTACTGTTTGCCCACCTTCATACTTGCTATTTAATTGCATTGGAGAGAGTGAAGGTGAAGAAAAATGTGATAGTTCTTGCTAGACTGATTATTGATTGAACTGTTCCTGGCCCATTGGTCCATTAGCCAAATAAGATGCCATTAAATAAGACCTAGTTCATCCTGGAATGAATTCGATCTTTCCATGTTTTATCTCTGAATAAAAAAAACTCCAGAATTTTTCCAGATTGTTATCATTGTTTTTTGTCACGTATTTTGATCCCAGGAGGGAATGCCTCATGACTTAATTGTATAATACAGTTTTTACAAGGTGTGACCAACTTTTGTAGTGTTCAGCTATGGAAATTTATGCCATGTTATCAAAAGAGGCAAAAATCACACCACAGCAGACTTCTACTTTGGGCTGAAACAAACCACCTCATGCTGACATGAGTTGCTAGAACTCCTGACACACAGATGTGATTTTTAAACCTCTCTGGTCCCTCTCCTCCTCCTCCTACAAAGGCAGCTGCAAGGGTTTTCTCTGCAGACAGCTGACCACCAGAAAACAGAGCAATAACCCAAATTCAGTTTTACCCCTGTCATTTGTTGGGTACTTTTTGATGGAGAAGGGTGGTGGGGGGTGATGCCAACAGGAAGGTATGTGGTAGTTTCCCTGTGCTCTGACTGCAACACAGGAGATACAAACAAAAGATCAAGTGGTGTGTGGGAGCAATGGCCCAGTACACACCATTCAGTCACGTGAGAATCATTCGCAATTTGACCCAAAAAACCTCCAAAACACCACCCACCTGCTGTTTTTAACACAGACTACAACAAAAACAATCATACAAGGAAAATAATCACTTTAGAAACTATAGTTTATCTAAATACAATTTTTAAGGCAAAGTGCTATAAAAAAGAAAATGTTATTAAAAGCAAGACAACAGTTTAGACACCAAGAAGATACCAGTTTAACAACTCTGTGTTTTTACATTCCTTACTGGAATTACTTAATAGATTTAGTGTAACACTGGAAAAAAGAAAGCCTGGAATGAGATCAATGAAAGCCAGAACAACATTCAGAAACTACTGACAGCATTATGGTTTCTACTGGTGAAAAAAGGATAAGAGCATTTTAAGAAAAAAATAAAAATATCAAGCTGATAGAATATTGATAGAAGATGAACTGAGAGAAAAAAAATCAGTATTTACTGCTATAAACTTCTTCCCTACAAGTTCTACCCCGAGCAAAGAGATTTAAAAAGAAGGTAAGCAATGGAGTTGTAGGCCTATCAGATTTGGCCTCTGTATTTTTTCCTAAAACAAATAATTTGGAGCCTAAGACAATATTTACATCCATATTATAAAGTTGTTACAGAAATAGGTATTTACAGCAATGAAAATTTGTAAAATTTTACTATTACAGGATAGCCTGAAAAATAAATTTAATCTGATTTTGGTAACCTAAGACAAAATAAAAGCATTTTGTGTTTTCCTATCACTTTAACATTGGTGAGGAACATTTGTCTTACCTGCAACTTCTGAAATAGAGTACTAGGAAAGTTCAAAAAAATTAGATGTCTTTATTTTCAGGTATTACTGTACATCTATGTGAATATATCAGAGCTTCTTGAACACATTGCAATCATATTCTCCTCTACTTCAACAGATGAGAAAATAGTCTAAAAAACTACATTACATCTTCTGAAGTTTCAATACTTTGAGCAGTGTAAAGCACCTTCCACACCCTCCTAAATGGCAAGGAAAGGTAACAGAATGGCTAAATATAGAAATATTGAACATGAATCTGTGTGGCTGATTTGTTTTGAACTCTTGTGGTACTTTCATATTTTGCAAGACCTCTGAAAAATGCAGTACACATTTGCAGTGTGGACTTCTACTCTGCTTCTTTGAGAATTTTTGAGTTAACTTCAAACATTCTGAAATGTTGGATCAGAGGGTTGTTATAACCAGGAAAAGCCTGTTTTTTTAAAAGCTCTAGTAAGATTTATCTGAAACCGTAATTTAACCATGTACACCAAATCATGTCAATTTTGTCAGTAAATTTTTACTGCCTGAGCATGCAGCTCTCAAGTTATGTTTCCATTCTAGGTTAGAGTCCATGGAAATGAGATACAGACTGCTGTAATATGATTCAGTATTTCTCAAAATGTGAAGAAATCACGAAAAATCCTGTATTTGTCTTCTTCCCCCACTGGGTTTTGTGTTTGGGGTTGGTTTTTTGATACAGGAAAAAAGAGCCATCTCCTAACTGGATGCTAGCCCTGGAAAAGTTTACTTAAAAAGGGGAGGGTCATCATCTTAGCAATTTGTGTGATCCCTCATTCATTTAAAAAATAATTGCTGGAAGGAAAACTTACATCAACCCAATAACCATGTGAATCCAAGAATCTAAGCTCCCAAAAGCACAAGAAGTAGTCAGTAAGGCAGACATGTTACAAGGTGGGCTCTCATTGCTAAGGCAGGGGAGAACAGGCAGGTAGGACAAAGTCAAACCTATTTCATAAAACACCCAGAAAACAAAAAATAGAAGTAAAGAGACCAGGACTGGTATCTCTTCTACTCTCCATTTCAACACTGAATATGACTAAATATCCGGATCTATTGGAGCTAGACAAGCACAGGACAGATAATCACTTCAGAATTCAGAGAGAGGCTTTGTGTTGAAGAACCTATGGCCGGACAGTTTCTCCTTCCCTGTTGGATGGTGGCATTAAGGATTAGAAATCAATAGAGGACTTCAGTTAATCTAATCAGCAGAATTGCTGCTGAGATTCTCTCCTTGAAAAGGATTTGTCATGTATCAGTCAAGGGGAAGGGAATAAAAATCAGTTTACCAGCCACAAAAGGCCGTCACTGGCTTTGTGTGCCAAAGATGTCTGTGGGTTAAGGGAATGCGGAACAGAATGAACTCAAAAACCATCACTCAACATGTAAAACTGAAAAAAACCCTCTTATTTTGGTAGTTATTTGTCTTGTAATAGGTGCTCTGGCTCCTTCTCTATCAGGACAAGACAGTTTCTCACAAGAATCTGAAGCCAAATAATGGTACCTGCCCCTCAAACTCTCTAAAGCTGGATACATTTACCTACAAGTGATGTGATCCTGTGCGATCACAGCTGGAACTACTTAAGGGGTTAACAATGCCAAATCCTCTGGCAGACAGAAATGACAGCAAGTACTCTTTTCTCTCTAGCTGGGACAGCAGTCCTAGCATTAGGAATAAAGATGACATAAATTATCAATTCTTATTCCCTTCGTATCAAGTAAGTATTTAGATTGTGACCACCTAACAGCAGAATACAGTTAGAAAAGGCAAAATGTATAAAAACCACTTTCTATAGAATTATTACAAGGACCCAATCTACACTGGTAGTGGACCCAGAAAAACAGTTCTGAAGTTTGACATACCTGCTCACTGAGACTGATGTATCACCCGAGAGCATCACTTAAACAACATATATAGAAAGGCAACTATAAAATCTCATACACAAATTACCACTTTTTCCTTGACATTTACGAATTACACTGATTTTATTTTCCTCATATAAAAGGAGACATTTTACTCTGTGCTGATTTAACAAATATTCTTAATAGATTCGTAACAATAAAGCAGCTAAAAAGCTGTTCTAATTTCTAAAAGAATCTTTATCATCTGTATATATGATATATATTGTAAACAATCACTCAAGAAAGTATTTTTGTTAAAGTGATTATATTGCACTCAGAATTCCGGGATTTTCACCCTCCCGTGTCATTTTAAATCAGAGATCAGCTTCATTTTTTTAATAAAATGGAGATTTAATTTTCTACTGAAAACAAGTAAGCATGCATTCAATATAATACAATGTATTGAAAGTATCAGAAAAAGAGCATGTGTTTGATTATGAAACTGGAGTAAGGAACAATTCTTAACCAGGCCACACAACAGTAGTGTAAACATTTTGCTGGCTCTAAGGTGTTGCAGATGCTGTAGAAAGTGCAATCCAGTTCAGCACCCAAGAGGTACAAAGAGGTTCAAGTGTTCTGTACTTCATTAAATTCCATGCAGCAATAGCACATGTAATAGACTCACAGAAAGACAGGATAATGGACCAGCGGTAATTACTGAGTTAATACTGACCTATTAGAAACAGAGCCAATCGTTGTAACTTCATTGTAATCTTTAAATGAAAGTTTGCCAGGTCATTACATTTTCTAACAGAGCAATGAAATTTTCACTCTTGCTGCAAATGAAGTACAGAACTGGATTCCCTACTTGTAGCTTATGTGGACAGTGCACCAGTGGCAGTCTGGACACTACCCTCAGCCAAAAGCATCCCCAAAAGATATATCTCCATCATGCAGAATGTCACCTTGCTTTTGCAAGAATGACTACCTCCTCCAAGCACTGGCTCAAGAAACAGGTCATGGAGGGGAGGGGAAAAAAAAAAATAAAAAAAGAGGAATGCAGTGTTACACAGAAAAAGAAATCCTCAGCCAGTGAAGTGGCCACGAATCTTTAAAATTCAAATGAAGGCTGCTTTCTCCACTAAGATCTACATGAGAAAGATTCCTTCATCAAAGCCATTATCTTCAGGTAACATAGTATCTTTGGAATCCCTGAGATACTACAGCTCCATGTAACCACCTCACAGAAGTGGAGAGACTGACTTAGCACACAGATGAACAAGATGGAAGCCAGTAAATAGCACCCTGAGTTGCAAGTAGAACAACAAGAATGGGCAACCCATTCCTAGATGGCCAAGAGATACAGAAGAATGTGCAGAGGAGCAATTTTAACACAGATACTGCATTGGGGAACAGAAAAAAAAAAATGGAAGTATTTCTAGAAGGCCTTTCCCTATTGTCAGAGCAAAGAAGGGAAAGACAGCAGTGAGAGGGAAGAGCTCTCTGAGAAAGGCCCTGGAGAAATGCAGACACCTCAGTGTACAGTAGGACAGTAATGCAAAAGCAGAGACAAGTTAAGTGGGCTCGATCCAAGTGTGTCCCAAAGGTTAAGCACTCCAGCAGTGACTACAAACTCTCAGCAATCACTGACCTGTACTCTGGATATAAACCGGGAATATAAATAAATTATTTTTCCCCCTGGAACTACAAAAAAAAAAATACACAAAGAGGAAAATACAAAGTCACAATCATATAATAGAATACTCTCTATAGTCAAAAATTAAATACCGGCTTCAGAAACAACAGTCATTTGTTCTGTATGCTAAATAGGGTTAATTGTAAAAAAGAGGTGCTTGTAAAATCGTAAGTTTTAAGTATTTTATTTCCCAGTATATTGCTAAATAATTTTGCAGTTAAACCAAAAAGTAAGAAATATCAGAGATGAGTATGGAATACTTACAACTAGAAAATGGTTGCTGAGCCATCTGAATTTCTATAAAAGCATCAATAAAAATGTAAAAACATGGTCTCACAAACCAAATTACAATCTGAAATGCCAGATTGTCTTCACAATGGCCACAACATGAATACTGATGGGTTTTTGCAACCAAAAACTAATTGTGATTTGGCCCAAACATGGCTTAATACAGCAATCAAACACATCTGAAAACTGGGACTTGTATTTCTGCCATTTCCTATTCTTTCAGCTATTCAGCATCCAGTAATTCTCATTAGGAAAAAAAAAAAAAAAAAAAAAAGCTACCTGGTCACAATTTTATTCTCTTATGGAGTTGTGCTGCATCTCAATACATTCTTGGATAAATGAAGAAAAGTGGATAAAAAAGATGAGTAGAAATAGACACCCTATAAAACTACTTGTAAAGTATTGTAAGTCTGCAAAATATCTGTGGCATTACACAGGCTACTGCTGATGTGAAGGAAAAAACTGCTATTTAACCACTTCATGAATATGAACAATGCACTTGTTCCCAGCCACTTAGAATGATTTGACATTCCAAATGTTTATAAAAATTGGGTAATAAAAGAATTAAGTCAATACCCTTAAGTATAATAAATAATGGTGTTTATTACGGTCGGGGCTGACCACGAGCGTTTGTTCCATATCTGCTTGGGGCATTTGCAAAACCAGTTCTGAATCCTTGAGCTGCTCCCATTCCTGGTATTCCAAGTCCTTGATTGAGTACACTGCTGTAGGGTGCAGATCCATGATTAAAGCCCAATCCATAGGGCTTTGTCTGAGTGTTTAACAGGATGACTGGACTCACATTTTTGCCTGGTGTGTTAAAAGAAAATTCTGGTGGCGGGCTGCTGGGCTTAGCTGGAGTGGAGGTAACAGGGTTCAAATTGTCAGCAGCTTTCAAAGATGGCATTGGAATAATGTGATGATCCGAAAGGTTCAGAATATTGTTTGCAATAGGCACAGATGATAAGGTAGGTCTGATCCAGTCATCTTTGAAAATCTGAACAGTCAAGGTAGAGACCAACGTGTATAATCTGTTAGTGACGTGGGCAAGTACCATTTGCTCATTTGCGTCTCTCCGAATTCGGACATGGACTGATCCAGCCTAGAAAGTGATAAAAACAAGTTGGCTGTTAGTTGTTACACCAACAAAGATTCCCCACATGCACTCAAGAAGAGGTAAATTATCCTGCAGAGAATTACACAAAGACCTTTTGCAGTGGAAACTACTAACTATTATACTATAATATATAACTATTATACTAACTATAACTAATAAACTTATTACAGGATACATGCTGATCTTTCCAAGTATGTTGCTCTCTTATGAACATATCATCATTCAGCAGGAGTGAGTCTTAGAACCAAACTATACAATACAACATATGTTGGCAGGAAAGGCAACAACTGGGGAGAAAAATGGCTCAAAAGAACAAAGTGGAAATTTAGGCCTAAGTGGCAGAACAGTAAACTGAAAGCTATTTTTACCTCAGAAAGAGAGAACTGCTGCCTTTTATTGTTGTTTTAAGTAGGGTAGCATACTGGAAGAAATCAGTGAAGAAGTATCTAAGACTCTTAATTTTCCAGCTGTCACAAAAACACCTGCCTCAGCTTCGGAATAACCAAGTTCTGTGTGATCATTCTGTATCACAAGAAATACCCCTTCATCTCTTTCAGCTTACAGAATGACTGGTACACAACTGTATTTTACACATATGCACACACAGTTATTTCTACCTTCTCCCCTAGAAATGCTGAAAACATAATTCTACTGTCTACTGTAGACCTTTGGTGCTGGAAGGGTTACAGTTCTTTCTCTCTTCCTACACAATTTACACAAACACATCATTTTGAAAAATGTTTTTTCTATAGTTTGTCATTTTCTTCAATCCAAAATATGAAAGAAATTCTACAGTTGCAAAAATGCACGCTTTAAGCCAGAACTGCAGTATACATTTATAACATTAATCAACAACAAAGCTTTAAAAAAATGTAAAGGACTTGGGAAGAGAAGTTTTGCAATAAAGCGAAAGAATTGACTACTGATTCCATCAAATTTTTTAGTTAATATTTCAGAAGAAATATCTTACTTTATGTAAATTAAAAAATTAAAGTAGTACCTGACAACTTTTTTTTCAAAGGCTAGAAAGATAATGAAGACATAACTTACCAAAGTACCAAAACCTAATGTCCAGAAATGCTCATTTCGAACTTCCAGCACACCATCCAAAGTTGAAACCTAATTTTACACAAACATCCACAAATACGAAAATAAATTAGAATTTTCAAATCCCTTTAGAAATGTACTTTTATACATAAATTATTAACAAATAGTTTTCAGTACTGAAATAAAAGCTTCACACACCGAACAGATGATGTCTGTTAATGTCACTAATGCTTATCTAACGTACTTTTGCTATCCTTAAACATCCAAATCCATCAAAAAAGTTTTAAGGAATGTATTTCAAGTAACTCTTGCTGCCAAATTGTAGTATGTTCTCAACTTGATATGCTGTAATTCAACAGCTGCCTGTACTCCTTTTCCTCCTTCAACTCACATTTGTAAACCACTTCAATAGCAACTCAAATTTAAATAAAAACAGCCTGCACTATTTAGGTAGTATCAGATTTGTTCCAGATACATAAAAGATACTATTCAACTTGGAAAGCAGGATTCATATTTTCTACATGCAGCTAAAAAAAAAATTTAAAAAATTATTTTAGCTAACTTCTTGGACTAGTCAGAAAAATTCTTCACATTCCTGAATGCTTATTAGCTGTACACACTGTGATATATATTATACACTGACTTACCTCTCTGAGAAGTTTATCTAACTGGCCAATCACATGAGGTGGCGTTGTCTTCAAAAAGAAGAAAAGAAAATACAAGTTATAATAAAGATTAACTGGCCCTGTTCAAGTAAAAGAGCCTTTAAGTCTGGTCTACCCACACAAGAGACCAACGGCATTTTCATGAATTCTTATGACTTTGTGATGCATATCTGCACAACTAACATTCTTGTAGCACATCACAAACTCCCATGGGAGACTTCCTATTTGCTAGCTTAAATCAGATTTCAAGGTTTGCTTTTTTATTTTTAAATGAGGCCATTTAACAAAACCACAAAATCTGTTGATTTGAGAGGAGGCTGTCTTACCTGAAGTAATACTTTCCCACTGTAGACACTCATGGGATACATGGTACCAAATGTCATCAAAGCAATTGCTATAGCAGAGGCTGTGTCCACAGCAAAATAATTGCTAGGGAGAAAGCAATTTTAAAGAAACATTGGTATTTACATTTTTGAAAGGCAGAACAACTTACTTATGATTCTTTTTTCTTTCTTTTAAATTATATACACTTAAAGAATTTTACACATACCAATCTCATTTAAACTCTCATTCATCTTGGACAACAGACAGATGCATTCATAGAGTTGCAATGCCATTCATACAAAATGCAGCTCTAGATCAGATCATTCCTTTCATGCAAAAAATGTATTTTCCCACAGACTGGATACAAAAAGAACTACTGTTTTAAAACAACAACTGCACATACTTGATTTCAATGAGCATATATGTAATGCAAAGAGCCAGAGCTCCAGCAATATCAATCAAGACAAAAGGGTTCATCCGTGGCAGAAAAATGCTACTCAGTCCTGGGATGATTCCACAAATACTGCAACAAAACAGAAAAAGCAGTTGTCAGCCAGCTCTTCACCACTACTTTGAAATTCCAAAATTACACACATTATTTAGCATTTGACTTCCAACACACTTTGCTGTCATAGCATATGATTAGCCCCACTAATTCTGCTCAAAGGCTGCTGTCAGCAAAAATTAATCAAGTGTTTCTTTCTGGGAATAAGATATAGCTGTGTCAGCTGTATGCAACACAAGTACTTCATGGGTTCAATATGGGTATTACACAGATGTACGTAGCGAGAGATTTGAGTATCACCAGTCTTCAAGCCATCTGCCACCTTGGTGTGCAAAAGTGTCCTAAAGCCAAAGATAACTAATTCATGGAGTCTGAAAAGAGGAAGAAAACCAGCTAGTTCAATAAGAGGAGACCAAAAAATGCATGAGGGAATGCTGGAAAAATTATTTATTTATAGCTATTTCCTGTCAATGGGAGTATGAGGAGAGAAAGGAGTTTCTGTACATTCCAGTGAATATGAGTGCATGTCATGTCCTGGAGAATTTCAAGGCAAATTCAACATGAAATGATTCGTTGCTATGTTTAAAGCCAAGTTATGTTTAGATATCATGTGCTGGCCTGCTTCTGTAAGAATTTTAATCAACATAATTATATACAGGTGCAGATATTTTTTAATCAGCACTGCTTCACATAACATCTGAAATAGCTGTACACATTCTAATTCAATTTTTATTTTTTTTCATATTGGCTTAACTGTATACATGTTATCTCAAAACCCAATAGAAATTATATTCCCCTTGATCTGGGACCCCTTTAAATTATCCATCAGTGTCCTTCCCTTAAAACTACACTGACAAGAGGAAAGCTGTGCTACTGTCTGTGATTGGTATCCACCTTCTTTCTTTTTTTTTAACAATAAAACTTGGGCAACCTAATTATCAGTCTTCCAAGAATATTTCAGAATAAATAAACAAAAATGTTTTGGTTCTGATGATGTAACATCTTATACCCATAAAAAATCAATTCTTCTGTTATCAAGTCAGCATTCTCTGCTTTCCTTAACTGTAAAAAAGATCACAAGATGCAGAAACAGATGGGTTTTGAAGCATACTTAACATGTTTTACAACTCGGTTTAACATTTTTCCTTTGGTACTGACAGACAGTTGGAAGAACATGCATGGATTAAAAGAAACTTTCCTGACATCTGACAAAACTATTTGCAAACATTGTTATCTTGCATTCAGATATCCAATACAAGCAAGACAGTTAACAGACAAGATGAATGAGCAACACTGCTTATATCCCTGGAAGACACAGACTCCCCAGTTTCCTCCTGGACAGGTGAGGAGTTCCCATAGCTATGGTTCAGTGAGTAACCTGTTGCATACATCACATTTAAACTCAATCATCTGAATCATCTGTCCAGCCCACAAAGTAAATAAACATAAATTATTATAAAATATATCACTCAGTGATGCATGTTGTGAAATGCAGTTCAGGTATGTACAGGATAATGCTAGTTTTCCTATTCTCATCCAAAGAGAATTACACACAATGTACTGAACACATGTATTCAAAAGAAAAGATACTCAGAAAGATGTATTTCTGTTAGACTGATGTATCTGGGAAATATAGGAGACAATGTTTGCTCCAGAGTTCACACATGAGACCTACAGTAGGTAAAGCTATTTTAAAAGCTCTAATGCAAGTTAATGCCTCAATACCCCCACTAATTGTTTTTATACACACAAAACCAACACTGCCTTCCAGAAGGTAATGATTTTGAGAAACAATATAAAGCTTTACCTTCTACTAAGATCTGCAACATGTTCCTGAAGCCAACTTGTGCTGGCAGCTGCAAAAGAAAGAAGGTAATAAAGTTACCACTATTTTAAGTACCATTTTAAAGTTACTACATTTGGAAGTACACGCAAGTTTTATTTTAAGGGAAGAAACCAATAAACACACTGTGAATGAGTAAATATATCTCAACAGATACCCTGGCACTTGAAAAAAAGCCCCAAGTCTGTCTTTTCCTGTAAGCAACTACAATGTCCATCTCTCATAATAATCTGAACTGACTAAATACAAATGTAATTGCAGGTTACAACCATTATCTTTTGTATAATATAGTGTATAATAGGTATTTATAACTATGGACAATTTACAGGACAATTATAACAGGACAATTTAAAATTGCAGAAATGACTGCAAACCTACTTCACAATGAAAAAGGTGAAAGAGCTTTTAAAAAGAACTATTGTATTAACTTATTTTTAACTCATTAATACATCCACAAAATGTGTTGAAAGTTCCAGTATCTGTCACATGATCTTCACTGGTTGAATTCAAAAGAGTGAAAATAAAGGACACTGCAGCATTAAAATAACACTTGATTTATCATTTTAATGACTTCCTACTACTCAGAGCCTTATAAGCAAACTGGACTTGAAAATCAGATGGCAATTCTACTGCACAAAGTTACATTAACAGAGGAAACAGTAATATACACCCACTAGTTTAGTTACCAGACAAGTTATACCTCGATAAAATTAGGAATATTAACATTTTTTTCTCAATTCTTGTTACTGTCTAATTTATTACATACCTTCAGAGACATAAGCAAAAGGCTTATTCTTAATGGAAAGCATTGTAAATAAGTTGAAAAAGAGAGCCACGAAAGTACCAACCAGCAGTCGTCCCCTAGGGAGGGGAAAAAAGGTGCCTTAATTTCCCATCACCACAGAACATGTAATCAAGCTGTAACTACCAATAACACTATCAAAATACTTTGCTTGGTTTCATCCACTGAGGCTGAAAACAAGTAGAACAAACTAGTGTAACAGTTAATAACCAGCAGTGTATTACCCTTGTAAGGGTTGTATGAGATCACTGAACTTCGTACATTACTGTTATCACATAATGCTTATAATGTTGAGTAACAGCTCTTGACTAATTGCATATTACACACACATGTATTTGCCCTTTGAAGATATATTGTCCCCTCAGCAGCACAGCTAAGAAGCTTAGCTCTCTATGGAATTATGCCATATACCCCCACCTTCTTCCAGAACTACTTCAACATATGTCCCATGTCCCATTCCTTTGCCCCATAACACCTTCTTTTCCTTTCCCCATGTTCTTTATTGTCTGAACCCTCTTTGCAAAACCTTCAGCTCCCTGTTGACCACAGCATCCTTCCCCCCACATACCAGGCCTTCCAAGAGGCCACAAGAAACAAAAGGAACTGAACTAGGAAAAGCAGGAATATATAATTAGATCACTATTTGAGAGAACATGAGCATTAAATTTCACTTGTTCCTTGAAAAGAATGGTTTTCAGCATAGCTTGTATCTAGTTTGAAACAAATGCCAAGGCACCAAAAGCAATTTGTTACTGAAAGTACATGCATAAATAATATATGCTAGATAAGAATTAGAAACAAAAGGACAGTAACACATTTTACATGTCAAAATAATTTCTTACGTGTGTATCTCAGGCTGTTCCAGAAAACGCTCCGCACTACAACAATAATTGAAAATTTTAGTTATATTCATACCGTAAGGCTTTGATACCTGAAGTATGTTTTTACAGTAGCATTAACTGCCATTCATAAACAAAAACTGATACAGTACTGCAAAAAAATGGATTGCTTAAATAAACATAGCAACTTTTATAAGCAATGAAAGTATTTAACACTGAATCAAAGCAGATGTGATTTAGATTTCCCAAATACCTCCAAACTGTGCCACATATGTGCTAGCTACCATGAATACTGCCTACATGATAAAAATATGTTTGTAAATGAACATGCAAAAAGATACTGCTACTGGCACCACCACCAGTGTTGGTGACCACAACAAACTAAGTCTGAAATCTCTGACTTACAGCCTCACCCTAAGCAAGGTCAAATAAAGTAGACATTGGATACTGTGGTGGAGATATTTTCACCCGCCAGTGAGTTAACAAATGAGCTTCAGCTGTAACAGAAAAACCTACATTTGTGGCATTTCCTAAAATTGATGTTGGAAAACTTGGAGGTTTTGACAGAGGGTGATTCATTCCAGTGGAATTTCAGTTCAATACAATAATGACCTTATAGTATAAAGTTGCTAAGTTGTTAATACAGCCCTTTATATAGAAAAGAGAGCACTTGAACAGAAAAAGGGAAGGTACACTGCTTCAATTTTAAATTCCAAATGTCAACAAAAGCCTCTTCATCTTTAAAGACTAAAATAATGTTTTAGGCTAACCTCCTGAAATACAAATACTTCCAAGCATAGCTTGTATGGAAAACTAATAACTGAGCAAACTTCAAGGGAGTTAAGAAGTTGATACTTTAAACATTCAAATCCTTAATATATTATGAAGCTGCTTTGACTTCAAAAAGTAACAGAAGTAAAAACAAAAGTTTTATTTGTTAATAAACAAAAAAGTCAAGATGCATAAGAAAATGCATTAAATTAATTATGCAACCTCTTGGAAAAAGTATTCTTAAAACCATTAAATCTTTCCCTAGAGAGCTTTTTAAGTACATTTATCAATTCCCATATTTACGTCTAAAGCCTACACGTAGTGTAATAAATGTAAGCAAGCAGTAAGATTTAGAAAAATATTTTTTTAATCTTTAATTTTTTTCTAAAGTATCTCTCTTGTAGAATGCATGTGCTTTTGGTTGATCTGAACTGTATCTTCAAATGTTAAAAAATTAAAGAAAACAGTACATAACCCTACCTTTCTTTCAGTATAAAAAGAGCACCAAGCTGTGCCAGAACTGTAGATGCAAATACAGCTAGAACTTCAAACCTTTCAAACCTGAAATTTGAGAATTAAGTTTAGAAACACTGAACATTGAACAATGCATCCAACAGAATCTTTACTGTGCAAGAACCAGCAGGATCCACCTACTCTTTCCCATTCATTCAACAGCAGACAGATGGGAAGAAACTGGAAGTTTTATGGAATAGGCATTATTTTCAGATTCTTTTAACACTCCACTCATCACCTTAAAATTAAGCATTTCTTAATTCTTCTTCCTGTCCATCCCCTACTCTGTAATTGGTCTTCACAAGAAGTCTTGGCCCTCCTCATTTTTAGGCTCTTTCACATACAGAGTATTACTGATGGCTGTTCAGGGATCCAGGCAATGACAGTGAGCAATGTATGAAATGCTGTATTATCAAACACTACACCTTGTTATTGTACTTACCCAAATGAATAGACTGGGCTGGGTTTCTTCATCATTACCCAGTAGCTTATTAGACATGTTACCAAACTGAAAAAAAAGGGGGAGAATTAGATGTGATAAATAACAGCAGCCTTCACAAAGTGCATAATCTACACATACACACTTGAGCCACCAGAACTCAACAAACTAATACAGCCACATCTTGCCCTGAACTCAACCTCCATCACTGTCACAATGATGTTCTAAATGCTCCTCATGAGCCTTCTGAACTTGCCTAGAAATGCTGTAAACTGAGAAAGGCTGTTTAAATGAGAAGAACACTGATAAGCAAGACAGAAAAGTGAAAGAAAAAGCAAAGAAATCTCTCCATTAAAGTTTTCTTTTAGAGATATACCATAAATTAGATTTAGTACTCTAGAATAAGTCTCAGGCCGCACCAAGTACTGCCTTTCTTTTTCACAGTATAATTTCTCTATATGGCCAAAGCAGATTAACTTTCTTTGGCTGCATTCACCTACCTACACAAGCTCTAATCTAACTGGCTGTTCACTCACAGCCACAGGTGTCTCTTGCTACCTTCTGTCCAAATTTTTCTCACTTATTAAGCATCTAGCATTCCAATTATTTTGGAATCTCCATGGTTGTAGTCACAATGTTTCAAGGATGAATATAGTTTCCTTTGCCTATTTTTCCTCTATTGAACATTTTTTTCTCTATTGAACAATTTTTCCTCTATTGAACAATTTTTTCAATTGGAATCCACATGGATTCAGTGCCATCTGTGCTTTCATGCAGTCCTTTTGTAATTAATAACAACGTTATATCAGACTGGATCAAGAACTCGTCCCTACAACTGATGAACAATGGCATCCTCACAACTTGATTCTCAGCTGTGTAGAAAAAAAGTGAAAGCACAGGAAGTAATACTGTTCATATACAAAGCTGTAAATTCACATTATCAGTAAGACTATCATATACAACCAGGTAAAGGACAGAAAGAAAAGAAGCAGAAATTGATTTTTGCAGCAGAATTACCACTGTAATGCTGTGAGTTAGAATAATCTTCTAGTCCAACCCCTAATCAACCTAAAATGAGAGTGCCAGGGGTGTTCTACCTTTTTCTAAAACTAAAAGAAAAACAAATTTCCACCCAAACAGGAAGTACAACGTCAACACTTCCCCCAATTTCCCCAAGGTGAAAAAGGTATTTTGAGTCAAGATGACAAAAATTCAGGAGATACAAAATTCTAAGAGACATACAAGACTCATGAAAGTTAAATCCTAATTCTAATGCAGTCACAAATCAATTTTTTGTGCCTATCCCAACAAGTCATTTTTGTTTCTGCATGTTTACTGATTTTATTTATGAATGTTTTACTGTAAGTCAGATAACATATAGCATGTAGTGGACATATGTATGACTCAGAAAGCTGATCCATACCTTTTATAAGAAAGTGAAATGGCAAGGAAGATATTGTAGGCTAATATTTTAAATATATCTATATTTAATTTCCCAACCACTGCTACCATTCTGTGTCTTAGACAAGAATTAAATATATTTCATGTCTGTATCATCAATATTACTAGAAGTGCTCAGAACTATCATACTAAGTGCTGTTTTAATACAATTTTGTTAGAAAACATGAAAAATATTGAAAATATCTAATGACCGTATGTGCAAAGTGCTTGGTATCCAGCTTGCGAAATTTTTGAAACAGAATTACGTTTCTTGTTTCCTGATGTTAAAACTGAGGGTTACTTCACATTCAGTGACTATGGCAGTAGGAAAATGTTTTGAGAGAACAACCTGACAACAGTTTTGTGCCATAGTTTTATGTTGTCATCCATCTGCACACAGAGATCCATGACTAAAGTGATCAGTTACTGGTCATTCTCAATATAGCTATGGTGGGTTTTACAATCTGTTTACTGTGTGCAATTTTATACTCATTTAAGCTATATTTAAACCAGTTACTGTTTCTGTACTGATGACTAAGTTGAACCTGTAAATAAATTTTAAGTGTATAGAAATATACAGAGAAAATGAAAAGTAAGACAAAATGGGAAAAAAACTCACCTGAAAAGGTCAAAGATTGTCAAATATGTGTAAGCAGTTAAAGCTGTAAAGAAAAGTAAAAATTAAAACTTAATACTTAATTTTTCAGTGCAAAAATCACTTGTATTCTAAGCCCCTTTTGTGCAGCTCTTTTCAATCTTCTACCTACATAAACTGCCTCTGCTGATAGAACAAGTCTGTTGTTCTAAAGACACCAATATATTTCATGTCATTGATTATGGCAATCCTAGTTGAACTAAAGCACTTAATAAAGCCCAGATACAAAAGGTATCACATTTGTGACTAAGTTGTGACTAGGAATTTAAGTACTGGAAAGTCAGGAGACCTTCCAGAAACACATCACTTACCAAAGTACGAGACCTCTTATGTGCTTTAATTCAGTAAAAAGTAGGATGAACTGAATGTTTTACTTGTTTTGCATCTCTAACCTATCCTGAAACTGCAAGGAAACTCTGGAGTTCATTTCCCCACAGCAGCCCTCACAGTGCTGTGCTTTGCAGTGGCAGCCACCCAGGTGCTGGAAACACCAGGTGTTTCCACAAGTGTTTTGGCTACTGCTGAGCATTCCCTGGAAGCAAAGAAGTCTTTAGCCTTTTCCACACTACAAACATCCTCATTCATCTGCAAGTGAGAGTCTCTACATGTCACTGGTACTACTCATACAAGGAACATGTTTGAGGACTAGTAACTCTAAAGTCTACTGGTTTTCAGCCTTAAAGATGAAGAAGCTACAGCAGGAAGCAAATGACCAGCAGGACCGAAAAACTGTGCAAACTCTGAAGGAATTTCACCCACCCAAACTTCTCTGTGAAAAACACTTCTAAGCTGACTGTGGCAGATCAAAAGGAAGCACTTTCTGAACCTGGCTGTGCAAACCCCTAACTCCATCAAGCACTGTATTTGGCTTTTTCAGTCAGCTGGAACTTCACATGCTGAAAAAACACATGTCAGTTTGTCGTAGTTTCAGTACACAAGAGCCACCTACCTATGCTGTTTGTAGAGCTGCACCACATGAGCAGGAAGCCAATACATATTAAATTTATAGCACCAAACAGTAAAATCTTCCAGGACTGTTGATGAGAATAAATATATGTTTTATACCTTCCAAAATTTATGAGACAGAAATATATCTCTCCAGTATTAAAAAACAATATTGCAGTACTTGGTCATGCAAACAGAACCAGCTTCTCCTCCCTCTCAAAAATTCACCACTCATTTCAGAACAGCCAGCCCTTACTCTGTTTTAAACTTTACAAATTATTTTAAAACTCATTTATGAATGCCACCATGCTTAAAATACCTTTTTGGTCTAAAAAAACCCCATCCATATATAATGTTTGCATTTTATTACACTACACAGCATCTGACTTTTGAATACAAACTTGTGCGACTTTATATTAGTGGGTTTGTTTCTTGTGCTGAAACTTTGGTCCCAAAAACATCTGAACACATTCAGTTTACAGTTCTACTGAACCAATTAGATATAACTATAATTCTACAAAACACTAATTCACAGGGATAATGCACAGAAGCAATACAGCTTAAAATATATATTTTATTTTTTTTAAGCACAGTTAGAAAAATTCAAAGAAAAAATTTCATAATATACTTAAGTTAATAGTGCAATTTAACTTACTACAGATAATGTAATTTTTATCATAATTATGATTTTTTTAAGCAATACTTACTCTTCTGTCTGCTGCAACCAACCTAAATTCATGTGTTAACTTTCCAACCAATGATCTCTGTGATTTGCGGAACAGGTGTATTGTCCCCTTAAAAAAAAAAAAATCAGTAGTTTAATTTAAAACTTTACTTAAAGTATAATTTAGATTAGCAAAAAGAAAATCTTCATTTATGAACTATTTTCACCCTTATATCAAAGACTCAGGTGAACGTTTTGTTAACCAGAATTATCATGAACTTTAAATTCAACAATACTTCAGTAAGCATTTCACATGGTAATTATATCAGAAAATGACAAATGACTTAGAATCGAGCTTCATTTAGACATAATCCAGAACTCAGGTTGACTGGAAAAGACACTAAAGTATCATTTAAAGAATATGTTTTAACTTTTACTTAGATGACAAGACAGTCTGAAAACACAAATATTTGTCTTAATCAAAGCACACTTCCCACCCAAAGGCAATGGGTTTATTTAACAGGAAAATATTGTTTACAGATCTATAAAGGAGAACGCACCACAGAAATAAAAACAATGCTGGTGATGTGGTGGACACAAGGCCAGTAACAGAACGAGACATACCAACAATCTTGGCTCTCACTTAACCTACAGGGGTGCTACATGGCTCTCCTGCAAGTGTAAGAGGGAGCAGACTACCAGAGAAATTCATCTGCCATGACACTTATCTCCCTTCCCGCAGAGGGTCCAAGCTTCTAGCTAGTTGTCCTCCTTTCTGCTCTCCCCACAAACAAGTGAGCCTTCCACATGAAAAGCCCTTCTGATTTGCAATAGAAATTTGTGGACTTGTAATGCATGGCCTGTCATCTGCAGCAGTTTGGGGCTAGATTAAATAAGGCTTGATTTTAAGCTGTCACACCTTAGCTGCCAGCAGAAGGCAAAAAGACGTACTAATGGACTCTTCACCAAAATAAATTCAATTAACTTTCAGACATTTTGTCAACACAGCTGCATTTCACATTATCTGAGAAATACAAATGTGCCATGAATTAAACTTTAAGCACTACTACAGATCCCAAGTTGAGCTCTTCTGGAACAGAACACTGGTACTTACTATTTTCCTTACTAGTAAATCATTACATGATTATTTTAGTTCTTAATAGACACATGCAGGATGCCAGAACACCTCAGAAAGCTTTTCTATCAGGCAGTGGATGGCCTGCTTATACGAAAGCTGCTGTGTTACAGAATCATGAAGAATCATAGACTATCCTGAGTTGGAAGAGACCCACAAGGGTAATCGAAGTCCAGCTCCTGGCCCTGCACAGGACACCCCAAGAGTCACCCCATGTGCCTCAGAGCATTGTCCAAGCGCTTATCGAACTCTGTCAGGCTGGTGCTGTGACCACTGCCCTGGGGAGCCTGTTCCAGTGCCCAGCCACCCTTTGGTTGGGTGAAGAACCTTTTCTAACATCCAACATAAACCTGCCCTGACACAACTTCAGGCCATTCCCTCAGGTCCTGCCACAGTCACCAGAGAGAAGAGATCAGTGCCTGCTCCTCCTCTTCCCCCCAGGAGGAAGCTGTCACTGCAGTGAGGTCTGTCCTCAGTCTCCTCCAGGCTGAACAGACCAAGTGCCCTCAGCCACGTCTCTCATGGCTTCCTCTCCAGACCCTTCACATCTCCACAGCCTTCCTTGTCGCCTCTGCACCCCCTGCTTTCCCACACTGCCGGCACTGTGTCCACTGCAGCCACAGCGTGCCACACCTCCCTGTTTACAAAGGATGTAGCCCGTGCATCAGAGCTGTGCGCTCTGTGCACGGGGACCTCGTGCAAACCACGCAGGCCGCAGCTCACCCCTGGCTGCTCCAGCTCGGCCCGCGCTGTTCCTCGGCGTGGAAGCGTCCCCAGACGCTGCAGCTCTGCCGAGAGCTCGGTGCTGGGCACGGCGGCCGCCCCACACCTCAGCCCCGGAGGTGCTACCAGAGCTCCAGCAGACGTGATTCTGCAGCGAGCGGCACTGTCTGCTCCAACAGGTGACAGCACCTGTTATTGATACGATGTCACTCCAGCGGTGCGCAGCACGAAAAGGGAACACTTCGCCGCCCAGATGCACACGCGGCGGTCGTTCCCAAAAGAACGGGTTTCCGCCTTTGAGAAGCGAGCCACAGAGTGACAGCGGGGAGCAAGTGCACTGTAACCTTTCTGTCCTGCGAGTCCCGGCTCCCTGACCGATGTGCCGCTGAAGGAGAACTCCGAGGCTCACACCGCAGCCCGGCGACCCCGCTCGAGAGGCAGCCCCGGCACCCTCCCGGGCCCTGCCCGCGGTGCCGGTGAGAGCGCTCGGGGGGCGGGCGGAGAGCCCCGAGGAGGAAACACCGCACGGGCAGCGACGCCCCGCGCTGCCCCCGGGCCCGTCACGGGCCGCGCCAGCCCGGATGCCCCGCGGCGCCGCCGCCCCGGCGAGGGAGAGGGCGCTTCCAGCAGCCTCCTCACCCCGCGTTCCACGCACGACTTTCCTGCCCCGTCCCCTCCCTGTCCCCAGCGGGGGCCACTCACCATATTACTCCCCGCAGCGGAAGAGACGGCGCCATGCGAGGCCGGAAGGGGCGGGAGAGGTTCCCGTCGCCGCGGCAACGAGCGGGCCCGGGGGGACACGTGGCGGAAGCGGCGCCCGCCGGGAGCCGGCTGCGCCTGCGGCTCCGTCCCGATCCCGCGGGATGGGCGGCCCGACCGCCCTGCCCTCGCTCCTGCCCTGCCCTCGCTCCTGCCCTGCCCTCGCTCCTGCCCTGCCCTCGCTCCTGACCTGCCGGCCGCAGGCTGAGGTGCCGGCCCGACTTGGGATACAGAGGTGTCGTGTATCTGCCCGCTGCTGGGGGAGTCCCAGGGACGGCTCCGAGCGGCGGTCACCATCACACAGAGTCCAGCCTGTGAGCAAACACCACCATGTCAGCTAGACCATAGTACTGAGTGCCTCGCCCGGTCCGTCCTTTAAACACCTCCAGGGATGGTGACTCCACCACTTCCCGGGCAGCCCATTCCAATATCTGACCACCCTTTCTGTGAAGAAATTCTTCCTGGTAGTCAACCTAAACTTCCCATGGCACAACTTAAAGCTGTCGTATTCCTCGGCCTGTCAGTCTGTCACGATACTCCACTACAGCAAATCCACAAGGATAGGTTTGCTTCCTAGTACGAGCATTTTTTAAAAAAGATTTCTTTATTTTTTTTCCCCCAGGTTTTGGGTGTATCTGGTCCTTAGAGGACACAGTATCATTTAGAACGATCAGACTGATCAGGTAGTTGCACTCCATAAGATATATTTCATGTCTCAGACCTCATCCTACGCTCTTGGCTGTAACCAGTAAGCTTTTTTTTTTCCAGGACGGAGGAAGTTTTGGAAACTATTTGCAGAAAATAGATTTGTACTTTATAGAATCTGGATGACAGGCAAGAAATTCAAACTCCAGCTGCTGCCTCCATTCAAATTTAATGAGGAAATCAGAACTCAGATGAACCACTGTATAATTTGGTATAATTTGCTCCATGGAGTCATTTGGTTACTTCATTATTGACATGGTATCAGGCTTTTTGATTTATTTGATGTCACAGGGTATTTCTTCCCAGAAGAGGCCAATAGTTAGTTATTAGAAACTGCACTTGCAGAAGTGTCTTCACAGAAGAAAAATTCTACAATAGCACAGCTGATACTAGCATTCTGCATATAACAAAACTAGCAGTCTTTAAGGATGTGTTACAACTCGGGCAAGTTTGAGGCCTTTAAGAAATTGCTAAAATGAGATTTGAAAATAACATAAGTTACAGACTTAGAATATACTGTTCTTACAATATACACTTGCCAAAAAAGTGGAATTTTCAAAACTATGTAGTAAAAACATCACACTTTACTCAATAGGTTCTTTGTAGACTGATATTCTGAAAAAAATGTGTGGATTTTTTTTTTAAATATAGACACAAAACAGCATCTGGAATAGTCCCACAAGTGTTGAGAGATGGATGTTAGTTAAATTATACTTTTCTGCCTTCACCACTACATGTATTTTCTGTTTTATCATGATACACAATAAAAAATAACATAGAGAAAGTGCATAACTGTCTTCTCTAGAGCCATATAAACCCTTGTAGAAAACAGGCTGGATTTCACAAGTTCACGTCATATTTGGGAAATTGCAGAAAGGTGACATGATTGGGGAAAAACAACCCAATAAAAAAACCCAAAACAAAGCAAACCCCATCCACCCAAACAAATGAACATAAAACCCCCAAACCAACCCAACCAACCAACCAACCTGACAAAAACCAAACCAAACCAAAAAAAAACCCCAACAAGTTTTAACTTACTTTTTTCTCACTTTTCTCTGGCAAATTTAGAGTACTAAAATACAGAAATAAACAGATCTGAGATACACCAGCATCTAACACTAGGCATGCAGCCTTGTCTCCCCATCTTGGCTGGAATGGGAACAATTTAATGAGTCCAAGAAAAACTTCAGTCCAGGGTATGCTTCCAAAAACAAAATCTCTGTAAATTTCCAAATAGCAAATGGTGGGATATATTTTTTCATGCTCTTCTTTCTTTACTAATTTTATCTGATTATCTCCTCTACAAGACTCTTTGAATGTCTGTAACCTATACACAAAATTACTGTAGAAATCATTTTAGTTGCTCAAAATCTACATCCAAGCAGTAGTATTTCAGCCAAAGAGAGATACCTAGAACAGACACCAGTGATGTCTTTTTGTCCTAAGGAATTACTCCTTGACAGAAGCAGGAATAGCTCATATGCTTCAGTCCAAAACACTGGTTTTTTTTTACTCCTTGCTTTATTGATTTCTACTTGGTTGGTTTGCTTTAGCAGTGATTGACATGATGTGAGGAAAGCGATGGTCATGGCTGGTTTTTGGGAGACCCCTAAAGCTGCCAGATAAGTAATATTAAAATAAGTTTTAAAGAAATAAAATTTGATTAATTTTATCTTCAGGATGTAACTGTAGTAACAGAACACCCCCGTAGCAGTAAAGCAGTCCAGATGCAGCCTCAAGACAAAGAATTATAAATGGTAAGGCAATGGGGATAAGTAAAGAAATTATATTGTTAACTCAGAATTAATAGCAGCACTCTCCCCCAAGCAAAAGAAAAGCCATTTTGAAGCCAAGCAAATTTGCTCCAAATTTTTCAGGACTTCACCATGACCATCAGAATTAGTTATGTAAAAGCCCCTGGTTTTCATCATGATCTAGCAAGACTAGGATAAGCACACACTTTCAGTTTAAGCACATTTATTTAGGAAGTAGCACTTCTGTTTACATTAGTTTTAAGAACTTGAGTTAACGTTCTTTAGAAACTGATTTATTTACATATTTATTGTTCCATCATTTGGTATACAACACCTGATGTTTTTAATTCTTTTTTTTTTAACCAGCAGCAATTTAATAGGCTTCAAGTTTAATGAAAAGGCTTTTCGTTTTGGACGTGTTATCTGATAAACAGACAAGAAAACAGTAATAACAGGACAAATGAAACATTTTATTGTGAGCTAAAGCTATGTGACTGCTTGTCATGCTTCTTTACATTGCTTATTAGTAAAATGGTGTTTAACATTTCAGAAAACATTCTTAAAAGAACAATGAAACAAAAGTGCTTCTAAACAACAAAATACAAATATTAATCCCATCCCAGACTGGAGTTATTCAATATATTTTATGGGGGTGGGGTGCAGTGTTTTGTCTCCACCTTTGGTTTTCATCACTTTAATAGAGATTTCTGAAAAATACTGACTAGCCCTTGATATGACTAGAAATTGGAATTATGTAGCAAAAGCAGTTTCTGTATTTCCAGTCCTTTTGGCAGGCGTGCGACTATTAGACAAAGTACCTTCTTCCCCACTTCTAATGGGAGAAAACCCTGCATAACTGAGAGGCCACACCCCAGCATCTTTGACAACTACACCTGTATTAACCAACTACAAAGAACACCGACTTTTTATCCTCAAAGCCACTTCTCTGAAGAAAGTATTTTTGTATGAAGTGTATCTTATGAAGGCAAGGAGAGTCTTACAGCAAAATAAGGTTCATCACCATAGTTTCCAGAAGTAACGTCAAGCATTTTCAAATCAGAAGACCAGACTGAAGAATCTGCAGTGTTGAGCCAGTATACTGAATCCACCAGAGGAGTGTATACCTTGCCAATTATTGCTGGACTCAGGAGGTAGTTATTGACAAGGTAAGAAGCTTCCACTCTAAGACAGTTAATGATTTGCACAAGAAGCAGGAAAAACAGAACACACATTTCCCCATATTTTACAAGATGATTTTGTATTTGCAGGAAGTGACAGCTTAACTTCCTCATCCTGTGGAATTATAATTATCATAATTAAAGAAAAGATACTGAAAATTATAATTAAAGAATAAATTCTAAAAGAAAATAGCTGATCAACTGGCCATCTCTTAGGATGTTTGCAGATCATCCTAAAGGTGAAAATTCACATAGGTCAGTAAAACATTCTTCAACACTAAATAGCAGCTCAAGAGTAACTAATAATAAAACTGCCTCTAATTAGCACAATGACTGAGATAACTAGTTGCATTACTACCTGCTTGCTACTCTTCATTCCATTTCTGATATCTGGCAGAAACCCCAATAACTTGAAGCATCCCAAAAGCTTGAGGCCAACCACAAAAAATGAATCTGTCAGGTACAGTAGAACTGTCCACCTCCCAAAGCTGCCCAAGTGATGCAGAAGTATCACTAAAGCACTGGAGAAGCTAGAGAAGCATGTCCTAGGCACAACTATGCATCATCCATGTCTTGGGTAGGAAAGAACTATGAAAATCTAGGGCACAAAGTCTCACTTTGTTTAAGGATTAAGGAAACCCCAAGGAGAATGTTGCTTTCCAGTTGCAGAACAGATGTCTCAGTTCTATTTGCCAGCACGTCTGACTTCAGTATTCCCAGTACAAAGTACTTCAATTTCACAAGAAGGACCTGACAGCAGTGCCAAGCAGTGCTAAACCCCACTTGTTTGGAATAGAAAAAAATACTATTTATTCAACACCAGGTTAATTGAATTATATGTATAGAAACTGTAATTTAAAAAAGATTTCAGAGAACAGAACAGTAAAACCAGCAACAGCCTGTAAGTAGTGCAGTGATAACATATCTTCTCAGTTTAGAGATCCCATTCTTAATCCCTTTAAAGTGTTATTATCACATTTGTTACCTACACAGAGTTGCAGGGCCATATTCAATAGAACTGTATTAGCAATGGCTTTGAGTCGGTAAGACATCTCAGGGGCACAATGCCTATTTCTGATACACTAAATGCTGTAAAGTCTAAGAAACTAAAAGGACAGAGAAACTTATTCATGCATAAATATCCAAGTTTAAGGCTTATCTTTAATATTCTGTGTTGGTTTTATCTTAGTATATGCAGAGAACCTGTACAGGTTTGCTGTATTCCACAGAAAAGTCAGCATTCGTAGAGGGAACATCATAACACACAACAAATTCTCATTTTAAGGAGAAAGAGCAATCTACATACTATTCTTCCAGTATGTTGAAAGACAAAATGTGTGGCTCCTGATTAATAAAATGCAGAAGCCTGCTTAATAAAAGCAGAAAGATGTATGAAGAAGGTTGTTAGAAAAACACAAGAGGTTTGGGTTGGTTTTATTTTCTCCCTCCACTAACTGCTACACTTTAAAGTCAGTAAAACATACTTGCATAGAGCCAGACAAGCTGCTTATTAATCATGTCAAAAAAGTGGGTCAAGTTGCTCATTCACTAGCAGTGGGCAGATTGTCAGAAAAAAAAAAAAAAGGGGGAAAAAAAAAAAAGGAAAAAACCAGTTCAGAGAGCTAATGGAATGGCAGTTTCACAAAGGTTAAAAGCACCCAAGCTGCTGTCCTGTTTATCCTGATTCAAGATATCGTACTAGACCATAACCCAACTCTATAGAAAATGGAGCTGTAAAGCTCTCTGTATAGACTTGGGAAATACAGGTAATTTGAGAGTTTGGGGTGGTTTTTTTTGGGGGGGGGGGATGGGGGAGGGAATGTTTGGTGATTTTTTTTCTGTTGTTGTGGTTGTTTTTCCCTCTTACAGACAGTTAATCCAACATAGAGATGGAATCACTGAGCTGGGATTTAGTACATGTAAAACAGAGTAAGATGCAAGATAATGGCTTAAGCGTAACAGAATTATTCTCAGAAGACACTAGTCAGAAAATAGCATAAGACAAGAAATTTAAAGGAGATTGATAAACCAAACAACACCTGGCCATGGGCTAAGAATCCAGCAGCTGTGGGACAAACTCATATTGCAGAACTAAATTTTCTTCTTTTTCATCTGTTCCAGCACTGATTTATAGGGCTGTAGTTCACCCACTAAGCAGAAAACAATCAAGCATAACAGAAGACCAAAAGCAGCTGTACCAGTCACACAGATTCTCTTGACCTGAACTGGTTGTACAAACTAGTGAAAGGGCTGGTCCCTTTTCTTTTTATGTAGCAGCTGGTGATTCTGACTCTTTGTGCTGCCTATACTGGTGCTGCTTTAGGAGATGGGGACTTCTACCTCAGCATTTCAGGTACCTATCTCCCATGCCAATGAGTATGCATTTGAAATAAATAATCAATATATTCTTCAAAATTAAGTGGACAAAACCAAGAGCTTTATAACAATCATTGAGGAACATTCAAAACCAGAAGTGTTATCTTCAAAGTTCTCATTTGCAAAGGATCTCAAGGAATGTGTACCAAGGCTTTATGAATAAAACAAAGACCCTTTCTTAGCTGCAGCTATTTGACAGATGCTAATACAAGAGTATTAATATGCTAATATTCATGCTTAGCACTATGAAGAATATTACAAATATGGATCAAGTCAGCCAGGAATCTCCAACAACAGAGATGGTCTACTGAAGGCAGAACTAAGGCAAAGCAAGACATGAGATTTAAGAATCTGAAATCTTTTCGCATTTCTCCAGAAAAGAATCAGGGGAATCAAAGTCACCTTTCATTTACATAAGATGTACATTTGAGAGTCCTATCCTTAGAAGGCTAGAAGTGGTTTGGTTAGACTGTTTCAAAAGGCATAGTAGTGGAACACAATCTTCTCTCATTTGATTGCTTTTAATCTTAAGATTAGTTAAAAGCATCTCTGGTTTAAAAAAAAAAAAAATAAAATAAAATCCCAAATATATTGCATATGTGAATCTCAAAGGTTTGACAGAGTTTCTGCTATTTAGTACTCAATACCACACAGTGAGCACAGTCCTCTCAGAGTATTACTATACCTACAACTCTATCTACCAGCTAGGGTTGTGTTCTTTTTTCATATATACATATAATATATTAATTATAGTCAGGTAAGTAGTTCCAAAAAATAAGTTAAATGAAAAATTAAATTTCCTGTTAAGACCAAAAGCAAACAACAACTCATTTCATTAAAACAACAGTAAACAATATGCATTTTTGCAGTATCACTAAGTCGGGAGAGGTGTAATAAAAAGAAACCCCAAACTAACCAAAAAAAACAAAAAAAACCCCAACACCCCACAAACCATCTTTAACAAGGAACCAGTGTTTTGCCTTACAAACATCTGTGTTTAATCTGTGTAGAATTTGTAAACAAGATGTTGGGCCTTTGGAAGTAAAGGCAAAAATGCTTTCCTTTATTATGGTATTTAAAGGCTATCATTTAAGAGTTTGTTTTTTTAATAGCTTGTCATTTATATAATAAAAACAAGTATTTGTACAAAGATGCAGTTTCTTTTTAAAAAAGCAGATCAGTTGAGTGTTTCATACTTTAATATATAAACCGAAACATATGAAAGCTATAAAAACATTAATGTGTGCCATGTATTAAACATGTCGCCTTGTATTTTAATGCTTACATGTGGAGATTAAAAAAAAATTATCACAATGGAAATTTTACTTTCAATTATCATAAACAGACCAAAATACAGAGTAGAAACACGTCATTTCTGAAACTCAACAATTAGCATCACTTACTCTCTCAAACATCAGCTGGGCTCAAGTTGTACACTGTAAGCATAATCTAACATTCTACTAATGAAAGCATTACAAAATGCATTAAGAGAAAATACTGCCAGTAAATGAATATCTCAATCTATTCTTTTATTTAGTAATTTTTCTTCTAAAAGGCAGTTTGAATTGGTTTTATAAGGTTGGGTTTTTTTGCTGTTCTGCTATCAAAGGTCTTCTTTAAACCTGTGAACAATTCAGTCACATTACAACAAAACAAAAAGACAAATAATAACAGACCAGCTACTTTGAACATTTTAATAATTGTAATTCCCCAATGCTGTTCTTCCACTCTGCACAGGGAAATCGTTTTATTTGGCACATTAAGAATAAAAAAGTCAAAAAAATTAACTGAAGTTTACAAACCTCCAATTGAACATCATTGTTCCAAGTTCATTGTTCATTAATGTCATGGCAAAATTAAAAACAAAAAAACCACACACAACATAGGGAAAGGTCCTCCAATGATCAATGTCATCAGAGCCTTGTAGCAGAAACAATATACATATATTAATGTTCAAACCAGAATTGGATTGCTAGGAATCTTATCTCAAGTCCTGTTGTGCTCTTACTTACAGTGTGTAAATCCTCACTAAATGGCAAGGAGACTTTGATGAACACATTTCACATTGTGTAATTTTCTCTTAATCTCAAGTTTTAATGCAGATACTTAAATATCTGTAAAGTCCTGTAAACTCTGGCTGCTTCCCAGTCATCTGCACCATCTGCTCCCCAGGCAGCACTGTTTCACTTCAAGTAGTGTCTCACACTGTGGTATCTCCAAAGTCCTTGTTCCAGCGAATGTACGCTTCCAGGGTCTGAGGGCTCAAACTGCGTTTTATCTTCTTCAAAGATTCTGTGAAATCCGACAGTTTGATGTTTCTCATCTAAACAGAACATGAAAGACATCAGGGTCACAAGTGGTTTATTTACTTTGGTTTATTCAAGAAGTACTTGAGTATTCACTTTTAACAAAACACATTCTACAAGTGCTGCATCTTGATGTAAGAACAAGGTTTTTTTACAGTGAGAGCAGTCATTCACTGCAACAACCCCCAAGAATGTGGTAGAGTCTCCATTGCTGCAGGTTTTGAAGATACAACTGGGCAGGGCGCTAAATAATCTCATTTAAGTTCCCTTTCCCATAAAAGGATGAACCATGTGATCCTTTGAGCTTCCTTCCAAACCAGGGTGTTCTACTATTCTGTAACCTGATGCAAGAGTCTTGTCATCTAAGAACACCAGTATTTACCATTTGTAATAAACTAACACTCGATAATAGCAAGATCTGCCTTGTTACTAAATAGCTCATGAGACTGTGTCATTACTTCCTGTTTCAGTAGGTGGTGTGAGCTTGTGCACATGAGGACATCATAACAAATTAGCACAGATTCTCTTACCCTCCTGCAACAAATCCTTCCTTCCAGCTTACAGCTTTAGCTGCCACCTCAGGCCAAACACAAAAAGGAACTGAGAAATTAAGTTTTGCCTCATCTTCCCCTGTGTAACACCTGTACATATACCTGAAGAGAAACTTTTGTACACAGAACCAATTGCTTTTTTTTTTTCTTTTGATGTTTACAGCTGCAGTTTGTGGTCAAGAGCATAATCTTTTTCTTTATGACGGTCCATGTGAATGAATGCAAGTATTATACATGCACAAATCTGTTTTAGGTTCTCCCTAAGTAAACCTGCCTTACATAAAGATGGGGTGGAGGGGGTAGAAGTAATTTCATGTAATACTTCTGTTCTTGGGAAATAACACTGAGAAAATAAAAGCCAGGCCTCTGACTTCATCAGCTAGGTAGCAAATACTGCAGTTCAGTGTGAAGGAAAAGATAGGACAGTCAGCTGAAATGAAGAACAATAGACATACTAACAAAAAAAAGAAGTGCTCTGAAAGCCTTGAAAGCCAACAAACTACCCATGAACCTCAGACATCTGAGGACACATCTTCTCAATCTCTATTTCTAAAGAATTTTCTTTAATGAGGAAGTGATTAGAAGGGATAATACCCCGCAAAATTATCATATTTTGTATGACAATACACATAAAAAAGGGACCTTAAATGTTTCTAGTGAGAAAACATACTATTTGAATGAGAAAATACAGCTGCTAGAACAGCTTACCTCACTGGCAGACATATTCTTCACCTGTTCTGGTTTTAATTCTGTGAAAACAAAAGATAAATGGGCAAGTTTCGTAAGAAAACTTCCATCACTTCTGACAACTAAAACATGTTAAAAGCACTTCTATTCTGAGAAAAAAACCCCTGCAGCTAAAAATTATACCTTTCTGCCTCAACAGTCTCCTGTATAGAAATGTACATGGTTTTTTTACCTCCTTCTTCCCTATTTATCAGCTCCTCCTCAAACAGGATGCTCCTACATTCAGTTGCTGCAGATGCAGCACAGAGTAGTAGCAGAATTATTCCTTCTTCTAAAGTATGGAAAATAGCACACAAGCCAACAGAGCTATCTTCCCCCATATTATTTGTGGTATCCACAACCTCCCTACTAAATTTCAAGAAACAGAAGGTACAGTCAGCCAAGAACACTGAAATAAAATCCAGCAGGGCACATCAGAATGCTTCTTGCCCTGTGCTGCACTGGTGGGATCTAAACATTCTTGTATCATTCACCAAATTGTTTTTTGGGTTTTTTTTAAACTCACAGTGCTCTCATGGTATCAACAAGTAACAGCAAACATTTTGCTACAAAGGTACAAGAAAAAGAATCTAGGCAGGATTGGCAAGGATTGTATCACACAACATTTTCAAAAATATATTGTTTTATATGGAGTACAGAAGCAAGTCAAAGAAATATGTTGCACCATGTTACATGGTCTCTTCTTGAGATGGACTTGCGTGTGAAGTAAAGCCTGCATACCTAAATGCATACATTATTAATTCCACCACTCTAAATAAATATATTCAAAGTCTTAGGAGACATGATGTCTCTTATTAGAGCCATTTAATGCAGTTGTTTCCCAGGAAAACAGGTTATTATTATGCAGGATTGTGAAAGATGTGCTTTACAAATCCAGCAGCTGAAAGAAAGTGGGTAAAAAACACTACATTCCAACAGCTGCTTTCAAAAGAGATACTGCACTGGCAAAAATGCATGTTACAAGATTTTAAAAGTAGTAACACAAACACACCCACAAAACATGAACATACTTCTCCTCCCTACAAATAATTTAAGAGAGTTGCAACAATTTTTATTTACACATAATAGGCTGATATTACAGAACATTTCTGCTCTGCCTGCCTTAAGTACCCTGTCTGTCAAGTAGGACAATACATCTACAAACAGGACACTAACACCAAATCTTCACAATCTTTTCTATACAAAAATCCTGCTACTGATCTCCACTAAACAAGATCAGTTTCCTCAGATGGGGGTACTGGACACATAATTAACTAGTTAAATGAAAAAATAAGAGGAGGTGTTGGAAAAAAGTATTCACAGTAAAACTGTGTTTTTTTCCTAGTTGGACATGTCAGATAAAGAACAAATATAAGTAAAACTCTAGTTCATTCACAGCTGTCATCTGGATCACAATTCAACATTAAGAGTTAAAAATACAAAAAGCTATGCCATTCAAACTGTTACTAGAAAAACCCCATAAAATTGCTTGTTTCAGTTTTCCTTCCCTTAGACTTGAAAGAGATTTGACCCATTTATAAAGACAAGTAATGCAATCAGCAATTGCTATTCAAGTAGTTAATTTAGCTACAACAGAACTGACACCAGCATCAGAAAGACATTAGTTAAAAACCCCACAAATCAGTGAGAAACACTTCACACTGCTTTTCTCCAATGACAAAAATTTTCTGCTTCACATGGTGAGATGCTGAAGGATTTTGTGTAAATAAATCTTATAAAGATGCTGTTATGAGGAACAGACTAAAATCTAATGTAAAAAGTTAAATTTCAGAGGTTTGAGAGTTATAAAGATAAAGAAAATATATCTCTAATGTCAAAACCTCAATAAAAATCTCTGCAGCTTACCTCGAATGGGGCCTAGTGCTGCATCCTTTGCTAATGCAGTTAGGTCACTTCCAGAGTATCCATCTGTCATTCTTTGTCAAAGGAAAAAGTGGGGTCAAGAAAGAAGGAAAAAAACTGAAAACCTGCTTCAAACCACATCAATTTAATATCAGATAATCAAAATGTTAATCAGAAGAAGTATTACTTTAATTGTTATTTGTTATTACTTGTTATTTTGCAAGTTTAATAAATCAGAAGTGCATTCACTGTAAGTGATCTATATTTCACTGTAAGTGATCTTTCACAGATTAAATTCAAAGCACAGATACTCAAGTCCCAAATAACACTCTAGGAAAAAAAAAAAGTAGCAACTAGGATTTGTAGACAAAACTGATCCCAAGCACATTTACTATCTGTTAGGAGAATTCTGTAGTTTATCAACATTTATCAATTCTGCAGTTTATCAACATTTGTCAATTACCATAAAACCAAAACCTCAAGTGTCCTGTACTTTTTCAATCCAATCAGTAAAATGAGAGAAACCAGTACCACGTGTTTAACATGATACAAAGTGAACTGAAAGGAAGGTAAATTCGACTACCCACTAGGGTATGTTTGTTTGTTTTATAAAGACAGCAGATCATCCAAATCCTCAGAACTACAAGGTAGGAAGTAAAAAAAAAAAAAAACCAAACCAGGAAGCCAAACTCTGTGGGAGCTGTTCCAGAATTAGACTTAATATCCATGTTAACCAATGAAATACTTTGGAGAATTAAAGGCCTCAACTGAACCAGGAAGCCATCAATACAAAATGCCAACATAAGTGAAAATAAGTAGTACAGGTTACCTAAAGGAAAGTTGAAAAACAAAACCACAACCCTTGTAGAGCAGTGGCTAGCTGCAGTAACAAGAGCTTAGTCTCATGGAGATCATGAAGTCTGTTACAGTTTATAGATAAAGTTTATAGAGAAGCAAAGCAACATAAAATCATAACAGAGGTTAAATATTTCTATCTTTCAAAACAAAGATGGAAAAAGAAGCAGGCAGGATGCTCAACTTCTATATTTTCTCTAAACCCTTTAAAAAAGGTGCACTCAAGTTGCATTTGTAATTTGGTTCTTGTATTTGCAGTTAGAATACCAGACACTGACTGTGGTTTTTCCTCCAGTTAGCTACTATTGCAGCCTAAATGTGGCCTGAGCTAACACGGAATGTGCTCAGTTGGATTACACATCAATTTCTGCAACATTACCAAGAAGCTGACAAACGCTGCATCCAAGACTGTGCTAACCTCTGCTGTACTGTCACAAAGAGAAAAAGACTGAAGTATATCCACCTGCATATCTCTGCTATTTCGTGCTCTGTTTTCACTCCTTCCTGCCTTGCCTGCTTTTTAGTCTAATCTCCTTCACACCCATTATTAGATTTAGGTGACTAACAGCAGTACTGTGTCAATCTCAATGATAAGAAACATAAAACAACTCCATTCCATAACAGGAGGTAAAAATAACATTTTCCCAATCAAATCTGAAAGTGCAAAGAATCTAAAATTACCCAGTGTTTGCTCTGCTATGTCGGTAATACATTCAACAAGCCTAACGAGGCACCAGCAAAGAGACCTTGCCTTTTATTTGAAATGAATGCCAAGTGCAAAACTGACACTATCTTTTTGCATAAGGGAGGAGAGCTGGACTCCTTGAGGGATGGGTGGAAAGAAGCATCCTCCTCCCTCCTCCTCAAAGGAAAGGCATGTTTCAACAACAGAAACCTGACTGGGTGTATCCTATATATGTATATATAAAAACACTTTTAGACAGCCTGACAGGGAACCATCTTCCCCAAATGCATGCATTTCATGCTGTCGCTGTCAGATGATTTACATTAGCTACATTTTGAATGAAGTAAACAGTCTGAATGAAAGCAATAGAGGAATACATTTATTTAGTATGGTTACAAAATACTTACCTAGCTAGTTGAGCCAACTCTTTTTGAGTTAATGGACTTCCTTGCTTGCTTAGAAGATTTTTTAGCAAAATCAATCTTGTCTGAAAAGAAGATAAAATTATCAGATGTAAAACTCGTTTTCACGGAACGCTTAAAATTGTGTTTCAAGAATAGAACTATGCTTTTGTCAGTTTTGCTTTTGTGCTTCACCAGTTTGAACTTGCCTATAGTGATTGTGCAATTAAACTGTACAGTATCATCTATTCAGGAGCAGAGATAAGGACTGGGTAAAAACAAGATCAAGATCCTAACTACTAGTATCAAGAATAAGTCATCAGAATCTTCATCAAAAGTACTGATCTCCTGTTGAGCTGAAAAACATTAGGAAAATTATCTTTTGCAATAAAACACTCTCCTTCAGTGAAACAAACATGCCCCTCTAAGTCCTACTTCAGACTTGCCCATGTCTGCCAGTCTGTAAGGAACTAGTAGTTCTTGACTAGTAGTCAAGAAATACTGAGTAGCTACCACCAGATTCACTGCTAGTGTGAGTGCAAAAAAAAAAAAAAGGGGGCAAAAAACTTAAAACTAATGCACAGTGTATATGGTCAAGGTGAGCCAGAGGTTAGTTCACAGAATTGTTATCATCAAGGCTAAGTTAAAAGTTGCCTCTAAGTGTCTGAAAAATATGAGTGGAAAACAATACTTACTTCTTCGTTTGGTAAAGACACATATACCCGTTTGGTGAATCGTCTGGAAAAAAAACCCAAACATGTATACATTGTTCACACTATTATGTAACTATTTAGCACATACAAATCCTTCATTTGATTTGTTTAAGTGACGAACTTTCACTTTTGCAATCAAGTTCTAGGAAGCAGAACTGGAGATTTTGAAAAATCCAACAACAACCAAACAAAAAATATGTACAGTGGCTGGTGCTAACCTACACTTATCTGAAGTTACAAGACTCCTCCCAGAGGGGAAACAATCTAAAGGTAGAAATACCAGTGACTACCAGCAATGAAATGAAGCATCTCTTAATTTTTACACAGACGTCTTTGGAATAATTTCTTCAGGCAGTGCTGACACATCTATTTTCCTCAATCAAGAATGAAAGGGGAATAAAGTATGAGTACTTTTAACAAAAAAGTCCTAAGGCAAATCTACAGAAAGATCTGTAATTGCATGGGATGTCAGAAGACAATATTCACAGAGAAGTAATACTGGATCTCTGCTCAATCTAGAATACTTTTCAAATTTTCTCCTTTATTCTGGCATTAAGAGCCAAGTAACTAAAAAGTAAAATATTAAGTCCAAGAAATTTAAAAAACACTGACTTGTTCTCAACAGGTACTACTGTTTCAGACAATTCCAAGACCATCATGATTGTGCAGAGGCATCTCAAAAGAAAAGGGTAAAGCCCCTCTTCGAGAGGTTAAATAGTTTAGCCTTGCTGAACAGCTTTTACTTATTACAAAACTTCACCAAGTTGCTAGGCAAAACCTGTTCTTCATAATGAATATCATCTTACTTATATTCAGAAAAAAGAGACACTTCAGTACCTGAGAACAGCATCATCAAGCTCCTGAGGCCTGTTTGTTGCTCCCATCACAAGTATTCTATCCTCTCCAGAAGACTGCACCTATACAATGTTAGAAGGCAACACGGCTTTCAGTTTACACAGTCTACATTAAGCAGAAATACAACAAAACCACTTAGAGACTTGCCATGTATTCAGCACACTGATGGGATCTTAATATATATATGTACATGTTTTGTTTTTTGTTTTTTTTTCCATTAAAGTAGGTTTAAAATATTCCTCAGATAAATGTAAAGTCAAACCAGGAAAAGGTTGGGAAAAAAAACCCAAAAAAAGTCTTTCTGGAAAAAAGTAAGACTATAAAACTGTAAAAGCCACTCATAAGTTTAGTCACCAGGAGATAATTATGTTTAAAAAGCCAGAGACTTTCTGCTGTTTTGGAGTTTTAATACCAAACATCATTTTGAAGTTAAGGTGAGAATGAAAACTTTAAAGTATAGCCATAACTACAAAATCAGAACAGAGATCTATCTAACACAGGCCTTGCATGAATCCAGTAATCAAAGTAGGCTATAAAATAATCCTAATAGCAGAAAGACACAGCAATTTCCTTCCCAATTCACTAATTTTATACCCAAGAATATAGAGACTTAGAGCTCCCAAACTTCAGACAAAACACTGGGCTATCAGGGACATAATTATTCACTTAGCATTCAATTCTTCATAGGTTTAGATTCCCTGCTACCTTACCATGTTCCCCAAAAATACTGTATGACATAGTCATACCTTAAATATCAAATCAGCAAATTTCGTGTTATGCTTATTTTTCCTTTTCCATTTTAAGGGATAACTCTGTATGTGTGTAATAATTTCTGTACATCACTGTCTTATTTGTCCATATCGACATTATTTGTCCTGGTTCATCCATTTTGGAGTTTTTCCAAACCTTGCTGTCTCTCCATGTTGTTATCTGCTCTTCCTGTACCTCATTATTACTGCCTCACCAATGTAGCAATATTCCACTGTGCTAATGGAACACAAACTAAAATTATTCAATACAAGAACAGTGCTGTGACAGAAGAATATTCGGATACTTTTTTGTATGTGTGTCCCACTATCAAATCCAGTTCCTCTTCCTGGGTATAGCATTCATGCCATTAAATACTTGTTACTGGATTCTGTCTTCTCTAGCTTATGATGCCAAGAAAAAAGCTAGTTCAATGAAAGGTGTACTAACACAGAAATGAATCTTTCTGATATGTGAGAGCTATGTATATGGTAGATACATATATATATGTATGTATATGTATATATATAATCCAAACTAATCTGTTTGAAACTCTCATCCCTCAAGTCTCACCCCTTGACAGTGTATTCTTGTGACACATTCCTTTGAAACCAAAAACTATTTAAAAGCCATTTAATCCTGCTTTGCTTTGCCAGAATAAAGAGAAGTGATTCATTAAGCCATGCAATTGCAAACATGGATTCAACTCTCCATGACCCTCAAATGTCCCTCTTGCCCTGTAAGAACAGTTGTCTTCACAGCTCCTTTACTACTGCCATCTGTTATCCTTTCTTTTCTGTCCACAATCTTACAACACAGCATTAAAGCTCATCTCCAGAGCGTTACTTTTTAGTCCAAACTGCATCTTCCAGAATAAAGAATAACACAGTAAGCAGGTAGAAAATTAAGAACCACCAAAAAAAGCTGTTTGCCAGTTTTGGTGAGGTGGGAGGGAGACTGAGCTAAGCCCTAGCAGCCAAACCGTTTGTAATTCACCTATAGGTTGTACTGGCACCCACTACATTAGCCAATTTAGCTAAATCAAACCACACCAAGATTAAATACTTACACCATCAAATTCTATTAAAAATTCTGTTTTTAGACGCCTGCTAGCATCATGTTCACCTTCTCGTCTTTCACACAAAAGGCTATCAACTTCATCTAAAAAACAAAGAAATACATCTTAATTAAACATACAACATCAAAGGCTTTGTATTTGCCTAAGCTCCTTTGCTAATATAGGGCTCCATTAAAAGACCAGATCATTATTCTTTAGGAGACAGACAGTTTTTAGCAAAGTTTAAAAACTTGCGTGATGTGTTGGCCTTTGAATAGGTAAGGCCAAGCACAGATTAGAGGGGGAAAAGAAAAAAAAAAAGGAGGAAAAAAAGAAAAAGAAGGAAAAAAGAAGGAGGAAAAAAGAAGGAGGAAAAAAGAAGGAGGAAAAAAGAAGGAGGAAAAAAGAAGGAGGAAAAAAGAAGGAGGAAAAAAGAAGGAGGAAAAAAGAAGGAGGAAAAAAGAAGGAGGAAAAAAGAAGGAGGAAAAAAGAAGGAGGAAAAAAGAAGGAGGAAAAAAGAAGGAGGAAAAAAGAAGGAGGAAAAAAGAAGGAGGAAAAAAGAAGGAGGAAAAAAGAAGGAGGAAAAAAGAAGGAGGAAAAAAGAAGGAGGAAAAAAGAAGGAGGAAAAAAGAAGGAGGAAAAAAGAAGGAGGAAAAAAGAAGGAGGAAAAAAGAAGGAGGAAAAAAGAAGGAGGAAAAAAGAAGGAGGAAAAAAGAAGGAGGAAAAAAGAAGGAGGAAAAAAGAAGGAGGAAAAAAGAAGGAGGAAAAAAGAAGGAGGAAAAAAGAAGGAGGAAAAAAGAAGGAGGAAAAAAGAAGGAGGAAAAAAGAAGGAGGAAAAAAGAAGGAGGAAAAAAGAAGGAGGAAAAAAGAAGGAGGAAAAAAGAAGGAGGAAAAAAGAAGGAGGAAAAAAGAAGGAGGAAAAAAGAAGGAGGAAAAAAGAAGGAGGAAAAAAGAAGGAGGAAAAAAGAAGGAGGAAAAAAGAAGGAGGAAAAAAGAAGGAGGAAAAAAGAAGGAGGAAAAAAGAAGGAGGAAAAAAGAAGGAGGAAAAAAGAAGGAGGAAAAAAGAAGGAGGAAAAAAGAAGGAGGAAAAAAGAAGGAGGAAAAAAGAAGGAGGAAAAAAGAAGGAGGAAAAAAGAAGGAGGAAAAAAGAAGGAGGAAAAAAGAAGGAGGAAAAAAGAAGGAGGAAAAAAGAAGGAGGAAAAAAGAAGGAGGAAAAAAGAAGGAGGAAAAAAGAAGGAGGAAAAAAGAAGGAGGAAAAAAGAAGGAGGAAAAAAGAAGGAGGAAAAAAGAAGAAGGAAAAAAGAAGAAGGAAAAAAGAAGAAGGAAAAAAGAAGGAAAAAAGAAGAAGGAAAAAAGAAGAAGGAAAAAAGAAGAAGGAAAAAAAAGTCTTTCTGATGACAAATTGCTACTCAGGACAACCAAAATACATTTTCATGTTTGAAGTTTAATGGACTTAATCAGTGAAGGCAGTACAGTATTTTTCTTTTTGAGACCTCTTCCTATTATTACCACCAACTAAATAACGTAACAATGATCCAACATTCTTTTTATGAACTACTGATTGGCTGGCAGGTCATATCTGACACAGTTGTCCTGAGCTGCAGAATTCTCAAAAGAAGTTTACCCAACTATTCCAATAGTTAATTACTTATTAATCTTTGGTAAGTAAGATTATTTAAGGAAGTAAATAGAAGTTAACACCTAAGGTCTTACCAATAAAAATTATAGAAGGTTGAAGTTCTCGGGCTACTGCAAATAGAGCACGCACCAGTTTCTCTCCTTCACCCACCTAAAATAACAATAAACTGATTTTATAGGGGGTTAAAAATTTTTACAAGACAGCTAAAAGAAGGACCTACAGAAAATCCTGTTGGTAACCAACCACACTCAGTCCATTTATACATATTCAGACTATCACTGCTTCAGTACATACAACTGTACTGTTTACATCCTAAAAGAAACACTGTAACTTCTCTTACTATTCACAACTGAGTTAACTGTCAAGAGATTTTTTGGTGCCTAAATTACCAGAGTGAAAGAGACCTGGGACCAAACTAATTCAATTTTTAAAGATGAAAAACCCCACAACCAGTCATCTGCATTACTGCCAGAGCCACTGCTGAGCTGAAAAAACCTTTGATATTGACTTATCACAAATACAAAACAAAAATTTTAGTTCACAAGTCACTTTTTAAAAACTACCTTCATTATAGGCTATCAGTTCACCAAGGACTCCTCAGAAGTCTCTGGCTTTCTTAAGCCCTAATTAAAGCATGGGTGTTTTCAAATCATTGTATTTTCCAGCTACTACTTACATATTTTGAAGTCAGGCTCGCTGCGCTGATGTTAAAGAAAGTAGCATTTGATTCTGCAGCAACTGCTTTGGCCTAGGAAAGCGGGAAAAACCAAAGTACTTTTAAGAACTATCATGTTGAAGATAGTTCTCTGCATCTGTAGTGACTACTCATGTCCTGATAGACAGTTCTGAAAGGGAGCACCTTGTAAAAATGTTATGGAAAACTTCTGCCCAGGCCACTTACAAATGAGAATGGCTATGCAGTCAAACCAATAGAGAAATTTCCAGACTCCCATAGACTTCTCTAATCCTATTAGCTCCATAGCCAACTACAACTTGCTTTCAGAAGAATAAGTCTCCATTTCCTTTCAATTTATCCTGAATAGACATTTAAGCCAATTTTAACTAACTTAGGGCAGTAATTTAAGGCATCAGTTGGATCAAATCACATAAAAAATTATGGTGTTTTTTCTCCTCCTTCATCTATGCAAAAGCTGTTTTCAGAGGAAAACTAGGGAAAATAATCAGCTGGAACGCTCATTCAGAGTACCCTCTTCTTTAACAGTTTCACCACATTCAAGAAATTATGATTCCCTGGTTATAGAGTCTAATTTTAGTGATTAGCAATTATATTCCAGTATGTCACACATAACAGATGAGCCCTACATGAGCTGCTCTACATTCACACTCCTGCACTTCAGAGCTGATCCAGCTCCAGTGTCAGCAGAGTGTGCAGCTGCAGCCACACCATGTGATCAGGACGATGTGCCCGGCTCAGCTGCATCAGGACACTTGATGCTCCCTGGCTGATGCACAGCCATGGAGCTCCAGTTCCCTGGATCTAGCACACCAGGCTGAGAAAAAAGTTGCAGCTAGGCAGCCCTTACATTCTTTGCACAGCAGTGTGCAAGTGAGACAACCCTCTTCTTTGCTACTGTGCTCCCTCCCCATTTCCAAAAGGTACTTCTAGTATGCTTCATATAAAGCAGATAATTTCTGATTAATCACTGCTGTACAAAACAATTAACCCACTTCCTTTTGCTCTCTATGAAAATGAAACCTGGACTTGCTGGTTAAAGTTTTAAAATATTATTTGTCATAATGAAAATAATTAAAGAGAGAATAGTTTAGCAATTCCCTCCATAAAATTCAGAGTTAAGAACAATTTTGTGTTTTTATATATAAAATGACTCTCTAATACGCAGTCTGTAAGAATGTACAGTTTATTAGTCCAAGCCCCAAACTGAAAGCCACCCCCTGTGGTTACATTTTAAGCCCACCAACTCATCATGAAGTAATTTTCTCACCAACATTGTCTTCCCATTTCCTGGCGGGCCAAACAGCAATAAACCACGTGCAGGAGCTCTCAGACCTGTAAATAACTGAGAAGGACATCATCATAAGTTATCATCAAAGACTTGAATAAAATGTTGCTTTACCTTTGTAAGAGAACGGTTTAAGACTGAGGATGCTGGCTAGCACTGATAGGAACGGTAGCAGTGAGTGCCACAACACTACAGGCTTTGAGAGAACTACATTGTCACTAACTTGACCTAATGCACACCACTATTGTTTCCCACACAGCAGCTAAATTATGTTGTAATTGTTCTGTGCCTGGATGCACTGTGAAAGCAGTTTAAAACACTTTCCACAAGACACACTAGCCTATCAAGCTTAAAGCATGAATTCCATTTAAAAAGGGAGTAATGCAGGTATACAGTAGGAGAGCTAAAGCAGTGTTTTTACTAATTCCATATGGAAGAACTCCTTTATCTTTCCTTATGAAATGAAACTTGAGAAGACAAGCTTTCAACAAAATGATTTGAAGTATTACTTAACAAACACCTACTCTCTCTATGCTACTGATAGTCATCTCCTCTCTCTCACTTTCAACTAGATTCATCTTTCCTAGTCTATAAAATTGTGCACATCATATGTAGCAAGTCTACAAATTCTCACAGAATACCTAACTTTTAGTTATTACTATGCCTTTTTTCTCTAGTACTTCATCTTTATCCCTTCCCTCAAAAGTTTCAGAGTATTTTTTTTGGTCTCACACTCACCCCTCCCTTCCAGCTTGCAATAATTCCAATAACCAAGCAGGAGGGTATCTCATATACATCCCACGTGTAAACAGCACTGTCGGCAGGCATTTCTTTCCACAATATCCATGACAACGAATAGCTCCATTACCAGTGTTTTATTTCTGCCATGACTGACCAACATGTGTTTTCTCTATTATTTCATCATCCACAGCATTTTGTTTGTGCTTGACTCTGACCCCTAAAAGTAGTTACCCAGCTATTCACTGAGTGAACACTCCAGTGTTTCAGCTTTCCATGCTGCATACCACCATGTGCATTTTTTGTCCGACTTCTTTTGTTTGAAATAATTTTTGGGGAGTTCCAACATTTTCACATAGCCCAGATCAAATCTGTAACTCCTCCTCACCTTGATCATCACCTACAATTCATCTGCACTTATATTTATTACTGAGATACACAAAGCTTTTCACACAAAGTTTTTATTAACAGGCTAATTATACTGAACATGGTCTGAATTAACTGCTGGCATTTCATTACCATCTTACCACTGAAATGGTTGCAGCCAATATTTCCTGCTTATGTACCTCAACTTTTGCTCTCCTACAAAAAATACCACTGGCTTGTTAAATATGAATTTGAGTCATTAAGATTAAAACTGAACTAGTGTTAATTTACTAAGTATCCCCCTATAGCTGCTGTGTTCATTTACAAAGAATAAAACCAACCCTCTCTACTCCCAAGGAAAGTTTAAAAATTTATGTGATTCTCTGCCCTTATTTCATCTCAACCTACACCAAGGTCAGGCCCATTGCTAGCTACAGTAATATGAAACAACTTTATCCAAGATACCACAGCTGGAAAAGCTACTCCAAGCCTCCCATCTCCAAGTCCTTCCCACCCAGCTCACAGTATTGGTGTCACTGAACAACACACTTGACAGACTACAGCACTGTAGTAACAGAGATGTTATAATGACATCTTCCTTCTGCATAACAATATCTGAGCACACATATTTGTTGACAAAGTTTTTTTCTCCTTACAACTCATATTTCTGTGATGCTATGCCAGGTTTAGGGTTTCTTTCCTATGCTGCTTCAAAACCAGTTAAGCATTAAGGGGAAAACCACAAAGCAATTTCAGTCACCTTTGTCTATGTAACAAATGGGACCCACAAAAAACAGAAAATACAAACAGCAATTTTTCTTCAATAATCACAGAATTATAAAGTGGGCCTGGATTGGAAGGGACTTTGAAGATTATCTACTTCCAACTTCCCTGTCGTGGGCAGGGTCATTTTCCATTAGACCACACTGCTTAAAGTCCCTTCCAATCTGGCTTTGGATAACTATAGGATGGGATATCCACAATTTCTCTGGGCAACCTGTTCAAGTGTCTCATTATCCTCACAATGAATAATTTCTTCCTAATATCCAAATCTAAACCTACTCTCAGTTTGAAGTAAATTTCCCTTGTTCTGTCACTACCTGCCATTGTAAACAGTTCCTCACCAGTTTTCTTTTAGGTCTCCTTCAGGTACTGAAATAATGTAATTAAGGTCAGCCTGGAGCCCTCTCTTCTCCAAGCTTAACAACCCAAATTCTCACCATTTCCTTACAAGAGAGGTGTTTCAGCCCTCTGATCATCTAGCAGTTCCTCCTCTGGACTTGCTCCAACAGGTTCATGCTCTTCCTGTGCTGGGGACCCCAGAACTGGACACAGCACTACAGGTGGGCTCTCATGAGAGCACTGCAGGAAATCATTGCACACAATTTCCTCAAAAGTACTGCAAATCTTAGTAAGTTCAGCTTTAGAAAATGACCAATATATTTTTTTCCTAAAACTAGCTCAGAAAATTCCAGTAGTATGCAGACAAGGCCTGAATCTAGGCAGTCACAGCAGTTGAGGTACCAACTATGATAAATAAAAGCCTAAATGATCAACTTCCATATAGCCAGGTAAAGAGAAAATCTGCCCTCAAATGTCACATATCTCAGTGTATTTGTTTGTTGACTACACTTCTTTGCATCCTCTCCATCAGTAAATAAACTATTCAGTGTTTAACCAATATCCTCACAGAGAAGATGACCACGGTAACAATAATGTTCTTCAGATCAGATAGTGTCATGACCTAACTTACCAATACACATCTCCCACTTCACTCTTCCAGTTGTGGGTTTTGTCCTTTATCTATGGCCATATAGGGCTGGACACACAGCTATAGCTATCTGGAACAGACAGCCTGACAAACAGTGAGAAATTCTGTTTGTTTGCTTTTGCTGTTTGTTTGTTTTATAGGGTTGTGGGGGTATTGTGGTTTTTTGGTTGGTTTTTTTTAGAGGTTTGTGGTTTACTGATTTGATTTGGGTTGGGTTTTTTCAGGGTTTCTTTTTTTTTCTTGCTGCAACATTGATTAAAAGGAAGACAAGGAATTTCATATATAGGAATCCTATATTCCCCTTTTCCAAGATGGCTAGGACCCTACAACTACCCATCATAATCACAATTAGTAAAAACAGGATTAAAGAATCATCATTTCATCTGTGAGCCACAGCACATTTCTTTGATCCTGTCACAGATTGATCACAATACCCAGTTACTTACCTCAGGTCGAAGAGAAGGAAGGATAACAATTTCTTGCAAAGCTTGTTTAGCCAGTTCCTGCCCTGCGATATCATCAAATTTGACAGCTGGCCCACTAACAAAGAAATGGAATACTGATTAGTCTAACAATGAGATACTCTTTTTCAGCTGCAGCTGACTGTTTTAATGCATTTGACTATTTATACAGAACCCTTTTGAGAAAATCAACAATTTATATTCTTGAGTATCTTAAAACATCCTTTTGCCATCCAAAAAATCCTCAAAAAGCCCCAACAAAGTGGAAGTATTCATTTCATTCCAAGTGGTCCAAGATGGTACTGAATGCTAAACTGATCTACTGGACTGAAAAGCCTACTTTTCTTCATACTTACCTATCAACAACTTCATTTAGGATAAGATTAGCAAGATTGCTGTCCACATTTCTAAATATCTTAGTGTCTTTCTTTTTTCGAGGAGCAGTTGTAGGGGTAGAAGGTTTATTTGTTCTGCTATTTTTAGGAGCAGCCTGGAGAGAGGGGAAGAAAAAAAACCCAAAAACCCCAGATCAATACTTTGAAAGAGTAGTGTTAAGCAAAATAAGATCTACATTTCATATGTTCCAGTAAAACAGCATGTTAACAAATATCCAATATTCTAACGCTGTATTTTGCTACAAATTGTATTACCATATTAGTCAGCCACAAATAAGAGCATCTTAAGCTCCAGTGGTGAAGGGTCTTTGATTTGAGGATTTTTAGTTTGATAATTCATTTATTTAACTACAGTATTTCCCCCCAGCGTTGTCTGGAAATAAGCGTCACAAACCATCTTAGGTTCTCAATACAAGAATAATAAGCAAGAATTCCAAATGTTGTCATACTTGATAACAGGTCATTTTAAAGTTTTCATATAATATTACACCAGCAGTGTTTTAACAGAACAGTAATGTTTAGTCTATTCTGCTCTTTATTCTACTTTACTGGACAAAAAGGATGCAAGGGAAAAACATGGGCCAACAGAAATGCAGTATTTTTCTGTATTCTTACTATAGGACTTACTTCTGTGTTTCAGTCCCAGACTAACCACAATTTGCTTTTCAATGTGGTTGCAGAACAACCTGAGCATGTATGTTCTCCTCTTGGAAGAGAAGAACATGTAGGGGGAAAAATATTGTAGTTCTGGAGCAAGAGGTTTCTCAGTCCATCCTTTACATACTAGAAGTAAGTTATTTTTCTTCTAGGTAACTTTCACTCAGCTTCCCATGCAATTTTAGAAACAATTCCCATGCAATTTTAAAAACAAGTAGTATTTCTTTCTGTGACCATACTTAAAATCCTTTTGCCCATGCACCCACCTCATGCCCTCCCATTTCTAAAATCCACTCTGCACCATACCTCAAGAGGCCCAGCTAAAAAATCTGGAGTTTCAGTTTTTTCACAAAACTTTCTGCTGCTACAATACTGCAATTAAGGCATTAAAATCCAAAGCTGCTTCTGGAATCTACACTTGATTTTTCAAGTGTATACTTCCATATTTATCCCCACTATACCTTGTGAGCTGAAGGCGTAGGATTAGGTGCTGGTCTAGACACAGATGATGATACCCCACTGTAGCTGGGTGTTCTGTGGTGACCTGAAAGGCCTGTGGATCCAGTTTTTGCAACAGTCTTTGAACGAGGAAGGGAATTACTCGTGTGGGTTAGGGGGTCCTTCTTTTTTGGAACTGCTCCACTTTCTATAAAGAAAACCAGTGCCATGAGAACATTTGCAGCAGTTGTGCTTTTACCATTAACTAGAAGTTAACTGCAACTAGAAGACAGAATTGTTGAAACGTGTAATACTGCATTATAGAAGAATAATAGACATTTCTAAAGAGGTTTAGTGTTTTTAAGGGGATATTGACTGCTGTTTTCATCTACAGTCAAAATTCTAATTTTTAGGAACTCTCAAAATGAACCGAGTTAGCCATCTTAGAAAGTCAGAGATGATGCAAAGCCTTCTGGCTTGTGGTCTGCAGTCTTCTTTCCCAAAAACTCTTAAAAACAATCATTACAATAACTCCCAAATTTCAAGCCTTTGGATTCAGAGTAGTGATTCTTTAAGTGATGCCAGCTAACATTATCTAGCACCTTCCACACAGAAGCTTCACCAAAGCATTTTAATCTGGAAAAATTACAGTAGTAGTTATACTTGCAAGTGACTGTCAGGTGCTTTTTCTTTCAACTTGCTTTCACTTTAGGAACCTTTAGGTGTAAGGAAATTCTGCATGGACAACTCTGAAGCAGCTTACCTTCCTACATTAAAAAGTAAGTCTTAAAATATATTTAAACATCACCAGACATTCCATTCACATTACTTATTCACCTCCATGGTGAAGCAGGCAAGTCTCAAATCAGGTGACAGATAAACTCGAAATACTGGCCACAGGTCATCAAACTACAAAAAGCCATTTTGGTCCAGAGTAAACAAAATAGAGCTTGATGTCTATGTTCTCCATATGGGATATTCGATAAAATAAAGTTCCTTGGCACAGAAATGGCAACTGTAAAACATCTAATCAGAGATCAAGAGGTAAGGTGATACAGCAAGCAGGCAAGTTGGTCAGGCTGGTTAATGATTAGAGCACAGCTTTAGATTAGATTAGATTTAGATTTTTGTGGTGGGAATATACTCCTGGAAACTGTCTAGTACAGTACCATTGTCTGTGATGGAAACTATAAATACTGCCTAATTTTATATCTTTTTAAAAGGTTTAAGGAGACTTTTGATTAGGCAAGAGAAACAGGGCGTCAAAGGTAAGGAAGTTCAAACTAGATTTCAACTACAAGTGTCTTCACTAAGGTTGTAGAAACTTGCAACTCAATTTGATGTGCTAGGTCTTAAGGAAAAGAACTTTGTTCTCAGCCTCTTTAAACATCCTACCAGGACCAAATCTCTACATGGCCTGCAAGCATCCTTAACAATTCAGTGAAAAAGTTTCTGAAACCTTTCTTCAGTCACAAATCTACCCCTTTTTAGAGTTACAGAAACTCTGCAGGGATCACAAAGCACAATGCAGATGTATCAATATGTAAGAAACAAGGCAACTTGAAGAATATAATTAAGCATATTTACCTGCAGTATGTTTCTTGTTGAAAACAAATCAACAAACAATCAAAACAAAACAAGAAAAAAAACCCAAAATAATAAAACAAACCAACAAAACAAACAACCCTCCCACAAAACAAACAAACAAACACAAACAAATGAACCCCCCAAAAAACCAAACAAAAAACCACACCAAAACTGGTTACTGACTAAATCACACACAACTCCAGACCTGGATACATTTACGTAGTCATTCCCGCACAGGAATTTCCAAGTCAAAAACTCTTTAAAATTAGGCATACTTAGCAACTTTCAAGTTCAAAAAGCAGTGTATGAATCTATTAACACATCTAGCTACTCAGCACTTTGACTGAGTCCAGTTTAATCAAAAGGTGGCACTCAGTTTGGCTGGGTTTTTTTTAGCCTGCCTCAACCTCATTTGCACACCTGGCTTGAAGTCAACACGGGAAGGCTTCAAAAACCTAAATTAGTTTTTCTCCATGTCCTTCACCTTAACATGCTGCTCAATTATCTCACTCTCCCAGAATTACTCCCACATATTGAGAACACTACACAGATACTGCAATTTTGAGGATCATAAAATTGCACAGGTAAGGAGCATTTCAGGACGCTGAAAACAGAAGGAAGGAAAGAAGGGAAAAGAAACAAGGTTTAATACAAATTATGATTTAGTCTAACTGCACCTCCAGGACTCAAGACTGGTAAGTTTCCAAGTTTTGTTGTCAGTCCTGATGGGTAACACATAAAGAAGCACTGGTGAACAGCTCATGAACGTAGTTGTTTGTTGAATATCAATTCCAGAGGGAAGCTTCATTTTTTGTACAAATTTTCATTGAAGTAACAAATAAAAATGTTATCAAATTGTTCAGAATTACAGTTTATCTAAAGTTTATCTATTTCTAAAGCATAAGGTATTTTAGGTAATATCACATATATGTCAGATAGCTCCTACCACTCCATTATACAAGATAAATATTTTGCCATGACAAATGCAAAACCCCCAAACACATTTCTTATTCACTTTTATTTGTTATCTACTGAAAGACTGGAAATACATAGCAAATTATTTAATAAAGCCTTCACAGTATCTCCAGCAGCCTTTTGCCAAATGTTTCACTGTTCCGTTTAAAACAATATGAAAATACCTAAAACATATTCTAATCACAAAGAGACACCATGGAATTTTTTCAACTGTATTTGAAACGACGAACAGTTCAACTGACTGCTTCATATATACTTACAGGATAATAATAGATGTTTTATCAGTTTGATTTTACTCTCTAATTCTGGACAGAATAATTTACTTTATAGCTCCAGGCTAACACCACTGGATTACACAGACATAATAGCTGTCTGGTCCTGAAAGCATCCCTATAATTTTAATCAGCCATCCAAATACACACACAACACAAATTACAAACAAGCAAGTAGCAAAATTTTGTCTGGGGTTTTCTCTTGGTTAAAGTGCAATAAGCTGCAGACACAGGTGCCCAATTTCTGACTCCTTTACAGAGAGAAACGTTAAAAGTGTATATTCTATAATATGGATACTTATTAAATAAAGACAAAGTACAAATACGTTTGAATAAATCTAAGAGAAGCTTGATTATATTAAATACCTGGAAATGCAAAAACAATCTTAAAATTATGCAGTGGTAGCTCATTTATTTAATATAACAACATCCTTTATATTTCTAAAAAGCAAACCCAGTTTCTTTTCTGCATTTAAACCAGATTAAAGCACATGTCAATAAACTCGCTTCTACTAGTCTAACTTCTTAAGCATCCAAAAGAAAGTCTAAATTCAAATTAATAGCAGCAATTCCAGTACCACAGAACAATTTCCAGCCTTTAGTTGTGCCATCTTAAAAATCATCAGGGAATATTCCTCAGAAATTCCCTACATATGCCTATTGATAAGTAATATAAAGGGACTAAAACAAGTTATTGTACATGGTCTCTGGACACCAAGTTGGAAGAAAAATCCACCAGTCTAAAAATGTCTTTATGTATGTAGTTTCATTTAAAAAACCCAAAAAAACCCAAAAAACTTTAAACTGTTGCTTTAAACTTGCAGAAATTGCAAGACTGGTCATTATGCAGGATCAGCATTCACAACAGCCCCCAAAATTGTAATTCTTCAAAAACACAATTCAGATTTTTCAAATAGGTAGATGCAAGTAATAAAAGCTACTTAAGAGAAAGCTCCAGCAACTAAGAAGGACATGCTGCATGTTTTCAATGGTAGCACAGCTGCACAAGCCAGGAATTACAGCTGCTCTCCTTTCTCAACTGACAGAGCCACACCAGTCAGAGATCTGCTTTCGTCAAATTATGCTGTTAAAAACAATCTTATTTCTACCTGTTCTTCTACTTGGGGAGCTCCTTTGAAAAGTTCAGTATTAAAAATAGAACTTTTGCACCATGACAAACATTGCCAATATATGCCTACTATTAAAGACTGGCCAGCAACTCCCTCCATGTGAAAACTGAGATAAAATACTAGCTAGCTGCACAGTATTCACGTTGAGGTAACAGAAATGTAATGCTTTCTCTGGCCATCCATCATGCTGAGATGTACGTGTAAAATGGTATACACTGGAATTATAATACTCTAAGTACTGTATGACTACTAAATGAGTTCATAAAACTCAAACTCTGCCTTTGGCAAGACTGGTATAATCTCCTTCCCTAGTTTGTTTAAAAAAAAAAAAAAAAAAAAAAGAAAACAACAATCCACAGTAGAAAGGAAAACATGCACGTTTGAGGGGAAAAAATATAGGTAAGTCGTTTAAATCTAATTTAAGACTGCTATGAGAAGAAGAATGATGAATATTAAAGTAATATTATTTCCAAGTAAAGGTTTGGGTCAAAGCTACTTGTTACTACTCTTTAGACAAGTTACTGCATAGCCCTCTGCAACTGAAGTGCAGGTGACAGTACTGCTATGAGGCCTTGAAAAACCTCAGTATGAATCTGGAAGATAAACTTTCAAGAAAAATCTCTAGCTATTCGTGAAAGTTTGGAAACCACAAATGCTGAAGACAGGGATAGGTATTAATTTGCATTAGAATCAAGTAAATTGGTCAAAAAAGCTGACACAAATACTATATTGAGAGAACAAAGAATCTCAAATCAGTAACACTTTGGAATACAAAAAGCATACAACACAGCAGTAAGAATAGAATCTTACACAAAATGATAAAGCAAAAACATCTGTAGAGACTTTGGCCTTTAAAGGCAAATAAAAGAAAGCCATGTAATTTTAGACCAAATGATGGGCAAAAAGACACTATGTTAAAACTAAGAATGACCATGTTTCATATATCATAAAATCCAGAACTTTTAAAAAGCCCAACCTGATTAGGCAACAGGACAGGTAATACTGTCCACAGACTAAGCTAAGCTTATGCCAGAGCCCTGCGGCTCAGTACCTCTGAAGAACCTCTACCTTCTCAGGTAGAGATAACAGTTCTCTTATCTGAAGTAGCCTGCAAACTGATTTTGTAGCTTTCTAAGAAAGTCTGTCATATCCTTTGTGTTTTTAAATTATTAGAGCTATCCATATGAAAATACTGTTTTACATGTATAAAGGAAGAACAGCAGCAAGATGATTAGCAGATTGAAGCATAACCACCTTTTTACAATGCTTTTAAGAAAAGGGTGTATTACTTGTATGTCCTTAAAAAAAAGTCTCCCTTGCTCCACACCCCAAAAAGATAGAAAAAGCAAGCACAAGAGCATAGGCAGCAGCCATTTAAGAAACCCAGATGCCTGTTAACACCCTGACTTTCATGGTACTGCATCAGGGATCCCACAGCTGCAAACATTCAGTACTTTGGGTAATTCTCAGACTTCCACAACTTTACACCTCGTTTATGGACAAAAATTACTGTTTATTATTTTAGTGCTATTTTAGCAAGTTTGTCTCGGTCTTCTGGGAAAGGATTAAAATAATGTTCTTTGACAAAATGCAAGAGCTGCTGTCATTCCCCCCCTCATTTCAATTGAGCATCACTTTCTTGATGTAAAAACCCCCTGAAATTCAAAATTGCTTAATGGATATTCACAGTATCATAAAGGAAGAGCTAATTAACGGAGATACAACATGTAACCTATATATCCAACACTGACACTTTCTATAACAGGTTTAATGTAATTCCTTGAAGAATATTACATAAGAAATATTTTCTAAAGTGTTGCCTTAGTAAATAGATTTGGATTCTAGGACAGTCATTGCAAGAGAAAACTGAATACTACAAAATAAAACAGTGTTGTCAAAGCCATGGAAAGGATGGAATGTATTTTATACAAAGTCTTTAAAAACAGAAATATAAATCATTTTATTTTAAAGCTGGTGGGGCCAGAATATAGCATTGCATTATTTTGCCTTGTAATACACCAGGAACTGAGAGACATCCCCTCAATAGGTGCTGGTAAAACCAAACCCACCTGACTGGAGATGTCCATTGCGGCATGCCAGGTTAGTACTGTCATTATAGACCTCCATTTGCGGCTTGGAAATTTGCAAAACTGCCTGCAGCTTCTCTACATAGTAGAACAGAGGGGGAGGGAGGAAAAAGGACAAAATAAACAAACAAAAACCAAAAATGAACCAAGAAAATTTATGTATGTTGAACACAGAAATGTCAAGTTTGGCTTTGTTATAGTTAAAGATAAAAGGAATATTTCTATCTATTCTATACATTCAGCAAGTGTGTAAAAAAATTCTGTTAGTATGAGCATGACTGAAAATAGCTTTAAAATTCATCCTTTATGGCTGAGTTAATTACAATAATCTTTCCAGTCTAGTGATTGCAGTTACCTCTCAAAAACAATGTTCAGGACTAACTCAATTTAATTTAATAAATATTTATGCTTATAACACATTTTGGAAGTCCTTCTCAAGGTGTTACTTTTGACCAGGTGCAAGGAGTCCTCACTTCTCTGCACAATAAATGTTCCACTTAAGTAGTAACAGCCAGTAGTAGCATTTTACAGAAACCTTCAAACTTCCAGCAGAACACCATATACACATTACAATAATGTCTTTTGAGATCTCTGTTTATATATTTAATTGCCTTGAAATGAAGTCAATAAAGTTGTCATGCAAATTGTCTTCTTTAGGAAGATTAAGTTCAGAAACATCATGTAAATATTGAATACAATATTTATAAAGCTAAAGATTAAGGAGAAGGAAATTAAGAAGTAATGAAAAACAGCCTAACCATAAGTCAAAGAGGTGTTAAGGCTGCCAACACAAAAGAAAAGTTAAGGACAACTTGTTCTCTATAGCCCAGCTACCACTCTGGCTTTTACCACTGCACTTAAAAACCTCTAGGCTGTACTTTTTGGGCCCTTTACTCCCTCTCCCACCTTTGTTTCACACACACTCCTCCTACTTTAAAAACCAACCACGGTCCATAAGGATGCAAGGCATATACACTACCAAGCTCTCTCACTCCCTCCCATTTTTCTTCCTTCTGCTCTCCCCCGCAAGAGACAACACTACCAAGAAGCTAGAAGAAAAGAGATGCCAAGTAGAGAAGAGATGTCCTCTGGTAATATGAAAGCATATATTGCAAAGGCAGACAAACTCTACTGAAAACGTACACAATCAAGATCATAAATAACCTGGCTGGAAGAGGAAGTGCCATTCACAGCCTGCAGATGGTACAACCAACAAGCACGAGCACTTCCTTAGGCTTCTTTACCTGTTACAGACCTTTCTCTAACCTTTCTGCTTTGTTCCTTTCATCCTCTTCCTGCTCCTGATCACTCACAGCTAAGATTTCCTGAACAGTATCTTTACACCTCATAGTTAAAGTGATGGCTTAGTAACATTTAGCTTGAACAAAATATGGTTTAGAATGGAAACTTGGTAGTCACGGGCAAATACGAAAAGCTAAGGTTCAAGATTAGTACACGTACACAAGGTTTACTTCATTTTATACTGAAAGCTTTGAAGAGTCAAACAAAAACTGTCAGTCATACACAAACAGCCTATGAACAACCACAAGCTCTACAACTTCCAAGAAGTTACTCTCATAAGCTTTCCTCTCCAGAAGGGTAAGCAAAGTCCTTATAGTATGACTGTCTGCAGAGAGTGTACTGCTCTAGTGGACACAGTACTAACAAAGGAGGCAGCAGAATGGTCTGCTCCCTGCCCAGCGCATGCAACCCAAATGGAAAGAACATACAGGAAGCTTAGGAAACAAAATTAGTATTAATAGACTTTTAAGGCATTAGGATAATCAGATGAGTTTTGGAGAACATTTCTGAGCTTAACAAAAATGACTTTCTAGTGAGCGACCATAATAACATCAATTGGCTTGTACAGGAAATGCTGTTTGCTTCAATGCTACAATTTGACACTGGGGTTCTACCATAATTATCAATGTTCAGCTAGTTTCACATATTCAGGAGCTCCAGAACTACAACCAAAGAAAAAAGAAAAAATGTAATCCAACTGCTGTCCAGTTTCAATCCAGAGTTCTCTCATCACATTACCTACTGACATGTCATTTTAGTATTGCACATAAAATTTCAAAATATGAAAAAATTTCAAAATATCACCTTTCCTTAGGGATAGTATTGCTGTAGGATCCTCTGGAATATCAAAAATAAATTAAATTGAGCATTTAAATATTATTCCAGGGAATTATAGGATACCATCATCTTCCACTTAAATGCTTCCTCCCTATTTTTCTAGACACTGACAAAGTTTACAGATTCTCATTCAATATTTCATTGATATCATTGAAGGTACAATGCTGACATAAACCTACCAAACAAACAGCACTGCAGCCACTGCCTTATTTAGGCAACACTATAGCTTGAGTTCAAGAAACTAATTTCTAGTAAAAAAATGCTACCCTGTAACATAAGCCTAAAGCAAAAAGCACCGTCTCCTCCAAGATAGTGAAATATTCCAGGTGTCCACTGAAGACCATATCTATACAGACAGAATATAGGAATATTAATACCTTCCAAAGAGGATACTGATGACAGATATTTGAATTATGTGTCACATATATCCTTCAAACCAAAATACTGAAGCTATGCTATATACACAGGAAGGCACTTCTCATGACAGAAATCTCTCTGAAGGTCTCTCTGAAGTGAGAGAACACAGATAGGTAAAATACATAAATAGCATTAAAACTGAATAGTGTTGCACTGGCTATTACAGCCATCACTACATCACTATGCCATAGGAACAACAAGCTGCCAAGTTCTGTGTATCGACTGTAGAAAACAAATATCCTCCTGTCACTCTAAATGCATCAAATTTAATTACTCTAACATGGGTGATCAATCATCCAGGAGAGACCTAGTGTGTGAAGACCACCGAAGCAAGGTTTAAACACACAACTAACACGTCCTAAACCATGTCAAAATGAGGGGCCACCACCACATCAAATGGAAGAACTTTCAAGTCCCCTGACAGCCAGCACAACCCAATATTGTCAATGGACTGTCAAAGCGATAAAGTCCCCTTGAGGTGACCTGAAACACACAGCAGTCACTTCAGCTTTCAGACTGTGTCACAGTACTGCTTTAAACAGAGTAAAACACAAAATTTAGACTCATGATGAAAACAGGGCTCGAAGTAGAAAACCCTTCAACAGTGAGTAGCTGCATCCTCTTCCAACATTAAAAGGCCTCAATGGTGTGATGGTGTGATGACACAGTGGTAACATCTGGGTGTGATCAGACATCACACTCTCACCAGTCCCTCCGTTAGTGGGGTCATGCAACTTAAACTAATGTACCAGCCCTTAAAAAAAAACCAAAAATAACAAAGAAACACCCCAAAAACCCAACAACACTGAGCACTTCTCAAGGGACAGTGATAATCAGCATGATTTAACTTTCACTTTCTATGTACTAACAATGTAACCTGCTTGACTGGATAGCATTTGAGTTAGGCACTCTGCAATCACATTTCCATCTAGCAAGCAGGATGAAATATTTGGTATATCATCTGGTTTGTTTTATTCTTTCAGCTAATGCTGAAATTATTATTGCCTTTTCTGACTTAAGAAAGGGAGAAATTCCACAAAGCTAGGAAAAAACACTCTTATGAGTTCAATTCATAGGAAAAGTCACTTCATTAAACTGTAATAGCTTCAAGAGCCTCATACTTAATTCAACTAAAAAAGGATCTTTACAGCACACAAACACTTCCAAATAGCTGTTACTATAAGTAACAGGCTAAGAGTGTGTTTAGAATGGCACATGGAATTCAACTCTAGATTACCTTAAATTTCTATAAAATCCACATAAAATGACCAACAGAAATAATAAAAAAAGATGCTGTCAATACTTCAAAGTTGGTTAGATGGCATAAAAATATTACTCAAATAGAACCCTAATGATCAAACTTGTAGGGATATAAAGCCATTGAAATATCTCTCCGAACCATATATTTTGTGTTCCTAAAGGGCACACGACTTCGCTTGCTCCTTTTTATCCAAATTTCACTTTTAGGTTCATTGTATGAAGCACATCCTCAGTAAAAATTAACAAGAACCTAGGCAGAATAAAGTACTAAACTGATAATTTAAAAATAAAAATGAAATAAAACATTACACCAACTAACATAATGGAACACTATGCTATCTGTTTACCTTTCAATCTGCACTCTGAATGAAGCAAACAAATAGCACGTGATCACACATTCTAATAGTAGAGATGAATATACTTCAACTTTAAGGGTTTTTGTGACTTTTACCCTTTGTTTCTTTTCAATCAGATCACAGCAAGTAAGCAACTTATCAACACTTCAAGCACTACTACAGTAATACAAGCAAGGATGAAGCATTACCCGCAAAATACAAACACTGTTACTTTAAATTTTGAGAAACAGCAAATTTTTTTCTAGGAAGAAATTCTAGTTATTTGTCATTAGGATGTGAGCAACAAGCCATACCTTATCAAAGATTGTTAGCATGTAATCATTTGCACTTTATTGTTCCCCAGTTCATATTACATCTAGAAATCAGCCTTCAACCCTAATAAGTGGAAAATATCTTTTCTCCATGTACTAAAACTGTACCAAAAACCACCCATATTAAAGCATAGAAGACAGATGCCTCCTTCACCTCCTGTCCCCATTGATTTTTTTCAAAAAATACTAAAGACATCAGGGAACTCAAGGGAAACAAAAGGGGCTCACTTCCTTGGGATTGTCTCAACTTCCCTGTCAATCACCAGTTAGGAACACAGAACCATAAAGAGTAGAAAAGAGCCCAAGTTTTCCCATCAGCTCTACATGCTCCTAGAAGAATGAGTTAGTAGAACTCCACACAAGAGAGGATATGCAAGAGATATTCAAGTTAAAATCAAGTACATTTGTTAGTGTACCTTTAAAGAGCAATTAAAAACATAATCCTTATTTTAATTTTACTGACTGAACTGAAAGCATTTTCAAAGTTTTAAATTTAGAGGATGCACTACACAGAGCTATGGGTCTGTTGTTTGAAGGGAGGATCTTTACTCTGTTAAAAGCATATATATAATTTTAATAAAGCTAAAACTATACAACACTATCCTTCTGAAAAAGGTGACCTTACCTTCTAATTTTAAAACAGAACACTACTAGAAAAGAATCAAAAAAATTAGAATTTCACAACCTTATGGTCTACATGATGTTAAAAAATTATTATCAACATTATTATTATCATTTACCAATAATAAGGAAAATTGTTAATGTAAGTGATAGCAAAATCAACAGACTATGAAGTAGTTACACTTACAGGAAGCACACTTGGCACTCATGATCAGCAATATATCCTAAATTTCACCACAGTACTAACAGAAAAATCCTGAACGAACTCCATCAGGAGTTAATCAAGACTTCCTCATTTTATCAGTCAAGTGTGCTATGATATAAAGACTTCTCATTTACTTTTATACGTGAAAGTGGGTCATGAAATTCCATTTTCAAAATCCATCAACAGCACTTACTATCAACTAAAAATTAAACTAAAGAGACCCTATAAAGATAATGACTCCTTCACTTTAAAAATTCAAGTAGTATTTTAGAAGAATACATTAAATGAAGTTGTGCAAATAATTACAAACTTTCCAAAGTCATGAATTGTAACTGGTACCTAAAAGCTGCAACCGATCCTTGGCCATTGCCAAATTTGTCATCATTTTAGATTGGAGACGTCGAGCCCGTTCACACTGATCACCTTACAAAGAAAAATCCATGTTAAAACACAATTTTGTAAATTAAGTACTAAAATACTGATACCCAGCCTTCCAACTTCCTCCTCCCACTCCTTTTTTATCCCCTCCACTATGGAACTTCATTACAAAACTAACGAAAAGAACTCTAAAGCTTCCTATTTAATCAAGAATTTAAAGTTAGTTGACACTATGTGCTTTACAATAGTGCTTATAGTGATGGGAATCCAAACACTGCTTTGCATATTGTCTAACATTTCATGCTGGCCTAATATGCCCCTTGTCTCTGCATTTCTCTGAACAGAAATCAAATTAAAAAAAGATTTTTAAAAAGCTTGAAAAGTGACTGAGAGGCAAGTACAATTTGAGATAATTCCTTTTGGCAAAATTAACAGATTTAAATTCAGTTGACTGTGTCCCTTTACATTTTAAAACACACAGAATTAGACATTAACACCACCACTTCCAAAGAAATGTTGTCTGTTCAAGTCAAGCTTTTTTTTTTAACTGTGCAATTTATACAGGTTCTATCAAATGCCACTGGTATTGCCCCTAAGTAAGATCACCATATGCTTCTAAACACAGGTGAGGAACAAAATGAAAGTCTGCAAAAACACTTACAGGTTTAGGTTTGGGGCAGGTGATTTGGGTTGTTATTATTATTATAATATAATTTTGAGGACAGAAATTGTCAGCAAGTCCTTCACTACACCTGTATTTCTATGATACATACCTACTTCTGCACTAAAGGTTAAAATGATTCCACACAGAGAGATGGCTTTCTTCCTTTGTTGGAAATATTCAGTTATTTTGGCCTAAGTTATTCAGAAACACGTCAGGCCATTCCAAATTGAGGGGTTTCTTTTTAGATTATACTGAAGGCAATACAAAATTCTGCATAAGTGAGAACATGAACTGTCAACTTCAGCAAATCAAATCAAAACTCAGTATTTCGGCACTCCCATTATATAAGAAATCATGTGTTTACTTAACAGTGTTCATGAACTCCTTATGATTTTGCAGAGTCTGAAAATATTTGGAGCAAGATTTGCATGTGGTATAGACCAGAATATTAAGGTGGAACAGAGAAATGGACCAGTGTTTACCTACAGCAAAAACAGGAATAAGAAAGATCCTTATGAAATAATTCATATAGCAAACAGCTCCTAGCCCCTACCATATTTACTAATATTGATTTCTCACTTCAAAAAGGCCATAAACCAAAATCAGTTCCACAAAACTCAAAACTGGCTTACCTTGACCAATTACTAAGACAGCTATTCCTTTTTCCAGTTCTTCAATTCCTTTCTTATACCATTCAACAGCTTGTTCCTTTTGTCCTGCTTAAAAAGGAAGTGAGCCCATTATTTTCTTGAATGAATTCAAGCTTAGGAATAGCGTTAATAAATAAAGCAAGATAAATTAATAATTTAATTTATTTTAATAAATTAAAATAAAGCTGAGGTTCTACATAATGTTGCATAAACAAGTAAGAGGAACAGAGATTTGAGCAAAATCCTGTGATTTACAGAAAGTCTTAAAGGGACACTGTCAACTTTACATCTACTTAAATATCAAATAAGCAAAACCAGGTACTATACCAGCCTCAAATCACTTTTGCCTGTTTTAAGAATAATTCTTCATCTGCCTTAAAGAAATCAATCTCCTCCTCCCCCCACCCCAAATAATAAAAAAAATAATAATAAAAAAAATTAAAAAAAGGTTAAAAAGCTCACCTACACATATTCACTCTCAGGAGAAATGGTGAAATTAACAGTTTTTACTTCTGGAACATCAACTAGAGATGAGTCTCTTAATCTTCCAGTGATAGCCAATAATAACACTAATGACAACCAAAGTAACACTAGAAAGCACAGAAACCCAAGAAGAAAAGCAACAAGCCTAAGACACTACACAAGAGGAGACTTCTCCTCTGGTTAACTTTTGTACACTGCAGTTCATTTGTCTTTGTTCATGCTGTTATGAAACACGCTGTTATGTATTACAGGCGTGTGTCAGCTTTCACCTGAAGCTCGAGTTAGAGCACACCTCTGTACCAACCACATCCTGAATGGAATATTACAGCAAACACAACCATGAACATGCCTATGCCTGACCTGAGCTATGTGACACCGTGACTGGAAGTCAGCCCCTGAAGACCTATCTGCTTCATATTCCTCCCTTTCTATAAATACTCTACATTAAAAGTATATTTACCTGCACATGGAAAAATACTTTTACAACATAATTATATCACACTAAGCATGCATTTCCACAGAGGAATATAACACATTAGGTATTAGACCTTAAAACCTGATCAGCATTAACAAGATACTATTGAAAGAAAAACTAAATAGAAGTTCAGGTATCATTACTCTAGTTTCAGATGACATAATGTTTCACAAAACTATCCCTAGTGCCAGTTACCATTGGCTGTGTGCTTCTACACTCAAATCTTTTGATAACTTCAGTCCCAAACCTATTTTATAGCAAATTTCAGTGCTAATAAAAATATTTCAATCCATTTCTAGAATCCTCTTCTGAGTTTTCTCTTGCTCCTCTTCAGATTAAAAAAAAAAAAAAATCTCTTAATAATAATATTTGGCAAGCTCCCCTGCACAGATAATTAATTTCATGCTTTTCTCACCACTACAAACCACAGAGCACCTGGCTATAGTCATGAACACAACACACATTGGGAATCATTTCATTACCGCCCTTCCTTCACCAGCCTCATATATGCTGACTGTTAAGGACAAAGCTAGATAAATTAAATCACTCAAGGTGAGTGACTTCAATCATCTCTTTAGACTTTAAGCTTCTTCTTCCTTCCACCCACTGAAACAGTTTCGACTGCAGTGTAAATCAGAAATCTAATACTGATTATACCCAAATAAAAATCTGGTTTGAGATGATTCCAGCCACCTCCACTAACAAACCCTGAACTGCTTTGTTATTCTTAGGGGCAGCTGCAAACATGCCAAGGTCATCATTAAAATTTCACTTCCAGCTTTTAACTGGAGAAAGTTTAAAAGCACACCACCACACCAAGTTGTTTGCAAAGGCTGCGCTCCAAATCCACACTGAATGGTTGACTAGTTCTCTAGTGATTAAGACATGAAAAATACAATAAATGTCACTCTCCTTGGAAGTTGCTGATTTGATATTAGCTCTGGCAGAATGGAGCTCATTTTCCTCAAATAGACCCAATGGCATTGTCTTTTGGATTTGTGACTAAAACAGTTGATAACACGGAAATGTTTTGAGTATTGTCGAACAGCACAACCTCAAGGTTTTCTTTTTCCCATCTAGATCCCCCATGAGCAGGCTGAGGGTGCACAGGAATTTGGGAGAGGACACTAGCAGGATGGCTGACCCAACTGAATATTCTGCACCATACAATATAATGCTCATCAATAAAAACCTGGGTAGATGAATAACCAGATGAGGGCTGTCTTCCAAGGCAATCTTTGCTTGGAAAGATTTCTCACCTTTCCACCACCCCACCCCCCCCCTTTTGCTTCTCCTATGCTCTGCCCTGTCCCACTGAGAAGAATAAACAAGCAGCTGTGTAGATGCTTAACTGCTTGCAGGGGTCAACACACCACATGTGCCTTCTTAGGAAAAGTTATTAAGCTTAATTGTGAAAATACCAGAATAAGAATAATTGCCTCGCTAATTCAGAAGCACAAAAAATTAACAGAAGTACTATCAAAATTACTGAAGTATGCATAGCTCCCACAACAGCAAAAATGCCCCATAACTAACAGGCATAGCTAACTAATAGCATTTTAACAGGCTATTAGACAATTCAGAAATTCCAACCATTTTACACAGTACATCTAACCTACAGTTTTCTCTTTGAAGCTATAAAAAGCTTGTTTACAGATCAAAAAATTTGCAAATATAGACAAGTATTCTGGCAAAATCAGATAAGCAAATAACAAATCTATGTACTAAAGTGAGTTCTTTCTCAGTGGAATGCATATTGCAGTTGCAGGCCTGTAATAGTTGTGCAACTGCTCATATTAGCAGCGAAGATCATCTTAATAAATGTATGGCCTGTGCTGCTAATTCATGTGGGATCGCCCTAAAGATACCGACAGAGCAAGTCCATGATTAAAACTGGTATTTAAGGGCTTACCCTCCAAACCACCAACAGTTAAAGGTCACAACAGTGGAACAGGTGTCTGACAAGGGAAGACTTTACTACTCCTCATGGAGCAATCATCAACAACACCGAAGCTCTCAGTTACCTTCTTTCATGCTTTGCTCCTATGACCCTCAGCGCTCTCTCACTGCACATCTGTGCAGAACTAACCTTGCAAAACACAGTGAAGGTTTATTTTTTTTCTCTCACAGAGCATATCACTGCCACTCCCGAACTGTCAACGCAAAGGAGGACACATCCCACGCCTTTATGGTGCTCTCAGCATGCAGCTTCTATTGAAGGCCTACTCCTAGATTTTTAATCTCCTCTTCTAGGATAGCAGTTTCATTAAAGCTCAGCTGAAAGTGTAGAATGAAGCATTCTGACTTCTCCAGAAAATTTTAAAAACCAGTATAGCAAGGCCTATCTTTTGCATGCTGACAGAATTATGCTGCTGTATTCAGAATAAACAGTTACATTAAATTCAGTGTCAAGTGTTTTGTTCGGTTGGGTTGTTTTAACGCTTTACAAAAAAAATTGTAAAAAAATTCCTCGCTCCTCTGTTTTATTTTATTGAACCTTAAACGTCCTTCTTAAGGTCTTCTCATCACACAGTGGTAGGTTCTTAAAGAGTATGCGTGTCTAGCAGTTAAAGAAAAACAATTTTTAAGAAACTACCAAAATACAAATAAGCATTTCTTTCCTTAAAAGTCACAGCATTCCAAATGGGCATTCCGAGGGCCAAGTAACCCGAAGCCTCGCTTCAGCACTCATCATTTGTCAGGCAGGGCATTATAGGATGCACCCTCATTATTGTCCTTGCTGCTTTTGTTGTCCGGCCGGCTCAGTGAAGGCTAGTTACAGTGACACGGCCGCCTGTAATTTTTAATCGCCTCACTCAGACCTCCGCGGCAAAAACTCTTAAGTTTTGGGGGAAAAATACCAGCACTTGTATTGCAAGGGGAACGAGCCCGAGCCGCAGCTTTGTGATCCAACCCGCACCTGCGGGGCTGCGGCAGGGACGGACCCGGCACCGCATGCGGGCACAGCACGCCTCAAGCCCCGCACACACCGTCCGCAGCCCGCATTTCTCTCATGAGCGGGTTTTGTTTGCTCTCAGCTGAAAGCGGTTCCACGGCACAGGGCCTTCCCGCCCCCCCTCCCCGCACCCCGGGGCGGCCGCGGGCGCTCCCTCCCTACCTGTCTCGTCCTCATCGATGCGCAGAGCCATGGAGATGCACTCGAAGGCCCGCTTGTGGCACGCCCGCACCGTCTCGGGCGCCCCGCCGGGCTCGGGCGCGTCGCCGGCCCCGGCCCTGCTGCCCTTGGCGGCCATGAGGGCGCCGCGGGAGAGGCGCTCGCAGAGCCAGGCGAAGAGCAGCCCGAGCTGGAAGGCGACGAAGCGGAGCAGGGCGAAGGCGGCGAAGAGCGGGTACGAGAAGTAGTACAGGTTCCGCTTGTGCGGGGACGCCGCCGCCGCCGCCCCCGCCGGCGGCACGGGGGGCGCCGGCCCGGGCGGCGAGGAGGGAGAGGCGCCGGCGGTCGGAGGCGCTGAACTGGAGCCGGCTGAGCCTTTCTTCTTCCCTCGGCCGCCCGGAGAATTCATTCACCGCCGTCGCCATAACCCGCTGCCAGGGACTGACAACAACCGGCCATGGTGATGGCGGCGGCGGCGGCGACGCCCCTTTCGGCCGGCCCAAGGGGAGGGACGGAGGGCGGGATGCGGGCGGCCCCGGCCGGGGGCGGGGAGAGTGGCACCGCCCCTGCCGCCATGGGAGGCGACGGAGTGGCGCCTCCAGCGCCCGGCCCGCCCCGCTCCCACGGCCCGAGGGGCGGGCTCTCGGACAGGCTCAGCGCTGGGCCTGGACAGCACAGAACCATAGAATCAATGGGGTGGGAGAAGACCTCTGAGGTCATCGAGTTTAGCCTTTGCAATGTAAAGGTGCAAAATTGGACCAGAGCGCTAAGTAGCACGTCCGGACGATTCTTGAATCCGGGACGGTGACTGTACCACCTCCTCGGGCAGTCCATCCCAATGTTAAACAACCCTTTCTGCGAAGAAATTCCTCCTAGTGTCCAACCTGGACCATCGCTGGCACAGCCTGAGGCAATGTCCCCTTCCCCTTCTCCTTCCGCTGGTTGTCCGGGAGAAGAGGCCGCCCCCCACCTGCCTGCAGCCTCCTTTCGGGGTGCTGTAGGGACCGCGACTCGACAGCGAAAGCCCCAGCCCGCTCCAGCCCCGCCAGAGGCCACTCAGTGTGGGCCCATGAAACGCACCGAGAGGACGGGCGATGAATAATTTAATAGGATTAGTTATTCTGACTGGGCTTGTGAGCCGCCCCGCTGGCACAATGCGGCGCAGATTCCTGGCGCCGCTCCCGCCTGGAGTCATTGCTGGTGGCACACGGGCAGAGCCCGGGGAATTCCCTGGCACGGAGGGGCGTGCAGCAGCCAGGCACCGGCCGTGTCCCTGCTCCCGCCGCCGTGGGGCTGCCCCCGGGAGCGTGCTCCGCTGCTCTGTCAGCTCCGCAGCTCTGTAATGGGAATGACAGGCCGTCTCCTCAACGCAGGGAGCTAATGGAATTCACTATACATTATAGATACATCGCTCTGGGGAAAAAAAATATAAAAAAAATCAAATCTTTAATCCACTCTTCTTAACAAATGTGAACACGCGGTTGTCCAAGCCCTTGTCAATTATTTGCCCAGACATAATATTTATTTATTTGTGTCTCTGTCAAAGAGATAGATGCTCCAGCTCCCCACTCCTTTGGTTATTTCAAACCTTAAAAATGCTTTGGTACCTTCGGTCTAGCAACCTAGGGGAGGCATCCATACACCAGCATTTCTGTGCCTACTGCTATATTCGCCCCTTTAGCAAACACCTCCCTCTCTGCTTCAATCTTCCCATCTTTGTGGTTGCCTTGTCTGATCTTTTTCACCGTTGCTCTGCTCTGTCACACACTCTCTGTTCTACAAATAAAAGACTGAGTGATATTAGATTATGACAGATCATCTCTCTGCTGCACCCCTGAACTGCACACAGGAGCAGAGACAGTCCCAAAACTGTAGATAGATGAGTCAGTGCACAAGCAAGTTTGTACCAGCTTACAGCAAGAAATGGGGGTTGATGGGGCATGTTAATAAAAAGTATATGCCAAACTAAAATTACTGCTGCCTGCAATATTTTATTCATTCTTCCAAAATTATTATAAAACTACTATTTTTTTTTCTTGTTTGTTTATGCCTCATAAAGTTACTCCCAGTTGCCCCTTGTAATGCGTATTAATTTTCTTAAACGACAGAGTGGAGTGGTTTTCTTTTAATGACAGAACAGTACACATTATACACTTTGCTTACTCTATCAAATACAGAATTTTAAATAATAATTTTTAAGTAACATACAGACATGTAACAACCATTCATGACCTAGAGTATTATTACACAAACAGTGCATCTATCAGTGCTGAAAAAAATGCAGTAATGTACATCAACTATTTTTCTTCTGTGTTTTGCAAGTAGGATTGTATACTTCTGTTATGAAAATATTATCAAGCATGTTCCACCCCCCTCATGAGTGGAGAAATTTGGGGTTTTTTTAGTATACATACCTGTCCTTTAAAAAAATCTCGTTTACTGATGTAAAGGTTTAACAGATTTTGTAATACCAAAGAAACTCCAGAAGCTTCAAGCAGTGTTAACACTAAGTAGTATTCAAAAATGTGAAGTAAGGCCATAACAACAGATAATTGAGCTATTGTCTTTCTTATGCCACTACGATCTAAAGTATCATCCCATTCCTGAGCAAAATAGAAAAGCCAGCGAAGGAATACATTTATTAACAAGGACAGATTGAATGACAATAGAAGACAACATATCTCAATCAATCCTGAGTAACTGGTTTACTATGTTACTTTTACTTTTTAAAAAATTTTAAAAATTAAAAATTGACACCTTTGTGAATCATATGACTGTATCATGACAAAAGAAGAGTGCACTTTCTAGGGGCGTAACAACATGTTAAGCCAAAAGCAGAAATCAGTGAGAAATTGTGAGAAAGTCTTAATATTTTTAGTGAAAACCTATAGAACCAGCTCCCTATTGTGGCTATTAAATATTTTAGTGCTCTGCAAGTTGAATTTCCCTACCCTCCTGTATTAAGATCGCGCTAGCAGTCACTGGACTTGTCAGTGAACCATTCTAATTAATAATCTGGTGAAGATTAATGCTAGTTTGAAAAAAAAAAAAAAATAAATCACAAACACACCACATCAGAGCAGTGGCTGGCTTTCTGCTGGTTAGTGAGGTATCCTGGCTTAGCAAAGGTTCTGATGAGCATCAGCAAGGGGTGGAAGAAGTGACACCTCCTTCTCTGGAATGGACAGCTGTTGACTCTACTCTGAAGATGAAGGACTTGGAAATACAAGAGATACAATCTCCTGTGTCTCAGCAAGACTCGGTAATCTGAGTGGACCAGCACTACAGTCATAGGAATTAGAAAGTTGCAACTACCCTGACACCACGATTTACCATTGCACAAAAAGTAAGTTGGAAAACTGTTTTTCTTTCCCAACAGGACCTCTAAATGCAATTCTCTAAAATGTCATTGCTAGAACACGATGAAAAATTCAGAGAGGTTCAAAACTGACTGAAAAGCTTATACCTCTTCACATTAAGAATTTCTGTATTCCTGCTGTAAGTTTTAGTAAATAAATCTGTTTTCAGCTTACCTCTTTATCACCACGTAAGTTTGCCAGCACTAGGTACTAAAATAGTCTTAAAGACAGGACACAGTTCTGGTCTAAGTCCAAGTTCTTCAGCTGAATGAGTATCAAATCTGTGACTGGTTTTTGAGTAGTAGTTTTTGAGTCTGCTTATTACACTGGTAACCTTGTCAGGTCTGCAAACATTATTTCAAATTCATTTATGTACATAGACACTTCATTATTATCACTACTAGATGATTACAGAAGAGCAGAATCTGTTGAAAACATGCCATTTCTGTTATTTCTCCAATTCACTAATCTTTTAGGAGCATGAACTAGATCATTCATATGCATCATCAACACTGCAGCAAGAAGACAAAAAAAGCAGAGACTTATTTTTGCAAAACAAAAAAAAAGTTTATTTTCTAAGAAAAACCCAAACAAAAAAACACCCAATCAAACCAAACCCCCCCCCCCGCCCAAAACCCCAAACCTACAGAAATAAAACTACTTTGTCAATTTGAACGCAAAAATATTATTAAGGCATTTTAATTCACTAGCACAAACCACATTACCAGACAAAGAATGCAGACAATCGTTAGGGTTGGAAGGGACCTCGGGAGATCATTTAGTCCAGCCCCCTAGCCAAGGCAGGGTTATCAAACGCGAATGACCCAGGAGAGCATCCAGCCAGGTTTTGAATCAGCTAGTCTCCTCTGGAGAAGGAGACTTCATGACCTCCATGAGCCTATGCTCCAAGTGCTCTGCCACCTTCAGTGTCAAGAAACTCTTCCTCAAATTCAATTCCTAGCGAAAAGAGAACACATCAATAGGGCACAGAGGTACACTGGTACAGTTTGCAGCAGCACAACAGCTACAGAAGCAGCAAACTCTGCCACTTCCTGACAGCTTCAAGTCAGCATGCCCGAAGCTGCGATTTTGTTCGCAGAGAGAAAATTAGCGGCAAGCACTCACCTTTGTGCAAACCACGCTCTACGCAGTTCTGGAAAATTATTTCACTAACAAAACTTCACTTTCACACCCAAAATAACTTCAGCAATGTTATTCTTCATGAACACCACAGGGACCTCCTCAGACAGCAAGCCGCATTGATCCCGAGCACGTTTCCGTACCCCAAAACCCCGGGTTGACTTGGAAGCGAGCACATCCCGCAGTTTTTATTCCCGACAGGCCTGCTGGGCCCGAAACCCGCCCCGCGCTCCGCTCCGCCCTCCCCGCCGCCGGGCCGGGGCTGGGTGGGGCCCGCGCAGGCGCAGTGCGCCGGGGGCCGGCCGCGCGACCGCTTCGCTGACGTCAAAACAATTCGCGACAGCGGCCGCGGTTGCTGCGGAGCGGCTGCCGGTGTCCCGGCCATCCCGGTGTCCCGCCCATCCCGGTGTCCCGCCCATCCCGGACCGACCGGCGGTGAGAGCCCTGCGGCGGGGCCGCCTCTCCCCCGCCGGGCGCCTGGGGCACGGCCGGGGGCGGCGCCCGCACGTGGCCCGCGGTTGCGGCGCGGCCCCAGCCCGGCCCTGCCCGAGGGGGCTCTCGGGGCGCTGTGGCGGGCGGTGAGGTGGCGAGCATGGGAGGGACGGACGGAGGCAGGGAAGGAAGGAGGGAAAGGGATGCTTCCGGCTTCTCGCGGGGATGAGTGCTGTATTTTCTAATCCCAGTACTGCTCTCTTCAGCGGACGTCACGCGAAACTTAAAGGCACTTCTCGGTTCTGCGTGCGGGAGAAACCAGTTCAAGTTTGGCGCGGGGGGGAGCACGGACCAACTCTCTCTGCGTTGTAGTAATTGTTCCTTGGTAACCATTAGTAACCAAGTGATGCAATATCACTTAACTCACATGGGCTTCATCTTAGCCTGCTGACCAGTTTTTTTATTGCTTTCCAAGATCTTCCTGTACGTCCATCAAATTTCACTTTTCGAACCATGGAGGGAGAACAGATAATGGAGGGACAGCCACAGGTATTACAAGAAATGTTTTATGTGTGTTATGTTATATGCATAAAAGGAGCATTTTAGCTTTGCTAACTGTGTGTTATTTTACAGGTTCCAGAAAATCCTCATTCCGAATACGGTCTCACTGAAAATGTGGAGGTAACTAAGATTTTGTTGCAGTGGAAGTCATATTTGTGATTAGGGGAAAAAAGTTGAATCCTGACTCAAACTTTAGAAAATGTACTATTCTACATGGAGCTAAGGAATACCTGTCCCTTGCGGAAACGGCTGTAAATATATTTTCTGTTGTGCTACTTCCATTGTACTAAATGGTACTGAAGTAAATAATGAGCCTTTTAATGAGTTGGGTTTTTTTTTTAAAGTATCTTACAATTATTATATGTTCTATTGCTGTTTGTGAGATATATATATTGTGGCACAAAAAAAGCCATCCACATTAGGCTCAACCTGTGCTGAGTAAACTGGGACAATCACTTCGTAACTCTGTGGCATTTATTTACTCCTCTTCTAAAGAAAAGCCTTCAGTCTCCCTTTATTATAAGTTCCTACTCTGTGCTTAGCTGTTGCAGCAAGTATTCTTAAACACCTTCTGAGATGCATCTCTTTGATACCTGCTTGTCTCTATGCCTCAGCTTCCATGGTTCCTACAGAACCATAACACACTGGTCCCTTGTCAGTAGATTCATGTACATTGCATTGAATGTGTTTGGTTTACTGGCAGTGGGAGGGTTTCACTTGTCAATTACAGTTAATGGTGTAAGATGATTCAGCACTTTTTGATCAAAAAGTACCTGGAAACATTTGGATATGTTTTCTTTAAAACCAGAGTAGAGCACAGTCACAAAGTACTTGACTTTAGCAGAGTCCCCTTTGTCAGGCTTCACCTGAATTCCCTGTGATTTTAGCATTTTGTGTTAGAAGCACATGTGTACAGGAACCATGTAACTGAGACTCTCATTAGTAGTCATTCCTGTCTTCCTGGTGTAGAGTTCAAATCAGTGAATGCAAAAGCAGAAATAAAAATTACTTGGATTGGATGTCTTCTCTTGTAGAAAATTTACAATTTCTAAACATCGTGTCCCGAAAACATAGGAATTTAACAGAAGGTTCCTCTGGATTAGTTTTTTGTGCAAGGAAAAATAGGCACTTAAATATTCTTAAAAGATAAAGAAAAAAAGATAAAATCTAAAGAAATTATTGCCATCCTATTGCAGAGATGGGTACTTTGCACACACATTTCAAGGTAGTTGTAGCTGCAATTACCAATGTTCACTCACTTTTTTTTTTTTTTTTTTTTTTTTTTTTTTTTTTTTTTTTTTTTTTTACTTCAGAGAATAGTAGAAAATGAGAAACTAAATGCCGAGAAAACATCAAAGCAGAAGGTGGATCTCCAGTCACTACCCACACGTGCCTACTTGGATCAGACAGTTGTACCTATCTTGCTACAGGGACTTGCTGTTCTTGCAAAAGAGAGGTAAGATGCTTCCGTGTTCTTCTATTCCTAGGAAAATGTAGGTCTCAAACTTGGGCAGTGCAGCACCTTTCAGGCCTCACACACCAAGTATGGTTTTGCTCTTTGTAAGATTGTCATTACAACAGGTTTATGAAGCTATGAATTACTGTGATTGATCCTGCACTATCAGCACAGTAAGAAGCAGACCGATGGTTTATCCTCTGAGTAAAGATTATGCTATTGAGGTGTACCAGCTCTCTTTACCAGTCAGTGTAGAAAGGTATCCTTCAGTGACAGCAGTTAACTAATTTCTAGCCTTATCCTCGCTAGTGGCAAATCGTCCTGCATGTAACCATCTCTCAAACTGAATACAATCAAAAGCTGGTATAGATGACCATAATCGCATCATGGCACCTACAGTCAGAAAAACCATCAACAGTGTATGAACTTTAAAAGGAGATGGGCATTTAAACTGCAGTGTACAGACAGCTAATTAAGCAAAATTAAAGACCTAGGAAGATCCACCCCATGTGCATGCCTGAGGGATGTGCAGATCTTCAGCTGACATCTGTGGGAGTTCTGCTGCAGACTCCATGTAAAACACAGCCCAGGGTTAATACCCCAGCCTTACACGCTGGATACTTGTGTGACAGGCAAGCTTTTCCCTTCCCCCTCCCTTTCTCATTCCCTTCTCTTCCCTTTCTCTTTCCTTTCCCCTTTCCTTGCCTTGCCTTCTTCCATCTTCTTTACCGGGGCACATCACAGGAGTGAAATTGGGTCATTGATAGGAGGGGTTGGGGAACAAAGAGGTAAAAATCTGCATAGTGTGAACTTGCCAGGTCAAACTGTTTGTTCAGGTGAGCATAATAAACCCTCAGGATTGAGAAAGCTGAACTGTCAGCTCTGCTGTATAATCTACTGCTTAAAATTGAACAGGAAAGTAGTGGATGCTAAGTTCTTTCTCAAAGGAATATAGACATGTTCAGGGAACAGCCCAGTACATCTGATGATCATGCCTGGAATTCAGTAGAAACTACCATCCAGGATAGTAAGCATATGGATAAATGACATATTTGGGAGGAAACCAACACAATTTTTGTCAGGTCTTTTAAGTATCTTGGAGTTTATTGAAGGAATCAGCAAGCATACATAAAGAGGAATGCAAATGATGCAGTCTGCGTGTTTAAATTTCCAAAAAGTTTTTCACATAGTTATTCACTGACATCTTTTAAAGGGATTTAGTTGCTATTGGGATTAAAGGAAATAGCTTTATATGGATGAGGAAGTGATGGGAAGATATGAGATAGAGGGTAGAAGTAAATGTTGAGTTTTCATGGTGAAACGAGCTCAACACTAGAATCATGGAAAAGATCCCTAAAGAATTTGAAGAAGTGGCTGACAGAAGTTGTTAATGAGACTGAGTTTTACAGAATAGATTGGGGAGTTTTGTGCTTCTTTTTTTTTGAAGTTGTTTTTAAGTAGATCAACTGTAAATAATTGCACAGGAACTTCATAAAAATGTGAAGACATGAAAAATTTAAACTGACAGAAAGTGACATTGAATCCAAATAAACATAAAATTGTGGACATCAGAGGGTAGTGGAAAGCACTACTGACAAAATGTTAGATTCTGAGCTGAAAATCACCCTTGTGGAAAAATGCTAAACTGTTACATGTGTATGTCAATGCACTGCTTTAATAAAAAATAAATCCTGAATGGCAGGACTTAGAAACTGAATGGGTAAAACCAACTTAAAGGGGTAAAAAACAAGCATAATGTCACTATTTAAATTTGTGATGTTCTTGTATTCTTAGTATTATGTGTAATGCCCCTGTATTCTGGTAGAATGTGAAAAAGTGAGAGTGACAAGGCAGTCAGAAGATGGAATGCCAGCTCTGTATGGAATGACTGAATAGATGATATCTAGAAAAGAGGTTTCTGTGGATGAACATATTAGGGGCCTGTTAAATCACAACAGCACAGAGATCATGGATTGGGTGGAGTGTTTATTATCTCTTCTGATACAGTAATCAAATTAAACAAAGCAGTTAGCAAATATATAACAAACAAAAGGGCTGATCCTTCACAGGTCACATAATTAAGCTATTTTTTTTGTTTTCAGTTGAGGCCATTTTTTTGTGCTCAAGAGGCAACTGGTCAAAGCTGTAGAGGAATCCACCCAGGACTATTAAGGGTGCTAGCTCAGAAATTGGTACATGCTTGGAAGCCAAAAGGATGGTCCCGAGAAGTATCTCTATATTTTTTTTTGTTGTTGTTTTTGTGCTCTTTATAGGCATATTTGCTCACTGCCATACCTTTGGTTTGACCTTCTGTGGACAGAATCCAGATTAGCAGGATTCACATGGTATAGCTGGAGGAGTTTTTTTTAAAAAAACTACAGACTAAGGCCAGTGATCAAAAATGTTTACTATTGACTACTTGCAAGCTACAGCACTTCTCAAACTTGAAAATTTGTTGTGTTAGTTTTACTTGCCAGAAACCATAAAAACAACTCTTAATACACTAAGATACACAATAACCACTTGAAAAAAAAATTAAGCAAAAAAGCTAAGATTCAGTTTAAATAGCATGAGTTAAAGAAATAGGCAAATGCATGTCATAGCCAATGATGTACATACAGTATTTATGCTTACAGGCTGTGGTTTTAGGCATGTAATTGTTCTAGCAATTTAGTAACATTGAACCAGCAGTAACTAAGACTCCTTTTTAAAAACGTTCTCATTAAACATAAAATGGAAATTTGCAGAGTCACTCTAGGTAGTTTGTCATCCCTAAATCAATGCTTAGAAGTGTTTGGGAGGAGTTATGTTCTTTTAAGGGAAGGTGGTTTGTCCTTCAGCCACCTAATTTCATATAATAAAAAATAACTGCTTTTGATTTACTTTTTTTCTTTGCAGACCGCCCAATCCCATTGAATTTCTAGCAGCATATCTTTTAAAAAACAAGTCACAATTTGAGGACCGAAATTAACTCCATAAAAATGAGGACAGTTTGGCTGCTAGACTGAAATGCTCATTTGCCGCAATTTGTTTTCTGCTGTAAAAATCCTTTGGCCACGTTGTTGTCTTAACTGCACAATTTGATTTATCTTTTGAGTTTATTTAATAAAGAATACTTTACATTTAATTGTTCTCTTGTTTTAAATTAGCTATTAAGAGACTTTCAAAATAAAGTACTGAAACTGCACTGCTGGATGAAAGTCTTAATAATCCCATGGGGCTACATCCTCTGAATGCATGACATAAAGGGGAACAATTTATTACAAGAATCACATGGCTGATTATTTATATAACTTCATTTGGTTTTATATAGCACCCTCCAGTGCAACATGCCTAAACAGAAAGCAAACAAATGTAGAACAATTATTTATTTATTAAGAAGAGAGGAGAGAACTTGCTTCAGAACACCAGGAAATGGGTTTAGTAAAACAAACAATGAGATCCAGCAGCTGAATGGATCACCTATAGACAGTATCCAGTGTCTCACATAGGTACATTAATGAGGTGTGCTGTTCAGCATTTGTCATTGCTCTCCTATGATTGGATTCAGTGTACTGGATTCAGCTGAAACACAAAATGAACTTGGAAGTGACGTGTAAGAGTTCTGTAATTCAGTCCTCCGTACTGCTACCCTTAGTTGAATTGTATAAAAACTTGGCAGGGACTGAGGTCTTGCTGTTAGTCTTAGCAGGAAGGTTCTCACTATTTTACATACATCTTAGTATCTTAGAACAGAAACACTGAATTCGTGCAGTGTAAGAGCAGGAAGAATGGGGAACAAAAATTGAAAGAAGCCTGGAAACCCCAAATAAAGGCTAAAAGCTGTCTTTTGGAAAATATACCAAAATTTGGAAGGAGATTACTAATTCTATTGCGTTGTGGCGAACACAGTCTCCATCAAACAGTGACACTAAAAAGATACTGAAAGAATTTTAACAACAGTGTTTTGACTTTCTGGAATGAGTAATAACATTTAAGTGAAGACAAGGAAACACCATAAGGACTTGGTACTGCTATTTTTATTGCTAAAACAGCATTCCAACGTTTCATAAGAAACAACTTTGCCAGACTGTAAGATGCAAAGGGAATCTTATGCTGCTTCCCAGCTTCTATGTTGAGAATTTGTGCAACACCAAACAAAAAGAAGCAGTTAGACTTTTAATTCTCCCCAGACAGAGCAATTTTTTTAGATTTTAGAATTACCTTAATTCGGAACACAATAAGATTTCTTACCTCATAGTAACACCTGTCAAGCAGCTGCACAAAACTTGAAACACTGGCTTTCTGCACACCTCTTCCATCAACTTGGAATCTCAAAGCATCAGTCCTAGTGCTAAGGGGAGCTGTCCCTGACAGCAGCATGCAATCTACTCAGCTGCTGGTGTCACTGGTATGTGGAGTCATCTGCTATTATTTTCCCATCTAGGCTAGAGATTTAATTCAAGGGAATGAAAAAGCCATGTTCACACAGTGATGATGTTAGAAGACTCACTACAACACCTTTTCTGGGCAGCCTCCTCTAAGAAATAAGTTGAAATGTGACTGGCAGCTGTGAACTCACCAGCTCTAAGAATTAAATCTTAGTGATTCCTCTGAAGGTATGCCAAGTCAACAAGACAAGCACAAGAGTCTTCCTTTACTTGTTGAATTAGCTTCACCAATTGAGATCTTCTGCATAGAAGATACTCTGTAACAGGAATAAGTAGCAAGTTAATACTATTATCTAGTTCTTAGTTACAAAAGTAATGATGAAGTGTAAATTATAAAAGCATTTACTTGTTTTAAACTCTTCACTACAAAACAATGAAAATTCTGTGAAGAGACTTGACAGATGCTTGCTATCCCAATTTAGTCTAGAAAGAAAGTGGTATTGTTTTTCCACAGGAAATAACAGTTCTGAAATCTTCAAAATAAATTGTATTTCATTTTGAAATACAAATACATTTAGAGTAAAGGCTTGAGGAAATACTTGAAAATGGCAACTTTAGATGTATGAGAGGACACTGCTAAGCAGCTGAAAGCCATTATCTTTTTTTTTTTAATTATTTTTTTAGTGTTCACCCAAATGGCAGTAAAACTGAATAGAAAATAAAATGGAATTCCTAGTGTACTTGACAACATGCCTTTCAAGATGAATATTTTATATCTCAAATATCCAGAAGTTACTATTCAGTAACTGTGAATGAATTATAATATATGAGTCATATGCAGTATTTGAATTGTGCCTTCTGAACTGCTTCCACTGAGAACATTGTCTTTTACCAGGAAGGGAACAATGACAGAAGAAAGGATTTCCCACTATAAGCAATTCTGATCAAAGGATTCTACATCCTTATATTCTGAAGCCTGTTACCACCTAAAATTACAGTTTGACTTGCCAAATCTTTTTTTTTTTTTTTCTCCTCTGATTTATCAAAGACTTTCTCCAAAATCAGTGTGTCTTTGAGCAATCCATTTTATTTTCTGAGGCGCTGTCACCATTGTAAAAACAGTCTGATCAAAAGAACTTTTCTCTGCCCATCAGACTTCCTAGAAATAAAAGACCTGCTTTCAAACAAATGAAAAATCTGAAAAATTCTGAAAGATATAAGCAATTGAAACCTGTAGGTTGGAAAGGAGACATGAGAAAAATTCCTATGCCCACCACGCTTCATAGAGTGGAGGTTTTGATATATTCTTATCATTGTACTTATTACATAACAAATTATTCTTAGCCAAGACTTAGCTTGTGTTCCCTATTCCATTTCATAGTTAGGATTCATTTTAAGGGTGACTACATAGCCTAGATCACAGAAATACAGAATGCCAGCTGTTACAGAAAGAGGTATTTTACCGTGATGAAAAGTCTATCAGCACCGTTTCTGCTAACGTTCCTATTCAAATACAGTTTTAAGGACTTCAAATGTAAATGTACCATGAATAATTATGGGGCAGTTTACATCAGTGCCAGTGCAACACTGACTAGGAATGTTCATATTCCTATTTCAAAAGTGCTTTTAGCTCTCTTCTTGAAGTTTGCTTTGCAATTGTATATAACAGACCCGTTTTCCAAAAGGAGCCTAAATTGCTAAAAGACTGCTGGGTGGTTGAGAAGTATTTACAAGATGGATAATTACCCACTGATATTATCTCAGATGCTCTTCTGTTACACAGGAAATGGAGATATTTCCCTCATAAGGACTGTGAAGCTGGGGGTGAGGTGGGGGTGTCTGCTTTTAACAGTAGAACGAAGGATTGGTAGGAACAGCAGGTTCCTCAGATGCAGAACAACGGTTTGTAAATAGAAAAACCTAAAGTAACAGTGAACAGCTTCCTGAGAAGGGAGGGGACAGGAAGCAGGCATTGTGATAAACACCACAGAAAATAACCACGTGCAAGAGGACTATGAGAGCAAAAACCAAGAAACCAAGCAACAGACTGAAAGCTGGGCCAGCTGAAAACGTCCCATCCCGGATGGTCACAGGGTGTTACTGAAGGAAAACCCTCCATGCTAAGGAGGCACTTTGCCAGTGCCTTCATGCTTTTCTTACAGGTAAGAAACAAACTGCCAACAGACACACACATGCAACAGAGGTCTGTGCTTTAAGGGTGTGCAAGCCTGGGGGATTGTCCATGCATTGTGTCAACTCTCTCCTGCGTATCAGAGAAAAAGGACTGGGATAACAGCACGGGACTGTTAAGTGCTCCTGTTACTGTTCCCCATCCCCAACAAACAGTGCTTGGAAGAATTGTACATGAAGCAGGAACATCTCCCAACCTAACCCATGCTTCATATCATTTCACTGAAAGCTCAGCCTAGTTTCTCGGTTTGTGGCTAGAACATTTCCATACTCCGTGTCCTGTGTACCAGGAAGCCCAGCACTGCCATCGGTGGGATCCCACCCTGTGGGAAAGGACCCACAAGGATCAAGTCCAACTCCTGGTGCTGCACAGGACACCCCAAGACTCACAGCATGTGCCTTAGAGCGTTTTCCAAACACTTGAAGAGCTGGCTGGTTTTCTGTTTCTGCCTCTACACGTGGTACTGAGGGAGCACATCACCAGCCCTTACACAAACAGTTCATGACTAGGAGAGGATAGTTACCAACAGGAACCCACTAGTCACTAAACACTGCTCAGTGGTATTATGACTACTTGTGATAGGGTACAAATTAATATCCAACTGTCACCCTTAGCAGTGGAAACGGAAGAAGTTAATTTTGTAGTGCTATGGCTAACAAGCTTTGTCAGGAGCAAGCAAAAACTGGAGGATGTTTTCCAGCTTCTATGGGCTCTGGATTGACAGCGCTAATTGATAACAGAACAGGGCAGAGATTCACCTGGTTGTCACAGTGTTGGTAGCACATACCACAATTTAAGGATTAGCAAAATGAAAGCTGTGCTAACCTGCCAACACTGAGCTGTATTGTTCCTCTGCATCTACATGGATGCCGTGTTCATGTTACACCCAGTAAAAACTTCATCCTCATCTGTGCCTAGTCTAGGAGAGATAAAACTACACACAAGGAAAGAAAGGTTAATGAGGAAAGCAAGGGAGAAGGAATCTTTAAAAAGCACAAGGAGAAAAGGAATCCAGCCTGTTAAATAGCTGGAAGAAATATATTTAAGGAATTTTAAAAGGCAAGCTGAAGAGGAAGAAACCACTACTAAAGGAAGGTAGTACACCCAGAAGAAAATACTTATAAAATGTTTTTATTAAACCATCTGGATTACTACTCAGAAATTCTTATATTTTTAATTGAAAGGGAAATGCTAGGAGAAAATGAAAGCTGTTCCTCTAAGTGATAGAAAATAATACCAGATAATTAAAAATTATGTTTTATAAAAAAATGTTCCTCGTAGCAGCCTCTTCTAACTGTTGGTGATGGACTGTGGGACAATGGTGTATCAATAACTTGAATATACCCTGCTGTGACCCATTTTTAAAGTTTATAATCACAAGTAGTTATTTTTCTCCATGCAGTAAAATATATCCTCTGCTGCATTTAGTTAAATGTATTGTAGGATTAGTTTATTGAAGGATCATTTCAAGAACTACTCTTACTAGTGAAGTTTATGTAAATAATTTGAGAGGTATAAATGGCTATCACAACTACCGATATAGTTTTATGTTAAAACAGTCAGGTAGGGTAGTTCTTCCAGTCTAGGCAGCATTTATAATCTGCATTAACCTTTTTGAAGACACTGTTTGTAAAGTAACAGTAGAATACTGTAAGGTTATGTAGAGCAGTGAAGGCTTCATAAAACATTAGACATTTGCTGGGATAATCAGGCCCCATTTCCTCATGGCTACCTATTAGAAATGATATTAACTGGAGACCCCGGTCCTTACTGCCCCTCAGCTGCACTGGCAAGGCAGTGTCATGGGTGCAGAGGAGGATCCTCACTAATAAAAAGGAGACAAGCCATGCCTGCAGCATGAGCTTTTTTGATCTCCAAGACATATTGCGAATAATGCCTTTGTCCCACCCGCTTCCTTTGTTTCACTGTAAAAAAATCAAAACCAGTGCAAAACCTCGCAAACAAAAACAAAACAACATCCCAAACCTCCGTATTTTGCACGCATTTATAACTGACTGGAGGACTTTTCGAAGAATTAGATGACAAAGGGGGAGGAGGAGAATGTGTTTCCTGACCACACGTGCTCCATCTCACAAAGCCCCAGTCTGCCTTGAAGGCCTTAATGGCTGCAGCCCCTCATCTCTCCCGTTGTGGTTTCCTCTCTGCTGGTTGCATCTCCCACGTCAGCGGCTGAAATTGCTTTTTCCCTTCCCCCTTTTGTACCGGCCATACTCCCCTTTTCAGTTCTGCCTCGTTAGCTATTTTGAGCCACGCTTGATGTCTCCATGGCAGCAGTTCATTCACCCAGATAATAATAATAAAAAAAAATAAATTCAAGGGGTGGGGAAGTATTAGGCTGAGAAGAACCGGAGACTTCCGCACAGCTGCACTCCCACGGCCCTCGCTCCGTGCCACGCTGCCGCGGGCCTCACGGCACGGGCAGGGAGGCGTAGGGGAAAGATCCTTGTTCGGAAACACGGAGCCCCAGCGCAGCAAAAATCCACGTTCCTAAAGACGCCTTTGGGTAGCGGTGCTCCGTCCCTCGAGCCCTCAGCATCCCAACTGCTCCCATCGGCCGTGCCGGGCGCGGGAGGCAGCGGAGAACGGGGTGCTCCCGCGGGTCACCCCGGGGGTCTCCCGACCCCCCCGCCCCGCTCCCCTCACCTGACCCGCGCCCGGAATCTGCCCCGCCACCACGGAGACACGGCCCGGCCAATCGGCGCGCACGGCACCCATCGCCACGGCAACGCGCTGACCAATCCGCGGCGAGCTCTCCCGCCTAGCCCCGCCCCTTACCCACTCCCCCGCGGGGCGGTGCCGCACTTGTCACAGCGGTGGGCGGGGCCGGCGGAGGGCGAGCAGCCAATCACAGTGAGGCTTTTGCTTTGGTGCCCAATGGGGGCGCGGCGCCCGCGCGGCCCTTAGTCCACGGGAGCCGAGCGGGGCCAAACCCAGCTGCGGCCGCGGCCTCCTTCTCTCCGCGCCCCCCCACCCGCCGGCGCGGAGTTGGCGGCGGCGGCCTCCGGCTCAGTCCCCGCGTCCCCCCTCCGCGACCCCGCCCGGCCCCGCGCCCCCGGCCCGCGCCGCCCCGGCAGCGCCGCCTCCGCCCGCGGGGCCCGGGCCGTGCCGGGGGAGGAGGGGGAGCAGCGCCGCCGCCGCCGCCGCCGCGGGCGGGCCCGTCCCCCAGCGCCCCCCCCGAACACCATAGGCGGCTCCGGCTCCAAGATGTCCAACCGGGTGCTCTGCCGGGAGGCCAGCCACGCCGGCAGCTGGTACACGGCCTCAGGTACCACCGCCGGGACCAGGGAGCGGGCGGCGGGGGCTGAATCAGCACTTTGGGGCCGCCGGGGCCGGTACCGGGAGCGGGGAGGGGCCGCCGGCTCCGCCCCCGCCGGCACATGGCGGGCGGGGGTGGGGGGCTGGGGGCTGCCGGATCCGGCCGCCGGCGGGGACCGGGCAGAGCCGGGGAGGGAGCGCCGCGGAGCACCCTGAGCGCACCTGCCGGCCGCCGCTGTCCCGCTCCTCCGGGCCGGGTCCCTGCAGCGGCGCCTCTCGGCCGAAACCGGCGTTCGGTCGTCACCGGGGATGGGTCGGGCCCCCCCGGCTGCGCCTCGTGCGACTGCCGTGCCCGGCGGCCGTGCCTCGCCGCAGCTTCGTGTGTCTCGGCAGCGGGGTTGGAGCCAGCTCGGGGCTGTGCTTCCTACCGAGTGTTGCTCTCCGTCAGAGCACACAGACGGATTTCAGTATTTTCATCTGTTCCTGGGGTTTCTTTTTTTGTTAATTCAATGAGAAAATAACTAACCGCTCCTGTCTGGGGTTAGAAAGCAGGGGGAAAGGTGTGGAAATAAGGAGGTTTATTTTACTTCTTGTCGAGGTGTGAAAATAGGGAGATTTATTTCTCTTTTTGTAGTCCAAGAAAACCTATTTTTCCTTCCCGAGCGCTTTCTTTAGTACCAGTGAAAAGTTACTGAGCAATAGTGCAGAGTGGCTCTGTCCATTTAAACATGTGGTACTTGCAGAAGAAGAATAGAAGAAAAACGTGGTGCATTGGAGGGCGGGCTACCGCTCCCCTCGCCCACGCCAAAAATAAGGGCAGAAACACGTAATAACGGCTTGATAACACATATGTTTGGTGATAAGTTTTGTTCGGTTTGGGGGCAGAACCGCTTTCGTGAAAAAGATGCACGTTTGTCTTTTCAGAGCTGTTAATAAGATTTGTAAAGGATGTTCTTTCACTGGCCTCGGGAGTAAAGATGATTACAAAACTGCAGGTGAACGAGCTTAGATGAACAAGAAGCTGTTAGCTGAGATAGGGGGTGCAATTAATTGAAGATAAACCAAACCAAACAATGAAGTGTTATATTCAGGATCCTAAATTCAGCATCTAAGAAGAATTGGATGAGAAGTCATACACTTATCGGCTAAAATAGATGTGGTTTCTCCTCTCCTCCATAAATTGATGAACGAGGTATGAGGCAAAAAATGAAAGGGAAGAAAAGAAATACATGGAGGAGGGTAACACAGGAAGAGGCGGGTTGTGTGATAAGTAGCTGGGCTTCAAATGGTTGGGTAGGCATTTTCGAGACAACAATAGAGGATGATTGTTTTCCTTCCGAGCTTAATATTCTAAACATAATTCTAGTGTCCATTACAAAACTGGCCTCAAATCATCGTGCAGCTTGCAACTACATTTATTTCCAATGATCTAGAAAGGTAGATAGTACTCCATTTACAGAAAATACACAAAATCATATTAAAGGTTTAGGTTTAACCATGTGCAAAGACATGGAAATATCAGAGCTTTGTGGTGATCGCCTTGGTCCTGAAATTTATATTTTCTTTTATGAGTAAAGCAGAAAACTGATCTGTGATATGGAATGACTATATGACCTTACACACAAATTTTGTAGTTTGTTTGGTATTGAACGTCATATCAAGTTATTACTGAATACTTGCAAATAAGATTTTTAGTTTTTAAAAAAATTTTTAAGAGGCATGGATACTGTGTTTGACTGTTTTCTTTTCTATAAAAATTCTGTGCATAATTTAGTTAGGCTACGCTTTGGTAAGTGTGTGTGACTAGTTTGGCCAGTACTAGTTGTAGTAGGACATCCAAAAGCATGTTACTCCCATTGCTTTTGGGCAGCCCTCTGGCAGTTATTACTGAGGGGATGTGGGATGGTTGCCCAGACACATTGCATGAAAAAAAACCCAAACTGAATCATGTTGTAATAATGAATTATGACAGCTGTGCTTGTGACAAGTTAAATTGTTACAGCGTGTATGGTGGGGGTAAGTGGTTGGTGTTGCATAATCTGAGGATTTTGGAAATATATTTTTCCTTAAATGCGCAAGGAGTATTGTGTGTTGCTGTAGAACTCTCTTCTGCAGTTTGCACTGGGTGTGTGAGAGCAGGAATTGTGCCTGTTCAGCAAGATGGACTGCCTATTATTTATTGCTTGAAAACTAATTTTTGTGTGCCATTTAGGAAGGTCCATCAAAACTCCAGCAAAAACAAATGGGGACCAAGAGGCTATGTGTTCATTGTAGATTTAACTTAAAATTTTCCTATATTTCAGGCCAGACTGTGATGTCAGCTGCTACATCAAACTTGTAACATAGGCTCCTCAATTGTGCTTTTTGAAGAAAGTGGATTTTACCACCATGTGTTTTTAGCCTGCATAGCTTCAAGGCTGGAGCTGAGGCAGGGATCAGTTTGAATTTTGATAGCTCTTCAGTGTGTTCCCACGGTTCTCCAGGGATTGTCTTTTCAAGTCCTCCTACCTCCTCCGTTCTTCGCGCTACTGTCTCAGCCCAGAAGCGATTTGCTGTGTTATATATAAACTGGTTAGCGTTTAAGCTTCCTGTTTCCTCCAAACTGCTCTCTTTCTACAGAGCTAAGTTTGATTACACAGGGTGAGTGGATGCCCTGTGTTCACTTATCTGCTCTGTAGTTAAGATGACCCATCTGAAAGGCTATGGGGAAATGTGATTTTTGACAGATATGTTCAAAATCTTTACATCTGAAAGCATTTTTGAAGAGGTTGAGTGAGGATGAGGTTTTTAAGTGGTAGTTTCTCCTGAGGTGCCTGGTACCTAGTGGTAAAACACCAACACACCATCCAGGATGATGCATGGCATTCTGGACTTGGGAGGGATTTACTGCAAAAGTGACACACCCAGTGCTATTTAAAAAAAAAAAAAAAAAAAAAAAAAATTTGCTAACATCTGGTTGTAGAAGTCAGCTCTGGGAAAGAAGGGCCAAAGCCAGCTGAGGGGGAAGACAAAGAATGGATCCAGAATGCAGTCTGGCTTTTGTGGTCAGAGGATATTCTTAAACTGGGTTAGCTGTCTCCTCTGCACTTCAGGAGTGGAAGCAATATCAGAAGTGAAGTCACAACCAGGAGGGAGCTACTACACTTCATGGATGGTCAATGGAACATGCGTAAGAGGGTTTGGAAGAAATGCCACTTCTTGTTTTTAGAGGCTTCTAATTTCCATTGGACAACAATTGCTTCAGCTGAAAATAGGCCATTGCTCCATGATTTTCTCCAGACATGGGATATGCGCTGCTTAAGTTCTGCCTTGGAAAATATAAACATGCACTCCATTCTAGTATTAATATGCCACCTACTTGTGTGATGCTAATGAATGCTGTAGAGCAGGTGGGACTGGCTGTGCAATTGTGCATATCCAGGCATGTTCACATGTTAGAGTGTTTCATCTAAGTAAACAACTTTGTAATAGAGGGAAAGTTAGGTCTGGGGGTGAAAGCTCAATGCTTCCTACTCAGTAAACCTGAGAAAGGGGCAAGAAGTGGAAGATGACCTTCGCCATGGTGTTAGGATTTGACTTCCCATGTGTTCTTCATTGTGTGCTGTTGTAACCAAAAAAAAAAAAAAAAAAAAAATTCATTAAGAATTTTTGGCAGGTGAGTTCAGTGTGAAAATTTTAACTGAAATGGTTGTCATCTCTTTTCCTCTAGAATTCTTGGTGTGGGGAAGTTAATGTTCATTCCACATCAGTCAGTGCAGCATCTTAATGAACTTCAGATATATACTTCTGGAGCATTTGATTGGCAGCAAACAGAACGGTGAAGTTGTTCCTCCTTCTACTTAGCAGCACCACTGAGTATGGGAAGCTTTACAGCTGAGCTTCCAAACTGCAATTGTGCTGTGCCCGTTGCTCATAGTAGGCCACTGGTCTAAAAAACTTTGTTCTTCATTTGCAGAGCTTGATCTGCACATCTGCTTTTAAAAAAAGTTGGTGGTATATGACATGCTTTTGTGGACTAGCAGCTTGGGGTATGCTGGCCACTGAAGACATTTGCAAAACTTAGATGCATGCATACAACATAAAGAAAAATATCATGCAATCATGTAGATTGTTAAAAAAAAAAGAAAATATCACTGTTTTGTGGTGAGAAATAGTACACTCACATTTATTTTTGGAAGAAAATCCCAGTCCTGCTGTGTTAATTCAACCACCTAGTATCCAGACCTCTTGAGAAATTGATTTTTAACCAGCAGGTGGAAGAGGAAGACAGCTTGAAACAAAAATGGCATAATTTTCAGTGTCTTTGAATGCAGGCAGACACATTCCTAGATACAAAAGGAGCAGATGAAATGCAATGGAAATGACATGCTAGCCTGAGCATGGACGGTATTCTGGATAAGGGTGTTTATTCTTCGATGTGAGTAGATTCAGTAAGTGCTGGGCAGTAACTGCTGTGGGAAATCAATCCATATGCTCCTGAAATAGAAATAAACATTAGCTATGTGCATCTCTTTTTTTTTTCCTCTGTAGTATGTCATGACAAGTGGGATGTCACATGGTGCTGAACATGGCTTATTGGCTCACAGCTGGCCTCCCTTATCTATCTGGTCCCTGGAAGTGGTAACTCAATACTTAAGAAATACTACTTCTTATTAATGTGATAAGAGTTCTTGTTTCATCTTTTCCCCAGTCAGTGGCATGGTGATACAGATAAAACATGAAGATTTTTAGTAGGCTCTTCCAGGTCACAGGAAGTAAAAATCAAATAGAGAGTGTGTGTGTGAATGACAATACTACATGATATGAAACTTGCCCTGCAAAACAAGTTTGTTGTTATATTAGTTAGGGCTTATTTCTCTGTTTTTCATGACCAAACCATAGTGGCCAGAGGTGTGCTATTAGCCTGTGCCAACTTGTTTGAACTAGGAGAACCTTAATTTCCATAACTTATTAATGCAAATTTCAGTTGGCAGAGTAATTGCTGTGTTGACTTAAAACACCATTGCACTCATTGTCTTCAAAGCTCCTTTTTTATGATGAGCCAACTAAATGGCCAGTAAATATTTGAAGCGACTTTAAACTTAATGGTGCACTTGTGTTTAGAGTTTTCTGCTGCCCTAGATTGTCAGCAGAATAACCCCAAAAGAGGTAGGCATTGACATCTTGTTGATATCATTTGTAAGGATTAAACTTCTAACTTGTTTGGACAAGAAATGCCAGAACTCCCGAATGTCAGAGAGACTGTTGTACAGCCAGCAATGTTTTGACCGTGTTTTTTGGGCTGAAGACTGCATGATGGTGTGTAGATGAGCAGGAAAGCGTAAGGCTTTGAAGAATTTCCGCAGATTAGAAAATAAATGAAAAGGCAATTGTGTGCCATGAATGATCAGTTTAGAAGTTGCATATGCCTCAAAGTTGGCTACTATCTTTGCATATTTGCAGCCTCTTCTATTCCTTTGTAATCCCCAGTAAAATCGGCATTAATGCTTTTTTACTGCCTTTGTACCAAATGCTGTTTTTTCTGGTGTCAAAACCCATTTACACTGTTAGTATCTCTGTGAGGTAGGCAGCTTCAAGGTGCAATAGCAGTGTGATTCTGAGATCGTAAAACTCTTCTCATTTGTGCTTTCTGGGGTTTAGGGTCTCTGAGGAGTGATGTGAGAATGGCTGTTTGTGTTAAAGAATAGTGCTGTAATCCCAGCATTTGTATGCTTGTTGTCATGAGCTGAAACTTCTCATCAGCATTAGAGAAAGTGTCCATCAGTTACAGCTGTTCCTGCTTTGCCATGATGTTGCTGGATATGTGTAATCCATTCCCCAGGCCTGCTGCCCACAGTTTCTGAGGCCAGATGCTACTGCTGGGTTCACTGACCTGGAGTGGCTGTACCCCACCTTAACTTAGGGCAGAATCTCTTCTCTGTAGTATGTTGGATATGGTTCTCTGCAGTAGCTGAAGTGGTCAGAAAGGAATCACATGTGTGACTCCATGTGGTTTAGACTAGGAATGCAGATGAGGGGTTGAGGAAGATGTTCTCTATGTCATAAGAGTCCATAAAAGTGGTTTGCTGTGGCATGTCAAGAACCCTGGCGAACTCCCTGAAATTGGAATAAGTCATCACAGCTTGTTCATAAATGTAATGTAGAAGTAATGAATCATCATTTGTAGATGGTCATATACATGGAAAAAGCATGTGGGGGTCACTGAAATGAGATGTGCTTTAGTGGTGGACTTGGCAGTGTTAGGCTTTTGGTCGCTATGATCTTAAAGTTTGTCTTTTCCAGCATGAGTAATTCTATGATCTCTTGCAGTGAACGGAGCTTACTGCAGTAGCAGGATAATTAATGTACTGATCATGAAATCTTAATGTTGTGACATTAGCTGAAGTATTACAAATACAGCTGTTAACTTAAGTTCTTACCTTGCAATCTGTGAACAACTAATCATAGTATCTTACAAATTCATCAAGTATTTGCTTTGCAATGTTAAATACCAAATGTAATATCTCTCTCCCTTTGGTCGTTAATCTTTTTTTAGGCTTTTTATGGGGAAACTGGATGTGTCATTACTGACTCTTTTATGAATTAAACATGGAACACAGCATTAATATGCAGACTATATTATTTAGCATTGTATACTGAAAAAGTGTACTGTAATAATTTGAGATATAATTTCTAGGCTATTATTTCTTGTTCAATCACTTAAGTACTGTCAAAATCAACATACTTCAAGAAAAGAATGCAGATTGAACTTTCACTGTACAGTTGGAATAGAAAAAGGGTTTTATATTTGGTGTAGTTCTAGTATCATTAAAATAGGCCTGGAAGCATCACTTAGTGAATACTTTCACAAATTTCATTTACATTTAGTCTGTATTAGAGCCAAAATCATTCTCAGAGATATGGAGCAGAATGTCATTTGTTTAGATCTCTGAATGACCTGAGTACAAAGGTTTTTTGTCAAGCTAGGTAGGTATATATTGGTTGATATTCATAATGAGTGGTGTTATTGTTTGAATTTTTTTTTTAATTCCTGCCAACTTTCAGTAAAGGAAAATCAAGAGCTAGTGGAATATTGGAAAACTGTGACATGCAAGTTAGAACTGCCACCAAAGCAGATTTCAATATCTGTTTCAATGTTTCTGTTGTGGCTTCAGTTTTATTTCCTCCCATTCAAGCAGTTTTAGTTCCATCTTACAATGTGTATAAATAGGAATTAATGTGGAATTGGTGTAGTCTCTATTTCCGTCTGAATTTTCCCCCTGGTTCTTGTTTGGATAGGTAAATTTCTGCATTGCCTATATTGTCTGATTGTACCATTTTATCAATATTGGAGGAGAGTTTATGCTAGCAGTGGAGAATGTGCCCATTAACAGGACTTGTTGGAAATCATCTTCTATTCCTGACAAATCCTGGTCTTTGCATAGCTAAAACTTATTCTTTATTCAAGGAGTTGGCTTTTGTTGCATTGAGAAGCAGGTTTAGGCTTTTTCTTTTTTCAAGTGCAGTCTGTGTTTTTTGAAAAATCTGTACACTTCCTGCAATTTCAACTAAGAGTTAGTTCTCTGTCACATTTCAGATTTGAGCTTGCCTAACCATTTAATTGTTTCAGATTCACCTTCAGAATTGTGAAGAAAGGAGTTCTCTTAGTTCCAGTTACTAGACTAATTGTATGTCAGCAGCCAGGGTTTCACTATTACTTTGATTTTTCTAACACTCTTCAGGAGTAAAAACTTATTCACTTCTTACCACACGTGTTGTAATATTTATTAGAATCATTTTTAGGGTGTAGACTTTTTCATCAGTGGGAAAAGGTAATTAAAAAGTGTAAGACTCAAAGAAGGGGGTTGGCTCCTGTAGGTAGGACACATTCTTGGACAAGTAAAAGCTGTCAAGGCTGGGGACTGCAGTGTTACTGTGATTGTTCTCCAGCATTACTTACCTTCCATTTGTTGTGCTGTACACATGCAGCCAAGGGGGACCTGAATAGCTTTCCCTGGTGCTGCTCTAAATTTTGATTGAAGTTTATGCTCTTCCAGTAAAAAAAGCATTCACTGAGACTGAGGATTCAGAGCAAGCATTGAGTTTTCCCTACCAATCTGAAAAAGTATGTTTTGTATGTGTAATGGTGGCTGCAGGAAAAGGAGCAAAATGCCATTACATTGTGTTGACACTTGGCATATAAGCACTTCAGCCTCACCGACAAGGTGATGTCTCTGGAAAGAATGTGCTGGTTTGGCTTAACCTACAAAGTCTGGACCATGACAGCTGTAAATTGAGGTGATGGACTTAGCTGAGTCACTACCAGATGTCTGTGTTATTATTCCCTGGGTGACAATGGCATGCAAATAATGTGTAAGGATTCTTTCTGACTTACTCTAGAGCTTTGTGATGGGATAATGTTAATTGTTAAAGTAAGTTGTTTTTTCAGGCAAGATAATTGAATAAATGCCTGTAGTTGTTTCCATAAATTTGCCTTGGTCTGTGCTTGCAATTATTTTAAAACTTGGCATAACTTCTGGTTTTCAAAACAAAACAGGATGTGAAATATCCACAGATTGCAGAAAACTTCAGTTGCACACTTATGTTTATACCTGACTTCATAGGGTTGAAATGCAAATCCTGATGTTACATATTTCAGTGAAGCTCATATTTTGCTACTTAACCTTCTTTTGATCAATGAAAGGTCTGATCTTACACTATTAATGCTAAAATATATTGATTGTTGCATCCAGAAATTATATCCATATGGTTTTCTGCCCTTCTGTCTAGGTTAGCCTTAAAACCCCCGTTGCTCTCATCCTGCCAGCTTTCTTAAGGTGAGCTTTCCACCTGAGGCTCGGGGAGCCAGGACCTAATTTACTTCCCACCACAACGGCAAGAGGATACATGGGTGACAGTGCTGTTCACTGTACATGCTGGTCAGTGAAGGAGATACATGGTTACTGGATTGTCTTGAGGACTGTTTTTCCAGTTAAGCTTCATTTAAATATGAACAAAATTTACTTTTTTATGAAGAAATTACTCATCTACTGTAATGTAATTCCACATGGCAGGGCATAGCTAGTGTCATAGTGTGGGTTTACTTATATTTTGTATAACCAATTCAAATATTTTGACTCTAGCCTTAAGCATTCTCATGTTTGGGAAACTGGGAGAGAAACTGCTCTGAACAGTTCAAGAAAATGTTGGTGCTAATCTGGTAACAAGAAAATCACTGTTCTAGATTATTCCCCCTTAAAGTGTTTGTAAGTATAGGAAGCTGCAGGTAGGCTATAATTTTGTCAATTTGCATGGGTGCTGTGTGATATTTTTTTTTTTTTTCTTTAGCTAAAAGGTCATGGGTATGTTGTACTCTCCATTCTCTCTCTGTTAGTCCTCTGGAGATAGAAATTTGATTGCCTATTTTATTAAAATAGTGCAGATAAGTATAAGTTGAAATGAAAGTTTACATTAGGTCAAAATTAATTATTTAAACAGGCACCTTATACTTGGCATTGAAAGGAAAAAATCTGAAAGCAGATGTGTTACTTGGTCCTTAAGTAAACACTGACAGAAGTTTCATCCCTTGGGTCATACAGATCTATTATTTTACTGCCTCTAGGAAGAAAATGTTCGTTTGCTAGTGTCTGTAATAGCAGACTAAGCAAACCTGGGCATCTTACTCTGCTACTGCACTGTAAGATCAGAAGTTTTACTCATATTCGACCAATCATGAAACTTTCAGATATTACCAGTTGTTCTGACCTTCGTCTTTAAACTGTTCAGCAGGTTACCTGATTTATCTCAACCAAGGGCAAATCGCCTTAACCACATCCTTAGTGAAAAATCCTTGCTAAAGAAGGAAAGGGGGCTAAGCACAGAGCCTTGCAGAGGGAGATTTCCCCTTGTCTTAAATTCTGTAATTCTGTAATTCTCACTTTTGCAGTTGTGCTGCCTATGGATCCTCTTTGAGGAGAATGGGTCAGGTGGGGCAAAGTAATGTCTGGTAGTTAGTGTTGGGAAAAAGTGTCCTCCTAAAGAGCTTAATTCAGAAAGTATTTTATCTTACTACGTATTTTGGGAGAATTAGGAAGTAAAAAAAGAAATTAGGTGATTTGTTTCTTCACTCAAGTATATAATGTGGTAATACTGTAAAAGAGTACGGTTTTGGTAGTCTCCTATTATCTTAGAAGGAGGGTGGAAATAGAGACCTATTTATTTTTACTTAGCTTCCCCAATATCCTCCATTTTCTAAGATGTCATTATGCTTATATCTATTGCATGTCAGCTGCTTGTAATTTCCCAAGTGACAGAAGCAGCAGAATAAAACTGGTATGTGGTGGAATTTTTTAACAATTTCATCATTTCACAAAGTCACCGTATTACATGAGTGACAGCAGCTAATGTGTGTCACTCTTTCTGTTAGAGTTGTAGACAGTAACTAAGGCTTTCAAGGTATAATAGAAGGCACAGGAAAATGGTGCTGCACTTGTTCACTTCCTTCATATAAGAAGGTAGGGCTGCTCTTTGCAGCTACAGAAGCTGTCCTTTTTCAAGAAACACATGGATTTAAGTTTTGTGTAAAAATTAGTGGCTTCAACACCTCTACCCCTCACCCCTGTGTTTTCTAGGGAAAGCTTTTTGACTATCCCTGGTCGGGGATTTATTGGATTCTGCAAAAGCTGGTATCTTTTCTCTCATTCTCTATGGTTCTTGTCAGCCTTTTGGAGAGCTGTCAGTCCTTGTCAGGGCTGTTTGGAACATATCTGTGAAATGGCTTCAGACACATAATTTGGTTTTGACCTACACTGGCAATTACTGTTGGTAGTTCAACACCTGCATCAGGAAGATACAACGATCTACAATGTGCATGGAAGAAGAAAGGCAGCTTGTTGCACCATATTTTACAGATAAACTCTTCTGGCGTACAGTTGTGTCAAAAAGCACAGCTGAAAAAAGTGCATCTATTTTCTTAATGGTAACATTAACAGTAACAGCTGTTAAGGTTAACCTGTAACAGTAGCAGCTGAATTTGTTTTACTTGAAAGCCTGTTTAGCGTTCTTTAGTATGAGAGAATGTTTTACTGTATTTGCCAGACTTGCTTCCTGAAGGATAGCTTAACATCAGAGAGTTTTCTTGTGATGGGAAATAATCAAAATGTGGTTTGTTTGGTTTTGGTTTTTTTAATGTTTGTTTCTAGAAGGTTTTTTTATCAGCTGTCAGGTGATTGAATTAAGAATATTTGCTATTTGTTGAGGTCTAGAACTTAGTTTAAAAAATTTAAATTCTCGATTGGCCAGTTATTGAAGTTAATGTTGAAGTGACCATGTAATTGCAGAATATATTGATTGATCAGAAGTTGTTAAGGTGTTAGGATAAACATAATGTCTTCTCACTTTTAGCTTTTTCCTGTGCATTGATGTATTTTCCAGGTTACAGTGTTTTGTATTATGCTCTTGTATTTGCTTAATAAAGGATTTATTACCATAGTCATTTGCTATCATGCAAATGTTAGGCCTTTCTATTATGTCATCTTCTCATATTGGGCTCTCTTGATAAAGATCATGACTTTTTACTTCTGAATTCTGCAAATTTAGTTATGAGAAGAAACAATCATCTGTTAGCAATTTTTTTGAAATCAGCAGCCATTCTTTCAAATGGTGAAATGATGTGTTCAGTAGTCCCCACAGAGCAATAAACGATAAGTGTGTGTTTGGATGTGCAGTAAATTAACTTTCCAGACCAGGAGGTTGCAACTTTCCTACTGTAACCTTCAACTTTATAGGGTTGGGGTTTCTTTTTGTTGTTGCATTGGGTATTTTGGGGGGGTGGCTTTTTCTGTTGGTTTGTTTTTAGATTCAAACCCAGCTTTTAATGTTTAAGATGACTTCTAAATCTGTTGGCCTTTCAAGCTTTATTTGTAAGTTTTTGAGATGTATTAGGTTCTTTTATGGTTCATTGTTTCCATGTCTCTTCACAGGTCCCCAGCTGAATGCACAGCTAGAAGGTTGGCTTTCTCAAGTACAGTCCACAAAAAGACCTGCAAGAGCCATTATTGCACCGTAAGTCTGAAACAGAAGTTCAGTATATCTCATACTCAATTGGTTAAATGCTCTTTTTTTCCCCTGAGTGATTATGAAAACTGATAAAAGCTAATATTTACCTGAAAAAAGTGTTGTGTGGTTTCTAAATAAGTGTTTTGGATATACCATAGAATGGCAGAAATCTGTGCACATTTGGGTGTATGATTAGCTTGCTTTTATTGATGGACTGCACGTGTAATATTTGTTTGTGATCCGGTAAGATGGGTAAGAGCTATATTAATGAGAAAAACAACAAAACCCCTCCAATAACAGGAAAAAAAACAATCCCAAAACAAAATCAACAAAACTCTGGCATGCCTCACACCCTCTAAATAAAATTTAGCAAAGCTTAAAAGCAAAAAGTAATTAAACACTATGCAACTATCCAAAATAGTTTGCTTTCGTTATTTCAGTTTGATTTTGCTTGAGCTACTTGTCTGCAGCTGAAATAGGGATCATCTGAACTATTTAGGGGAGAAATCAATTTCCTGAAGATAGCTGACATGTAATGACAGAAGTATGTTGTTCATTCCAAGTAAATTATGAGTTGGAAAGAAACAGTAGGCAGAGCACCTTAAATATGTTTTTGCTGTGCTAACATAACATTGTCATAATGTTTGAAGTATTCAATAATAGTATTGAGTGTGCAGAAAAAACTGTCCCATATCTACCTTAGTCTTTCTTGCAGGAATGTCAGGAAAGAAACCTTTCAGCTGCAGATTATGTAGTTTGGTTCTTTTTTCCAGAATTGCTGAGGGTCTTACTGTGATCTCACCACATTTTTTTGTTAACCATGCCCTTTTTTTTGCCACCTGTGAAGTGGGATGTGTCTTAATATCTTTGTGGAAGATGGAAGAAGCCTGTAGCAGAGGGAGCATTTCAGTAGGCTCTTTTGACATTATCTGCTAACGTACCTTGCCCATTTGTGAGGTCTTGGTCTCTTGTTTCTCCTCTTAGCATGTGTGTTAATACCTTTCTGAGCTCTTTAGAATGATTGGGGTAAGTGATGTCGAGGTAAAATCCCAGGGTCAAGCTGAAGGTGGCTTGCTCCAGGTATCAGTCTGTGGATGAATATAGATGTATCTGAGCATACATACATACAAACACATGTAAAATCGTTCAGTGCTATCAATGGGAACTTTTATCTTCAAACATCCTGCGTACCTCAGGGCTTGCAGCGTGAATCATTCTCAGTGTCATTGTGTAAAGCTGTGGTGTGGGCCTACTGCTGAGTGACCAGGAGCCATTTTCTTGACCTGAGACTCTAGGAACAAATAAATTTGTTAATTTGAAATTGATGCTTTTGGCAGTGTAAAGAGAATTTTCACCCATTTTAATGGTCTTGAAGAGAACGGGCCTTCAGATTTGAAGGCAATATTTGAAACAACTAGTCAAAATAATTACAAATTGTTTTGGACCACACACAGGAACAGAGGTCAAGAAAGGACCAGGTCAGACTGATGGGAAATGGTGAAGCATGTAGCTCATTCCCTGCAGTAAAAGCTAGCATGCTGCCTTCCACTGCTTTCCATGTGCTCATTCATTCTGTTGCTCAGTTATTCTTCAATGACAGAGCATATTTATTCTCTCTTTATCTGCTGTGACATGTAGTTCTCTCTTTGCCAAGACCCCTCTACTGTCATATTCAGTTACTGGGGTGTGATTAGAAGAGCTTTCTCCAGTAGTTTGCCACTCCCTTGTTCCCTGGCTGCACTGTTAGCATTATCGTTAGTCTGATAACAGGCAGTCTGCATACATCCCTTACAGATAAGGGAAGGTCCTTCGATCTGGGGGTTTCCTGGCTGTTCAGTGGTCACTGATAGTTTTTTAACTGGTTGGTAAATGGTCACTGCCAGTTCTTCAATAAATATGTCTTGTGTGATCAATACTGCAGCAGTGCTTTCCTGTTCTTTCAGGAGTTTTGGAACACTCTTAAAATTTATAGTTCACTGGGGACAAAAAATAAATCCTGAGGGATTAACACTGAATATCAACATATTTAAGATCTTAAGCAGTATTTAGATCTTGATGTTTTGTACACTTTGGTTTGCAGCCATGCAGGATATACCTACTGTGGATCTTGTGCAGCCCATGCTTACAAACAAGTGGATCCCAATATCACGTGAGTATTACAGCTTTCTTTACAAAGCCTAAGACCTTGAGGTTGCAATTTTCTGATAAGTGGAATGTTCTTGTGACATTCTTACATCTTGAAGTACTCACATTTTAATTTTGTATTCTTTTTAGCCTTCTTTGCACCACTTCTATTTTAACATTGTAAATGTTCAAATTGGATGTTATAAAAGGGGGAGAAAAGGAATATGGTTTAAATAATTGGTAACTAACTTTTTACAAGGAAGGGATTAAAGATTTTTGCAGTTTATTTCTGGTATTCCACTGCTTTTATAAAAGCCCAAGTTGATTTTGTTGGGTTTTTGGATTTTGGGATTTTTTTGGTGGTTTTTTTTTTGTTTATTTGTGGGTTTTTTATTATTGTTGGAAGGTTTTGTTTGTTTCATTAAGCATGTTAAAATACTTCACCATGATTCTGCGTTGGTTTTTTTAGTGCAGGATTATGGGCTGAATACTGCCAGGATTCCCTTCTGCTGTGACGAAGTGACCAGTGTGTTTATAGAATATGTAAAGGCAGTGAAAGTTAATTGTTCCAATAATTTTAAATGGACATTTTGTTTCTAGAAAGTTTAAAAAAAAGAAAAATCTTAAAAAACCCAACATGCTGTTGTAGTCTCTGCCTGCCTCTAAAAATATGAATCCAGTTATTTTTGGGTAAAGGAATATAATTCTTATGTCCTGCTGACGGCAACTTTTCTTTCTTTTATAACAAAAATTTAAAATGTCTCTGGTATTTACTCAAAGTATGTATTTTACAATGCTGAGTAAAAACTGGCTACATTTACCAGTTGTTCATAAGATAACATGCTGTAGTACTCTTCAAAGACAATGGTTTTAGTTCTTTCTAAACTATTGCAAATGATGTGAAAATAGCTCATGGTATGACAGACACCTAGTTTCTCTAAGATTTCCGGAACAAGCTACATTCCCTAGGTTCCCTGACAAGGAGTTGGTTGAACTTGCTGGATCATTTGCTATTTTATTGCATGGAATACTTAGAATTCATCTTTGAGGTAAACTTTTGCATATTTGGATTTATTAGCTTTGCAGGAAGTTTGTGCTTTAGTATACCTTGCTGTAACACTCCCTGTGTAAGGGATTAAAAGAAAAAAGCCCTCAGAACTTTACATGTCTCCCACCCCTTTAGTTTAGTGCCAGAAACAAGACAGTATAATCTTGAATCTGAAAAGCTGAATTCCTTATTTTTTTTCTTTTTCTTTTTCCTTGTAAGTCGTGTGGCAGGAGACCCTTAACATCTAATCAAGAGCCAGGAACTGAGGACTTGATGAAATAACGGTGTCATGATGACATGTAAAAGGTTGCAGTATCAGCTAAAGCTATGAATGTGCAGGTCCATGTCTCTGTTGTTGATGCAACAGCAGAAAAAAAGTAACATAACATAAACTCAGCATTTGAGAAGGACTGAAAATTTAATTTAGTGAAGCCGAAGTAAGGCTAATCAAGTAAATAAGTGAAAAACTGAATAGATAATAAACACATAATTTATTGAAGATGGTGAGTAGCTGAGGGTTGTGTTGATTCAAGGAGAGAGTTCAGAAATCTATTCTAAGTGTCTGTAACACATCATTCAGCCTCCAAATGAGTGAAGTCAGACAAATTTCTAGCTGATGAGTGCCCTCTGATATATAACCTGCTTAAGAGATTTAAGGCTAGAGCATTATTGAGCTGATCTCATTATAATTCCTGAGATGCCAAGCAAGGCATCTTGGATTGATCATTAATTGATCTGGGGTCTTACTGACAACAGAGTAAAACTATTGTAGCCATGAGGAGGTATCACTTTGTATGCTTTTATTAAATTTGTTACTCTAAGCTGAGTTGCTGTACAATTGCAGTTGTCTAAATTGTGGCCTTCTGTGTTAATTGTTGTAGCCGAAAAATTTTCATTCTTGGGCCTTCCCATCACGTGCCCCTCTCCCGATGTGCACTTTCCAGTGTGGACATTTACAGAACACCTCTGTATGATCTTCGAATTGACCAAAAGAGTAAGTGCATTATAAAGCTTGGACTTCACTGAGGCTTGGGTATTGACTGTGGTACTACAGTACTGAGGACTTCCTTGCTGGGCACTTCCTTGCTGTAAGTGGCATACAAGTGCAAATCTGCTTTGAGTGGAACAAAAACTAACTTCTGAATGATCCTGGTTGCTTCAGACATGGTCGCATTATAATCATAGTGTCTCTTTTCCTTCTGGCAAGAATTCTAAATTTTTGCTTATCTTTTCAAGTTTGAGTGTGTGCTTCAGGGTTTTAAAACTAAAAAAGTGTTACATCAAATAATAACTCACTAAACATCTCCATTCTCCTGTGAAGTGTTCTGGCTGGAGAGAAAGGTTCTTCAGTTGGTTTGAGTTTGATTTCTGGTAGAGGAAAAACAGAGAAACAAATAAATTGCTTTTATTTGGATTGCAAGTGACTTTTTAACTTGCAAACTTAGAAACTGTTAGTCCATGAAATGCCAGTCTTTTGAACAAAGTGTGGCAAAGATAAAGTTGACATTTTGGCTTTCATATGTTTTGAGGTATACCTAAGTGATACAGTATCTTTTCCAGAGGGGCTAATTAGTGCAGATGTGTTATGTTTCATTGAAACTGTGATTAAACAAGCTAATTCAGGCTTTCTGCATAGTGCCTGCAGAGATTTCCTTTGCTAAGAAATGTTTGGCTTTTTGTAGAACTCCTTTATGTAGTCAAGAAGGACGCACAGCCCTACATCAAATTCTTCATCCAGTGGAGGATTTTCAAGATGTGGAGATGAATCTGTATACTCTCAAGTATGCTTGAGAATAGAAAAGATAACTTACAAATGTGGATTACTTAATCAGCTGTGGCCGTCTCTAGATTTCATGATTCAGTCAATAATAAATTCTATTAAATAGTAACAAATCGAGCAATATCTCATCTGACAAGATGGTTTTTTTACCATATAATGGGCAGTTTTTGAAAATAAAAATTCATTGACTGGGCAAATGCATGTATATTTTGAAATGTGTTTTATTTGTTTAATTAGATTTTGTGTCATAACTGAAAATCTTTTTCAATATACTAAAAAGGTCACTCATTTAACACATTTTGTAAACGGAATCAATTATGTTTATTTTTTAATGGCTTAAACATAATTTTAGTTCTGAATTTATTTAGAAACAAGTGGTTTATGATGATAGCCCTTGGAGGCAAGTAATTTTTTATAGTGGGTATATAGTGGGTTCTGATAAAGGTACACTGTAGCTTGCCTTTTGCACTTGAAATAGTTTTCAAAAATAAGCAATAAAAAAGAAAAAAGTAGTAAAAATCTTTATCTATATGACCTTTATTTCATTTCAGTTTATGGAGAATTGTGGAAGACTGGAATGTTTGAGCGCATGTCCCTACAGACAGATGAAGATGAACACAGTATTGAAATGCATTTGCCTTATACTGCTAAAGCCATGGAAAGGTACTAGGGCTAATTACTTCTGCAAGAATGAACATTATGTGCATTAAATAATTGAGCTGCTGTGAAGCCCAATAGAAAATAATAATACATTTTATGACACAAAGACCTTATGATGTATATATCTCATACTCTCCCATCCCCCAAAGAAAATTGTTGTAAGGAGAGACTCGGAGACTAGGATAAGTTGCTGTAGTTGAAACTGTGAGCAGAACAAACACCTAAATTATGAATTTATAACACCTCTTAGAAACAGGTTGACTTAATAGAGTTAATATTAGATATACTGTCATGAACTTTTTTCAGTAGCTGATTTTTTTTTCCCCACTTCTCAAGGCATCTCTGGAAAGTTAAAATAGTTTTCTGTGGGATTTTAAGTTTGTTTGGAGCCTTAATACTAATTTTGAAATCAGGAGTGTGTATAGCTGCTGTTTCAGATTGTTTACTTTAAATAAAAATGGTCAATCTGTGTTGGGGTTTCTTCCCTAACATCTTTCCCATCCCTTTTTTTTTCAATTTCCATTGTTTTTTGAATTTTCCCTAGGGTATCAGTATTTTGGTACTGTGTTGAGCATTTTCATATGTGTTTCATATACTGTGGAGAATTACCCAACATGCAGCATCTATACAGGGAAAATTTAATTCTTACTTCATTGCTGATTTCACTGTGTCTTTTCTTTTTGTTTGCCTGGTATTTTTTACTTTGCAGCTGAGAAAAATACTGGTTTTGGGGATGTGTGTTTTCTGAAATTGAAGTACTTTGAGGTTCTAAAACAACATCCTAGTATGACCTTACCAAACTACTATCCTCAAATCAGTAGCAATCTTTTAAACAATTCTGCAGTTTCAGTTAGCAAGCCCTGAAAATTCTTCAGATGTTACTTGAATTACAACCTTTTTTCTTTTGCTTATAAGCCATAAGGATGAGTTTACTATTATTCCTGTGTTGGTCGGAGCACTGAGTGAGTCAAAAGAGCAGGAATTTGGAAAACTCTTCAGTAAATACCTAGCTGATCCTAGTAATCTCTTTGTGGTTTCTTCTGACTTTTGCCATTGGGGTAAGTTTCATATCTCATTATAAGACATATTTAATATTTTGTAGTTGTTTTCAAATAATGTATTTTATTAAACGTTGAACATTTTAACTTTTGATAAATTTATTTTTGCAACTTAAATGCCTTCATAAAGTTAAAGAAAGTCTTTAAGATCTGGAATAATAGGTAAAAACTATTGATGTGGTAACATGTTCTCAGCCTAGTGGAGGAAATAAATGGTGAAGGTGTGTGGATTTATATACATTTCTTTACTGTTGTAATGAAATAATTGTCTGAAGTTACTTGCTCTTTTTACTCTTCTTTTAAGCACCTCAAAACAACTTTCAAAACTAATTAGCTAAAAATTCATGCCCACATTCCTCTGATAGAAATAAGTTTTGTATGTTTTACTGCTGGGTAAGATAGCAGATGGATTATTTATGCCAGTTCACCAGTGCTACCCCAGTTCATCTTGGTGGCAGAGCTGTAAAGACTCCAGAAGTCTTGATTTCTGTCCTGCTTTATAATTTTATTTTTCTTTTAAGTGTGATAGTATCAGGAAAAGGCACTGCTTCAAAAAGATATGACACAACAGACCTTCTTCCTTTTTTTCCATTGTCATCTTTGGTCAACTTAATTAAGTGCATATTTCACTCATCATTGAATTGTGGAGTAGGTGGAAGTGTATATAAGAATGATCTGATCCTGTTGTGGCTAATGACCCATCTAGAACTGCTCATTGAATTATCATGAATTTTTTCTTTTAACCTTCACTTACTGTGGGTATTGCTGTGCAAGCAGAAGTAGCCTGACTCCATGGCTGACTCTGTCAAGAGGGATAGCGAAATGAAATGGTGCTTTACTTCTTAATTTACAGAATTAGATTCTAAGGCAATAAGAGGGAATTAGTGAGTGATACTTCAGTGTCAGTTCTACCTAGTAGATTTCTCTTTAGGAATATAGCCATCCATCATGTATTTTTTTTTTACTTTACTTCTGGGCTGCTACCTCATGATTGCCCTAGAATTTCCTCAATGGAGCTAAAAAGTATAAAATAAATGAAGATTACTACTTTACAAGCATTATACTTTCAAATATTTAGTAAGTATTAGGGAGTGTTTTAGCTACAATTTTTCCCTTTTTTATTTTATACGTGATTTTTGTTTCAAGGTCAGAGGTTCCGTTACAGTTACTATGATGAATCCCAAGGAGAAATTTATAGATCCATTGAGCACCTAGATAAAATGGTAAGTTTTCAGATTTGGTGGAACTAACTAACAAATTTCTCCTGTACATTCCATTTCTTTGAACACTTGAGAAATTTCTCTAACAAGATATTATAGATCAGCTATTTTATTGAATGTATAATTATCCTTTGTTTACCACAATAAGAATTTAGCTATTGGTTTTAGCTGGTTTCCTCCCTTTTACTGACTGCACACAATTGTATTGCGGGTATAAACTAGTAAGCATAATTAATGAGAATAAATGCATGTTCACCTACCTAAAATGCCCTAATGTCATTTCTGTCCACATACCCTCCTATGTTTTTTAAAAGCAATAAAAATTATGCGTGGAGAATTGTGGTAGTTCCAGCTTGATAGCTGTGATACCTGCTTATGGAAGCAGCATTGTGATCATGCAAAGGTTTCAGCAACATCCATTTGGAGAAGGAAAGGATGTAGGGCATTGCACTGGTCAGGAAAATGAAAGCCACCATTTCCTTGGGAATAGCCTTCCCCCTGCCCCTTACTATGTAGTAGGTGGTGGGGAAAAAGCAGTAGATCATACTTCATTTTGGGTTTGGCCTAAGGCTGAAAGGAATGCTAAATTCATAGAAGTCCTGTGCCAATTGTGTTGCATTTCCTTTGCAGTCGCAGGAGCCAAGGATTTCTTTTTAAAATAATAAAACCCCTACAACTTAGTGTTCAAAACTATACTTAAGGCACAGAATAGAAGTAATTCTTCTGGAAATGTGTAACCTTAAAATTTGTTTTACAAATGTTTGCATCCTTTATGTAGCTTCTGTAGAATCTGTTAGAAGAGAGAGCTGTTCTTATTCATGGTGTGTTAATTTTTTCCTTGTCTTGAAGAAATAAATGCTATCTGCTGGAGAGATCTCTAGACTTTTTTGCTTTGTATGTACATATTAACCTCTTTGTTTTTCTGCTATTCATCACTGGAATAGTAATAATAGCAGTAAATAATTTGCCTTCATTCTGTTTATCCCATTTTTAGTAATTCTTGTAGTCACTTGAGAGACTTCTCTATCAATAAAAGTGTTTTTCTACAGAATCCTAGAATCATCTGCTTTGAGTGTTTTTGCAGGAGGGCAGATTATGGTTGCATTAGCAAACATTAGTTTCCCCCTGTTAATTTCTGTGGTGAAAGCCTGAAGATGACTTTGGCATTTAATTACTTTTAGGGAATACACTGTTGCACCAACTCTTCCTTTTGGTAGTTATTCAGCTGAATGGAAGTGACATTTTTTGTAACATGGAAAATCATGTCCACTGTTTCATAACGATGAAAATACTTTTTCAGTCTTCAGTTTAACTGGAAAATGAAACATTCTGTATAGCAGCATACTGTGGTTATTTTTTGCTTGTTTATATCATGCCATATCTGAACACATGATTCCATATTCAGATGCTATATGGAGGAAGCTTTGCTTTGGGTGATTTTCAGAGATATCTTGTTAGCAATATCACAAAGGTCTCCCTGTCACATTTTTCCAGTATTTGGAAGTTTGTTCAATATTATGTCCCACTTGGCTACTTCTTGTGTCCTTAGAGAAGTATTGGATTTTTTCATGTGATTTGATGTGCTAAACAAACCTGTAGTGTTGTAACTAGTATGCCTCTACACAGACAAAATAGTATTTACATAGAGACAGAACTGTGCTAGAACTGGCTTAATTTTATTGCCCCCAACTAGGAAAGCAATCAGCTGAGCACATTGTAAGGTGTTCTGGGGCAAGATGAAATCAATTTTCTTTTGAAATGCCTTTGTGGGAGGATGATGGCCTCTTCCTTAATTGAACTGTACCTTACATACAGATGCGTTTTCTCACCTAGTACATAAAAACTGCTGAACATTTGGGGCATTGAAGTTTACAGCCATTAGACTCCAGCATAAAACAAATACAGAGTAGTAAATATTGCTGGGCAGACATCAATTTCTCCATGGTAATTACTGTATCTCACTTGTCACCACAGCGCATTTTGTGATATTATGGCAAAAGGAGGAAATAGCCTCATGGTTAGAAGGGGTACCTTAGGGGTGAATCCTCAAATGAGGAGTTATAACTGAGCAGCCGATGTGTAATAGTTTGTATATCATAATGTGAAACATGCTATCTTTTTACATATAAGTGGGGAAAGTATTTTGTAAGACATTGTTTTAGAATAATTGGTTTTGACTGGCTAGCCAGAAAATGCAGACTGCTCACTTCAGTCTTCACTGCAACAGTGCTCATTTTATATGAGCATATATTTGGCATGGGATACTTTACACCTCACTTGAGTCAATGGGAGGATTGTGTTACCCTGAATGCTGATGGGGGAAAATGCAGTCACTGAGGAATGCTGTGCAGGAATAGCCAGTACTTGTCCAGGAAAAATGCTAGCTCCAGTGGCATCTCAGGTAGCTCTAATGACCTGCTAAATTCTGGTGGCTTCTGCAGTGCAGCTGCAGTGTGCCAGGACCTTCCACATTGCTCCAGCCTGAGAATGCTTCTTAGGTTGGGCATAATGTAAGATTATGAGTCTCTGCTTGGATGCCCAGGTCCCTGTTATCTTATCTGTGGCCAGACAGTAATTTTCCTGGCGGTTGTCATGTAGTCTGAGTGACTCACACATGCGAAGATAGTTGGGCTGGATAGAACTAAGATCAAGTTTGTCTCCACTTCCATTAGAGTGCTATTAGCTTAGATCTTTGAGTGTGAAGAAGAAGCTGAAATAATTGATAATAAACTTCAATGTGACCAGCCAAAGCATTATTGGCATATAGTATAAAATGAACCTATAGGTTGGAGGGCTTCTTTTTGTTTGTTTGTTTTGAGATATGTGCATGGAGTTATTATTTTTGAAGTTTTTTGTAGGGTTGTAGATACTTGATCCTATAAAAGGATGATATTTTAAAATGTAACATTTTAATCATATTACGTGCACTGTGCTAGGTTATTGTAGATGCCATTAGTAGTATCTGGGTAACTGAGATATGCAATTTCTATGTGATACCATAATGACTGTGTGATAAACTGTGGAATTATGCTTATACTTTTATCATGTGGGTTTTGTTACGTATTTTAATTCTGTTCTAAGCTCTGCCTGGCTGAGTTGTTTGGAATACTGAAAATTATTAGCTTCATACCCCTGCTTTTTATAAAACACAACCTGGCAGAAATGTTTTTTGTTCCTAAACACCATTTTAGACAGAGGAGCAAGCTTGATAGTCTTTGCTTCTCTGCCACAATGATTTTTAAATCCAAAAGATTGAAAAGTTCAGCATAACCTAGTGCTTATAGGACATCTGTTTGTATGAATTCCCTATAGACTTTCTCCAGTGTCTGATGTATGGAACTCTTGTTAGCATTTTCTGGGATGAACTGTATAGCTGTAAATGTTTTGCAGTGCTGAACTGTACATTGAAATAAGCTTACTAGGCATTCTCATAAATCCATGTCCATTCATTTGGGACAAATGCTCAAATGCCTCTGCCCAGTATGTTCCAGTGACTTGCAATTGTAAAATGAGTCTCTCAATTGAGCAGCTGTTTTCATTTTTTTAGAAGGTCATGAAGAGGTTTTATAAACAGATAAAATATATTCTCATGAACTGTTAAGTATCTGAGTAAGTGCCGTATGCATGTTTAGTTTCACTTGATTATGTAGTCAAGTTTAGTTTTGCTTTCTTTAACTGTGTATTGACATATATAATCTATAAATAAATGGATGGTTAAAAGATATGCTTTGGAAACTTTGGAAGTGCAATGGTATCTATGTAACCACTGCTAGTTAGCGAATAGCTACCATTATTTTCTTTGGCACTCATTTAGGCTGTATAGATCTGGAGTGATTAACAGCTGTAATTACTGGCCAAGGGTCCAAACACCCTCTCCATAACTCCAGAAGAACTGAGCTGTTACCACCAATTGGCCAGCTTGGTTTTGTTTTTCCATAAAGCATATTTCTTTATTAATTCATCTTATGTCTGTTTCTGTTTAAAAGTGGATAAGGGTAGTGGTTATCATTGCTGTTTTATAATTCTCCCAGCTCTCCTGGGAACCTTCTGCTCCTCCATTGTAAGTTGTGATCCAGCCTGAGTAATTTAGTTGATATCTGCCAGATCAGCCAGTGCCCTTGCAGAATGTTCTGGAGATTTTACTCTTGAGGGGGAGACTTCAGACTGACTGCTTCCTGCAATGTGGCTTCTCCTTTTATCACCCAAAAGTAGGGGAAAGAGCTGGGACAAATGCAGAAATCTTAGAAGAAACTATCTCGTTTTCTGGTACCAACCTCCAGTTATTCCCATTCAAAGTATGTTTTTTTCTAGACTCTTTTCTGTTTCACCAACAGAAGCAGCATAACTATGTATTTTATTGAGTTAGTGAGTGTCTGGAGCTCATTTCTGTGGTGAAGTGAATTAATAATTTTCAGAGGAAGGGAAAAAGAAGAGGATGGAGTCTAATACAGTCAAGAGCAAACCCATGATGAAACCGAGACAATAATTCATTTAGACTTGTTTTTAAACTGCTTCCATGGTGTTTGGTCTGCTTTATGGGATGGGTTAAGAGTAGGCAGTCTCTGGAGTTGAAGGATTCTTTCTGCTTTTAAGAATGCAAATGTTTCTATATGTGGAAGGTTTAGTTTTCCACACGTGTGCTGGTATTCTTAGCATGACTCCATGGGATCATGGATCTTGCTGTCAATGGAAGAAAGGATGTACGCATGTGACTGTCTCATGCAAAGTGGAAGCACCGTCTTCTGGTTCTTACGTTTTTGTTGTGCACCAACTTGATAGTGCTTAGAAATTTTCTGGATCTGATTTTTGTGCTCTGAGCAAATGGCCAGGCCATGCCCAGATCAACTGCCTTACAGGCCTAGCGTGTCCAGGATATATCACACTTGTCATGTGCATGAATTGCATGTGTGTAGTGTTGGTTTTATCTAGGGTTTTTGGACATCCTGAAGTCCCAGACAAGTGCTTGGCCCTGAACTTTGTTACCAGGGAGAGCAGATGGAGGCACAACTTCTTCCTGCTTTGCCCTTTCAGTAAATTTGTCTGGTTACAGTTGTACCAAATCTTACAGAAGTGGGGCAGTCTTGGATGGTGGGGATCAGCTAGTCTGCAGGATTTTTAACATGAGCTTCACTGGTATTTGCAAAGATAACTTCACAGATCTGTGGGTATTGGCAGCTTTGGAAGAGCTCCTGCACTTTTAGTTTGGCAAGGAATGGAAACAAGATGACTACAAGCTAGAGCTCACATGCTGAGATTCCCTTGATATCCTTGGTACCAAGTAGAGGGTTTTTCCGCCTGCTCAGTTGTAACAAATAGATGATGGATAAACACCTGCTTGTGAATGTGTAATGTAATTATTGCTATCAATTCTTTTTCAGGGTATGAGCATTATAGAACAGCTAGATCCTGTATCTTTTAGCAATTACTTGAAGAAATACCATAATACAATATGTGGAAGACATCCGATTGGAGTGCTATTAAATGTAAGTAACTTTTTGACTTGTTGAAGAATGTAACTTCTGGAAAAATGCTTGCATCTGTATCAAACAATATAGCTGCAGTATTCCTTAGTTCTAAAATGTCAAGCCTTGAATAAATTAATTTTTTTAAGTGTTCTCAATTTGGTCTCTGATTTTCATGTCTTGCATATAGACAAATGTAAGCTCTTGAAAGGGCTGAGGATTTTGAGTTCCCTAAGGGAGATGAGATACCATATTCCTTTTGAATTTCAATAAAATGCAATCATTCACTTCCTCTTGGCCCTAAATAAATGAACAAATAAATCCATTTCCCTGAAGAAGTATGTACTTGCTCTTTTGAATCAGTACTTATGAACGTGTTTATTTTCTCTATATTGCTATTAGCTAGCTATTGTGAGTGCCTTGTAATGTCTGGCAGTGGTTTTGAGTTTTGCAAATATGGTGAGAGATGGCCTCAGTAAGTATTAGTGCAGAGCACCATTAACTCATAAATTAACAGCAATTAGAATTCACATTACTTTCTAGTTACCGTATTCTGTTTTGGTGATGCAGTGCAGACATAAATCTGGCTTAACTTACTTGTCTAAATTTGCTCACAGCTGCTTTACAGCACTGGTGGAGTGCTACAGATTTGTCATATTGCTTGAGTGAATCTCCCTGTGTTTTTACTGTAATTCAAATCTGAAACAAGGAAGCACATTAACTTTTTAAAAAGGGAAAACTTAATTCACTGGGAATGTAGTCTGAATGGAGAACATAGAGAGGAAGGTTTTAAAGTGTCCATAAAAGTTTGTCTGAGCAATATCAATATTGGGGATGCATGTAGCGAAAGTTCAGTACTATGACTACTCTTCAAGTATACACATCTCTTACCCTTGGATAATTATTAGTTTTGCAGTGAATCACAGCTAAATTCTGTTCACTCACTTTTGCCAATTGTCACGCTTGAATAAATGATCCTTGTACTTTCTTTTTCCTTAATGGAAGAAATAGAATCTGAAGTGTTGATAGTGCTGAGTTTTCTCCTGTTGTATTTGTGTTTCTATATAAATTCCCCATGGAATTGGAAGAATTGTTTCTAAAGGGGAGGTATCATGAAAGGTTCAGTGGTGCTTTAGAGAACTGCATGGATGTATGCAGTGCAGTGGGGGAAGCATCATTGAATGAAACAGCACAGAAATGGGCTAGGTCCACTAGTTACTGGGAGGTGCTTCTGTAATGAGCTTATAAGAAATGGTGCAAGGACCTTGGAGGCCTAGGAAATGTAATTTTAGCTGATACCTTTTCTTAAACAACTCTTTTTCTCTCCTCAGGCTATCAATGAGCTCCAGAAGAACGGAATGAATATGAGCTTTTCATTTTTGAATTACGCTCAGTCAAGCCAGTGTCGAAACTGGCAAGACAGCTCAGTGAGTTATGCAGCTGGAGCACTTATGGTCCACTGAACTGCTGAATGCTCAGGGATGGCACCTGCACACACTCTGTATACGGGGTCCCAGCCTAGCCCTTACAAAGATACAGTCCCTGGTCTTTGGGTATACTGAAACCTCAAACTAATAGAACTCTGTTCTTTTCTAGTAGGTGTAGTCCTTCCTTAGTTTCAACTCATTTAAAAATGCTTTCTTGTTTAGGACAATGGAAGGAAGACTGGTATCAGAGCTTTTTCTGAGAGTTTTTTTTTTCTTTGGGAAAGATAATGGCTATGAAGGCATGGTGGTAGACTGTCCTTAAAAATAGAACATGTAAAGCATTTACCATATCCTAAATTTGCACTCTTTGCAGACCTGTGCACATATACTCAGCTTTCAGAATAGTTTTGCAAGTTGTAAACGGAAAAAGGGGGTGGAAGCTTTTTAATAAAAGAAAAAAAAGGAAAACAACGCATTTATAAATGATTCTGTATTAGAATATAATAAAACTCCAGTATAGTCAGTTACTACCCGTGATGTACAACAGATATCTTCTATTTTAGTTGCTAATAAAGGGCTACACAAACCAAAATAGTCTGATTTAAACTTATTGCTTTGTGTTCTGTATGTGGCTGCTTGTCATTAACATTTTTTTATTCTCAGTTCTTATGCTTGATAATTCAGCCATTCTGTAAAATACTTTAGAATGTATTTTGTATTCAACATTTGTTGACTACATCATTTACAGTTTTTTTTAATCTTAAACCTGCACTATGAGTTCAGCTGTGCAAAAGAATTTGGAAAACTTTTTGTATAGTCTGATCTTTTCTGTTTCATAATTAATCTATGAAGTAGTATCTTTTAGTATGTGATACAATTTGTATCAGCAATATACTTTTAATGATTTTTATGCTCGTTTTGATTATTCAAGTGAAATATACGAAGTATTTTTGTTTGAAGCTACTAACAATTGAAAACAAGCAGTAACATGGAAATGATAATTCTTAGAGTATCTGTCTGGCATTCATAGGCCACAGAAGCCATACAGTGCTAATCTCAAGCAATTATTCCTCAAAGATTATTTGGAAGGGGAAGGTAAGGGTTCTCTTTTTTTGTTTTGTTTTGTTTTTGTTTTTCATTCTTACTTTTTATTCTTTGACTGTGGGTAGAGTTGTTTCATGTTTGAACATCCCATGTTAAAAGTTCTTGAACTTTCTTGCAGCCAAAATAATGATGTAATTATTTCAGTTGTCATTCCCAAAGACTTCCTTTTGTTCTAATAAGAAATGCAAAGTAGGATGCAATATTGGCTCATTATCTAAATGGAGATTTCATTCCTTGATATTTCACCTGCTATCAAGAAACCTCCTGCTACATTCAGCTTTCCTAAGTGGCAGTGGGCAATTTCAGAATTCAATTTAGATTATCTCTGAAAGTTGTGGTAATTGCTGCATGCAAAGTCTTAGCTGAAAGCATACCAGACATCTTGTTTATTCCTATTAAAATAACCTCTGCTTGCGTCACTTCTATTTACCTTATCACAGTTGGCCACCATTTTAATAATAGCAGGTGAATGCTCCATTTATAAAATGAACTACTTTGCAGATGTTCAAAATCCATCCCAAATGCCAAACTCTTGAGCATGCCTGTTCTTTTAGTTGCCTTACTGCTCTGCCTTGCTCTTGGAAAGTCTCAGCAGTAGACAGGGAAAACAACTTTCAGATTACTGTTGACAGACCAGCAAGAAGGCTGTGCAGGTAAAACTGAATTGGTGGGCAGTCTTTGTAAATACTTGTCTGACTGTGCCTTATTAACAAAATAGTTTGATCATGAAGTTTTTTTAAAAAATCTTTGGTGAATACAAGTTTAATTAGGGCTTGGGTTTCTTTCAGTCTTATGCCAAATGATTATCATTATTGAAACATGCAGTTAATTGGAACAGTTGAGTATATACCTTTTCCCTAAGGTAAAACATAGCAATTAGCTTCTGAATACAAATGCCCAAGTTGCATCTTAGTTCTGCAAGATAGTTTTAACAAAAAAAGCCCATAACTGGAAGAGCTTTGAGGAAATTGGTCAGCCATTTTGCTCAGCGTAATGTTACTAAATATCTTATATTGAAAGCACTTCACATGTAAACTGTACAATGTATTTCAAAATAAAGTTTTTTAATTAAAATGGGAATTTTTTGTGCCTAGTAGTAATAACCAGCAATGACAGTTCAGAAACCCACTCAGAGAGAAATTTAAAGCTTTGTGAAACCTGTACTAAATTAAAAAGCCCTTGTAAAAGCTTTTTCTTTTTTTTTTTCAAAGAACTCAGAATATTATTTTTCCCTTTTGGTGGGCTTGGAAGGAGTTGACTTCAGTGCTCTGTTTCTTGGTGTGTTTAAGATGTGTCAGGAGGAAAAGCAGAATCTTCTGAAAAAATCTTCACTCAAGACTATTAATTCATTATTATTATTATAGCTTTACCACACATTTTATTCTCATTTAAATATACGTTTGTATATAGCATGTTGGGACAAAGATTGTCTGGTTTAGATAATACTGAATATTAAGTCCTGCTCATTTTTCTGGAGGTTTCTTCTATGCATAGAATGCCTGAGCTTTGACTGCTCTTTTGGTGCAGAAAATCCAGTCAGGGACATGATTCCCATTTTAAAATTTTGGTATTTTAGAGAAATGTTCACTGTGTGAAAATGTTGATTAAAATACTCCTCTCGTTTTCTGTTCTCATGTTGTTCACAAAGGAGCTTTATGTATTTTGTTTCCCTTAAATACTGCCTAAAAAGTTCTTTTTAAGTACTGTCTACTGAGTTCCTTGTTCTTCAGTTCAATTTTTTTGACATTGAAGTGGCACAATAGGTCTTCCACGGTATTGTGTTTAGATTAGCAGAAGTAGGAGGAAGCAGAGGCAGAAACAGTATCATTCTGCAGGGCAGTGAATGGCGCTGGACATTGGGAGCCACCTCCTGCTTTGAAGCACTTGTGGCATGGAGTGAGTTTGGTGTAGCTGCTCCAACTCTCAGCCTTTTATTTAAAGTTATAATGACAGCTTGGCTGTATATGTTTGTTTTAAAGATCACTACTTGAGTGGCTTTGATCCAGTGTTCTCATTTAAGCTGGACTTCTACTCCAGTGCAGTTCTCCTTTCTCAATGCCTTCAGAAATGTTGAGTTTGCCCTTACTTTCTCAGGCAGCTCTTGCTCTCACTGGTTCCCATTTAGGGGCTTGTTGCTGTGTCTGAGGAATCTTGCATATTGCTGTAGGCTTTACTTGGGAATTTTGGATTGACATGTCTAGTAGTGAAATGGGGGAGGGGGAGGAGGGGGACTGTGTTTGACACAGACACAATCTCACACTACCTCAGCATCTTGTTTCTTTAGCTGTAGGGTTTTTCCATTTCCTGTTTCTAATTTTCCCTTTATTCCCTCAGGAAAAAAAAAAAAAGCTCTGCATCAAAGGAAGCTTGGCTCTGAAACTGTTATCAATCAGCATGATTTGCAGTAGCTATTTCCTCAGGCTTAGTTGTGTCTGATCCACTCTCAAAAAATTGCCAGAACTATTGTGTTTCTGGAGAAATGTTTAAAATCCTTTTGCCTTCCTACATCAGTGGCAAAACTTCCTGAAAGTTAGCCTGGAAAAGATCTTTAGTGTGACCAAATACAAATTTGGGTGTCCAGTGCAGTGCATGTCAAAGCTGTGAGATGTTTTGCGTTGGGGCCAGATGGCCTTTTCAATAGATGGTTGCAAAACATGACTTGGAATTAGTCTGTAGGGGTGAAATTACTTTATTCTCTCAGTAATGCACAATCTATTGTCTCCAAAGTTTGTTTTATTTCATTTTTTTTTCTTACTTGATTTTGCCTAATTCTGCAAACAATTTGTCCATGTAACTTCCAGATACCTGGTGTCATTTGGGGGTATCTTATGCCAGAAAACTAAAAGCTGAAAACTCAATGTTTGTTTCTTCATGTCTTTTGTGGTGCCTATTTAGTATGTGCATTCCCTTCTGCTGGAGTCTGAGGCATCTCCTCCCATTGCATATGCCCCAGGAATGCAAATGTTGTGGTACAAATTAAGAAAGCAATTATGTCAGTTTGTTTTCCTGCAGGTTGCAGGAAGGTGTGTTGGTAGAGGCTTGGATCTTTTTGGAGAGGACAGAGGAGTGAGAAGATGGGGAAGAAAATGGTTGCTTTTCAAGTTTGATGTCAGCAACTGTTCTGCTATCCTGTTTGGAGGCTGACATGCTGCCAAGCACTGCCCAGTGTGGCTGTCATGCAGGTGGAGTGGTGGGCAACCTTTTACTGCTAATTCAAGGAGATGATATGCTGGAGGTGTCTTGTCAAGCGGAGCTCAGTTTGTTGAAATTCAGGGGTGAGAATCCTGTGCTGAAATCTGTAAGTTATAAAGGTAAATCGAGGTATCTCCACCTTTTCGCAGAAGTGACAGAGGGACCTCCGTAACCCCCAGGTTCTTGGTGGATTTACGAGAAGGTAATTTAAATAATTTTCTCAGTCCTGTGATCTTGATTGATATAAAAATGTATTCCCTATAAACACTTCTACATACCTTTTTCAGAGCTTGTGGACCCCAAGTTATTTTATTATTAATGTCATACAAAAGTATAGTCTAATTCTCTAGTAGTTGTCTTTAAATCTCATTAAAAAAATTAGCCAGGGCCTCAAATTCTGCAGTGGGTGAAGCCAGTAATGAAACTTCAGATTTGAGTGATCTAAAGTTTGTTCTGTATGACAAAGACCTAAATGACAGAAACAATAAAACATTGTGTCAAACATCAAACGAAGAACTCTACAAACCTAAACTTACCACATTTCCTTTTTATCTAGTGAGGTTCTAAAAACTGAGAAATTACTTTCCTGCTCCCTGTGACTATAACTTCACGAGACTGAAAACTGCAGTGATTTTGGATGAAGTCCCTTTTCTGGTAAAAGATGTTTATTTTTCTGCTGAACTCTTGTAGCAGAAAGCTGAGTGTTGACATCTTAGTGCCTGGGCTGCAGAGGCTTGTCTGGGCTCCTGATCTGTGTGGGCAGGTAGGGAAAGCCATCCCCTGGGATTTGTCGGCTGAGACTTAAACTACTTTTCATTTGTCTCCAGAATTGCTATAAAGGTTTTGAAGAATGAGCCTTTAAGCTCAGCTATGATTAATAACTGTTGAACTCATGCATGTTTTTTGCTGGTAAAATTTATTTTTCTTTGTGATCACAGTCCAGAGAGCTGCTGTTACAAATAATCTGTCAGGAAGATACCTGCTGTAAATGGGTAGTTGGAAATGCGGTCTGGCCTCACAATTGCTATCAGGAAGAAAGCACATTTCTGCACTGCAAGGAATGGTTTTCTGTTTGCAGAGCTGCAGTCTAACCAAATGCTGCTTTCAAGCTGTTCTGAAATAAACTGACTTGGTAGTTGATTGTAAGCACATAGCTCTGGAATGGGTTCAGCGCTGCACCCATCAGGTGGGCAGCAGGGCAGCGGGATGCATTACTGACAAGTGCCCCCCATCTTTCCAAGCCTACTTCAAAGCGCTGGGCTGACGAGGGAAAACGATTCCATTTAAGTGGAAAACAGGCATGTTGTGGCAGGTGTAAATCTGCTTTATGGAGCCTACACGAGTAGTCTCATACTCATTTAAAGGAAAAAAATCAATCCAAACCTTGGGCCCCCAAGCAGCTCCGCCAGAGCTGGAAGAAGCGAGCCGGGTGTGAGTGTGAGGCGCGGGCAGGGCAGGGCTGGCCGGCACTAGGTGTCAGTGTGGGAGCGCAGCACCGAGTAGCTGCTGTGACGTGCTGCAAAATACCAGATACAGCCTTGGCTTTTCTAGTTTGTCCTCAGCTTCTCACCCATGTCCAAAAGCCCCTTTTCCAACAGCCTCTGCGTTGTAAATGCAAATCCTTATTTTTAAGTTAGTTGGGAGATTATCACCTGCTGAGTTACCTCTGTTACAAACTACAGGAAAAATGGGAACGGCATCTGTTGTGTACAGATGTTTCAGCTGACAAAGCTCATAACCAAACACTCCAAGAGAAGCAGTGGCACAGCTCCCACTGTGCCACTGGGCCCAGGCCTTCCTGTTCTGCTGTAAACTGCACAAATTGCTGCACTTGGTCTATGTGGTGTTTCAGAAAGGGTGTTCTTCAGTTCAAGACAATGTGGCAGCCTGGATTACAAGCTGCGTGAGGGAGGGGTTTCTCCCAAGCTCTGCTGCAACAGGCACTGCAGTTGGAAAGTGTTCAACACGAGCTCCTGCCACTGTAAAAGGTCATGGCGAAGGTTCGATGGGGTTTGGCAGTATGGGCTCACAGGGGCAGCTGTCACTGTTGCCCTGCCTGAGCATCCTCTGTGGCATTGTCTCCCCTTGCACCTCAAGACCTTGGTCTGTATATTTGGTGTAGCCTGGCAAGTGGTAGCTTCACCCCCATGGAGATGGGGGACGCCCATTGAGCCACATATCTTTGAGCATCCTACCTCTGAACAGATATTTATTTTTTCAAAGCTTGAAAAAATACCTCTGTCTCTGACTAAGCTCTCACTAAAGTCAATGGGAGACATATCAAACTTCACATTCTTAAGGAGGTTTGGAACTGCTCAAGACAGTGATGAGGGAGCCAGGTCTCAGCTGTTGTAACCTGGGGAGAGACTGTGGGAGGAGGGCTGGCAGCCCATGAAATGGAACAAAAGCAGAGATGAAGAAGATGCACTCAAATTGAATCTGGAGATAAATGTCCATGCTGTCTAGCCCTAAGCAGAAGTTTTGTTTATCTGATCTTCAGTTAATTTTACAAGATTATTCTGTTCATTAAAAAAGGAATAGGAGTCAAGCTGCTGTTTTTTTAATTTTTTAAAGCACATCTAGATTTTCTTGACATACGAGCTTTTCCATGGCTAGGGTTTCTTTTAGCTAACCTCATCTTTATCTGAGAGAGAAATCTCAGGCCAGATCCTGCTTAATTTATACTTAAACAGCATTCCAGAATGAAGTCAGAAGGTGAGGGTCTAAAAAGTCACCCTGGAAAAGACAAAAATAGAAAAGAAGAAAGAGAACATCCACTTCTTATTCCCCTCAACTGTCTCTCTAACTGGAACAGAGTTGGCCCAGTGAAGAAATTTTGAAATTCATGTTCTTCCCTTTCCATGCTGTGTTGTTCTTATCACTGGAGAGCATCAGGACCCTGGCAGCTCCTGGTGTGCTGGAGGGTGCCATCACTAGTCCTTACCAAAGAATGCAGACCTAGCACTGGTGTTGCTCTCTGTCCAGGAGCAGGAAGGTGTGTGCTGAAATGGGCACTGTAGCTACTGTGTCTGTGTATGTATTTTTTTGCATGGGTGTAGCTGAAGATGCCCTTTTTGATGCTGGCTGTTGCTAGTGCAGAGTTGTACCCTTATAGGAGGAAAGGTAAAAAGGGTAAGAGACAGTGTCTTGGAGTCTCCAGCATCTTGCTATACTGAGAGGAACAAAAACTGAGGGGGAAAGCCCAGCTTGACCAGGGCCAGAAAGCACTGGACCTGCTTGGGTTGGAAGCAAGGCCTTAAGATGATCTAGGGCATTGCCAAGCAAAGCCCTGCATGTTCCATGTAGGGCAATACCACCACACCTCCGGCAGCCTGTCCCAGCCTTTAGCTGGTCCCACAGGAAAAGGCTTTTTTTTGTGTCTGGAGACAAAATTTGCCCTGAAATGACTTAACTGCCCATCATAGGCGAATCATCATGAAGAGTACCTTCATCATCTCAATATCTAACACTGGAAGGCAGGAATGGAGTCCCCCTGAACCCCCACTTCACCCGGCTGAGTGAATCCAATCCCTTAAGCCTTTCTTCGTGTGTCAAGGTCTCCAATCCTATTAACCATCTTGGGGCACTTAACTCCACCCCTAAACGTGCTGGGCTGCCCCCAGTTTTTTAGTGTCCTTCTTGACTGTGGGGGTAATACTGGGCACTTTGTCCAGATACAATGTGGGATAGTTGTGACCCTTGATGTGCTGGGTTCAGTCTCACAGATACAGCACAGTCAGGTACTGTTGCGGTCACTGACATGGGGTATTTTTCATCATGAACTTTCAAAATGCTTTGTAAGGATGTTTTAGGAGTAGCTCTCAGTTTTGGCCATTCTGAGATCTTCCAGAGTGTGTCAAAGCTTCTTCAGCCCTCCATCTACAGATCAGAAGAATTAAGTCTTATTTTAGCTGCCCTCTTCCTTTTGACATGGCAGACACATACCTCACTTTCTGCAAAGTGTAGCTCTGGGATGAAATTTACCGAGGGAAAAAGATGCCCTTGAGGAGTCAGAGGGGCACATCAATTTCACACATAAATGAAAGGCAATGAAATCTTCCAAGTTTCTCTCATGTCTACACCTCATGAAAGGAATGAAATTTTTTCTAAACTGTTCTATAAACAAAACACTATGTTTTTCTTGTATATTTCTCCCTGAGTGACATGACATGACACAAAAATAAGCCCTGATTCTATTATTGATAATTTTATCCAAAGGTATATGCCAGCTGGCCAATTGCTCTGCCAGATCCCTGGTGATGGGTTTGCATATTCTGTATGAGATTGCACTGACCTTCTTGACCAGCTCTGTGCTTAACCAAATTGAACTTTCATCCAAGCAAAAATCTATGCCTCAGGCTCCTCATCTTTGTAGCAGAAACCATGGTACTTGACTTCCTTTTGATAGCAGAAAGACTTTAGTGACCTCTACTCTGTCTATCTGGGTCTTTACACAGAATCACAGAATTAGCTAGGTTGGAAGAGACCTTTGAGATCATACACTCCAACCTATGACCTAACACCACTTTGTCAACTAAATCATGGCACTGAGTGCCACATCAAGTCTTTTTTCAAACATTTCCAGGGACAGGGACTCCACTACCTCCCTGGGCAGCCCATTCCTGTGTCCAGTCAGTCTTGCAGTGAAGAATTTTTTCCTGATGTCCAGAGTAAATTTCCAGCTTAAAACTTTCCTCTCATTCTGTCTCTGGTTGCCTGGGAGAAGAGATGGACTCTCACCTGATTACAGCCTCTTGTCAGGCAGCTGTGGAGAGTGATAAGGTCTCCCCTGAGCCTCCTTTTTTCCAGGCAAAACAACCCCATCTCCTTTAGCTGTACTTCACAGGACTTGTATTCCAGACTCTTCCTCTTGTTGTCCTTGCAGGTATTTGGAGAGATAGCAGTGTCACATCATATGACATTTGGGAGGTCCACTGCCCATCTCTCATTCAGGATCCCCAAGCTTAAATTGCCTGTGGCAGATGTTTCTCCACTGTGTTTGTGGAAAAGCTTTGGTGATCCCCTGTCCCCAGCATGGTCCTACCAGGGCTTGGCTGCTGTTCCTGGGAGGCATTTGGGTTGAGCTTTCTTCTCTGCAATTTAATCCCATTTGCTTTCTTATCCCAGAAGACTTGTTAAACTCTTCTCCCTCCTTTGCAACTGCTGGTTTTGAATGTGAAAACCTTATTGCATCTCTTCTCATTTTTCTCTTCCCTGTCAGGACCAGCCTCAATTCTCTCCATCCTTTTCTACACCGTGACTAGTTGCTCTTTTCCTCTGGGCTGCTGGTCAACACTTCCTCAAACTGGAGCATCCAAAATGACTCATTTATGCTGAGACCAGACTGGTGCCAAGTGTGGGGGAGTATAACTTCATGTTTTCACATATGTCACCACTGCACGGTGTGACCCAGGACGATGCTCCCCCTTCCTTAGCAACAAGTCACCGTGACACACACTGACACCTAAATTCAACAGAACAACTGTATAGCCAAGTGTTGCCTTGTTAAATGCCTGCTTTTCCAGAAACCCTTGTCAGGTTTACAGTTTTTCTTGTCCTTATCAAACTGCCTTCTGTTTTTCAGATACTTTCTGCCGTTTGGCTAGATAATTTTGAATTCTTGGGCTGTTTCCTGTATACTAGAAGTCCTTCTACTCTAGCCATCATCTTCAAATTTATAAACAGTATTTCAGGATCTCATTAATGAAGCTGGAGTGTAATACCAAAGACTGGCTTCAGTGAAATCATGTACCCTTCTAGTTTGACAAGAAATTTACTGACAGCGACTCTTAAAAGCAAGTTTTCTAACCAACTCTGTTGTTATAATGCTGTCATGTTGACTCAAGTCACCTCCCCCTGTAACAGCCTATGTAAGAAAATGCTAAAACTTTACTGTAGTCAAAGCACATCTATTGCTTATGTAGAACGATAGTTTCCATTTTTATCCTCTCACAGAAGGAACCTGCAAAGGTTTTGACATGTTAGTTTCTCATTAATCTATATTTGCCGTCACTCATCTGCTTGGCACCTTTCATGTATTTGCAAGTAGCCTGGTTTGTTCTTACAGTGTTTCCATGGGTACTAAAGTTCAGCCAACTGGTCTGCGGTTGTCTTGCTTCTCTGTCCCTCCTTTATTAAGCTCATCACTCCATTTGCCCTTGACCAGTTTTGTAGGGCCTTGGTCATCCAAATTCTCAGGTAATTCCAGCCAGCTCTCAGGTAGTTTCTACCATTGGTGGAAATACCTATGGGGAATTTTATTAAATGTAACCAGTTTGAAAATGTTTATTTTATGAAAATGTTTAAAATAAGTATAGATAACTTTCTCTTTTTTTTGGTACCTTGAAATCTCAATCTTTTGGTGGCAGTTCTGTCTGCTGTCCAATCGCAGCTTGACCCCTCTGGTAACAGAAAGTAAAATTAGGTAAATTTGACATTGATAGATTTAAGTGATAGAAACGTGGGAAGGAAAGGAACACGTGGTTCAGCAAGTCCCGTCTCTGGAGCCCATAAAGTGTAACATCATGCAGAGAGTACACGAGTCTCTGCACCTAACAAGCCAAACCTGCTTTAGAGTGTGGCCCTAGAGTGGGCTGTGACAGCCAAAGGGACTGTCCCTCGGCCCTTGGTGTCAAGGGGGATCGCTGCAAGGCTTGGACTTGTGGTCTCTTGGTGGAAAGCTTTGGCTGCTGGTGGAAAAGCAAAGAGAAAAAATACAAGCTAGAACTCCAGGAAGGAGCCTGGGGTAATGACAATGCCCATCATTTAAACAATGCTTTTGCTAACTTTTATACAGGTTCTTCTTCTCAATTCAAAGGAAAAGACACTTTATTCAGGGCTTCACTCTTTCCTTCAGCAACCACGACTTGCCTATGGCTTTATGGTGGCTGTATTGTTTCTAGTTCTACAGTTTTTTATGCAGCATCATCCCAGATCAGATACCCTCAGAAATGTCCCCAAGCTGTTAAAATGGGCTAATCATCAAAAAATCTCTTTTTTCAAATTCAGTTAAGTATTATACAAGCATTCACAAATGATGATCTTTAAAAATAAGAGCAGCTTTACATGCAATTGTTTGTTCAACCAATGTACAAAGCAAAAATGTTTTGGAATGTTACATTATTGTTATTTTTTTTTAATGCTAGTTGTCCTTTAGTGAGTGTTAATCTCTGACAGATGGCTCAGTCCATCTGGCACTACTGAAGAGCGTAAAAATCTAATTTATGTGGAAAATTTATTTAAAATTGTATATTAATGAGAAACAACTAGAACAACTGATCTTTTCATCCTGGGAGAGCGTGATGGTGCCAAAGTACCACTAATAAATTCCACTGCCAAGAAGTGGGAGAGAGTTTGCAGACAGATCTCATGGCATGAATACTTCTGCTCCTTTCTTAGTTGTGAAATATTTCTAAGGACAAAAAATCTTGTGAACAAAGTGCAATATTCCTCACAGACAAATTTGCACAGGCTCTGGCTCGTGCTGAAGGAAGGTGTGATATCAGCCTGTTCCTCATTCTCTGGTATGAGGGAGGGCATCCCTCATGGAAAGGCAGACTTCGGGATTCTGGATCCAAGTGTGCCTGGCTCAGTACCACACCTGAATGAATGTTGATGAACAACATTTCTGCTTCTCGCACCAGACCAGCAGCTTTATCCTCACCCTGCTTCCTGAAAAGCCTCCGGTTTGGGGTGCTGAGGGCATTGCCAGGAGAAGGCAGTGGAGGAAAGCTGAGCACAGAGCCTGCAGCATGGGAGAAGAGGAAAAAGGAGAAGGAGATGGGGGCCCTCTAGAAAATCTGTAGCATGGCTCAAGTAGGGAGGTGGGTCCACGTGAAACCAGGCTTTATCAGTCCAGCTGATCGTGGAGCAGTGTTACTTGGGCGGGCATCAGTTTCAGAAAAATTAAAAAGGCAGAAGAGGCCCTGCAACTAACAGTGGCACAGAAATCTATAATAAAACATAGATTTTACCATCTTCACAGCACGATCCCACTCCCATGGTGACCTGTTTGGTGAATACACTTGAATTTTTTGGGACCTTGACTGGCTTGTTGCATTGCTCAGGGAACCTGAAAAGTTATTTGGATGTGATGTCATACTCAGAGAATAAAGCACACTTTGACAATGACAAGATAAACATTCACCTGTTACATTTTCTTCTTTTAACATCATCAAGTACTCAATTCAGAGAGACTTGAAGAGAAACACAATTCTTAAATTTTTCCTTAAATAAAGAAAATGTAACAACATTCTTCTACTGTTGGTTCAGAAAAGTTCTTTCTGTCTGCAATGAGCAAGATGATTGTCTTATCTTGGACCATGAAAGGGTTGAGTATTGTTTTGTGCTAAAGTAAAAATATTATTTCATCCTCAAGATCGGAGCAGATTATTCAGTATTCCTCCAGAAAGGAGATTTATATTTAGAATGACAACACATAAGGTTTTCTTAGCCATGGTAATTTTTTTTTTCCTACAAAAACGGTGTTCTGAAAGTAAATCCTTAGACAAGACTGCTTTGCAGTAAAAGCATGCTTTCTCCTTCATGACTGCCAGGTCAGGTTAGCCTCTTCAATCTGTGTGGAAAATTCTTAGGTGATTTATTAAAAAGGAAACTAATCAGAATTATGCTGTGTACTAGCAATCTATTAAAATGCATAATTTCATTAAACATGTATTTTTCTGGTGGTGCTGTAGTCATGAAGTATCTGACACCAGAAGCATCATTTCTATTTAATTTCAATTGCATAATTTTGAAGGCTGTAAATCTCTAAATGCTCTATTATGATTCCCTAGCAGCAAGAGGTAATACTTCCAAAGTTCAAAGCCAAGCTTTAGTCTGCACTGGATGCCGGGGGAAAGCCATCAGGGTGCTTGGGCTGTGTTCCTGAGAAGCTGAAAGTGGATCCTTGGTCCACCATACTCTGCCTGCACCACTGTCTCTGAAGTCCTGGGTGTGTTATGGGACTGCAAGGCTGCAGCAGTCAGTCAGGGCTACTGGCATGGAAACCAGAGTCTGGAGCTCATGCTTTTGATACAGGAAACAGATGAGGCTTGGCACCCTTTAAAGAGGGTTGGAGAACAGACACACTATGGGTTAGGGTGCCTCTACCATTTGTCTTCAAGAGAGGTATTGAGAAAGGTCAAGACCTAGTCCCTTCCTCGAGACTGTGGTCACCCAAACCCAGATCCTCTTTTGAGGGTTAGTGCTAATGTGCTGTCTTTCAGAACCAAACAAGTTCTTTGCATCCTTCAAAAGCAGAAAAGAAAGGGCATTGGTGGTAATGCTTAAATTTTATATTAGTGGTTTGAACATGTGCTCAGGAAATGTGACACATGCCTTTTAAGCTTTTCTCAGCTGGAGGATGTTCAAATCCACATCAGAGAAAATCAGCAAGAAAGAGCCTGTAGCTGAGGGATGAGAGTGCTCTCGGGGCAGGGGGCAGGTCTGCTTACACATTGCACTCTAGTCTTTGGACGAAAAGCAAGAATAATTCTGGGAACACAGACTGGAGCATTGCAGGCCTTCTAATTCATCTCCCCCGGTCTCTTCTGCTGTGCTTGGAGAGCTGAATTTGTACTGCCTCTGCCCAAGGGTCCCAGCCCAATGATAGATACTTAAAATTATTACCTTGGAACAAAACTACCCTTATAGAAACCTCACAGAGGCAGGGCATAGGTGTTTTGTAACTGAGTGCTGGTTTTTGAGGTTGGCCACATACTCACAACCTACGTTTTACCTTTAGCTGTTTAACATACAGCTTTATAATAAAAACTACCAGCACTTCACCCCCACTGAAACCTATGTCCTGAGCTCAGTGTCTCGATGCAAAAACACACAGGGTGGTCACAGCATTGGCAGGCTTTCGTTCCCCACACACTGAATTAAAAGCTGACTTGCAGATCTTGTCTCAGGATATGCCAGCTCAAAAGGGTTCCAAAGCACCCAGATGCTGTAAAAGAGAGTGGCCCTGTCAGAAAAGGTCCCATGTGAAAGCTGCACTATCAGCATTTTGCACCTTCCCAAGTGTAAAGACAACAGAAATTTTGTGTTGTAGTGGGGCCAAACCCCTCTCATGGTTTCCCATGGCCTTTGCTGGTCAGGCTGAAAGCCAGACTATCTGCTGGTGGGAGAGGCCTGAGCCCATCCCTGGAGCGGCACACATTGCCTCAGTGTAAATAACTGAAGCAGAAGAGAATTAAATCCAACAGCTATTTAGAATGAAACTCAAGCAGATCTGCCCTTCCACTGGCAAGGGTGTGCTCTGTGGAACCGAGGCATTTTATTGTAATTATCATGCTACCAGAGGGTCTCTTAGAGCCCTGACTCCCACAGCCCAGAAAACACAGGACAATCCCAGAATTGATTAAAAGTAGTAATTCAGATTCTAGCTGTCATGAGCTAGAGAGAAGCTTGAAATTGTTGCTTGTTTTTTATTAAAGGGTTGAAACAAGCAAAAAGTTATGGCTATTTTTTTTAATGTAATTATTTTAAAACTAACTTCCTTTATATAAAGAAAGAGCCTGATGTGTGATTTTTTTACAGTCTAGCTGGCAATTCTGTGGGTAGGACTACCCTGCATTTGCTAGATCACTTTGCATTTGCTCCACCATATACACATATTAGAAATTAGGACCCTGATGTCCATTTGCCAGCTAAAGTTCCAGATACCTGGCTGTTTGGATCTGTTCTGGGGATGCTGCCCAACATTAGTTAGCATTTGCATTGCAGCATCTGGTGCTGTCTGTAGTGTCCCTGTAGAAGGAAACACTTTTCTAGAATAGCATTCACAATTGGGCTTGTCACCAGGGACTTGGCATCCACAGCACCACAGGGCAGTTTTAAGATCTGTTCTTTCCTCTAGTTGAAGCCTTTTGAAATCTTTGGAAGAACTGCCCAGAATAAAGTACAGGTAAAGAAGGGCTGCCCAAGAAACTGCTGAGCTTCTGCTTTAATTGTTCTGCTGTGACAGGAGCTGTTTCAGATAGACTAAGAGGAGTAGCAGATAAGTAGATCCATATGGAAGTAATGCCTCTCCCATGACAGTGGGATTTTTGTGCTTTCACTCAGCTTTGCAAGAAAGACTTGACATGGGAAAGCAGTGGGAAAGTCACAGAGCAGCCAGAGCCCTCCATCTATAACATGCTCGTTCCTCTTACCCCTAATCATAAAAGGAGTAGGGAGGACTTGTTTTCTCCTTCCTCCCCATTTCTTCCTTTTTGCAGAGAGAGCAAGTTAACTGAGCCAGTCAGATCAGGGAGCAGTTGAAGAAAAAAAAAAAAAAAAAGAAGAAGAAAACAAAAAAGGGAACGTTTATAAAAACTGAATGTATGCTTCTTTCCTGAAAGAAAAGAAATGGATTTTGAGAAGATAACCAGCTCTTGACATGGGTAGCTCATTCCCCAAAGCTGATACTCAAGCCAAGAGGTCAGGTCTTATATCTTGCTGTTTGCTATTATGTTTGCATGTTACTAGGCTGGAAGGTTTGTGGTTTATGCTATGAGGGACGATGAGGGAGTGCAAGCTTTCAGCCACACAAACAAATCCTGAGGCTTTAGCACAAACTCAGCTTGTCAGTACAAAGTAACATTTAATTAACCTAGAAACTGTTACCCAGGAGTTTGTCTGAGCAACAAATGATCAAAGAAGACGTCTCTCCCCCATTTCATTGGTCTGGTTTGACTCCCTACAAAGGGATGTTTTGCACTCTGAGCATGGAGGGGGGATGTTCCTCTTTGAAGTTGTTTTCAAGTGCTTTTGGCAAAGGTGGTAAGAAGCGTGATGTTTTCGATCTCCTTCTCTTTGCAAAAAATATTACCAGCTGCAGAGTCTAAAACCTTTCCCCTAGAACTGCAGAAGAGTGCAAAAGGCTGCTCCTCCAACAGGTGGTGAACCTCCTCCTGATAAACCTCTGCTTTTATACTGGCTTTTTCAGGAGCCAAGTGAAGGTCCTCTTGCCCAAGCACGGCCAGTGACAAATCAAAGAACATGATGCCCACTGGGTCTGCAGTTAAGCTGGGACAAGAAACTGTGCAAGAGCTGAGCCTAAGACGAATTGTTTAAGTTTTGCTCTTGGCAGCACTTCCAGCCCCCGCCAAACCTGAAAGGAAGCTGAGCTGGAGCTTTACACAGCTCAACTCCCTGCTTAACACGCTGTTCCCAAAGTGAAAGGCAGCAGGCTTCAAATGGAACTTTGAAGTGTCACATAGTTTTATTGAATTCTGTTTCCTGATCCAGAGGGGAAGGAGCAGCAGCAGGGAGAAAAGGGAAGACCATCCTCTTCAGTAGTGTCACAAACTAATTACAGTGATTAAAGTCATGCTGTATCCCTGACCTTAGAGGACCTGCAGCAAAGACACAGCAGGGCCTGTGGCTCAGTGGGTAACTATTTGCATAGAACCCCACACAAGGGCTCATAATGTATCAAAGCCAGCCTTCTGGCAGGAACAAAAAAGACAAACACACACACAAACCTCACAAATTGACTTATTTTGTATTTTTAGAAGAGATTTGAAAAAATGAAGATGTTATTTGATAGGGAATTAAAAAGGAACTAAGAATAATACAATTATTAGAATCCCAGAGGTTCTTTAAGGACACTGTTTTAGAAATTAGGAGTAAATGTATCTCTCAAATGAATAAAAGGTCTGAAAGACCCCTGATAAGCCAAATAAGTCAGTGTGGTTAACCAGCAGAAGCTAACAGAAGTTTATAAAAGAAAAAAAGGGAAAAGGTTATTTCAAGCAAGGGACAAAAACGATGTCTGTCAAGGCAAACATGAAAACATAAAAAGGTTGGACCAGATAAAAGATTTTCAAGAGCAAGTCACCAGAGGCAAAAGCTAATATTAAATGTTTTTAAACACATCAGAAGCAGGATGTGTTTGTAAACACATCAGAAGCAGGAAATGGTTAGATTATGTTGTGAAAGCTCATTTGCACACCCAGAGAGGAGCACAGAGGGTGGGGGGGATATGACACCCTGCCCAGGTCCTCCCAGGCCCATCACAGGGACCATCAGACCACCAAAGGTCCATCTCTGGAAGCCAGAGGATCACAGAGGCCCAAGGGCAGGTGGGAACCCAAGTCAGTGATCCCCAAGGAATGAGGGAGGAACTTCTCCAGGCTCCTCCCCGGGGCTGTCCTCAGAGGATTTCTGCCCCATCATCCCGACTTGGAATCCACCACAAAGTGTCATCAAGAGCAGCTCTCCAGACCTCCTTTTGATCTTTTGATTTAAAAGAGAGTGGCCCTGTCAAAAAAGGTTCCATGGTCTGCGAGGGTCACTGTCTTGAGCTCTAGGATACATTATGGGAAAAGCAGTTTGGAATTATTCATGCCTTATGACAAGATGCCTAGAGGAGGAACTAAAGGAGGGTAAAGGTGGAGATTTCAATCACTTGGAGTGTCTTGTTAGCTCATGCCTACTGGGAATGCATTCCTAGTCTTACTACTGGCTTGACCTGGGGTATGGAGCTGTGGCAGACTCACCTCTCTTGAGCTGTCAGACCCTGCAGGATGTGTTTTACCCTAACAAACCAGCCAGCAGTCTGTGGGACTAACATGATACTGAGGTGTAAAATGAGCAAGCAAGACAGTTAGTGGGCCCTGGCAATAAGGTTAGCAGGTAAGTTTTGGTGTTCATTGTGTTGGACTTCAGCCTTTCTTTATTGCAAAAAACGTTCCTAAAACTAGAGATTGAGTAAATGAGACTTCAGAAGTGCTGATATGAATAATGTCTGGTTAGCAGGGCCATGTTTCTGAATATAGCTATAACCCAGATATTGAGAGGATATATAATCCATCTAGGCATAATATCTCAGCTGTGGTGCCAGAGGAATGGAAGATGATAGATGTGACACTAATTTTTAATCCAGGAAACAGATCAGCAATCCTGACTTCCACTCAGGGTCCTGGCACAGGCTAAGACTAATAGTCACAGAGGTAAATGTGCTATGTTGGGAAAGGTCTCATACTGTGTAAAGTCACAATGCGTGTTGGATTCCTTTGAAGCTTCTCAAAAAATAATCAGTTTTCCAGGGGGTTAGAAGGAAGATAATTTGTGTATCAATAACTGATTAAATAATCAAAAACAAAATGTTCTCAATGGAGAAAGGAATCCCTAAGGAGTCAGTGGTGGAGTCTGTGCTCTTCTGCATGCTCATAAAAAATCAGATGCATGTGAACACAATAAAGTTGTGTATAAAAGGCAATAAAGTTTGTTAACTAAAAAATCTACTCACATGTATTATGCTTATTTGAGTTCAGTCAACATTTTCAAATCATGTAATGATTTACAAGCAGATCTGTAATGGTAAAACATGGATAAAGTTACAAAAAATCTAAGGCATAACTGAAATTTTACCCAGGTGCAAATAAAATAGCAGCTACAATCTGGATTTATAGTTTCATCCATGTGGTTTTCAATTAAAAAAGTACTACAAATCAGTATTATAAAAAAACTGCTTATTGTAAATTATCCTGTCTCTTTAAGTGGAGATACCAGGCTGAAAGAGCTGGCTGAAATCTGCTATCAGATATTATCTTAGCTTAAGCTGAACAGCTTTACAAGCTCCTAGAAATAAAGGCTGCAAAGAGACTTCTGAGACCAGTCAATCCACTGCCCTAAGCCTGAATGATGTGTACTTGATCCTTTCCTGACAGACTCATGTTTCAAAGACCTGAAGCCTTAGGGAAACCAAAGGTTCCACCTTGCAACCCTTAATATTGTAATGTTTTCCTTAATGTTTATTTTCAGTGTACATTGCAGTAAATTAAGCCTACTCTTTTTCCTTCTGAATATGAGAAATAGCTTATTTATTTCCTTTGTAAAGCAACAATATACATATTTAAGGACATAAAAGAACTTCCTGCCTTTTAAAATATTCTTTTCCTTCAGTCTGAGAACCCAGTTCCTTCAGTCTTCCTTCACAAGTCTTATTTTCTAGATCACTAGTCATTTGTGCTGCTTTTTCCTTGCCTTTCTCCATCTACAGGGATGAAAACCAGACCACTACAAGAAATATTCCAGATGAGCTGTTACCAAGCACTGAGTAGAGCAGAATGGTCATTTCTTATGTCTTGCAGTCTGTAGTCTTGCTTTTATAAGGATGGTATTTACTTTATTGTCACCAGACAAACACTGTTGATGTGAGTTCAACTTCTTCAGTTAGCTTATTGATTGCCCTTGGATAATTCCCAGCTATGATTTATGACTCCAGGGTCCTCTGTGCTTGTGGCTCATTACCTAGAGATGAGATTCTATGGAAACCACCTCTCTATGTTTCACATTGAGTAGTGAACCACCAGGGGCTACTCTCTAGTTGTACGTGTCACCAGTTTTGTACTGAGCCTGTGGTGGTTTTGTGTGAGCCAATGATTGGGAAAGTACTGCCTTTAGGCTTTGAATGTGCTACCTTTAAGGGGTTTCTGAAAGGTAGCAAAGAGTAGTAGGTGTGTTTTCAGTAAGCAGAATTTGCTGTGAGCTTCCTCATGGTTCTACATTAGAAAAGACAGAGAACCAACCACCCAAACTCTGCTTCCCTAAATTGTATCAAATGAAACAGTGCTGGGGAAGGCCTGGCTAGAATAATGGGATGTGGAAACTCCTGCTTTTGCCCTTTCCACAAGACATGTTATCCCTGTTACAGAAGGAAAGCAAACCAGTTCAACATCATTTGTACTTGACAAACCTACCTTAGCTAATACTCACCTTCTATGTCTTCCATGTATAGTTTGTTCATTTTTCCCACCAATATGTTTTCCATGAAAATTTCCTTTCATCAATTCATAACTTCCCATCTCCATTCTACACCTTTTTAAATTACCCCCTGTGGTTTTGATTTTGTAATCTTCAGGCCACCTTGTTTGCCCTTTGTGGGTTTGCTGAAGTTGCATCATTCTGAGGTTACTTTCACCCAGCCTTCAGGATGTCAGGCTGAAGTTTATTTGTTCTAGTCCCCTTGTAAACTTCTAAATTATCTGAATAATTTCTATGTCAGGCTTTGCATATTTTTGAGTGAAAACTTTCATTTGCATCTGATTCCAATTTTTTCAGATACCTGCTTCAAATATATTTTCCCACTCAGATGCAGCCAAGAATAAGCAAAATGGAAAGGCCACAAAGGCAATTTCACAATATTCTTTACTAAGCCTCAGTTAAAAAGAGACTCAGTGAGGGCCAAGCCCAGCCTCGTTTTCTAGGCATTCTACAGTAACTGAACACAGGAGAAAAATGCAGATGTTACTCCAAAAGCACCTGGAATACAGACCCAGAACCCTTAATGCTCATAATTAAAAGACATCTACCATCAACAGAAATCAAACTGTTGAAGAACCTCATGCATTTTAGGCAAAATTTAAATGCTCCAGAGACAAAACCCTGCTGAGAACAAAGGAGGAATGATGAGTGTTCACAGCCAAACCACACAGTTTGCAGTCTATTTGCCAGATTCTTGGTCATCTGATTGATGATTCTTGTCATCTAAAGATGACAGCCAAAGAAAGGACGAAACTCTGCACTGCCTCATTCCCTGGAGGTTTGTCCATCTCCCCTCAGGCCTCAGAGTAAAGGCCTGGTTATACCTAAGTGGCTAAACTTTTCCCCAAGTGTCTTTCGTAAGGCCTGAAAAAAGAGGCTAACTAACAGAGCTTGTGAATCTCAAGTGGCAAACCATGGGTGCTGGGTGCCACCCCAGGAACACAGCTGCCTGAGTCAAGGGTCAGTGTGGAGAGAATCAGCTCCAGTCCAACCCATGCAGGTCCAAAGATGAAATACTGACTGGATCTTGATGAGATCTGATGAGTCACCACTGGACACATGTTCTGCAAAACGTAGGTGTTGGGAGGACAGGGTTAAAACTGGAAGATTTGGTGAGGAGAGAATGGTTTTTGCTTGACGTGACCTTGCAGCTAGGAATGCTAAGAAAGTTGGTGTGGGAAAACTCCATTTATTACCCCTAGTGTCGTTCATTCTCGGCCTGCTTTGGGAAGTAGAATTCCCATGTAGAGATAACACTCTAAGAGACATGCTTCAGCCTCCTGCTGGGAGAGAGATCATAAAAGCACAGCCTTGTGATAAACTGTGTGTGCATGAAGCCTTTTAGGATGAACTGAGCCTGTGTCCCCGTGTATCTCAGCTGCCCAGTGTTAGTGAGATAATGCAATAAATCCACTCTTCACGTTTCAGCTGCGTTTTGGTGGTTGCCCTGGGTTTCCTGTGTGTGTTGATTCACATGGTCAAAGAAGAACTGATCCTCCCAGGCTCTTGACGCTGCCACTTGTCCTTTAGCCTAGGGAAAAGCAGAAGGGAGTTGGTGCAAAGATTTGGGAGCTCAGGAGCCAAGCCCAGACCGCTTACCCTAAACTTTGTCATAGCTCACCTCCTATAAGACTGATTTAGCTATTTTGTGCTCTTGCTAGTGCCTAAGGCTCATCTAAAGACTGGTAATGTTAGTTCTGTGGATCCCAGAACTTCCACGTGGTGCTTACAGAAAATCATTATTCACTTTCCTACTTCCCAGTACTGCCCAACTGGAGAAGAAGCCATTCCTCGAAAGAAATCCATCTCTTTAGGAGAAATTCCAACAGTACTGCAACTACGTGCTTTATATAGGGTGAGTCATAGAAAGTCATGGGAGGAAAATGTTTGAAATAAAACATGATCTATGAAACATCAGTTCAAATCTTTGTTAGAGACAATAAAGATGAAGATAAATTATCTACCATTGTAATAAAACCAGTCAAATGTGCCACAAAGAGCATGGCACCAAAACACCGTGAGTTATACTGTCTTTCCTTGGAATGGAAATGTTACCAAACATCAGCCAAGGCTAAATTACTGATCAGAGAGGATGCAGTTCCAAATGTTTTCCATGTAGCATCTAGCTAAGAGTGTTTCAAATCACTCCCCCAGAGTAAAAGGTCAGGCATTAAACAATTTGACAAAAAAACAGATAATGTCTATGGAAGAAACATAAACGTTAATTAAAGAAGAGATTACATCGATCAAAAGAGGCACTCAGAACACCCATAAACAACCTGGAATTACTTCTCGAACAGAAATAAAATCATGACAGAGCTGCAAGACGAGACTCTGGAAAACTTCCCTTCCCTACTTAGTTAAACAGTCGGTGTGACTGTGTCTACCCAAGTGTACCTCTGGCAAAACATAAATCTGTCAGCTCTTGGGACATGCACTATATAAAGAAGAGACCCAGGCTTTGAATAGTTCACCAAACACATTTTACAGAAACTGAAAAGGAGCCAATTGCTGAGCCTCAGACAAACTACTGAAACTAAAATGGTTGATAGTCACTAATCCCCAGCACCATCACTGGTCCAGTGAGCACAGCAGTTTTCATTCTTTAGCCTGTGTCATTTCCAGTTGCCAGGCTTCAGGCATAGAGATGTGCATCTCAGTACATTGATCAGGCATGCAAAACAAGCCAAGATCCAGAAAAAAATCACTCCTACACCTTTCTCAGAACCATCCATAAAACCAACTGGGCATATCCTTTTCAGGGAGAGGTGAGAGCAAAAACATCCCTGATTTCTTGCTACCAAGCTCAGAACTGTACCTCTCTGGTTGTCACTCAGAGCAAAACTCACAACTCGTACACAAAGTAGGCACTGAGTAGACACATATGAGGAGCACTTCACTAAAATTAATCGCAAGAGAATTTAAAGCAGTATCCTTAGGCCTTGCCATTAAAATCAGACTTATCACAGCTCATTTCAAGACAAGCCCTATGTAGGTGGCAAGAGTGCCAATTGCAGGTTTCTCTGATGCAACCAGAAACAGATGCTGTTGAGGGACTCTGGACATTCTTTTATGCAGCAATTCCTTCCCTCCTAAATAATGTGCTGGAAATTTGCCTTGGAGATCAAGGTAAGACATGGCACCAGGTTTTGGCTAAAACATAACACTGATACATTGGTACAGAGATGTGCTTGAGCAAATTAATTTTAAACCTTATATTTCCAGCATCAAGCAAATTTATAGCTCTTAAACCTATGCTTACTGCAACTGTTTTTCTGAAACAGGCTTGAGAATAACCACATACATAGAGGTAGGCACTCAGAAACACTGAGGTGAGTTGGGAAGAGAGAAATGCAAGTTGTGTCACCGAATACCATACTTTGTTCCAGCCATGACCTCCTGGATGATGACCCTTGGCAGACAAGCCGTGAAGAGTTTTGGTCACGCACAGGCAGGGTGAATATTGATGAGCACCTGACCTGGTGCACGAGGAGATCACTGTCACTGGTGCTGTGAACATGTGACAGATGGATGTGGCTGGAGTTTGGTGCAGATGGATTAAAGCCAAGCGCGATCGACAGGCACATTAGAGGAGGAGAGACATATAAATACAGTGTGTAAAATGGCAGTAGACACCTGTGTATAGGAACCTGCCTCCTGCCCTTCCTGGGTTTCTCCAACTGCAATGGTATCCTGACTTGAAGAGAAGGCAAAGGCTATGAAATACTGACACTCGTGTTACTCTGCCTCTGGGCAAGGGTGGCCCTCCCAGCAGCCCAGTGCCACTCTGGCTGCACACTGTGGCAGCCCCTACGGTATTTTCATTAGTATTTGTGGCAGCTGCTGCAATTAAGGCTGCAGCTGTCAGGACAGCTAGCAAGGTGTGTCTCACAGCACCGCATTCATGAGACTTTACAAGGTGGTGTTACGACTTATTTGCTCTCACAAAGCACAGCGTTTGAGCAAGATGCAAACTCATCTGTGGAAACCCAGCACAAACTACTGAGACCCTGAGATGCCAGTAAGAGAAGATATGCAGGACGTGATCAGACCCTGAGGGGGTAAGAGGGCACTGCAGAACTGTGTTTACTTTCCAGTGAGCTTGTGCATATCCACAGGGCGTATCAGTGGGAATTACAGAGCAGCAAGGTCTCCATCACAGCTCTTGCTGTGCCTGCTGTCTCAGACTCCAGACAGGGATGAGACTGGCTGTGTGCACACCACAGCTCGGGATATTTTTGTATATAATTTCCTAAGAAATTGAAGTGGTCTTCATTCTTTTTTACTCTTTTTTCCTTCAGAAAATAAGCTATGAGATGAGAGTTCCCAAGCACAGGTGGAGCTTCAAGAAGTGAGACTAGCCAAGAATGACACTGAATGACCTGTGCCACTAGTTTCAGTACCTGGAAGAGCTTGAATTTGGGGTTTTGCATCCAGGGTGGCAGAAGGCACCCTAGAGCTGAAATCAGTGATCTGCACAGTGATCTGCCTAGAGGCAAGTAAGCCCCCAGTACAGGTTCCTCAGTATGGGGCAGATAGGTGGTTACCCAGGTTCAGATAAACTGGGATGGGGATAGTGCATCTGTCTGCAGATGGAGACAAGCTGGAGTCAGTTCTTTGGAACCTGGTGTGAGATACAAGACCTTTTACTGAGATGATTCAGCTGTGATCAGATTCTGAGTTGGTGAAAAAAATAAATTAAATCCCAAGGCAAATTCTTACATTTTGAATCTTGCAGACATAGAAACAGCGACACAGAGATAGACAGGCGTAGACAGCAACATTTCTGACATTAAAAGATTACAATGTAACAGTGAAAGGGAAATGGGAAGAATGAAAATAAACTGAGGGAGCTGGACTGAAATCCAAAATCTCCCATTTTCATTTTAAGTCATTCAAATATTATTATTTTGAATTTTTTTTTAGAATTGATACAAATGAATGAAATTTCTGAGAAATTGATTTTCCATCTGTTTTTAAAATAGTGGAGGAAATCAGCCTTTAGTTGGTAGTAAGTGATAACACAGAGTTCTTATTAGTCTTCAAACTTGCATTTAAAAATGTTGCATAGATGAAACAAACTCTTTGTCAGGAACTGATTTTCATTGAGTAAATTCCTCTTCATGCCAGCTGAAGCCTTAATTTGGATCAGATGTCTCAACAATTCACAGCTGGTAATAGATGAAGAATTGTTGTGATTCACTTTGAAACACACGATGGGGTGAATTTCAATTGTCAAAATTGTTGTAAAATTGAAGCAGGGTAGGCTCCTGCTGACCAGAGATATTAATGAAAAATAGCTAGCAGCTAAAGAATGGAAAAAATGAGTGGCAAAATGCAAACCAGGGAAAACAGCAAAAACTTGAACAGGAAGCCCAGTCCTTGGGAAACATGTTGACACCCAGAGTATGAACCTATCTTCAGTGGAATCTGTTGTCCCCATCTTTCAGGCCACGGGTGCTTTCAGAGCAGCAAGGGTTTCACATTGTAATGCACCAGGAACGCGTCGTCGCTCCTTGAAGCAGCACTGTTCCCATGCTGAAAAGAGAGACAGCCTGGAGCCTGCAAATGAGAGACATACAGCCTTTGCTGGAACGTGCAAGGACAGCTGAGAGCTGCCTGATTTCATAAGCGTCTGTGATTTTCCAAGGCACCTCGGGTGCTTAGGTGCCCACTTCTCACTGGCACCCATTGGAACTACGGCACGCGGCTTTCCCGCACTCCTCACGAAGCCTTCAATAGCGATGGCTGGAAGGAGGCCATTTGTTTTTGGGGGTCACCTGCTCGCTCCTCACATGGAAAGGAATATCAGCTTAAAAGTCTTCTCATCAAGGAAGGACAAAGCTACATGGGCCTAGGAGAGCTCAGCTGCCAGGGAGTCCCAGATCCATGAATACCCAGTGTCCATTGGTTAGCTTGAGTGGCTGTGGCATTATCCCATGTCTGATATCCTCAGATCTGAGCATCCTCTTGGCAAGACCACCCAAGGAGATGCTCCCAGGAAGGGAGTCAGCAGGATTTCCATGGGATCTAGCCCATACTTCATGAGTCTCTGCTGCAGGCAACAGGAATATGAAGCTGAAGTACACCAAGGCTTCCTTCCACGCAGTATCCCTGCTGGATGCAGGTCAGACTTTCTTAGACTTCCCTAAGAATCCAAGAGAAAATAATTCTAAAAGCACTGCAATTTCAGAAACAAACTAAAGCTGCAAAGTCATCCTGTGCTTAACAACTGCTAGAACTGGGAAATCTCCAACCTTACCTCAGCATTCTAGCATACACACCAATTAGAAAAATAAAGCTCCTCAGTGGTGGCAAAGTTTGCTTAACATTTGACTCGTGATGGTGACTGCTAGACGCCAGTCTCTCAACAAATGACATGACTCGATGCTTTTCAACTGAGCAAAGAGCAAGGAAAAATACAAAAGGAAGCCCTATTCAGTCCAAATTGACAGTCCTTTGGTGAGGAAAAAGCCTTTAAAACCCAAAGAAGACTTGAGTTGATGTCCCCAAAGTAAATCTCACTATTGCTAGCCACTGTTGCATAAAGCAAAGAAATACTGCCCTGAAATTGCGGTTAAATTTAAAACACATTTTAAATTTAAAATAAAACCAAGTTAGATTACTTTTTTTGGTACAATGATAGTCTTGATTTTCATCCAACACTTATCTTGTGAACATTTCTGCTGCAGCATTCCTTCACTGCCAAATCTGTTTTACTTTCTTCCACAAAGGAAAATGCAAGAATGTGGTGATGTTTCAATTGAATGTACAACAGACAGAAGTGGAGGTTCAGTGACACCATGGTTGAACACATGTATCACTTGGCCTTTAGGAAATGAAGTCTTTGAATGCAATTATGCTAACAAACCAATCTTAAGCAAGTGCTTAGGTCTAATACAATTTGCTCTTACTAAGTTTTGCATAGGGAAAGATGAAGAGGTAATTGGCCGACTGATCTGCATTTCTAAATTAATAGATCAGTGGTAATGTATTTGTCCTTGATACATTTAGTGCACTTTTGTCACCTTCCAGACCTTGTAACATAATATCAAAAGCTCATTCTGGCTGAAATTATTCATCACAATAACTTATTCTAGAATAGGCTGCTGTGCTTTTTAAACTTGGTTTTGGTAATGTAGAATTAATTTTCTACAACTTTACCAACTTTCATGTTGCTTTTTTATCCCAATTCTTTTAAAACTTGGTTTTGGTAATGTAAAATTAATTTTCTACAACTTTACCAACTTTCATGTTGCTTTTTTACCCCAATTCTCGGTTGGCAACTGTTGTTAGAGGACTTAGCTGAGAATGTTATCTCTGCTGTCCAAGCAAACAAACAAGCACATTTATACAAAATATCTTCTTGTCATCTTTCACTGCTAGATTCAGAGTAACTAAAAAAAAAAAGGGTTCTTTTAATCTAAAAGGAATGGGGCAGAATGAGATAGAGATAGTAAGAAGGAGTGTGAGTGCAAAAAGGGAATTAAAAGAAAGAGAACAAGAAAGGCCATTCAAAAGGCAGTCTCGGGTAGAGATAAACAAATAATTGATTTGTGGCTTTTTCCCAACAAAATAAAAACTAGGTAAAAATAGTTATTTAAAAAATTTTGAATAATATATTAATTTATGCTTTACAGATTTAAGCAGCTTCAGCATTTTTCACATTTTAAATTAAAACACCCTTTTTAAATGCATTATTGACTTATATTAATTTTTTTCTCTTTATTTGCTTCTCTTCTATTGAAATATTGAACTGAATCTGAAAACACATTTCCATATTTCTGTCCCTGAATTGCTTTAGGCTACATGGTCTACAAAGTACTGGAATAGCTTCTCATGCCAAGATGTTTCAAAAGTCATTTGGCTGCAGATACATTGCATCTCCCCCACTTTCCACAGCCTCGAGTTGCAGACATTAAATGGTCTGTTAGTACTACTGTTAGTTTGATTTTATCTACTCTCGGGGTGACAGGCTTCTCAGTAAGTGGAAATCTGAGAAAGATACCTTGTGAGCTGCAGACCAATTTTTAAATAATAAGCATGAATTCTGGAAGAGGGAAAGAAAAATGGAAACATGTCAGGGTATGGCTTGAAGGATTTGAGAAATTTCTGCCTTGTCTTACCAAAGCATATTGTGTTTTAGAATTTTCTAAAGGCAAATGCCTACTTGGTGGGTGGTGGGACAGCAGAAAGCTCCTCTGAGCAGAGCAGAGAAGGAGAGGTGACTTCTCAGTGCCTCCGTCAGCTGGACAAGTGTGTGGAGGTACTTTGTCTTCAAAACCAGGGTGCAGAGGCATCAGGTGTGACCCAGTACTTCTTCATGCACCGATTCACAAAAAGCCCCCAACCCTTTTAATGAGCTCATTATGGCACATTATCAGTGTTGAAGCTGCTGTACATGTGTTGCCAATATGCTACGGTATTTGTAATTGAATATGACCTTCTATGACATTGAAAATTAGCCTGTCCATCCCAAAAGATATCCACATGTCTTAGGAAAGACAAGTGTGCTTCAACAAACCTTTTAATCAAGAACATACGCTCAATAAACAAAAAAACCTTTTATTGATTTCATAAATAGCAAGACAATGTCAACCCCGTGCCAAGCAAACTATTGCACAGCTTACTAAAGTCTGTGGTACGTGTGTAATGGAGAATGGTAGTTGAATGCCAGAGGGACCATTAGTGGCCTCCTCGTCTTGGGGCTGGGACCAGCGAGACATCTGTCTCTTCCTTCAGCTCTCTGTGGGGTTTCCATGGACTCCTTGCACTCCAGCAGCAGCTCTGGAGGAGAACAGCAGCAAAGGGTACTGTGATCATGTTCTGCGTCTCTCCTTCATGCCCTTTTCCTTACAAAGTCTGTCTATAGTTAATCTTTTGACTGCTTTTGAAACACCCTCCAGTTCTTTTGGTTTTCATCCTGTAACATGTGTCTTGTATTCCAGTTTTTAGTCATGTTTGCCATCTCCTGGGAATGACTCGTGAGATCAACACAGATTTCTCTGCAGGCCATGCTCAGGCAGGGGTTACCAGAACAGAGAAACCACACAGCTACATGGCATAAAAGTGTTAGCCAACTGCCAGCAGCACTGCCAGATTAAATGTTTTTTTCCCACAATTTCTTTTTCAGTTTTTGAATTTAATTTCTTTTTGCTCTTGCCATTGTGGGGAGTGCCTGAAAATGGAAAGGCATTTTTCCAGTTAAATCTCCTGGCAAATTTCTGGTACCATTGTTATGTGTCCTAATGTAACACTCCTTTGTCAGATGAGTTCTACTCGAGATGTTTTGATGATTATGAATAGATGATATTATCCTTACTTTTTTTGTGCAGTCCTAATGCAGTTCACTGTTTTTGTCACAATACCGGGTGCCATTTCAGGAGTGGTTGTTTTCCCACTGCCCTTGATATATTTTAGTGTTCTGTGATTGCTGGGAAGCAGCCACTGGGAAGGCATATCTCCATTGGCAAGACTCCTCAAGATTGTTGGGGCAGAGTTTCATCCTCCATCAGGCCTTCCACAAGCTCTTTGGCATATGTTAATAACTTTCAGAGAAAAGTGGGACATTCAGCCCAGGCTCTGACAGAACAATGTATGTACATCAGCAGGACATTTTTACATATTTTACTTTCAACTTCTAACAAAGTAGCAAAACTCTTTCTAATTATTTTGAAGGGGAAAAAAATGTGTTAACCTGGAAAAAAATACAGTATCAGTAAAAGTCTTTTTTCCCCCATTTAAAAAAAATCCTCAATTACCACTGTGTTCTTTGTAGTGCCTCTAACATTTCAGGAGCATAAACTTTTCTGTTCAAATGATCACATTATAACATAGATGAAGAAAATTAAATTGCCTAAGTAAAATAAAAAAGCATAACAAAAAAGGGCATAAATAGACCCAGATTGTTTTTATTATTCCAGAAGATATTACAAGTACTAACAATAATCATGTCTCTGCTCTGCCTAACATTACTGGCACTTCCTTGTAGAAACACACATTTACAATTTCATATATGTTGAGGTATTTGTACAATTTTGTACAAAATTTGTAAAAATACCTGCTACTTTGATATATAATACATGAATTCAGAATGTTTCCTAAGAGGTCCCAAAATTTATTTTGAGTTGATCCTAGGTATGCATTAATTTAAATGCCCATTCTAGTTTTAGAAATTTAATTTAAACTCATTTGAATTCATATTCCACTTATCACAATTAGACATTTTTAGAAATTCTATAAAGTTGAAAGTAGACATTTGCTAAGTTTTGAAAGTGTATGAGTTCTGCATGCTTGCCAATATGTAGAACTTCTTAAGTTATGGGACTTGGCATATGGCTTAATGCAGGCAAAGTGGTTTCTCTCCTGTCATTGATGCCAAGTCAAAATGTTCTCAGTTTGTTCTTTTTCTTTATGTAGGTCAGCACTTAGCTAGAATTGTCCTCTAATTCTGCCAAAATCATGTTGATCTTGCTCTAATTCTCTTAATAAAAGCCATAAATTTTAATTTTAGCTCTAGATAATGATTACAGTAGTTCTAACCTGGACAAATGTACATGTGTCTTCAAGAGACTGGCAAATGCCACATTTCTGAAACATAGCCTGGATTCCAGTACTCTCAAACAGCAAGTCCCTGTCTCCAGCCGTGAAGGAGGCAAAACTTAGAGAGAATGTCAGAATATCCCCATGAAGAGGTTATTCCCTGCTCTTCTCCCAGCCCATGCCAAGTCTCAGTGTGCTGTTGAGCTGTGTTGGCTTTGGACCAGTCCTGTAAGCTCCCTGTGAGAGGCGAGCGCAGCTGATAGTGAGTTGATCGAGGAAAGCCACATCTTCTGCCACTGTGACCCAAGAGGACATTTGGCAGGAAGGGCCTCTCTGCTCTGCTCAAGTGCTCAAGCTGAGCCAAGCCTCTGGAGAGGGCTGCTGGCAGCCCTGCTTCACATGGGAGGACATCTGCTTGCAGAGGACAAAACAGCTTTAGAGCTAGCACTCCAGAGATGCAGTTTTTGGTTCACATGCTTACCCCCTCCTATTCCTTTCCACTCACCCCACCTTTGCTCCAGCTCCTCAGATGTTCCCAAATGGACAGCGGGATGGATGGTGTCACTGACACCCTCAAGAGACACAAAAGGAGTGCAATAACCAAAACAGTAATCTAAAACAGTCAGTGTAAGCTTGATACATCCCTTAGTACAGTCAATCTTTTAGGAAGGCAGGCTCAGCAGCTCCAGAAAGGGAGCAATCAAAAGCCTGAAGTACTGAACATAGAGATTTTGACTTCCTGTAGGATGGTCAGAGCAGCCTGGCAAAACAGAAAGAAAGAGTATTATGGCCTGTCCCTTATCACTAGTGGTATACCAAGTGATATACCCATATACTTGTATTTTGCAAGTACACAAAAAGGAAACAGAAGAACAACCAAAGCTGCTCGAAACTCCAGCAAGAGGAATGACAAACTATTCCTGAAAGAATACTGCCATGAGCAGAATAGAAGAAGCATGTTTCAACAGCAGAGTGGCAAAGCCGGTGTGGCCCCTGCTGTCTGAGGTCAGGCCAGGTCAGGTCTGGCTGAGGTGTCAGCCTGCCAGGCTGTGCAGTCTCAGGCAGCGCTCCATCGCAGGTACAGCTTGCTCTGCGCCCCGAGCACACGCCGAGCGCTGCTGTGGGGTCTCGCAGGGCTGGTGATGCACGCTCTCCTCACTTGGGCTCCCTGCAGGCTATTTCAAGAGAGCAGCTGGCAGCACTGTAGTGCTGGGGGAAGAGATAGTCCCGAACACGCTAGCCTTCTCACCAGCCAGGGAATCGTGACTCCGTGGAGTGCTATAATTGCCGCTCCACTGAACAGGCACAGAGGGAGAAACTGGCTGAATAGCTTGCTCAGAACTACCTGGGGAGTTTCTGGAAGGTCTGAGAAGCGAACAAAGATCTCCTGAATGCTGGGTAAAATATTGAAATGGTCTTTCTCTTGCTAAACTTCTGTTCTCTCCTCAGGCATATACTGAAGAAGCGGCAAAATCTGAAGGAACAGTATGAGAAAGCACACATCCCCAGCATCTCCTCTTGCATGGTAGTGATGAAATCCTACACAAAATGGTAACAAATTACTAGTAAAATATTATCTTGAAATCTAAGAAAAGGTTACATTCAACCTTTCTGAAGTCCAGAGGAATTTTGTCAAGTAATCTAAATACATTTATGGTTAATTTAGGGGGTGGGGAGGAGGCACATAGCAAACGGAAAATAAGTGCATGTTAATCAGATACTATGCTGGTTAAACTATGAGAACCATGGGTGTGTACATAAAAACACCAACAAGCCATAGCATTTGGTGTTAGCTTACAGTTCAGAGAACAGTCCTTTTTGCTACACCTTGTCACCTGATAACTCTGCGCTGAGCACATCATACTTTAGGTACTTCAAACATTCTGCTTGAATCCACAAACGTATTTAATCGTGCGTTCAGTACGCAAGCACTGCCCCACATCGCACACTTGTCCTTCCTCACATTTACCCCCTGCAGATCTAGCAGCCACCAGTCTCTGCTCAATTTATGACCATCCCTTCTTGTGTCTCCCCTCCAATTCCTGCTGGCACTTCAGGCGCTGGATTTCAGATCTTTAGCTGTAATGACAAATGTAAATGCTGTGTGCCTTTCATTATCCAGATGGCATTACCCTGATTCTTACTGTAACCGCCAGACACAACTCATTCTCATTCTGCACAATACTTTCATAAGGGTCTATCCACTGCTTATTATATTGTTAGAAGTGGAAGTCACTAGACATTGGCAAATAGTGATTCTGCAGCCAGGCTTTCAGCAGTTACAACACAGCAACATGTGGTGTCCAGTTACTAGATCAATGCCAAAGAATAAACCGAGCCAAAAATTAAAACAAACTGTGAAGATAAAAAAATACACTAAGAAATAATTGCAGATATAATCAAGACTATGAACTTCTAGCAGACCAAGTAAAAGGAGACTGGAATTCCAACTTCTACATTGTGCAATCTTTACTGTCACCATTTCCCTATTTAAGGTGAACATTGAATGATTTACAAGGTGTATAAACATAAGGAGCACATTCAACAATCCACCTCATTACCTGATCACATAAAGTTTCTTCATTAATCTAATATCATATCAGTTTTACTGTTGCTGCAAATCTAATACAACAATTCCATGCAGCTGAAAAAGTGAAAAGCTGAACTCTAAAGGCTGGGCTGGTAAGTCTGTGTGTTGGTAGGTGTGTTGGTGGCTTTGTGCTTCTGTTTATTTTCTGTGGCTTCTATCATAGAAACTCACCCATGCTCCATATGACAGGTGGAAGTGGCTGGGTTACCGTGTCACACTGTTCTGGAGAGCTCATTATTTCTAGGCTCTTTGCTGACTTCTTGAATGGTCAAAGAAGTGAAGAGTATTTCTGGTATGAGCAGCACAGCTTCATAATCTCATGCTTATAACCTGAACAGAAGTGGATTTAATAAATCCAGTAATGATTTCCTCTTGCTTCTCATGGAAGCACTTTTCAGGGCCAGAAATAACCTAATTCATCTTCTCTAAGTACCTCACAGAGGCCACTTCATTTTATCCAGCTACTCATGTATTGCATTCAGTAATTATACTCACCTGAAGTACACTCCCTGGAAACGCAGCCAGTCTTACTTGGAAATCACATTAAGCAAGAGAGAATCAACTACTTATTTTTGAAAGCTTGTTCTATGATAATAATTACCAGCTTTAAAAATCATGATTTTTGATTGGCATTGTCTGGTTTTTAGTGTTTTCCAGATATTGGTTTTTGTTAAACGTTTTTCTGATAAGCTAGAGAGTCAGTTAGCATCAAGTATTTTACCTCTGTGAAGGTACTTGCACGTGTGTAAAGTCACCTCTCAATTTTTATAAGCAAGTTGTCTTAAACTACCAATGAATTTGGGCTTTTTTCTGTCCTGGAGTATTTTATAGCTCATTTCAGATTTTTGGCAATATTCTTTCTAATAATGATATTAATAGCAAATTTGGAAACAGAATTCTTCTTTTAAGTGGCACTGTAACTTGTAAATATCATATGGATTTAAAAGAACCTGAAGTAACAGGGGAAAGTGGGGACAACTGAGAAGGAGAAAACACAACTCTGCCCTGTTTCATGTGAGGTCACTAAATGAAGGTCCTCATCTTACAAGGCATCCCACTAGGTCCTACCTAAGTATATTTATTTGAGACAGTTTTTTATATTTGCTTTAAAGACGTAAATGGAGTGCTGATCTCTCTTAGTTTGTGGAAACCAAACTTACACAGGACAATGAGTAAAAAATCAGCAAGGAGCTGTCCTGTCAGGAGGGAGGATATCCAGGTTCCAGGAGTCAGTTTTACAGATTGTGCCTCAGTGGCTCTGCAGATATTGAGACTGGAATGACAGACACTCCCAATTATTCCTCTTGCTCGGATGTATGGTTCAAGGAAAAACTTTTCTTTCACTGTTTTCACTCTGCTGACTGGCTTACAAAAGTGCCATTTGTACTGCCACTTCAAAAACATACCCAAAAAAGGGTTGATTTGTGACTACGAAATTTACTTTAAAAGCTGCTAATGGCTTCAGACAGATGTAGAGGAATCTAGTCATCCATCAAAAATAAATACGTTCTGACAAACTTTGGTTGCATCTACTCTACTGACTTGAATGATGCTGTGAATGGCACTAGAGGGCAACTGTTAAATTGCTAGAATGATCCTTGGTACAGTTTTGGCCTAAACCAAATCTCCGTTGAGATTACAAAGCACGTCTCAGCACTTACTGTTGGCAAGGGTCTGTTCCCTGTAAACATCTTACATGCAAGATGTGTCCATGAGTCTGCAGACTGCCCAGAGTATCATCACTGAAAATACAGCCTGTTCCATTCCTCTCACGGGGACGGGTCACAGGCCAAGATACACCATATACACAATAAGTGTGCCACTTATTCTCAGCTGTGTCACCCATGGTTGTTTCGGTCCTGGCTTGGATGAGGCTTATGAATTTGCCCAAACTAAAGTTATATCCATGATACAGCATCATAATTTTAATATTTTAATATTAAATAAATAAATAAATTTAATTATATACCTAATAGATAATAAATATATATTAAATATGTATTATATTCAATTAAATATTTTAGTATATTTAATATTATTGCTACTTCTAGGTGTGTTGAGTTTTGTCACAAAGCCCTAAATATGGGGCCTAAATAAGTCCCTTGCTGGACTCTCTCCATCTCCCAGTTACAGCTGGAGTGCACCTGACAATGGATCACACTGAATTATCCCAAACATCCCACTCTGTCTGTCTTTTTTTTTTAATTTTTGTTTTAGTAATGGTTTGGGCTACCCTGGTTTGTTGCAGGATGCCTAGAGTTTTCTAGCATCTGGGGACCAGGCTTCACGTGTGGAGTCTCCCTTCAGGAGATAATTTGGGTACTGGAATGCCCAGAGGAGCCCAAGTGGGACCAGTGCCTCAGGGCAGAGCAAACAGGCAGAACAAAGCAGCACAACCAACTAGGAAGGTGCGTGCTTGTTCTTGAGAAAACTTTCCTACACCTCCCCGTTAACAGAAAACAATTGCTAGAAGTTTAGCAAACCACAGACCTAATCAAATTTCCTGTTTCTGAACATTTTAACCATCACAAGAGCTCTGAACCAATAGGCTCTCTAATTTACATGGTTGGAAACAGATCCTACACAGGCAAATGAGGTATAAAAATGTGTTTGCAGAACCTGGATACTCAGAAGTTACTACCCAGTAAATTCTCTATAAGGACACCAGGCCTAATCTGTCCATTCCTGCCCTCTTCCTGGACTCTCCATTTCCACGGAGGAGAAACCCAGCAGCATCAGCTGGAAGTCGTGGCACAGCTCCAGGCAGGTCCTTGATTTTAACTGGGAAGAGCTGAGGCTCTCCAGGGAAGGCATCTTGCCTGCAGTCTGGCATAGCCAGAGCTGCCACAGGGTGTGTGCACTGCTGCCTCAGAGCACCCCTGCCACCAGCCACAGGCTGGGCAGGCAGCAGCAGTGGTGCAGAGGCAAACCCTGCTGCTGGGGCTCAGGCAGGGAAATGTGGCAGCACAGGGGCTGCTCTACCTCATTTGTTACTTCCATACGTGGCAGGTAAGGGATAAAACACCAGAAAACATTAAGGTTGCCTGGCATTTTGCATAGTTAGGCTCTGTGTTTGTTGTTTTTAAATCTTCCAGCTCTAACCATACAGTGTGCCATTTTCCAAGCTTGGTGCCTGCTCAGAGTTTTGGAAAAGGTCAGCCAACAATTCAACTGTTTCTGAAAAGAAAATAACTAACCAAGCTAAAAAAAACGTGGCATTTTCTTTGAGCTGCTCTAGCACCCCCAAGCTTTGGAGCATTCACATGAAGTTTGTCAGGAGGTGGTCTCCCCATCTGGGACATGCCAAGAAAGAAGTCTTTGAAAATATGTGGTTTACAATGATCAGGAGAAACATATTGCAGTTTATAACTCACTGCCCCAGAGAAACTGTCTGCAACGACAATGTCCCAGCTTCTGGTGAGCACAGAAACTGCAGTTCTGTGCTGAGTGGGCTCAGTGCTTTGCACCAGACACCAGATGAGGAAGATTCTCTTGTGCTCCTCAGGCTCCCCCTGCTTTTCATTCTGTGATTCTCTGGCTCAGCTTCAGTGAGCACTGACAGCTAACCTGAGTGTGTTTCCTCATCTTCTTGTAATATTGAGTGGGTAGGATGTTTTAGTGCTTACAAACTGGAATAGGTGGGGCAGTGTGGGTGTAAAGTCCTTCTCTGCTGAAAGAGCTGTGCAGAGATCAGAATGTGAAAAACATAAATCATAGCAAGAGTGTCACCAAATAAAAGAAGATTAATTAAAGGCGAGAACTGGGTGTCAGATTCTGATCTCATGGCTTTTCTATATAGATACTGTTCAAGAAAATCTGAAGAAAAAGGAAAGCCTTTAAAATCTTTAAAATATTAAGCCTCCACCCGTCCTTTGTGGGCTTTTATTTTTCATAGGTTTTATATTTCTATATTCATTCCAGTAATGATGTGAACACACTTTTAAAAATTACTTGGTGCAAAAGTCTGTGTGCACTAAAGTTAATCCTGTAAAAGATTTATTCCTCCTTCTTCACACACACACACACACTGAACTAATCTGTCCAGTCTTCCTCAAAACCTATTCTCATACTTTCATCAGTGTTAGGAGTACAAGTAACAGTTGCTTATTAAATTTCACAAATGAAGTTAATGCCCACTTCTCTCTCATGTTTTGTTTGCTTCTTTACAGTTGCTTGCACAGCTCAAAGGAGAGGCCTTTACAAGGAGAGTTATACTAACCACACATTGTTTGGTTCACACTCTTCCTATTCACAAATGTCTTTGACTGAAGGAAAATGCACATAATTTCCTCTTTTCACCTGCTGGATCTAACATGCAACACAAAGTGAAGTCATGCAGCTTCTAATGTCAGTGGATGAAAATTCCCACTAAGTAGTAAAAGACTACTCGTGACTGAGAGGGAAATGTCTATATTGGATTATTAACTCTGTGCTCTCGTGGAATTAAAAAATTTATGAGAATAGCACAATAGCAAATGGAGCAAGAGGAAATGGAGAGTTCCTTATTCAGCACAGGATATATATGATGCCAACTAAACAGTAAATGGCAAGCGATGGTTCCCAGTGTTTCCTAAATTCAGTCTAGCTACATTCATGTCAGCACTAGAAAGATACTTGTTCAAAATTGCACCAGTGCACAGGGACATCTGAGGAACTACCTACTGTTCACCTTGTGGAGCATTCTCATTCAAAACTTAATCCTGAGCCCTTCCTCAAGATTATACCTGTGCAACTGTGCTGTGCTTTAATTCCAGCCAGCAACCACGCACCGTGCAGCCACTCACTCATGGAGTGGCAGCCCTTGTGGCGCTCCCTACGCTCAAGCTCCAGGTCCTCTCGGTGAAAGGGACAGACCACTTCTTACCTCGCTGAGCTCTGATCCTGGTTTACAGGAGCTCTCCCAGATGAGTTTCTCTGGGCTGCAGGAAGGCACTCAAGCAGCACCACCCCGTTCTCACACAGAGCGCAGACACACCTTGGGGTCCAAAGAGGCACAGGTGTGTCAGAAGGTGACAGGCTGAGCTTGGGGAGTGCTACACCCCAGCCATTCTGGGATTCTATAGCGGGCCACAAGGATTCTTTGCCACCTCCTGAACTTAGGGAAAGAGACCCACAGTAGTACAAAATGATCTAGAAAATTATCAATTTTCTTCTGAAAAATCTCCATAAGCCTCTAGATATACAAATGACCCAGTTTTTCTCATATGTAAAAGTATATACCTATGATATATGTGATTTTGTACCTCCCATACATTTTGTACAATTCAATACTTCAGAAGAGCTGGACTTTTCTTTTTAAAGATAAAACAAGAAAAGAGTTCTGAAGCCCTATCAGATATGCAAACAGGGTTTAGTCTGTACATTCTCCTCCTCTCCCTTCAAATTCTGCAGGCCTGCAAACACTTCATTGTTGAAGTACGTTTTTTAACAAATACTCCCACTGAATTATTCACTCTTGCGACATAAAAAGAGTTCAGAATATCTTTAATTTACTGGAGGGGAAAAAGTCTGACTTGAATGGTCTGTGTTTTGTAGTCTGATCTTATTGACTTGAGATAACTTCAGTGCAGGATGTATTACTACCTGGGGCTCCTTTGGGCTGGTGTAACAAATATACAAATATGCTTCCATGGAAAAAATAAAGCTTGGTTTAAAATAAAGTTTTTTTGATGATCCTATAAAAATGACTTTTTTCAGCACTGGACCTTGCCACTTTCTCTAAACCCTTGATGAATGCAGCACTGCTTTCACCCTTCTCATCACAATCCCTCACATGGTACTTAAGCAAGAAGAAAGAATTCTCAGGAGAAGATTTGTGCAGTGGTTGAATACGATGAATAATCATGCAGTGTTTGTTTCCAGCAATGAACATAAATTCCATGGTACTTAGAGGAGTGTTTCTTCTGAACCTTAATTTACAGAGCAAGAGTGGGATTCAGTTCTCCTGACACAGTTCCCTAGACATCTCTTAGAGCCGGTGGAGAGAAACAAGCTTTTCTACATTATGATTCATTGATCTGTTTCATTACTTCTTTGGATGAGATGAACCTCACCTTAAGAGTGCCTCCTTCTCTCCACGGACTGGAAAGGGTTTCTATGAGAGTAGCTCTCTGCTTCACCACTAGAAGTATTTCTATTCATCCGTCTTCCCCTGCAAACAAGTACAACTGGACCCCTTCAGCTGCAATCCAGCCAGGATGATGAGCAGGGGACTGCCTGAAGCTGCCAGTGCCATTTGAAATCACACCCCTCTCCAGTTCTTATGCTGTGCCTCTTTTAGGGTTTTAGGGTTTTACTTTGAATACAAAGCATTCTTTTGAAGCCATCCCGCAGTCATCTCCAACTAACTAGTGAGCTTTGATTTGCTTTGTGAAAGTCTGAGTCCATCACTGGTTCTCCTTCAGAAGGCAGAAGATGCACTCCATAAATGTCCCTAATGTGCTTCTATTGCTAATGTGTCTTCAATCCACAGGATCAGGCTAGAGGCAGTTCAAAGTAATTCCCCATGAAACTTGCATATTATGGTTGACAAATTCTCATATTCAGCTGTTTTGTTGCATGACCATTTGTTTTGGATTCCACTTCTGGGTAATTAAGATACAGATGCAGATTTCTAAATGCGTCCTGCAGTCACCTTCCTCCGCTGATGGCTCACAGCCAGGACATATTGCTTGGACACAGGTACCACTGCTGCTAGGCTGTGATCACCTATCCTTCTTTACAGCCAGCATAGCTGGCACAGTTCTGGTCTTGCCCTCCTTCATACACAGCTGGGAGACGGCATGTACCAGAGACTGCAAGCAGCAGGTAGCTTGCAAGCAGACAGGCATCTTCCATGGGGGAAGAGTGCTCTGGCATGTGGCTGACAGCCATAACATGTCATACATCTTGGAGGCCAAAAAAAACCTTGACCTGTTTTACTCACTGCAACAAACATGACCATAGCAATTACAGCACTCTGTGAGAATAAGGGAGAAATTGTCTATGACTTAAAACAGTTCTGCTCCCCTAGGCAGCTGCCCCAAAGAATGGCAGCATAACAGAACAATGCCTCCCCTAACTACAGAAGAGACTACAGCCGGTGGTTTGGGCTCCCTCTGCAAAAAGGGAATCCCCTTAAGCAGAAGACACAATTGAACCCAAGTTTCCCATATCCTAAATCAGTGCATTCAGCACTCAGACCTTGAATACAAACCTATTACCACCTCTGCTCCAGAAGAGCAGTTTTGTGTCCATCCAATCCTGTGCAGAGCTGCATCCAGCTGCTTTCTCAGTGTAAGCTGCAAAATGACATGGATGACACTGTAATTTATGGCCTTGATGTGATAAGCTGTAATGGCCGGAAAAAACAGAGGTTAATATTCTGCTAGCCTTCCTGCTGTAATTCGGCATACTGTTAATCCTTACCAAATGAAGATCCTTGAGGAAACAGGCAAAGAGAAGGATTGTAGTTTTAGGCAAACTTATCAAAACTCCTTGGTGTGGTTCAGACCAAAGGGTTCCTGAGCACATCCCAAATCTAGCACGTACATTAGGACCACCTTCACTAAAACTTGGGGCACTCAAAAAGTTTCAGCGTGCTCCGATTATGCCAAACATGACCTGGACCCGTCAGACTCGTAGGTCTTGGGCAGTGCTTTCCTAGTCGTACCACGAGCACCTACATTTGTTCATTTTCATCCGACCTTTGGCATCTCTCTGCCTTTTCTCTCCACCCTCCCGCAGCGGAGCGGCACTGCCTGGCACCGGGCGGCCGCTCAGCGCCGGCAGCACAGATGGCCGGGCAAGCCGCGGGGCACGGTGACACACGGGGGCAGCGGCAGGGCTCGCTCCCGCCTGGCCTCCTGCGAGAGTCACCCCCGCTCACCTCCGGGCCGCGCCTCCGCCTCGGCCCCGCTCCGTGCCGACCGTGCCGCCCCCTGCCTTCCCTCCCTCCCTTCCTCCCTCCCTTCCTCCCTTCGCCCGCCGCCGCCCTCGTCCCCGGGACGGACCGGACCGGCGGCGGGAGGGACCGGCACGGACCCCGACAGTGTGGGGGACGGGAGGGAGGGGACGAGAGATATAGGGAGGGATGGCGGGGTCAGCTCCCCTCTAGGTGGGACAGGATGGACTGATGGAGGGGGTCAGCTCCCCTCCGGGCGGGTCGGGGCGCCTCGCCCGCTCCGGCACGAGGGGCTGCGCCCTGTGACGAGCCCGGGCGCTGGGAGGCAGCGCGGCGGGGCGGGGTGACGGCCGCGGCTCTAATAAGGCCGGGGCTGGCGCTGGCCGAGGGCTGTTTGCCCCCGCCCGCCCCCGAGCATGCAGTGCTTCCCCGGGCTGGTGCTGGCGCTGAGCTCGCTGCTGGGCGCCCTGGCGCTGCTGCAGCTCTCGCTGCACCTGCGGGTGCCGTCCCGCTACGGGAAGCACGAGGAGCGGCTGTGCCGGCCGCGGGGCCGGCTGCCGGCGCGCTGCGCCTGGTTCCTGCAGGAGCTGCCCTCCTTCCTGGTGCCCGCGCTGCTGCTGGCGCTGCGCAGCCCGCCCCGCCTGGAGCCGCTCGGCTGCCGCCTCCTCTGCTGCCTCTTCTGCTGGCACTACTTCTACAGGTACCGCCGCCGGGCACGGCTCCCTGCCGCCTCGCCCCGGGAAACCAAACCGAGGGAAGCCGCGGGAGCGGGCGGTGGGGCCGGGGCAGGTCCTGGCCGCAGCATCGCTCCCTCCCGGGTCCGGCTGGCCATCCGCGCCCCCGGACCCCGCTCCAAGCGTAGGGACCGGCCGGGTGGGCATCTCTGTCCCGGCCCGGAGCAGGTGGTGCTCGGGTGCTTGAAGCAGGGGAGAGGATGGATGCTTTGAATTGCTCTCTGAGGGGGAGGGAAAAAAAAAAAAAAAAAAGAAAAAAAAAGAAAAAAAGATAAAGAAAGAAAAAAGAAAAGAAGGTTTCGCTAAGCTGAAGCAAAGGTTTGGATGAAACTCGTCCAAACATGATGTGAAGGTACATAGGAAGCGCTTGCTGCGGGCAGGAGAAGCGCCGCACGTACCGCACCGGGCGCCGAAGGCAGCCGTGGGAATGGGGAGAGCAAAGCCAGGGAGCGCCGGGAGCGCACGGATCTGCCCTCCGTGCGGGGCCAGCACGGGAGCTGCGGGAGCGCTGTGCCACCCCGCCAAAGGCGGCTCTTCATCTCGCTCGGTCCCTCATTCTCCCTCCGCTACCCGAGAACCAATTTCTGTTGGTTGTTTTTTCCCCCCTTTCCTATCTTTTCTTTTTAGAAACCTGGTCTTGTCAGAGTCAACGAATGCTGTAACTCTAATTAATTCTGTATTTACTAATCAGGAGCTCAAAGAAAGGGTAGAGTTTTCATGCAGTGTTGGTAATAACTTTGAAGAGACATAGCTCTACGGTTGTCACCCAATTCTGCAGTCAGTGGACTTGGTTCTGGAGAATATCACCAGAATCCATCTTCTGTTCCAAATCCATTTTCTGTGGAGTTCTTTCGTGGAAAAGTTACATTTTGGTTATCTGTTTATGGAGAAAAAATGGTTTTTATTCACCACTGACAAGTGGATGTGAAAATGTTATGCCATTATGTAGTAAAGAGCAATGTAACTTCTGATTCAAAATCTTGGCTTGATTTGCCATTTTTCACCACCATTCCTATATCTGTTTTTTTAGTTTGCTTCATAGAAATAGAAATTATTCTTGTAATATTTGATCAGAAATTATTATTTGCTACTCAACCAAAATCAATATATTGAAAGTCCAGTTGCAGTAAACCAGATGGTTTAGGGATAGAAACTCAAGGCTGTTGTGGAGAAATTCGAAACAGAGAATTGTTTATAGTACTAAAGCACTATTTTAGACATGTATTTGTTATCAGTTCCATTGTCTTTGCTGCAGGAGTCAGCTGGAGGACACACCCATAACATATTTGGCTTCCAGAAAGCTAGATGTATTGATTACATACAGAATTTAGTTTAATGCATTCTGTTATTATAAAGAATTTCTGATTATTTGAGAAACACAACTACCAGTGAACACCACTGGACAACTGAAAGAAATGTTACCCTAGCAGTATGCATGTATCTATTGACTCTGTGGCTTCTTTTCCAAATTTACTGCTGGGCTTAGGCAAAAGTCACTGTGTTTTCATATGTTTTTTGTTTGTTTTTTTTTTCCCAGACAGTTCAGGGATCTTCCCATCTGTTGCTGGAGTATACTTCTCTTGTAAAAGCCCTCACTGTAACCAAGTCTGTATAAAACTTTTTAATACAGCATGTTACTCCAGTATTATTCTCACAGGCTGCAGCCCCTTCTCACACAAGCCATTCTGACATTCTGCTGAATCAATTAATGTTTGAAACGTTGTAGTAAATATTAATACTCTGCTCTTATGTAAAGAAGCAGCAAAATCACAAAATAGAAGATTTTCTGGGTTTCACCTTACCATAGGTCAAGTAGGTTCTTTGAGGGATCCTTGGTAGAATGACCTATGGCCACATGGCTGTTTTTATGATTAGAGAATTACTGATAACATTAAAGTTTTAACAATAAGCACAGCTAATTGTTATCTACAATTTCTAGCAGGTAGAATGATTTATTCTTACAGAGAATTTTTTAGCCATTAGTGTATCTTACAGTTAAACAGAGTTTCTGCAGAGTTTCTTCTTTTCTAGACTTTTTGGCTACCTTGACTTTTCAGTTACTTGGACCCTCTGAAGGTTGGGTGAAATTCTTAGCAGCAGTAAGCGACACAATAACTCTAATCTGGATTAAGCCTTTTATTGAAAAAATGGGATTTACTCAGTCCTTGGAGGAAGACGACAACAGTGGAGGAGATATCCCTGATCACTGGGCATTCACAGATTTTGGCATCCAGAACCAGCTCCAGTCCAAGCCCACCTGCAGCTCCTGGATTTTCTAGGCAGGATCTCATATACTTAGGTATATGGCTTTCTATGGATATTATATGGCTTCCCTGTTCCACTCCGAGCACCACCACATCCTGGTGACAATGCTGGTGGGCAAGCTGTCCTATTGCAGAGCTTAAAACGGGGTAGAAAGAAGTGCACTTACGAATTACGTGCACTTGCATACTACGGCTGTTTGTCTATAAAATGACATTGAATAAATCATATTACCAAAGGGTACTGGTGACACTGAGTTAGAATGTTCCAATGCCATACAATGTTTCAAAATAGATTCAGTAGTTTGACATAATAGTCAGGATCTAGTTTGACTTCTTGGGTTTTCTTTTGGTTTTGTTTTTTTTTTTGGTTTTTGTTTTTTTAAATTATCTTTACTTGGAATAATTTAACAAAATTATAAAATAAAATTTAACAAAATTATAATTAAATTAATTATAATTTATTAATTATAAATTATAAAAGTTTCAAATACTTTTGTGATTAAACTTGACTGCAAGGATAATGAGTAAAGTATTAAATCAATTAGTAATAAAATTGCATTTACCTAATGAGTGTAGCCTACTTCATTTTCTGGCTTTAAAATTTTGAAATGAATAAAGGTGTTACATTCTTAATTATAAATGTATTTTGTTAATTCACTCCTACTTTTACTCCTGATCATCTGGTATCTGTATTTAAGCATTCCTCTGTGTTTTTATGAAACAGTTTCTTTGTATATTGTTGCATAATTTAGTGACTTCTTTCTCTCCACAGGGAAGCTTTTATAATTCCTAATTTTGTCTCATCTACTATAGCAAATGTATTTGAGGAGGACATTATAGTCCATAATGGAGAAACACAGGCTTACAAAAGATTGCTGTGCTCAGCTCTTCTACCTTCCTTCTACCTTCCAGCTGTGTTGCCCCAGTAGTTTCTTTTAGATCGAAGCACCTATTTCTGAATAACTTCAAGTCTTGATCTGAAGACCCCTGAAATGAAATGAAAAATCCGTCATTTTTTTAATGGAGAAATCCAGTGTTTTCTTTGGTAGTGTTATCTTCTGAATTCTTTTACCCTTACTTAAACATGTTTAAAATGCCTTGCTTAAATTTGACTGGTATTGATTTTCATCCACTGGACCTTGCTCCTTCTACCCACCCAGTACTAATTTAAAGCCCTCCATAGTGTCCTTCAGTATTTTTTTTTGCCGTAATATCACTTACACGATATTGGATCATGTTTTAATTTGCTTGTTACAGAGCTGTCAAGTCCTCTGTCAGCATCAGTTTGATCCAGATAATATAGGAGCACATGATCATATTTCTGGTGCATTAATTACTGCACACGATGTGGTATTTATGCTGAATTTATGGGTTTGTGGTGGATTTATGCCAGATGTAGGGGAACAGACATTACCTGATCTGACACAGAGTTAGAGTAGTGCAGACACATGACACTTCATCCGACATGCAGTTGGTCAGGATAAAATTACCTTTTCATAAATTTAGGAACAGGTTTAAGCCGGCAAAATTAACCTGTCCTGCTTTTGGACGTGTTGTCAAATAGCTACAATATGTTTTTATTTGAACTGAGGTATCCTAAACGAGATTCATAACATCACTGAATCACAGCAGACAGCCCTCAATGCAGGACTTTTTTTTTCCCTCACAGTCTTCAGATAATTTCCGAGGAAATTTTTCTACGTCCTTTTCTTCTATATCCATTTTAAAATGAAGACATCAGTGTGTGATGTGCCATACAGAACCAGAGTTGTAGTAGCAAGTCTAGAGAAAACATCTCCTGTTCCCCCATCCTACTCTGATGTTTACAGGTTGGGAGAGTGCTCTTCTGTTTGGAGTCATAGAGGGACATCCTGTGTTTCCAGGCTACTTAGAACACTCTGGAGCTGGTGTAATCCGGATTGTAACCAAGGTTACAATCTATCACTCCTTAGGAGTGTTTTTTGTTTATATCCCTGTACTTCTCTCATTTTAAAATAACTTTTTTATATGGGCACACTGATTAGAAATGCTGTCCTTCCCACATTAATATTCACTGGTTGTCTAGAATTTGTGCCATGAGCTATCTTAATCAGTGGTAATTTTGTATTTATTGTCAGGTTCTTGAGGAATATGCTGGAGTGTTGAAAGGACCACCCTAATCCTATTCTGGAAACTGGGTTAATGCCGATGGTGCCTCATTGACAAGGACTTTAGAGGACTTCTCTGCTTGCCTGCAGGAGTCCTGTGAGCCAGTTCTGGCAGGTGCTGTGTCCCATCTAGCCCACTTCTGACAGAGAAAGGAGATGGTCACTGGGTACTGACAGCTGGCCACAGAGCCTGCCCTGCCCTAGTGCTGCCCAGAGCAGAGGCTTTGAGAGGACGGAGCCGGGAGACCTCCCCTCCATCCTGCCTTGTCCAGTGGCCCCTGGTGACCCATGACAGCGGAAGGCTTTCTGCCTTTCTCTGCCACCGCTAGGCAGCAGCCTCTCTCTTTGTGGCTTTCAGGAAGGGATGAAGGCAAGCTGCTACTGCTGCTGCTGCTGCTGCTGCGGGGAGGAGAAGGAAGGGAGGAATCCCAGCCCCGGCCTCTTTGGCTGCTCTCCTTAGTTAGCCAGCTCTTTGTGTCTCAACGCGCACTTTATTAGTACGGCATGGCGTGAATTTCATCAAATTCAAATGCTCTGGTGCTAAAGATAACATTCTTAAAATCTGAATTATTTGGAATCTGAAAAAAATCGAAATCCGAGTTTTCGCATCTGTTTTCAGTAAGCTCACAGCGCCTTCACTTTCACAAGGTACGTTCTATGATGGTAGGGGCCTCCAAAAGAGATGGGGTGGGAAGGCAGAGAAAAGGAAGAAGAAAGTGAGAAAAGAAATGACTGCCAAGCCTGCCATCTGTATATGCAATTTCTGTGGAAAGCTGGTCATGAGCTGAAAATGATGAGTGGTGTAAGATGTACGCACAGGAACACTTCTAGTGATAAATGACTTACCAAGTATTTTACTTTGAAAGGTAGTTTGTAATACAGCCTTTCCTACTGGAGAGGCCGTGCTGGGAATGCCGGTGGAAGCCCTCAGATGGTGGGGAGAAACCTGTTTGATGCCTTTCCATTTTGCAGTCCAGCTTCAAAAACCAAAGGTGGGAAACATAACACGAGGCAATGAGAGGAAGCCTTCTCAATCCAACTCCATATAAATTCCATATAAATCTTAATGCTGTGTTTCTCTTGCTAGTGAGGAAGACAGAGTGGTGAGGGAACAAAGGAGATGTCACCCTCCACAATGGCAGCAGGGAAGGCCTTGTGCCACTGAGTTACAAAGATAATCCTAAAGACAGAAGTAAAGGACAGGGTGCTGCATTTGCCCCTTCTGTGCTGCCCTTAATAGCTGGGGCAGAAGCAATTTAAACTGGCATTGCAATTTCAAAGACCTAGAATTACATTTACTTATTTATTTTCTTCTCTTGAAACTTTGTTTTCAATCAAGTCAAATCTTTGTTTTCTATTTTACTCTGTTAATTTATTAACAAACCCAACTGCTGTTTTCATTTCTGAAGTGCACTGAGGTGAATCTGAAAGACATTAAGTAAGGCTGCTCTTTGAGATGCAGCTGGATCCCCAGACTCCTCTGATTTGAGGGGACCCTTTTGATGCCCCTGTAGCTGGTTTTCTACAAACTGACATATTTCTAAAAAATAACAGGGAATGCAGAATTTTGAAGAGAAGGAGAAATGAAGAAGCATTTGAAAACTGCATCCTCACATAAGTTTTTAACATTTATTTTGGCCAGTTCCCCTCTCTCTGGAACTAAGCCAGGGGGAGAAAGAAAAAGGCTCTTGCTTTCCCCTGGCTCTGCAGAATGCAGCACCTGCTGTTTGGTCAGGCAGGTGCTATGTTTACCTGAGCATACCTGGAGTGGCCCTTTTTTCGAGTAGGAATGACCTGTGATCAGTAAGAAAAGCAGCTCAAGCCTCCAGAGAAATGCAGAAGGATGGAGGTTCCAAATGAGTAAGTTGTTTATAAATTAATTTGCTCAGAATTTTTAGAGGTATTCTGTATTAGTTCATACACAGTTTTAGTTAAGTTTTCTGAAACATGAAGTAGATAAACAGAAATTAGGTTAAATTTGAAGGATATTTATATATTTAAGTGGTACTCTCCTTGGCAGTAGTGAATATAACTGCACCAGATAATAACTACCAGGTCAAATAGATCCAATCCACAGATTTTTTTTTCCCCCCAACAGAAATAATTATTTTATCCTTCAGTCTTAGAAAGTTTACCATTATTAAGTGTCAATAACTAAAGACATTTTTATTGTTGGCCTCTTGAAATCTCTAAAATTAATCTCCCAATACAAAATCTGCAGGTATTTGTCAAGTAACAAATCCTGTTCTCTTTTCCTTCACCTTGATGCTTTGGAATAGACCCCTGACCAGATTCCTTTTGGCCCTCAGCAGCTACACAGTAGCACATTTGCATCCTCTCTCCTGCTGTTTGGCCTTGGCAGTAATTCTAAATCTGTCAGCAATATCCCTAACAGAGGCTGGCCATTTGCTCTGCCTCTTCTACGTATTCCTTGCTCCCCAGTCATCCCAGGGCATTGCAGTAATGCTAATATATAATTTCTTCTCTTCCGTGAATATATTCGATTCATTGCTATTTTTATCCAGGTTCCTCAAATTAATGTATTAACAGCCAACAAAAGCATCTCTTCATATGCTTTGCCTCAGAATTGTAAAATGCTTATGTACCCACTGCTGGTGTGGAGTTTGCTTCCTTGCAGTCTTCTCTGGCATTATGAAATACCTTCCTGATTCTGCTCTCAAAATAGAATACTATCTGATTGCCTTCCTAACACTTAGCACAAATAATCCTATCTATACACTCCTTTCTCAATGGAAAGTGGGCTAACATTACAGAAACCAATCATTTTTGCCCAGCCCAAATTGTACCCATGTGATTTTTCCTTTTGTCTCTTGGTCTGGAAGATTTTCTGCAGAGATAACTTAGACTTTTATCTTCACTTCTTTTCAAGACAACATGCCCCTTAGGAGTATCTTTATATCTGATGCCAATTCACTCGTGCTATTCGTTATTACCAGGCAGCTTTAAATGCACTAAAGGAGTATTTGTGCCTGCTCTGAGTCCTCACTCTTGCTGTTGATTACAAAATGACTTGGTGGGTGTCTTTCCAGCTGCTCTGCAGTGAACTGTCCAAACTGCAGTTCCAGGGCAGACACCTGAGTTCCAGCCACCAGGACATCACCAGGGCACAAGAAGGTTCCTCTGGTCTCACCTGTGTGATGTTTGAGGCAACCAAAGAAGTTAGAGGACTTGCTATCCTGTGACCTTAAATCCTCATAGGGTGATAAAATTCTGATCTCTAGAACTCCATTGGGCTTTGGTAAGACTGGCAAGGATGTCAAGGTCTGGAATTGCATTACCACATTCCTGGTGTTGATATCAGAAAAGCAGAGTTATAAAGGGTTATACTAAGACGGAGACAGAAAAAAAATATATATACAGGAGTTTCAGTAAATGTTTTTACTTGAAAATAATAATGTTTTTACCAAAGAAGAAAACTATTTGTTTTAATCATGAGATGTCTGTAGCATTCCCTTCTTTGAGCTACTCTTTTTAGTAGGGAATAAAAACCAAGAGAAAAGTGTTAAGGTCTATTCCATATGCCCAGTGGGAAATTTGTGATGGATCTTGCTCCTTCAAGATCCACAAATCAGATTGTTTTTATTTCTTGTCATAGGAGAGGCAGCCATTATGGAGGAGGTAGGACTTTTTTACTAAGCCAATAAATACTATTTGACAAAATGACACGCTTTAATAGCCCCTTTGTGTACCCAAAAGCTTGTATAATTCAGTAATTTGCCAGTTTTATGGAGCTCCATTAAGAAAAATAAAATTGTGAAATAACCTCTTAGTAGCATGATTATAAATCAGTGTCCATCCCAGACACTGCATATTTCCCTTGGTGTAAGTTAAATTCTTGGTATTGCCTTCAAAATTAATTTTGGTCAAGAAGGGTTATGATAAATACTTTCAAACTTCAATTAAGAGACAATTCTTAAGTTTCTTCCTCCAAGTGTCCCTCTCTGTCCAGAAATTGATTTAAATGTGGCAGGTGAATTGATCACTAGGGTGATCCTTACTGAATTTGATCAAATAATTAAATTAATGTACAGTTACACTCATTTAAATATAAGAGCTGTGTTACTCTTTGCTGACCACTCAGCTGACATTCTAATTATTTTTGCAACATCTCATTGTTACAACAATAGCAATGGGATTATTTTGTTATAGAACCCAACAAAACAAAACCAATTAAAACTGAGTTAAAATATTCTGTGTAAGGAAATGGAAAAAGGCAACTCATAAGAAGAAAAAAACAGTATATTTTTCTACAGGCCCAAATTTTTTTTTAAAAACCAGCTAAATTCTACCTAGCTGTGAACTTTTGAAGCAGCAGTTGCTACCGTAGTACCTAAGGATGGGCAGAAGGTTTTACCATTCCTCGGAAGATGTATCCAAATGTGACCTTCAACAACAATGAAAAAAGGTCCTGCTTGAAGGAAGCTGGGTTTGACCTTCTCCTTCCTAACTACCCTTTATAGACATATAATAGAGTAGCAACACCCATGGTCAGCTTTAGCTAGGTATAAGATACCATTTTGCTTACTACAGTGCCAGAGTTCAGCAACTAAATCCAACACCTGCCATGCTGGGAGACTGCTGCCCAGAAATGGCTCTGGGAAATGTCAGCTTATCAAGGTTGTCTTCAAAGAGATGTGTTGTCTGCTAGAGAAAGAGGCTTGCCTAGGGGAGATGCTAAGGAACAGATGAGTTCCCAGGCAAGACTTTGCTGAAGCAGATCCCGAGGCAGGGTGATGACCTGCAGCTCTTTGACGTACTGGTAAAGATGGGCTGGGTGACTTTCCTACAAAGCCAAGTCTCCTTGATCTAGGTAGTTATGCCATCATTCAGAGTGGGCAGGAAGGCTACAGAGAGCTCTGAACAAGTTAGCTGGGCTACCCAAAGAAGTATAGTCAGGTTAGCGTGGTCTCTTGCTAGAAATGCACTTGCAAATACCTCCAGCGTGGTCCTAAGCAAACTTTCCAGTGACTCCTGTCACACATCTGAGGTAGGACAATGCATGGACCTCTATTTAACATTTGCTGCTCCTGAGAACAGGAGAGGAAGAAATTTTGAGAAATGACAGAGAGGAAGAAAAGTACTTACATTACGCTGCTGAGAGGGTTTTTGCCTGTTTGCTCCTCTTTAGAACATTTTTTTTTAAATAACGGTTAAAGCGTTCACATTTAAAAATTTGGCCCAGATTAAGGTTACTAAAGTGAGACATGTCTTTGGCTCTACCTAGGGAAAGCAATTTAAACTTGGCGGAGTTGTCTGAGAAATGCGTTTGTATCTGTTCAAACATAAAGGTCGTCAGCTAACATTTTTAGAGTCTGTTCCTCTGGTTCATCTGAGGCTATTAGCAGGACCACAGCGCGCGAGCCTGCAATCCAGCCAAGTATGCTCTAGGCTGGCACTGTAGGGACAGAGCAGGACTTTTCTGGATGCTAGGATAATCAACAGGGAAGAAGTGATCTCCTAGCTGGAGTTCTGGCAGCATGGATTAGGAAAAATACAACCTGTCTTGAATGCAGAGAAATAAAAACCACAGAGAGGTTTACAGTCAGGGCTACAAGGTGGGAAGAGATACAAAGGTCAGGTGAAAAAGTACAGGAAGGGACAAGTAGAAGAGTTGTTAAAAACAAGCTAGGGCAGTAGTGGGGCAGGAGTGAGAAGAAATGGGACGGAAAATGTCATGATGTGAGAGGGCAATATCCAGGTATCAAGAGATGATACTGACACTATGCTGAGTGATTCACTCAGCAGCTTTCAGTGTAAGGAAATCTTTTGACATATTTTGCAAGGAAACAGAGATGATTGTGACTCAGAATCAGCCCATGACAGTTTTTCCTTAGGAAATAAAAAAGCTTCTAAGTCCTCTGGTTATTTTAATGCAAGCACAAGTTCAGGAGCTGACTTGGTCACTTCAAATTTTGTTCCTCTCTATGTGTATGTACTGCCATGAGTCCATCAGATTGTAGAAGTTCATTATGTTGGCTGGACATAATCTGACCAAGATTTTATGTCAAATAAGGATAGATTACCAATTGTCTGCCTTCCTTTAGTCGTTTCTCAGGCCCACATGGACAATATATGGAAAATAATCACACTTTATCTGGTAAGTGCAGTCGTAAGAGCACAGATCCATGCATCCTTGGATTTTATGCCAGTTTTTATGTGGTTGCATCCTTCTGTTCTGCTCACAATCTCAACCTCTGTGAATTCTTGGAACTCTCTACTCCAGTGGAGCGGGGAACTTTTTGAAGTGCACAGCATAGTGTCTGATTAAATTACTCTGGCATGTATTTCACACTTTTGGCAGACTCACACAATTTAGCAATAGGAACGAAGTGATCTGTTTTCATAAATACCAAGTGATTATTTCTGAAGAAGAAAAGAGGGAGATACCTTTGGCTGGCTAAGGCTTTAACACACTATTGCTTAGATTAAACAACAAATATTCTCATAACCTCTAAGTACTGTTGCCCTTTAGATACTATCAAGTAGTAGAGGTAATCACGAAGCACTGTGAGATCTGCACATTTGTCATCACCACAATCCATCTAGTCAAGTTGAACTTTAATCCCCATACAAGTAGTCCTGTCCTCTAATTGTCATGAAAGGACTGGGCCAAAGTTTAATTAGCGTTTTAACTGTGATAGCTGTGTTGGTGCTGAGTCCACCAGAGCCTCTCTCTGACCAAAAGAGCGCTGCGTTCCCATTCCCAGGTAGTTCCTGGCCACGTACAGTCCTCAAATTTTCTTCTCATTCCTGATGGATATTTGTCTGGTCTGTCCTTAACAATTGCTGCTTATTGAGATTCTTAGTATGTTCCAATGCTTCAGTGTCTTTCCCAAATATCTAAGATGCATTTTCTCTACACCTGTTCAGGCCTGTTGCTTCTCATTGTGCCCCAGTAGACAACAGGAATCCTTGGCTCCTTTCTTCTTTGCAGGAGCTTTTTATACAGTTGTGGATTGTTACGATGTCTTCCACTGGTTTTCTCTTAGTTATTTCAAAGAGCCCTGAGTCCTTCAGTCTTTCTTCATGTCACACTTTTGCTTTTCTTTGGGCTGCCTCCACGTTGTTTTTTATAGAGCTCTGGATAGAGTATCATTTAAGTTCCTACTAGCACCATACAAAGAGGGAAGATTGCCTCAGGTGTCTCCAACAACACACCCATTCCCACCAAACATTTTAACATTTGCCTTTTTCACAGTAGCCTGACGTCATTGGCTCATGCTCAGTTTGCCACCTACCAGCACGCCTCTCCTATCCAGCCCATTTTTCAGCTTCTCTTTTACATTTGGTCTTAGTTAAGTGTAGTATTTTGCCATTGTCTTTATTGAATTAAATCAACTGTTTTTAAAACAAGTATTTCAAAACTATTCTAAACTCTGGCCTTCATTCTTGGTGTGCTCAGCATCTCTCAAAGCTGTGTCAGCCACAAACATTGCAAATATTTTTTTTCCCTCAGAGGGATAATATTAATGAAAAAACTCCTGAGTAGTACAAGAAAAGTCTTTTGCAGAACCTCCCTCAAAAGAAACTTCTAGTTTGATAGTAAACAATTGTTAATTATTCCTTGATAAAATTTTTTCAGTCAGTTTTGCAGCCACTTAACATCCTCTAAACCAGGAAACTCCAAGTTACTTATAAGGTTGACATGTGAGACAGTGTAAAAAATTCTAAGGTCAAGACACAGGACATCACCTGCTCCTACCTCTCCCTCTGCTGTTCCTTCACTCAACAAACCTATTTCATGGATTGAAATGAGTCCTGTCTCCTGCAGTTACAGGTATACAGGGCCCTGAGTCAAAGAGGCTGTTACAAGTATTACTGCTTGGACAGGAAGTTGATCAGGCTGCACATTCTGCACTCCGCTAACTTGGCTGTGTAGTGTCTGTGGACAAACTGCAAGTTTGTAGGGGATAGCACTGATTTCAGCAGGATCTCTACAGGGGACATATTCCCTTTGCTCTCTTAGCTCCACTTTGCCTTCTTTGGCTATGAAAGAGAAAAATACTTTTTAAAAATAATCCCCATCTTTCTGATGAATATGGCCAGTTTGAAAAGGGATGGTGAGAAAGGTATTAATATCTGGTTCATTTGGATCTTGTTCCAGTTGCCTTTGGTTAAGGGCAGTCAATCAATTCTTCCCTTTGTTTAGTTCAGCTCTCACTCTGATGTCCTTTCCACAATATAAACAAAAATGAAAAAAAAAAAAAGTGGCTGGGTAATAGCAAATGAAAAAAAATAATATTTTAAATTAAGAATATTTCAAACCTATTTGGTGTTTATACCAAAATAGAAACATTTAATAAACAAATATGCTGGTATAAATGTGTACTGAGTGTAATTTGCTGATGGATTTTGGCTCACTGAGGCAACTTGATAGTGCACCAAACCAAACAATTCTTGGTGTCCCTTTAGAAAATGCATAATAATTGAGGTACATTGTTTTGATCCTATATCTGCAAAACCAGTATGATGCTTTTCATGATTGAATGTCTTTTTACCAGAAGAATTCTCCTTTGTTGGTTCTGTCTGGATGGAGGTAGTCCCTGGGAGATACCAGATTTTCTAGTGGCATTTTCAGAAATAATGGAAGAAAACCAATAGAAGTAATGAAGTAATTTATAAACAAAATTGCAAAACACTTTTGAAACCTGGCTGCTGTTGCAGTGAATTTAGAAGAGCAAAAATTTTTGCCTTGGAGTCAAGCCTACACAATTCTTCTCTACTAATTAAAACCAAATAGCCTTTACAAGGTCTTATTCCTTTCTTTTTTCCTCCTTTGTTTTCCAACCACTTATATTTTATTAAATATAGCACATCTAATAATATTGGTATGCAATGTGAAGAGCACTAAGCTTTATCCATAAACTCTATTTATCCTTACTTTGCTAAATGCACAGCATGTTTACAATTCATATCAATCCATGAGACATTACTGACTGGTTCTAAATGGTCACAAGGACTAGCTCAGGTGTTTATAATGTTGGAATTGAGTGTTACATAGCTCAGATTACATAAATTTATCCAAGAATAAATGCATCATAGCTTTTTTCTTTTTTCTTCAGTGATTGACAATGATACAGAAGCACCATTTTTAGTCTTTCCCATCACATGCTTTTGAAAATACTTTTTCTTATAATCCCCCTTTATTCAAAAGCAGTTGTAAGAAACTAAGCTTTTCTGACCTGTTGCCAAGGTTTCAACCTGAAGTCTGTTTTTAGCTCTGTGGCCACAAGTCAAGTGCAGTTGCTGATTCCTTTGACTGTTCTGCAAGTGCTGTCACCCATGGTGTCAGCCTTCCTGGCACAGCAAGTACCGCTCTGGAGCTTTACTCATAAATGCTGGTGTTAAGCAACTGCTAATCTATTCTAGGGAGTTTATCATCTTTGAGATGTTCAGTTTGTATAAAATGTTAGATGAGTCATGAGACATTATGAAACCCTGAAGGTATCACGCTGGATTAGAGCAGAGGTCCTTCACAGTCAGCACTCTCTCTTGCCAGAAGCCAGCGTCAGATCATTCAAAACAAAATGCAGTAAATGGTGGTCAGCTGTCCTCCGTGGCTGCTACCTTCTGCCTCTCTTCAATGGAATGTAATTTATCCCTTGAAATAGAAAAATTAATATTAATTCCAAATCTTTGTCTTCTCTTTATTAAGGAACCTGCCTTTGTCTGTAATTTCTGATTATCCCCCTTCTCCCAGTCCTACCTAGCTCTTTAATTCAGTGTTTTTCCTTTATTACATTTAACAGAAATTTCATTCCATTCAAAATAACTTCATTTCAGTATCATGACAACTGCTGGTCACAGCTATTCAGCACTCCCAAATAAATTATTTTCTAGTACTGTGTGTTATTTTTTATCTCAAATAAGTTTATTCTTATTAATCTTCAGTAAACTTCAGCAGCCCCCGTGGTTCAGTATGGTAGTCTCTTAAAAGTCTCTTCTCATTTTGCCACTGAATCCTACTGTGTTTCTGATATCTTTGCATTAAATCAGTGCTGCCCAGACTTTCTCCTTCCTATTGCCTTCCTTCTCAAGAACTGCCTGAAACTCAGTTATGGTGCCCTGTGTCTCAGGGTTTCCTCAGTCCTTTTCTCATCCCTTGATCAGTTGTCTGCCTCTGTCTCTCACCCAAGAAAGATGAGTCTGCTCCTGCCAGAAGTTTTCATCCAGCCCTGGACCTGATACTGAGAGACCACAAAGAAAGACTGTCCCTACAAACAGGCTTCAGGTTGGATGAATCTTGGAAATTAACCACAAACATCCCAAGGATAGCAGATTGAGCCAATTTTTTAGATAGAATCCTCAGAAATGAACCTGATATGGCAGGTTTAGTACTGGTTTATACATCTGAATCATAAGATTTTTCAACCATAGATCTATGCTTTTTATTCCTTAAATTATAATCATCAAAATTTGTCAAAAGATCTTTGGAAGAACATGGAAGTAGGGTATTTTGCATATGGAAAAATATTGCCGTCTTTGAAAGGAGAGCTCATTCCAACTTTGTTTTTGTCATCACTAGATAAATAAACCTGCATGATTAAAATGAAAAGGTAGTTCTCTTGCTCCCCTCACTGACTCTGTTCAATGATTTGAGATGAGCTTACAAACCAGGCCACAGTTCAGGAAGTGATTACAGTTATCTGATGGTTTCACATTGTCCCAGTGATGCAGGAATGAGCAGCATTCCTGCCCCAGTCAGCTGCAGCTGGGATCACCCAGTGGCAGTCACAGCCACTGCACACCCTTTGCACTGTGGGATCCTCGGCAGCTGTGGCTGGACATCAGCTCCAGAAAAAGAGCTCAGCTCCTGAATTTACGGCTTCCTTACATCAGGAGATGTAAGCTGCAGTACAGGAGATGAGGTCTGCTGTCTGTCCTGCACCTGCAGTGGGTATTGCCAGAGGCTTAATGGGCAGTCCACGATCCACGCCTGCCAGCATCGCTGGTGTGTCACCTGGGCATAGCCCAGATTTTGTTCCCAAGTCTGTGACAGACCATGTCTCACTGTGCAGACCCTAAGGAAAGGGACACGGTCCACCCTGCACAGTACAAATAGCTGCTAATAACATACTTTCCATCTAAATATTCCAGGCTGATGGCATTCTCAAACTGTTGCAGAGAAAGTGGGGAAGGGTAAAGCATCTCAGGGTAGGATGTTTGGGGACAGGAATATGAGAGGTGAGGAGTTCCTACCTGCATCATGATGCTGGGGCATCTGTAGATATCATGATGAAGGAGGATTAAAATGCTTAATTTCACTTTTGAAAGTATTTTGGAGTATTTTGTTTTACTTTCCCTTTAAACTGATAGCAAATTAGCCTGCTGCTTGGAACTGAACATTAACCCATCACATTTGTTTTAACCCACTCTGGGATAACTGAAAATTTTTAATTTGCCCCAGGAAAATCCACACCAGATTGTGTCCTGGTGTGGACTTGACAGTTTTTCCCCTATAAATATTCAATGAGAATTAATGTAACACAACTCAAAAACAGTAAAAGTTTAAAATTACCTCAGAGTGCATTTAACCTACAAATGACCTACAGAATGGGGCTCAGAAAGTATGTGCAGACTAATCAGCAGCAGATGTCTTTGGGACATCTAATTTGACATCCATAACTCTCCAGAATAATTAGAGGCTCTGGGTAAGGCATCACAGCCACCCCAAATAGAAGTCCATCATGTTTGTGAACAACTTGAGCCTTTGTCCAAGTGGTCAAGTATGCCAAGGGTGCCAGCAGCTCCCTAGTAATGTGATTCCAGTGACAATCCATGGTGTTAATTGTTGGTGCAAATAGAACTGGTCTGTGTAATCTCACCAGGTTTGGACACCAATCTTGTCAATCTGTGCACAAGACATATGAAAAGTAAATCCATGGTTTGATAGCAGGCCAATCCTTTCACATCTGACTGGTCTGTGGTTAGTGTAACACAAATCACAGGGGTTTTCTTAGCACCTGAGATACAGGTATTTGTACAAATAAGGAAATGAATACAGCCCCATTAGGAAGGAGGTGCAGCAGAGTCTGGAGAGCTGTCCTCTAGTTAGGTCTTTGTTTGAGAAGGTACCAGTAGAGTGGTGAGAACTGCAAGGAGTTTTCAGGGAGTGAGGAAAGGGACTGCAACATGGGCCCTTGATGGAGTCAAGGGTGACACAAGTCAGTGTGTCACCTACTGCATGACCCCTGCAGCAACTGCACAGCACCCACCTGTCTGTGGAGTGTCTTTCAGCGTCAGCTCAGCGTACACATGAGCTGGGAGGTCCCTGACGGCATCACCCTCATGGGAGGGCCTGGCTGCCTGCCCTGACCTGAGCCACAAGCCCTCCTCACCTTTTGTACATCTGGGTGGGACAAGCGAGGAACCAGAGAGTGTGGGGCCCCAACCATGGGGAAGTGGTTCTCTGGCCCCATTTGGCATCTTGGTTCATCCTCACCAGGGATTCAGGGCAGGCCAGGCTCCCCACAGTCCAAGGAAAACCAAAAAATCCCTGCAAGGACTCAGAGCATTCATGGCCAGGAGACATCCATAACTCTGTTCTGGAAGATGGCCAGGGTCAGAGGGGATGGGCCAGGGCATTCAAGCCGTGTCTCAGCATGAGTAGGACAAAGTTGGGTTGTGGCCAGAACTTGCTTTTAAGGAGAAAGGCACCACATCAGCCCTGCCCAACTTGCAATCTTTCTGCTTCCTAGTTCTTTGTTCATCCTGGTTAGACCCAGAAGGCCTGGTGGCAGAGGCATAGATGGGCAGACGCAGCAGGAGGCTGGTGGTCTGCAGGCCTGGAGGGAGTCAGGTGTCCTCCATTCTTGGCACCTTTGACCCAATTGCCCCATGTGTAAAATACCTTGAGTTTCCAGAGCAACAAATGAGCTGTTCCTGTCTGAAGTACTGTGTCTAGGCCCTGGAGTGTAAACATCTCTGACAAGCTGTTGGAGGGACTGACAATCTAGTCTTACTGGATTATGGTAACATTTGTGAAAAGATTTCCACCTTCTGTGGAAAGAAGAGCAAACCTATACTTTCCCTTGGTTTAGGTGAGAGTCTCTGGAGTTTTCAACAAGTTGGACTAATACATTTAAGGTGAAATTTGATGCAATGTCAAATGATTTTCACTTCAAAACCTGTTCTTTTGGAAAATAAATTATGGGGAAGAAAATGAATAATTCATTATTCATTCACTTAAAAAGAAGCTGTTGGCAATGGTTTAGTCAGATGCCGTGCCTTTGGCTGGTAAAGATAATAAAGGAGTAATGAATTAGTCATCAATACTGCACCGAAAGTAAAAGGTCAAATTTGTCATTGGACTAAAACCAAAAGGTTGGATTTGTTCTGTTATTCTAAAATGGTGGTCTTCAGGCCCCCTTTGATTTTCACATTGCAAAATAGTTCCAGCAGAGCTTCAGACTCTTCCATGGAATATTTTAACCTATTAAATGTCCCTGCTTTATCTCTGTTGCTTTTTCAAATCTCATCAGGAATAGTTTGTGCACCCTCAACTAGCCATGTAGTACTCTCTGGTACAGAGAATTGAATCTGGCCTCTGGTTTTACAGACCCACAGAGATTTCCTTGGGGAATTTGTTCCACAGCAAAGATTCTTGGATGAAATCCTGACTTGGATTGTCCAAACTGCTGTGAGGCAGGATTACAGTGATGCTAGGATTTTACTACCTCAACAGCTAAAAAAGCTGGTGCCTCCTGGTCCCCCTGCCATTGTACTTTTCCTTTGCATGCAGATTATTTCTGTCCTGTGTGCACTTCACGGGACTGCAGGATAAGTCATCTTTCAAGAGTCTATAACCTCTATCCTGCAACAGCAGCACCAGGAAGCAGCACAGAAACAACCAGTTTTTCTGAGACCTGAGAAACTTCTGTTTGCATCACCTGTAAAAACTCAGAGACTCTTAAACCTGACTGGTTTTGGCAAAGGATAAAGCAGTGCCAGTCCTACTTGAATCTGCTATATAAATTCACCTCCTAAACTCATTTTGTGCAGTTTGCATAATTCCGTCTCCTATACAATTTGCTGTCTTCAAGCCAGCATTTGCAAGTTTCACACTTTTTCTCATAACTATTCAGGTTGATTTTGTCAATATGACTTCAACAGCAGATCAGAATGCTGGCCTCACCTACTCAGAACTCCAGCATCACATTCCCAAGGGGCAAAACCAGTGATTATTGGTAACATTACTCCAAAGAGTATTACTTTCTATGCTGTAATAAATATGACAAATGTGATACCACTATCTGAATAATATTTTCCATACCCCTTGCATTTCTCTTTCTTTAAAAATATTTAGCACTTCTGCATCACAGCTGCCTTAATTGCTGGAAATCTGTCTTACCTTTGGAAAGCAGTGAATGTATTAACATGTTGCTGCTTGCACTCTGCTTACTCACTTCCAGACGTAGTATGATTTAATCTAGATTTATAATATCATGAAATTTTATGCCTCAGCTCGCTTAAGTTGACACTGGCAACATAGGATGTGAATTACTTATCAGCAATGCTTATATACTGGTATGATGAGCACCATCCAAAGCCCAGGAGAGCAAAAGAAAGAAATTGAGAGTGTAGATTTTACCACTTACAGAACTTAATTGGCCAGGTAAGAAAAGACTTACTAAAAATTAATATAACTTCTTTGTTTCACTCTCCCAGGGATGATATGAATTGTCGAAAGTGTCAAGGGGGATACTCCCACCGGAAGTAAACATATATATAAATTAAAACTACACAAACCCCAATTATTTGCTCACACAGATGTTAATGCTACTGTTAGCACAATGCTTGTCTAAGGAAGCCTAGGTGCTGTAGCTGCATGGAAATCTTGGTGTTTGGCATATTAAACTTAGGGCTGTAGCTCTTCTTATTTTAAATGAAAACCTGGAAGCATGGAGGGGAGGCAGGGACTTGGAGGCGAAGCAGCTTCCCAAGCAGGCAAAAACAGTGCTTTACATCAAAGTGTCCGAGCAGAGCAGGACAGAGCTGTTGTGTGTTGGAGATGTGTGTGGGTCTCTTTCTGAGTGAAGTGGGGGAGGCTGGGAAAGGAGATTATGTCTTTGGCTGTATACTTCAGGCGGTGAGAGAGCCAGAGGGGTCTCAACACTGCCTTCAACCCCATGGGTTAAAGCCCTCAGGGATCAGTCTTGTAGTGGGATCAGGAATGTTTTCTCCATGACAAAGCTCTTCCAGGACATTCAGTTTTGTGGCACAGTAATGCTCATTTGGAGAATCAGTATTGCAATGGATACTGCCCCTCACAAACATCAGTGATGTCTGAACAGCATTGTTCCCAATTCCTCATTTTCACCATCAGCCATAGAGAAAGGTACAGAGACATTCTCAAAGCATCAGTGAATCTGGATGAGCTTTCTAACTTCTCACCTTGTGTACAGTCCTGAAGGATCAGAAAAAGATGTGTATCTGTAGGATTTCATGTTCCCATTAATTGCTGATCTTATATTGTTGCAGTCCTTTTCATTTTTTTTGTCTTTATTCACCTATTTTCTGCTTTGTGCTTTGTTCAAATTTTTTTCCCTACAGCAGAGAAATTGCAAATGCAATGTTATCATGAGCAATGTGCTGACTTTTTTTTCTTATCTACCTTAGGACATTTATTTACCCTTTCTTCACTAGAGGCAGACCTTTCCCACTGCAATTGCTTTTCTTTGGCATGTTATTCTGTATCTATAATGGCTTCCTCCAGGGGTACTACCTGATTTACTGCGCTGAATATCCAAACGATTGGTGCACCGACATCAGATTTACATCAGGTAATTACAGCTGCAGGATTCCTAAGATCTAATCTCCAAGCAATTTGTAAGCATTTTGAATTATGTCCTAATCTTCAGTGAACATGTGAGTCAAATCTGTTGTGATGGAAATCAGCATAAGACCTGCCTGCTGGCCCAGATAAAACAAGTAAATGTGCAGGGGTTTTTTGGGTTTTTTTTTGGTTTTTTTTTTCTAGGCAGCCAGCTTTGAAGGTATATGATATTATGTGTTATTCTCAAATCATGAGCCTTGTTTTACTGACACCACTCCAGAGCCTCCTGCTGCTATGGGCCATGGAGATGCAACCTCAGGCCCCAGGTGCATGAGGGTGTGCCCTTGCTCAGCCAGAAGTGTGCACCCAGCAGTGGCTGCATGCGAGCACAAGCTGTGTCTTTCTCTTCTCTGCCACGGAGTTCTGCACTTGATGCATATATTCTGAGTGAGAGAGAAAAGGAGGGCAAAACCCCAGCATGAATGAGGCTTTAGGGACAAAGAGCTCTTTTTTCTCCTGTAAGGCACAGGGGAAGATTAGAGATCACGCACAGTCTGGTTGTATGTTAATACGATTCCTTTATATTCTGCAACTTAATAGCCTAGCTGAATTTCACCCTTTAAAATCCCTCAGAGAATAACTGAACAAGAGCAGTTAGATGGCATTACAGATTTGGTACCGTACTGTAGAGAGTTTTTGTTAAATATCAACATATAAATGAAGATTTTGAAAAGCGGGGATGTCTGAGGAAATATTTTAGATATGACAAGCGCAAGCTAACCAAGGTACTCTCTGTACCCTGTTTCAGACCATGGACGCAAGTCCAGTCTTTTCAGACAGCATCACATGTTAAAAATTCTGGACACTGTTTAGTAAGACCTTACATCCTCACATATCCAACAAAGAAAACACCATATCACTTAATTTGCATGATAAATAAAATATATATTTAATGTTAAAAAGAAAAAAAGAAAATCAGCATTAGCAGTACTTGAAATATTAAAGAAAAAAACAAACAGTATATTCTTCCTCTATAGACCCTTACCAACTTTTTATTGCTGCTGGAAGTGTTGAGGTTTTATGAGCATTTAGTCTTTTATCTATACATTGTAGTGCACACACTAGTTCCTTTCTTGCTTTCCATTCATTGTCAGAGGTGGTTTGCTCTGTGTCCAACGTGGCATGAAATGTAGGGCGTGTCACCTGCAGGATTTCTCAATCAAATGCCTCTGGTTTTTCAGTTAAATGGAACCTGGTCAATGGAGCACTCTGGCCAGATAATGTCAACATCCTTCAGCAAGTACCTGCTTTCCATCCACGCCCATAGCTCTGTCCAGGCAGCCTCACTGGCAGTGGACTGAGAGGTGCTGAGATGCAGGCTCCTTTCCCAGCTCTAGTGATGTGCTGGATCTGTTTGTGTCTCTGTGCTACTCTTTCCTCAGCAGTGAAATGAGGGTATCGGTACTTGTCCACAGCTCGGTGCTTACTCTGCAGTAAAGTCCACATCTGCGGCTGGCTGTCATCAGCTGTGGTGTCCATGGGGTACTTTATGTTCCCACTTGAGTATTCAATAAATGGTGACTATGGTCACCTGGGAAGTTCAGCTGAAAGTGCTCTGGTGTCACCAGTCACCTGTGCTTCTCCTGTTCAGTGGCTTTTTGGTAGCAATGCATCTTTTTGGATTGAAAAAGACTCCACCCACCTCATATTATGACCCCTATCTGTCTGCTGCAAAGCCAAGCCTCACAAATGAGCTTGAGCAGGGATATCTAGACAGAACTGTCTTTGTAATCCATTTCTTGCTGGTTTCTTAGGCCTCTTCTTATTTCTGCTGGGAATGGGAATCAACATTCACAGTGATCTCCTGCTGCGCCAGCTGAGGAAACCCGGGGAAGTCACTTATAAGATTCCTCAAGGTACATTTGTATTATCCCCTATTTCCTTGAAGGAGGTAGGGCAGAATAAATAATGTTTTTTGACTGAATTCACAGGAAAGTGGCAATAATGGCAGAGATGCTGCTCTTGCACAGGCTCTTGGTTCAGACACCTCCCTAAGCTGCAGGGACTGGTGTGAGCTGGCTGCAGACAGTCCAAGGGAACCAGCAAGATTATCTGGAAAACATGAACTGAGAGGAGAGATTTTAGGAAATTGGCTGGTAATTCTGAGAAGACTGAAGTGGGACACAAGAAGAGGATTTTAACTTTGCAAAAAGCATCTGCAAAGAAGGAAATAGTCTTCTCCATGCCCAGAAAGAAGTAGTAGTGGACTTCTTACTGTGCAAAAGGTGGATTCAAGCTTTAGGGGAAAATAATAACACCAAGGATGCGAGGTGCTGAATTGCCTTTCCAGGAAATGTCTAGCTCTGTAGAGCAGTATGGATGGGGATCCAAGAATTTCTTGGTCTTGGTATTGACTCCTTCTGCTGGCTTGTTATGGATGGTGATTATATCTGTCCCAGAGTTTCTCACATCCTATATTTACCTGCCTCTTGTAAATGTTGCAAAAAACTGAGATACAGAATTTGCATCCCCCAAATGTAGTAAAGTTGCAAAATATTTTTAGGGCATAAAAAGAATTAACTACTGCTAATTATTATAATTTAAATCTAATAATGGTCATCCTTAAGTTATTTTCCAAATGAAAATAAATGACTGTGAAAATGCTGGAAACATCTGAGTCAGAATGCCCCTTGATTCTTGTATTTATACAAGAATTTCAAGCAAGATCCCCTTTTGGCATGGCTCCATGGCTTCAGGAAAGTGTGTTTAGGTTGCTGCTATGAGCTGAATAAGAAAAGCTACATGTTCTGCTGCTGACTTTATGTGAAAAAACCTTTCATGTGCAGGAGATGACCGTAAAAATTAAATATTTTGTCTGTTGCTGCAGGAGGACTGTTCACCTATGTTTCTGGAGCCAACTACTTTGGAGAAATTGTGGAATGGTTTGGTTTTGCCATTGCAACTTGGTCTCTACCAGCCTTCGCCTTTGCCTTTTTCACTCTTTGCTGCATTGGTCCACGTGCTTATCACCATCACAGGTATCAAACTGTTCCTTGCCATATGCTGCTACTTCCTCTTGGAATGCAGTTTGCAAAATGCCAGGGAGGACCAGAGCCAGGCTTTGGGATAGAACTGAAATTTAATGCCATGTAGAGGAGGTGTATTGGCTTATTTGTGTAAGGCAGGCAGTCAGCTGGAGCCCCTGTCAAGTGGGCCTGGCCTGACAGTCATTTCATCTGACGTGAGCTGCATCACTGCTTCCACTGTGCTAGAGCCTCTTCTTACTGAGCCTCATAAATGTGACCCGCTCCTAAGGTTTCCCTTGCAAACTCTGCAGTCCTTTGGAGAAGATATGCTCTGAATTCCTAAAATTTCTACTTTAGGTCTGTTAGAACCTTAACAGTATTATCAATTAATTGAGTAACCAGGTGTAAACAGTTTCTGAACTGCTCTTTTGCAGAGTAACACAATGAGATAACAAATAAAGGCAGCTTGGAGCAGTTTTAAGGTTCCTCAGCTGATCTGTATTGAAACTGTGCAGTTTCCCTCTATGTATGCAGGTTCACTGTCTTGCTTATTTTCTTTCAGGTACTATCTCAAGACATTTACGGACTATCCAAAATCAAGGAAAGCCTTGATTCCTTTCGTTTTTTAATTATTGAAATATGGACTCTTTGTTTTGTTTTTATAGGATTTTTTTTCCAGTTCATAGTTTTAATGCTAGATCTGACTATTATTAATTGTATAGATGATATCCCAAGATTGTAACAGACAAGAAGGTAATTTGGAATGGAAGTCCTTGTTTTAATTGGAGGTGAAATTGCAGATAGTTATGGGCTAAAGGACTCCACAAAAAACCTATTTGCTTCTCAGTGCAGTTCTGTCTATGAAAAATAAATACGTAACTGCATTGACATCAGAGAAAAAACACTGGCTAAATATTGTTGCAGAAAGGTAGAAGATAATCCCATTACTTTGGAGGAAGTTTTCAGCACCCACTCCAATTTATATCACTTCTGCAACTGCTTCCTTCTGCCTCCATGCTGTAGCACATGTGCCCTCACCCTGCTGGCAGTGCCCTATGTGTTGCCACACTTGAAACCAGAGAAGGGGTCTAATTTGCCCCCAAAAAATTATCCAGCCCATTATTTTTCATCTAAAAGCCATCTTAACTCCCAGAAACACAGTGCAACAAGAGGGAACTTGTGCTGGCACAAGGCTTGGAGCAGTGTGCCATGGCACAGAGGTGAGGTGAGGTTGATGGAGATGGAAGCTGGCACAATGTCTGTGTTCCTTCCTTAAGCATTATTTTCTTCATTGTCAGATGATTAATCTTCAGCCATCAAGGTTTGTTTTTTAAATGTACTTTGTTATAGTAATTGCAGCTCCATTAGCATTTCTTTTCTCTTGCAAATCCAGATTTTTTTTTCAGAATAAAATTTTTTCCACTCAAAGCCACTCAGTTGTTGTTCATAAAAAGATTTGAAATGGTGATGTATGACAAAAATTACAACAAATAAAAAGCTCTGTGTTGAAGAAAATGTTCTCTGACGCTGGCAGTACATTTTGTCTGTGGAGAATATTTTCAGATACTTTTATTAGGAAATGATATAGAGATACTATTCAAGTTTTACAAAAAGACAGGATGCCTCTTCTTAATTTCAGGGTAGTTAGGAATTTTCCAAAAAGTGTCATTAACCCTGATAGGAAGAGGTGTCTCCTTGGATACTGATTTTAGTTACCCTTTAGGGCATAAAATCCTACTAAGAATTGTGCTGAGTAGCTGAAAAGAAAAAGACCAGACTGCACAAGTGAAACATACTGCCTGCTGTTGGAGCAACCTGATTGATTGTATGCAATTTCCTCCAAAACACAATAAAATTTATGTGAAACACAGAGCTGTGTTAGCCTATAATTTACTGTTTGCAGAAACAAGTCTCTGTGACCTTGCTTGCCAACTTCTGCTCACACTGGCTTCCTCCTTCTGGACAAACCCTCCCTTCTTTGCTCAGATTGTAAATCATCTTCACTAGCACAGAGCAGAGCAGCCAGCTGAGGCTGGGTCCCACTGCACAGTCCCTCTACAGCCCACAGGAGAGCCACGTGTAGGCAAAGGTCAGGGAGGCAGAAAATAAGAGACAAGCAAAATTGTTGTTGCATGGGATGAGAGTTTCTACATTTGCACCACAAACATGTTTTCCTCTGGTTACCTTAATTAAAGCAAAGCTGGAGGCAATGAGGATACCAGGCTGAAGAGTATGACCCCTTCCCGAGGGAGCAGATGCTGAGTGAGAGCAGCAGCCATGCTCTCCAAAGCTCCTTCCCTCAGCATATCCTCCTTGATGACTCCTTCTTGCAATTTTTCCACTCCAAAGCCTCACAGGTGGTGAGAGAGCAACTAGACCTGAGTAGCAGTGTTCCTAGCTGCTGTCTTCTCCATTTATTTCTGAGCTGGGGGAGAGCAGGGAACATGCTCTGCCTCACCCTTCTGACCAGAACAGGACTTGTGCAAACTTCTCTGTCCCTCCCAGCTACCCCTCACATCCAAACATGACTTTTTCCTGCATTTATTTTTGTCTTGTTTAATATGTGCACCAGACAGATTGTTACTGCCACTGTCAGTCCCAGGTACCAGTGCGTGGAGCTGGGCGTCAGAGTGGGAGAACTGGTGCTGGTCCAAGGTAGGAAATAACTCCATCCTTTCTGTCATGGGCCTTGGACATGTTGCATGGGAAAATGCTGGTTGCAGGCAGGAAAGGAGCACATTATCCTTCTGCCTAGTCCCGTGTCATTTTTGGACAGCAGGAGCAAGAAACATATGCTTTAAACCCCCTACAAGCAACGATTGCAGTTAATTGTCATGGATAGGTATCACAGCTCTCCCCATGTGGAGGTCCTCTGTTGGAGAGCACCAGGGCGGAATACCTCCTGAGAAATTTCTTTCATAATTCCTTACTTTTATATAGAAATAAGTAAAAGGAAAATAAAAAATAAAAGTAAAAGAAAAAATATATTCCCCTTATCTGTGGGACTAAAAATGCAGCAGACATTTTCATAAACGTCTGCTCAAGCCTCTGGAAGTTATGTACACATATGATTTCAGACCTAACTGCAGAATATTTTACGAAGCAGAACTTCTCTGACTTTTTTTGTAATGTCCTTCTGTTCTGCCAAACCCCAAAAGAAGTGTCCTCTGCTGGTAGGCATTTTAAATAATAGCTTGTTCCTTTTCTCCCCTTTTGCAATACTGTTTCTCTGTTTGGTTTCCTTCCATCAGTCACATCATAGTCTTCATTAATCTTCAAGGAATATTTATGTTTGGGTGCTATTCACCTGGAAAGAGCCTCCCTCAGAACAGCTCTTAGTGCTGCTGCTCTGACAGAAAGATCTCTCTTACACAGAGCTGATAACACAGTCTTCACCCCTGCTGGCAGTCTGCTGGGAAAATGAATCCTTTATTCCCAGGACTCTTGTTAATTTAATTATTTTTGTACCGTTCAAGTGTTTTTTTCAAAAGCTGACTTCCTGCAAACAATGCTCTATACTGCTGTGGTAATACACAAATGGTTTAATCATGCATCTGGCAGTTTCTGCTGCAGAAAATGTTTTCTGCACCTAAGAGATCAGGCAGACCACTTCTGAACTCCAGAATTTAGATATCTAATCTCTTCTGACAACCAAACCCAGAATTAAATGCTGTTCACTGGGAGGCAAAGTGGAGAACAATGGCACTTGCCAGCCCTCATTCCCATCTCAGTGTGCCACACACGCTTCAGCCTTCGCCTGGCTTTAGTCCATGCTTCAGATAAGAGGTCACTCAAGACAATAGAAATTGGTTCCAGGCAATGTAGGGCACTCGTAGTTGTTGTTTTAAAGTACATATTTTATGTAATATATGTACACAAAAGGCAAAGCCTCCCCCCAGTTTTGGGCCCCGAGTGTCTGTCTTTAAGACAAGCACTCATCTGAGAGCTGCACTCCTGCTCCCATTACTTGCCTGGAATAGAGCCTCTTATGCTTGGACAGAAGCTCTGAATATGTCTGCAGAAATATCAAACCATGGTGTATCCTGGTATCACAACTACTGAGGAACTCTCCCTAGGCAGGCAGAATGCTCTAATGGCTTAGGCCCAAGAATATCAGTTTTATACTCTTGGCTGTGTCACTGATTGACTGATGAATTCCACCCAGTGATTCACCACTTCTGGGGTCTTTCCCTTTCCCTTTCCCTTTCCCTTTCCCTTTCCCTTTCCCTTTCCCTTTCCCTTTCCCTTTCCCTTTCCCTTTCCCTTTCCCTTTCCCTTTCTCCATTGAACTTTATGATCATCCACTGACAGCAGAGGGTTTGTCTGCTTGTATTTGATTTGCTTGTCCAGTTAACAAAATCCTTTTCAATGCAAATCACCACAGGGTCTCATTTAAATCCAAGCATAATTCTGGAAGTAATTCCTGAGTTCCATAGTTCTGGATGCCTCATGTCCTCTCATCTGCCACCTCTGGGTTCTCCTGGTCTAATTTCTCAGAGTAGGCTTTACTAGAGATGTCTCCTGTCAGACTCAAACACTGCTGTCCCTGTGTGGGTAATGTGATCTAGAAAACACAAATGTCCGATGCCAATTCAGAGCCAGGGCCTGCCAGCTCCTCACAAGTAGAACCATGCTCTGTAGTAAAGCCATTGAGCTGCTCAGGAACTTGCCATTATTTGCCTCAAAAAGAGGTAGCAGGTTTGATCTCTGCAGGAGCAAAGCTGGGCGGTAGACATCAAGAAGCACCTAATAGCAACACCTGGAAATGTAAAGGAAAATAGGTGGATCTGGTTCTGGTCTATGTTATCACAAGTTACTGCTACCTTTCCAACAAACCTACCTTCAGTGCTCTGAGTCTGAAAAGTAAAAGAAAAAGACACAGTTTTTGGAAGTTCATTATCACAGAATCACAGAATTACAGAATGGTTTGTGTTGGAAGGGAACTTAAAGATCATGTAGTTCCAACGCCCTGGCCATGGGCAGGGATACCTTCCACTAGACCAGGTTGCTCCTGGTCTAACTTAATATGTAAAATTAGTTCCTTTGCATATTAAGAGAGGAGACTGATCTTAACTGATCCAATGTTTGGAACAATCCCATCAGCACGTTTTTCAGGTAAGTGTGAAGGTCTCCCCACTCCAGCAGAGTCAATGGAGACGTTAGCTCCTCTGGGCAGTAATTTACAACACCCAGGCTGGAAGGCTACAATCCCAAATAGGAGATAAGGGTTCTAGAAGTACATCCCAGTAAGTCCACACCCATTCATGTAATGGCATATGCATTGCTTATGATCAGGTAGGAAACAGCTGTGTCTGGGGGCTCTGACCAGCAGTGTCATTCCCAGAACTTGAGCTATCCTATTTGAATTCCTCTCATATCACCTCCAGCATCACAGGCACCTGTCAGGTCCTAGTCCAGTTTACTTGCCTACTTTTCCCAAGTTTGACATGTAAGATTACACATAAAATTGTCTTGGCCACATTTCCCTACTATACCAAATACACCATGTTTGTTCAGGAAGAATATCCCCCTGCCTCTCAGTGTTGCTGCCATGAGGAAATACACTGTATGTGGATATGTTGCATTTTTATGCTAGATGGTGAGAGAGGAGGTGGCTGCTGAGGGGTTCACTTCAATGAGTCCACAGCAGTCTTGCCTGAGCCTGAACTGAAATCTCTGTGGGATGAGTTTGTTCTGCCTGAGTGATGGGAGGGGAAATAGCTCCGTGAGCCCCTTGTGCCCCCATTCTGGGCCCTCCAGACCCTGGGAGCTGGCCATGGGCTCCCTGTGCCCACAGGGCACTGGGTATCACACCTGTGAAGGGGAACTCAGCTTTCTGGCAACCTTGAGAGAATCCTCCTCTGCATCCCCATCTTCATCTTTCTCATCCTCAATCCTTCCTAAGAGGGGGCTGCCACACCTGGGGATGTTACACCACAGCAAAGCCCTTCTCACCCAGCACAGTCAGGTACATATGTGCAGCCCTGAGTGAATCTGTTTTCTGTCATGGAAACTCCTCAACTGACTCCCATCTCCCCAGCAAGAGAGCAGCTCACAGATGATTTGGAAATCACTCTCTGCCAAAATAGGATCCCTGCCATTTGACCAGAAAATCTGTGTTTCAGATCTCTGCAGGAACAGAAACCCTGTCCTTTCACCAATTAGAAACTTGGAAGACATTCAAGTAGAGGAAACCAAGAAAATTATGCTCACAGTGGGTGTTCTAGAGATGGGGGAAGCTGGCTCTGGCAGGCCTACAGGCAATTTTAAAATACCAGCAAATATCACTCTTGGGATAAAAAGCTGCAATTAAAGTACATTTACATCAATGGATTCCCCTGATGTAAATCCTCTCTTCCTTCTGCTGGTAATTTATAACTGGTAGTAAATAGGCAAACGTGTATTTCAGCACTGAATGTATTAATCCTGTCTCCTGCACAGTGGGATGAAGTGTTACCCTTGCACATCCTGGCAGGCTTGTGCACAGAGAAATATTTCTGGGGATGATAACTGAGCTATGCCAGGCAGTCCTCTTACATGTATACAACTTTGTCTTCACAGCCAGCAAGCCAGAGCCTGAGCCCAAAGGGCTACAAGTATATTTGCAGATCAAGTAGTAAACAGAAAACTGGAGACCCACAAAACTGAGCTGGACACCCTACAGCTGTGCTGATAACATTGGGCTGAACTCGGGCTTGGCAACTGGCACTTCGCAGCATGTCAAACAGTAAAAATCTCCCTGACTTCAGCAAGGACCTGGTTTCACATGTGTTTTCTCTGTTCAGATGTACTTGTGGCCTGTAGCCAGTGATTTTCAGCTCTGTTTCTACCCAGCATGTGTTAACCCTGGCAACTCAGGCAAGTTTTCTTCATAAAACAATATTGCAGTTTTCCTTCATTTCTGCTGAGGTGCTTTTTCATAGGCATTTCAGAATTTCTTCTCCCCCTAGGTCTTGGGCTCTTAAACATTTCCTACAAGGAGGAGTAGGATAGACTGAGTTGGTATACCTCTGCCTTCCCCTTCTTTTCCAGTCTGGTTTAGCTACCAGCTCAAGTAGAGACTGCCATTCCTGCATCCCAGCTGAGAGCATCTGTCCTTCTGGAAGGATAGAGGCCAACCCAAACAGCTCTCCCTCAGCATCCCACGAAGGCAAAAACTTGCACCATTTGACTAACTTATTTTTTGCTTTGGGGTTTCTTTTGTTCATGTGCCATGAAGAAGCTCCTCGAAGAGTTTCCTCTCCTTCAGTCCCCTCCAAGGTTCCTGAAGCCTTCTGAATTGTGTGGCATACTGTTTGGGTCTGTATCAGCAAGTTCAGTGTCACCCTTCAGACTCCACCTGAACTGGCAGTCCCCGAGCCATGTCTCGGCTCTGTGGGGTTTATGCCCTTCCATCTCTTACTTCTCCACTCATCCATCTCCTAGGCTTTTCCTCTTCTCTTTTTAAAATGGATCTGAGCATTTGAGGCTCTGGGCTGTATGTGATGCTCCAGTTGGGATTTTGCCATCCTGGGAGATGCAAGCCTGTACCCTACATACTTTCACTATGCACCTACCCAGCATAAAGCCTAAACTCTCAGGTGGCAAAGAGAAGCCAGTAGAGGAAACAAAATGGAATTTCCTGCCCTAAAAGCATATGAAGTTGGAAGAGATTAGAAGACTGCTGAATTTCCACACTTCAGCAGGTCATGGAGGAGGTGAACACAGAGGCAATTCCTTGTACTCCCTGGGAGGGACAAAAGTGTCAGGTCTGGGATTGGGGCAGGGAGTCCATGGAAGGACCTGCTTGCTTAGGAGGTCAGCCCAGGCCAGATGAGGAGCTCTACAGAAGGTTCAATAAGAGTAAGAAATGGGGAAGTTGCTGGCTGGGAAGGTCACTGGGAACTTTGGGGATGAAGTTCAGGATGACATAAAGGCATCAGTGGTGCCAATGCTCTCTGCCCAGACAAGTCATTCCCAGTCTCAGCACTTCAGGCTAAGGTTGAAGGAGCATCTCTAACATCAGCTCTGATGAGTATCAGAGGACTGGTCTGCATGTTCAGGGTGCAATCCTTGCCCTGAGCATGGTATTATTTTCTCTGAAGTGGGGTCATGCTAGTGGTTGATACTGGGCTGTGAGTCCCCTGGGGCTCTCTGTGGACCAGGGCTCTATTTAGACTCAGTCTATCTCTGACTTATCCAGACTAGATGAATGGGTCCTGGCTAGAAAAGCTAATATTAAGTTTACTAATTGAGCTTCCTTTTTTAAAAAGGTGGATCCTAAGGCCGACCCAAATGTACCCATTTGTGCAACGATGTCTAGATGTTCTTGTGATCCAGACATCACCTGATTATATCCAGATAATATTTTCCATTAATTTGAAACCAATATTCAGTGAAACTGACCTACAACTTCTGTTTGAGCCCTTGCTTTTGAGGGCAGCTGGTGTCATAGCACCATCTCCTCAGTTCTTCTTGCGGTGAGCACATCTGATTTCAGGTCTACTGACACTGTGTTGCTTTTGCTGCTCAGAGGACATGATGAGCTCTTGCCAGCCTCAGCCATCCCTGCTCCTCTGGTTGAAGCAGTGACTGGGAAGTGAGTGAACTGGAATTTGAGTTAATTAAAGGAACGGGCTTGACTGTGCCAGATGTCCTGGGCAATTAGAGTGTTACAGAGAGGAAAAGATCTTAACCACAGCAGTAGGTCTGTCTGGGCATCCCCCAGGAGGCTAGGGAGTGTGTGATGGTTTCTGACAAGAACACCATGCTTCCTTTACCCAACACACTTTTGTTTGGGGTTTTCTATTGAGCTTTGACTGTGAGAGGAGGAACAGCCAAGGAGGGATGACTCACAGCCGTGCTGGAGGCAAAGCAGTGACTCAGAGGTGGAGCTGGCTTGCAGTCCAGCTGCAGCCTTTCTTCACAGGGCAGTGGTGGGGCTGGAGAGGATCCCAGCACATTCTTCTTACTAGCAACCCTGACAAAAGATGCAGTGACTTATTCTTGGCATCTTTTAGCACATTCTCTGCCAAAAATTTCCCCATATGTTCACCTGCTTCCCTCTAACTCAATCTTCTCTGAACACAAGTGACCAGGCTTAGTCCTGGGATTGCAGGCGAGGCCTCAACCTCTGCCTTTATGTGATAGCAATAAGGCCTACTGCAAATTCCTGGCCTGCATATGATGATTGTATTTACCTTGGTTTACGTCTGAATCACACTGGGGACTCATCATGGTCCTGGGGTTGATTAATGCACCACAGATAGCGCCCCAAAAGGTCTCTCTGTGACTAGAAAGGACCTCCTAGGGAGGCTTCCTCCAGCCTGGAGAACTGCTCAGCTTTAGCAGGTGATCCTTGCAAGAAGCAGCTTGTTAGCACTGCCTAGCTGGATCTGTTGTAAGGGAGCTGTTGAGAGAGACAGGTGCATGCTCACTCTCCTGAGGTGGATACTATGCTCTCCCCATCCCACTGCCTGGGAAAGTCCTTCAGTATGAAAACATCTTGCCCAGCTGCTATTGGGGGGAAATGGCAGAAAGGGCTAAGGAAGGCATGCAAAAGAGCTCAAAGAGTAAAGCAGACTCCTTCCCTGGGAAAAAATGTACACATCCAAAATGGGATATGGATTTATTCCCCCACTTCCTTGAGCTGACAAAGGTAACAGAAGCAAAGATACATTATCTCGTGTGGAAATGGTGAAAACAAAGGTGTTTTGGGCCTACTTGTCTTCAAGGAGCAAGGAGTGAAGAAGGCAGGTGACTGGAGGAGCAACAGCTCACCCATAACACTGCCTGAGCTGGGCTGGGCACTGCATGTCACCTGCTCCTGATGTCAGGCTCAAAACCCTCCGGTTTATTGTCTTTTATTTATCTTCACTGAAAAGATTTTTCAATCACAGCAAAGTGTGTTTTGGTGATATTTTTGTCCCTTGGTCTGAGGACATGTTGACAATCTCACTTCCTACCAACTGCAATTGCTTAATGCAGAATGTTTTCACATTACTCGCTTCTCAGACAGAGCATTTCAAGTTATTAACCTCTCATTCAAACAATCTGATGAAAATGCCATGATAATTTTATTGCTATAGCCACAAACATCAGATGCTGTGCAAGTTTCAATCCAAACAACCTAAAACCGCATTTATTTCAATAAAATTACCATCAGTAATTTGTATCTTTTAATTTAAGAATGTGCTCACACATGAAGAAAATTAACAATTTGCAGATAAAATTACTTATTTCCAGCAAATGACTATTATTTTAACTGTAGTAACAGTTGCTAATAATACAAGATAGGGAGGGAGAGGAACATGTGTCTGTACCAGCTGTTGTCCCACTCTTACCCAAAAAGCATTGAGAAGTTGCTGGCAGAAATCACGAAAAAAAAATGTCTTTCTTCCTCTTCAAGCACAACAGCTGTTGCCTCTAGCAAGTGTAATGTTTGCCCTATTGATACTCATTCCATACAGAGTTTTATAACAGACCAAAGAAAAACAACTCCCCAAAATGGTAACAGTTGTGCAATGAATCAGTCTTGTTTCCTATGGCTGGCACTCAAATAAGAAAAAAAGCCAAAACCAAACTGGCCACATGAAGATGTGATGAAGCTATGCCCAGACCTGCCCTGTATGAAGAAGGGCAGTAGCTGCAGTTTCCTGGTCTCCTGGGGGCGGACTGCCTTAGATTTTCCCACAAGTCCTTTTCTGTTGCTATATCAACAACTACGCTCCTTATCCCTCTGGGCAGCGAGTCTCTTTCTTGATAGAAACTTTGTTTTCTTGTTCCACACTGGGCCACGAGAAAGTGCCAGCCTTGGGACAATAAAGCAGCACAGCCGGGCTTCCCCTCTCTGCTCCCTGCTGCCCCTGGACACTTGCAAGCTTTGTCTGCTGCAGTAGCATGACATCTCTTTACCTGAGCTGATGAAGTAGATGGAAACACAAACACTTTTTCTTATAATGGTGCAGGGTCATGGCCACCAGGACAGTTTTCCCAGGGGAACCTCTGTCAAGGCAGCCTGAGTACTACAAGAACCAGCAACCCATATAGTGCTAACTCTGCAGGACAGCTAAACTTTTGGCAAACCCAAACACTATTAATATGTATCACAGAAAGAAAAAATCCTCTTCTCAGTGCAGGCAACCCCTGGGTTCTGAGAATTTTTTTTTTTTGGCAGCAAACCTGCTCACTTACTGTCATCAGCATCACCCCTGATTTTCCTCCATTGGCTGTGAGGTTTTAACATCATGCACAGCCTTTTCCTTGTTTCTCTCCCTTTCATTCTGAGACCTCACCTTTGTCCCTCTATCTGTCTCGCCAGTGCATTGCACTGTATTCTGGTACTGTCCAAAAGAGTTTCAGACTGAGGTGAAATAACTTGGGTCATCTCACTGCAAGATAGTCTTAACAGAGATGCACTAGTACTGAGAACTTGGAATCCCCTCTTTAAAATCCAGCCTGTTGATCATAAGAGAACATACATAACTCTAAGTGCATGCTCAGGGATCCAGTGTATCAATCTCCAGAGTAATGTTTCTTCAGTTACAGCAGTACTTTTTTTTCTGGCAGACCTCATGGGCAACATAGTCAAAAGAAAATTCTAGATCCAATACTCCTTCACAGGCAGATGCTTTTGAGTAATAAATCAAAAAGTGAAGAGCAGCTAAAATCTATAACCTATGCAAGGAGCAAAAACAATTTGTGATACTTTGGGACAAACCTCTTTCATTCAGAAGGGCAGTGGGCTGGAGAGGAGGATACTCATTCCCATAATTTAATTTCAGCTGACATGAGAGGTGCTCAGCTAGCATGCAAACTATAGCAGCATAATTTGTCATTCAACCAGAAGTCATCATTTGGATGTGGAAATGACTAGGTAAAATCCTAGTCATCCCTAGTTATTTGTTCTTATGCAGAAAGTGATTAGCATATTCAATCTGTTTCTTCAAGCTTGAAAAATCTGTGCATCTTTATTCTCCAAAGCCAGGGCCAAGTCACAGCTATTATTTTGGGGTAAAATTTATCTAATGTGATCAAGGGCACATGTGGACTAGAAGTCAATGATGCCATTGGCCCTTCAGTAGGTCCTTGTCTGCTGTTAGCTTTACAAAATTCAGTGAAGGTGATGTTCATCATCCAACATGAGCAGCTGCTGCTGGAGCTGTTCCTTGGCTGAAGTGCTGGTCAACCAGGGGCCAGCAATTCCTCTAAAGTATATGTAATTCTGCAGTGTAGGTTTTTGAACATATTTCTTAAGAGGCAGTAGCCACTGGTATGAATAGATACACAGAAACACCTGCGAGCCAGTTTGAAGGAGGTCTACTCAGATGCCAGGAACTGGGATAGCTGGTCAACATTTCTGGCTCAACTTTTGATCTGTTGCATGAATTTTGGCAAGGCATTTCTCACTGTAGCTGCTTCCCTTCCAGTTTGTCAAGGTGCAAGCAGTTTGTGTGACAGGATAAATGTAGTCTTGATTTTACATGAAGCATCTAATTGATGGGACTATGATCTCAGCCAGTGCCCCTAGACCAAAGTTGCTGAATTTAGATTTTTTTCAGTTAGGTACATCTGAAAAAAAAATAAAATAAATAAATTACTCAGGACCCTGTTTACCAGCAGCAGCAGATCCAAGGGCTACAGTGAGACAGCAAGGAAATCTCAACTCTCCTCTTAAAGGATGGGTCACATAGCAAAACCAGGTAAAAGTTGCTCTCAGTGAGATCCCCAACCAGAGTCCTGTCACTGACTGGTGTAATATCAACAATATTAAGTGAATTCATTTTGCCCACAAGCAGTTTTGGATCACACAGCTGGTGAGGTGTCTGACAGGACACATGCACTGGCTCCTTTCCTCTGGAGATTTGGGGCAGCTTTTAAATGTTCAACTCTTTTCCAAATCCCATGAAATTCTAGCTGAAAATACTCTTTCATGGGAAGAAGCTAGACACCAAGCAGTTTCCTGGCACCAGTGTGCCAGCCATGGTGCTGCAGCATGCAATGGTAGCACCCAGGAGGGCAAGCTGGCTCTGTAGGAGGTACTGCTGGCAGGGGAAGAGGCATCTTGCCCTGTGTCCTTATTCAGCTGTTGAAATTATTCCTACATTCATCCACTGTTTGAGGCTCAGCATCAAGAAAATATACTGCTTCTTTGTCAGTATTTTTTCAGACAACACTGTGTTTTTCCCACAGGCTGATGTTGGACTCCATACAACCTGCAGCAGAAATGTTTGCTAGCAGGAGGGAAAAAATAGTAAATATACCTCCCTCATTAAAAGGAAATATTTTCCTACAATCATCAAGCAACACAAGTTGGCAAACATCTTAAATGCTCTTTGTAGGGCATCACCATCCATTTATTTCCTGAAAGCTGCACTGTCTTGTGTAATTAACATGGTACAAGCTGCTGGTGTCGTTTCTAGTGGAGATGGGGAAACAATCCACCTGGTCCTTGCCTAGGATAATGTGTTCCAACAGAGTTGGTGCTAACACAGAGGCTGTGTCTCCCTGGCAGATAAAAGACCTTTGCCCAGAAAGCCCCTTGGAGCCCCAAGCAAAGAGGCCAAGTCTCATACAGGTCAGGTAGTACCAAATCTGGGAGCTATCCTAGCCATGCCAGGGGCATGGTCCCAACACAAACAACACAATCCAACCCAGGCATTGCAGGCAGGAGCTGTTAGGCAGGAAGGAAAATCATGGGGACTACTCTCCATAGGCTCTATTGATGCCTGGCCGGGCATTGCCCCATGCCTGAGGCTGCCAGGGAGAACCTCCAGCTGGTGCCACTCAGTTAATTCCCATTATGCCACTTCCAGAAAAATATTTTTTAGCTTTCAAGTAGTGGAGTAGGGGAAGCTAAAAGGACAATTTATTCATAGTAATTCTTTGTTCCAGCAGTTAATGAGCAGATTCAGCACTCTGAGTAGTGATGTCTCCTCTAAATTGCTCAAACCAGAGGTCTCAGTGGTTCTTTCAAGGGCACTGGCTTTATGTTAGCTGTCTCTGCAGAGGATGGATCACCTTAATTTTTAAGTACTGGTGGGTCACAAACCCAACCAGGCTCTGATCACTTTCTGCAAGGCACCAAGCACGCACTGACAAATGAGATGTCTTAGCATTTCTCAGGAGGTGATCAGCATCTGGCAAAATAAAAGGCTGTGGGGCTGAGCTATCCAGACAGCCTACACGACAATAAATTACACATCGAAGTTGCTGCGCTGGCAAATGTATTAGTCACCCACACTCAGCAGAGCTTCTTGCACAGCTGGGCACACTGACATTAAACCTTACCTGCACTGGGAAATGACTTTCTCTCAAATATTTTCGAGAGCCAGTCTGTTGCAGATGGTTTGAGGAAACACAAATATCCTGAGCTCTCCCTCACAAGGCCACGAGCAATTTCTATAATTTGCTTTCTCTGCTTATAAAAGAACTGCTGGGTGCTGTGTGTTTTGCAAAAAGCTGTCCTTGATGGTCATTTTAACATATAAAAACACATTCCTTTTGAAAAGAACCTAGTCTGAGTTCTTTTTTTCCAGGTTGTATTTTCCAGCATTTGGGGATTTGCTACAGAAGTTTGTATTTGATTGCCTCCAAGTTTTCTAGTTAACATCTATTGGTGTAACCCTGAGGTTACACACGTAGAGGTTAATCATCAAAGAAAAAGTCTAATACCAATAATGTCATACTGATCCCAGCTCAGTTTGTGTTGAATTAGGGCATTTCAAATTTGAACATGATATAAACCACCTCACACATGCAGTGTTTGCACAGTGATAATGAACTGTAGTCAGCAAAGTGGTTTTTGGTGCAAGTGGAATGGGAGTGTTTTTATTTTAGACCTCAGAAACCATCTGCAGGCTATTTTGCAGCACCTCAACACAGCAACCCACTCCTTCAGTTCAGTGCACTGCTGCTATTGCACTGCATCAGCTGAGTTCAAAATCCCTCCATACCAGAAATCACAGGGAAACTGTATTTCCAAGTTAGATTTTAAGACATTATTCCTTGGGATTAATTTGGTTTTTTCCAAATGTGCAAGCTCATTATTCCTTTATCTCAGTATGGAGTGTAATAGGGGTTTGTCAGAGCTGGAAGAGAGGCCAGAAAAGCAATGAATAAATGACCTTTATTATTTTGTGGGAAAAGCTTGATTTTGGATTACTGATTATTGGGATTTATCAACAAAACCGTAGGCACAAAAACCATTCTTCTCAAACAGTGCAATTAATTTAGCTAGATTGCACATGTACTATGGAGGAAATTCTACATCTCTCCTGTGTAAAGGAGTGTTGTTTGTTTATGCCATTGGGCATAAACTCCATGTTTCTCAGGATGTGCAATGCATCCCAGGCACTCCAGAACATGAAGGTCCTTCTCTGTTGGCTGGTGGGTACTCTCATTGTGTTACCTTCATGCTGCACGAGGAGGAATATCAGTTACCAAAAAGACTGGGCAGGCAAAACACTGCTGGTGAACTTGGAAACTTCTTGTGTGGTCAGCTAACAAAACAACTGAGAAGAAAGAAACTTCCTGCTCTGAATTGACTGGTGTAAGGCATGTCCACATCAGCTCTGCTTACCTTTGGTTTGCTTTGATATATTGCTTATTTTAGACACATTGAAGCAACCATCTACCTTTACCTGAACAAACCTAAAAATAAACATAAAAGGAGGGATAAGCAAATGCAGGCCATGGACTTCCCTATAAAGAACTGCAGTATAGAGACTCCTGTGTCTGGGGGTTATTTTGCCTTTCATTTCATGATCAGCATGGATAATTGGAAGGTTTTAGAGCAGTCTAATGAGCACAACATATGGGAGAAGCTCGCTTTACGGGGATTTAATTGGCTATGCATTAAACAAAGTGCAACTACAACTGGCTTCCGGCTCTTGGTGAACAGAATTATTCCTGCCAGCCATAGGTGGCTATCTGAAAGTGAAGCAACCTTTCCTTGCCACTTGTCTAGATTCCTCCTAATGTTAGAGGGAGAACCAGGCACCACAGGGTTCTGGGTCTGACCTATCCAGGTGTCCCTCCTACAGAAGGACAAACAAGGGCTGCTGAAGCACGTACTCTTTCCTCCAGCTGAAAAGGGAGATGGGTTCTTTAAGTTATTTGCACTAGTGCTGTAGGTGGGACAGGGTACAGGGCACTGCAGAGCTCTAAGCAAGGGAAATCTTACTTAGGGGTATCACAGTTGAAGAAAGTCTATGGGCACACTTAAAGTCGATACCTGTCTTTGATACAGCCAAAGTCAGATGAGATAAATCCTATCATGATGACCAGTTTGTTTCTAGAAGGAATAATCTCCCTTGAAGATACATCTGCATTCCTTCTCAGCCTTGCTATTGACAGAACCATATTAATTTTGGGTTAACATGAAGGTTATTGCACTGTGAAGAAATGCATTGACTTTAGGGGGGGAAAAGGCTTATGTGGGCAATGTAAAATATTTGAAACCCCTCATTTCTGCACTTTTGACTGCTTTGTCAGGTCTTAATAAACAACATGATGTTCATAAATTATGAAATTAAAAGCCTGAATGGCATTAGTCAAGTTACTACTATTACTCAGAGGTTCCCACTTGCCTGAAGCTAGACCTTGCAGTGTTTGTCTTCTCTCTGCTGCTTGTTTAGGAACACGTGTAGGCAAACTAAGTGTTCGAGCAAGGACAGGTCTTCCCAGTGTTACGTCTCACACCAAACCCACTAGCCACAGAATTTCCCCAATTGCTGCACACAGCGGAAGGATGACAGAGGACCAGAACAAGAAAACTCTTTCCTGTCCCAATCTGATTTAAGAGGAGAAAAGCCATGTTTTCAGTCTGCAAGAGGAAGACATCTCAGCTTCATATTACCGCAGTGAAAAGAAACTCAACAACAAAAATAAAAAGCAATAAAAAACAATTCCCAAACTTAGTAATATATATAATGCTGTAATACATAAAGTGCAGCTGGGACATTTTCTACAGGAGAAACAGAGAAATTAAAATACTCAGTATGCTGCTCAAGAATGCAGTTTTCAAGGTCTCCTAAGGTCCCTCTTTTTCTATTTAAACTGAAATGCAGACACTTCTCTCCCTCCTTTTTTTGTGACTGCATGACTCTTCTGCAACTGCAGTTTCACTCCAACTTAATTTTCTCTTTCTCTGGGAAATTCTGGAGTGCCTCTCTTCATATTAAATTATTGCTGCTCTAGTGGAGAGTAGAAGAGATCCCGTTATATTATGTTCGGTTCATTAAGTTTCTAATTACTTTGATTTTGATATTGAAAAGCTCTAATTAATTCTTTTAATGTATAATATCATTAAAGCCCTACAATTGATTTAATAAAATTTTAAAGGAAAAAATAGTAAATACTTATTCCCAATGAAATATATAGTAGAATTAAAAGATAAGAATACTTAAATATTACTTAAGAGATGTATAGAAAAAATTGTAGTATCTCATAACCAGGCATTCTGAGTTCAGAAAATTAAATAAAGATCAGACTTTTAAGCCTTACAAAAATCTCAGCTGAGACAATTCATAGTGAAACCTCTCAAAAATCCCAAACACTGGTCTTTTGTGTCTGAGTCTTTTTAATATTTGGATTTAAAGACATCACGTACATTTTCAAAATAGATTCCTTCTATGTAATTACTGAAAGACGGTATTTAATCCTTGTTTTTAAACTTCTACCCTTGTAATTTGGATAAGTATAACCACATTGCTGAGTATCCTGTCTCTATAAACAATCCTGTGCTTGAAAATAATCATTACACCACTGCAGCATCTTCTTTGTTTCACCTTTACATCCCTGATACATGACAACAGTATGAACTTTGTTTTAACACCGGGCTTTCTTCATCTCAGTATTTGCTTACTTTTGGTACAGCTTACTGAAAATGCCAGACCACGAGGACCAAGAAGATCTTGTAGAGAATGCTACTGCATGCTTGTCACAATAATTTGAAAAAAAATATTATCAAGCATGCAGCACCTTCCATTTTAACTTTTTGAGGCAGAATCACAGATCCTCAAATGCAACTCCAAGGCAAAAGTGGATGCCAACTGGATACACCAAAGTAACAGCCGCACTACAGTGCTGGGGCATTACAAAGCAGCAGAGTGCTCATGGGACTGACCCATAATTAGATATCAACTTATTGACCTGGAAGAAAGATTGTGCTGCCTGGGATGCCACCAGGGAGTTTGAACCCCACCTCCAGCTCCCTGTAATTCAGAAACTGCTTCTGGAGTCTTCTCCCAGCTTTCCCAGAGCAGACAGTCTGACTCAGTTGGGAAGGCAGCAGTGCTGGAGCCCTGCCATGCACCCAGTGCTGTGTTCCAGGCTTCCCAATCCTCTGGGGAGGGGCATTGCCAGGACCAGGTATCCCCATGGGGGCATCAGGACCCAGTGTCCAGGCACCCAAAGCTGTACAGCAGCAAAAATGGTGCCTGAGTCCGGGGAGCTGCATTTCAGATCTGCTGCAGCTGTGACTCCACTGGTTCCCAACCCAGCCTTAGCAATTAGACTAGGCAATCATTAACTTAGCTGGGTAAGGACATTAGCTTTCTAATATAGCTTGTCCATCAGGTTTTCAACAATCTTAACTGCATGAAACCTGACGACATCTGGTACACCAAGCAGACTAATTTTTCCAGCTCAGCTGAACATTTTCCATTTGCATACACTTTGCATACATTTTCAGCTGCAGCACCTTCCCTCTTCGCTGCATCTTCCTTCCTGCTTCCTTCTCTATTTGCACAACATCTCACTGCTTTCTTCCTGTGTTTTGACTTTGCAATCCCCTCATCTCAAACTTCCACTTATCTCTCTCCCAGTCTTTACTGGTGCCACAGGCATGGAGCTCTCTTCTTTGGTTTTGTCATCCTGCTCCTTTTCTTGCTGTTGGTTCCACTTTCTCTCGTCTCCTTAACTGCCTCATTTTACCTTGTTAGTTGCTCACTCTTCTCTGGCTCTTTATCATTTCAATATATTCATCTATTAATACTCTTATTGTTTACAAACCACCAATTGCTCCATGATTCTCCTCCTCAGCTGGACAGGGGAGAGAAAATATAATGAAAGCTTGCGGGTTGAGATAAGGACAGGGAGTCATCACTCACCAGTCACTGTCATGGGCAAAACAGACTCGATTCAGCAAAAAAAGGAATTTAATTTCTTAAAAATTATACCAGAGTGAGACAATGAGAAATAAAAGCTAAATATTAAAACACCTTGCCCCCACCCCTCTCGTCTTCCTGGGTTCAGCTTCACTCTTGATTTTCTCTACCTTCTCCCCATTTTGCAGCACAGAGGGGCAGGGAATGGTGGCTGTAGCCAGTTAATCATACATTGTCTATGCTGCTCCTTGCTCCTCAAGGGAAGGACATTTCACTGTTCCCCTACTCCAGTGTTGATCCCCTCCCAGAGGAGACAATCCTCCACAAGCTTCTCCAATATGAATCCTTCCCATGGGCTGCAGTGCTTCATGAACTGCTTTGGTGTAGGTCCCTTTCCAAGAGGTGCAGTCCTTCAGGAACAGGTTACTCCAGCATGGGCTCCCTGCAGGGTCGCAAGTCCTGCTGGCAAAACTTCTCCAGTGCGGGCTCTTCTCTCCATAGGATCCACAGGTCCTGCCAGGAGCCTACTCCAGTGTGGATTTCCCACAGGATCACAGCCTGCTTTTGGGCATCCACCTGCTCTGGTGTGGACCAGAGGGGACTGCAGGAGGACAGCTGCCTCATCATGGTCTTACCACGGGCTGCAGGGGCACCTCTGCTCCAGTGAAAGAAGCATCTCCTCCCCATCCTTCTGCACTGGCCTTGGTATCTGCAGAGCTGCTCCCCTCACATATTCTCACTCCTCTCTCTGGCTGGAATTGTGCCTTTTTTTACTTTCTAAAATCTGTTATCCCACAGGAGCTACCACCATTGCTATGAACCTGGACTTAGCAGGCAGCAGGTCTGTCTTGGAGCTTCCAGGCATTGGCTCTGTCAGAAAAAGGGGAAGTTTCTGGCAGATTCTCACAGAAGCCACTCTTAAAATTCCTCCACTACCAAAACCTGGCCACAAAAACCCAGTACAAACATGCACCTCAATTCTCTATGCTTTGTAAGCTCAGTGAAAGGCTGGACTCTTCCTTACGAAACTCCTTCTCCTTCATTGGGCCCCTGCCCTCACATTCAGTCAGCACTGTTTTTGTGGAAGCCTCAGAATGACCTCTTCTTAGTCAGCTCCAGCTCTCCCCGACATCTCCTATCACCTGTCAGGCACTTGCCACAAGTCAGCTCTCCCAGAGAGGTTATTCTCTCTGTCATTCAAAGCTTTACCCTACCCTTTCCCTCCCCTTGCCCAACCACCATGTCTTTTGGAGACTCCTCTTTATCTCATTCTCCAGGCTCAGGTGGTATAGAATTGTGTTCTTGTTCTCTTTTTCTTCTATACCTTATCTCCATGTAATCCCTACCACAAACATAAATTCACCTGCAACTTTAAAATCAAGTGCTCTATTCAGATGAATCTCTAAAAGAGAGATCAACCCAACCATAAGCAAAAGGGTACAGCATAGGTGTCTCTACCTGCACTGCCATCTTGGCTCCCATTACAGCTAATCCTATAGGAAGTATCTAAAGGCAGCCAGGACAGGCACAAAGGAAAAAGCCGTTTCCTTTTGCCACCTAAAAAGCGAGTCCAGCTGAATGGATTGATGACTGTACCATAGACACGTAAAACCAGGCAAGGTGAGTCATAGACCCTTTTTTTCCAAACACATCCTTGCCCAGCTCCCTGATGCCTGCTCAGATAAGCCTTGCTGTCAGTTGAGGCTTAAGCTTGGCTAAACCAGCCCACTTCATCCCACAGCTGCTGTTTAGGCAAATGTTCACATATGTTTATGACAGGGGGAATGTGTAGGACTTCTCCTCATGTTCTAATTCAGATCACATCCAAACCTTGCAAGCATTGTTCTACAAATAATTCCTGTCAGGGAATCCTTCTGTCTCCATGTGTGGAGCTAAAGCTCTCATCCACACTGAATTGACACTTTGAACTGTGCTTATTGCTGAAGCAGTTTTCCTTCTCTTAGTAAATGCAGCTCTATCCTGCACATAATCATGCTACATGTCTTTGCGAAGGATATGGGTCTAGCTGGTCCTCCAGTGCTGCCATGCCTATCTTTCCATTTTTCCCTTAGCTCCCTATTCATTGTCATGTCAGATGAGAGTTGCTTGTCCTTGCTTACAAGCCCTTCCATAGTGCACCCCAGATCTGTCTGTCTCATACACAGCCTCTCATGTGTAACAGAGTCAGCTCTGCCATCACCCATCAGCTGGTGACCAGGGACAGTTTTCCTTCTTTGCAGGCAAATACTATCTCACTGACACCCCATGACTTGTGCACAGCTTCCCCATAAGGTCAGGGGCCGGGCTGACCTGTGCAATCTTCTTGCTTGGCATGGTGGGCTCCTTCTTCATGACCTGTGCTCTTGTATGATACAAATTAATAGATCTAAAATGGCAATAGCAGCCACCAAGTCACAAAAGAGATTTGCATAGTAATAAAAAGAATGGTGTCTCAACATTAAGAGTCATAGATGTAATTTAGATGATGTATGCTGGGAGAAATTAAATGGCTTTGTCACCCCTTTGATGATGGTGCCAGTACTTAGAAGCTTTGAAAATTTCATAGAATCATAGAGTGGATTGGGTTGGAAGGGACTTTAAAGATCATCTAGTTCCAACCCCCCTGCTATGGGCAGCGATGCCTTCCACTAGACTATATTAAAATGCTTTTTTTAAGTCAAAGAATGTTTTGACCATGTAACAATATATACACTGAAAGGAGTAGCATTAGACTTGCACTTTTGACTTAATACTTACTTTTTCTCCTCTCAGTGACTAACAGTGTAACATTAACTTTATACTAATTTGTTGGGTTTTTACATATACTTTCTTATTAAAAATTAGAGGAAAACTGCAGCTAAATAGTCTACCCCTTTAAATCCTTTTAAATGGGTGACCTAATGACTGGCCTTCCAGTACCTGAAGCGAACCTACAAGAAAGATAGACAGGCACTCTTTACAAGAGCATATAGTGACAGGAGAAGGGCGAATGGATTCAAACTGAAAGAGTGTAGGTTTAGATTAGATAGTAGAAGGAAGTCTTTTAGTGTGAGGGTGATGAGGCTCTGAAACAGGCTGCCCAGAGAAGCTATGGATGCTCCATTCCTGGAAGTGTTCGAGGCCAGACTGAAAAGGGCTTTGATCAACCTGCTCCAGGGAAAGGTGTACCTGCACGTGGCAGGAGGGTTGGAACTCGATGATATTTAAACTCCATTCCAACCCAATCCGTTCTGTGATTCAACGAAATCCAGATAGATGGGGTGGGGGAGGGGGGAAGAGGGAGAAATGGGTGAGCGGCTCCTGCGATGAGATGGACACAGGTAGGCAAGGCCAGCTTTCTCCCTGCCGGGGTCTCCCCCTTGGCGGGGCAGGGGAGCAGAACCACCCCCACGAGGTGCGGGACGGGGGCCAGAAACGGGTTCTGCGGAACACTGGTCCTGCCGGTTCAAGAACTACAGCTCCCGGCATGCCCCGCGAGAGACAGCAGCCGCCGGGACGGAAACGGAAGTGACTGCGCGCGGCACGCCGGGATACGTAGTTCAGAGGCCGCCGCCGCCAGTGCCCGGGGCCGTGTCCCGCGCATTTGAAAATTCCCGCGGAGGTTCGCTGCGGCTCTCGCGAGAACTCCTCCCGCCCCCCCATCCCGTCCCGCCCCCCGCGCGGCGGGTGAGCGAGCGAGGTGGGTGCGCGGGCGCGCGGGGCCGGGCCGGGCCGGGCCGGGCCGCGCCGTTGTCGCCGCTGCGGGAGGGAGATGCCACCGGCACCGGCACGTACCGGGAGCGCGGGCTCGGCTGGGCTGGGGGCAGCAGCGCGGACAGGAGGAGGCGGCGGAGGTGGCGGTAGCGACGACCCCCGCCCGCCCGTCTGCCTTCATTCCTCCCTTTCTTCCTCCCGCCCCGTACCAGCGGGTACCGGGCGCTCCCGAGCCGCATAGGCCGGCAACGCCGCTGGCGCAGCGCGGGCCCGCGGGGGCCTCGGGCGGGCCCGGCCGCCCGTCCCTTATGTAAGTGACCCCCGGGCTGCGGCGCCGTGTCCGCCACACGTGCCCCGGCCCCCGGCGGCGGGGGAGGCCCGGGCGGCGCGGCCTGGGCAGCGCACATGGGAGGCTCCGCGGCCGGGAGGCTCCGTCAGGCTGGGGGGCGTGGGAGATGCGGCGGCTGCCGCCAGGAGCTTTCCCTCCTGCCCGGCCACCCGCGCACGCCCTCTGTTCTCGCCCCTTCGGTCGTGTTTTTGGAGGGTTTTTCTTTACTTTTTTTTCTGATTCCGCCTCCCCCGCCGTGCTCCGGGGTTCTATTCCATGAGGAGGCGGGAAATGCTCTCCGTGCTTAGAGCGGTGATTGCGGGACGAGGGGTGGGTGCAGTGGGGAGGCCACAGCTTTAGAAGAATCCAGTGCGATCTGTGGCGGTCTTCGCACGAAGCAAAACGTCGCGAAGCAAAGTTGCTGCTGGCTTAAACAAAAGTGCTCAGTGTCTTCCTTAATAAACTGAGTCCAGGTCTGGAGCTTCTGCCAATAGAATGCTTGGTGTTAGTCTTTCAGGATTGCTTCCTGATCGTGTCTGGGAAGATTGGAGGAAATTGAGGGACTTGATTGTGTCGGGATGGCTGCGCCCCGTTTGGGGTCTAGAGCCGTGCAGGTGCCTTTGCCGGGCCCATCGGTTGGTTGTGTCAGCCTTGGCTGGCAGCTGTCCCATGCGTTTGGGCACACAGCTCTGTATCCTGGGAAGGACAGCTCCTCATTCACGTGCTACCTCAGCTCTCCTTCCTGCATCGATTTGCCTAGCATTGACTTTATCAAGCGTGAACAAGATTCTATTAATTTTACATCTTCTGCCTAGCAAGGTGTCGGATATAGCTTTGGAGAAACAGTGGTGACAGACCTTTCCTGGTGTGATGCTGACTGGTGTGGTGGAGAGAACAGAATCCTGAGGTTGGCAAGAGAGGGTCACCCTGTTGCGTGGGTTGCAGGTGTTTCTGCAGTTGATCTTGTCAGGTTGCTGGTTGTAGAAGCCTGTTGGAGAATTAAATGTACCAAATCCATGTGGATGCTGCCTTGGGCAGCCTGCTTTAGCTGACGGCTTGAGCAGGGTGTTTGGAAGAGGTGACCGCTCGTGATTCTGGCAGGTCTTTCTCTTCAATGTGGTTCTGGAATTTGTGCTGGGAAGGACCAGCGGTGGGATGGCATACCAGTGTGGTATGCTGGAAATGTCTTCCAAAATACAGTAGTAGAACAAAGGAGCAAATAAGGAGATAAGACATGGCGTCAGGGTCTCTCTTTTGATGTCAGTGAAATCAACATATCCTATGAAATCTTGTCTTCAGCTGTGACTGACCGTATTTTTAGCTTTTTCTTCAGTGAATGCATAATGTTGTTGGCCTTTTAAACTGATTTTTATGTAATACCATCAGTCAAAACTGACATCTCACAACTCTGGTTTGACTCTATGTAATTCTGCTTGAACATGCAATTTCTCTTTCTTTCTTTTCCCTCCTTCCCTTTTCCCCCTTCCAAGCTTTTTAATCCAAAAGTTTATGACATTTCTGTCTTTTTGTTCATGGTGTTTGGAAGCTATAAGTTCCTAGGGTGAAGAAGAATGGTCATTTTGGCAACTTGCACACAGACTGCATTTCTATAGGATACAGTGGGGAGGTTGAATTCTGGTTTATTCCTGAAAATGGAGTAAGCATGTGACGTTTTACCCTAATCTGATTTCCAACAGGCAGAAATAAGAATGTGATTGTAGTTACTGTTTCAAAGACAGCAGAAATTCAGTTGCTGTGGGATATATCTGTTAAAGCAGAGGCTTCATGCCTTTAATCTAGATCTAAGAATTTCCCCTCTGTTTTGACTTCCTAGCAATTCTTGGTTTACCTTAGCAAAATGATGCAAGGAAAGCATCCTTATAGATGGGTCAGTATGTATTGTTCATAATTTGTTATAAAGTTTATTAACCTTGTTCCATGCCTGTTTTTTGCTTCTGTTTGGGTTTTTTTTTTAAAGAAAAGTTAAAATGGTCATTGCCTTATTGGAGGAAACTTGAGCATGCCTGATGCTCTAGTATTTTCATTTTCTACAAAAATGGTTCAGGTCTTGGAGTTCTACTTATTTGATGGTTCTTACTGGCGTTCATGGACTGATAAGCATATTTTTTTAATATTGTGGACAGGAATACAGAGTATTAACATATGAGCTTTCCATCCGGGAAGAATTCTTTTTTCAGATGGTGGGGAGTTTGGGATGGTGAGCGGTTTGTTTTTAAACTCAAATCTTCCCAGTAGAGGATGTTTGATTTCCAATTTGGCCACACAAGGTTCTGTGCTCTTGGCACAGCAGGTAGGCAGTGTCCCAGGCAGGGTCGCTCAGGATGACTCATGGAGAGCATCCAGCTGAGATGTTTCCTTGCATGCTCTTACTTGCCCTACTGCAAGATATTTGTTCCCTCTTTTCTTAAAACTGTCTTGCTATTATTGTGGTATATGGTATTAATAATAGTATACTTAACACACAGACTTTTTTACACACAGACACATGCTTTTTTACCAAAAACAGAAGAAAAAATTTATCCACCACAATAATTCTGGAATTTTGCGCTCTTTTCTAAAATTACTTAATATATGTTATCAGAGTCAGTGCTTTGTTAGGCTGGAGAAATGGGCTGACAAGAACCTTATATAGTTTAACAAGGGGAAGTGCCAAGTCCTGCACTGGGGAGGAATCATCCCAGATGCCACTGTGTGCGGGGGCCTGCCCCGGTGAAAGCAGCTTGACAGAAAAGGCCCTGGGACACCCAGTTGGCCGTAGGCCATCACTGTGCCCCCTGCAGCAAAGAAGGCTGATGGTACACTGCCTGGCCTGCATGAGGAGGAACCTTTGCCAGCAGGTGAAGGGAGGTGATCCTTCCTCTAGTACAGTACTGGTGAAGCTTCAGCTGGAATGCTGTGTCAGGTCCAGGCTCACCAGACTCTCAAGATGGGAGATGAAGGTATTGGAGAGAGTGCAGCAAAGGGCCACAGAGATGGTTAGAGGAGATTGGAGCAGCTCTTCTTTGAGAAAAGGCTGGGAGACTGGGACTGTTCAGGCTGGAGAAGGCTCAGGGGTTCTCATCAATACATGTGAATACCTGAAGGGAGGATGTAAAGTAGATGGAGCCAGGAACATTCCAGTGGTGCCCAGTGACAGGAACACAAACACACACCAAAACATTTCAAAGATGCTATTCATCAGCCAGATGTGACTGAATTAGTATTTGGTGTTATGGGTTACTCCTGAAACACATCACACTAAATTGCAATTAAACTAAGCAAGAGTGCTGGGTGTAATTGTGCGCCTTTTACTCTCTGGAGCCCCTGGAAACAGTGCAGAAGTTGTCACCTGAAACTGATGGCAAGTACCAAAAGAGAAACTCAGCAAAACTACTGCAAATAAGTTGTCCCACTTGGAACCTGATCTGGGCTAGTAGAGAATGCTGGTGGGGTGGTCAGGCTGGCTGGCTGCAGTACAGGCTTTGACATCAGCAACATTTTTGTCAAAATCTTGACTTGTGCTTAGTGCCGGACCCCGACTTACCCTTCCTGTGCTTCACATGCTTGTTGTTGTCCTGCTGGCAGCAGATAAGGGAGCACAACCCAGCACTAGTGACCTGTGTATACCACCTTGAGATGTCTTGAAGAAAGCAGTACTGTTTGAGCAAGACATTTGAATTTGTCTTGTCTTTCAGAGGCATTTTCTGTAAGCCAGATGACTTGGAAACCATAGATCCTTAAAGTAATTTGTATTTCCTTGCATATGGATTATCTCATATTTAGCCACCTGGTTAATCCTGAAAATCAGTTCAACTCTTCAGTTTTTCCACAAAAATACAAAACAATCTATCCTGACATACTGAAATGTGAGCTCTTGTGGAGCACCTGTGTGAGCAAATTTTTTCTCTAATAGTGCAGAGATGCGATAAAGAAAGGCAATAGGAAGGAAGGGACTGGAACAAGAAATATAAGGATTTCAGCAGAGAAAAAAAACAGTATTTAGAAGAGCTGTGTTACATTCACCTCTTAAGTGTATGGAAAAATACTTTTAATTGATGAGCTATGAAAGTCAGTATTGCTTGAAAGTATTAGCAGTATGTTTTCTGGAAGAATTTGAGTATGAATTTGGTCAAGAACTTTTTATTCTTGAATGTCAATAAGCAGAAAAAGTAAATGAGATGTGGCTCATCTGTGACATCTACTAGAAGACAATTGACTACAAATAATAATGTATTAAATCACGGCAAAGGGCAGAGAGTTATATCTCTTACTGAGAAACTTTTCAGAATATGATTTTTCAGAAATCACATCTTGCTAACATATATGAGTAAACTAGAACTTGGTGTGTTGTTCTCTTCCCTATTATTGATCTTGTCCATCCCTCTGGATCACTTTTTGTTGGTGATCTTGTAGGCATCAGAAAAGCTCAAGATTCTCCATTTGCTCTGCTGTGAGATGAAAAAATGTCCCAAGTGCCATTTCTTTTAAGCAGAAAAGATCTACAAATGATGTATGGGAGATTTGTCACTGCATACTGATGAAGCTTGGGTCAGTTTCAAAGATATTTATGGCTGACATGAGTCTTTTTGCCTTTTTTTCTTTATTTGCAGTGAAGAATGCGAGACCTAACGGCTCAGGTAACGAGCAGTCTGCTGCAGTTTCCAGAGGTGACTGTTGAGGCACTTGGGGAAGATGAGATCACCCTAGACTCTGTGCTGTGTGGGAAGTTTTCTGGAGGTGAGCATTTTCCTTTAAATTTGGATTTGGTGTAAAGTTGTTACTGCCTGAAGCACAGGGTCATAGCATCAGGTTGGTTCTGTTAAATAAAATGCATCAGGTTCTGCTGGTGCTGACAGGATATTTTAACAATTGGAAGTGCTAAGCATTGAAGGTGCAACAGCCTGCTCCAGTCCTGTGCTATTTAAGTAATATAGCTGACCATGTCCTCCTCAGTTTTGAATGAAATAGAAGATAGTTTTCAAGAAAGAAATAGTGTTGTTTTGGGACAAATTTCTTTATCCCAAGCTCTACGTCCATCATAACATCCCATGCAGAAGTAGTTCCAGAGACACAATGTGCTCCTTTTTCTTTAGTCCAAATAAAAAATGGGAAGAGGACAGCTCTGTTAAGAACTGCCCACGTATTATTTAATAGGCTGCAGATGAGACCCAGTGAGAGTTGCTGAGAGCAGCTAAGCAGATTAGGCAGTTGACTTTCTCGGTGATCTGAAGGTAGAGCTGGATGCCTGTGTGGATGTCTTGGCATCTGTTAAGACCAGGTAGAATCTTATCGCCCTGTCTGTAAGTGCAGTAATGGAGCTAATCCTTGCTATGAGCTTGAAGTTCCTCAGCTAAGGAACAAGTGTTAAATTCTTCAGTGAAACAACGCTTGTTAAATTCTTTCTGGGAAGTGCAGGTGTAAAAGTTGAAATTTCCGGATGCAGTGCCCACTTGAAGATAATTTCCTGTCGGAATCCCTGCCCAGAGTAGTCGTGTGTTAAGCAGAATTCTTAACTGGAAATGAATTGGTTTAGATGGGCTGTGTGTGAAGTATGCTTTGAGACTTTGTACATATTTAGGTGTTTTCTAGCAAAACCAATCCAAGTATGGGATACAGCCTGGAGCTCAGTGTATTGTAATCTTTATCCCAAAGAGTCAACGTTCATGAGTGCAGGGAAGACAAGTACAAATGCAAAAGAATGGGGTTCTTAATTCTAAGATGTATTGGTTGAGGATTGCAGTGGGTGGTTGAAAAGAATGGTGGGGATGTAGGTAGGTTTTCCTTCCTCCCTTTGGTGCACTTGAGGGAAAGGCCCAGTGCCAGCGGCCTTGCTGTTGTTTCAGTTCTTGTGCTGGGGATTTGTTCAGTGGTGTTTCTTTTGCCTTGCAGGCAGAAGTGGCCTGGCGTGGCTGGCGTGTGGTCCCCAGCTGGAGGTGGTGAACTCAGTGACAGGAGAGCGTCTCTCTGCGTATCGCTTCAGCGGAGTGAACGAGCAGCCTCCCACTGTTCGCGTGGTGAAGGAGTTTTCTTGGCAGAAGAGGACTGGGCTCCTGGTTGGCTTGGAGGAAGCAGAGGGAAGTGTTCTCTGTCTGTACGACCTTGGGATCTCAAGAGTGGTTAAAGCAGTTGTTCTTCCAGGAAGGGTATGTATCTTGAGAAAATGAGGATTTTGTGTTTGGTGCTGAATAATCCTGTTTCAAGAAGGGCTCTTGTGCATCTCTGTACAACTTATTCTTTCTTTTTATTTTGTGTTAACATATTGTCAGTTCTGACTACCCAGTCAGGAGAGCCTTGATGTAAAATCTTGGACTTAGCAGTAGCATTATCTTTTGAGTTTACTGAGAGTAAAAAAAATATTGTGGAATACATTGTGATGTAATTCTCCACTTTTTTTATAAAAGGGATTGAAAATCTTTTATTTTTCAGAGTAAAAAAGAAAACCCCACTTAATTTGTCTGTAATATACCTTTTCTAAATGGTTAATTTCTATCGGAAATACTGTGCTTAAAGTATCTCAGACTCCCATCACTGCTGTTAATGACTTTGACACATTCCCATCAATCTCAGACTAGGAAGCAGGTGACTTGGGAACAGAACAGATTTTTCTGTTAACTTAGGATTGGAAAAAAGATTTTAGTGAGTTATCTGTCAGATTGTTGCCAGTTTTACTTTCAGTCTGCTGTCCTTGAATCTCTGCTTGTTGAATATAGTTTAGATTTTTGTGTGATACATATATATATATATATGTATATATGTATAATACAGATATACAATCTAGGTTTTTATAGTGAGATGTTTGTGTAGATGGGATACAGTGGTGTAATGTCAATAATTTTTTCTGCTTTCTATAACCCTTGGACTCAAATGATGTTGTGTCCCTGTGTCTCATTAATGTAATGGAAACAAGAATCAGATTAAGTTTTCAGAGCATCAAGATTCACTGTGTTTTATCATCTTAGAATATGCAACAGATAAAAACTCATTTACTACCCAGCTTTCTCTAACATTATCTGGTTTGTCTTGCTAGAGTACAGGTGGAAGTATTGTTAGTAGTAATAAGCATTTGTGTTGTGATAAGTTCTAAAGATATGAGTTGGATCAGTGTTCCATTGTGTTGTTTTGCTATCTGCTTGAGTTGTGGATGGAAAGGCTGTGTGCTAGCATGAATAATCAGTAAGTAAATTGTGTTTTGGTAAGTGATGTTGGTGTGTTAGGTTTTATTTCTTCTATCTAAGTAAGTTAGGAAAAGCAAAGGTTAAGAAGTAAGGCTTATATTGCATGACAAATCTGTAGCTGCGGAAGTGTTTTGAAATAGAAGCTAGTTCCAGCAATCAGTTGTATTAGAGTTGTTCTATACCACAAAAACTGGTTCAGGAGCAAAGATGATGAAGCCCTGCAGGAAAAAGTTAGCTGTTGTGTGATAAAGGGTAGGAATTTTGAAATAAAGCCAAAGCTGCGTTGAGTTTTGCCCTTATTCCCTGAAAGCTCTTGATTACAAGTGTGTTTGGTCTGTTGCTTTCCTTTTTCTTCCTATGTTCTTGTGTTGTCCTATGTCTTTGTTATGGTGTTAGTTTAGTCAGCATAGTCAGGTCACAGGTATTACTTAATTGGACTGTTAATTTTCAGACTGTGAGTGGGAGTAAGGGTAAGCAAAACCAAGTAGATATAACTTGCACATGGCTGCTGTCCATGTCTTTTGAATTCTTTGAGAAATTCATATGTGCATATTATGTAATGTATACTTTGGGGGGGGGCTTGATCTGTGTGAATGTTTCTCTGATTTTCAGATTGATAATTTTTTAAAGGTAAAATGTGGATCTTAACATCACTTTCTTTAGTTTTGTCATTACTCTTTAACACCTTTAACGAGCACTGTATTTTCTCAATGGGTATAACTTCTGTTGACAGCTAAGTTGTACAGTTTGCCTTAGAGCAACTCTGCTCCAAGGTGTCAAGTTGTTAGTGTATTAATACAGGGTGTTTATTGTGACTGTGTGACTGCTTTTTAGTGTAACAGTGGATGTTGAGTCATTCACAGAATAAAGAAATAAGTTAAAAAACCCAAACTCAGGAGCTTAGAAAGAATTTTGCATAATATCTTTTCATGTGTCTTTGAGTGTCTCTCAGTGCCCTATTGATATATATATATGAAATGCAGCAGAACACTGAAAATGCTGATGTGTATGATTTGAATTGGATTCCAAATTATAAACATATTCCGAATTCTAAACAATTTGATGAATTGATGAAACATTGGTTTTTAACAGTTGCATGTTTCAGAACTGTTGCATGGTATTTTCTCAAATTTTCCTGGTTTACATGAGGCAGAAGGGCAGCATTCAGATTCAGTGAGCTGAGAAAAGTTTTCTTTGTTCTTTCCCAGAATGAGTTGTCAGAGCACTAAGAGAATAGGAAAAGGCAGTGCATAGCATAATGGAAAAAACATAATTTCAAGAGCTTCTTCATGGAAAATTGAAGCAACCAGGGAATATTTTGGAAGACTAGTCTATGCAAAACTAGTAAACATTCATTTGGAGCCAGTTGTACAGTGAAAAAAATACCTTGAAAAAAATTTAGAAGCAGCACTTCAACCTTGGCTAATTGCACAGCAAGATGTGTTCTGTATTTCCTCAGTGCAGTCACCAACACTTGGAGCGCAAGAATCTGAGTAATCAAAATACTTTTATTGGTCCTCTGAGCAGTAGAGAAGATTGAAAATTTAATTTGAATCATAGGAATTCTGAAAGAAAACCAAGTTTCCTAAATAACTATAGATACTTCTACAATTAGAATTGTTGTGTTCAAGGTGAAAGGTGGATTGTATAGCAGATGGCTGGGCAGTGCAGTCATAAGCAAGTGCTTGATACAGGAGAGGAGAAAACTTCAGGGAGCCTTTGTGTTTGGATATTTTCCCCCACTTCTGGGGGTAAATAACCTACATAAAAAGATGGACTAGCTTGTGGCACTCGCTTCTTTGCTTTGTTTTCAGACAATGCTTTGTTGCTGATGTAAAGCTGTCGGCTTTCATGGTGCTGCATTTGTAAGAGGCCAGAAGATAGCCTCAGTTCTTGTGTTGTCCAGCTGTAGTGCAGGGGCCCTGGAGTGCTTGTGTCTGCTAGAGCAGTCAGTGCTGTCCCCTGGGTGTGCTGTGGGTGCTGAGGGGTCTGTCTTCACCTTGTGCTGAGGCTGTGGGGACTGCTTGGTGTGTCAGGGAGCAGAGGGAGCTCCTGCCTCAGGCTGAGCAAGTTCTTGTTTGGTCTCTTGTAGCTGTTGTTTTAGGCTGCCTTTTACAGTTTTCTCTGCCATGTGTAACAGTATAAGCTGGTGTGCATTGAAAATTTTTGTTAGATATTACCAGTCAAAGTAAGGAGCGGTGTAGATTTTAGTAAGCCAGCATCTCTCTCCAAGCCTTTCTAGGAATGTTTCATTCCCATGGAAATCTTATCCTGTATTTCCTTTCCTGTTTCTGCTGTGCCAATGCTGGCTTCCCTTCTGAGTGATTACTCTTGAGCCTGTCACAGAGCTTGGATACTAAGCTGCAGTTCCCTGCAGGTGACGGCCATCGAACCCATCAGCAACGACGGCGGAGCCAGCGTGAGCACCCGGCACCTGCATCAGAGTCTGCGATGGCTCTTTGGAGTGGCAGCAGTGGCCACAGACGTTGGCCATGTCCTTCTGGTTGACCTTTGTTTGGATGATTTGTCTTGCAGTCAGAATGAAGTAGAAGCGTCAGGTAAGCTGCTGTTTTTAAACTTGAATTTAGAGGTAAGAAGATTTGTTTCTCTTCCAAAGCCAGCTCACATCCCAGTGAAGATCCCAGCGTGCTGACGGACTACTGCCATTTCTGACATTGCTGACTGCTGGTTGGAGTTGGCAGTTTGATGTGGTGTGGTGCTGAACTGATGAAAAAATGGGGAGTGGCTTAATACTGCTGCTGATGTTAAGAAGGCCTCTTGCTGCCCACATTCCCTTGTCCCTGTGATTGTTACCAGTGGGAGGAGGAATTTTTCCATTTGAGTCAGTGCAGCTGCGTGACAGGAAGTTGTGTTAGAGGTACCATAATTCCTGGGAGTGTTCTCCTGTTTCCATTAATGACTTGTGGCAGGCTTTAGGCGTGTGTTTTAAAATGAATGTGGCTTATCAAAAATTCTGCATTTGGGTCAGTGAATACGGCAGTTTGTGTTTTCAGATTGCATACACTGTTTTGGGTGTGGTAAGAGTGGCTTCAGGAGCTCAAGTAGCTTCATCTTGAGGCCCAAACTCCTGCTTTATAGGGTGCAAGAAGAATTTGGCTACAATGGGTACATTTGTACTGAGTTTTGAAATAGGAGTGACAAGACCCATCCCATTGGAGGGTGCTTGTATTTCTGAATGGGTGCAGAGACAGGAGTAGTGAAAAAAGGTGCTGCAGAAATGGGTGTTTTGCTTGGCACAGTAGAATTAGATTGTATGTGTTCTATAATCACATCAGTTTAAAATGCAATGGAAGTGGCACAATGCATTAATTTCTTGCCTGTTTTTCTGTGTGTAGATCTCGAAGTTGTCACTAGAATTCCTGCTGAAGTTCCACAAAGAAGAGAAGCTGTGACCAGAGAAGGGAGGCATCTCTGTTTTCAATTACAAAGTCCTTCAGGAACAGCAGTATCAACCCTGTGCTACATAAGCAGAAGCAACCAGCTTGTTGTGGGTTTTTCTGATGGCTACTTGTCACTATGGAACATGAAAACTTTGAAGAGGGAGTAAGTAGTCACTTCTGCTTTGTCACACTTGGAGGTGCAGGGATCTCAATTTTTTGCTTTACGAAGTCATGCTGTAGGGGTTTTATAGAGCCAATTTTTATAAGTCAGTTTGTTCTGTCCAATGGTGTTTTGTGAACCCAGGCAATGTGTGTGTTTCTGTGAAAGATTTTGGAAAGGTTTGCAACCAGTTGTTGTAATTAGGGTATCCACTGGAAGGCTTCTCCGTGAATAATACGATTTTGGTGATAATATTCTTTAAAATGTCCACACTAGTATGACATGATAATTTAATAGCTGATCTGTGCCTGAAAGTATATTCTTTCCTACATTTCAGCCTTGATGGGTGGCTGACTCATTCCCAGGCAAGAATGCATATGTGAATGAATGTTTGTTTGGATGACTTGGAAATCAGAATTAGGGATACATAAATTTATAAGCAATACGAAATTTAGAGGTGATTTATAATCTGCCACTTGAAATATATGACCACAGACAAGTGTTATTTAAGGAAATCTACAGTGCCTCAGCAGAAACGATGTGGATGTGGATGCATTGTGGATGCATAAATAGACAGTGGATGCATAATTAGATGCCAGGAGAAGATTGTGAAGGTGAAACTGAAGTTCAAAAGTTGGGAAGACAAATACTAAAGAAGTAATGGCTTCTCAGTCATCAGGTGTTTTAGTTGGAAGTACTAATGGATGACTTTCTGTACTTTGAGGATAAGCATGCAAGCTTCTTTATTCCCAGAAGATGCTTGTACCCTTCTGCAAACAACCAGAGCCAGCAGGCTTTCCTTTTTTCTATACTGGTTTTTTCTTTTAAACCTGTAGGCACCACTCCCAGCTTGAAGGAGGAAGGATTCCTGTCTATGCAGTTACCTTTCAAGAGCCTGAGAATGATCCCCGTAACTGTTGCTATTTGTGGGCTGTTCAGTCTACACAACAAAGGTGAATAAAATTTTGCCATAAGTCACTGATTTTTTTTTTAATGTTTTATCACATTCAGTTGATATCTGTGTATTCATTTTGTTTATTTAACTGTACAGGAGATGAAGTATTAAGCTTACAATGCAATATTTTCAGGATTTTACACTGAAAAGAGGGTTGGCTCTTTCCTACCTTGTGAATGAAGGCAAAGGAAACAGTGGCTGTATTTTTGTGCTTGCAGTCTCAAGTGATTTCCCTTGTTTCTTGATGACTGCTTCAACATTTGTTTGGTATTCCCACCATGATATTCAATGCCATTTAAAGTTGTCTGGGCTGCAGATGCAGAACACTAAACATCATCAGCAAGCTACTTAATCAGCCCAGCTGTTCATAAAGTGGCAGTTTTCTTAAGTTTGACTTAAAAGCAGTTTTCATGGAGAGCACTTTACTGTTGTGAACCATTTCTAGGAATTCAGCAATTTTTTTCTCCATGTTGCATATTAAAGGTTTTCAGTAGTATAGTTAGTATTTGCTCCTGAAGCTTTTGTGTCAAAATTTCCTCCTTTATGTTTTACTGGCTAAGTGTGACCAATTATCATATTTTTGGAAGCAGTGTTTTTCTTTTCAACAAGAGCATGCTCTTAAGTTAGTTTCAGCTTAGATGTAATAAAATGAAAATGAGGATTGTAAAGCTGTTTTTTAATTAAATTTCCTCATTTGTTCCTTTTTCAGTGAAGGTGATGTTGTGAGTTTACATCTGTTGCAGTTAGCATTTGGTGACAGGAAACGCCTGGCATCAGGACAAGTCATGTACGAGGTAAGACAGGCTTGTGTGTGAGAGATGGAAATAGTAATTTTGTCTAAGTAAGGATCAGTAAAGTTGACCAGATTAATATTTTCCATGAAAGATCAGTGAGACTTAAGAAAAAAGTCTTTTGATGAGTCTTTTTTAGGCATTCTTTTGTCCATATTTTTCAAAACAAGTCATAGAATCATAGAATGGTTTGTTTGGAAGACCTTAGATATCATGTAATCCCAATCCCCTGCCATGGGTATGGATGCCACGCACTAGTTCAGTTTGCTCAGGTCCCTATCCACCGTGGCCTTGAACACTCCCAGGGATGGGACATCTATAGCATCTCTGCACAGCCTGACCTCCAGATCCTCACCACTCTCACAGTAAAAACATTCTTCTTAGCATCTAATCTAAATCTCTCCTGTTTTAGTTGAAAACCCCTTCTCCTTTGTCCTATCGCTATCTGCCCTTGTAAAATGTCAGTCTCCCTTTTTTATAAGTTCCCTTTATGTGCTGAAAGGCTGCACTGAGGTCTCCAAGGATGAGGTCGGATTTCTGGATGGGCTGTGAGTGCATATTGCTTGCCCACCAGAATGCCCACATTGTTCTTGGCAGGGCTGCTCTTAGTCACTTCTACCAGTCTGTAGTCATGTCTGAGATTGCCCCATTCCAGGTGCAGCATCTTGCACTTGGACTTGCTAACCTTCATGTCGTGAGATTCCCACTGGCCCACCTCTCAGCGTTCTCCACGTCCCTCTGGATGACATCCCGAGGGGTGTTTTTGTTTTGTCAGCTGCACCTTTCAGCCTTATGTCATCTGCAAACTTGCTTAAGGTGCACTTGATATCACTGTTTGTGTCTTTGATATTGAAGAGTGCCAGTCCCCACACAGGTTTCTGAGGGACAGCATTCAACATTGACCTATGGAGATAGAGCTGTTTCCCACAACTTTCTGGCTTGGTCCTTCCAACCAGTTCCTTACCCACTGAGTAGTCCATCCTTCAAATCTGCCTGTCTCTTCAATTTAGAGATGGTTGTTGGTTTTTTCAAGCAAGGCAAACAGCCTAGTTCAGAAGCCAGCACGGTGGCCCCCCCTTTGGCCACTCAGACCACTCTACCCACAAGACATCAGTGTGATGGATGGCGAAGCACTGGCGTTTATTGCAGGAGAATTTGACCTTTTATAACCTAAGGTCATTGTGTTACTCCCATCTGCTCACGTCACACTTGAGTGCTATTGGCTAATTGCAGAAGGTTTTACTATCCTAGCAGAGAGGGGTTTTTGCTAACTTTCCGTTACATCCCGAAACCTTCCGCATCGCCAGGCCTTAAACTACAACAGATGGTGATGTCATGAGGGATTGTGTCAAAGACCTTGTAGAAGTCTAGGTAGATGACATCGGTCAGTTTTCCCTTGTCAAGAGTTTCTGTCGCTCCATCATAGATGACCAGATTGGTCAGACACAATCTATCCATCCTGATGCCATACAATTTTATACTTCAGTGTCATTGTGTTCCAGCTAGATTAATCTGCAAAGGGCTCTTATACATCTGATTCCTGAAGAGGAAATGACTATTATAAATTAAATTACTCTTAACTTAAACATCACATGGATGTCATCTAGGAAGAGAAGACAAGGCTTTGAATAGCTTTGTGTTACCAAACTGTAGATTTGAGGAAGCTTCTGTGTGTCTCCCTTTCTTACAATATGGTCATATATATCTCTATATACATTTTTGATCTCTGTTTTATAATGTTTTTCTTTTAAACTCTTGTCAGTCTGACTTCAGAACACCTACAAAAATACCTACAATGTCTCTGCAGCATTGATTCTGAAACTCAGTCGCTGTAAAGATTACTCTTTTTATAAGTTTTGGATAGGCTGTCTCTGAAATCTACTCCTAAAGCCAGTAAAAGATGTACATGTGATGTACAGTGGTATGATTTGTTCAGAAGAATATCTAAATTTTTAGAACTGCTTCCAGAGATGCTGTGGTATACAATAGATAAAATATAGAGGAGGTATTATTAGATCTCAGATAATCTAACAGAGACAGGAGGCACCTGTATAATGTTTAATTCTATTTAGCAGTATACATGAAACACTACCAAGAAGTTTTCGATGGGAAAGTGATCTTGCAGGTCTTTCCTCCTATTTGACACTTGCTCTTGCACGTTCTCAATAGCACAAAATGAAATTGACATAATCCTTGGACTGTGGTTCAAAGACTCCTTTTTTTTATTTCGACTTTGAGTTTTGAATTTTTTGAATGAGTTTAAATGTTGTTCTTTTTTCCTTTTGTCTGTATAAATCTGCCTTCCTGATTTGGAAGTGTTGCTTTTAAACAGATAAAGGTTAGGTGTTTGGAGAAAGTGGTGTTTAAAATACATCATCTATCACGGTGATGAAGTAATAATACTTCAAGTGGTTCACCATGTCTGAATATACATGTCATATCTTTGTGTGCAGTTTTTAAATGACAAAAATATACTGTGCTCTAAGGAACAGAGCGCCATGTTTCTTTGGGGTTTGTGTGTAGTTTTGGTTTTTTTTAAAGGGCTTTCATTGCAGTTCACTCCTGCATGTTCCAGTGCTCTAAGCACTTTGGCAGGTTGATAGAAGAAAGTTTCTTTAATCTTCTCCAGATTTGCTTTTGAATTTCAGTTTTGTTTTATCCTCTTTTAGAAGTTATGTTTAGCTACAGTCTTAGCAATGACAAAAACATTACCTTTTACTGTGTGCTGCATTGGGGAAAAAGCAATTGTCTCTTTTTTTCTCGTGGCTACTACATTTTTCCATCTGAACAATTTAACATTAAAATGTGAGTCCTCTAACTATTTGGCAGTTATTTGTCTTGGTTGTCTTTTCTGAACAAGATGTGACAAAGGTCGCTTTATACCTCAGAGGGTTGAAACGTTTCATCAGTCTTTAAAAATGGGTTTACTAGAAATTCCAGTTGATGCTCTTCAAAAAAGAAAAAGCACACAAGGTGATTAAAAATGTTACTGGGTTTGTGACCTGGAAAACCTGTGGTGTAGTTCAAGTAAGACTTGGAACCCTCTACAATCAGTATTACATTCGCAGGCATGTGTTGAAAGGTTATAACAGGAGCCAATCTTAGAAATCTGTTGAAGAGAGCTGAACATCTGCACCCTCTGAGGAGGAAAGACAGGTTCCTCAGCTGGCCTACAAGATAAAGCATTTAATAGTGTAGTTTCATGCTGAGACCTGATAGCATCTACTGCCAAAAAATCCCCCCAAAACAATTCTTAATCCCTCCCTAAAGGATGCATCATGACAGGATCTGTGCTCAGCAGTGGACGCTTAAGTGATGGAATACTTATGGTCACAGATTGGTCAGAATGACATAATGGGTCTCTGCCTACATGACTGAATCAAGCTTCTTGTTGGTCTTGAGTGGCATAAAATTTAAGAGTTGTTCACTTTTGGCAGGCCAGGCTTGAGTAAACAAGGAGAAAGTAATCTACTGATACTCCTTGTTCACTGAGCAGAAGTCACAGGAGCTTAAAATACTTGTTTGCTTACAGCAGTGCTGTATGTCTCAGGAATCAGATTTGAGGCTATGAAACCATGCATCTTTGACTTTATAGCATGGTGAAAGTCACAAGTGGAATTTTTACAACATGTGGCACTGTGTTTTTATAAACATCTGTCAAACTTGAGTCTCCGTTGCCTTCAAGGCTGGCTTAAATAAGTAATAAAGTAAGAAAACTGAATGATACACTTAAATTAGGCTTTCAAAGACCTCTTTTAGATCATCTCAGCAGTTGCTGTATCTTGCAAATCAGTTCATGGTCATGGAGCATATCCTTACCTTTGTTCTGCACAAGGCTTGTGTACAGTCTCTGTGTTCATATCGGAGTCTGACCAGTGCAACTCCTTTGAAAACTGTCCTGTTTAACTGGTCTGGAAATCACTGCTTAATATCTTCTGTGCACTAGCGTTCCTTAACTTGCTTGCCCCAGTATGGAAAATTTAAAATATCTAGCTTTGACTAGGAAGTTGTTACAGTGGGAATTATTTAGTATTACTTTCTCCATCCCCTCCGCACTGAATTTATGTGGGAGTGGCTCTTCATATATGAATGAAAGCTGAAATTTCTAGTCATTAAATTAATGCTGGACAGGTTTATGGGATTTTAGTGCTTTATCTTGTGGAACTGTCTTTCAGAATCATGAACTTCTTGTTCAGGACATCATCTCTGTTAAAATTACTTTTAGAGATTACTTTTCCTACAGATGAGGTTCTTTGCTTAGGCTTCATGTTAGTTTTCCAAAGACATGGTTATGGTTTTTCTTGTCTACCCTGCATATATCTGTTACTTCCAAAATTCCTTGATAAAATACTGTCAACTCTGCATGCTTCAGAGCAGAGTTTTGCTAAGGAAATGCTAATATTTGAAAATGTGCAAAGCCTTTTCAGCCAATATATGTTAAAATTTGACACTTAATTCTCTTGAATGTCAGATGTAGTTTTTATTTGTTATCAGAAATAAGTTCATTGCAAATAAACAATACAATATGCATGTTATATTAGATATATACATTCTTTCTTGTTAGGTCTAATGAAAATTACTTTTTTTTTTCCCCCCATCCAGGGTTTGGAATACTGTGATGAAAGGTACAATTTAGATCTCACTGGTGGAATCTTTCCCTTAAGAGGGCAGACCAGCAATACTAAATTACTCAGCTGTCAAACCATAGAAAAATTTCGCAACCATGCTGACAGAGAGGATAGCATTAATGAAGGTTTGTTCTCCTGTACCTGCTTGGTTATTCTAAACTACATGGTTTGGAAATCTAAATGAATACTGTTCTATACCCACAGTCTTAAATATTCATCTAGCTGACCTTGCTGGGCTTATTTAAAAAGAAAAATTGTTTGCTGAACTTAGTGGGACTTTTTTATCCCTCTGAACATCATTCATTAAGGGAAAAAGTGCTTACTTTATGTTTGCTGGGTTGCTAGAGCAGTATATGTGGCATCTGTATAAAGCTGGTCAGTCAGTTTGTTCTGCCAGTAGTCTGCACTGAACAGTAATACCATTCTTTCTGTTGCTTAGGAATGTTATCTGAATTTTTTTTTTCCTGATCAAATCTCTGGCTGCTTCCATTTTGCACATGGTCACAAATAGTGTTCCCCAGGGCTCAGTATTGGAGCCAGTTCTATTTGATATCTTTTTCTGATGATCTGGATAAACAACGTGATGAACTTATAATAGTGTATTTGGTTTGATTTGGAACAGATACAATTTGAACAAGAAAAAGAGGCACTATGACTAAAACCACATTGCATGGATGTTTGCTGCTCTGTATATTGTTTTTATCATTACTAATAAAGGGTAGTGTTTCATGAGTGAAATAACAGAATTAAGTCAAAATAGAAAGTGATGGTTTAAAAACATCAGATATCTCGTATTTTCTATAACAAGGAACAATGTCTTGTCTTTGACAGTAGTCTCTCCTGACACCAGTGTATCGATCTTCAGTTGGCAAGTGAATACCTATGGTCAGGGAAAACCATCTACTTATTTGGGTGTGTTTGACATCAATCGCTGGTATCATGCTCAAATGCCAGACTCACTGAGGTAGGTTTTAATGAAGTGGTTTCAATATCCCTACAGAGGGTTAATTTGAAAATTGCTGCTGAACTTATGCTCTTGTTTTCTTTAAGGCCAGAAGAATTCCTTCATGATTGCCCCTATTTTGCACTGTGGTCACTGGATCCTGTAATAAGCATGACTTCTCCAAACCTCATTTTGGATATTCTGGTACACGAGCGTAGTCTAAGTCGGGGGGTTCCTCCTTCTTATCCACCACCTGAACAGTTTTTTAATCCAAGCACCTATAATTTTGGTAGGTATTTCACTGCTTTTCATTTGAGTAGTGACAGGGTTCAGTGGAGGTCAAATGCTACTTGGTGGTTCTCTTTCTCGTTCATTGCTTGTCACACAAAATGCCAAACAAGAAAAGCCCCATAAACCTTCTCAGACCTGGTTCCCATGTCCTGACAAGGTGCTTACTCTAGTGAAACGTATGTGACAGGCTGCTGGGTTTTGGGTTTGGGGGCTTCTGTAACATAGCCCAGGAAGGGCTGATGGTGATCAAATGAAATGCCCAAAGCACAGCACCTGGGTAGCGATTGAGCTTAAGTTTCTACAGACAGAGTGTAACTACTTTTAAGGAAAGTGTGTCAGTGGTGTGATGAAAGAAAGGGGTGCTGGAGGTTTGTCTTTCAGACAAATAGAGCGCTATTTAAAAAGCATAAACTGGTGATCAGGTAACGACGTCTGTCAAACGTTCCTTGTTCCTGCAGATGTGACGTGCTTGCTCAACTCGGGAATTGTTCACATGACTTGCACCGGCTTCCAGAAGGAGGTGACTTTTTTTTTTACTGTATTTCTGTTGGGACTGTCAAGAGATGAACCTTTTCTAACTTTTCTCTTGCAGTGCTTTGAGTGTCAGAGACCACTTTATGCTCACACTGCCCACTTCCATGCATATCCTGCCAGTTCCTTGCAAATGATACAGGCTGTTTTAGGGAGGCATGAGCAGGGAGTGAATGGCTGGAAAGGAATGCAGCATTGTTGTAGTAGGAAGAGAGAGTGTGGTGGAAGTGGGGGAAAGTGTCTACTTCTTTGTATAGTGTGGAGTTAGGGTTTTGACCCCAATGAACTTGAGAAAGGAGGACAGCATGGAGAATGGGCAAAAAGAGATTAAACTGTTTAAGAAGAAATGCATGTTTTTTCTCTCAACCTTGGCCAAAGTATAACTTCTGAGGCACTGCACAGCTTGTGACAAACCCTTTCAAATTAAGTTCCAGCTCACTAAATGTACTCATATAAACTGTCTTCCCTGCAAACAGACATACAGTCTTTAAAAGAGTGGTTTGTAATTGTATTAGTTTTAACTTCTACTGAATGTATTTTGTGTCAATGTTCAAGGAAAAGCAAGGCCTTTGTATTGACAGACAGGCTGAAAATACTTCCTTTCCTTCAGCCTTGCAAGGATTTTTTCTTCTATAGGATGCATTTTTGGAAACTGGAACTGTAAGTGTACTGCTGTGTTTAAGACTCTACATAGCAATGCTTACCAAAATTGCTAACCTGAAGTCTGCTTCTACTTATACAGCTGACAGTCTAAAGTGATCCAGAACCCTAGTGATGAAATGTTGTCTTAGCCTTTGTATTTTGATTGATGTTTCAGACCCTGAAGTTTTTGAAGAAATCTGGTCCTTTAATAAGTGAAGCCATTCATGACAGCTACACTCGATGTCTTGTAGCTGGCTTGCTGTCTCCAAGACTGGTTGATGTCCAGCCATCCAGTCTGAGTCAGGTGAGTGTACGTTGGGGAATCCAGGGGATATACATCCTTCTTGTCTGAAGGCTGTAGCGGCTACAAGACCATGATTTTTGATTACAAGCTGGTCTGAGAGGCAGGTTTTGACAGTTTTGACATATATTTATCAGAAGTAATAATATTCTTAGATCCAATCGTCTGACTGGGAACAGCCCTGAGAGGTCTGTCTTTAGTGAGTTGTCTGTAAATTCCACACCCCATGTCAGCATGTGGAAGCATTCAGTCACTGCTGGGCATGTGCATTGGAAAGCAGCTTTCCCTGGGAACAGCCATCATCCTCTTCATGCCCTCAGTGTCTCAAAGCCTTGGATGCAGTGCAGTATGTGGCACCCTCAGATGTTTGCACTATTGCAAACAGCAGCTTGCTGCACTACACATTATTTGCATCCAAGGAAGCGCTAACCAGTTGCAATTGTCTGCTTTACTTGACAATTTCATCAACACTTCCTCTCATTTTCCCTTTATCTAGGCTTTTCTGCATCCTCTCAAAGTTGCTCATTATCTCTGTAGCCTTTGCCTTAAGCTATGGTAGTTTGATTTCCTCCTCTTAGACTGCCCCCTTGCTGCATCACCTGTACCTCTCAACACTGCTACATTTTGTCTGTCACCACAGTGGCTTCACACCCCTCTCATAGGTTTTCCATTTTTGGTGAAGCAAACTTAGTCTCACATCTGAAGAGTTTCATGAAAGAAGGAGCCTTTGTGATGAACAGCCCATCTTTCTCCAGGCAGGGGCAATGCTGAAGGGTTGGATAATCATCATGGATGGAGTGGAGCAGAAAGCACTGGGAAAGGGAGAGCAGTCTTCCCCCTGCCTTCATCTTCCTGTCTGTGGGATTCTTCACCAGACTGTGGAAATGTGTCGGGAAAAATAGCACTTCTGCATAGTGTGGTAGTTAAAACAAATTTGGCAAGCAGACCCAGCCCATAGAATGCTTATTTTGCAAGCCTGATGTAGACTCTTACATTCTGATTAGATGAGGTCTAGTTCTGATGTCAGCTCCAGTTGGCAAGTAACTTGGAAAAGCAAGAAAATTTATGATGACCTTTGCGGAATTGTGACCGTATTGTTCAGAGACTACGTTAAGCAGGGATTGCTTGAGAATACTAGAAAGAAAAATTTCAGAATTAGGGTCAAGTTGCTTGGAATTTTGTTTGGTATCCTAAGTAGTATTTGGCATGTTTCCTTATCAAATACATTTTCAGAAAATGATGGAAATATGCCATGTCTTCTCATGTGTACAAATCGCTCTTAAATGTCATGATCTTACCTAGAACAAAACTTTTAAAATTTGTTTTAAAAAAATAGAGGGAAGAAAAAAAGAAAATTTCTATGCAGAATCATTTCATCTGAAAGAAGTGTCTGAACACTAGCTGGAATGAACTGCTACATTATTTCCCATGTTTGTGCATGCCTGTGCGTTATCCTTCACAAGGACTGCCATGGCATTGTAACTTAATGTTTTGGCTGTCAGAGCTGCTTCATGTCTTGCTAGTCTTGGGAGCTACTTGGCCTCACCTTCACCGTTTCCATGCAAACACAGTGGCGTTTGCTCTGTTCCCTTCATGTGTTCCTGATGGCAAAGGGGTGTGCACCAAGTGCATAATGAGTATTAGCAGATGCTGTTACTGAAAATAGTTAATGGGCAGTCAGTGAATGAAGACTGAAATGCTGAGGCACAGAAGTAGAGATTAGAACTAGCCTGGGTGAAGTTGAAATGTCAGAAGAAAACTTTCCTGTGTTCCTCAAACCAGCAAGCAGTCCAGCCTGTGGCTAGAGTTAAGAAAGAATTGAGAATGTGGAATAATTGCATTTGTGCCATTGGACTTTGTGATGCCTGAATGAGTATCCAGTTAGAAACAGACACTTCTGCGAGGCCCAGGTATGAAAAGTATGTGGGGTTGTGATTTTGCTTCTGTCTGTTCTGTTCAGGAGGAGCAGTTAGAAGCAGTGTTGTCAGCTGCTGTGCAAACAGGTTCTTTAGAGCTTCTGACGGGATGCATTAAACACTGGACTTCCGAAGGTAATGCTGCTTACGTTGTTTTTATGTTGTGTCTGTTTGGGTAAGAAATGGTGGCTTCATGTCTTGTTTGTTTTCTCTTTTAAAGAGCAGCCAAGTTCTGCTGGAAATTTACGGTTTGTTCTTGAGTGGACGTGGAACAAAGTGATCTGTACAAAAGATGAACTGGACCAAATATGTGAGTACTGGTGTAGTTGCTTTTGAAACCTGGAGTCATTCTTTGTAAAGGATCTTCTTGAGTAGTCTGCCAGTGTATGCTACTGGATCTTGAAGTGGTTCTTTAAGTCTTCTAGGGCTGTTTAAATGTCCTTTGGAAGTCTGCAGTTGCTGTGCTGACTGATGATTGAATATTGCTCCTTGACAAGGTGTTCCGCTGTTTGATGGCTCCTGCAACTTCATTGACCCGCAGACATTACAGTCCCTTCAGCACTGCCAGCTGCTTCTGAGCAACCTCAGCACAGTCCTGAACTGTTTTCTAACAGAAGCCCGAGAGCTTACTGAGAAAGGTTGGTGAAAGCTCTGCTAGGTCTTTGGTGTGACTGCTAAGATTTGGAAGGATGCTTGGGTTATAACTGAGGAGACATGAGCTGTTGCTGTGTTGGATGGTTGGGAGAGAGCCAGGTTGAGCTGGGAGGAGGGGCATAAACCTGAGAAGTTGGCACTTTGATTTCAGCCACTTGGAGTTCAGGGCAGCAGCTTGTTGTGGCTGGGTAGGGGAGGTAGGGAGATAGGGGAGGCTCCACAGATTCAGCACTGAGCTGAGTGAGCACCTGGGTGGCAATTAGAGCAACTGAGTGTGGTAATGCTGAGAAGTGTTCCTAATGGTTAGCTAGCAATTGATAGTTGTGTGCAAATTGCTGGGAAATATAAAGGCATCCAAAATGAGTAACTTGTAAAGCAATTTCCTTGAGATTTTTAGCTGGTTTTTGTTTGTTGTTGGCATATGGAGGGCAAAAGAAGACTCTCGCTTTGCTGAATTAAAAATCTCTGCTGCATGGAAAACAAACGTCTGAATATATCTAACAGCTCAGACTTGTTTTGTTCAATTTTAATTTTTAGTGATTCTGTTTCTTAGTAGTGATTGGTCTTTTTTAGGGGTGGGAGGAGGAAGAGAATGGTGGTTTTTTTCCCTTCAAATTCATAAGTGATCCAGAGAGACAGCTACAAAGACAGGTTTCTACTGCATTTGTTTGCACTTTCTATTGGTTCTGCAAAGGGAGTTTTGTGAAATGAAAGGAATTGCAGTGCTCAAATCATGTTCTGCCTTTTATTTTAGGTTTTTCAGACTTAACAAATAAGCAGGTGGTAACCAGCCTCATTTCTTTGTATGCACAAGTGGTGATCTGGTTCTGTCGATCCAGTCTCCTTCCTGAGGGTTTAGGTAAGCAGAACATGCAGTACCAAATACTTGAGGTTGTGATTTCTGTCCGTCTAATCCAAAGTTTTAGTTAAAAAATGTGGTCTTACTTCTTTTTCTTGCTTTCACTTTATCACCTGTAGATGATCACATGCATTTGTCTAGACCTTTCTACAATTACCCTCTGATTCAGAGCTACTATACGGGTCACCGACAGAAACTCGAGCATTTATCAAGGTAAGACTTAGAGGAAATCCCTAGAATGCTGCCACTGTCAGACTGTGAGAGTGGTTATTTTTGCAGTTACGACCCTTTGTCTGTCTGCACTTCCTTGGCATTACACGTAGCAGAGCAAGAAAGCAAACCTGGACCGCAAAAGGTCATTGCAACTCTTCTCTTGGATTTGTGCTTTGGACTCTGTCATGGAGAAGTTCATGGTGACCTAAGGACCATCTTTCCTCTGACTCAGAAATCTGTGACCCTGAGAGGCTGGAATGAGTGTTTGACTCTGTCCAAGGCCTTGCTCCCTTTTGTTGCAGAGGAAAATGGGATTCTGACTGCTTGATGATTGATGGAATGGTTTCCCAGTTGGGAGAGCAAGTGGAGAAGTTGTGGCAGAGAGATGAAGGCGGCACTGGGAAATACCCACCTGTTAGTTTACATGTGAGTGTTCTGTTCACTGAAAACCCCAGCAGTAGCAGCAGTCCCCTGAAGCCAATGATTGTGAAAGACAGGAGCATTAGAAAACCATTTCATCTTTCATTTCAGGCACTGCTGGATCTCTATTTGCTAGAAAGCATTGAAGAAAGTGACAAACATGCAATTGTATCCTTTCCAGATTTTGTTAGTATAGTGTGGGCATATAAATGTTCTTTGTGAGCACATAACTGTATGTCTGTCACATATGTGGTTAACAATGCTTTTTATTTAATGCCTTAAATGCAGTGTGAGTGGACACATATAGAATAGAATTTATTCCTTGGTAGAAACAATGCTTAATTTCCTTTTGGATTATAATTTTTCTTAGTTCTATTTTAAAGTGTTTTGTTGCAAAGTCTTTTCTTATATGATAAAACATGCTAAGTCATATTCAAGAGGAAAACCTTTCTTAGTTCTTCTCAAATTTTAACACAGGTACTAGTTTTTTAAGTGTATGTAGCATATGACTGCTTGTTAGAATGATGCCCTAAAATGTACTGTTTCAGAGCAAAAGCGTTTGTAACAGTGGTTTTCCAGTAGCTGATTTTTTTGCCAAAATAATTCGTTTCCCAGCCCAGCTAATAGTGTTTGCTTTTTTGTATGTTAAAAGTACAAGCCCACAGAATTATAAAGTGGGGGTTGAGAACAGTCATTGGGTAGAAGCCTGGTTTTTAGGCTGCTGGAACCTGCAGACTTACTTTTGTTGTTTGTTGGCTGAGATGGGAGCCTGGAGAGCAAAGGAGTTAAAAATGGTTTTAGTTCCAAGCTGCCTTACTCAGACATGTCCCTGACATGGGATGTCAGAAAGGGAAGATGCCACTTAGAGGGAGAGATCCACATGCAGTTTTAAACACAGTTTCAATCAGTCAGTGCTAAGTTACATTGTAAGGACACCATAGTTTCTGTTGTTTTGTGAGTCAGGAAATGAAGAAAACAAAACAGCTGTAGAACTTGTTTTCTTTAATAATTAAGCATTGGATGCTCAAGTGTGTTGAGTGTCCAACTGGTAGCTTCACTGATGGAAGCAGAAGGCTGAGTTTATAACAGCAGTTACAAATGCCCAATGTCTGCCTTTTTGATTGCCTTACAGAAATCCACAAGGGTTTCTTTCTGGAAGTTTATTCAGATTGCAGTCTTGTGATTAGGACCTGACTATTGATATAATAAGTTGTAATAGCTTAAAAGGACAAGATCAATACATTAGGATTTTCTTCTTCCTATGATTTTCATATTACTATTTTAGTTTGCTAAACGTTGTGTGATATAACTCTTTGATCTCAGCAATTTATTCACCTTAATGAGATACTCTCAGACAATTTACTTGCTGCTGGATATCATGCATTCCTTTCCAAATAAAACAGAAACTTCAATTGACTCCTTTCCAACTGCCTTTGCTATCCCTTGGGGTCTTGTTAAGCTGATTCAAGGGTTTTGGCTCCTAGATCACAATGATTATGAAGTAAGTATGAAACAGTTGAGTTAGACACACATTGCCCTGCAGAGCTGTAGTCAATAAAAATACTTTTAAAAATTGGTACTTAGAATCTGTTGGAGCATTAGAAGCTTTTTTGTAACACTGCTCTGACATCTTCAGCAATAAGTTATGACTTGAAATTTTGCTTTAACTACTTTTACAGAAATTGCTTAAAACAACGGTGTAATCAACTTTAATAATGCTTAATATTTGAATTTTCATAGCTGTCTGTGGTTAGGTTTTCAGCAGACTGGTTGGGCACTGTTTCTAAAAGAGTGTTTTGAGTACTTGAAGCGTGGAAACTGTGATGGTAGCAGGAAGATTTGAGACAAAAGACTGTAGTTGAAAAGTGACTTTTCGACCTAATAGCTATTCTTCCTGATACTGAATGTTGTTCTTGTCGCTGTGTCCATACAACCAATTTATTTTATAGCGTAAGTTCTCTAGTAATGTGTTTATTAAATGCGAGGTCTGTACACAGAGTTCTGTGCACTTAGCAAAATCTGAATTGCTCCGCCTAAAACATTCACTTAGTTCAGGATGGCTGATTTTTTTTTCCTGCAAATACTGAAGAATTTTTCCTGATATGCCTTGGATCGAGTGTTTTGTTAGTGAGACATCAAAGTTTGTTTAACGCACATCCAGCCTTGCTGCAGGAAGTTTTGTCTGTGTTTGTTGCATGGGTGTGAGTTTCTGTGGTAATTCAGCTGCTCTCAACTTGTCCAGAATTCCCTGGCCCTGCTCTTCCATCCGGCTACAATCAAGACAGTGTCATGGCAACACATGAGGATAATTCAGTCCCTCATGTGCCAGGGAGAGCACAGGCGAGCCCTCAGGTACATCCAGATGATGAAGCCGTCGATGTCCAGCAGCAGTGAAGTGCGGCTGTTCCTCACCGTGTTGTTGTCCAACAGGTAAGGAAGTCTCCCATTGTTTTGGCACTCAGATATTGGGAAATGTGGAGGAGTGATGATCCAAATGGGGCTCCCGTCCATTTCCTTTGATCTTTGAATGAATAGCATCACTGTGGGGCATCTGTCTGGCTCCAGTGTTCCCATTGCTTTCCATGTCCAAAACCTGAACTGCAGGTGCATGGTGGAGGCTTGGAGTCTGCTGCAGCAGCACACCACGAAGTTAAACATAGAAGAGCTGCTAAAGCACATGTATGAAATCTGTCAGGAGATGGGGCTCATGGAAGATTTGCTGAAGCTGCCCTTCACAGACACAGAAAAAGTGAGTTTGGAGAAGAAACAAAAAAAAGTCTTAATTTTCTCTTTGGCAAGAGAAGAGGCAGAATCGTAATAGATGCATGAAATGTGTTGTTTCTCACAGGAGTGTTTGGAGAAGTTTTTACAGGCCAAATCTGGTGTTCAGAACCGTGAATTCCTCTTAGTCCACCATCTGCAGCGTGCCAACTACATCCCAGCACTCCAGCTGAATCAGTCCATGAAGGCCAGTCTGACGGTAAGGGTAGACATCCTGCTGTGAAATTATGAATTAAATGTCACACACACCATGGTTGAATCCAGTTAACAAAGTTTGTTTTCATCTGAGGAAAGAAATAGGTATCTTGGCTTTTCATTTAGTTCCTCAGATCCCTCTCTTATGTGTGGTTTTTTTATGGAAGTTTTTTGTGTTAGTCTTGATTCCGCAGAAACAAGTACGTTGTACGTTATGTCTTCTGTCTTGGTTTTACTTGAGAGCAGTCTAGCTGCTTCGCAAGTAATAATCGCCACATGGGTTTTAGTTGTGAAGTTTGGAGTTTGAGGTTTTTTTATTTTTTTAACTAGTCTTCGCTGCACTTATGCAAAACTGCCAGGTGAAATTGGTGTGTGCTTCTGGGTGGAGCTTGCTGTGGCTCTATGCAGTGGATTTGTTCTTCTTTGTCTATAGAGCAAATTTAGTCCCTAGTTAGAAAGAGCAGATAGTTGTGTACAATGAACTTCTGGTAAATTGTGAACTTCTTGTTTTACACGTTTCCTTTGTCAGAATGATCGTGATCCTCGCTTGAGAGAGAGAGCAGTTGCCAGAAATTCTCTGTTAGACCAATATGGCAAGATCCTTCCCACAGTTCAAAGGAAGCTGGCAGTAGAGCGAGCCAAGCCGTACCGTTTGCCTTCGTCGGTCTTAAGAGAAGGTAATTTTAGAGAAGGGAAACACAATGTGCAGCTGGCCATCACTTGGATTACACAAGGCTGATACTCTTCCCTCTTGCTTTACAGTCCCAAGGCCAAAGCCTTTATCCACAGCAACAAGGCAAGCTAATGCAGGAAATGTACATACAAGAGCAACTTTCATCAGTAAAGTGTTGTCCAAAATTGGCGAAGTATGGTTAGGAAATGAGCAGAAAACAAATATCTCACTATGTGATAGGTAAGCAGCTTTTCATTAAAATGAGTCTTGAGCTACGTGTTTGGAGAGGGAGGTGAAGAGGGAGTGAATGAGTGGTAGGGGGAGAGAAGGAGAATTTAATTGGAATTCTGTTAAGTTTTTGGTGGGAAGGTGCACATGAATAAAGCTTTGTTATGCTTTTTTTCACATACAGTATACAACATCTAAGAAACAATTAATTAAAAGTAGTGTTGGGAGAGTTTTTCCACTATGATAATCTTCTGTACAAATACATGTATTTATATTATGGCAAATGTGTTTATAGTGCTTAAGACAGCTGAAAGTCAAACTGTTTGTCACTATCATGAAGCTGTACCTGCTTTTATAGACTTACTTGTGTGATCACATGCCAGTTCCTGCTTGGTTATTAAAAAATAAGCAGAATAACAAAGAGTAGAGAATTGGCTCATAATTGTTAGGTGATTGTCCTACATGGAATGTGGTTAAATAAACTTTAATTCTGGTATGGCTGGACTTTGTGGGAATGAAAATCAGTTACATTTTAATTTTCTTGTCTAGTCCTAGAACTACAGAGCCAGCAGTCAGTACTCATCCTCTCCCTGCTGCTGAGTTGCCTGATGCATTTCTTGGGACACCTATTACAAAACTTTCTCAAAAGTGTTCAAGGTATAGTAGAACTACAGACTTTATATTTCAAAATAGTATTGTGTATCATATATATACATGTGCATGTGTGTATGTTTTTTTGGTTTGCCAAGGATCCTGTTGCATTTAGTTTTGTATCTCAAAGAAAAAGTCAACTTGGGGACAAAATTAGGTGGACAATTTGAAATGGTCCCTGCATTGAAATGTAGATGAGTTTTCTGCACTGCTGAGAATTAGGTCACTTGTGCTACTTAAAATTGGGGTATTCTTATGTCAGAGACAGGGATTTAGGAAGTTAGGTATGAAATGTAAAGAAATAATGAAAAAATGCTCCAAAGTGCCTTGTCACTTGTTTGTGGGACTGATAGATCACCCTCAGCAGTGAGATTGTATTTCTTCCAGTTCATCCAGTGTTCTTGTTCTGCAGTATCTGACATAATTGCAGCATGCTTTGTTTCATTTATTTATTGGTGTTCCTAGTTTAAAATGTGTATTTTAACAGGTTGCTGGATTTGGTGGTTCGTCCTGTTCCTTCCCGCGCTGAGGCACAGGAGGGGAACTGGCAGTCCCCGTGCAGGGCTTCTACTTCTTCTGTGGCATCCAGCCCCCTGAGATCAAATACACATCGCTCCAGCTCCCAAAAGAATCTGCGAAGGGCATCAGAGTTGAATTTACTGGAAACTCCTCTTGTGGTCAAGGTTTGTATTTTAAGAAGTCAGTAGCAGCCAACCTAATGAAAAATGTATGTGGTTTGTTTTAAGTGAAATCGCCAAAGTAGAAATGCTTCTGGATTGAAATTTTCATTATGCATGTGGTTATTGTATACACAGCCCATTTGGAAGTGGTAAGCTGGGAACAGTTTTTAAGCAGCAAACTTTTGTTCTCAGATGATTGCAGTGGAGAACTTGTCCCATAGATTTGTGTACTAAATTTATTTTCATTGTATGGATCAATTCCATTTTTCTACCTCCTTCTTATGGAGTACCATCCATACCAATGAACTAGCTTCATTCTCCTCTTTTGAAAACCTTTCAATACTGTAAGATAATCTGAAATAAGAACAGCTGAATGCTTCTGCATGAAGATGTGTAGATATTTTTGCAGCCATGTCACTTCCTTTTGTGTGCAACAGATTAACTAGTGAAAAAAAAGCTGTGGCTGTTGTGTCGTTCTGATTTGGAACAGCTATAAAGAATGACACAAACTCTCAAGGGACTTTCAACACGAGAATTCTCTCATTTATTACTTCAGGCCTGTCTTATAGACAGATACGTGGAAAGTACAGAAAGGAAACTTACTGGTTAGCAAAGTGCTACATTACCATCATTGGTCAGGGGCACAACACCCCCTGACTTTCTCCTGCAAGGAATACAAGAGGACAGACAAACAGCACCTGCAAGGCTGTTCAGTGTCCCTGAGAATTGTTTTAATTCCTTCTCATATTTTTCCCAGGCTACTTTCTCAGGCAGCCTGAGGAGCTATGCGGTCTGTAATTTGTACAGGCACTGTGGTTCAGATTTAGCATCCATAGCTGTTGCTTTGCAGAATTGCTTTCAGATGCAGCAACTGAAAACGCTGTTGTGCAGAATAAAGTTGAAGTTGTGTGCCTTTTATAAGAGCAGTGTAGTAATTGCAAAAACTAGTGGAATAGGAGAACCTTGCAGAAAACAAGATGCCATATCCTTATTTCCTGAAGAAGTAATTTTGCAAAATATCTTCTGTTTTGTTGGCATTACAAAGATGAACCAAGGGAAGTACAAAAAGTATGCATTTTTATCCTTGAAATTTTGATACTTTGGGAAGAACAGTGCAGACGCAAAACTTTCTGCTACTATAAACCCAATTCGTAATTTAAGCTAATTTAATTTTTGTAATTTAAGTAGAGTCTTCTGTTTTGAAGATTTAACTGGTCTTAAATTAAGTGTTTCTATTTCTTTTCCTAGAGAGCTAAAGTTTTGGCCACATCTTCTGGTTTTCCTGGGTTTACTCCTCAGTCTATTCTCAGGTCCAGCCTTCGCACTACACCCCTGGCAACTCCCTCTGCATCCCCTGGACGATCAGTTACTCCTCCTCTACGAGCAAAGGAACCTAGAATATCTTTCAGGGAAGAGAGCTCACATGCTAAATGGACTGTCGGGGTAAGCTGGGCTGCAGTTTGTGAGTTTTGCAGGTAGTGCTGTGATTTAATTTAGACTTTAAAGTTTGCCAAAACACTTTATACTCAGAATCTGGATTATGAATCAGAATGGCAGAATTTGTAAAAAAGAAAAGATTGTGTTACGCTAGACATCCTGTTCTTGCAGGAGCATAATCATAACAAACATCAGAGACCTTTGTGGGTTTTGTTCAGATGTTGTTAGGACCTCTGGTTGTTTGGAATGTTAGTTCACCTTTCAGCTGTACCTTTTCAAATGGTAGTGTTACAGGAAAGTAAGGAATATAGATGGAGCCTCTTGTTTGGGTTTGTTAAATTTTGCAAATTGAACGTCTGAGAAAGTAACAAATGTCATAAAGGTGCATTGACTTTCAACCTGTCTTTTTGCAGTGTTTGGTTTACTTAAATGTAAAAAGAGACTCTTGATGAAGACAACTTTAGTGTTTTGGTCTCTCAGCGCTAAAGTTCTCAGGTTTGCTTCTTGCCATCCATCAGGGATAGCATTCCTGTAGTTGTCACATACAGTGGGTCCATCTGGCCAGCTGTGATCCCTTCTGCTCCTGCAGCTGTGTAGCTGGATTCTGTGGTTCAGCCCATCTGGCAGTTGCCAGCATAAGGTGCCCAAATCAGAGGTACAACAGGGGCATGTGCTGCTATCCCATGTGTGAGTAGCTCATGTATGTTACAAGGAACTACTCAATTGTAACAAGATGTGCTCCCTCCTGTATGAAATTCTTACTAATAGTGGCACTGTGGCCAAATTAGTTTACTTGTTCCATGCCACAGGCATACTTAAACACCAGCATGTTTTAGTAGTGCATATGTGTTGAAAGGGCAAGCATAGAATAGAGAAATCTTGAGTTAGGATTTTGTTAGGCAAAGCTTTGTCTTCCTGAAAACACATTAGTAAACCCAGTAAAGATCATTGAGATAACATTATGAGCAAGACTGATTTAAGATTAATTCTTCAATGTTGTGGAAACTCAATAAACAATCTAAAGTTTGATTAATTATGAAATTCAGCCTTAAATCTAAGATAGTGCTAGAATGAGAATTAATTTTTCATTGCCTCACTAAGGGGACGTGTAACTTAGAAATATCAGTATTTGTTGGGTTTTTTTGTTTAGCTTTGACAAAAGGCACAGACTCATATTGTTGATCTGAACTTGTATTTCAGGTGACAGAAGATGATAAAGCACTATTTGGAACTTCATCTGAGCATCATCATGGTTTGGTGGAGGATGCTTGGTCTGAAAGTAGAACTAAACCAGCTCTGTTTACTCTGAGCAATCCTGGGTATGATCATGCTGAATTACAGGAGTCTTTAGAAAGCGTGCCTGGAGATGATTTGGAGAAGGTGGATGTCAGCAAGGAAAATAGTAATTTCTCTGTCAGATCAGACCAGACTACTTTGGAGTATCATGATGCAAAATCACCTGGTGATTTTGAGGATGATGTCATCTTTATAGCTGCTAAACCAGCTAATTCTTCCACTGAAGAAACTGTTGATGTTCAAGAAATGGAGAAAGAGGAAGAAAGTGAAATGGTTGAAGATAAACCTTTCCAAATGAAACAACTAGATTCTTCAGGACGAAGAAAAGAAGCTGGTATGTTTTGTCCTGTGATAACCTAAAATCCTGAAATTTTCAAATATCTTCAAAAGATTGAATTACTGATAAGTGCAGCTGTTAATGAGTTTTCACAGGTGCCCTAGGCTTTTAAAATTACCTCTATGTTTGAAGTCCTTTTTAAGGTGTCCTAGACTTATGAATATATACTTTCCTTGGCTGACATTTTTTGAGCATATTTGCAGCTGAAAGGCAGCTATTGGAGTTTTGAAAGGGATACATGTTTTAAGCTTGGGCTTCTGGTTATGTTTTAGGGGTACTTCCATAATTTGCAGGAGTTTTTACATTGTTTCATGTTTAATTATTTGTTTCATGTTGAAATTATGCATCAGGCTACCTGTCCTGCTGGAAAGAACAGGCAGTCTATACATTTGAAGTCTTGGTATTGTTATTTTGTTAAGTCCCTGTCCTAGATGAAATGCATAAAGGATCACTTTAAATTCATATGAGCCGTTTAAAAGAAGGGATGTTGAGTGCAACAGGGAAGTCATCCAGCTCTTCATTTTTTTAGGATTTGTGGAAGAATCAAATGCTGAATGTCATACCCCTCCTGAGCATAAGCTGGTGTTTAAAGCTTCTGAGGCTGCAACTTCTGGTGCTGGAAATGAAGGGTGAGCTTATGAAGTAGATAAATCTTTGGGTTCACACAACATATAGCTGCTGGCTTTTCTGTGTTTGAAAACTGATTTTGACCTGGGGTTAGTTCTTTCCTGTGTTCTTATATGTAAGGCCTGTCTATTCATTCTGTCTGTGACCAAAAGTAATCTGGCGTGAATGTAATGCACATTGACTAGCTGTCAATTTGAGCCTTTTTTCTCAAAGCAGACCCCAAAGTGTGATGATTAAGACTTCATTCAACAGTCCCATACAGATCTTGTGAGAGTTACTAAGCAGATACTGTGAACATAAACCCTGTTTTTTTTCTGAAAATTGTATAGTTAAAAATGTATCCTGAGATTCCTGTAACTTCAGTGTGTTTATTTTGGAGTTTGAATGCTTTCTGACAGTACTTTTTACACTTAATTTCAGTTTTCTGTGTGTGCTCAATTAGCATCTATTTGTTTATGGAAAGGGATGCTGTTTTCTCCTCACATACTTTAAAAGCCGCAACTGCTGAGTGATAAATATAATGTCAGATAAAGATAAGTAAAGATAATGTCAGCAATGAGAGAGCCCTTAATTTCAAGTGGTAACTTTTACCTGTACAGACTTTTGTTCAGTTGGTTCTGAACCTCTGTTACTGTAGTTGCCCTCTTTCTACAAAAGAGAAATAATACATTATTCTGTAATACGCCCCTGTTATTATCTAGTTTTGGATAGCTGGAAAGAATGTTAAGTACTTGATTCATTGCATAAAATGAGTTACAAAGTGAATTACAAATTGAGTCAAATTGAATATGTTGATAGAGGAATTTCTAATTTTATTGTATTTTTTTGTGGTTTGAAACATGAAGATTTTACAGTGAGAAAGTAACTCATGAAGTTCTTAGAGGTTTGTTTTCAAGCTTTATGATAAATTTCTGTCTTTCTTTTCATGAAGTGAAACAACCTACCAGAAGTCTGAAATGACTTCTTCATCAGAAGAAAAAGCTATACTGGTTGCAACAAACCCACAGCTCGCTGAATCGCCGGAGGCAGACAGTGAATGTATGTTGGAAATGTTCTGTGTGTTAGGGTAACAGATCTCCTCAAATGAAATGTGTAATTTGCCATACCACTGTAGGTGTCTTAGATTGATATAGCAGCATGTTAGTGCTGACTTTCGTTAGAGAAAACACCCTCTCCTTAAAGGAAGTCCTTGTAGAAGGTGCATAGTGAATCTTTCCATTCTTCATCAAAATATTGTGGTGCTGGTAGAACTTAGAGTATTATAAGGGGAGATCAGTATTTATTTTAATGTTGTACACCACTACCAATTTGTGTGCCATGGGATCTGCTGCTTGATTTACTATTCTAAAAGATGGTACATCCTCAGTATTCAGACTAAAGCAACTATTTAACAGTGTTTCTTTCCAGTCACATTTTCCTCTTTTTTCCCCCTCTATGGACTTGACAGATGATTTTCTCCTCCTTCTTTCTTGCTGTGGGGCTGCATACTAAATGCAGTCTGTAGTCACAGTCTGTCACAGTTTAAACCCAGTCGACAACTAAGCCCCACAGAGCCACTCACTCATTTCCCCTGGGTGAATGGGGGAGAGAATCGGAGAGCAGAAGGTGAGAAAAGTCATGGGTTGAGATAGAGACACCTTAATAGAGAAGGCATGGAAGTCAGGTAAAACAAAGAATTCATTCACCACCTCCCGTTGTCAGGCAAGTATTCAGCCATCTCTGGGAAAACAGGAAGATGGGTCATAGGAAGACAAACACCGTAACTTCAAATGTCTCCTGCTTCCTTCTTTCACCTGCCTTTTTTGCTGAACATGATGCCATATTTTATGGGATGTCACTTGAGGTCAGCTGTCCTGGCTGTCCCCCTTCCCATCTTGTGCACTCCCAGCCCACCCACTTCTGGCATGTGAGAAGCAGAAAAGGCCTTGGCTCTGTGTAGATTCTGCTCAGCAGTAACTAAAACATCCCTGTTACCAACACTGCCTTCAGCACAAATCCTATACACACCCCCATACCCATGAAAATTAACTCCATCCCAGCCAAAATCAGCACAATAGTTCTTGTTTTGGAGAAAGCCCAACATAGGTGGCAGGATGGAGAACCATATTGTTGCTCTTAGTAGCTATGTTACTTCTTTTTGCTTAAACTTACATCATTTATGAAAAGGTTATGGTAAAATTACATAAATCTCTTCTAGCTGTGATAAGTATCCTTGACAGTGAGGACATGGTCAGTACTCCATCTGAAAATCGCCTTGAGGGCAAGTGTGTGCATTTACCTGAAGAACGTAACCCTGAAGCAGCTGAAGTTGAAGAAGTCCCTGTTTCTAACAGTCCACCAAAAACTGAGGAAATTAATGTAAGTAAACTGTTTTCCCATTTTCTACAAAATAGAAAACAGGTCGCAGATTTTTCAAATGTCTTCAAAAGATTGAATTACTGATGAGTGCAGCAGTTAATGGTGAGTTTTCACAAGTGCCCTAGGCTTTTAAAATTACCTCTATGTTTTAAGTCCTTTTTTAGGTATCCTGAACCTTATGAATGTATGCTTTCCTTGGCTAGCGTTTTTTGTGTGTAGTTGCAGCTGAAACAACAACTACAGCTGACAATTAGGAAACAAAAATGTGTCTGTTTCCTGAGCTGCTTAACACAATTTAAAAACCTCCATGTTTTAAGGACAGATATGTTTTCTCTTCTGCATTTTCTGTTCCTATAACATGAATGGAACCTGTCAAGACTTAGGCCTTTCACAGCAAACAAAAAAAAAAATAAAAGCCTAATCTATTTTTTAAAACAGCTAGGCATTAATTTTTATTTACTTGAATTCAAACTTTTTTATTTCACTTTAAAAAAATAGTTTTAATGTTAAAGACAATAAGAAAGTGACAAGAGTGCAGCTTCTTTGTACTAGTAATCATTTACCAAATGACAAAAAGATGTGAGAACCAAACTCGGAATAATGTAGGTGTTTAGGCCCTTTACTGTTTGTTCCTGTTTCACACAAACAAAATTCCCAGTAATGAGCTCATTTTGGTGTCAAGATATTTCTTCAAGAGATGGAGGCATTTAAAAAGTATGTGTTATCTCGTGTAATCCAAGTGACTCCTCAAAGTGCAGTGTTGAGTTGTGGGATGTAATACCTTGTTGGAGTCAGAGGCACAGAGTGTGTGCCCTTATCTCTGATACCTGGCTCTGACATCCAAGAAAACAATGAATTTCATATAACACTGTGAAAACAACTGTTAAATAGAAAAACTAGGAGTGCAAGTGTGTAAATTAGAGAGTTTTCTTAAGTCACTGGGTGAAAAAGTTTGGAGTTTAAACTAGTTTAGAGAACAGAAGACAAAATGGAAGATTTAGAGTGTTGTCTCTTTTCCTTCATCTTCTTCTTCTAGAGGTTTTTGGGTAGTAGTAAGTAATTAGCTAGAGAATACTGCAGTGCGGCACACAGGTGTTGGGTCACTGGGTCACTAAGAAAAATAATTTACTTAACATTTGTTAATTGGGTAAATGGACATAGAAAAAACCTTGAAGAAGAACTTTGTTAGCCATTTTGCACCTTTCTATCTTAGTGCACATAGCTCTTTGTACCTTGTATGCATGTAATGCAGATAAAAGAAGAATAACCAAGTCCGAACAAGAAAAAACTCCCTCTCTCTCATCAATCTCAGTCCAAGGGGGAAAAGAACTCAACCACAAATGTCCTATCAAGACAATACCTGGCCAGTCTAAGTGCTGCAGTCAGAACAAGCATGACTGAAGTTTTTTTTTATTGGGGACCCAATTGTATTTTACCCTGTTGGAGGCAGAGTGGGTCACTCCGGCTGTGGAGCAGTGCAGAGGGCACTGCAATGTGATAGTCACTGCAGGTTGTGTACACAGCTTGTGTTGGAAAACTGCTCCTGGTCATGGGTGGTGGCAAATGGTAATTTCTGAACAGCAATATCACAAACAGAGCATGTGAACTGCACACAGGGACTGCTCTGATCCCTGTGTCTCAAATGCATAAACTCTAGCTGTAGTACAAAAGCACATTGTTTTATATTCAGGGGTGATCTTAAGGGAACTGTCCTCAGTTTCATCTGACTCAGTGTGAAATGAGTCTGTTTGGTATTGAATAAATTATTAACAGACATTTTTTAACTTCAGGTTATAGAAGATACCCCAGAACCAGCACCTGAAACATCACCATATAGTGAGCTAGATCCATCAAGTGATCTTCATTATAGCTATGAAAATATAGAGCAACAGTTTGCATGTGATTTGCCTGATAACAAAGACAGTGAATGTGATGCAGCTGAGGGAGATGGAGACCTTTTTCTATCTCAGAGTAATTTTACCTTAGTTTTGGAAGGAGAAGAAGGGGAAGCAGAGATGGGAGACCCTACATCAGTAGAAGCTTCTAAACCAGATGACACAACAAGAGAAGAAAAACCTGTGACTAATTTAGGAAATACTGAAAGCCAGGAACATGTTACAAACTCAGTGTCCACTGTAACTGGTGATCAGGAACCTCAAAATATTGCAGAGTCACTCCCATATGTGCCTGAACCTATTAAGGTTGCCATTGCTGAGAACTTACTGGATGTAATCAAAGACACGAGAAGTAAAGAATTTACATCTGAAGTTGTAGAACAATCTATTCATGAAACCATAGGTAGAAAGGTAACTAGATTCCAGAAGGCAAAAACTCCCTTAATGCCTGTGCTAGAAGCAGAGGGAGAGGAAACCAGCAGACATCATTATGGTATTGCTCCTAGAACACGCACAAGGGGACAGCTGAATAGAAGTCTGAGTGTACTGTCAGCAGGCACTCAGCAGCTGCTGAAGACAGACAGCCCAGCTCTGCTTGGACTGTCTCCTCGGAGAAGTACCAGGCGAACAAAAGAAGCATCTGAGACTCTCAGACTCCAAACAGAGGAAAATGCTCAAGAGGAGCAAATACCTGTGACGCCTGTTACTCCTAGGAGAGGTAGGAAACCTAAACTGTCCAATTTAGAAAAAACAGAAAGCAGCCATTCTGATGGGCAAACATTGTCTGACAGTACGGGGCCTGTTACTCCCAGAAGAGGATTAAGGAGAGCAAAGGAAGCTGCATCTGAACTCCAAGAACAGGCTAATGAGGAAACGCCTCTTGCTGAAGGCAGCATTATTGCTTCTTTCACTTCCAGAAGGACTAAAGGAGGAAAAAGTTTAGCTGGAAATCCAGAAACTGGCAAGATTGACACTGATCATAAAGTAAAAACAGCAGTCAGTCCTAGTAGAAGTGCAAGAAAACTGAAAAGCTTTAATTTACAGTTTACTGAAGATACTGTCAAGGATCAACAGGTGCAGCTTAGTGACCAACTCCTTTTACCTGTGCAAAGTAAAAGAGGCAGAAGAAGAAAGATTAGTTCATCAGAAGTTTCAGAAAATTCTGATCTTGATGTGTCTAAATCATCGCTTCCTCAAACAGAATTTAAACTTCCTGTCACGCCTAGAAGAAGTGCTAGGAAGGCAGCACAGAACCTCTTGGCAGACCCAGAGTCTACCTCTTCTCAGGAAGACATACATTCAGGTGTGAAAGTAGAAGTCCTTGGTACTCCTAAGAGGAGAGCTAGAAGAATGCCACACGAGAATCCAGAAAAAATGGATACTCATGAGCAAACTCCTGCAGAGCCAAGTGAGGAGACAACCACACCCAGGACGACAGTAAGGACAGGGCGTCGGGGCAGGAAGAGGAGGTCAATGTCTGAGGAGACCTCCCAAGGATCTGGTGGCAGTCCTTTGCTGCTTGAAGACATAAATCCCTCAGGACGGGATCAGACATCAAGAGCTCTGACAGATCGTGTTACAAGAACCAGATCCCGAAGGACTGCCATCTATCAGAAAGAGTCTGTTGAGGAAAGTGAGGCTTTCCTTTTCTCTCCTCCTCTGACAAAGCTGACAAAGAAATTTGAAGGTAGGTGCAATATGTTTATATGCAAAATAGGGCATGTTCCCTCTAAACCACAGAAAACATACTGTGAGGGTGGCTTTAAGTATCTTAAAAGAATGTAAGTATGCAAAAGAAAAAATTTGCCAAGAGGCAGTTCATCTTTTGGCTGAAGTCTGTGTGACTGCCTGCTGATTTCTGGTAGAAAGAGATTATGAAGCTGATCTAAGCCATGAAATTAAATTTAAGATATATTTTTTTAAGGAATTTCATTTCTGTCAGATTTTGAAAACGAGATTATTTGTGAATATGTGATCGCCATCCCTTCCCCCCCAACAGAGAAATAAAGGATATGTGCTTCCAAATTCTGTTCAGTTTTCAAGTTCAAATGAGCTGCATCTTGCAACAAACTGTGCAGCTGTTTGTGATTCTTTTTCATGAATGTATACTTTGTCAGTGAAATTAGTGTACACAGCAGTCTTCTAATTAGAGATGTGTGAGGACTGTTGATGCCTCTGGAGTGTAATATATTTGATAATGTAGAGGCAGGTAAAATCACTACACTGGCTTAGTTTTGTTTCACTATTTATGGTAAAAGAATGAATCCCAAGAGGTGGTTACTAGGGAGAAAAATGCTTTTGCATGGAGTGTTTATAAAGCTAATTGGACCTTTATTCTGGGAAGCTATTGTGCTCTTATTTGTCAGCTGTAATTTAATATTACTGTCCCTCACGTATAACATATGTGCACACTAACAATAGATTGTCATTTCAGCTGGAAAAACAGACCATCCTGTCCAGTTTAAGGACTTAGACCCGGATTTGTCTTCTCAATTTGTCTTTTCCCCCCCTCTTTTGAGGTCAAGGAGAAAAAATGTGTCTAGCATTTCCCGAATTGTGAAAGAAGCAGTAAGTAAAAACTCCAGTTGTCCCATGTTCTTGATTTTAATTCTGTACCATTTTTTGAGATTGTGCTTTGCAATGCTTTGCCTTTTTCATTGGAAACATATCTAAAAAGAGCTTTAAATTAATCAGCTAAAAATTTTATTGTTTTTCTTCATGTAAACTAGCTATGAAAATAAGTTTTGAATCTATGTAAATGAAGAATTGATAAACACTGATTTGCCTTTAACAAAAGGCATGGTCGCTCTCTTTAACTGACTTGGTGTGTTATCTGTTAATTTCAGAATTTTTTCTTCTGGGATGGTAAAACAATTTGATGTGGAAGGTTTGTTTTTGCAAACAAAGGGTACTTTTGGAAATAACTTTGGCATGATTTCTTAATGAAAAAATAATATTATTCCTTAGAAGTCTAAGAACTTGTTCATGAATAACATTTTTCTTATCATAACATAGGAGCTTCCAGCTAAAGAGGAAGAGGATACCAAATCCATAGAGTCTGGGGGAAAGCAAAAATTGAAGAGAGGTAGAACTCCAAAATCAAAAATGAAGAAAGCAAGCAAGTATGAAATAAGTTTTGAACAGTTACTGACGTTTCTTAATGTGATGGTGATTCAGCTGTTAAATACCTATTTCTTCCTCACTTGGCTGTGCAGGTCTTCTCTCACTGTCAGCCTGTCCAGCTTGCTGGTCTAATAGGCACTTTTTCCCCATTTAAAGGTTTGGTTTGCCAATGGAAATGGAAGAGAGAGGGATAGAAAAGAGCAGGTGGATACTTATTGCACTGGTGATACTGCAATGCTCTTAGGTTGTCTTATTCCACCTTATGAAACCACACTCTTCCAGTTCAGTTTCTCATCCAAGGTGGGACGTGGCCAAACAATGAGTAACAGGAATGAAGGGAAAACAAAACTTACTTATGAACCTTTTCTGCCTTGAGTCTATCAACAAAGAGGCCCATGCATTTTTTTTTTAAATTGATTTTGGAATTTGGTTTTTTCCTCGATTAAATACTGTTAGTAATGAAAAATTGATTTGATGCCTATCCTTCTTTGCAGAACCATAAAAGAAGGTTCTTGGTCACCTCCACCAGTCGAAATAAAATTCATCTCTCCTTTTGGAAGTCCAGTGGATGGAACAAAAACCAAACAGAAAGAAACTACAGATGCAGCAGGGAAGACCCTAAGAAAGAACAAAAAAAGACTGTCTAATTTTCCAAAGCCAGTTGTGCGCCGGAAGATGCTGTAACTGTTTTTTTAAGTTTATAATGTACACCACTGTTTGTAAAGTCATCAAAATTGTGTGAATTAGTAAAAAGAAGAAAAATCATCTAATTTGGAAGAGATAATTTATATAAATTATTGTAAAATTTCATAAAAAAATGGTCTTCAGTAAGTAACTCCATATGGAGTGTGATTTCCTCAGTCAATGCAGTTTTCTATTTTATATTAAGACTTCATACATTTATATAATATGTAAATACAGCTTATTTTAGGAATGTTAAATAAAATGTATACTTCACAATGTGCTTACTGTCTGATAGCTTTTTGAGGGAATACTGGGTTGAATGACCTGTATTGCTCAGAACTTTTAATGTTGGTTTGTGGGAGTTACAGACTCTCAAAAGTGATTCCGAAATTTTTTTAAAGGTTTGTTTGGAATTCCTATAACAAGTAAACATTTTAAACATACTAGTTTTAATTTTAAAATTATGTTTGACCTTCTGGCACAAGTAATTGGACTTACAATACAAACTGGTAATTCCTTATGTTCATGGTTAAGTTGTACTGTATTGAAGTCAGAATGTAAACAATTGTGTTTTAAGCTGTGCAATATTTTTTTTTGTATTTGTCTTAAACTTTGGGAAAGCTGCTCTTTAGTTCATAAAACCAGATCACACCTCAGATGTGACATTACTTCTTAAAATTTGTTGTCAGCAAAAAGTTAACTGTACAGATGGTGTGATGCTTACAATAGCATATCAGATTTAAAGGGATACTACCCAGATACTTTGAAATTTGAGACAAAATTATTTTCGTAATACGACTGCTTCTATAATTGAAATACTTGTTGTCTGTAAACATGCTTCACAGTATTTGAAACCTGCATATTACAGCACTGAAAACCTGATGGTAAAACCTATATAATAGTCTGAAAAAGGTACAAAAATGTACAGAAATCTCAGTTACAAACCATATTTTTGAATAATTATTTCATTAACAGTCTTGGGTTAAGGAGTATATGTCCCTATAAAGTTTCAATTTGTATAATAAAGTGACAAACCTATTCTTTTAAAAGCAGACATGGAAGTACTATTTTGATGTGCAGTCTTTTAGACAATGGATTATTTTTCTGTATGTTAATTTATATATGGATGCAACTTTGAAGACTACAGAATGGTGGAACCTGATATTAAACTTTTCAATTAGTAAAAACTACAGTTATTTTAAGACATAAATTATTTATTAGCTAATAGCTTGTACATAGTGAATGAATGTATTAATAACAGACTGAGCTTGTGAAAGAAGATTGTTCTGGGGCCATGATTTTTCTGTCTCAGAACTGATCATTATAGAGAAGCAATTGCATGCATTTGAATATTCATTTTTCTTCTTGGGAAAGTATTCATGACTGAATGAAAGCTTGAAAAAAAAAAAAAAAGTCAAATGTTTAAAATGTGAAAGTGGCAGTAAATTGAGACCTGTGAGTCAGTTAGTAATTATTTTCTCTCTGTATTTTGTACTTGAATAACTATAAATATGGTCCAAAAGGAGAGGGGAAGGAAGTTTAGCAATATTTTTTTATATTCACATTGCACAGAAGTATAGCACAGTGAATAGCTCAGAAAATGGGGTAGAAGGTCAAATTTTCAAAATTGGAATAGAGTACAGATGGAAAATCTTTTTTTGTAGTGTGCAAGAGTATTTGAAAAATACTCCACTGTGAAATGGAATTGACTGATGGAATGCTAGTGAAGATTGCTTAATAGGGTTTTAACGCATTTCTGTAATTTATATATATATGTATATTTTTTGGTATGAAAACTAGAACAGATGAAAATTTAGTATTAGCTGATTTTTATTAGTTTTTGGCGCCTATTTTATTTATACTTCAGCTAAAATATCCACATTTGTCTGTGCTTAGGAATAAAGCAAGCAATAGCAAAAGACAATTGGCATTAGATTTAATAACTTCCTAAAGGTTTGCAATTTTCCAGTGACTTTTTACTTTAAAAGAGTTTTAATTATGTGTTGAAACCTTTTACTCTTTTTTTTATAACTTGTATTCAGTGCATAGTTCTCCAGTGCTGACCAGTGGCCCCGAGGAGCAGTTTAAAAAGGAGCATGAGCATAATGTGTAACAAGGAGTGGGAGCTGAGAAATTTGAAGAACATAGAAGGAAATGAAAGCAAAACCAGACATTGACTGTTTAGAGCCTGAGAAAAGGAATGGTGTGCTGGGGAATGGTGTTAAGACACCAGCTCAAGGATGGGTTTATAATGAAGGGAAGAAAATAGACTTTGTGTTTGCCACACGTGTGAAGGATGAGTGGAAAAGATTTGTAGATGTTTGCACATAGATCTTAGAGGGACAGAATGGTAGTAGTAGTGCCAGAGAAGGGCAGGAGGGGCCTGTGAGAGATGGGATGCATCATGGTGGTAGATAAACAGCTGTGGGGGCATAGAGCTGTAATTTTCTTGCAAACAAAGTGGAAATTTCAGAGGAGCTACAGCTCATTGCTAAATAGAACATTCGGAAGTTTTTCTATAGGAAAGTAATTGCTTGAAGGGTGTTTTATCCCCTAATGAAGTGCTGGATGGCTAAAAGCTGAAGCCAGATTATGCATCAGTACCTTTGGGGTGTAACCCCAGAGAAAACTCCACTGGAAGGTTGATCCCCTTGGGACAGCAGAATCCTAGCTTTCAGGAAGAATAAAAGGGGGTGCAATGGCAGATTTTATTTCCAGGAAGCACCTGGAAAGAGGAGATATTAGTGATGGAAGTACGAATGACATTAAGGGCTGTTATTCAAAGAATTTTGTAAAGAAAGTAAGTGTTACAGTGGAAATGGTTCTCTTGAGTTACCTCAAAAACTTTTTTTTCTATAAATATTTATAAGCTAAGGCTGATGAAAGTATTCATTCCAGGTTGTAATACAAAGGAGAGTTAAATCTGTTTTATTTTCAATAGCCACTCAGTCAGTGCTTGAAGTGCTAATTGATTCATGTTGACTTTATTTGCCTTAATATTTGTACATGTCCAGTGTGCAAGTAAGGGCACAGATAACTATTTAATCCCCCATCAGAACTTCCTCTTGTGGAAGACTACTCTCAGGGTTGTCAGTGCAATAAATTCATTTGCTGCAATTTCATTACTTCCCGTGTAACTAATATATAGCAAAGTTGTTGATTTCTGGTGGGGGAAAAAAAAAGCTATGGGCAGAAAACAATCTACAGGTTCTTATGAGTAGTTAGGCAGTGCTTGCAAACCAGTTAGTCTAAGCCAATCTGCTAATACTTAAATAATAGAATTTTAGGTAATAGGACAGTGTTTGTTTCTTTTGTTCATACTTCTGTTCTGTGCAGACTTCTGGGTTTCTGTTCCAGGAATGTTTTTTTTTCACCAAAGTGGTCAAGATGAGTCTCTTTGATGTGCTTGAAGATAAACATTCTGTGGTTCCTGTTGAATTAAAGCTGTTCCTAAAATAAAATGCATTTTCCAGCACTGGGCTGTGTGGATGACCAATATGTGAGGTAGAGGGAAAAATGCAGCTTATGTTTACTTATGTGTGTGTTCAGGTCGGTTCCTCCTTGCCTGTGTCAAGACTCACAGCAGGCATTGATGTGCTGTGCATTGCTGCAGAGCTTGATTTAAACCTGAACCAAACCGTGAATTATTAGTGAATGACTGCTTGCTTGTATTTTGAGACTACAACTGGGATTTTAATAACATCGAGAGAAGGATGCAGGAGGTGGGTGTGTGATTTCTGTGAAAACCAGCAGCACAAGCATATATGATGCCAGGAGTCCAGGGCACAGAAAAACCTTTGCTTTTGATCTGACCTGTTATGGCTTCTGACCATGGTGTCTTCTTTGAGGGACAAGAACGGTGTGCTCATCTCAACAGGACCCAACAGTTACATGGGCCAGGTAAGATCTTATTCAAAGAAGCAACTAAAATCAGTTTTCGCTAATACACTGTTGTAGACTCACAGGTATTTTCTCTCTCCTTATTCACCTAAGTGTAATGCATGTCTGGTGTTCATTACTTTGAAGTATTACTAATTAATTATTAATAACTACTAGTGTTACCTACATTTTTGTCATCCTGGAACTGAACACCAAAATGTAGCACATGCTCTCACACAGAATCACAGAATAAACTGAGTTGGAAGGGACCCACAAAGATCACCCAGTCCTGGCCCTGCACATCACCATCCCCAAGAGTCACCCCATGTGCCTCAGAGCATTGTTCAAATATTTCTCGAACTCTGTCAGGCTGGTGCTGTGGCCACTTCCCCGGGGAGCCTGTTCCAGTGCCCAGCCACTCTCTGGGTGAAGAACCTTTTCCCGGTGTCCATCCTAAACTTACCCTGACACAACTTCAGTTCTTTCCCTCTGGTTCTGTCGCTGGCCAGCAGAGAGAGATCAGTGCCTGTGCCTCCTCTTCCATGTCATGAGGAAGTCGTGGATTGCTATGAGGTCTCCCCCCAGTCTCCTCCCCGGTGGACAGACCCAGTGACCTCAGCTGCTCCTCATACAGCTTCCCTGCTAGGCCCTGAGGCCCCCACGGCCCATCTTGCTTGCTCTCCTCTGGATGCTCTCCCAGAGTCGAATACCTTCCTTTGACGGCGTCTCCCGGACCGCAGCGTTCGCTGCGGCAGGAGATGGATACGTTGTTCGTGGGAGCAGCCAGCAGCAGCTCTCCCCGGCTGGCCCGGCCGGTGGAGGCGGGGCGCGCTGCCTGCGGGTGCCTGACAGCAACATGGCTGCTGCTTAGCCGGGCTGGGCCTTGCTGCAGGGAGCCGTGCTGCCTGACAGACAGCACGGGGATTGCCCGACTGCCTGCTCTGCCTAGTAAGGCTTCGGATATGGCTTTGGAGAAACACTGGTGACAGGCCTTCCCCGGTGTGACGCTGCTTTAGTGGTGTGGTGGAGAGAATAGAATCCTTCAATTATCAGGAGAAAGTCACTGAACACCAGGCCCTGTTGCGTGGGTTGCAGGTGTTTCTGCAGTTGATCTTGTCAGGCTGCTGGTTGTAAAAACCTGTTGGAGAAGTAAATGTTCCAAATCCATGTGGATACAGCCTTGGGCAGCCTGCTTTAGCTGATGGCTTGGGCAGCAGGACAGTTGGACGAGATGGTTGTCAGCGGTTCCTGAAGGCCATTCTGGAATTCCGTTAGGAAGCCACGATTCTAGAACTGGTGCTGGGAGGGACAAGCAGTGAAATACCACACTGTTGTGTTCTGTACTGAACCCCTATGTCTATCTGTCCAGGTAAAGGAAGCGATGTAGAGACAAGCATTGACTCAGCACAGACTTCAGCAAATTTGCTTGCTTGGCCATGTTAGGCTCCAATTCTTGAAAGAAACCAGAGTCGTGTCAGACAAGAACCACAGCAGATAGTTGGGTGAATTTGCTCTAATGTCCAGTTCTGATCTCTGTTGGTTTTGTTTGTTTTCTCACTTAAAGGAAAGTCAAACCTTTGGTCTGCATCAAATACAGAATCTTGGCTGTTGGGGGCTATTGGGATACAGTGCTGAAATGCTTTCTACTTCTTATCTTCTGCTGCGGGTTTATGTTTCCTGAAGAGCACAAACTTTTTAAAATTCTGAGAATAAATCTTGCTAACATGTATGAGTAGATTTGAACTTGGTGTGTTGTTCTCTTCCCTGTTATTGATCTTGTCCACCCCTCTGGATTACTTTTTGTTGGTGATCTTGTAGGCATCAGAAAAGCTCAAGATTCTCCATTTGCTCTGCTGTGAGATGAAAAAATGTCCCAAGTGCCATTTCTTTTAAGCAGAAAAGATCTACAAATGATGTATGGGAGATTTGTCACTGCATACTGATGAAGCTTGGGTCAGTGTCAAAGATATTTATGGCTGACATGAGTCTTTTTGCCTTTTTTTCTTTATTTGCAGTGAAGAATGCGAGACCTAACGGCTCAGGTAACGAGCAGTCTGCTGCAGTTTCCAGAGGTGACTGTTGAGGCACTTGGGGAAGATGAGATCACCCTAGACTCTGTGCTGTGTGGGAAGTTTTCTGGAGGTGAGCATTTTCCCTTAAATTTGGATTTGGTGTAAAGTTGTTACTGCCTGAAGCACAGGGTCATAGCATCAGGTTGGTTCTGTTAAATAAAATGCATCAGGTTCTGCTGGTGCTGACAGGATATTTTAACAATTGGAAGTGCTAAGCATTGAAGGTGCAACAGCCTGCTCCTGTTAGTCCTGTGCTATATAAGTAATATAGCTGACCATGTCCTCCTTAGTTTTGAATGAAATAGAAGATAGTTTTCAAGAAAGAAATAGTGTTGTTTTGGGACAAATTTCTTTATCCCAAGCTCTACGTCCATCATAACATCCCATGCAGAAGTAGTTCCAGAGACACAATGTGCTCCTTTTTCTTTAGTCCAAATAAAAAATGGGAAGAGGACAGCTCTGTTAAGAACTGCCCACGTATTATTTAATAGGCTGCAGATGAGACCCAGTGAGAGTTGCTGAGAGCAGCTAAGCAGATTAGGCAGTTGACTTTCTCGGTGATCTGAAGGTAGAGCTGGATGCCTGTGTGGATGTCTTGGCATCTGTTAAGACCAGGTAGAATCTTATCTCCCTGTCTGTAAGTGCAGTAATGGAGCTAATCCTTGCTATGAGCTTGAAGTTCCTCAGCTAAGGAACAAGTGTTAAATTCTTCAGTGAAACAACGCTTGTTAAATTCTTTCTGGGAAGTGCAGGTGTAAAAGTTGAAATTTCCGGATGCAGTGCCCACTTGAAGATAATTTCCTGTCGGAATCCCTGCCCAGAGTAGTTAAGTTAAGTAGTTAAGTGTGTTAAGCAAAATTCTTAACTGGAAATGAATTGTTTTAGATGGGCTGTGTGTGAAGTATGCTTTGAGACTTTGTACATATTTAGGTGTTTTCTAGCAAAACCAATCCAAGTATGGGATGCAGCCTGGAGCTCAGTGTATTGTAATCTTTATCCCAAAGAGTCAATGTTCTTGAGTGCAGGGAAGACAAGTACAAATGCAAAAGAATGGGGTTCTTAATTCTAAGATGTATTGGTTGAGGATTGCAGTGGGTGGTTGAAAAGAATGGTGGGGATGTAGGTAGGTTGCCCTTCCTCCTTTTGGTGCACTTGAGGGAAAGGCCCAGTGCCAGCAGCCTTGCTGTTGTTTCAGTTCTTGTGCTGGGGATTTGTTCAGTGGTGTTTCTTTTGCCTTGCAGGCAGAAGTGGCCTGGCGTGGCTGGCGTGTGGTCCCCAGCTGGAGGTGGTGAACTCAGTGACAGGAGAGCGTCTCTCTGCGTATCGCTTCAGCGGAGTGAACGAGCAGCCTCCCACTGTTCGCGTGGTGAAGGAGTTTTCTTGGCAGAAGAGGACTGGGCTCCTGGTTGGCTTGGAGGAAGCAGAGGGAAGTGTTCTCTGTCTGTACGACCTTGGGACCTCAAGAGTGGTTAAAGCAATTGCTCTTTCAGGGAGGGTATGTATCTTTTTGGGGAAATGAGGATTTTGTGTTGTTTGGTGCTGCATATTTCCATTTCAAGAATAGCTTTGGAATGTCTCTTTGAGGGTTGTATGTTTTCTATATTGTATTAACATACTGCCAGTTCCAATTATCCAGTCAAGAGAACCTTTTTCTAAACACCCCTTTCTGCATTTTTGTCATTTTTGTTTTAAGGCTCTAAGGAGCACCATGTTTCCGGTATTATTTCCCACGTGAATTTATAGTGATTGCATGTTTCAGGACTGCCATATGGTATTTTACCAAACTTTATTGGTTTGTATGAGACAGAAAGGGAGCATTCAGATTCAGTGAGCTGAGAAAAGTTTTTGTTGTTCTTCCTCGGAATGAGTTGTCAGAGCACTAGGAGAATAGAGAAAGCATAGCATAGTGGAAAAACATGTCATTTCAGGAGGTTCTACATGGAACATTTTTGGAAGACTATGCAAATCTAGTAAAGATTCATTTGGAGCCAGTTGTACTATGAAAAAATATCTTAAAAGGAAAACACTAGAAGCAGCAACCCTTGAACCTTGTCTAATTACACAGCAAGATGTGTTCTGTATTTCCTCGGCGCAGTCACTAAGACTTGAAGCACAAGAATTTGAATAAACAAAATACTCTTGTTAGTCCTCTGAGCAGTAGAGAAGATTGAAAACTTAATTTGAATCATAGGAATTCTGAAAGAAAATAGAGTTGCTTGAATTTACTAGAGGTACATATAAGCATGGAGTTCTTGTGTTGAAGGTAAATTGTATAGCAGGTGGCCGGGCAGTGCAGTCATAAGCAAGTGCTTGATACAGGAGAGGAGAAAACTTCAGGGAGCCTTTGTGTTTGGATATTTTCCCCCACTTCTGGGGGTAAATAACCTACATAAAAAGATGGACTAGCTTGTGGCACTCGCTTCTTTGCTTTGTTTTCAGACAATGCTTTGTTGCTGATGTAAAGCTGTCTGCTTTCATGGTGCTGCATTTGTAAGAGGACAGAAGATAGCCTCAGTTCTTGTGTTGTCCAGCTGTAGTGCAGGGGCCCTGGAGTGCTTGTGTCTGCTAGAGCAGTCAGTGCTGTTCCCTGGGTGTGCTGTGGGTGCTGAAGGGTCTGTCTTCACCTTGTGCTGAGGCTGTGGGGACTGCTTGGTGTGTCAGGGAGCAGAGGGAGCTCCTGCCTCATGCTGAGCAAGTTCTTGTTTGGTCTCTTGTAGCTGTTGTTTTAGGCTGCCTTTTATAGTTTTCTCTGCCATCTGTAACAGTATAAGCTGTTGTGCATTGAAAATTTTTGTTAGATATTACCAGTCAAAGTGAGGAGCGGTGTAGATTTTAGTAAGCCAGCATCTCTCTCCAAGCCTTTCTAGGAATGTTTCATTCCCGTGGAAATCTTATCCTGTATTTCCTTTCCTGTTTCTGCTGTGCCAATGCTGGCTTCCCTTCTGAGTGATTACTCTTGAGCCTGTCACAGAGCTTGGATACTAAGCTGCAGTTCCCTGCAGGTGACGGCCATCGAACCCATCAGCAACGACGGCGGAGCCAGCGTGAGCACCCGGCACCTGCATCAGAGTCTGCGATGGCTCTTTGGAGTGGCAGCAGTGGCCACAGACGTTGGCCATGTCCTTCTGGTTGACCTTTGTTTGGATGATTTGTCTTGCAGTCAGAATGAAGTAGAAGCGTCGGGTAAGCTGCTGTTTTTAAACTTGAATTTAGAGGTAAGAAGATTTGTTTCTTTTCCAAAGCCAGCTCGTATCCCAGTGAAGATCCCAGCGTGCTGACGGACTACTGCCATTTCTGACATTGCTGACTGCTGGTTGGAGTTGGCAGTTTGATGTGGTGTGGTGCTGAACTGATGAAAAAATGGGGAGTGGCTTAATACTGCTGCTGATGTTAAGAAGGCCTCTTGCTGCCCACATTCCCTTGTCCCTGTGATTGTTACCAGTGGGAGTAGGAATTTTTCCATTTGAGTCAGTGCAGCTGCGTGACAGGAAGTTGTGTTAGAGGTACCATAATTCCTGGGAGTGTTCTCCTGTTTCCATTAATGACTTGTGGCAGGCTTTAGGCGTGTGTTTTAAAATGAATGTGGCTTATCAAAAATTCTGCATTTGGGTCAGTGAATACGGCAGTTTGTGTTTTCAGATTGCATACACTGTTTTGGGTGTGGTAAGAGTGGCTTCAGGAGCTCAAGTAGCTTCATCTTGAGGCCCAAACTCCTGCTTTATAGGGTGCAAGAAGAATTTGGCTACAATGGGTACATTTGTACTGAGTTTTGAAATAGGAGTGACAAGACCCATCCCATTGGAGGGTGCTTGTATTTCTGAATGGGTGCAGAGACAGGAGTAGTGAAAAAAGGTGCTGCAGAAATGGGTGTTTTGCTTGGCACAGTAGAATTAGATTGTATGTGTTCTATAATCACATCAGTTTAAAATGCAATGGAAGTGGCACAATGCATTAATTTCTTGCCTGTTTTTCTGTGTGTAGATCTCGAAGTTGTCACTAGAATTCCTGCTGAAGTTCCACAAAGAAGAGAAGCTGTGACCAGAGAAGGGAGGCATCTCTGTTTTCAATTACGAAGTCCTTCAGGAACAGCAGTATCAACCCTGTGCTACATAAGCAGAAGCAACCAGCTTGTTGTGGGTTTTTCTGATGGCTACTTGTCACTGGGGAACATGAAAACTTTGAAGAGGGCGTAAGTAGTCACTTCCACTTTGTCACACTTGGAGGTGCAGGGAATCTCAATCTGTCTGCTTCAGGAAATATATTAATTTCAAGAGCCCTTTTTCTGTGAGTGGGATGTTGGGTATAACCTTGGAGTGTTCAGAAATCCTCTTCTGAAATAACTAATAACTCCTATGTGGATTAAGTGCAGCGCCTTCTCTGCTGTGGACTGCGATTGATTTCTTGCCATGACTGTGGATAGAGGTCTTATGGAAAGTACTGGGTCCGTGTCAGACAGTAAGGATGTGAGAGATCTGATTTTATAAGTCAGTTTGTTCTGTGCAGTTGTATCCAGTGAAATAAGATGATGCGTGTTTTTCCATGTGACTGGTTTTAGAAATTATTTCTCAGAGCCAGTTACTGCAATTAGGGCATGCACTGAAAGGCTTCAGTATATGCATAATGGTTTTTTGTTGATTATTTTTCTTTAAGGGACCAGGATGGAACTAGTGTGACAAGATAATTCAATAGCTGATCTGTGCCTGAAAGCATATTCTTTCCTACATTTCAGCCTTGATGCAAGTAGGGGATTGACCCATTCCAAGGCATAGATGTACATTAATCAAATTTTCTTTGGAAGCCTTCGAGATGAGAATAAGAAACATGTAAATTTATAAACAATAGAAAAAAAAAGAAATTTTTCAAAATCTGCTGAAGAGCAATCATACTTTAAATACTTGGCCAAAATCAGATTGGG